>NC_064638.1:389712796-391012296 GCF_023864345.2 Schistocerca serialis cubense
GTTTGTCAAACATTTAGTTACATGAAGAATCGAAGACTGGTGTGGTTCTCAATTTGATTATGTCTATTTTGTCACTGTCTGTTAGATACAATGAAACAGGCCTTTCTCTTATTGCAGCAACTGAAACACACTCCAAATAAGTGACACTTTTTCGACACAAATGGTCATTTTTATCTACTAATTTACATACATTTACATAAATAACAACAGAATACAATTCACAAAGTACCAATATCAAATGCCTATTAGACCCACTACAAGCAAAATTTTATGTTAGGAAATAGTTTCACATTTCATTCATAAGCTCCAGTTTCTCAAGCATGAGATCAAAAAGTGGTGGGAGTACAAAGTTATTATATCAATTTGGAATAATCATATTCTTCCATATAATTTGTGTGATTTCCCTGTTTCTTCTGCTTCTTCATTCTAACAAACAATATTGTCATCACTAGTTCTGTCACTATTCCTGCCACTGTCAAAATTTATTCTCCAGTTAACTTCACTAACCCTGCCAGAATCACTGGTTCAGTTACCCCACGTTTATTCTCTGGCAAGGTGTTTTTACATCTTCATACAATGCATTTTACGCACTATTCCTAGAATAGAACTTAAGCAGCTGCTAACCGGGCACCGTACAACTGGTCCTTAGTAGTATAGTGATGTGGCAAAAATTTTCTGACAAAATTTCATTTTCTTGAATACACTGAGAAGATTAATATGAAATATTTCTTACTTGTTACTCTTGTTTCTTGTTTATTTCTGTTCTGATAGTCTGAACCTATGGATTTCACTAGTAATTACAACAACACTGATCATTCACAAACCCAGTAAACCTTGCAGACAAACAGCAATTGGCATTCTCTCACTCAGGTTTATTTGGCTCACATCTTATAGTCCCATCCCCTTTTGTCTGCAGGAAAGATTTCACTTTTAAATGTGATGAGGTTCCCCTGACAGAGTCATCATGTATGCCTACACTATGTACGCATCCAAAAATCAACTTATGATTTGTTCAGAAATTAACTAGGGTGTGTTCAAAATGTGCAGAGACCAACAAGGACGCATTTCAAAATCATATGAATAGTCAATAGGCCAACATGCACTGGTTGCTAGGCGCTTCCTGAACCTCTTTTTTTTTCTTTTTCTTTTTTTCCTTCAAGAAAAAACTGCCACCCAGGGTAGATAGCCAGTTTGCCCCTCTAGTTCCAGGCTTGCATCCACAAAAGATAATATTATGTATCTGGTGGAACAACAATGATGTGGCGTGCTTCAAATTGCTTCCCCGAGATGTAACCATCACTTCTGTCATTTATTGTCAACAACTGAGAAGGCTTGCAGTTGCAATCTAAGAACAATGACTGGGAAGGCTGCATAAAGTGATGCTACTCCGTGATGGTGTTCACATGCATTCTGCTAGATTGGCAAAAAACACTAATGGAAGTTGGGTTGGGGAGTCTTTTGCACCCACCTTATTCACCTGATTTGCACCCTTTTCCACTCTCTATTGAACAACCTTCAAGGATATTTTGTTCAGGATAAAAATGCACTCTGAACATGGCTTGACGAATTTCTTGCTCAAAATCATTTGATTTCTGAAAAGTTACCCCAGCATTGGCAGACTTCACTGGTGAGAAGCAAGGGTTCATGAGAGGGGAGTGTGGAGGTCTGTTGTGTTTTCCGATGAAAGTTAATTCTGCCTCAGTGCCAGTGATGGCCTTGTGTTGGCTAGGAGGAGGGCAGTTGAGGGCCCACATCCATCCAACCTGCAATTTCGTATGATAGCAGGAACACTCTTGTAGTTATCCCATATTGTATGTCAGTCTGGTGTTTTGACCTTTTGTGTTGCCATTTAAGAACAGCATTCCAGGGGTGTTTTCCAACAGGACTCCGTTTGACTAAATACCACTGTTGTAATCCAACATGCTCTCCACAATGTCAACATGTTACCTTGGCCTGCTCAATCAGCAGATCTGTCTCCAATCGAGCACATGGGACATCATTGGATGACAACTCCAGCCTCACCCAGAGACAGCATTAACCGTCCCAGTATTGACCAACCAAGTACAATAGGCATGGCACTCCATCCCAAAAACTGACACCTGTACAACACAATGCATGCTCGTTGCATGACATTCTGGCAGCTACAGTGGTTATTAATGTACCAGCTTTTCTTGCACTTACATTAACCCGTGATCTTGCAAAGCTTATCACTTAAATATACACATAAAAAAAGTTTTACATCACCTCAGTTCCAGGAGTACCGGAACTTGCACAGAGAATTGGAATAGAGATCAACATAAACATCATTTCCACTCTTCTGTATTGTTCATGAAAACCACACATTGCGTGTTGTAGCACCATACAGCGAGACCTTCAGAGGTGGTGGTCCAGACTGCCGTACACATTGGTACCTCTAATACCCAGTAGCACATCCTCTTCCATTGATGCATGCCTGTATTCATCGTGGCATACTATCCACAAGTTCATCAAGGCACTGTTGGTATATAGTGTCCCACTCCTCAATGGCGATTTGGCACAGATCCCTCAGATTGGTTGGTGGGTCACGTCGTCCGTAAACAGCCCTTCTCAATCCATCCCAGGCATGTTCGATAGGGTTCATGTGTGGAGAACATGCTGGCCACTCTAGTCGAGCGATGTCATTGTCCTGACGGAAGTCATTCACAAGAAGTGCATGATGGGGATGTGAATTGTCATCCCTGAAGGCAAATGCCTCGCCAATATGCTACCAATATGGTTGCACTATCAGTCAGAGGATGGCATTCACATATCGTACAGCCATTACTGCGCCTTCCATGACCACCGGCAGTGTACGTCGGCCCTACATAATGCCACTCCAAAACAGCAGGGAACCTCCACCTTGCTGCACGCGCTGAACAGTGTGCCTAAGATGTTCAGCCTGACGGGGCTGCCTCCAAACATGTCTCCTATGATTGTCTAGTTGAAGGCATATGCGACCCTCTTTGTTGAAGGGAATGTGATGCCAATCTTCAGTGGTCCATTCGGCATTTTGTTGGGCCCATCTGTACCGTGCTGCATAGTGTTATGGTTGCAAAGATGGACCTCGCTATGGACGTTGGGAATGAAGTTGCACATCATGCAGCCTGTTGCGCACAGTTTGAGCCATAACACGACATCCTGTGGCTTAACAAACAGCATTATTCAACATGGTGGCATTGCTGTCAGGGTTCCTCCGAACCTTAATCCGTAGGTATCGGTCATCCACTGCAGTAGTAGCCCTTGGGCGGCCTATGCAAGACATGTCATCGACAGTTCCCGTCTCTCTGTATCTCCTCTATGTCCAAACAGCATTGCTTTGGTTCACTCCGAGATGCCTGGACACTTCCCTTGTTGAGAGCCCTTCCTGGCACAAAGTAACAATGATAACTCGATCGAACTGCAGTATTGACCATCCATGCATGGTTGAACTACAAACAACACGAGCCGTGTCCTTCCTTCCTGGCAGAATGACTGGAAATGGTTGGATGCCAGACCCTCTCCATCTAATAGATGCTGCTCATGAATGGTTGGTTACATGTTTGGCCAGGTTCAGTGACATCTCTGAACAGCCAAAGGGACTGTGTCTGTGGTACAATATTCACAGTCAACGTCTATCTTTAGGAGTGCTGGGAACCAGAGTGATGCAAAACTTTTTTTGATGTGTGTATTTTACCCAGACGAATGTATTTTCGAAACTTCATTACTCTAAATTATCTGTTAGTGGTGCAAATTTTTCCTTCATTGCGTATATCGTTTCTGACTGGATGATTACAAGTTCTGTGTGGTTTTCAAGGGAATCCTACACTATTCTTCCAGCAAAATTGTGACATCTTCAGATAATGATGACGCAAGTGGATAGCGATGATCACGTGTCCTCCTCTCCAAAGCATACCACAAAGGCTCAATAATATTGAGATCTGGGGACTGTGGCAGCCGGGGGACATCTGGCAGTTGGTGCAGTCGTGGATGATATGAGCTGTGTGACAGCTTCACAATTGGGGAACAAACATAGGACAATGGGATGGACCTGATCAGCCGGATTGGTTACGTAATGGTCATCAATAATGCGACGTTGCAGAGTACTTACGTAACACCACGGAATTCCATGATATGACTGCCCAAATCAATGCTAAACCCCACCATGTTTCACTTTTGTCCAAAATTTGGAAACAATGTGCAACAAGATTCATTCGACCTAATGGCTTTCCTCTATTGCTCCGTAGTACAGGTTTTATAGCTTCAGTGCCACATTTTCCTGTAGGGGCATTTGCATTACTGATGGATGATTTAGTAATTCACAACTGCCCTGAAATTCCCTGCTTATGGAGCTCCCTTTGGTTGTTTTGGTTCTGACAGGATCTGTGAGTGTGACTTTTAGTTCTCAACTGACTTTTGAATCTGTCGTCCTCTCGTTTTTCATCACAAACCTCTTCAATGACCGTCTGTCAAGATCACGCAACACACGCTGTCGTCCATGTTACGATTTAGCTGATGATGTTTTAGCGTTTTCCTCTCTGCTGTATAAACCGTAGATACGGTGCCTCTTGAAATACCATACACTTCGGCTACCTTGATTATGAAAGGACCAACAATTCGTGCACGTTAGAATTCACTTAGTTCCGACATAATGTACTCACAACTACAAAGAACACTGTTCTGAAAACGACTGACACATGCAATGTACTGAGGACACTGTAAAGATGCCGTGAGTAGGAACCCAGTGTATAACATGCAAAATTCATTTTTTTTATTTATTTATTTGGTCCTGTTGATTACATATTATACAACCAGTGTACAAGTAATATAGGACAAGTCAGTTGATACAATTACAGTAGTACATGAACATTTGTACATCACATTGCACAGACATTTGTTTATTTAACAAGAACAGTTACTTGCATGCAGTATTAAAGCCTGCATTATGCCAAAAACAGTTTAAGTGACTGTTTAAAATAGTAGAATAAGTGATAGTGCATATTTTTATGCTACTGACATATATAAGCAGGTACATTTGCTTCACGGTCATGGTTTGCATTGAATACAAATTTTAACTGCATTCCTTAAGAAGAGGTTTAAGTGAACACTCAGGAGTGTGGGATACATGGGAGTTCACATTTTCTCATAGTGACATAGATAAATTTACAGTGTATCACGACAATTTCAGTTAAACTACAAGTAACAGCATCACACTTTATCTTTTAGGTATTGCTTTTCTTAGGCAGGTTCCCCCACTCTTATACCTTATAACTCTAAGTATTCATTCATTTTATAGAAAGTTTGTTCAATGAGGAATAATTTTAGTTTCCTTTTGAAAACCTGTACATTATTTACTTCCTTTTTTATATTGATAGGGAGCTTATTGAAGACCTTTATACCTGACTCAGTAACTCCCCTATGTACTTTAGTGAGAGTTGCAGAAATTTTTCACCTGTCTTGTGTCATGGTTGTGGATGTCACAATTTTTCTGAAACAGTTCCCTGTTGTTGACTACAAATAACGTCAGTGAGTATATATACTGACCTGTGATGGTAAGTATCCTGAGAGATTTGAAGAGACCTCTGCAAGATGCCCCATTAGGAACCCCACATATTAGCCTCACTGTTTGTTTTTGTATTCAGAAGACTTTTTCAACACCTGCAGCATTTCCCCAGAAGATTATGCCATAGGAGAGGACAGAATGGAAATATGCAAAATATGACAACAACATTATTTCTCTGTTCACTAACTGATGGAGAGCTCTTAGTGTAAAGCACGATGAGCTGAGTTTCTTGACCAGCTGATCAATTTGTTCTTTCCATCTTAGGTGACAGTCTATCTGGATACCAAGGAATTTTGTATGTGTGGTTTCATTAATTTTGTGATTGTTAACATGTATTTCAGGCACTTTATTTTTTTCATTTTTTGTCAGAAACTGTATCATATTAGTTTTTGAAAGATTTAAGGTTAGGCTATTCGCAGTGAACCATTTGTGTACTTGAGTAGAGACTCTCATTGCTGTATCCTGCATTGTGGAGTTGGGTCCTTTTATGCGGATACTTTTATCATCGGCAAACATTACTATTTTTGCTCTGTTATTAATTGTGATTGGTAGATCACTAATGTAGATCAGGAAAATTAGTGGCCCAAGAATCGAGCCCTGTGGACTCCATACTTTATATTTACCCAGTCTGATTTTAGTGCTGTAACTGTCCCCCTTAAGACAGCCCTTTGCTTCCTGTTCTGTAACTATGATTCTTTCCAAGTCAAAGATTTATCTTTAATGCCATAATGTGGAAGATTTTTTAAGAGTGTGTTGTGATCTACACAATCAAATGGCTTGGCAAGGTCACAGAATATCCCCACTGGATACCTTTTGTAATTTAGTTCACCTAAAATTTCTTCTGTTAGGTTAAATATAGCTCTGTCTGTGGAGGAGCCCTTACAAAATCCGAACTGTGTAGGAGCAAGTAAGAAATTTTGTGCATTTTGTGTTTTGTGACTATAAATCCTATCATACACTATTCTCTCAAATACTTTTGAGAACACTGGCAGCAGAGAGATGGGCCAATAGTTGGATATTTCATCCCTTGCTCCACTTTTGTGGAGTGGCATTACTACTGTGTGTTTTAATCTATCTGGGAACACACCAGTTTCCATAGATTGGTTGCACAAATAGCACAATATATAACTGATTAAGGCTGCACATGATTTTAAAATCCTACTTGATATGCCATCGTATCCACGGGAATCTGAGTTTTTGAGTAATTTTATGGTTTTTTCAATTTCTCTAGGGGTTGTACTTCTGAAATGAAGTGCTACTTTAGATGTTATTTGCATGTGGTTAAGTAGTTCAATAGCTTCTGTGTGAGACTGTTTATTATGGTTCACTGTTTTTCAGCTATAGTGACGAAAAAGTTGTTGAAATCTGAGGCTGCAATGTTGTGTTTATTATTGTCAGGTTTTATGGTTCAAATGGCTCTGAGCTCTATGGGACTTAACATCTGAGGTCATCAGTCCCCTAGAACTTAGAACTACTTAAACCTAACCAACCTAAGGACATCACACACATCCATGCCCGAGGCAGGATTCGAACCCGCGACCATAGCGGTCGCGCGGTTCCAGACTGTAGCGCCTAGAACTGCTCGGCCACTCCGGCCGGCCAGGTTTTATGTTCCTATTTGTCTCACTTTTTATGATGTGGCATATGGTTTTTATTTTATTGTTTGAGTTGCTAATTTTTTGTGCATAGTGCAACTGTTTTGTCTTCTTGATTACACTTGTTAGAATTTTACAGTATTTCTTGTAACGTAACTTTACTGCTGGGTCTATACTAGTCCTCTGTTGTACATACAGATCTCTCTTTTTGTTACATGATATTTTTATGCCAGTAGTTAGCCACTCTTTCCTTTTACTACAGGTTGGTTTGATTTTAATCTGTCTTTGGGGGAAAGAAGCTTCATAATGTTTAAGGAATAAGTTCAGGAAAGAGTTGAACTTCTCAGTCACTGAGTCAGTGTGGTATACTTCCTCCCATTGTTCATGGCATTAACTATTTCTGAACAAGCAAGTAGATTCAGCATTTATTGTTCTAACATTTTTAACTTGGCTTCAATGGGTACATGCTGTTTTTCTGCTGGCAAGTTTTAGGGATGTCATTTGACCATTATGATCAGACAGACCATTTGTTTCTATAAAGTTAAGTAGCTGTTTCTAGCAAAGAGGCAGTGCAACTGCATGAAGGCCTGGAGAGAATCACCTCTTTGTGGAATAACTGGCAGTTGACCCTGAACAGAAACTTATTGTCTATAAATGGGTAGAAGGGCACATTATTGTTTGTTCACTTACTTCAGGATAAGTGACTAGAAATAGCCATAACCAATAAATACCTAGGGGCATGGATTTGATGCGATTTAAAATGCAACGTCCACTTCAAAATAACTGTAGGAAAGGTAGATGTCAGACTAACATTGATAGAAGGAACCTTAAGGAAATGTAATTTCCCCATGAAGAAAGCTGAACGATCTTTTTTGTTGGGAAAAAGTATCACTCACAGCTTTTGATTGAGGATGAGGTCCTGTGATCATTTCTAATTAGTTTCAAAAACCATACATAAGAGGTGGCTATCCTTTTTTTGTTAGCAGGAACTTAACGTAGAAACTCAACATGCAAAAGCCTCATGGGGGAAAACACTGCCACCTTCCTTTTTCTTTATTCGGCGAGAGTTTCGTTAACAGACGGATATGCGGGAAAGCGGAATGTGCTTAATGTTCTTCTTAAAAGTTAAATGCAGCTTTGTGACGATACCTGTACTTGTTTACAGCCTTTTCTTCTTATCAGAGCTTCTGCAGTGTTCTTTACTCCCGGGTTCAGCTCATCAGGACCTCACAGATTACTTCAGATAAAAATACGCCTTGTCAGTTTCCTGTTCTTTTGTGAACAGTTTATCGTGGGAAATCTGACGGCATTTGGGCAAAGGAACCTGTTCAGCTGGCATAGAGTCTTTTGACATACTTACATCAGGAGTAACCGTTGTCTCCCGTTATTTGAATTACATTAAAAAGTCATCTCACTTACTGCTATTAGAGAATTGCAGTGATACTGCAGCAGTGCCGAACGTAACATTGCCCACTGCTTTTGTCGTTTCACACAGGCAACTGCGAACACATCCAGTAAGACTACACAGAGTTCCACGAGGGTAACTCAAGTTACGCAGAAAAAGTTTCGAGATATTTTTAGTTACATGTTGCTATGCTCTGCGTGTAGGATGGCCAATACTTCACCAGAATAACTATTGGCGCTTAGGCAACCAATATGGTTTTGAGTGGATTAGATGAAGCCGCCATTACAGAAATTTATGTCACCTATACAGTGTATAGTAAATTAAATTTCAGTCTTACGTATAATCCGTAGAACGAAAGTTATATTTATGCGTAAGTTCATTATCAGCCAGTGAAATTGCAATAACGCCAGCAGTAGCGAATAAGAAATTTTACTCATCGTGAGTATACAGTATAGCACGAAGAACACATAATTAAAATTATAGGTGGTTTGAAGATACAGAGAGTGCGAAATTTAGTACACAGAGCAAGTCCTTAATTTCTAAAATATTGGGTTCCAGAACGCACACGTCTTCAACCTCGCAACGAACAACCCCCAAACCAGAAAAAAAAACAATTTTCGAATTTTTAAGACTTACAATAACACTTACCACGCGAAATCACTTTTTTACAAAATAGTGTCTTGAAATTTAGGTTTTTAAAACGTAGTTTCATAGTTCTGCTCGATGTTTGTCAGCAGAAGTTGGTAGTCTTCGTGACTAGAACGTCATGTTTTCTACTGGTGCCTGCCGAATTTTCAAACACATAGTAGCTCGCCCCACCCTGTTGACTGTCGCCTCACGCTAGTCACTCATTGTTAAGTTCACTGATGCTGGCGCAGCGGCAAATTATAGATGCGATTTAACACACGTGTGCAATTTCAAATCTCTGGTGCCGACTTGTTCCAGTGAGCCAAAGAAAATCACCTGGAGGTGCCAGAACGACATTCGGGAGCGTTCCTGCCGAAATTAAGCCTTTCTAGAGCTGCCAACTGTGGTGGGAAGAAACGGCACTAACTTGCCTGTTGCCTGGATATCCAGTCCAACTGAGCTATGGTGACAGGTACGGGTACTTCTTTCTACGTTGATTAGAGTTGCGGTCTACCAAAACTACAGTTCGGTCGTTTTGGTACAATACATACAGGCCCACATCAAGGGGGGGGGGGGGGGGCAACACGAGGTATCTCTGCCTCGGGCAGCAATTTCAGGGCGCGACAAATTCATATCCTTGAAGAAAGAAACCTTGTTTCACAAAGCGCCTAGAATCCAGTGCACATTGGTCAGTTGATTATTCATATGATTTTGAGACGCATCCATGTTAGTTTTTTAACATATTTGAATACATTCCAAGTTGATTTCCGAATGAATCAAACGTTAATTTTTGAATGCATGGATAGTATATGTAATGTCTCTGTTAGAGGAATCCCCGTAGCCTCTAGAAATAGAAAACTTTCTCGCAGACAAAAGGGTACCTGGCTAAACGATCTGAGCCAAATAAACCCAAATAGATTAATCCCAATCGTTGTTTGTTTATGTGGTTGATAGGATGTGTAAATAATCAGGGTTGTTATAATTATTATCCAGAATGTAAATAAATGACTAACAGGAATACAATTTAAGAAAGATAATATATTATCTTCTCGGTGTATACAAGAGAATGAAATTTTGAAAGAAAATTTTTGCCAAATCACCTCACTACTAAGAGCCAGTTGTATAGTCCCTGGTTAGCAGCTGTTTGAGTTCTGGTCTCGGTATAGCGCGGAAAACGCTTTATACGAACTCGTAATAAAGCCTAAACGGAAAATAAACGCGGGGTAAATGAACCAGTGATTCTGGCAGGGTTAGTATAGTTAACCAGAGAATATGTTTTCACAATGGCAGGAGTAGTTACAGAATTAGTGATGACAAGATTGTTTGTTAGAACGAGGAAGGCGAAGAAACGGAGACATCACACAAATTATGTGGCAGAATACGACAATACCAAATTTATATAAAAATTTCGTACTACTACTTTTCGATCTCACAGTTGAGAACCTGGAAGCATATGAATGAAAAGTTAAACTTGTTTCCTAACATAAAACGTCTTGCTTGTATTAGGCCAAGTAGCATTTGAAATTGGTACTTCATGCATTATATTCTGTTATGTTAGTTATGTAAATGAGTACATGAAAATGACATTTGTGCCAAAACAGAGTCACTTATTTGGCGTGTGTTACAATTGCTGCAATATTAAAAAGCCGCATTTCGTTTTATCTAGCAGACAGTGACAAAATGGACGTAACCAAACCGAGAAACCACACCAGTCTTGAGTACTAAATATATGAACAGCTTTTTTAGTATTACACAACGACATTTCGATTCTTCATGTAGCAAAACGTTTGACGTAAGATTCTTTCATAGAAAGGAAAGCACACCATGTAAAGCTGCAGCAAAATTAGAGAGAAAAAAATTCTGACACCTAAGGATTGAAGAAATGGGTACTGTCTTGCTTGTCTCTTGTCCAGTGTCAGATAGAGAAAAACCTCAAGGAGGGGGCGCTAAAGATATCGTGAGCTACCTTTACTTTTACCGTAATAAAAGATAATCAAGTCACATTCAAAGTTTAAGAAAGTTTTATTTAAACTGGTTATACACATATACAAGACAATGCCATCTTATGAATTAAAGAACGATATTACTTCTTCAATGGTACCAAGTGAGTTTCTCACACTTGTAATTTTGCAACTGTGGGAGACAATGAGGTTGAGCTGATGTCTTCGACATGGTGCGTGTTACATAGAAAACTACAACTACTCGATAACTGGAATCAGTCGAGTGGACTGACAAAAGAAACGAGCGAATAGCGTGCGGGCTGAGTGACGGGGCGGTATGAGTGGCATTGCGGCCGGCCCCGCAAGGAGGGGAGGATATCTATCCACCACTGCTCTTCTCTTTACTGGTTTTATGTCTGCTATATTTAATTTTGTGACACACGAAAAAGAAAGTTATTAGCAAATAGGCAATAAAGAGTCAGATATCCTGAAGAGTTCTTATTTTGTCTGTCACAAATTATCCCACTTAACATTAATAGTGAGTTTTTTGTAAGGGGGATAGGACGTCAAACCTGCCGACTGGAAGCAACGGAAGCACCACAGGACATTTTAATTTCCACTGTCCTGAATATAAGTTTGATGGGTTATGTTTCAATTCCACAGAGCGAAATACAGTGATGTGCGATAGAAGACTCCTGTGTGAAGAGGAATAGGAGAATCCTGTGTGAAGAGATGCAGCACTACACTTCGGTAAGTTTAAGACCAAATAACATGTCTTGCATTTCCTCGAACATATCTGTTTTATATATCATACTCTTCAGAAAGATCTGCGCTACAAAATGAACTTATTTTTGAAAAATCGATTTTTTTAACGTCCTATCTCAAACGCTCGACGGACTATCAAGTTTTTGGCCCGGTTCTGAGACAACGTAGACATGGCGTTGAATACATAAATTATGTAGTAAATGGTAGGATTACTGGTAGTACTGGCAGCATTGGTAGTGAAAGAAATATACATGAATGTGAGAGGGAAACTGGGAGCTGACCACTTCCCGTTGGTTTTTTGTTTGTTTTGCACATAATTAGAATCGCACATCGTTCAGGGTTAGTCTGTTGTGTATTCTATATTGTTATAAAATTTAAACTGCATTTTACAAGTAATAAAAATAAATTGATCACGTAACCTCTGCGCTTTTATCTAACCAAATCAATTACTTTTGATGCAAGTACAGTTTACATGCACAAACATAAAAAATTTATACTATTGTTGTTGTCTTTTGTACTCAATAGAATGTTTTTCATAATGATCAAGAGCAAGAGTTTCCCATTATTATTCACAAGTGTGAACGGTGCAGAAATACACTCCTGGAAATTGAAATAAGAACACCGTGAATTCATTGTCCCAGGAAGGGGAAACTTTATTGACACATTTCTGGGGTCAGATACATCACATGATCACACTGACAGAACCACAGGCACATAGACACAGGCAACAGACCATGCACAATGTCGGCACTAGTACAGTGTATATCCACCTTTCGCAGCAATGCAGGCTGCTATTCTCCCATGGAGACGATCGTAGAGATGCTGGATGTAGTCCTGTGGAACGGCTTGCCATGCCATTTCCACCTGGCGCCTCAGTTGGACCAGCGTTCGTGCTGGACGTGCAGACCGCGTGAGACGACGCTTCATCCAGTCCCAAACATGCTCAATGGGGGACAGATCCGGAGATCTTGCTGGCCAGGGTAGTTGACTTACACCTTCTAGAGCACGTTGGGTGGCACGGGATACATGCGGACGTGCATTGTCCTGTTGGAACAGCAAGTTCCCTTGCCGGTCTAGGAATGGTAGAACGATGGGTTCGATGACGGTTTGGATGTACCGTGCACTATTCAGTGTCCCCTCGACGATCACCAGTGGTGTACGGCCAGTGTAGGAGATCGCTCCCCACACCATGATGCCGGGTGTTGGCCCTGTGTGCCTCGGTCGTATGCAGTCCTGATTGTGGCGCTCACCTGCACGGCGCCAAACACGCATACGACCATCATTGGCACCAAGGCAGAAGCGACTCTCATCGCTGAAGACGACACGTCTCCATTCGTCCCTCCATTCACGCCTGTCGCGACACCACTGGAGGCGGGCTGCACGATGTTGGGGCGTGAGCAGAAGACGGCCTAACGGTGTGCGGGACCGTAGCCCAGCTTCATGGAGACGGTTGCGAATGGTCCTCGCCGATACCCCAGGAGCAACAGTGTCCCTAATTTGCTGGGAAGTGGCGGTGCGGTCCCCTACGGCACTGCGTAGGATCCTACGGTCTTGGCGTGCATCCGTGCGTCGCTGCGGTCCGGTCCCAGGTCGACGGGCACGTGCACCTTCCGCCGACCACTGGCGACAACATCGATGTACTGTGGAGACCTCACGCCCCACGTGTTGAGCAATTCGGCGGTAAGTCCACCCGGCCTCCCGCATGCCCACTATACGCCCTAGCTCAAAGTCCGTCAACTGCACATACGGTTCACGTCCACGCTGTCGCGGCATGCTACCAGTGTTAAAGACTGCGATGGAGCTCCGTATGCCACGGCAAACTGGCTGACACTGACGGCGGCGGTGCACAAATGCTGCGCAGCTAGCGCCATTCGACGGCCAACACCGCGGTTCCTGGTGTGTCCGCTGTGCCGTGCGTGTGATCATTGCTTGTACAGCCCTCTCGCAGTGTCCGGAGCAAGTATGGTGGGTCTGACACACCGGTGTCAATGTGTTCTTTTTTCCATTTCCAGGAGTGTATGTTTTATATAAGCTTGACTAAGTACTGAAGCTATGTTTGACACGTTTTTGTTTTGTGTTTTTTTTATTTTAGCATTCTTGAAGAAATTACATTATCTAGCGCTGTATGATAAATCTGCAATGTTTTTTTAAATTTTTACTACCGGTACAACAAATCTCTGTTTCATGTTTCAAATCAACAATTTCCAAATAAAACCTGAATGAAATACTGAGAATTTCAATTCTGCTATAAATACTATTTATTTGTAAGTAACAGACAGGAGGATAACTATGTACGAGGGTAATCCCAAAAGTTAGGTCTCCTATTTTTTTGTAAGTACATAGACCCGTTTATTTCTACAATCATTTACATCAGTTTACAGCTTGAACATGTAGCTATTTTTCGACATAATCACTATTTCTGTCGATGCATTTTTGTAGACGCTGTGGCAGTTTTTGTATGCCCATGTCATACCAGCTCGCCGCCATGCTGTTCAGAAAGTTATGAAGCTCTTCTTTCACCTCGTCGTCTGAGCTGAATCGCTTTCCGTCCAAATGTTCTCGACACCCGTGACAATGGAGTCCAGAAAGTTGTCCTGTTCAGCTGCAAGGCTGTGAAGAAATGCGCGAGAAGCATCAACTCGTTGCCGCATGTGGTCCTTCCGGTAGTTCTATGTTTCCGTTAAAATTTTGTGAGCGGTGCTTCGAGGAACCTTTGGAACCAATGTGCAGAGATCATCCAGGGTCCGATCTTCGCGCATGCTATGCTCAACCTTCAACACTGTCTCCTCTGAATTTCGGTCCGACTAGCTGCAAACTCCCTACACCATTTACTAACATTTTTGACATCGATGTACGACTCACCATATACTTCCGTCAATTGGCGATGTATTTCAATCGGCGCAGTGCCCTTTGCGTTCTAAAACTGAATAACTGCGCGCAATTCGCACTTGGCGGTAACATCCAACGGGAGCTCCATTCTCAACGGCTGCCAAGACTGAGCGCCTCAGGGCAGCGTGCGCATGTTTACACACAGCGCGTGAAGCACTCTTCATAACAGTGTGACCAACTGCCACACAAACAGAGTTCTGTAATTACAAAAAAATAGGAGACCTTACTTTTGGGATTACCCTCGTAGAACAAAGATGTTCCATAGATTAAGCAGCCCCTTTAATATCCTC
This sequence comes from Schistocerca serialis cubense, assembly GCF_023864345.2. Lineage (NCBI taxonomy): Eukaryota > Metazoa > Arthropoda > Insecta > Orthoptera > Acrididae > Schistocerca > Schistocerca serialis. Next base: position 389,727,865 of record NC_064638.1, read on the forward strand.
ACTCAGTTTCTAGACGGTTCACTGCTTCCAGTTTCTAGCCATACGTAGACAAAGCAATCGAAATGAGGTACCGTCCATTATGTATGCAACACGCCAAATGTATAGGTAACGCGATTACAATCCTAACTGATCAAAGTTACTAGGAAAACTACCGTAGTCTATACTTACTGTGGTAATCTGAAGTAGTCCATAGAAGATTTTGAAGTCTAAAGCTGACTGAATTCTACCGGAAATTCGTCAATCGTGCTGGCTGGTGAGTGTCGGTGTGCCCAGTGTCAGCGGCTGAGAATCAACAAGCTGGTCACAACAACAGTCAAACACGCTTTCTGCCAGAACAGGGAAGCACAGGAAACATGCAGTCTCGCGTTATCTTACTGAAAAATAACGTAGCGAAAAACTTGAATACAGGACACTACCCCTGCCCTAAAAACGTCAGAAATTTAAGATCTTCTGCCTAAATTACGATGATGACGAATGCAGTCTGGCAGCATCGAATACATCCATTAGCCTACTCGTCCGAAACGACGATACGGCGCCTGCTGTGTCCAGTGGTGTAACTGGGCCTACCGCTACCAGCGGTCTCTCTCTGCTGCCGCGTCAACGGAAGCAGCAACATGGCTCACTGTGCAGAGTGTCTGTGGGGCTCATCATTGTACATACCACAGTGCTAACGTAACCATGGACGTAAAAAATGAAGGAAGATGGCACCACAGACTTACGCAGTATGTTGTCTTGAGGCCAGGGCGGGCGGGGCCTGCCCATTCTAAGTAGCCCAAAACATTAGCAGACTACTGTTTGCTATTGCTTCTTGCTCATTATTTATGTCGTGTGCATGCAACAACTGTTGTAAGTATTAAAATTACAGTTCTTACTCGAATAACATAGTGTCAGGAAGGAATTGCAATCTTTTTCCTATTCTTGAATGAGTATTTGCTCTAATAACACGACACATTTGGCATTGTGAATGTAGCTTGTTTTGGTTGACGAGGTTCGAATAACCAAGAAGAAAAGGATGTGACGTAAAAAGGATGCTTTCATAGTGCGTTTTATTCCTGTTTTACTATATTTGTATCGGTATCAAGTGAAGCTGGATTTCCGAAACTAATAATTGTTTGCTTGCTGATACAGCTTCTTGTTAGTCACGTTTTCAAGCTCGTATGCACGACATTTCTAATGTTCACGTTTGCAAAAAACTTACGTGTGTGTTCTTTGTTAGGGTATAAACGTATGCAATGAGGAAAGAAGCAAGGCATACTATCGTATTGTGCACATCAACAAAGTGAAATATGATTGAAATATTAAAGGAAAAAGATTGTCTGTGCATTGGTTCCACTGTAGTTTACACATCTTCTCACTTTGAAATCTCACTTATGATGCGTCATTCAGTGTGCGGTCAATAATACACTCCTGGAAATTGAAATAAGAACACCGTGAATTCATTGTCCCAGGAAGGGGAAACTTTATTGACACATTCCTGGGGTCAGATACATCACATGATCACACTGACAGAACCACAGGCACATAGACACAGGCAACAGAGCATGCACAATGTCGGCACTAGTACAGTGTATATCCACCTTAAGCAGCAATGCAGGCTGCTATTCTCCCATGGAGACGATCGTAGAGATGCTGGATGTAGTCCTGTGGAACGGCTTGCCATGCCATTTCCACCTGGCGCCTCAGTTGGACCAGCGTTCGTGCTGGACGTGCAGACCGCGTGAGACGACGCTTCATCCAGTCCCAAACATGCTCAATGGGGGACAGATCCGGAGATCTTGCTGGCCAGGGTAGTTGACTTACACCTTCTAGAGCACGTTGGGTGGCACGGGATACATGCGGACGTGCATTGTCCTGTTGGAACAGCAAGTTCCCTTGCCGGTCTAGGAATGGTAGAACGATGGGTTCGATGACGGTTTGGATGTACCGTGCACTATTCAGTGTCCCCTCGACGATCACCAGTGGTGTACGGCCAGTGTAGGAGATCGCTCCCCACACCATGATGCCGGGTGTTGGCCCTGTGTGCCTCGGTCGTATGCAGTCCTGATTGTGGCGCTCACCTGCACGGCGCCAAACACGCATACGACCATCATTGGCACCAAGGCAGAAGCGACTCTCATCGCTGAAGACGACACGTCTCCATTCGTCCCTCCATTCACGCCTGTCGCGACACCACTGGAGGCGGGCTGCACGATGTTGGGGCGTGAGCAGAAGACGGCCTAACGGTGTGCGGGACCGTAGCCCAGCTTCATGGAGACGGTTGCGAATGGTCCTCGCCGATACCCCAGGAGCAACAGTGTCCCTAATTTGCTGGGAAGTGGCGGTGCGGTCCCCTACGGCACTGCGTAGGATCCTACGGTCTTGGCGTGCATCCGTGCGTCGCTGCGGTCCGGTCCCAGGTCGACGGGCACGTGCACCTTCCGCCGACCACTGGCGACAACATCGATGTACTGTGGAGACTTCACGCCCCACGTGTTGAGCAATTCGTCGGTACGTCCACCCGGCCTCCCACATGGCCACTATACGCCCTCGCTCAAGGTCCGTCAGCTGCACATACGGTTCACATCCACGCTGTCGCGGCATGCTACCAGTGTTAAAGACTGCGATGGAGCTCCGTATGCCACGGCAAACTGGCTGACACTGACGGCGGGGCTGCACAAATGCTGCGCAGCTAGCGCCATTCGACGGCCAACACCGCGGTTCCTGGTGTGTCCGCTGTGCCGTGCGTGTGATCATTGCTTGTACAGCCCTCTCGCAGTGTCCGGAGCAAGTATGGTGGGTCTGACACACCGGTGTCAATGTGTTCTTTTTTCCATTTCCAGGAGTGTATATACATATTGCCAACTTGTCAGTGCAGAATCGTACCGTCAGAGGCAGGAAATGAGCTTGTTTGGAGAAAGACAAGTACCCTGAGATGACACAAGTCATGGGGTTCCTCCTAATATCGTGTCAGACTTCCTTTTGCCCGGAGTAGTGCAGAAACTCGATGTGGCATGGACTCAACAAGTCGTTGGAGGTCCAGTAAGAAATATTGAGCCATGCTGCCTCTACAGCAGTCCATAGCTGCGAATGTCTTGCCAGTGCAGAATTTTGTGCAAAAAATGACCTCTCTATTACATCCCACAAATGCTCAATGGGAATCAAGTCCAGGTGATCTCGTGGACCAAATCATTCGCTCGAATTGTCCAGAATGCCAATCACGAACAGTTGTGGTCCAGTGACATGGTGTAGTGTCATCCGTAAAAATTCCAGCGTGGTTTGGATATATTACGTCCATGAATGGCTGCAAATAGTCTCCAGGTAGGCGAACATGACGATTTCCAGTGAATGATCGGTTCAGTTGGACGAGAATCCCACTCCATTCCACGTAAACACAGGCCACAGAACTATCAAGCAACACCAGCTTTCACAATGCCTTGTTGACAACTTGGGTCTGTGGCTTTGTGAGGACTTACCACACACGAACCCTAACTGAAATCGGAACTCATCTGACCAGGCTACAGTTTTCCAGTCGTCTAGAGTCCAACCGAATTTTTTGTTCTTAAAGAACACGACATTCCTCAGTAAATATCTGCAGGTTACAACAAAATCGAGAATGAACTATTCTGTAATGTAGCGGTTCACACTTCCTAGGGTCGTTAGGAAATCTAAGAAAAGACAAATGTTGTGTCTTCCTCTTGTTGTTGCTGCAATTTATTGGGCTACAGACGCCCCCGTTCGTAAAAAACTATTCCACAGATCAATATGTACAACGATTCGCTTTCGAAACATCTCGCCGAACTCAGCAGCATAACTTCCTGGCTGCTTGTGCCCTGCAATCACAATGGGTAACAAAAAAAGAGATGGAGTGTCGGACAGTTATGTTCATGGAGGCAAAAACAAAGAAGTTGTCATTACGTCACAAATTCCAAGCCGATGTCCACCATTTTAAGTAATCTAAAACATTAGGTTCTCCGCATTCATACCTCCATGGTTCACCGCGGTGATACCCTGACGTCATTGTGAAGTGCACAAGGCCTACGAGAAAGACAGGCGGCGGAGCGTACGTCACGAAGACAGGCCAAGCTTGCTCGACTCAGCACACAAATTGTGTTTCTACACCTGTTAACTCGTAACTAGGTGTGTATGTACAAACGAGAATTGCATCTCCTGCTGGAATCCACTATTATGGAATCTTATTGTTATTAGTCCTACAATAATAGGAAGCCCACAGGCCTACTAATAATTTGTTACGACTGTACTGGGGTACAATACAATTAAAATCATGCCAAAATGATTATCAGTTGCGTAAAGCACCACATCTTCTATGAAATGAGGACTGTTACGTAGAAGAGACTAAATTCTATAAACAAGCCGTTTTACCATTTATGTCGAGAACTAATTTTAAATTTTGTTGTAGACTAGTAATCTGTAAGACTTCATAGTAGCAGATTCCAGTAGAAGGTGCAATTCTCGTTAGTACTTACACACACTGTTGCGAGTTTAGAAACGCATTTTGCCGCTGAGTTAAGCGAGCGAGTGAGTTCAGGCCTACCTTCGTGTCGTACGTGCCACGCACGGCCTGTCTTTCTCGTGGGCCTCGATGTCCCGTGCCCAGTTTCGACTGTGTTGGGTGCTTTGCTTGTGTGGAGACGTAGTTGTTTCATTAAATGCCAGTTTGTGTTGTCACGTATATACCATTCACTCTGATCATAGTTTAAAGGACTCACATTTCATTGGTAAGTGAAACCTTTCAAACAACATTTTTTTTTTGTACACCAGTACATGAATTATGCACGCACTGTTTATTTTTATCATAGTAGTTTTATTCCTGTTATTTGACTTTAGATTTGCCTCAATTTGCTTAGTGTCCGTCCTTTCTCCTCTTTCCTGTGTTTTGTCACTGCCTTTCAAACCGCAAGATCTCCGACATCCGAGCCGCACAGTATCAACCATCTAGTCCGCGCACAACACACGGCTACGTAACTGCACTGATTGTTGGGGTAGTATCTTATGCCCTAAATTCCTCCCGCTGATAATTATTCATTGGTCGCATTTCCTCCTCCTTTAAAAAAGATTCTTTTTAAAACAGCCGAGGCAGCAGTCATGTGTGTGTGAGTTTTGTGAGTATGATTGTATGAATATGTATGTGTGCTTTGCTTCCTTTCTGAAGTAGGCTTTGGCTGAAAACTTATGTGAACACTCTTTTCATCGTGCCTATCTACTGCTCGGCATGCGAGTAGCGATCTATCCGTTTCACAGCACAGTTGTAATAATCCACTGCACTCGAACAGCAACATGTTGTACGTAATTACAACACCAGAAGAGAACAATGCCATTCATTGGGCCATATAAAGGCTGTCTCTAGCAGAAACAGGGGTTCACAATGCTGAAACCAAAAGTATTGATCATTTACCCACTGATATAAAATACCAGATACAGCGAAGTAAAATTTTAAACTAAACTGAAAACGTTTCTCTTTAACAACTCCTCCTGTTCCGCAGAAGATTATCTATTACTATAATGTGTAAATGATGACGGGTAGGAATTACTAACATCTGTCTTTATTTAACTAAGAAAACTAATAAATCATCAGCATGGAAACATATTTACAAAAAAATTGATGTCTTGTATGACTTGTTCCACATCATTATGATGCATCGTGCAAATAATACATGGAACATGAAACTAACTAACTATTGATGTATCACAAAGCTTGGTACTTTGAAAACCTCAAAATGAAATTCAAAAGTAACATCAACCAAATGATCAAAGTAGATGTACATTCCAATTGTGCTGTGTTTGTTTATTCCTGAAAAAGTGACAGGGTTATCAGCGATAAATATTCTGGGAAAAGGGACATATAGGCTACTGTTGGAGATGGAGACCTAGATCTTACACAGGTTAGGCAACCATTACTAGAAAAATTAATTACATATATGTTAAAGCAAAATATCCATTTTACAGGGTCTTAGGCGTTTGAGACCGTTCCCTTAATCACATTTATAGCATTCCACAATGCTGGAAGATATTTAATATATATATATATATATATATATATATATATATATATATATATATATATATATATACGACCCTAGGAAGTGTGAACTGCTACGTTACAGAATAGTTCATTCTCGATTTTGTTGTAACCTGCAAATATTTCATATCATAACAGGACCTTATTTGGTTGTCATCTGTGGCTTCCTTACAGCACAGCAGCATGTCGACGATATTCACTCAGTCTTTCTGAAATTTTCACCATTTATTTGTCTGTAAATTTACATCACATCTACCGATTTCCATCTAAAATATAGAGACAAATTGCAGCGAGCAAAGATAACTTATACATGCTTCCCCCCTCCCCCCATGAATCATGGACCTTCCCATCGATTGGGTGTCTTGCATGCCTCAGTTATGCAGATAGCCATACCACAGGTACAATCACCATGGAGGGTCATCTGTTGACATGCCAGACAAACGTGTGGTTCCTGAAGAAGGGCAACAGCCTTTTCAGTAGTTGTAGTGGCAACAGCTCGGATGACTGACTGATGTTGTCTTGTAACATCAGCCAAAACAGCCTTGCTCTGCTGGTACTGTGAATGGCTGATAGCAAGGGGAAACAACCGCTATAATTTTTCCCGAGGACATGCATCTCTCCTGTATGGTTAAATGATGACGGCGTCCCCTTGGGTAAAATATTCCAGAGGTAAAATAGTCCCCCATTCAACCTCCAGGCAGGAACAACACAGGAGAACGTCGTCATCAGGAGAAACAAAACTGGCGTTCTACGGATTGGAGTGTGGAATATTACATCCCTTAACTGGGCAGGTCCGTTATAAAATTTACTAAAAGAAATGGATATGTTGAAAATAGATATAGTAAGGATTAGTGAACTTCTGTGGCAGGAGGAGAAGGACTTCTGGTCAGGTGAATACAGGTTTATAAATACAAAGTCAAATAGGGATAATGCAGGAGTGGATTTAATAATGAATAAGAAAATAGGAATGCGGGTAAGCTACTATGAACGTCATAGTGAACTCATTGTATTAGCCAAGATAGACATGAAGCCCATGCCTACCACAATAGTACAAGTTTATATGCCAAGTAGCTTCGCATATGCGAAGAGATTGAAGAAATGTATGATGAGGTAAAAGAAATTATTCAGACAATTAAAGGAAATGAAAATTTAATAGCGCTGGGGGACTGGAATGCGATAGTAGGAAAAAGAAAAATAGCAGTGTGAGTGACAGGAACTAGAAAATTGCTAAGCAGGAATAGCTCGAGCATAAATGTAAGGATTTAGAAGCTTATTTCACTAGGTGAAATATAGATACTGCCTTCATGAAAATTAAAGAGGCCTTTGGGGGAAAGAGAGCAGCTGTATGAACATCAAGAGCTCAGATGGTAAAACAGTCCTAAGGAAAGAAGGGAAAGGTGGAAGGAGTATATAAAGCGTCTAAACAAGGGAGATGAACTTGAAAGCAATATTCTAGAAAGGGAAGTGGAGGTAGATGAAGATGAGATGGGAGAAGAGTTTGACAAAGCTATGATAGATCTAAGTCGAAACAAGTAGATGAAATTCTGTCAGAAATACTAATCGCTGTGATACAACTCTTCCACAAGGTGTGCAAGGTGATGAGACAGGCGACATACCCTCCGGCTTCAAGACGAATATGGTAATTCCAATTCCAAAGAAGGTAGTTGCTGACAGTTGTGAAAGTAACCGAACTAGCAGTTTAATAAGTCATGGTTGCAAGATACTAACACGACTTCTTTACAGAAGAATAGAATAACTTGTAGAAGCCGATCTTGGGGAAGATGAGTTTGGATATTGGAGATATGTAGAAACGCATCAGGCAATACTGACCCTACAACTTGTTGTTGTTGTTGTTGTCTTCAGTCCTGAGACTGGTTTGATGCAGCTCTCCATGCTACTCTATCCTGTGCAAGCTTCTTCATCTCCCAGTACTTACTGCAACCTACATCCTTCTGAATCTGCTTAGTGTATTCATCTCTTGGTCTCCCTCTACGATTTTTACCCTCCACGCTGCCTTCCAATGCTACATTTGTGATCCCTTGATGCCTCAGAACATGTCCTACTAACTGGTCCCTTCTTTTTGTCAAGTTGTGCCACATACTCCTCTTCTCCCCAATTCTATTCAATACTTCATCATTAGTTATGTGATCTACCCATCTAATCTTCAGCATTCTTCTGTAGCACCACATTTCAAAAGCTTCTATTCTCTTCTTGTCCAAACTATTTATCGTCCATGGTTCATTTCCATACATGGCTACACTCCATACAAATACTTTCAGAAACGACTTCCTGACACTTAAATATATACTCGATCTTAACAAATTTTTCTTCTTCAGAAACGCTTTCCTTGCCATTGCCAGTCTACATTTTAAATCCTCTCTACTTCGACCATCATCAGTTATTTTGCTCCCCAAATAGCAAAACTCCTTTACTACTTTAAGTGTCTCATTTCCTAATCTAATTCCCTCAGCATCACCTGACTTAATTCGACTACATTCCATTATCCTCGCTTTGTTTTTGTTGATGTTCATCTTATACCCTCCTTTCAAGACACTGTCCATTCCGTTCAACTGCTCTTCCAAGTCCTTTGCTGTCTCTGACAGAATTACAATGTCATCGGCGAACCTCAAAGTTTTTATTTCTTCTCCATGGACTTTAATACCTACTCCGAATTTTTCTTTTGTTTCCTTTACTGCTTGCTCAATATACAGATTGAATAACATCGGGGACAGGCTACAACTCTGTCTCACTCCCTTCCCAACCACTGCTTTCCTTTCATGCCCCTCGACTCTTATAACGGTCATCTGGTTTCAGTACAAATTGTAAATAGCCTTTCGCTCCCTGTATTTTACCCCTGCCACCTTCATAATTTGAAAGAGAGTATTCCAGTCAACATTGTCAAAAGCTTTCTCTAAGTCTACAAATGCTAGAAATGTAGTTTTGCCTTTCCTTAATCTTTCTTCTAAGATAAGTCATAGGGTCAGTATTGCCTCACGTGTTCCAACATTTCTACGGAATCCAAACTGATCTTCCCCGAGGTCAGCTTCTACCAGTTTTTCCATTTGTCTGTAAAGAATTCGCGTTAGTATTTTGCAGCTGTTACTTATAAGCTGATAGTTCGGTAATTTTCACATCTGTCAACACCTGCTTTCTTTGGGATTGGAATTATTATATTCTTAAGTCTGAGGGTATTTCGCCTGTCTCATACATTTTGCTCACCAGATGGAAGATTTTTGTCAGGACTGGCTCTCCCAAGGCTGTCATTAGTTCTAATGGAATGTTATCTACCCCCGGTGCCTTGTTTCGACTCAGGTCTTTCAGTGCTCTGTCAAACTCTTCACGCAGTATCTTATATCCCATTTCGTCTTCATCTACATCCTCTTCCATTTCCATAATATTGTCCTCAAGTACATCGCCCTTGTATAGACCCTCTATATACTCCTTCCACCTTTCTGCTTTCCTTTCTTTGCATAGAACTGGGTTTCCATCTGAGCTCTTGATATTCATACAAGTGGCTCTCTTTTCTCCAAAGGTCTCTTTAATTTTCCCGTAGGCAGTATCTATCTTGCCCCTAGTGAGATAAGCCTCTACATCCTTACATTTGTCCTCTAGCCATCCCTGCTTAGCTGTTTTGCACTTCCTGTCGATCTCATTTTTGAGACGTTTGTATTCCTTTTTGCCTGCTTCATTTACTGCGTTTTTATATTTTCTCCTTTCATCAATGAAATTCAATATTTCTTCTGTTACCCAAGAAATTCTACTAGCCTTCGTCTTTTTACCTACTTGATCCTCTGCTGCCTTCACTACTACATCCCACAGAGCTACCCATTCTTTTTCTACTGTATTTCTTTCCCCCATTGCTGTCGATTGTTCCCTTATGTTCTCCCTGAAACTCTGTACAACCTCTGGTTCTTTCAGTTTATCCAGGTCCCATCTCCTTAAATTCCTACTTTTTTGCAGTTTCTTCAGTTTTAATCTACAGTTCATAACCAATAGATTGTGGTCAGAGTCCACATCTGCCCCTGGAAATGTCTTACAATTTAAAACCTGGTTCCTAAATCTCTGTCTTACCATTATATAATCTATCTGATACCTTCTAGTATCTCCAGGATTCTTCCATGTATACAACTTTCTTTTATGATTCTTGAACCAAGTGTTAGCTATGATTAAGTTATGCTCTGCGCAAAATTCTACCAGACGGCTTCCTCTTTCATTTCTCTTCCCCAATCCATATTCACCCACTATGTTTCCTTCTCTCCCTTTTCCTACTCTCGAATTCCAGTCACCCACGACTATTAAATTTTCGTCTCCCTCCACTACCTGAATAATTTCTTTTATCTCATCATACATTTCATCAATTTCTTCATCATCTGCAGAGCTGGTTGGCATATAAACTTGTACTACTGTAGTAGGCATGGGCTTCGTGTCTATCTTGGCCACAATAATGCGTTCACTATGCTGTTGGTAGTAGCTTACCCGCATTCCAATTTTTTTATTCATTATTAAACCTACTCCTGCATTACCCCTATTTGATTTTGTATTTATAACCCTGTATTCACCTGACCGAAAGTCTTGTTCCTCCTGCCACCGAACTTCACTAATTCCCACTATATCCAACTTCAACTTATCCATTTCCCTTTTTAAATTTTCTAACCTACCTGCCCGATTAAGGGATCTGACATTCCACGCTCCGATCCGTAGAACGCCAGTTTTCTTTCTCCTGCTAACGACATCCTCTTGAGTAGTCCCCGCCCGGAGATCCGCCCTACAACTTATCTTAGAAAATATGTCAAGGTAAACTTACATTTAAAGCATTTGTAGACTTAGAGAAAGCATTGGACAATGTTGACTAGAATACTCTCTTTGAAATTCTGAAGGTAACAGGAGTAAAATAAAGTGAGCAAAAGTTTGTTCACAACTTGCACAGAAACCAGACGGCAGAAATAAGAGTCGAGGGGCATGAAACAGAAGCAGTGTTTGAGAAGGGTAGCCTCTCTCCGATGTCATTCAATCTGTACATTTAATAAGCTGTAAAGGAAACTAAAGAAAAATTTGGAGTAGGAATTAAAGTTCAGGGAAAAAAAATAAAAAAAACTTTAAGGTTTGCCAATGACGTTATAATTCTGTCAGAGACAGCAAAGGAATTGGAAGAACTGTTGAAAGGAATGGACAGTGTTTTTAAAAGAGGATGTAAAATGAACATCAACAAATGCAAAGCAAGGACGGTGGAACATAGTCGAAATAAATCAGGTGATGCTAAGGGAATCAGATTAGGAAATGGAAGACTTACAGCAGATGAGTTTTGCTATTTCGGCAGCGGAATAACTGGTGATGGCTGAAGTAGAGATGATATAAGATGTAGACTGGCAATGGCAAGAAAAGCATTTCTGAATAAGAGATGTTTGTTAACATCAAATATAGATTTAATTGTTAGGAAGTCTTTTCTGAAGGTATTTGTCTGGAGTGTAGGCCATGTATGAAAGTGAAACATGGACGGTAAACAATTTAGATAAAAAGAGAATAGATGCTTTCGAAAAGGGATGCTACAGAAGAATGTTGAAGATTAGATGGCTTGAGCGTGTAATTAGTGAGGAAGTGGTTAGTAGAATTGGGGAGACAAGAGATTTGTGGCACAACTTGACCAAACGAAGGGATTAGATGATAGGACACATTCTGAGGCATCAAGAGATCACCAATTTAGTATCTGAGGGAAGTGTGTGTGTGGGTGTGTGTCTGTGTGTGTATAGGGGGCAGGGGGTAAAAATCGCAGAGAGAGACCAAGAGGTGAATATAGTAAGCAGATTCAGAAAGATGCAGGTTCCAGTAATTATTTGGAGATGAAAAAAATGGCTCTGAGCACTATGGGACTTAACTTCTGAGGTCATCAGCCCCTAGAACTTAGAACTACTAAACCCAACTAACCTAAGGACATCACACACATCCATGCCCGAAGCAGGTTTCGAACCTGCGACCGTAGCGGTCGCGCGGTTCCAGACTGTAGCCCCTAGAACTGCTCGGCCACTCTGACCGGCTATTTAGAGATGAAGAGGCTTGCACAGGATAGAGTAGCATGGAGAGCTACACCAAATCAGTTTTCGGGCTGAAGACCATAACAGCACACAATATGTGTAGCTGTTGATGGTGTTATGATGGTGTTACTCTTACACTTGTACAGTTGAGGATATCCAGGCATGCAGTACACTTCATATCTTTGATATTTGTTGTATGACTTCTTTGGCTTAGGCCTTAGTCAAATACCTTTGTCAAGTTTTTTTGCGAAAAAATTATCTTACAAGAAATTCGACATGATTCTCAGCCATACCCAAGGAATGATAATGATTTTCATTAAATATGGTATCTTACATATGGAATTAATACAAACAATATACTCAGATGTCAAGTTTTTCTACCATGTTTTATCGCTTTAAATTTACGATTGTATATTGAAAAATAAGCCTACAAAGTTTTTATTCTGTTCTCCTTATCCGTTGAGTTGTTACATGTCGTACGTATTACTCGGCCACTTTCCTGCTTCGTTGACACAAGTTATAATCGTCTGCCACGAGAGGGCTCCGAATTGTAGGGTGCAACATGGCGGTGAGTAACGTAACTATGGTGGTGCGTGAATAACAGCGTCCTGTAATCGAGTTTGTAACCGTCCACACATGGAGCACCCTCTCCTTCAGCACGCAAATGCCAGACCACACCCGAGCTCTGGAGCGTCTGCAACAATCTGATGCCTTGGATTCACTGCAGTCGATAATCTTCCGAAACTTAAAGAAACCCCCGAGGACTTTCTTTTGCTAGTGGTGAAGCGGTGCAACCAGGAGTGAAGTTGTGACTCTGCCAACAAAGTGAAACATTCTATATGACGGTGTCAGCAAACTGGTCTCTCTCTGAGAGAAATGTGTTAGTCAGCATGCTGACTATGTTGAGAAGTAAATACGTAGACGCGAAGAGTAAAAAGGTTTTATTTAAGTCTTTAAGAGTTTTCACATTAAAAAATTCGGAATCATTACTTTTCATAGCTTCCTTGTAACTATGTTTTAATATCAGAAAATACGAAGAAAACTATGAGTAGACACGAAAGATGAAAAAGAAGAACGTTTCATTTGGTATCATTCTGAAAGCTTTATGAGGTACAATAATCAAAAATTATTTATCTCTTACCTAAAAAAAGCTTTGAAGAAGTAGTGGAACACTACCTGATTCTAAGAATTTATCTATCAGATTGGCAAACTATAAGCGCCTGATGATAACAGTTATTTGATCTCTGAAAATATCTTGACTTCTGAATATAATTTAAAGCTGGTTCAAATCTCCGTTTGATCACCCAGATTTAAGTTTTCCCTCAACTGACTAAGGCGATTTCCGAGTTTGTAACTGTAAAGAGCACACTGTAGACCAGCAAAGGCACATGTTACTTATGCCTTACAATCTGCAGTATCCAAAATGCTGGTAATGGCAAAACCATAATCCTACTTGCAGATACTAATTGATGCAATCTTTTAAGTATTACTGAGTGAAAAACCTAATAATGAGATCCCAGTGCTAGATATATAGGGTTCATAGATGGATAATAAAGCTTAATAGTAATTTTGATTCAGATATCTTGGTTGCTATATTAATTAAAGTCATTGCAGACCATCGTAACGGGGTGGTTACCGTGTGTCGTGACAGAGTCTGGCGAAAATGTTGTAAATCCGCTTAGTATTACTGCTGTTATCACTATTATTCGGTGACTGTGTTTGCTTTGATACACATGTGTGAAGGTTATGCATACATCATTGATTCTATTTTCTAATCCCTGTGGCGTCGTGAGCCACTTGGTGTACAGAAGCTGCTCGGTCTCAACGTGATGAAACACTTTTTATTATTGCGTTAAGTTAATGTAAACGTAAGCTGCCATGTAAATTTTCAGGTAACAGTTACAGGTAGCGTCTCTGACGGGGGCCGTAGTGCGTGTCCCATTAGCAGCTTGACATTGGTTGGGAGAACGCAATGGAGAGGAGCTCGTAGGTTGAAATTATGGTTTGTTCCCTGCCTATTGACGATTTAGCGCCAAGCCTGACGGTGAAATAATGTAAATTCATGCACGAAATAACGATAATATCACGATGTAGGTCTGCGGCGCGATCAGCGCTTAGTTAACAAACGGACACTATTTTTCTTTATAAGTAACAAGACAATAACTCCCAGGAACTACACTTCCTTGGTCTGTATACTTTCCATTCACCAGGCTACAAGTCCCATCCACCTCCATTTTCATTTCACTCCAGTGTATTCCATGACTGTACTTCTTTTGTCTGTCCTAGAAAATCTCAACGGGCATCTCTTCATTATTCATAGAGGAACCCTTGGTTTTAGGATGAATTCGCAGTACATACCCATGTCTCGCTGTCATGAGTCGAAACTGATAGGAGCCTATAACATGATTGTAAACGTTACTTATAATACACATCGGATGTTTACTTTTTCTAGCCCTGTTTAGTTTACCTAATTCAGTCAATGTCATTTTTTATTCTTCTGTTTGTTTCTTCTGATTTCATCCAGTCACTGTTTTCAGCTACCCTAAACTCAAAAACTGGTTCTACGCCTACACTGGCAATTTATGTCACTGCCTTGGCGACATGTTCATTAAAATTTATTTTAATATTTTTTTCAATGATTTCCTGACAAACTACTGCATTTATATCGGCCAACAGTTGTTCAAATGCATAAAGGACAAAAATTTCAACTGGAAAATCGAAATCGTTCACATATATTGCATTAACATGTGTACCTTGTTCCTCACGACAAGGACTCCTGAAAAAAGTTGGTGTGAAATCTCCGTACCTGACTCCTGAATTCCTTATTTTTCTCAAGAAATCTATAGGAAGATGTAATGATGATGTAACATTCTTCAGCAAACTAACATAAGGTGAATCAGTGCCTTGTTTCTCAAAGGTTGTTGGTACAGGCTCAGTACAAACCACGGTTATTAGAATATACGGTAGGGATCACTTAGTATGAACTGTGACGCTGACGTCACAGATGACCCTGCCACTGCTCACAATCAGTATACCGTAACTGGCATCACGTAAATAATAGTTTGTTATGTGGTTTCGGTTGTAGTAACCACCGCAGGCAACAAAAACCTAAAATTTCATGTACACTAGTACCTGATAAAAAGAAATGAAGAGCCAGAAGCGATGGTCGAATGTCAATGTAGCTCAATGGACGTGCACACCATCGACAGGTATGCATATGATAAAAGTCTCAATTCTCTGCGACTGGATTAATGGCCACCAGAGGGCATTAGTGTTGGTCGTATTTAGCGTTGTTGTCAGTACTGGTAGGGTATATAAGGGGCGTGAACAGTGTCAGATGTTGAGTGCTCACTATGACTGACACAGAAATGGCGCATACTCGTGCGAAACAGCGTTATTAGCACCTGACCATGTTTGAACGGTGCCTCATGTGGATCTCCATTTCGCTGGCAAGTCATGCAATATTCATATTTGTGAGACATCTGAGAGTGGCCTGATGTTGGACTGTATGTGATCTTGAGGGCACAAATACTCATCGTCGAGGTTCTGGTCAATCGCGTCTGATCATCAAAAGTGAGGATCGTCTTAATGTGCGCCAAGCACATTATAACTTCTTCATATCTGTACCTGCCATCCGAAAAACGGGTAGTGGTCCCTTGCCTAGGCTGCCATTAATAACGCAACAGAAACGGAAGCATTTGGAGTGGTGCTGTGTCTGGAAAGCATGGACTGTGATGAATGGCAGCACATTGTCTTCTGCACTACTCTGGATGGGTGTCGTTGGCTAGTATTGTGGCGACCCAGATAGAGATCTTACTCTTCCAGTGTTTTGGAGAGGCACAGAGACATTAGTTCTAGTTTCATGGCGTGGGGAGCCATCATTTATGATTTCATGTGATAGTAGTGATTGTGGGAACTCTGACGTTACAAAGGTATGTTATGGGCATATTACCTCTCATGCGACAGTATTGTGATGCCATATTTCGACAGGACAATGGTCATCCATATTGGCATGTCTCTCTATGAATTCCCTGAGTGGTGTTGGGGTACTCACATGGCCAGAGAGATCCCTAGATCTGTCCCCTGTAGCACATGCATAGTGGCTCACATGTTAACTACATCCCATATCGAGGACGAATTACAAAAGCTGCGATCCAGCTTTCACAGGACAGGATACAGCAGATATATGACAACAATCTCAACAAAGCAGTGCCTTCATTGGGCCAGGGAGGGTGCAACGCTATATTGATAAGAGGGTTCATACTGCCAACTTCTTTAAAAATTTATTCGATTTCCGTAATTGACGGAAAGTCATCGAGTAAAACGGAAGTGATTTCAGGCGTTCCCCAAGGTAGTGTGATAGGCCCTTTGCTGTTCCTTATCTATATAAACGATTTGGGAGACAATCTGAGCAGCCGTCTTCAGTTGTTTGCAGATGACGCTGTTGTTTATCGACTAATAAAGACATCAGAAGATCAAAACAAACTGCAAAACGATTTAGAAAAAATATTTGAATGGTGCGAAAAGTGGCAGTTGACCCTAAATAACGAAAAGTGTGAGGTCATCCACATGAGTGCGAAAAGGAACTCGTTAAACTTCGGTTACAATATAAATCAGCCTAATCTAAAAGCCGTGAATTCAACTAAATACCTGGGTATTACAATTACGAACAATTTAAATTGGAAGGAACACACAGAAAACGTTGTGGGGAAAGTTAACCAAAGGCTGCGTTTTATTGGCAGGACACTTAGAAAATGTAACAGACCTCCTAAGGAGACTGCCTACAATACGCTTGTCCCTCCTCTTTTAGAATACTGCTGCGTGGTGTGGGATCCTTACCAGGTAGGACTGACGGAGTAAATCGAAAATGTTCAAAGAAAGGCAGAACATTTTGTATTATCACGAAATATGGGAGAGAGTGTCACAAAAATGATACAGGATTTGGGCTGAAAATCATTAAAAGAAAGGCGATTTTCGTTGCGACGGAATCTTCTCAAGAAATTCCAATCACCAACTTTCTCCTCCGAGCCGGGCGGAGTGGCCAAGCGGTTCTCGGCGCTACTGTCTGGAACCGCGCGACCGCTAGGGTCGCAGGTTCGAGTGCTGCCTCGGGCATAGATGTGTGTGATGTCCTTAGGTTAGTTAGGTTTAAGTAGTTCTAAGTTCTAGGGGACTGATGACCTCAGCAGTTAAGTCCCATAGTGCTCAGAGCCATTTTAACCATTTTTTTTCCCCTCCGAAGGCGAAAATATTTTGTTGACACCGATCTACATAGGGCGGAACGATCACCACGATAAAATAAGGGAAATCAGAGCTCTTACGGAAAGATATAGGTGTTCATTCTTTCAGCGCTCTATACGAGATTGGAATAATAGAGAAATGTGAAGGTGATTCGATGAACCCTCTGCCAGGCACTTAAATGTAATTTGCAGAGTATTCATGCAGATGTAGACGAAATAACATCACATCCCCTCTCAACCAGTGAAGTTTCATATCGTTTCTTTCACCTTTTTGTGTGCTTCACCTTTTGGCACGTAGTGTATTTTGTTAAGAGCAATGGTCTGAAATCAAAGCAGGTAAATGTTTGTAAATGTGCCGATTCGTTTTCATCTGCTGACGTCTGTGTGTCCTCAGTTGCTGACGGATTATGAATAGGATTTGAAAAGTGATATGTTGACTATTCCTGCGAAACGCAAGTTGAAATCTGATGCTGTTCCAGTTCTATCTTACAGAGCTAATTTAGAGAGTAGTAAAGAGCTAGTAACAAGTGATAAATCCAGACATAAATATGGAGTTGTCATAAAAAAAGTACAAGAAATGTTACATGTAAAGATTCTCCAACTGAGGAGAATCTGCTGGTAGAGAAAACATTGATTATGAAAACAAACATCGCTCTAAACGCAAAAATGCGCATTTGTGGGAACATTTAGAAGTGACGGAGAAAGAAATAAAAGAGTTTAGGCAAAAGAATGCAGATATACAAGCTAATCTCTCTTGGCGTAATGGTGAGTTACTATCAACGTTTTCAAGAGCGTTGAGGGTTCTTCTTCTGACTACCAACAACTGGTTATGAAAGGACAGTATGGGTCAAATTTCAAGTCAGGCAGTTCATACATATATCTGGACTTAGTTAAATAAGATCAAACGAGGTACAGTAGGATTATCAAAGACCAAATACAATTACAGTGATGTTTTTTTTATAGAAAAATGTAATGAAGGGCACTTTCAGATTCAGCCTCAAAACGAAAAGATGAAATCGACAGCAATATTAAATATATTAAAAGAATCTCAGACAGAGGATCATGTCTTGTCTTATAAAATATACAAAACATATTCCATAGGAACCATTAAATTCTATGCAGCAACGAACTCATATTCTGATGACGAGGTAAAAGGCTTCTGCAAAGAGCTGCGTCAGTACGTCAGCTCATAAATGACATCAAATCCCATTAAAAATGATAATAGGGTATATGAATGCGAAAGTAAGACAAAATCCAGAGACCAGTTCTTCAGTGAACTAATGCAATACAGAAATGACAGACGTTATACGTTCGTTGAATTTGCAGAGAAAAGCAATATGGTTCTACTTGAAACATTATTCCAGAAGAAACCAAATAGAAAACTGATTCGTTGACGACGAAACGGAGTTAAAAATGAAGTTGACTATATTTTATTAAATAATACCGAAACTGTAAAGTACCGGTATCTTTAAGCTGTAAACAATTTTCGAATTTCAAACAATCACTGCCCTATAAAATTGCAAGTTACCATAGATTCGTATGATGCTGAAAAAATAGAGACAAAAACTAAGAGAAATAGACTTATCATGCAGGAAGTTGGAAATGTTGATTATGATACTATATTTCAGAATACTTAGGTATTCTAGATTAAATTACGTAGCGTCCTTTTCTCAATTTTTACAGGCATCCAAAGCTTACTGTAAATATTTCTCTGTACACACAAAACTACTAGACGATGTTTCACGCGGTTTTCGCAGGTGTCTTGGGTATAGCTGTATAGACTTTAGTTCATCGAAATCGGATCACCGAAAAAAATATAGTGGAATTTAAAGTTTTACTAAAACCATCTTGTCTGTTTAAAACAAACACTGTACACTCCAAAACCACTAAACGAATTTTCGTGGAGTTTTCACAGGTAACTTGAGTGCAGCTTTATTTCAACAAAATTGGATCAAGAAATGAAGGCTATTGTGATTTAAAGTTTTTGTCGGTCTGTTTCTCTGTTTGAACACGCTCATCTCTTTCATGTGGGTTTCACTGGTAACTTGAACATAGCTTGGGGCACAGTATAGGCTTTATTGCATCAAAATCAGAAAAAAAGATATCCTAATTGAAAGTTTTATCCATACTAAAATTATAAATGCGAAAGTATCTATGTTAAGTTTTCACGACTGACTCTCTGGACAGGTTTCGATGAAATTTGATATGGAGATAACTTGAAACCTCGGAGGAATGTAGGTTAATTTAGAAGATGTGAAGTAACATATACTTATTGATTTGAAGAACGTTACACAAGTTAGAGAAAAATATTTACTCTTTGGACAAGCTATTTATTCTTTGACTTTCGATCTTTATCATATTTGTGAAAATGCTTTTATTGGTTGATATGTGCTATGTGATAAGATTCAAAGCAATGAATATAAAGCTTATACAATCTTCAATGTGATTAATCCGTACTTCCACTCTATTTGTTGCATGATGTAAACATTTTATAATGTACAGTTACTTCAGTAGCATGATGCATAGAAGCATACTCCCGCCCATGCCCCTCTGTACGCATTGCTCGGCAGTGACACTGCACATGCTGACACAACTAAATAGTTTGTGAAGTGGAGAGCAGGGCACGCATCACGATCTATGCTGACCCAAACAGGCAGACATGTGTGGGAAGATGACGTTAGTGCATGTACAGAAGCTTACTTATTCACCATCAGTCATCATAACAAAGCTACTAATATGGAAGTGCAGCCACAGGTAACAGCCAGTTAATAATAAAAATAAGCGTTTTCGAAAGCAATGTCAGATGAGGAGTATAAAGCCAGTCAAGGTATTTAGTAAGGGAAGGATACTTGATTTGATGAGATTTCAATAGGAGCAGTTAATGTAGAGGTTAAAAAACACTGGATTTTAATCAGGCAGAGCTACCAGCTGGCTTGAAGGAAGTGGATATAGCACAATGAGCCACCCAAAACTCATCAACAAAGTTAAAGAATGAATATAAATAATCGATATCACTTTTACCGTTATTCATCGCTTTTGACTCAGTTTGAACCACAGTTACTTTGCACACACTGTAGGTATCACATGCAGCTGTGCTGTGAATGATAATGTCACAGAGGACCCTCTCACCTCATTGCACCCAATGAAATTTGTGGCCAACCCACATACACATATTTAACTAATACACAAATGCGAATACAAACGGGATATCATCGCATTGTAGTGTATTGTTATTATTATTGTTCTTAAGTTATTTACTAATTAAATGTATTTTTTTACAATCTTATTGACCAACTAGGATCACATTAACAAATTCAGTTCTAGAATAAGTTACCTCTGCAGCAGAGTATACGCTGTTATGAAACTTCCTGGAAGATTAAAACTGTGTGCCGGACCGAGACTCGAACTCGGAACCTTTGCCTTTCGTGGGCAGGTGCTCTACTATCTGAGCTACCCAAGCACGACCCCACGTCCCGTCCTCACAGCAAGTAGGAGTCGAGGTACTGGCGGAAGTAAAGCTATGAGGACGGGGCGTGAGTCGTGCTTTGGCGCCTGCACGGTACTCAGCGTGTTCGATCAGAGGGTTAGCTGCCCTCTGTAATAAAAAAACTGAATTAATGGATCAACGACGACCTGAAACGGCTGTCTTGTGACGTCCGCTCCGAGCAGATACAACTAACGAAAACGAACAAAATGATATTAAAAAAAAAAAAAAGGATGGTAGAGTACTTGCCCGCGAAAGGCAAAGGTCCCGAGTTCGAGTCTCGGTCCGGCACACAGTTTTAATCTGCCAGGAAGTTTCAACTTCAGTTCTTCTTCTTCCTTTGTTGTTGTTTCCTATTTTTCCAGTATTCCCTCAATTTGTCCCCCTAAAGTGTCTTCCTTTCTTCTGCCCACGTTGTCCTCGATTTTTTAATTTCTTATGCTTGGAAAGCCGTCCAAATTTAGTATTTTGTTTTTAAAACGGTTTCTTTCTGCTATTTCTGATTCTTTGATGTTGATTCTTTCTGGATCTTTCCTCACTTCTGTAATTGAATGTATTATTATTATTATTATTATTACGAAGTTCTGTATTAGTTAAATAAACAAATGTTTTCGCCTTTATTTTAAAAAAAAGTCTGTATATAACACTTCGTCTAGTAAATACCAAAAAGATTTGTTGTTTTCCAACGTTTATCTGAGATTCTTTTTTTTTTCTACGATTGTTGAAATGCTCTGAAGGATGTCAGCTTTTTTCACCACCTTGGATGTCATCAGCCACTTTAAACTGTGTTGCTTGAATCCTTCCTGTCAACAAGTTCTTTGAAATGGCTGTATCAAAGTAATAATAAATAGGTTGCATCCATTTTCCTACTAAACTTCTGATAACTATGAACTTCTAATGGGTTTGGACGACGATTTAAGTGTGAAGTAGATATACTAACTCCCACTTGTTTTCCGAGATGACTTACTTGAGATGCTCGCCGACCTTCCTCACTAGTTAACCTTCCTTACTAGTTGCCGTGCTGTTGCTAACTCTCTTTTTACATATAAGAGAAAGGTGATTTAAACACCATGTCCATTCTCAACGTGAATCAGAATGCACGTCTTCCCTTCAACAAGGCTAAGACAAGAGTTTTTCTCAAGAGTACCTTCTCAGCTGTTCTCGTTATTAAAACAATGGTCACTGACACAATTAGCACAGAATAACATATAAGTTCCATGGTTCTTCTGTACACTTTCACTAAAACTTCCATGGATCGCCCGACAAGTACTTCTCGTCGCCGTTCGACCGCCACGTCTACATTCTTCTCGCGACTGAATTTCAAACCTGAACACACAAACATGTGACGTGCAGTAGGTAGGATTCTATCATCCCACACTCACTTCTAAAATATCGTGTATCTGAGATGGTAGAAGGCTGAGTGGTTCTAGAATTTACGCAGAAATTCTCGAAACACTACATATCCCCTCTCTCACATCGGACACGCGATATTTTATACACAATCATTATGTAAATAATATCACTCATAACAACAATTCATATCATAATAATATACTTTTCTTATACATGTTTATACATGCATCTTTCACTTCAGAAACCATCTTTTCTTTCTCTAGAACAATCTATAGCTGAGTGTTTCTTTATTCTGTTCATACTTTGATATTAAGATATGAGCAGTCACTTGAGGTTCTAATCAGCTCTTCTAATATTTAAGAATTGTGTGGACTCTTTTTTTTCCTATGCTTCCAATCGTAAACTCCAGTTTATATGACACATGAGTAATCCACTTTCTGTTCTCATTTTTTGTACTACGTTTCCTTAGTGTATACTATTTTTATTATTTTTTGTAGTTTGGAGGAACTCTGGGCAAAATGAAAGTGTTCTTTTTGACACTCTTAAACTTACATGAAACGTAACAATGCTAATTGTGCATAGAATTCAAACTTTCTAGAATAACCCTTATAAAATTTGTGACTTTTGTCGCGATACTGTCCTCTTCTCCTAGGATCAGCACCTATACCTTGCTTGTGGGTTGATCTTATGAGAGCACTTCCTCTTTCCATTCTGGTAGGTAAAACTTTCCTATTTTTTAGGCCACGGGTCGTCTTATCTCCATGTAGGTATGCCTGCTCTAAATACTTAGCAAATGCTGAGTACACCCCCCTTGTCTTTTATGATTAGGCATCATGGTTCATTACCCTAGCATACATTCCTATGTATACTATAATTAAATATTCCCTGGTAAAAATAAAAACGTATTTTACACTTTGCATTCACTTTTTACTTCATCATTTACTTCCTAAAGTCCTCCTCTACCTCTCAACTTCTATACTCTCAGTAGATACTATGTCTATATTACTATTCAGGTCCCACTGTCCTAGAATTCGCCAAAGTATTTATTAAACTGACATTTCCTTATGATCAGCGTGACTAATGCCACTCCTGCTTTCTTTTTTCTTTCTTTGCTTACGTCTCTTCCTTGTCTATCTCCTGCTCATTACTGCTTTATAGTTATCCCACAACTCACATGCTTTTGTTTCCCTCTTTTCTCATGAGTACTCTCTTTATATACACCTCATGTAGAACCGTCATAGTTCTTATATACAAATACGATGTGGAATCGTCATAGTTTTTATATATACTTGTGTGCATATTTCCCTGTACACATATTGTTTCCTCTACAATACCTGGCTATTCTCACATCCTGACAGGCTTTTTAGGCTGTAATTTCAATGATTGTGTCTAAATGTATTTTTGGGTGTATGCGGATGTGTGTTCATGTAGTCTGATTCTTCGGGTTTCTTATCTAAAGATCAAATGTAAGTTATTAGATACCATGGAAACAAGGAAGGACTTCAGCGATAGAAGTTTGTGAATATGGAAAGAGGGAAGAAATAGATAGGTCCTCAAATGAGAAGTAAGAAAGGAAAAAAATAGATATGCTTGCTAAGATGTAAGAAGAGAAAGAAGATAGCCCCAAAGACAGGAAACCCTTCTCACTCTCTTTCCCCAGGATCCCTACCCCTCAGGCACTTGAGTGAGACGCCGGAGGTGGTTTGGTGTTAAATCGTCTCCTATAGAACGGGCATTCCCACCTTCACCCTTGAGGTCCCCAAAGGAAATCTTAGCAACCTTATGGAAACGTAAATGGTGAAGAATCAGGCACACTTGTTTGCGAGGTTTGTCTGAAATGTGTGATGTGTGTTTTGTGTTAGCCATGATTTATTTGCGCTTGTAAACCACGCTTATATTTACAATACCCACCCCTTTCAAAACCTATACAAACCCTCCCATTTACACCACATCTCATGAAAAGTATAAAATACTCTATACAAAATAGAAAATTTATACACTATGCCATCACAGTTGTTTGATTATTCACCTCATATTATATTATCCATAAATATAATACTCTATTCATTTTATTTTATGTTGATATCACTTTCTTTCTTATTCTGTGATTCTCCTAAGTTTTCTTTATTTTATAATCGTATCTACTTTTCTAAGCACTATGATTATAGGATAGTTTAAGATGTTAGAAATAGATGACAGAATAGTTTAAGATTTTAAAGGAATTCGCTGCAAGAAAACTATTTTGGAAGAAACAAGGAAAACAACTTGGGATCCGACGGTCGTCACTCCGCCTGTTAACTCAGAATGTTAACGTCACTGGGGAAATATATGACTCCGCCCTGGTCCCATGGATCTGATATTAACTTTTCTTGTGCACTGGTAGACCAGTATTTCTCTTTAAATTTCTTTGAAAGTCTGCCCAAGAAGAAAAATTCTCAATATTCGTGGTTCCCCACTCACAGGCCTCCCCTAGAAGGTACCCCACAGCAAATTAAATGTTTTTAGAGTCTTCCCAATTTTTCGGCAAAGCTTTGTTAAACCTTGCCAAGAAATGTGTCGGATGTACATCTACATCGAGCTTAAATTTGGGGAATTGTCTGGATAACCCTGAATTAGCCCCCCACTGCAGATCAGTCATCACTTCACTAGTTAATACCACATTAGGTGAAGTTACCCTTTTGTCTACTTTATTCTGGATAAGCTTGAATTCTTTCCACAGGTCATCTATATCTTTCCTGGTATCATTAAGTTCAGAAGGTAGAATAGGAGATACGTTTCCACATGTTACTCTCTCGGTAACTTTTCGATCTATAATTTCTTCAACCTGTTCCTCCAAACTACTCATATTTATGATATCAGAATTCGCTAAGTTCTCTTTTTGAAGTTCATTTCCACATTATCTCCTCGTGTATTAACACCTGTAATTTGCGATTGAATTATTGGCATTAAATTATCCTGCTTATCGACACTCTCTTTCAAAGTACTCAGTCCTTGCTTTACAGCATTAAATTTAACATTACACACATTTTCAAAGGATCCTAACTTTTCATTAAGCTCCGATTGTACACTATTATACTATACTAAAACTTCCATGGATCGCCCCACAAGTACTTATCGGTGCCGTTCGACCACCGCGTCTACATTCTTCTCGCGACTGAATTTCAAACCTGAACACACAAACATGTGACGTGCAGTAGGTAGGATCCTATCATCCCACACTCACTTCTAAAATATCGTGTGTTCGAGACGGTAGAAGGCTGAGTGATTCTACAATTTACGCAGAAATTCTCGAAACACAACAAACTGAGCATTGTGTTGTGGTCCTGTGAGAATCTCCTCTACCTGGTCAAACCATAAGTCACTGTCAACTTTCATTTCATTAAAATTAATAATCAACTTACAAGTTTTTCAAGTGTAGTTAGTAGCCTTGATGGGTTTTCATCCATGTCAAAACATAGCACTTTATAAAATAAACAATGTAAAGACGCAGCCCTTGTAATATCTTCAAATGACCAATTAATTATTTGTGAAGTCAAAAGCAACTAAATTTTTAACTTTCATCTTCACATTTCTCTATATTTAGAGCATTTATCAGTCCTTACATCAGGCTGATATCGTGTCATAATCTCATAGGTAATTTGTCAGCTGCAGACCATATTTGACACAAAAAAATATAATTCTTCACAAAAAAAGTTGTGCTCCCTGGAAGTAATTGAATAGGCTGCTTGTAGGTATCAGTAGATTCACGGGCAAATTTCTAGGAGTATATTCTGGTATAACCTAAAGTGAAATGTCCACATGAAACTAGTTTTCGGAATAGTATATTCAAGACGAAGAATCACTGGAAGCGTCTTCAGGAAATGTAATTCTCACGAAAGAGGTGATACATAAATCAGTCGTTCGAGCGCTTCTTGAGTCTTGCTCGTCCTGCTCATCTGCCTGGAGCCCTTGCTTAATGGGATTAATAGGAGAAATAGATAAGATCAAATAATAGTGGCAGGATTCGTCACAGATTCTTTTATACACTCGAATATATATGACCTTTACTGAATGACTAGTTCAGTTGCACAGCCAATCTCAGTAACAATACATTAAACCCATTGGTATCTCGAGTTGCCACAATATGAGACGTTAACGTTGTTCAGTAATGTACGTAATATGTAATAAATAAATGCTATGGGCCTACCAGACTGACGCATGCCTTTCGATTTGTTGCAGCTTAAGTCATTTTTGTTAGAGTTATGGTGCTTATTAATTATTTTTGATGTTCATGAGTTATCAAGTCACTGTCCTTTCAGTTCAACTGTTCTTCCAAGTCCTTTGTCGTCTCTGACAGAATTACAATGTCTGTGGGAAACCTCTAATTTTCTGTTTCCTCTTCACGAACTCTCTTTTATTACCTTTAATGTTTGTGTCTCACAGTATACGCCCAGAAAATTAAATGTACGAACGCAAGATCCAGAGGCCTGCAGATGATCAGTTTGCCTACACAATCGGACATCGTAAGTGAAACCCCTGAGTCAGTACCCAATGACAGAAGTTAAAGGCCCTTTAACTGCCAAGGCCCTGTCAGAAATTGACTCCCGAACCTTCATATGACTCCTGTGCAGCTACCAAACCAGAGAAAAAGGAAGTAAGGAAGATGGACAGATACAAAAAGAGAAAAAGTGTGTGTGTGTGTGTGTGTGTGTGTGTGTGTGTGTCCGCGCGCTGTATGTGTGTAGTGAAATACAAATAAAAGTGCTTGTTTGTCACACTATCAACGTCGTGCGACTCAGCAAGCACAGGACGTAATGAAAGAACTCAAGGCAAGGTGTTACGTAAGGAGAGAGGCTGTAACAGATTAGACAGTGTGTCTTGCTTTCGGCTTGCCGGCTATTGTGAAGACCGCAGTTCTGCGAGGAGAGCGGCGACAGGCGGTTCGTTAAACAGCTGCGGCGGACGAGGAAATGGCTCAGCGTAAGTACCGCGCCGCTTCGCCCACTTCGTAAATAAAGCAGGTGCTCTGCTGCTGGCAGTACTCTTCTTCGGACGGGCGTTGTTCTGTTGCGATGCTTTCCTGCCACGCCCGTCGCTCTTCCACTTGCGTAGTGAACAAACTCATTACTCCGATCTGTAGCAACTTGTTTAATACGAAACGACCGATTGTTGCGACGTGTCTCAGCGGATGAATGACATCCTACGTTCTCTTAAGCTGAGGGAAACCTATAGTACTTTACGCCATCCAGAGTATTTTTTCTGCGTGATAACAGTAGTAACTGTCATAGAGTGGAGCAAAATAAAGCAAGCTGCCGATTACCCGGATGAATGCGAGCACGGAACATCCAGAATACGCATTTTGCTGCAAGAGAATGCTACACGCTCTTTTGAAACTATGTGGCAGATTGAAAAGTGTGTGCTTGACTGGACATGTACTTTATCAACGGAATTATAAAATCATGACGCACGAGCCGCCTTTACAGCTTGGCAAGCACTTCTTCTCCATGGGAAATTTGGAAAGTAGGAAAGAGGTATTATCGGAAATGAAACTGTCAGGGTCTGTTTCGGTTCTTCTGTGTCTTGGGCGTTATGCTCTCATCTCAAACAAGCGGTTCGTGTGTTTTAAACAAAGTATAGAAGCCCGTTTGGTTTCTAACGCCAACAGAAGCGTTGTTTTGGAGGAGGAGCAATGTTAATTTCAGAAGAGTCTTGTTTGGTTTTAGAAGAGGAGTTCTGTGTATTTCAGGAGAGGAGATATGTATGTTTCAAAAGAGGAGACATTTTATTGTTATAAAAGATGAATCTTGTTTGTTGTAGTGGAGGATTTTCATTTGCTGTGGAAGAGGAGTGCTGTTTGTTTTGGAACAAGTATCACGTTTGTGTTTTGAAAAGTAGTTTATTGTTTCTATTTCGAAGAGGCGTATTGCGTGCTACTCTTAAGAAAATGTTGATTTGATATTTTTGGGCCCTCTAAATTACGTTTTGTACAAAGGTTGTGCTGTAATTTCGGACAACTCAAAGAATACAACATTAGATGGAGAAAAATATAAAAAAATAATATAGCGTGACAATCTAGCCATAGAACGCATTTGTGGAGAGAGGATGGGCTATAAAAGAAGATGGGAAGTTCAAAACAACGTAAGAAAGAGAAAAGTAAAGGATAGTCGGCAGGGCACTATCTCGCGGAAGGCAAAGGTCCCAAGTTCAGGTATCAATCTGCCACACAGTTTTAATTTACCAAGAAGTTTCAGATCATCACATTCTCCGCTGCAGAGGGAAAATTCATTCTGCTAGTTGCGTTATTTACGAAACATGCTGCATACAGCAGTTTTTTACATCTACATCTATACTCCGCGAATAAATGTGAAGTGCATGACAGAGGTATCGCTGTGAATCGGCTATTTGGGCGTTTTCCCGTTCCACTGTTGTATGGAGCGCAGAAGAATGATTGTTTAAAAGTCTCTGTGCGTGGTTCAATTAATCTAACCTTGTCTTCACAATAATTATGGGAGCGATGCGTAATGTAGTATATTCCTAGAGTAATCATTCAAAGCCAGTTCTAGAAACTATGTTAGCAGACTTTCTGTGGATAGTTTCCGTATACCTACAAGAGTCTGCCGGTTCAGTTCCTTCAGTATCTCTGTGACACTCTCCCACAAGTCAAACATCTGGCCATTCGTGCTGCTCTTCTCTGAATACGTTCTGCTTAACCAATTGGAACTGGTCCCGTACATTTAGTCTGGGATGGGCCGCACAAGTGACTTGTAATCAATCTCCTTTTTAGACTGATTGCATTTCCCTAGTATTCCACCAATAAACCGAAGTCATTCCATTTCATGTCCCAGCAAAGATCCAGGTATTTGTACGAGTTTACCGATTCTATCTGTGACTCACTCACACATATTCATAGGATACTATGCTTTTTCGTTTTGTAAAGTGCACACTTTCACATTGTTGAACATTTAACGTAAGCTGCCAATATTTTCATCACTTTGAAATCTTATCTAAGGAATTGTGCAGCTTTGCTCAGACTGTACTTCACTGTAGATAACAGCATCATCTGCGAAAATCCTGAGGTTACTCTTAATGTTGTCCGCAAGGTCATTAACCGTCGCAGTACGAAGGGGAGTGGGTGCTTGCTATTGCTATTGCTAGGTTTAACATGAATGGGAAGGCACACAACACACTTTCCTGGGGTACAGCCGAAGTTACTTCTACATTTGTAACTGACTCTCTATCCAAGAAAACACGCTGCGCCCTCCCTACCAAGAAATCCACAGTCCAATCACAAATTTCGCCTGATACCTTTTGAAAATTTTGTGATCCAGTCAGGTACACAATTCTTAAAACTTTTTAAAATATTTATTGTTTTTAATAATTTCTTCTACAGATTCCGCGGTTGCTTTAAATTTTCCAGCAAAATTTAACCCAAGAATTTAAGTCTCAGTAGTGGATGCGACTTCTCACAAAAAAATGTCGTATTCATACTTTCAGGTTCAGGACTCTTCTTAAACATCGGAATATCTTTAAAAAGGATGTCGTGAATAAAATTCAACAACAGTTAAGTAAACTTGTAATCTTTAAATACTTTTTTTGGTTATTGTAAAGTAACCTCCCTCCCACACAGTAATACGCGTTATGGAAAACTCATTGCTATTGCTAGGTTTAACATGAATGGGAAGGCACACAACACACTTTCCTGGGGTACAGCCGAAGTTACTTCTACATTTGTAACTGACTCTCTATCCAAGAAAACACGCTGCGCCCTCCCTACCAAGAAATCCACAGTCCAATCACAAATTTCGCCTGATACCCCATACGAAAGACGAGGGCTAGTAGAAATCCTTGGGTAACAGAAGTAATACTGAATTTAATTGATGAAAGGAGAAAATATAAAAATGCAGTAAATGAAGCAGGCAAAAAGGAATACAAACGTCTCAAAAACAAGATCGACAGGAAGTGTAAAATGGCTAAGCAGGGATGGCTAGAGGACAAATGTAAGGATGTAGAGGGTTATCACACTACGGGTAAGATAGATACTGCCTACAAGAAAATTAAAGAGACCTTTGGAGAACAGAGAACCACTTGTATGAATATCAAGAGCTCAGATGGAAACCCAGTTCTAAGCAAAGAAGGGAAAGCAGAAAGGTGGAGGGAGTGTATAGAGGGCCCATACAAGGGCAATGTACAGGGTTATTACAAATGATTGAAGCGATTTTACAGCTCTACAATAACTTTATTATTTGAGATATTTTCACAATGCTTTGCACACATATACAAAAACTCAAAAAGTTTTTTTAGGCATTCACAAATGTTCAATATGTGCCCCTTTAGTGATTCGGCAGACATCAAGCCGATAATCAAGTTCCTCCCACACTCGGCGCAGCATAATCCCATCAGTGAGTTCGAAAGCATCGTTGATGCTAGCTTGCAGTTCTGGCACATTTCTTGGTAGAGGAGGTTTAAACACTGAATCTTCCACATAACCCCACAGAAAGAAATCGCATGGGGTTAAGTCGGGAGAGCATGGAGGCCATGACATGAATAGCTGATCTTGATCTCCACCACGACCGATCCATCGGTTTTCCAATCTCCTGTTTAAGAAATGCCGAACATCATGATGGAAGAGCGGTGGAGCACCATCCTGTTGAAAGATGAAGTCGGCGCTGCCGGTCTCCAGTTGTAGCATGAGCCAATTTTCCAGCATGTCCAGATACACGTGTCCTGTAACGTATTTTTCGCAGAAGAAAAAGGGGCCGTAAACTTTAAACCATAAGATTGCACAAAACACGTTAACTTTTGGTGAATTGCGAATTTGCTGCACGAATGCATGAGGATTCTCTACCGCCCAGATTCGCACATTGTGTTCGTTCACTTCACCATTAAGAAAAAATGTTGCTTCATCACTGAAATCAACTTTCGCACTGAACGCATCCTCTTCCATGAGCTGTTGTAACAGCGCCGAAAATTCAAAGCGTTTGTCTTTGTCATCGGGTGTCAGGGCTTGTAGCAATTGTAAACGGTAAGGCTTCAGTTTAGGCTTTTCCGTAAGATTTTCCAAACCGTCGGCTGTGGTACGTTTGGCTCCCTGCTTGCTTTATTCGTCGACTTCCGCGGGCTACGCGTGAAACTTGCCCGCACGCGTTCAACCGTTTCTTCGCTCACTGCAGGCCGAACCGTTGATTTCCCCTTACAGAGGCATCCAGAAGCTTTAAATTGCGCATACCATCGCCGAATGGAGTTAGCAGTTGGTGGATCTTTGTTGAACTTCGTCCTGAAATGTCGTTTCACTGTTATGACTGATGTGAGTGCATTTCAAGCACGACATACGCTTTCTCGGCTCCTGTCGCCATTTTGTCTCACTGCGCTCTCGAGCGCTCTGGCGGCAGAAACCTGAAGTGCGGCTTCAGCCAAACAAAACTTTATGAGTTTTTCTACGTATTTGTAGTGTGTCGTGACCATATGTCAATGAATGGAGCTATAGTGAATTTATGAAATCGCTTCAATCATTTGTAATAGCCCTGTACTTGAGGACAATATTATGGAAATGGAAGAGGATGTAGATGAAGATGAAATGGGAAATACGATACTGCGTGAAGAGTTTGACAGAGCACTGAAAGACCTGAGTCGAAACAAGGCCCCAGGAGTAGACAACATTCCATTAGAACTACTGACGGCCTTGGGAGAGCCAGACCTGACAAAACTCTACCATCTGCTGAGCAAGATGTGTGAGACAGGCGAAATACCCTCAGACTTCAAGAAGAATATAATAATTCCGATCCCAAAATAGCAGGTGCTGACAGATGTGAAAATTACCGAACTATCAGTTTAATAAGTCACAGCTGCAAAATACTAACGCGTATTCTCTACAAACGAATGGAAAAACTGGTAGAAGCTGACCTCAGGGAAGATCAGTTTGGATTCCGTAGAAATGTTGGAACACGTGAGGCAATACTGACCCTACGACTTATCTTAGAAGCTAGATTAAGGAAAGGTAAGCCTACGTTTCTAGCATTTGGAGACTTAGAGAAAGCTTTTGACAATGTTGACCAGAATACTCTCTTTCAAATTCTGAAGGTGGCAGGGGTAAAATACAGGGAGCGAAAGGCTATTTACAATTTGTACAGAAACCAGATGGCAGTTATAAGAGTCGAGGGGCACGAAAGGGAAGCAGTGGTTGGGAAGGGAGTGAGACAGGGTTGTAGCCTATCCCCGATGTTATTCAATCTGTATATTGAGCAAGCAGTGAAGGAAACAAAAGAAAAATTCGGAGTAGGTATTAAAATCCATGGGGAAGAAATAAAAACTTTGAGGTTCGCCGATGACATTGTAATTCTGTCAGAGACAGCAAAGGACTTGGAAGAGCAATTGAACGGAATGGACAGTGTCATGAAAGGAGGGTATAAGATGAACATCAACAAAAGCAAAACGAGGATAATGGAATGTAGTCGAATTAAGTCGGGTGATGCCGAGGGAATTAGATTAGGAAATGTAAAGGAGTTTTGCTATTTGGGGAGCAAAATAACTGATAATGGTCGAAGCAGAGAGGATATCAAATGTAGACTGGCAGTGGCAAGGAAAGCGTTTCTGAAGAAGATAAACTTGTTAACATCGAGTATTGATTTAAGTGTCAGGAAGACGTTTCTGAAAGTATTTGTATGGAGCGTAGCCATGTATGGAAGTGAAACATGGACGATTACTAGTTTGTACAAGAAGAGAATAGAAGCTTTCGAAATGTGGTGCTACAGAAGAATGCTGAAGATTAGATCGGTAGATCATATAACTAATGAGGAGGTATTGAATAGGATTGGGGAGAAGAGAAGTTTGTGGCACAACTTAACTAGAAGAAGGGATCGGTTGGTAGGACATGTTCTGAGGCATCAAGGGATCACCAATTTAGTATTGGAGGGCAGCGTGGAGGGAAAAAATCGTAGAGGGAGACCAAGAGATGAATACACTAAACAGATGCAGAAGGATGTAGGTTGCAGTGGGTACTGGGAGATGGAGACGCTTGCACAGGATAGAGTAGCATGGAGACCTGCATCAAACCAGTCTCAGGACTGAAGACCACTACAACAACAACAAACCCCATATGGCTGTACTTTTGATATTAAGCGTAGGGGTGGTACTGAGCCAAATGCTTTTCGGAAATCGAGAAATACTGCATCTACCTGACTGCATTGACACGTGGCTTTCAGGATGTCATGTGAGGATGTCATGTGAGAAAAGTGCGAATAAAACACGCTGTATTTTGTACCACCTCCTTTTATTTCACTTGTGGAAAATAATCGGGATTTTTTCTGTTTCTTTTTTCATTCACTGTTTTCCTGACAACAGTTCGAATTTTCCGTAGAGTCAAAGCATCGATATAGCCAAACGAATTTTGTATATTCTAATAACACATAATAAGACAGCTGGTATGCGTGATAGGATGAGTTATAATCATAATAGTGTATTCTAAACGAAATTTTTCGTTCTAAATATAACAGAGGATTTCAGGTTCAGTTTGTTTTATTTTTTTAAAAACATCGCCGAACTGTGCACGGATAATCGGCAAACCGGCTAATCTGCGCTGATACCGTATGATTGGGAAGTTACTGTATCCCTTTCCTTTGCATGCAATACAGGCGCAGTTTCTGCTGTATTGCCAGTCACAAATGTTTGAATTTTACATACATCAAAAAAAGTTTTGCATCACCCCGGATCCCAAAACTCTTGAAGATAAACGTTGACTGTGGATATTGTATCACAGACACAGTCCCTTTGACTGTTCAGAGATGCCACTAAACGTGCCCACAGATGTAAACAACCATGCATGAGCAGCGCCTATTAGACGGAGAGGGTCCGACAGCCGATCAGTTCGTCATTCCACCAGGATGGACGTACACGGCTCGTGTTTTCTGTAGTTCAACCTCGCCTAGACGGTCAATATCGCGGTTTTATCGCGACCGCATTGTTACTTTGTGCCAGGAAGGGCTCTCAACAACGGAAGTGTCCAGGCGTCTCGGAGTGCACTAAAGCGATACTGTTCGGATATGGAGGAGATACAGAGAGATAGGAACTGTCGATGACGTGCCTCGCTCAGGCCGCCCAAGGGCTAGTACTGCAGTGGATGACCGCTGCCTATAGATTATGGCTCGGCGGAGCCCTGACAGTAACGCCACCATGTTGAATAATGCTTTTCGTGCAGCCACAGGACGTCGTGTTACGACTCAAATTGTGCGCAGTAGGCTGCATGGTGCGCAACTTCACTCCCGACGTCCATGGCGAGGTCCATCTTTGCAACAACGACACCATGCAGCGCGGTACAGATGGTTCTTGTCGATTGGCATCACGTCGATGATTATCTCATATGCCTTCAACCAGACAATCGTCACAGACGTGTTTGGAAGCAAACCGGTCAGGCTGAACGCTTTAGACACACTGTCCAGAGCGTGCAGCAGGGTGGGGATTCCCTGCTGTTTTGGGGTGGCATTATGTGGGGCTGACGTACGCCGTTGGTGGTCATGGAAGGCGCCGTAATGAATGTACGATACGTGAATGCCATCCCCCGACCGATAGTGCAACCATATCGGCAGCATATTCACGGGGCATTCGTGTTCATGGACGACAATTCGCGCCTCCCTCGTGCACATCTTGTGAATGACTTCCTACAGGATAATGACATCGCTCGACTAGAGTGTACAGCGTGTTCTCCAGACATGAACCCTATCGAACATGCCTGGGATAGATTGAAAAGGGATGTTTATGGACGGCGTAACCCACCAACCATTCTGAGGGATCTACGCTGAATCACCGTTGAGGAGTGGGACAATCTGTACCAAAAGTGCCTTGATGAACGTGTAGATAGTATGCCACGACGAATACAGGCATGCATCAATGCGAGAGGATGTGCTAGTGAGTATTAGAGGTACCGGTGTGTACAACAATCGGGACCACCACCTCTGAAGATCTCGCTGTATGGTGCTACAACATGCAATGTGTGGTTTTCATGAGCAATACAAAAGGCGGAAATGATGTTAATGTTGATCTGTATTCCAATTTTCTGCACGTGTTCCGGAACTCTCGGAACCGAGGTGATCCAAAACTTTTTTTGATGTGTGTATAATCCATCAAATGGGCATACTCGTCACGTTACTGTCGGTGTACTTCTCAAGTCAAATAACTTTGCGAAAGTGGCACTGCAGTCGTAATAGCTCTAAAGCATCCAGTATAGCCGCTAAAAACAACTAAAAATTTATCACAATGAATAAACAATACCTTAAAAAAGTCCCACACCACAGCCGTTAATGTAGCTGGTATCCAGTCCACAAAAAGAACACATTCTAATCTATAACTTTTTTATGTATCTGCCTGTACGGGGAGTGCACAAAAATATGGAAAAACCGAAAACACCACACATTACCATGCCTAATACGGCACAGGAAACGCGTTGGCGTTCGAAACAACTTCCAGTCGTCTCGAAACACATAAATACCAGTTCTGTATATTTTTTAAGAGATTCTTTTACCATTCTTCAATGAAAATAGTGACAAGTTCAAGTAACAATGATGGAGGTGGGTGGCGAGTACGTAACCCTCTCT
Source organism: Schistocerca serialis cubense (assembly GCF_023864345.2). Taxonomy (NCBI): domain Eukaryota; kingdom Metazoa; phylum Arthropoda; class Insecta; order Orthoptera; family Acrididae; genus Schistocerca; species Schistocerca serialis. The sequence goes on from NC_064638.1 coordinate 389,763,549, forward strand.
CCAAAATAGACCATAAAGGCTCAAATAATAATGAAAACTGTTGACTGTGGTAGCCAGAGAGACGCGTCAATTCAGCCTTGTGCTCACAAAACCAGACCTGGACGATGGCAGCTCTATGAACAGCCGGCCCTGTCTTCCTGGTATACAGCATCACCAATGTGGAAAATTCGATGTACCATGAGATGGGTCTGGTCATCCAAAATGGTCCATAATCCTTGGCAGTAACGCACCTTGCAGGGTAATCATAGGGTCCATGAAATACCATAATATGCCTGCCCAAATCATCACCGGACTTCCGCCATGTTGCGCTCTCTGGACGTAAACTCGGCCAGAAGATAGAAAAAAATACGGAACGAGACTCGTCCGACCAAACGATTTTCCTCCATTGCCCCAAATCCAGGTTTAATGGCTTCGGCAGCATGTTTTCCTTTTACAGGCATTTGGATCATTGATGAGTTTTGGATTTCCAGTTCTCCGTGCAGTTCCCTGCTTATGGAGCTCCCTTCGTGTTGTTGTGCTGCCGACAGGGGTCACGACAAGGGTATTCATCTCTGCACTGACTTTTGCAGCTTTCGTCCTCTTATTTTTCGTCACAATTCTCTTCAATGTTCGTCCGCCAAGATCACTCGACACACACTTTCACCCGCGTTATGACTAAGCGGATGATGTTTTTTTTTCGATTTTCCCCGTATGCAATATAAATACTCGATACGGTAATTACCTCTTGAAACGCTGAACACTTCAGTTACCTTGGTTACTGAAGCACCTACCATACGAGCATCAACAATTTGCCCCCGTTCGAATTCGGTTAGCTGCGACATAATGCCTCACAACTACATAGAACACTGTTCTGACCACGACCGACACTTGAAACGTATTGACGACACTGCATGGCTGCCGTTCGTAGTTAAATACAGGGTTATTACAAATGATTGAAGCGATTTCACAGCTCTACAATAACTTTATTATTTGAGATATTTTCACAATGCTTTGCACACATATACAAAAACTCAAAAAGTTTTTTTTAGGCATTCACAAATGTTCCATATGTGCCCCTTTAGTGATTCGGCAGACATCAAGCCGATAATCAAGTTCCTCCCACACTCGGCGCAGCATGTCCCCATCAATGAGTTCGAAAGCACCGTTGATGCGAGCTCGCAGTTCTAGCACGTTTCTTGGTAGAGGAGGTTTAAACACTGAATCTTTCACATAACCCCACAGAAAGAAATCGCATGGGGTTAAGTCGGGAGCGTGTGGAGGCTGTGACATGAATTGCTGATCATGATCTCCACCACGACCGATCCATCGGTTTTCCAATCTCCTGTTTAAGAAATGCCGAACATCATGATGGAAGTGCGGTGGAGCACCATCCTGTTGAAAGATGAAGTCGGCGCTGCCGGTCACCAGTTGTGTCATGAACCAATTTTCCAGCATGTCCAGATACACGAGCCCTGTAACGTTTTTGTCGCAGAAGAAAAAGGGGCTGTAAACCTAAACCGTGAGATTGCACAAAACACGTTAACTTTTGGTGAATTACGAATTTGCTGCAGGAATGCGTGAGGATTCTCTACCGCCCAGATTCGCACATTGTGTCTGTTCACTTCACCATTAAGAAAAAATGTTGCTTCATCACTAAAAACAAGTTTCGCACTGAGCGCATCCTCTTCCATGAGCTGTTGCAACCGCGCCGAAAATTCAAAGCGTTTGACTTTGTCATTGGGTGTCAAGGCTTGTAGCAATTGCAAACGGTAAGGTTTCTGCTTTAGCCTTTTCCGTAAGATTTTCCAAACCATCGGCTGTGGTACGTTTAGCTCCCTGCTTGCTTTATTCGTCGACTTCCGCGGGCTACGCGTGAAACTTGTCCGCACGCATTCAACCGTTTCTTCGCTCACTGCAGGCCGACCCGTTGATTTCCCCTTACAGAGGCATCCAGAAGCTTTAAACAGCGCATACCATCGCCGAATGGAGTTAGCAGTTGGTGGATCTTTGTTGAACTTCGTCCTGAAGTGTCGTTGCACTGTTATGACTGACTGATGTGAGTGCATTTCAAGCATGGCGTACGCTTTCTCGGCTCCTGTCGCCATTTTGTCTCACTGCGCTCTCGAGCGCTCTGGCGGCAGAAACCTGAAGTGCAGCTTCAGCCGAACAAAACTTTATGAGTTTTTCTACGTATCTGTAGTGTGTCGTGACCATATGTCAAAGAATGGAGCTACAGTGAATGTATGAAATCGCTTCAATCATTTGTAATAGCCCTGTACAACAGCGCAACCTGCCCGCTTGGCTACCATCTACAGTTATGTTCAGCCATCCATCTCTCCCAGTGTCCTCATATTTTTGTCCAGCCTCTGTACCTGCACTTCGCAAATCACTGTGAAAGTGTAAGGCAGACAGTACTTCCCACGGTAGCACATATTGAGAATTCATACAGTTCCACTCACGTATTCGCACGGGCTTTAGAGAGCTCCTAGACTGCTCGCTTAATAGTAGTTCTTCAAACTTTGAAAGTACTGTTTCGCGGGTTGGTTCGAGTTTATCTCCAAGCGTCTGGCTGTTAATGGTTTCAGCATATCCGTGACACTCTTCCGGGAGTCAAACAAACCTGTGAGCATTCGTCGCGCCCTTTCTTTTTGATTAATCATTCTTCTAACTGATTTATTGCGGCACACCAAGAATTCCTTTCCTTTTGCACCAGTCCCCTCACCTCGGAATAGCACTTGCACCGTACGTACTCAATTACTTGTTGGATATATTCCAGTCTCAGATTTACACTGCAGTTTTCACCCTCTACATTCCCTTCTAGTGCCATGGGAGTTATTCCCTACTGTCTTAACACATGTTCTATCATACAGTCCCCTCTTTTATTCAAGTTTTCCATATGTTCCTTTCTTGATCGATTCTATGGAGAATCTTTTCATTCCTTACCAGTCCACCTAATTTTCAGTGTCCTTCTGTTGTACCACATCTCAGACGCTTCGATTCTCTTCTTTTCCTGTTTTCCCAGATACATGATTCACTACCATGCGATGCTCTGCTCCAAACGTACAGTCTTTTTTCTCTAGACAAGACCTATGTTTGATATTAGTAGACTTCTTTTGACCAGGAATGTCCTATTTGCCTGTGGCAGTACTTCTTATGTCCTCCTTCCTTCGCCTGTCAAGTTTTATTTTTCCTCGAAGCAAGCAGAATTCCTTAACAATGTCCACCTCAATTTTTACGTTAATTTTATCGTTAATGTTATTTCTGTAACTTCTCACAATTTTCGTGTTTCTTCGGTTTACTCTTAGTCCATATTCAGTATTCATTTGACTGTTCCATTCAACACGTCCTGTAATTCCTTTCAATGAGGATCGTAATGTCATCAACAAATCTTATCATTGATTACCTTCCAGCCTGAATCTTAATGCCACTCCTTAAACTTTCTTTTGTTTCCATCATTGCTCCTTCGATGTATACATTGAATAGTAGAGGTGAAAGTTTGCATCGCTGTTTTGTATCCTTATTAATCCCAGCATTTCAGTCTTGGTCTCGCATTCTTAATGTTGCCACTTAGTACTTGTGCATATTATACATAACACGTCTTCCCCTACAGTTTACTTCTGTTTTTCTCAGAATTCTGAACATCCTGTACCATTGCATAACGTCTAACGCATTTTGTAGATCGACAAATCCTATGAACGTGTCTTGGTATTTTAAAGCTTTCCTTCCGTTTTTAAGCGCAACGTCAGAACTGCCTCTATGGTGCATTTACCTTCCCTAAAGCCCATGCGATTGCTGCCTTATAGACTCTATTTTGCATTCCATTCTTCTGTATATTATTCTTGTTAGCAACTTGGATGCAATGAGCTGTTAGGCTGACAGTACGACAGTTCTCGCATACATCTGCCCTTGCTATCTTGCGGATTGTGTGGACGACATTTTTACGAAAATCTAGTAGTATTTCTCCTTTCTCATATATTCAACAAGCCAGCTCGAATAGTCTTTTCGTTGCCGCTTCCCTTCAAGATTTTAGAAATCCATCGCTTCTGCCTTATTTGATTCCAAGTCCTATACAGCTCTGTTAAACTGTGAGTCTAATACTCGATCCCCTTTGTCTTTGATATTGTTTCCTATTTTTTCTCTATCACGTCATCAGACAGTTCCTTCGTATCACAGAAGCTTTCAATCCATTCTTTCCATATATCTGCTCTCTCCTCTGCGTTTGATAGTGGAATTCCCATTTTGCTTTTAATGTTGAAGCCCTTGTTTATAATTTCACCGTATGCGATATCAGTTATCAGCGTTGAGAAAACAGTTTTTTAACGCAAAATAGGTTCTACTGACTGCTATTAATCTCTGTTGATGTTCATGAGAGGTATCATTTGATTGGTGACTGTCTATCCCAGATATTAAAACTGCTCAACTCTCCTAAAATTATAATTACCTATTGTTACTGAAGGCGACATGTTCTCCTTGCGTGCTTTCCCACCAACCATATATTTTGTTTTCTGTTGGTTTATATTCATTCCCGTATTCCTACTGGCCTGCTCAAGTGTGATTAACGTCTCCTCCATTATCTTCCCAGTTCCTGTTGGCTATACGTATGCCATCGCCATAAGCGAATACGATATCTGTACAGATTTATAATAAATTGTTCCCCTGATCAACAGGTTTGCGTCCCTCTTATCTTCTTCAAAGCAACATTAAAAAGGAGACACAGTTTCGCATCTCCTTGCCTCATACCATCTTGTACATCTAGTGGATCAGACGCCATTCCTCTAACTCTCATACTACTGTGCACCTCATTCATTGTCATTCTCACAAGCCTTAACAAGTTTATGAAAAAGTGATGCATACCTATCCCACATTTAGTTGTCTTTTCTGTTACTACCCTTTTAATGAAGATCTGATTTGGTGTTAATTAGCTGGGGAAGAATACACACTGAGCCAATCTCTCTGAAAACTAGAAAGGAGACGGTCAAACAGTACGTTGCAGAATATTTTTTATTCCAATTTTAGCAAATCTCCTGTTTTTAGGACACATAAGTCCTTTTCTCCCATGAGGAGGCATTTTCTCCTCATCCCATGCTGAAATGACCAGTTTTAGGATTTTCACTTTGCTTGAACTGTTCTGTTGAAATGTTATCTGTTCCTGGTGACCTATTGTTCCTCAATTTCTTCAAAGCAGTTCTCATTTCTTTCAGAATAGGTTGGCCATGCTTGTATCCGAGTGACGTAATCCTTGCACACCTATGGGATCTCTTGGTAATATTCTAGAGTTGAGGAGTTTGTCAACACGTCAGCACCATCTGTCATAGGTCTGTTTCCTTTCACTTACGATTTCCCTGTTTCACCATTTACTTGTCTGGTTTTTGGACAGCACTTAGTGCCTACCTTCCCATAAAATTTATTCACCCCTTCCTGATTCTCAGGAAGAACTGGATTCCTCGATGTTTGTTTTCATCCATTCTCTCTTTTTTAGTCGATGGTTTCTCTTTCCTATCCTCCTGTTTTATTTACAAATTTCCACTACTTCTCTCGCACAATTTGATTTATCTAAGGCATACAGAAGGACGTTAAGGCTTTCCAGTCACCCATGAATATTAGACTTTCATCCAGTGGTACATACTGCATTATCATTCAATATCTTCAGATACTTTCAACACCTCTTCTTTTTTTGCTTGTGACGTCAGCACTCATATCCGAACGGCGACGTTGGCTGCTGTTCCAATGAAGAACAACCCTATTACTGGACTGTTCACGGTAACTCATTCTCTGCCCTGACTTCCTATTTATCACGAATCCTACTCCTGACGTATCATTTTATGCCTGCTTGATACTACCCTATATTCGTCTGACCAGAAATCCTTATTTCCACTTCACTTCACAGAGCCCCATATATCAAGATTGAGGTTTTAAGTTCCCTGTTCAGTTTTTATAGCTTCCCTTCCACGATCAGAATTCTGACATTCCACACTCCAAATAGTAGAATGCTATCCTTTCATGAGCTTATTCAGTCTTTTTCTCATGATCACCTCCCCCTCGGTAGTCCCCTCCTGGAAATCAAATGGTGGACGAATCCAGAAACTTTTGCAGACACAGAGATCATTTTGATACTTTTTCAATTACAGTCCACATGTTCTGTGGATATACATTAACTGCGTTTAATGCAGTGTTTTCAATTGCCTTCTGCATCCTCATAGCGTGGATCACTGCTGATTCGTCTTTCTGTTGTGGGCAGTATCCCACCACAAGAGTAAGAAGTTGCCCTAAAAGTCGGTCCGCTGCTCCACCATCTTTGATAAAGCTGTTGGAAGTCTTCGGACGCCATTACTGACATTTTTTATTAAAAATCTGAGTAGTAGTTTGAATCTATCCCGATACGTGGGAGGTTTTGATTACTAGTCAAAGATGCTACCCCTAAATCTTTGTTGTGCACGTTCAGTGTCCTATGTTAGTCCTATTTGGTATAAATCCTACACACTTGAGCAAATTTCATTTTTGACTTTCTGACACTGTAGTGATAATACACAACATTTCTGCGTTTTTTTAAAGTGCACAGTTATACATTTATGAAAATCTAAAGGAAGTTGCCAATCTTTGTATCACTTTGAAATTTTACCAGGATCCCACTGGATCTTTGCGCTGCTTTTATGAGATAGTACTTTATTATAGATAACTGGATCATCTGCAACATGTTTGAGGTTGCTATTCTTTGTGAGGTGATACATATACAACACGACTGGGATGCCTCTTTACCTAGTGTATTGAATTCACAAATCTTTCTGTCAATTTTGTTTTTCCTTCCTACTTTAGTAATCGTCGTTGCTTCAACTGCGTAATCGGCGATTATCAACACTAACATCCGTAAAAATAGTAATACCTTGAGAAACGTTGTCCAAAGGAAACTTAAGTGGACGGATGCATAACAAAAAACTTGCCAGCAGTAAGAGGGTGCGCAAGGAGACCTAGCAGCACGCTATCCTGTGTCAGCAGACAGCTCAGTGTTGTGTTAATGTCTATTTGCTCAATAGAAGTGAAACTGAGTGGAAATTTGGCAACAGACGCTCCTGATCCTTGTCGGTATGATTGATTGCCATTTGTTACCAGGGCTACCTCATTAACCAGCCATGGTTAGACAGACGGCGTCGGATCACCAATATACACTGCCAGGAAAAATATGCAACACCCTCAATGACTGTGTTCAATGGCACCAGGGTATAACATGTAAATACTTTGGAGGGGGGGGGGGGTGTAGTGTCAGTGATTCATGATTCATCTGTCACAGTCATTGACGAACACATGGCGCTCAGGACGCATGTCTGTGCATCCTGTAGTTTGACAGTGTTTCACTTAGAGGGCAGTAATGCGCTGAGTTTAGAGTTGAACAGTATTTGCAACATTAATTCTAGGCTACAACCATGCTCCTCCAACGAATATGTACTCTTGTTGACCAGGTTCGGCCATTTGAATAGGATCGCATCGTAGACCCACTAGGAAGCTGGATGAATGTATCGATGGATTGCTGCACCGGTTGACCACAATGTATCGGTGCTGCCTTGTTGCTTTCCACACTAATCTGTGGAACATCCCTACACCTGTAGACATTGTTCTGGATGTCCACATACGATGTGTGACTGGAAAGGTTTAAGAATGGGCTTGTAATTGTACAATGGTGGTACTTACATGCTACTATGATGCATCTCCTTCAAAATTGTTCCCTTCTGACTGGACACGCCGACTCCAACGGTGTTTCCGCTTTTGGAAACATTCCCGGAATTTTTTTCTGAAGTGTGTTAAGGACGCTCTCCATATTTGCCTGGATGTCTTCAATCGAGTCAAATCGCTTCTCTTTCAGTGAAAATTTCAGTTTAGGAAACAGGTAGAAGTTCTCAGGGGCCAAATCAGGGGAATGTGGTGGTTGTGGGAACACAAGAATTTTGAATTTGGTCAAAAATTCAACGATGGAGAAGGCATGATGAGCCAGAGCATTGTCATTGTGTAGCATCCAACACCTGTCTTTCCACAATGCAGGCCTTTTCTTCCGCACCTTTTCGCGTAAACACTCAAGGACACATTTGTAGTATTCCTGGTTAATTGTCTGTCCTGCAGGGGTAAATTCATGATGCACAACACCGGTTGAATAGAAAAAAAAATCACTGACATTGTCTTCGCCTTCGACCGACTTTGCTGACCTGGAGTCTTCCACTGCGAAGACTGCACTTTGGTTTCAGGATCATATCCTTATACCCACGATTCGTCACCTGTAATCACACTATTTAACAAATATGGGTCATTTTTAGTCCGATTAATCAGTTTGTGGCACACTTCAAGTCGGTATTATGTCTGGTCACTTGATAACACTTTTGGAATGCATTTTGTGGACACTCAATGCATGTTCAGATCTTCAGTTAAAATTGTCTGAACTGCATAGAAACTTAAATTAAGTTCATCAGCCATCTCCCTAATTGTAAGTCTACGATCAGAGTGCGCTAAGGCGTGAAGTTTCACAACATTTTCATTCGATTTTGAGGTGAAAGGACGCCTGGACTGTGGTTCATCTTCAAGTGATTCGTGGCCAATTGAAATCTGTTGAACCAGATAAAAACCTTTGACTGGCTCATAGAATTATCTCCAAAAACTGTTTTTAATAGTTCGTAAGTCTCAGAAGCTTATTTCCCAGTTTTATAAAACAAAATTTCACACAAACTTGTTGCTCCATTTTTACATCCATTTTCACACAGACAGAATCCGGCAACAAGCCCTAACAGACCTGCACTCATCCAGCTGCCACAATGAACTGAATAAAGGAAACACAGTTTCCTGTCTGAAGGCGTTCAAGGACAAGGCAATAACTTACTCCCCACCCTCCGTGTACCTACCTGCCAAACCAGTAAGCAGTAGCAGATCCATTCTTAAAACTTCCCAATCACACCTTGTAGTACAGACACACATCAAGATCGTCACATTGTGGGAGCAATGGTGGGTGACTGAACATTATCCAGTGACGAAATCTGGACACATGTTGCATTTGCTGTGTCACCAATGAGCATTGGGAATCATCCGATTTATAGCACAATTAAGATCATGTGTGCCTCTACCCCATCTACCACTGACACTATGCCACTGTCAAGCATGGATTCTCTGGTGTCGTGAAAAAATAGACTGGAGAGTAGAATGGCATTCTTCAGTAATGAAAGAAAGTATGTTGTGTCTGTATCTGAGTGATGGATGTACACATGTATAGCGTAGACCTGGTAAGCTGCAGATACAAGCTTGCACCACACAGGTCCCATCCCAGGCTTCTACATCTACATCTACATCCATACTCCGCAAGTGTGGCGGAGGGTACCTCGAGTACCTCTATCGGTTCTCCCTTCTATTCCAGTCTCGTATTGTTCATGGAAAGAAGAACTGTCGGTATGTCTCTGTATGGGCTCTAATCTCTTTGATTTTAACCTCATGGTCTCTTCGCGAGATATACGTAGGAGGGAGCAATATACTGCTTGATTCCTCGATGAACGTATATTCTCGAAACTTCAACAAAAGCCCGTACCGAGCTACTGAGCGTCTCTCCTGCAGAGTCTTCCACTGGAGTTTATCTATCATCTCCGTAACGCTTTCGCGATTACTAAATGATCCTGTAAGGAAGCGCGCTGCTCTCCGTTGGATCTTCTCTATCTCTTCTATCAACCCTATCTGGTACGGATCCCACACTGCTGAGCAGTATTCAAGCAGTGGGCGAACAAGCGTACTGTAACCTACTTCCTTTATTTTCGGATTGCACTTCCTGAGGATTCTTCCAATGAATCTCAGTCTGGCATCTGCTTTACCGACGATCAACTTTATATGATCATTCCATTTTAAATCACTCCTAATGCGTAATCCCAGATAATTTATGGAATTAACTGCTAAATGATAAGGGATCTTTCTTTCTACGTATTCACAGCACATTACACTTGTCTACATTGAGATTCAATTGCCATTCCCTGCACCATGCGTCAATTCGCTGCAGATCCTCCTGCATTTCAGTACAATTTTCCATTGTTACAACCTCTCGATATACCACAGCATCATCTGCAAAAAGCCTCAGTGAACTTCCGATGTCATCCACAAGGTCATTTATGTATATTATGAATAGTGACGGTCCTATGACACTCCCCTGTGGCACACCTGAAATCACTCTTACTTCGGAAGACTTCTCTCCGTTGAGAATGGCATGCTGCGTTCTGTTATCTAGGAACTCTTCAATCCAATCACACAATTGGTCTGATAGCCCATATGCTCTTACTTTGTTCATTAAACGACTGTGGGGAACTGTATCGAACGCCTTGCGGAAGTCAAGAAACACGGAATCTACCTGGGAACCCGTATCTATGGCCCTCTGAGTCTCGTGGACGAATAGCGCGAGCTGGGTTTTACACGATCGTCTTTTTCGAAACCCATGCTGATTCCTACAGAGTAGATTTCTAGTCTCCAGAAAAGTCATTATACTCGAACATAATACGTGTTCCAAAATTCTACAACTGATCGACGTTAGAGATATAGGTCTATATTTCTGCACATGTGTTCGACGTCCCTTCTTGAAAACGGGGATGAACTGTGCCCTTTTCCAATCTTTTGGAGCGCTACGCTCTTCTAGAGACCTACGGTACACCGCTGCAAGAAGGGGGGTAAGTTCCTTCGCGTACTCTGTGTAAAATCGAACTGGTATCCCATCAGGTCCAGCGGCCTTTCCTGTTTTGAGCGATTTTAATTGTTTCTCTATCCCCCTGTCATCTATTTCGATATCTACCATTCTGTCATCTGTGCGACAATCTAGAGAAGGAACTACAGTGCAGTCTTCCTCTGTGAAACAGCTTTGGGAAAAGACATTTAATATTTCGGCCTTTAGTCTGTCATCCTCTGTTTCAATACCATTTTGATCACATAGTGTCTGGACATTTTGTTTTGATCCACCTACCGCTTTGACATAAGACCAAAATTTCTTAGGATTTTCTGCCAAGTTAGTACATAGGACTTTACTTTAGAATTCATTGAACGCCTCTCGCATAGCCCTCCTCACATTACATTTCGCTTCGCGTAATTTTTGTTTATCTGCAAGGCTTTGGGTATGTTTATGTTTGCTGTGAAGTTCCCTTTGCTTCCGCAGCAGTTTTCTAACTCGGCTGGTGTACCACGGTGGCTCTTTTCAATCTCTTACGATCTTGATTGGCACATACTCATCTAACGCATATTGTACGATGGCTTTGAACTTTGTCCACTAATCCTCAACCCTATCTGTACTTGAGACAAAACTTTTGTGTTGAGCCGTCAGGTACTCTGTAATCTGCTTTTTGTCACTTTTGCTAAACAGAAAAATCTTCCTACCTTTTTTAATATTTCTATTTACAGCTGAAATCATCGATGCCGTAACCGCTTTATGATCGCTGATTCCCTGTTCTGCGTTAACTGTTTCAAATAGTTTGGGTCTGTTTGTCACCAGAAGGTCTAATATGTTATCGCCACGAGTCGGTTCTCTGTTTAACTGCTCAAGGTAGTTTTCAGATAAAGCACTTAAAAAAATTTCACTAGATTCTTTGTCCCTGCCACCCGTTATGAACGTTTGAGTCTCCCAGTCTATATCCGGCAAATTAAAATCTCCACCCAGAAGTATAACATGGTGGGGAAATCTACTCGAAATATTTTCCAAATTATCCTTCAGGTGCTCAGCCACAACAGCTGCTGAGCCAGAGGGCCTATAGAGACATCCAATTACTATGTCTGAGCCTGCTTCAACCGTATGTGAAGCAGTTGACAAACTTCGATTCGTTGGCAGGATTCTGAGAAACAAGCTGTTACATGTTCCATAAATTACATGAACTTTTTTTTATTGAAATGATATGGAACAGATCAGTTTTTTTGATATGCAACCTACATGTGCTTAGTGTTAACATTAATGTATGTCTCATCATATCATATCATAATATAATTATTTTTTAGTCTTACAGACTACCAGTTCTTGTTCTTAAAGAGAAATTCGTCTATGGAACAGAACAAGTTGTCCAGGAAAAATGGTTTTAGGTTATGTTTAAAACTTGCCTTGCGACCTTGCAGATATTTTATGTTATTGGATAACCGATTAAAAATATTTGTTGCTGAGTATTGAACTCCTTTCTGAGCCACTGACCATTTTAATAATGGGAGATAAAAGTTAGTTTTTCCTATATTGCTGTATTTATGGACATCACCATTCTTCTCAAATTGCAATGGACCATTTATGACGAATTATTTCTAAAGTGAAGAGGTACCCCAAAAAATTATCGCATGTTAATTCGAAAAACAGTGTAACAGGAGGTTCATTCATTGTTTGTAAGACTAGCAGTTATAGGGAGAGCAAAAGTAGCTGACCTTGATTCTTTGGGAAGCTCAGTAAAATGCTTCTCCCAGTTCAAGTTTTCATCAATATGTACACCCAAACATTTCGATTATTCCACCCTATTTACTGACTCCTCTTCATGTGCTACATCAATTGTTAATATGACTCCATTTGTTACACAAAATGAAATATAGGTCCTTATGTGTTTCCTGGAAGAGTCCAGTTTCAGAGAACTACTTTACAGTTCTTTGAAAAAAATTATCAACAATCTCATCTGTTGCTTTCTGTTTAATGAGATTTTTTATAATGCTAGTACCATTCGCAAAAAGTGCCAGTTCTGCATGCAAAACACTCATTGACCATCCTAGAATATTTCTCAGTGGTGTGGAGCCTGTACCAAACAGGATTAACTGGGGAAACAGAATGTATAGAAAGAACAGCTGTATGAATGGTCACATGTTTTCTTGACTCACTGGAGAGCATCACAAAAATTCTGAGAAACCTGAACTTGCAAATGGTTAAAGAAGAGAGCCATCTGCCCTGTTTCATAATCAATACTCTGTTTCATAATCAAATTGATCTTTCTTGAATTAAATTCCACTCCTTACAGTAACTGTCGCTGATCTTGTGAGCATGTATTGGCAATGCGTTGTGAACTCAGTTGCAACAATACAAGTAATAAAAGAAGCCACCAGTACAGCTTGTCTGAAATAAAATCGACAACTAGACTATTCTGAGAATGATGGTAGTAAGTGGCGGGACAATCGGCCATTTTTTATAAATCTCTCAAGTTGCAAGGCCTGGAATTCTTGCAACAATACAACTACTCTCCAGCCACAGTACTGCTCTAAACAGATTATTACTTCAGTGTAACAATATTGATATTTATACTGTGTTTACTGTTGGACTATTGAGGTTAGGGCAATAAGCTAAAATGTCTAATTTGTAGAGTTATATTCCGTTTAAAGCGAGCGAAATTTCTAAATTATATTTAAACCTGAATACCGGGACTTTCGAGCTCCCTGAAACAATTTTTCGGGACTCCATATGTTACAATGAAAAACTGGGACAACCTCAGTTTACTGGGAGGTTTTGTCCTCCTAATATAACGTCGCATAAGCAGCAATACTCAAATACTTTTGCAATATTTCCGTGTAACATGTGGAAGCCAACGTTTAATAGAATTTCATTACACTAATCTAAGGACTAATAGATCTTATCCACTCTGATCATCTCACCAACATAATAAACATCACTCAAGACGCTAAAACTATTTCACACTTGATTTGTATTAGCTCCATTCGCACAGCAGTCGCTGTGTAGACAAATAAATAGCTAAATGTTAACCAGTGTTTAGTACCCCTAATCAATAAGTAAATCATTGAAGGTCTGATGTGGCTGTGGTCAAAAGTGTCGATTCGACCTCAAACCATTCCAAACCAACTCCTCTGCCCAGTCTCAATGTGGTTTTCCTGCGGTTACCCAAATTCGTCAACGCATTGGTGGACTGGATAAGTGTTTCCGCCTGTTAGCTTTACACAAACAGGAAGAATACGAGAAAACACTGTGACTTAAATTTAGTGCTGCATCTTCTACAACACTGCATTAGTGGAAACCAGTGAGAACTTTTAAAAAAATTTATTCGACCAGCTGTTACAGTACTTTATTAAGAGAATATCCTGCACAGTGTAGTACTGCAACCAGAAAACTTTAAAGCAACTTAGCGTAAAAAAAGTACTAATAACTTTCAATGTACATACTTTATTAAGAGAATATCCTGCACAGTGTAGTACTGCAACCAGAAAGCTTTAAAGCAACTTAGCGTAAAAAAAGTACTAATAACTTTCAATGTACATACTAAAGAGCCTGATTATGGTACAAAATATTCAATCTGTTGAATGTTGACATATATATTTAAATGAACACACTGCCATTTGACTATATTGTTTTTTATTTAATTATGACCTAGCTTTTGGTCGTTTATGCCATTTTCAAGTGATTCCGTTTATGTCATTAACATATAATGCATGATATCAACCTCAAAACTGACCATGAATTAAAAAATATTTGCTCCCCACGAAAGATGTCATGCAATAAATGTTAATGACATAAACTTGTTACTTGAAAATGGCACAAAAGGCCAAAATATTGGTAGTAATTAAATAAACAATAATACTGTCAAATGGCAGTGTGTTCATTTAAAAATTATTGTATGACTTTTGCTCAGCAAAAACTATTAACATATATCATTTCATCATGAAGCTAAACACTGATAAAATCGTTTCTACCTATTTCTTGTGATTCTTAACAAATAAAAAATCATTACAACTCTATGGTAACTGTAATTTGCAATGCCTTTCGCCGTGAACGAATTAGCTGTTATTGATGCATGCTAACTATGGATATTTCTTGTCTCACTTTTCTAGATAAATACTTACCGGTAGCGTCTAACTACCTTAGCAAATGAGTGGGATGTTATTATTTCAATGTTAATCTTATTCGTACAACAGACAACTAATGTCAAGCGTCCCATTAAAATTGATGTCTGTTGTCTACAAGTAATGGCTGTTGATTCATAGTTGCAGTTACCACTTACTTTAGGCTTGTTTGAATAAGGAATCGTTCATTATTGTCGCAACTTTCTAAATACAAAGTTTGTATTAATTAACTTACTTCAACAATTACCTTAGGCTAAACGTTGAATAATGCAAATTCAGAGTTAAATGCAGAATGTAACAATAAAGAAGAGGGCCTAATGTTCATTGTAACAACACAATCATGTTCAAAATTAGATCCATTGTTATAAAAACGAATCAGTACCAACCTAAGAAGTTTGATACATGCAAGTTAATGAAGGACAACAATTTTAAAATACTATTGTAAAAATGCCCGAGAACTTCTCCAAACAGTTGATACAAACATTACAATAAGTAGCAAGTCAAGTACAGCTTAGAAATAGCTGCTAATTTTCACTGAGACCAATAGATGGTTTAAATCTCATTCACTGTCATTAATCTTTGAAAAGACCCACTATATGCAGTTGAGATCCTGTAAGAGATTTCCTTCCAGCATGCATATAACATATGGAGACATGCATATCGAAGAATACCACAGAATTGTTTAAGGACCTAAGCAAAACGGTATTTGCAGTGAAAATGACTCCAGATATATGAGACATAAATATAAAAAAACCATGCATACTTTGCTTACTTTCGTTCTATCATATCACATGAGATCATATTCTGGGGTAACTCATCAAACCGGTCAAAAGTTTTTAGTGTGCAAAAGCATGTAATAAGAATCATTTATGGTGGAAATTCAAGAACATGATGTAGAAATCTGTTCAAGGACCTTTGTATTCTAACCACTGCTTCTCAGCGTATATATTCCTTATTGAAATTTGTTGCATAATGTGTCTCTATTTCCAACCAATAGCTTAATACATAGTATCAATACTAGGAATAAGAACAATCTACATAAAGACCTAAAATCATTTACCTTGGTCCAAAAAGGGGTCCAATATTCAGGAACACATATTTTCAATAAATTGTCAGCAACCATTAAACACTTGGTTTCAGATGAAGTACAGTTTAAACAGTGTTTGAAAGACTTTTTGAAAGGCAGCTCCTTCTGCTCTGTAGATGAATATCTTAACACAGACTGTTAGGCCAGCTTAAATAAAAATGTCTGTTAGATTTTAGTTTTGACAGCACTTGGTCACAACAGTCAAGATTAGGTATTTTGTGTATGATAAATTTATTAATAGTGCATAACCATATTTCATTCTGACAGCATATTAATTCTGTAAATGTTAGCTGTTCCAGTTTACTGTATTGTATTCATCCATTTTGACAATCTCCTGACAAATGACCAGGGTAGTAAGTATTATATTCAAATGTTTTACATTTTTTTATATTTTCTGACATGTTCCACACCCATGAGGGGTATCTCTTTTTTTGGGTCTATTGAACGAAAACAAAATGTAATCTAACAGATAGTACAAGCAGCAGAAAATACAAACCTCCTCAAAAAGAAGCGCAAACGCTACTGATGGAATGGCAAATGTCATGAACTAGTCTTAAAAATACAGAGAGGCTGGGAGGTCTAGAATTGAAATAAAATAATAAGAATCGAGAAACTTTTATGGAAGCCAGGAAAGTACCATTGGAATGTCTTAATATGGCTAGGTTTCAAGGAGTGAAAGATCAGTGGACACAAACAGAATCGGAGTTGAAACAGAACAATGTAACGACTTTCTATAGAACGTTCAAAAGCAGTTTGACATTTGTGGTCCATGTCCCCTGCAGTGGACAGCTGTTAATGTCGGCGTTTTCAATCAGCCCTGAGGCTGCAAATGTACGCTGTCAGTTACACAACTCTAGTGGACACCGGCTCTGTGTCGTGCGTGCCTCAGGGATGATTGACAACGCCAAAGAAGCCACAATTAACAACTGTCCACTGCAGGGTCATGTGGACCACAGGGTTAAGGAAGTACACCTCACCAAGCTAACAGTTTACAGATCCATAAACGCTGAAAGTTGCATTCAGCAACATTGAAAACGGTAAAATAGTTGCAGAATATTTCAAACAATTACACAACTTGGCCATCACCACACAAAAATTTCAATTTTGACAGTAAAATTTGAAAGGAATGAGACTTGAAGCCACCAACATTCGAAGAAATAATAAAAAAGACAACTTAAAACTTAAAAAATGTCTGTGGAAGACAATATAGTTGCAGAATTATAAATGAGTTCCAGTGATAATATGGTAGCAAGCGAAAGAAAAATAATTAATTGAATCCATGAAACAAACGCCCTGTCAGTTGAACAGCCATTTGCATTAATACAGCCACTACTTAAGAAGGGAGGTAACACAAATTCTGAAACTTAAAGAGGAATTCTTACCAGTGACCTATGAGATTATGTCGAATGCACTTTTAAGTGGAGCTGAAAGAATACTTGATCCACAATTAGGGGAGTATTACTGAGGTTTCAAGAAGCGGAGATCATATGTGTAACATATCACAAACTTAAAACACATCTTATAAATGAGAAAAATTGGAATCTTACACTCGCTTATTTTGTAAATAAGAAGTGTAGCCCTCCAAGCCTACGCTTGCATGGTGAGCATTTGAAGTGATCTACTGTTACTTCTGTTTTAGTTAGTATCTAGAAATAATTCCGCCGAAAATGCAACAAAAGTAGCGATTTATTTTCGCCTGGATTGATAACCATTTTTAATTTTCAGAGAAGCATCATGAGTGGTTAATTTTTGTGCAAAATCTAAATGTTTCTTGTTGCAATATTAAAATTTGCTTTTTTTGCCCAACTGTGGAGCTCACACAATGTCACCTCACTAACATGATGTGCAGACGCAATTGCGAAAGAATTGTGAAAATGTGGTTTATTAAGTGAGGAACTGAGGGAAAGTAAGGTCAACAGCTTAGAAAAAGCACATCCACGGTACAAAAATAAACGTGTAATGCCTTCACTTATGCTGCTCCTAAATCCACAGAATGTCTTGCTTACATGCTATCGATAGCCCTTAAAAAGCACATTCTTTCATCGAGAAAGTTAGTGGAGTAACATGGTGGTAACGAAGTTTTGAATAATAACCATATGACAAAACGTCTCCTTTTTGCGTGCTGTTATTTGAATAAATCTCATTTCAGTACCTGAAATCGTTTATGAAATATGAGGAATGTTGTGGATATTTCATTCTGGCAAGCTGGGGCGCGCGATTGCATATGAGTGTACTACAACAGAAAAATTCAGTACGTTTGCTAAATTTCATACCCAGCGACATGTTATGTAATATGCACCAAACTGAAAAAAAAGCAACCTTTATTTTTCATTGCTACCATTTTCGAATTTCGCGCAATATCTTGTTTAAAAGGAAGTATTGCAATAAATATGATCATTTAACAATGACCTTTCCTCTTGGAAGTGCCATGAGGCCATCCAGAACCAGGTCGTCTCGCGACTGTATATTCTTGTGACTGCTCCTGCCAACGATCATGTATAGTGCTTATATTCCTGACAAGTCTTTCTGAAAATCTAAATCTACTGAGACAGCTGTCTTTACATTCCTAAATGAAGCCTTAAATGCAATAGACAATAAAGAACATATCTCAGCCATATTTCTAGACCCCTCTACAGCATTCAATGTCATCAATCACAACATCTTGCTTCAGAAACTTGAATCTGTAGGTATTAGGGGCCCGGCCTATGAATGGATAAAATCATATCTCCAAAACACAGAGCAATTAGTTGAACTTACTATCCAAGAAGGGAACAACATAAAGCCCTACTGCTCAGAAAAGCAGAGCATCAAGTATGGTGTACCACAAGGTTCCATTCTAGGACCAGTTCTGTTTCTACTCTTTGTAAATAACTTGGAATCAACTAGCCCATACCATAATTACATAAAATTTGTGGATGACACAAATGTGATAATAAAAGGAAGGACCAAAGAAGAATTACTACATGAGATTAAAAATTGTACCACCCATATTACAGATTGGTTTTCTGGAAACAACTTAGTAATACACACAGAAAAAACAGCTACAATGCATGTACACACAGTGCAAAATAAATGTCCACTACCACCAGACATAGAGTTGTTACTAGAACCCTCGAAAATGTAAGCTCTACAAAATTTCGTAGGATACGGATCCAAGAAGACCTAAGATGGGTACAACGCACAAAATACATTACAAATAAATTAAATACCATTTGCTATACTATCAAAATTCTTTCTGATTGCACATCGAAAGAGACACTAAAAGACATATACCTTGCTCAGGCAGAATCCTTATTGTGATATGGCATAATCTTTTGGGGAAACGCATCTGCAAGCAAAAGTTGTTTTATATGCCAAAAGAGAATTGTATGAGCCATAGAAAATGTTACATCAAGTAGCTCATGCAAGTCCTTATTCTAGAAACTACATATCCTTCCGCTACTATGTCTGGACATTTTACGAGTAATCATATATGTAAGGAAAATCTTAGAAAATAGCAACAATCTTGTGTCAACTAACCAGAGTATCCACCTGTATAAGACAAGGAGAAAGAAGGACATACATGTTCAATATGCACACTCAACACTAAAACAGAATGGACCACTGCAAACAGGACAATAAAAGACACTTCAAACTGCTGTCGATAAATATTTACTGCAAAATTGAAAATTGTTATTATAGTATAGATGAATGCCTTGAATCATAAAAATTTATTGCCAAATACTAAAAAAAATAAAAATAAAAAATTAATTAATTACTTGGATTAAATATAGTGTATGGAAGCTGAACCTTCAGTGGTGAAAATATTAAGCCTAAATCAATGTAAATACTCTTGTATGATCTAAAAACATGTATTGTAAAACACAATGACTTGTCCAATATCATATTGTATACCTTGTACAACAAATGATCAAAAGGACCAATAAAAATGTAATGTAATATCACAGAAGGAACCTCCAGCTTCTTGTGGCCTTATTACATGAACTCGTTCACAATCAGTGAGGTGCTAATTATGGCGTCTTTCTCACCTTAAAGGCTCTCTTCACTAACACCAACTAACCATGTCCAGTCTCAAAGGTAACTAACGCTCGACACCTTTACACATGGAGGTAAAAATAAGAGGAGTTGTCATGACGTCACAAACTTGAAGCCGACCCAAGTGAGGATCCGCCATGTTAGCTACCCCAAACATTTGCTTCTGGTGGTTTGATTCCGTGTAGTCGTGAAGTGTTTTGATAAAAAATGGCGGCCTGCGTCACTTATGGGTGTACTAATCATTCTGATTGTAATCTAAAGGTTAAATAAATCACATTTCATTCGTAAGTGGACTTATTTAAGCGCTAATTTCTTATATATATTTGAAGTTTTGATGCACTGTAAACTTTTACAGTATGGTTTTATTTCTGTGATTTTACTTTAGATTTCTTATTAATCCAACGCAAAGAGCTCTCTGGAGGTGAACAATACACTTGGTTTTCATTGTTTGGTTATTCCCAAGTAACTGAAAAGTCCTGGCAAGAAATATCCTGGAAATGGGGACTAATGTTTTAAAATGAAATAATTTAATATAAAAGTAATGTAACTACATGTAGTTAATTAAATCTTCAGTAAAATGTGTGGAACACCTGTAACAGTGGTTAAATTATATGTACTTAAAGGGGTACATATTTATTAAAGCAAAGTTCCCTATCTAAGTCCAGGCTATTTAGATCATTACAGTAATCTCTGTGTTGTCATGTTACCCTGTAAATTGCTCTTATTTGCCACACTGAATGTCACTTGGTTGGTACTTAAAAGCAAAGCATAAGTGTAAACTACAATGGGCCTCACAATCTTAAATTCAGTTCTTTTCTTTCATAATTTAATGAATCTTTCACTTTGTTGATATGACAGCTAGCTTGTTTATATAATCCCTGCATACATCTATGGGACACCGTAGGAAATAAGGTAAGCTTCTTGCAAATCAGAACATTTAAAATTTGCATTTGACTTGAAAATGCAACGAATACAAATCGGTGCTTCTAAACTATCAATCATTGCTTTTGGAGTTCTGGCATTATCAATTACAGACACAAACACAATGAAAGTGAATAGAAATGGATTATAAAAGCACACTTTTCGTAGCACATACTTCTCTTCTCGGTTATTCGAAGAGTGTAAACAAAAAGGAATTAGTACTGAGGCCAGAAGCGTCATATTTTCATGTCGTATTACTATACCGAATACGCATTATGCTGTACTGTTCACTAAAACAGTATAACATTTACTATATTTACTATATTGTGTGTAAATTTATTGCCAAAAATTTTAATTTGTATGTCTAAACTTATACTTTTAAAAAATGTCTTGAAAGTGATATTCCAGTATTATGTCTGTAGTACTTGTACTAGTATGATAACTTTGTTGTGACAATTCCTACATCATGTAAATGATATACAGGAAGATAATAAAATGAAATGAAATGAAAATATAAAACAAATATCGCGTGCACAGGACAGAAATAAAGAACAAGAAGCAATTGTAAACACTCGTCTGCTAATGTTTTGGGGGATCCAAGATGGCGGCAGGCCCCTTCCACTGGCTTCAAAACAACCTACAGCATAAGTCTGTAGCACCAAGGAACATCGAATAAAAAAGGTATGCCAGATTGGCTTAATGCGCTATCATTGGTCAGCGACTTGTTACGTCACCCGGAAGCCAGACGGCAGCAGTCTCCATCTGTAGAATATGAGACATGGAGGTATACCTCCATGATATGAGAGATTGCAAAATAACTGTTTTCACGTCTGTTCTCTTCTCATATAACTTAAAGTTTCGCGCTCACAGGGTTGAACGCACTTCATGTTGATATTATATGCAAGGTTTCCGAAAGAAATGCTTTAAATATTAGTAGCAATGATGATATATCGCCACGCAAAACTAGTGGCCGATGTTCGCATCCGCATTCATGCTCGTGTTTTAGGCATCTGACTACGGTAAATGTTTTACAGTTGGGTACTGCCTATTTTACACATGTTTTTGTAAATAAAAAGATAGCAATCTTAGAACTTACCTTACAAAGCTGATGCAGAAGCTACGTCGAAGATGCTGAAGGGGACACTGACCAGAGCCGATTCTTCCTTGCCGAATTCCGTTTCATTGCATCAATTTTGGCTATTTTGTTTAAATGTCTAATCCGTATAAAAGTTCTTGTTCTGACATATAACTGAACTATTTTGCTATTAAGTTCGGGAAATTTCGCACTTATATGATCTGCTAAGGTTGCCATCACTCTGTTACAATGAGGAATGTTTGAACCATGAAAAGTAGCAAATATAATTTCTAACTCACGTATTTTAGCAAACCAGTCAGTAGAGGGAGAAATGAGGCCCCCTTCTGAAATAACAGTAATCCAGTCTTGCTTCAGACTTAATTCTGTATCAACAACACACTGCTCTGCTGTATTTCCCAAAGAACTGTCGACGTTTCTGAACTTGAATGCTATATATCCTGCTAGATATTTTAAAGCATCATCATTCACGTCTTCACTGGTACACACTGAATCACTGAGATCGAAATCTAAGAGCAAGTTTTCGTCATCTGTAGCGACGTCAAATGATTTATCAGTTACTCTTATACATAAATCACTCGAGAGAAAACGTGCAAAATCTTCCTCAGTTTCATCAGCTGGTGTCAGGTAGTTTTCAGAAGCAGAATTCTCATTTCTGTCCTCTGAAGTCGAATCACCAGAAGACAGAGGTATTTCACTTGCACTTCAAGTCAGTATCAATAAATGAATTCTGTTTTTCACCTCGAAAGGAGTGGGATTGTTGTAGAAGACACCAAGGCCACGGATTCTGGAAAAGAAATTTTCCAGACAATCTTGATTAAGTCTGGCTGTCAATATATAAGTAGCTCCAGAATTTTTCATATCATTGTAAAGTCAAAAAAGTGAATTTATTGATATAATGAATCCCTTCTGAAATGGGAGAAGACTGTTTCTTTTTCCTACTCGCATATTAGAACACATTTCAAGAAATCTTTTTAGAGAGTTTTCCTGACTTCTGATATTAAATCCGTAACCACTTCTAGGGGGAGCTTTCTCATCTTGAGGTTATCTCGAATTCAGCACATCGAAAACATCGTTCACGAGCTCAATGAAGCTTCCTTCGCGATCTTTATGCAGAACATATCTCACAGCTTGGGCAGTGCGACGTGAAAATATCTGTGCAGCCCTTCGGACATTCTGACGATCACGTCCACTAACGTTAAGATGAACCTCCGATATGTGGTGATTGATAGAAAGATCGTCTTTCTGATGTCGAAGAAATTCTTCTATAACCATTTTTGTAATCACAGTACCAGCAGGCAAAGTGATTCCGTCATCTACAAAATGATTTCTCAATAACTTAAGCAAATGTGGAACATCAAAAATAACCTAGACTTATCTGCTATGATCAACAGGGTTTGGAAAGAACGCCTTGGATGTAGACACACCAAGTTGCTTCCACACATTCATATTTTTTGGTCCCATGTCACACGTAACAGCTACGATACGGATTCCTGCTGTTTCAACTTCTTTTATGACATTCTGCAACAAAGCACTAGACATTGCAACATCAAAGCCATAATACACTGGCTGCTTCCATTTTGAAAACAAGCTGCGAACCATGACGACTTGGACATTGTTGTGTGGTCCGAGTACTACATCGTCGGACGAATCGTAAGTCACACGACCGTCAGTGCTCATCTCGTCGACGCTTAGGACACCAATCGCCTCTAATGATGTGAGCATTTCTGACCTACCTTTAATTAACTCCAAAACTGGTTTCAAAATACCTGGTTGGCACTTGAACTGTTTCGTCCATGTCTGGAGTGTTGACCTGCAGGGAAAAGGATAATTCTTTCTCCTCAGGTAGGCATATGCTTTAGGAGACAAAGCTCTCAATGCGAGAGCATTTGTGGTGTCCTCTGAGCACCACTTTACTTGCTTCCTCTTCTGTAACAGACAACGAATTTGTCCTGGTGTGAAACACTGAGAAAGTATACTTCTCACATCCGAGCATACACATTTGTCTTCTTAGTGTAAGACACATTACGTTTTATACATGTAGCTTGCTTTATAACTTCTTTCATGGACTTAATTCTTTGTTCCAGTCGAACATTTTTAATCTTCAAACTAACCAATTCTTTCTTCAGTGCTTGAATTTCCTGGTCTTTAAGAGAAATTAGCGGATCAGTAAAAACGTCTGTGTTGCTGGATTTGTCCAGCATACTTTTCTTGGGAGATAAATTTTCAATGTTGAGAGAGCTCTTTTTTGTACAGTTCTAGTGTCACAGACACGTTCTCTTTCTGTTAGAACACTACCGGTAACATTCGCTGTGCTGGGACCTGGAACTTCGAATACATTTCCGTGCCAGTTTGGTATTTTTAGAGACGGAACAGCATTATCCTGTAGCAGTTTCCGTGTAGGTGGACCTAACAATTCATTCTGCAAGTCTGGTTTGTAATCGCTTTCACAAAAATGTTCAGAACAAACTCTTGCATTATTAACATTAATTTTGTCCTCTCGTTTACAACGAGCAATCCACTTACGCTGTAGTTCAACATTTTTTGGAAAACGATGATAAATTACGCCTTCAGTCTTAACGTCCACTATTACTACATTCAGCAACTGCACAATACGACGTATTTGTAGACATAATTCCAAGAACGAAGCTACAAGACTCACGGTACAATTCATTTCCAACTGAACACTCGGCAGGACAAGAATTACACACAAACTAACGCGTAACACGAACTCATATGCACGCCTTGGATAGAAACACTGAGCGACACCGTTGTAAGCAGACTGCAGTAGCTGCCAGGTGACGTCACAGCTCGAGATTCATCGTGGCGGATAAAGGAGTGGGGGGTCGTATTTGCACTCCCGTGTGTAGCACCATCTCTCCTTATTCTACCTCCATGCCTTTACAGCAATGTTTAGTACAAACCTTGTTTGAACCCTCATAGTGACGCTACTAGCGTCACTTTTATGTGACTGTCGTCAATTTTCAATAGACATCAACTTCCACATGTAGAAACACGCCAAGTAACTGTCGTTTATATCGTACAACTCCTTCGTGATGCAGCGATTTTTTTTTCTTGTCAGCGTAAATTATCTAGTAGAGAGCGTTGGAAGCCCCTTCAAGACTGTTCACACATAATGCTGTTGTTTATAACAAAGTAGCAACGCCAGAAGACTATCAATTTGGAGAAAGGCCTGCAGAGGATTGATGAATAGTGCAGGCTCCGACAGTTGACCCTGAACGTAAATAAATATAATATATTGTGCATACATAGGAAAAGAAATTCTCTAGTGTACAACTGCACTACTGATGACTAATTGCTGGAAACAGTATACACCGTAAATTACCTAGGAGTAACTATCCAGAGTGACGTTAAGTGGAATGACTACCCAAAACAAACAATAAGGAAAGCAGATGCCAGACTAGATTCAGAAGAATTTTGAGGAAATGTAACTCATCCACGAAGGAAGTGGCTTACAAAGCGCCTGCTTGACCAGTTCTTGAGTATTATTCATCAATCTAGCACCCATACCAGTTAGGACTGGTAGAACAGATAGAAAAGATCCAACGAAGATCGGTTCATCGTGGGATCGTTCAGTTGGTGCAAGAGAATTACCGAGATGCTCAACAAACTCTGGTGGCAGGCACTACAAGAGAGGCGTTTTGCATCACTGAGAGATTTACTACTGACATTTCGAGAGAGCTCTTTTTGTAATCAGTTAGACAACATATTGCTGTCTCTCACATACATCTCGCGAAATGACTACAACGAGAAAATTCGAGAAATTAGAACTAATACAGGGGCTTACCGACAATCATTCAACCCACGCAACATTTGTGAGTGGAACAGGACGGGGGGATCATGAAGGGGTACCAGAAGTATCCTCCGCCACGCACCATTAGATGGTTGGCGGAATGTGATGTAGATTTAGATGTAGATGCCACTTCTGGAATTTCTCAGTGCTCGACACCCCGTTTGGGCTTTATAAGTTTAATCGTTTGCTTTTTGTAATCTCGTCTGCACCTGGAATTTATCAACGATGCCTCAAGTGGTAGATTCAGGATATCCCTTACTATGTGAACTACCTCAGAGTCATCTCAGTCAAGGGCTTCACACGAGAGGAGCATTTTGAGAAACTGCAGGTGGTTTTCCAACACCTGCTAGAGAACGGCCTTCGTTGCAAATTCGAAAAATGTAGCTTTTCCCCCCCAGAGCTGCATTTTTTGGATCCTGTGTTCAGAAAAGATGGTCTCATCCCTACAGATGAGCACAAAAGCCATCACAAACCTGCCGCCATCCAAGAACGTGAAGGTGCTTTATTCCTTTCTTGGCAAGATTTTGCGTAATGATGAGTTCAATCACCACACTGTGCACATCTGCCAGGCCCTTAACCGGCTTCACCAAAATGGCATCAAATTTGCCTGGTCTGCAGATTATCAATGGTCTTTTGAGTCCCAGAAGCAGTGTTTGTTCTCCAGTCCCTTTTTGCCTTCTTTCACGTTGGGTAAACCTTCAACCCTGGTGTGTGACGTGGCTCAGTTTGGCATATGTGCCGTCATGTTGCATTGGAACAGGGATGGCACTGAGCAGCCCATTGATGACAATGAAAGACACTTCCCATGCTACAGTGTAATTTTTCACAGGTGGAAAAGGAGACACTGGCTATCATTTTCGAAATTAAGAAGTTTCACATTTTCTTGCATGGAGCGAAGATCCTACCGATCACTAACTACAAGCTGCTGGTTTTCTTATTCAGCTCTCATTCCAAACTGGTGGATAGGACTGCCCACCAGTTACAGAAGTGGTCACTTTTCCTTGCTAATTATTTTTATGAGATTCAGTGTTGGTTCACCGCCCAGCATGCAAATGCGGATGCACTACCATGACTGCCAGTGGAACAGGATCTGGAGTTTGGTTGTAGGGAGTGGATGATATGTTGCTGCAAACCTTACTGGATTTTCCTTTGACAGCGTGGGAGGTTATGGCTGCTTTTCCAGATATTTCCAGCTGTCCAGGAGGAGTAGCCTGAGTACGTTCTTTCAGGAGTAAATTCAGCATAGTGTACATTTTTTCTCCTACATGATAGACTCACTGTGATCCAGGGGGGCCTCATACTTCCTACGGAGGAACAAACCTGTCAAGTTGTTATATCTCTGGCTTTGCATCCTCGCGTATTCCAACTATTGCAGGCATCCCACTGGAGTATGAGTCATATTAAGGCTTTGGCATGTTGTCATGTCTACTGGCTAGTGATCAGTCATGACACTGAACACTTTGTGTGGGCTTGCATGGCCCATGCGCAAATCCAGGCTGCTTCTTTGTGTCAGTTTTCCCCTTGGACAGTCCCAAAGCACCCTTGGGACAGGGTGCATATCGAACTTGTTGGCTCATTTTTGGGTAGCATGTGGTTGTTGATAGCGAATCTAATGTAAAATTTTGCTCACGTTGCCAAGCTGTCCTCCACTGACAACAGCTGTTTGCACTTGCTGGCAGTTTTTGCTGTCGAGGGCTCCCCACAGACACTCGTATCTGATAATGGTCAGCAATTTATTTTGCAGAAGTTTGCAGACTTTTGGATTTGCAATGGTATCAACCATCTGACTTCTGCTCTGTTTCACCTAGTTTCTAACATTCCAGCCCCAAATGAAGAAGTCAGTCTGCCTTATCCCACAACAATGCTCTATCGAGTTTACTGGTTTGATACCGTGTGGCATTGGTTAATGGGTGTAGTCCAGCTAATGTTTGCATGGGCACCAAATGCAGGGACTTTTGAATTTGTTACATCACAAGTCGCATGCCTCAGTCAATTGTGACCTGCAGTGCTTTTCCCATGGTGATGCCATTTGGACCAAGTGTATCAGCCAGCAATAGGATTGGATGCTGCGTGTAGTATTGGGCCATAAAAATCAGCATTTGTTTATGTTTGGTGTTATTAGGGAGCGAAAGAACTGTCATTCTAATCATTTTTGGCTGTGAGCTGTCGGACCTTAAACGTGACCGTCTCCAAGTCAGCTGTATAATGTTGTCGGTTGCTGCATTGTTCCAGTGGAAAACTCCCAATTATGACAGTATGTTCCCCTGCTGCTGCCCCCTCCACATCCACTGCCATCCTAGCTTTGACCACAGAATAGGTGCCAACAGGTCTAGCTACTGTCCCTGCCATTGTGGATCCATGGAATTTGAATCAGTGCCCGCTTTTCCCTGCTTGCCATTAGTAGAGTCATTGCCCCTGACAATGTCAGTGGACCAACCATTATCCCAACCTCTGCAGTCTGCTACCTGCCCAGTGGAACAAATTGCATTGGTGCTGCCTCCATCAGTCGCCTATCCACTGCCAGAGAATCTCATGCCCTCTTCAGTTTTGCAATAGGGGCACAGCACAAACCAAGCAATTTTTGCCACTACATGAACATGTCAGGTGGGAGAGATTTAGTATCTCTGCAACCTGACATTGAGATGGAAGCTGAGGAGATGGCATTGGTATTGTAGCAAAATAGTACAGAATGGTGCTAAGGAGTATGTATGCAAAGCATAGCACGGGCAGAACCACTGACCCAGGTGTTTACCGGCTGGCTGCAGTAGGTCTGGCTGGTCACTTCTAACACTGATTTCAATGGCTGCAGACTAGTCTTAGCCTTGCAAAATGCTGTGTTCCATGTGCTCCAGTGTCAGTCACTCACAGTGGCCCATATTGGGTTTTCCTTCTTGTCCCTTCTCTATACAGAATTCAGACTCTCTGCTGCCCTGTAGCTTAGCTCACACACTAAGATTCATTCCCTCCTCTAAAGTTCTGTTACGTTGCTTTTAACTGAGCCACCTTTAGCTAGCATAGTTACATTCTTGCTGGCAGAGACAACTGTCATGCCTGTCTGATAGAAAAACGACATTTTGAGTAACATACACATCCAACTGAAAGAAGTAAAATTTGATAATTTTAGACAATTGTTTGTCACATTTAAGTTTAAATCTCATCCTTTATTGCAGGGGCCATTGCACTCCATTCCTTCAAATAGCAATAGCAAAATGGAGGCTTTGGATCCCTGATTTTTCAAGTCTTTTGAGGACTTTTATTCACAAGAATGTGACCCCTTGGATCACAATTGTGTTAATTCTTTGGTGAGGTACTTACTGTGTGTAAATAGTTACAGTTTTAACTGAGACCCTGACTATTGGATGTAAATGTACTGTCATCTTTCACAGCTTCCAATCTTGGTGCAGGATGACTGTAGCACAAGCATACGTGCCTGTTATATTATTTGTAGTACATAGGTGGGTGATTGTTTAAATACAAGAACAAGAGTTCTACTTGAAATGGCACATTGTGCGGCCTTTACCCTTACTTTTGTTTTGAATGCTCTTCATGTGAGATGTTAGCATTTGCACATAAGAAACTTGCCATGATACAATCATGACGAGCTCCCTCTTTATTGCTTGATGGGATCATTTTCTTGTAACAGAGTAAAGCTTTATGCACAAAGATTTAGTAATGAAAGGACAGGCAAATGCCCAAAACCAAGTGTAGTGGTGCAGTAAGTTCCCATCCGGCCATCATGATTTAGGTTTTCCCTAGTTTCCCTAAATGTTATAAAACAAACATAGCAGATAGTCCTTCACAATTACAAACTTGAGCACCATAGAATAGCACGGAGAGTTGCATCAAATTTCAAGCTGGACCACAACAAAAACAATAATGCTTTTATACAATGACTAGTGTAAGTTGAAAATGAAGACTTAAATAGAGATATATGTTCATGTAATGCAATTACAGTGTATGGGGATGTTTATTAAAGAGATGTATTCTATACTTCACTTGGTGAATATTAGTCTGCTATATTACATTCTCCACAACAGTCTCTCATGTCTCTTTCTTCCAACCAGTAGAGATTTCACAGTCTGGAACAGGATAACTGTAAATTCACAAGCTCAGTCAATCTACATTCTTTTGGAATGTACTATTCAATTAACACACCACTATTTAACATCTGAGAGGCAAACACTTCTGTTTTTCAAAGAGGTGGTACAACCTGCTTCTGCCAAGGATATGACAACTGGCCTGAGTGTGAAGGGATAAAGAATCAAACAAAATCTTTTTTATGTGCAGTCACAAGCAGTGACTCTTTGATCTGTTTTTCTTTTTCTCCTTGCATGATCACCATAGTATCTTTATTCCATGTCTATTGTTATTTGCCAAGCTCAAAAATGTAGCAAGTGGCAGCAAGATTCTGTCAGCGTTGTTGACACAATTCTGGCAACCAGTCATCAATTAACTACACCACTTGATGACTCAGTAGTACCTTAAACATTACAGACTAGAATTAATTAAAAACTTTCTGGTTCAGCAACTGCTTATTTACTTAGTATTCTCTTTACTTGAGGTTATACTTTTGTGTCTGAGCCCTCAAATTAATCTAGTCAAAACTGTGTGTCTCCAAATGTGTTTCTGTTATTGTTATGGGTTAATCTAGTGTGTCTATTGACATGTGACATCCTTTAACTGTGCAATGAGATGATACTGATTGAAAGACTATAACATTTGTCATATATGATGTTTAGGGGGTCTGAAGGAAGATGAATTGATCCTGCGGGGCCCACCTCTGCCACCAAGGCCTTTGGGGCAAACGCTGTGGGACCGCCTGCTCAATAGCATGTTGCAACATGGTGATGCCACTGCACAGGTTTGTCATTTTTAATTTTTTTATTATGGGCTACAACTTTGCACTATATTCAGCAAAACCATTAGCTTTGTGTCTCGAGCAGAACATGGCCAGTTATTTTTCACACTTATCTTAATAATTCTTCATGATAACCTCTTACAGAAACTACAAAAATAATATGATTAAATCATTAATGCACTATTTATAATATGTCACCACATAATATCTTGGTGGGATTTTTGACCACAATTTTATCTTTTGTTACAAATTATTGATCCAAAGTCAGTGTGCATCCATACTTTATTTTTTTAACAAGCAGGTCTTTTAATTGTTGTTTGAGCTGTAGTCTGGTATTACTCTTTACTGTGTATGCAAAGCAGCCATTCCACTATATATTCTCTGATGATCTGTCCTTAAGTTCAACAGTGAAACTCCTTCACAATATGGTCAAGCCACTGTGATAAGTTAGTCAGTTATTATTATCTTCAGTAGATCTTGTTCTTGATAAGCTCATAGACATAATATTAATCTCCCCTTAAAAGAATAGGCATGATGCTTTGGAGTGCTGGGATGGTGTGGCACTGTCACTGTTATAACCTTTAATCACCAATAATTGTGTGGATATTCAAACACACTCACTTATGAACAATAGCTGGTTACATGATAACAACTCAGTATCTCTCATTCGACTGCCATGCCGTGACATGCGGCCGGCGCCGTTCATAGCTAGGTGGCGCTCCCGCGCTCAGCCGAGTTGCGGAGCGCCTCTATCGCCGTTTGCGCGCACTGTTGTGGTGGCACTGTTAAATGTCTTGGCACTGTCACAACACTTTTCCCCCCTTGAGAAAAAAAAAAGAAAAAAAAAAAAACTCACTTCCTTGGAGACATGGACAGTGCGGAGACATCCATGGCCTCTTGTGAGGCCCCGAGGAGAGCCTTGACCACCCCTGGAATCCATTTAGGGCGAGATCCAAACCCTCGTGCCCACACGTCGGCGACCACCGAGTATTTTCCCGCACTAGGGGACACAGCACAAGGCCTGACAGGGTGAAGCAGGTACAGTAGAGTGCGCGGTTGGCGGCCATGCAAGAGTTCAGCAGGGCTGCGATCACCCAGAGGCGTGAAGCGATAAAAAAACTCAGAAATTGCAGCAGAGCGTCATCTGTGGAAAAATTACTAAGGAATTTTTTCATCTGGCTTTTGAAAGTGCGGACAAGGCGCTCGACTTCCCCATTCGATTGCAGATGGAAGGGCGGTGCTGTAACATGATGAATCCCTCGTCCAGTACAAAAATCACAGAAGGCCAGCGAAGAGAACTGAGGGCCATTGTCCGTGACAATCGTGGACGGAAGACCTTCTAACACAAATATTTTGGACAAAGCCAGTGTCGTCGCCGCAGTGGTGGGCGACAGACATCTAACAACAAAAGGAAACTTCAAGAAGGTGTTAATCAACAGTAGCCAATAAGTACCGAGGAAGGGGCTGGCAAAGTCAGCGTGCACCTGTTCTCATGGCTGCGCCGGATCAGGCCACGGAGAGGGCATTGTACAAGGTGCAGCCAGTTGTTGAGCACACTGACCACACACAGCAACCATGTGGGCGATGTCCGAATCAATACCGGGCCAATAAACGTGCCTGCGGGCCAGGGACTTAGTCCGAGAAATCCCCCAATGGCCTTCATGCAACAGTTTGAAAACATCTTGGCGAAGAGAGGCTGGCACCATGACCGTGGAGATGCGCCATCCGTGGCCAGAAGAACAACACCATCACGAACAGACAGATGAAGGCACAAGGCATGGTAGTTGTGAAGGGGATCTGATGCCTGGCCCTTGGTCCTGTGCGGCCAACCCCGTTGAACAAAACCGATCACCTGATACAGGACCGGGTCCCGCGCAGTAGCCGACGCGACCTGCAAACCTGTAAGTGGAAAACCCTCGACCGCAAGACGTTCTTCCTAATCAATGTGGAAACAGAGTAGTTCATCACGATGGAAAACCGGGTCGGGGTCCATCGGCAATTGCGACAATGCGTCAGCGTTGGCGTGCTGGGCCTTGGGGCGATAGTGAATCTCATAGTGAAAACGAGACAAGTGTAAGGCCCAACGTTGCAGGCGGTGAGCTGCCTTATCCGGAAGCGACGCCGATGGGCTGAACAGAGAGACCAGCAGCTTGTGGTCGGTGATGAGGTGAAACTTAGAACCATACAAAAAAACGCTGAACTTTTTTAGAGCATAAATGATAGCGAGCGCCTCCTTTTCGATTTGAGAGTAACGCCGTTGCGCATCGTTGAGGGTCTTGAAAGCATAGGCGAGGGGTCATTCCGACCCATCCTCATACCGATGGGTGAGAACAGCCCCTAGGCCATACTGTGATCCGTCAGTCGCCAGAACCAAGTGCTGACCCGGACAGAATGTGGCAAGACAAGGCGCCGACTGCAAATGAGCCTTCAGGTGGACAAAAGCCTGCTCACACTCGTCGGACCAACAGAAAGGGACGTTTTTGCGTAACAGCTGATGCAGAGGATGAGCTACTGCCGCCGCAGATGGAATGAATTTGTGATAATAAGCAATCTTGCCTAGAAACGCCTGAAGGTCTTTGACCGTAGACGGCCGGGGTAGAGCGTTAATGGCCGCAACGTGCTGACGTAGAGGACGTATACCCTCACGGGACAAGTGGAAACCAAGATACACAATGGAGGGTTGGAAGAACTGTGACTTGTCCAGATTGCACTTCAACTCAGCCGGATGCAAAACCCGAAACAGTGAATGCAAATTGCGAAGGTGCTCTTCAGTGGAGGCCCCCATGACAACAATGTCATCCAGATAGTTTATGCAGCCGGGAATGGAAGCTGTGAGCTGTTCCAAAAACCGCTGAAAAATGGCCAGTGCGCTAGCGACGCCAAATGGTAACCACTGGTACTGATACAACCCACAAGGAGTGTTGATGATGAGAAATTCCTTGGAAGAAGCATCCAACAGCAACTGATGGTACGCCTCCGATAAGTCAAGTTTGGAAAAGAACTGGCCCCCAGCGAGCTTGGTAAATATCTCCTCAGGATGGGGAAAAGGATAAATGTCAATGAGGCTCTGAGCGTTGACGGTGGCTTTAAAATCACCACACAAGCGCAGACTCCCGTTTGGTTTAGAAACCACCATGATTGGCGATGCCCATTCGCTGGAGGTAACAGGAAGGAGAATCCCTGAAGCTGTTAACCTGTCTATCTCAGCCTTGACAGGTGCATGCAACGCCACCAGTGTAGGGTGTGCCCGGAAAAACTTAGGGCAAGCTGTAGGTTTAAGAGTAATGTGGGCTTCAAAATCCTTGGCACGACCCAGACCAGCAGAGAACACGGACGAAAATTCAGAACACAATCCATCCAGTTATTGATACGGAATATCCTCAGATATGAGGTGCACATCATCATCAATGGAGAACCCAAACAACTGGAAAGCATCATAACCGAACAGGTTTTCAGTGCCCGCATGATCCACCACACAAAACGTGAGGGGCCTAACAACAGACTTGTAGGCAGTGGAAGCATCAAACTGGCCAATGATAGGAATTTTCTGTTTATTATAAGTTCTCAGATTTCACGTAAGTGGAGACAAGGGAGGGGAGCCAAACTCCAAATACGTGCGAGAATTAATGAGAGTTACTGCAGAGCCAGTGTCCACTTGCATGCGAATGTCTTTATCCAGAACACGAATAGTAACATACAACTTATTTGTTTGAGAAAGCACACAGTTAACATCCATGTCCGATGCCTCGTACTCGTCGACAGGAACTTTAGGGGACTGACACACAGAAGCAATGTGGCCTTTTTTCCTACATGAATTACACGTGGACCAACGTTTTGGACACGCGGCCCTGTCATGCTGTACGAAACAACGTGGATAAGAAGGAAGTGCGGAACGAACCTGCTTCTGTGGTTGCTGTTTTCGCTGCGAGCATTGCGGCCCAACGCAACGTTGTTTACGCGAGTGAATCGCCGCCACATCTTCGTTCTCCTGTGAAACAGGCAAATTGTCCATGTCGAAAGTTGACTGTAAAGCGCCTACATCACACCACGCGTCTATTTGCACGCCAGCAGCGTGAGACACTTCAAATGATTGAGCGATGCTTAGAACTTCCGACAACAACGGGTTTGGCAGTTGTAGGGCACGTTGCCAAACTTCTTTATCAGGAGCAAGCCGTAGAATAGCATCCCTAACCACTGAATCAGCATAAGACTCATGATGAGTGTCCGTGACAAACTGACATTTCCTACTCAGACCGTGTAGTTCCGCCGCCCAAGCCCAGTAAGATTGATGGGGCTGTTTATGACACCGGTAGAACGCCACGCGGGCGGCAACAACGTGGGTGTTTTTGCGGTAATAGTTAGACAATAAGTCACACATTTCTTGGAAGGACAGGGAGGCAGGTTCCCGCAGAGGGGCTAACTGAGATAGCAGCTGATAGATCCATGGGGAAATCCAAGATTGAAATAACGACTTACACATAGGAGCGTCGACAATGCTGAAAGCCAAGAAGTGTTGCCGCAAACGCTTCTCATAATCCTCCCAGTCTTCAGCGGCCTCGTCATAAGGAGGGAATGGAGGCGGAGAAGAGGAAGACAGATGACGAGTAAGCGACGTCGACAACGCCTGAATAGCAGCCGTCAGCTGTGTTTGTTGTGCCTGAATAGCAGCCATCAGCTGTGTTTGTTGTTTAATGAGCGCTTCCATAAGCTGTTCCATGTCTGCCCCGTCATGAACACACAAATCCACAACGCAGTGAAAATATCCGAACTCATCGCCAAAAAGTGTTATAACCTTTAATCACCAATAATTGCGTGGATATTCAAACACACTCACTTATGAACAATAGCTGGTTACATGATAAGAACTCAGTATCTCTCATTCGACTGCCGTGCCGTGACATGCGGCCGGCGCCGTTCGTAGCTAGGTGGCGCTCCCGCGCTCAGCCAAGTTGCGGAGCGCCTCTATCACCATTTGCGCGTACTGTC
Source organism: Schistocerca serialis cubense (assembly GCF_023864345.2). NCBI lineage: Eukaryota > Metazoa > Arthropoda > Insecta > Orthoptera > Acrididae > Schistocerca > Schistocerca serialis. The sequence goes on from NC_064638.1 coordinate 389,799,115, forward strand.
GCGGTGGCACTGTTAAATGTCGTGGCACTGTCACAACAGTTACCAGGTGATCATGTGACCCTCTACCATTGATGACAGTCATGGTAGTGAAGCAATGTGTCCGTGCTATTTGGTTGTATAGAATCAACATAGTGAGATGGATCACTGTGGAGACATGACAGAAAGGAGCTATCGTGTTTGGACATGTCCATGACTACACCTCATAAGCAATTGTCTCATTTACTGATGTATCAATGTGGACTGTCCAACATTTCTACAGGGAATATTGAACCACACACAGCCATGCAAAATGGTGTAAGAACAGTGGTCATAAAACATTTTTAACAAACAGGAAATGGGGACAAGTGTCATGACATCTGATTTCAAATCCAACAGGATTTGCTGCTGTTAGTTAATGTAGATCCATCTCAATCTTTTACTGAGTGCACATACTGAAGGGCATTGCTTACAATGAATATTTTGAGTTGTGTATTTCACAAAAAGCCATTTCTCACAGCAGCATGTAGAGCTGCACATCTACAGTGTGCAATGCCCCTCTTTCTCTGGGGGACAAATATTAATTATTATCAGTAGTAGTATATTAAGCTACAAATTATCATTTTAAATGTGTGTGGTCTCCCTGGTGTGCCTAGTCGACCACAGGTCCCCGTCGTGCTGTTCACTCTAACAACAGAGTACATACAGGGTTGAAGACATGTAGAAAGAAAGGTATCATCACAATTTGAGTTTAGAGTAATATAACTTTCTTACTTTTATTGGTCATTGTTGCAAGCTCGTGGTCCAGTGATGAATCTCACCATCCACTGTTTGTTAAATCAATTTGAGGTCCAGGGTGTGTATTCTGCTGCGTAAGAACTGACACATATTTAAACTTCCAACTTTTATTTTATAAATGCTGATCATGACGATATTCAATAATTTTCAGTGTAACAGCTTTTCCAATCCATCATTTCATTCCCTCTACCCTTGACCTTCTCAAAGCAAGCATATTACAAGATGTGTCAGCACCAACTGCCCATTGTCTCTGCACCCACCAACAACCGGCTCCTGTTCGTAGAGCTTACAAACTGTGCAGTACTGCCAATCTTGGTTGTATATCGGTATTTTACACAGTGCACATATACATATATGAAAAACATAGTATGAAAAATGAAAAGTGTTTATAATATAGTTCTGTGGCAATATACCTCATGATTGTCCTCATATTAATAGTTTTGTAACAAAATAATAATATTTCAGTTTATGTTTACTTAGTTAAAGTTCACTTGCTCCTTCAAGTTGATTGATGGCACCGCACACCTCGCCAGCCTGTGGTATCAGTAGTTTCAGTAATCCGTTACATTACAAGTGGGATAAACAACACAAAAACTGGAAAGTAGCTCATTATAGACATGTAATGTGTTTCTTTTCAAATTATAAAAGTATCAAATAAACTGACAGGCCAGTAAGTTGTTTAACCTGTGCTGTATGGATGATGTAGTTCAGGTCAGAGGCGGTTCTGTGATATTTTGGGGGTGTTTCTTGTACCCATTCATTTTGGTTGCTATAAACATGTACCAGGATGTTTATTTCACTATTTTTGGTGACCAAGGGTTACCCTTTTTCCTACATCTTCATGGTGAGTATGCTGATACTCCCAGCTTCCAGGATGAGAGTTAAATATTCCTCAGTGATGAACACTCAGGTATCCTATCACACCATGGTTAACCTGCTAAATCAGCTGATCTTAATCCCATAAATTTTGAAAAAATACACTGTTTTCAGTTCTGTACAACAAATAGAGTCATATTGATGAAAACTTGAAATGGAAGAATTGTATTACTGAATTTCTCTGACTATTAAGTTCAGCAAACTTTTGCTCTTCAGATAATTGCTAATCTTGAAAATAAATTTGCCTCCTGACATATTATGTATATTACCATTTGATAATGTCCTATGGCTTCCCCCCATGAACCATGGACCTTACCACTGGTGTGCCTCAACAATACAGATAGTCACACTGAAGGTGCAACCGCAACAGAGGGTATCTGTTGAGAGGCCAGAGAAATGTTTAGTTCCTCAAGAAGCCCAGGAGCCTTTTCAGTAATTGTGGGGGCAACTGTCCAAATGGTTGACTGATCTGATCTTGTAAAATCACCCAAAATGGCCTTGCTATGCTTGTACTGTAAATGGCTGAAAGTAAGACGAAACTACAGCCATATTTTTCCTGAGGGCATATAGTTCTACTATATGGTTAAATGATGATGACATTCTCTTGGGTAATATATTCTGGAGGCAAAATAGTTCCCCATTTGGATCACTGGGTGTGAATTACTCAAGAGGAGCTGTTGTCAGGAGAAAAAAAAACTGGCATTCTGTGGACTGGAGCATGTACTGTTAGATCCTGTGATCATGCAAGTAGATTAGAAAATTTCAAAATTGAAATGGATAGGTTGAAGTTAGATATAGTGGGAATTAATGATATTCAGTGGCAGGAGGAACAGGACTTCTGGTCAGATGAATACAGCATTATATACATAAAATCAAATAGGGATAATGCAGGAGTAGGTTTAATAATGAATACAAAAATAGGAATGCTGGTAAGCAACTTTGAACAGCATACTGAATGTATTATCATAACCAAGATAGACACAAAGGCAACACTCATCACAATACTATATGTTTATATGCCATCAAGCTACACAGTTGACGAAGGGATTGAAGAAATGTATGATGAGATAAGAGAAATTATTCAGAAAGTTAAGGGAGACAAAAATCTAATTCTGATGGCATACTGGAATTTGATAATAGGACAAGAAAGAGAAGGAAAAATAGTAAGTGAATATGGACTGGGGAAAGGAATGAAACAGGAAGCCGTCTGGCAGAAATCTGAAAAGAGCATAATTTAATCATTGCTAACACTTGGTTTAGGAGTCACGAAAGAAGGCTGCGTACATGGAAGAGACCTCGAGACACTGGAAGGTTTCAAACTGATTATATAATGGTAAGACAGAGATTTTGAAACCAGATTTTAAATTGTGACACATTTCCAGCAGCAGATATGGAATATGACCACAATTCATTGGTTATGAATTGTTGATTAAAACTGAAGAAAATACAAAAAAAAGGCAGGAAATTAAGGAGATGGGATGTGGATAGCCTGAAAGAATGAGAGATTGTCAAGAGTTTCAGAGGGAACATTAGACTATAACTGGAGGAAGGAATGCAGAAGGAGACAAATAGATAACTTTGAGAGATGAAACAGTGAAAACAGCAGAGGATCAAATAGTTAAAAAGGAAAGGCCTAGTAGAAATCCTTGGATAACACAGGAGGTGTTGAATTTAACTGATGGAAGGAGAAAATATAAAAATACAGCAAATGAAGCAGATGAAAGGGAATACAAACATCTAAAAACTGGGACTGACATAAAGTGCAAAATGGCTAAGCAAGAATTGCTGGAAGACAAATGTAAGGATTTAGAAGCATATTTCACTGAGGGGAACATAGATACCATCAACAGGAAGCCTTTGGAGAAAAGAGAAGCAGCTTTATGAATTTGAAGAGATCAGATGGAAAACCAGTCCTAATGGTTCAAATGGCTCTGAGCACTATGGGACTTAACTTCTGAGGTCATCAGTCCCCTAGAGCTTAGAACTACTTAAACCTAACTAACCTAAGGACATCACACACATCCATGCCCGAGGCAGGATTCGAACCTGCGACCGTAGCGGTCACGCGGTTCCAAACTGAAGCGCTTAGAACCGCACGGCCACACCGGCCGACAAACCAGTCCTAAGCAAAGAAGAGAAAGCAGAAAGGTGGAAGGAGTATATAGAGTGTTTATATAAGGGACATGTACTTGAGAGCAATATTATGGAAATAGCAGAGGAAGTAGATGAAGATGATATGGGAAATACAATACTGCATGAAGAATTTGATAAAGTACTGAAGACCTAAGTTTAAACAAGGCCCTGGGAGAAGGCAACATTCCATTAAAACTACTGATTGCCTTGGGAGAGCCAGCCATGACAAAACTCTTCCATCTGGTGAGCAAGATGTATGAGACAGCTGAAATACTCTAACTTCGAGAAGAATATAATAATTCCAATTCCAATCGCGACTTGGAATTCCAATTCCAAGTCACAGCTGCAAAATACTAACATGAATTCTTTACAGAAGAATGGAAAAGCTGTAGAAGCTGACCTTGGGGAAGATCAGTTTGGATTCTGCAGAAATGTAGGAACACATAAGGCAGTACTGACCCTATGATTTATTTTAGAAGATATGTTACGGAAAGGTTAAGCTACACTCACAGCATTTTTGGATTGACAGTGTTGACTGCAATACTCTCTCTGAAATTCTGAAAGAAGCACAGGTAAAATACAGGGAGTGAAAGACTTTTTACAACTTGTACAAATATCAGGCAGCAGTTGTAAGAAATGAGGGGCATAGAGAATGGTTGAGAAGAGATTGAGATAGGATTGTAGCCTATTACTGATGTTGTTCAATCTGTATGTTGAGTGATCAATAACGGAAACCAAAGAAAAATGTGGAGGATGAATTAAAGTTCAGGGAGAAGAAACAAAAAAGCTTTGAGGTTTGCCAATGACGCTGTAATTCTGTGAGAGACAGCAGATGGCTTGGAATAGCTATTGAACAGAATGGCAGAGGTCTTAAAAGAGTATATAAGATGAACACCAACAAAAGCAGTGGAATGTAGTCAAATTAAATCAGTTGATGCTGAGGGAATTAGATTAGGAAATGAGGCATTTAAAGTAGTAGATAACTTTTTTTATGGAGTAGATGAGTTTTCTTATTTGGGCAGCAAAAGAATGGATGATGACCAAGGTAGAGAGGATTAAAATGTAGACTGACAATGGTAAGAAAAGTGTTTCTGAAGAAGAGATATTTACTAGCACTGAATGTAGATTTAAGTGTTAGGAAGTCTTTTCTGAAAGTAATTGTGTGTAGTGTAACCATGTATGGAGTGTATCATGCACGATAAACAATTTAGACAACAAGACAATTGAAGTTTTTGAATTGTGCTGCTACCAAAGATGCTAAAAATTAAGTGGGTAAATCACTTAACTAATGAGGAGGTACTGAACAGAACTGGGGAGAAAAGAAATTTATAGCACAACCTGACTAGGAGACAGGTTCAGTTGAAAGGACACATTGTGAGATATCATGGTATCACCAATTTTGTATTGGAGGGAAGTAAGGGAAGTTAAAGTTGTAAAGGGGGACAAAGAAATGAACACAGTAAGCAGATTCAGTAAGCTTCCCCCGGATAGAGTAGCATGGGGAGCTGCAGCAAACCAGTCTTTGGAATGAAGACCTCAACAATATTGTATAATGGAATAATTTTCTGGGGTTCACTCACCACTTAGAAAGAAATTAATGATTGCACAAAAGCAAGCAGTAGGAATAATATATGGTGTTTACACACTGACATCATGTAGCTATCTTTTCAAGGACCTAGGCATTTTAACTACACTGTCACAATACATATAGCTGCCAATGAAATTCATCATAAATAATCCATCACAATTTTTGAAGAGCAGTGATGTCCACACCTACAACACTAAAGGGAAAAATGACCTTTTTTTACATATTATTGAAGCTGTCTGTGGCTCATAAAGGAGCTCAATATGCATCAATAAAAATTTTTATATTTTTCCCAATATCATACACTGAAGAGCCAAAGAAACTGGTACACCTGCCTGATATCATTGCCTGCAAGCACACAGAAGTGCCACAACATGACATGGCATGGACTTGACTAATGTCTGAAGTAGTGCTGGAGGAATTGACACCATGAATCCTGCAGGGCTTCCACAAATCCGTAAGAGCACCAGGGGGTGGAGATCTCTTCTGAACAGCACATTGTGAGGCATCCCAGATATGCTCAATAATGTTCATGTCTAGGGAGTTTGGTGACCAATGGAAGTGCTTAAACTCAGAAGAATGTTCCTGGAGCCACTCTGTAGCAATTCTGGATGTGTGAGGTGTCTCATTATCCTGTTGGAATTGCCCAAGTCCATCGGAATGCACAATGGATCTGAATGGATGCAGGTGATTAGACAGGATACTTATGTACATGTCACCTGTCAGAGTCATATGTAGAAATATCATAGGTCCCATATCACTCCAACTGCACATGCCCCACACCATTACAAAGCCTCCACCCACTTGAACAGTCCCCTGCTGACAAACAGGGTCCATGGATTCATGTGGTTGTCTCCATACCCGTACACATCCATCCACTCAATGCAATTTGAAACAAGCCTCATCTGAGCAGGCAACTGTTCTCAATCATCAAAAGTTGAGTGTTGGTGTTGACAGGCCCAGGCGAGGCATAAAGCTTTGTATCATGCAGTCATCAAGGGTACACAAGTGGGCCTTTGGCTCCAAAAGCCCATATCAATGATGTTTCATTGAATGGTTCACAAGTTGACTCTTGTTGATGGCCCACCACTGAAGTCTAAAGCAGTCTGCAGAAGTGTTGCACTTCTGTCACACTGAATTATTCTCTTAAGCCATTGTTGGTCCCGTTCTTGCAGGATCTGTTTCTGGCCGCTGTGACATCAGAGCTGTGATGTTTTACCAGATTCCTGATACCCATGGTACATTTGTGAAATGGTTGTATGGGAAAATCTCCACTTCATTGCTGTCTTGGAGATGCTGTGTCCCATCGCTCATGTGCCAACTGTAACACCACATTCAAACTCACTTAAATCTTGGTAACATGCTATTGTTGCAGCAGTAACCAATCTAACAACTGTGCCAGACACTTGTTGTCTTATATAGGTCTTGCTGACTGCAGCACCATATTCTGCCTGTTTACACATCTCTGTTTTTTTGAATAAGTATGGCTATACCAGTTTCTTTGGTGCTGCAGTGCAAAATATCTGACAAGTAACAAAGCAAGTTTTAAATCTGACTTAAAATAATTTCTCGTGGACAAATACATCTATTTCATTGTTTTTAAGTGAATTTGCATGCATAGGACTAAAAGAAACTGTGTTCATTAATATTAACATTAGTCATTTATACTTATCCTTTAAACAGACTTGTTCCACACCAGTTTGTTAAAAGTATCACTCAAATGATCTATGGAACTTGTTACTAACTAGCTAACTTGTGGTAGAGGGTACAGCCCTGCATCATCTGGTCATCAGTAAGTTTAAAATATATTATCTGTAAAGAAAAGCACAGGGGACATTTCTGCACTCCACGTGTGTCCTGACCCCATTATGTGATGATCCTGCCACAAATGGACGCTTAGTCCTGGCAAGGGGGCGGGGAGGGGGGTGGGGGGGGGGGTGGGTGGGGGAGAAAGGCTAGATGTTTACCCCAGACAGACTAAATATTCCATGTCTCTGAAGCACAATCATTAGAACTGTCAGACAGAATAAGATTTACACCGTCTAACAGCTTATGATCTTTCTTCTGCTGATTTTGACACTTCCCTTTAGGCTTAGTTGGCAGAGGAGACTTTGCAGCAACATTGGTAGCAATGGTAATGCTGGCATGTTTACTGGTATCTGCTTGTTGATTTGCTGTAAGCTCTACAACGTAAGCAACAATGACATTTTCTGATGCTGTTGAGGGCATCATAGGCTGCATACTAACACCACTATTGCAACTGTGGGTATTAATGATAACACTGTTAACCCCGTTTGTGTAGAGACAACCCATTTTGCTGGAAAGTGGTTTGAGTGAGTTCAGTGGTTCCATATTGGTCCCATGAGCAGCTAACGAAAGAAACAGAGCCCTACTTGCCTGGATAAGTCTTAAACAACCAAGGTGTGGCAGGTTCATCAGAGGTTGCACCTAATGACTGTTCTGCCTCAATAGCAGTGCATCTCATCAGCACGCAGCACACCTGGGTAGTTAAGCCAACCTACCTGTTCCCTGTAACACACAACTTTTCACTGCCTTACTGCACCATGGTCACTGAAGCATGCCCAGAGATTATGGTTACAGAGGACTGGCAGTGCTCACCAATCCCTGTACCCAGCAAACAAATGCTGAGCTCGCTGAAGTGCTCATCATTCAGCACAACACAGAGGGCATGTGTGGCTTTTTGAATGCAACAGACGCAAGAAGCATTACCCCCTGCGCAGTAAAATATCCACTGTATGGTATTAAATTTCTTCCATTATTTTAATAAAATACAAGCAGTCATGAATTACTGTTTAGTTCACCAGTTCAATGAAGTATTAAATAAAGTTGTGTTTCCATCTGAATTCAAATTCACAGAAGTCAAACCACTGATAAAAAGGATTGTAACATCAAATGTGAAAATTACACAGCAATGTGTTTACTTCCAATCAATGTTAGAAAAAAAAAATTGCAATAATATTATAAAACTTTCTTGTCAAAGAAAAAGTATTACTAGAGTTTGTACATCTAAGTAGGGCTGGCTGAACACATAATGCCAGTACTACAGTTTAGCAGTTCATTAGGTAGACTAGGGTGAGGAATTGTCTAGTGTGGTATTGATAGAGGAACAAAGAGACAAGAAGCAGGAGGGGGTTTTGGGCAAGGGTGGCTGATGGCTCAGAAGGAAGCAGCAGGTGTGTGTGAGAGGGGAAAGTGGGAGGGAGAGGCAACAGCTGCACAGGTTAGAAATTTCATTTTCATTTCATTTCATTTATCATCATTCTTTTCATCATTCACATGATATAGGACTTGTCATAATACTGTCCAGGATATGCACAATACACCTTAATCGTAGCTGTTTTCATGTATGCATAAAGCACAGATTTACATAGCATGTTACTGGGCAGATCTTTACAAATATTATAAACAGCAGTATCCCTGGCACTGAGGCTTCTGGAACCCCTAGAGTAATATTCAGGAACAATGACTCTTCATAGTTGTAAACTACATTTTGCTGTTCGTTTAGTTGAAGGTACATTATACTTGTTTTCAAAAGGTTTAAACTTAAGCAACTACTTTTAAAGTATTTCCTAAACCATGTAGGACATTAGGACAATGCAGCGTCTGATCATTCCTGCTGATATCCCAGTTAAAAACTATTGCATCATTTGTGTTGTGTTAGCAGAAGTGCCAACACCGTGTTACTAGAGGAGGCCGAAATGCACGCGTTTTAGCTCACGCAGGCTGGCGTGAGGAGGGAAGAACTATACTGACGTGAGGTCTGGAACGTGACAAGGAATTTAGAATTCTGAAAGCAGACGGAATTAGTTTGATACTTAACTTTAATCCATTAATGACGAACATTGCTCTTGATGGTACATGATTCACAATATTATCTGTTTAGAATTCATTCTAATTACTGAATATGGTGCCTTGCTAGGTCGTATCAAATGACGTAGCTGAAGGCTATGCTAAACTGTCATCTTGGCAAATGAGAGCGTATGTAGACAGTGAACCATCGCTAGCAAAGTCGGCTGTACAACTGGGGCGAGTGCTAGGGAGTCTCTCTATACCTGCCATGTGGTGGTGCTCAGTCTGCAACCACTGATAGTGGCGACACGCGTGTCCGACATATACTAACGGACTGCAGCCGATTTAAAGGCTACCGCCTAGCAAATGTGGTGTCTGGCGGTGACACCACAATCTGCATGCTTAAATACCTTTCAGTTATACATTTTGGTAATTTCATATAATATAAACAATAAAGGATTACCAGAGTTGACCCTTGTACACCACTCTTCACCATAATGGGAGCTCTTAACAATGTTAGTTTCTTTATGTCCAAATGCATAATGTGCTATCTGTCATGTAAAGATGACTGTAACAGAGTTTTACCTATTTCTGTTGATATCACAATCATCCAGTTTATTGAGCAGGAACTTAGGAAACTGCATCAAATGCATATGACAAATGTAATATAAAACAAGCCATTCTTTCTTTTTATCTGATTTTTTAAATATTGTGTGTGCTGACTCACATTCAGCAGGTAGTAATGATGAGTGAGCTTGCCTAAACCACATTGCATTTCGTGATACTATTAAATATAGTAACGATAGTTCTGGCAAAATGTAAATAATTTTTTTTGTAAAAGATACAACTCACTGAATAGTACAGGCATTGAACTGTTCACAGGCACACAAAAAATGATAACTTTGTTAGCTTTTGGACAAATCCTTTAATGAGCTACAGTACATGTACATATGCACATGTGCCCCCCCCCCCCCCTCCCCCCATCCCCTAGCCACACACATATCACTGTGCAGCTACATTGTTCCAGCTGAACTCACAATGCTGGGATTGTAATTTGGGAAGTAGACTAGAGTGAGGGATTGTGTCGAGTAGGGTGGGTAAAGGGAGAGAAAAGAGGTGAAAGCAGAGACAGTTGGGGAAGGGTGGCTGACAGCTTATACTGAGGCAGCAGATATGTTATATATGAGTGGGGGAGAGCAAGGTTTAAACTTAAGCAAATTCTTTTGAAGTATTTCCTTAAGCCATTTACAATATTAGAAAAAGGCAGTGCCAGATCATTCCTACTGAAATCACAGTTAAAAATTATTGCATCATCTGTATATTTAAATACCTTCCAGTCCATGCAGTAGGAATGTGACACATGGACACCTGAGCTGGTGAGGGGATATTGATTCAGATTCTTTATTGGTCATTCGACATTATTACATGCAAAGGCGGTTTAGGACACAGGAATGGGGGACTGTTGAATGGAGGGTATGGATGCAGTGGGTTAGCAGAGATTGTGACCAGAATTACGAGAAAGATATGTTACAAGGATACCAGCCATGTATGTGGTTCAGTAAAGCTGGTGCTGGGAGGAAGAATCCAGACGGTAGGGAGATGAAGAACAATTGTACATGAGCATGTTCTGCTCAGTAGTGGAGTCCGCCAGTAAGTGGTCAGCTCTGCTCTTGGCAAGGGTTTGGTGGCAGCCTTTCATTCTGTATTGTGTCTGCTTGGTGATGATGCCCACATAAAGTGCTGTGCAGAAATTGCAGCAGAGTTGTTTGCTTACATAGAACCCTGCCTCAGATGGAATAGGAAAACCCTATGATATGACTAGAATATGATGTGTTATGTGGTTGAATCAGGTATGTCTTGCATATGGGTCTTGGGAGTGATTTAATGGCATAGGCATGGACCAGTATGTTGTGTATGTTGGGTAGGTGTCAGAGTAACACTTTATATGGGGTGAGAAGGATAATGGTACAATATCCCTCATTTCTGGCCATAAATGTAGATAGTTGAAGCCCTTACTTATTACTGTTTGGGATGATATTGAGTGACGAGGGATTCTCCCTTGCAGCTTGTTCTTGGGGGTAATGGGAGGATTAGGGATGTGTAAGGAAACTGTGAGAAATTTGTTTGCTGTCTAGGTTTGGGGATAGTATCTGTTTGTGAAGGCCTCTATTGTGACCTTGAGCATACTAGATGAGGGAATTCTCATCACTGCAGATTCTTCATCCTTTGGTAGCCAGGCTATACAGAGGTGGAAACCAATCCACAGGAAGATGGCATTGGTCTCAGGAAGTCCAGGTGAAGTGGATAGGAGAGAAGGTGTTAAGGGTGTAGAGGAATTAGGACAGGGCTGTTTTGGTCTTGCATCCAAGTCAGGAAGATATCATCAACCAACCTGAATTGGACAAAGGTTTTGTTTTGGGAGGCTAAGAAAGTTTGGTCTAAATGACCCATAAACAGATTGGTGTAGGAGGGTGCCATGCGGTGCCTGTGGCTGTGCCTTGCATTTTTTAATATATTTTTCCCTTAAAGAAGACATAGTTACTTGTGAGTTTGTGGTTGGAGTTTGGAATCAGAAGGATGGTGGGAGTGTTCGACAGCAGTAAGACCATAGATGTAGAAGATGTTGGCATACAGGGAGGTGACATTAACACTGATATATAGGGATCCAGGCAGTAATAGGGTGGGAATGGTTGATTGTCTGTGAAGGAAGTTTCTTGTATCTTTAATACAAGAGGTTACAGTATGAGTAATTTATTGGAGGTGTTGGTCAACAAGAGCAGAGATTCTTTCCATTGGAGCACAATAGCCAGATACAGTGGGGTGTTCAAGATTGACAGATTTATGAATTTTGTGAAGCGTGTAGAAGGTGTATGTGCAGGTTTTGTTAGGGTGAGAGAAGTTGGAAGCGAAGTTGGAAGAAAGGAATTCCTGGAAGGCAACCAGCGAGTGGTTAGATGCGAGAGGGGCAGGGGCATGGTTGAATGATGGTATGAACTGGGAGAGTGAAGATTCAGTGTTGAGGTTAAGTTGGCTTTGGCTGAAAAGACTGGCAGAGAAGAAGTGTTTCCACTAAATGGAACTGGAGAAGAAGAGGATCTGGTGTATCCAGCTTGGCTGAATTTGAGTGTGTGGCTGAAGATGAAACTTTTGGATAGGAGTGAAACTTCTGTATTACTGAGGTTTTAGGTAGATAAGTTGACAACAGTGTTTTTGGGTTAACTTAGGTTTTGGGTTCTATGGAATGCCAGGAGAGAGTTTGGAGGATATGGCAAGGTAGGGGCTGGCTGCTATGAGGGATTGACAGGAGTGTTCAGAGGGGTTAGGATAGGTATTCATGGGTAGCAGTTCTCTGAGATGGGAATGGGATGTCAATAAATTGAATAATTTTTGGAGGTGTTGTCTAGAATGCTCTGCCAAATGTTGAACACCAAGTGTTTCAATTTGAAAGATTGGTGCAGGTAGTTGGGATTATACAGTAACAATATCTTGCACAGAGAGGAGAGCTGATCCAGATATGCCTGGACCATGGACATTTGTTTCTTTAATTCCAGGCTAGTAAGGGATAGGAACAGGCAGAATAGGAAAATTTGAAGGTCATTGTGAAAGAAGGGATGAGATCAAGAGAGGGGCTTTTTATGGTTAGATCATTGGGGGTGGGAGGTGGGAGTGGGGATTCCATGGCTTAGACAGCATTTAAGGAACAGGATGTGGGAATGGGTTTTGGCTAGGATTTTTTTTTATGAAATGGTGGAGATATATGGAATAGGGATCCATTTTGGGTGGGATGTTGCTAGGAGTTGGAAAGAAATCTGTGGCATGGCCATTGGCACCTGTATGACACCCTTCTGTGCTAATTTGTATGTGGGTCATCTAGAGGAAACCTTACTAGCCTCCCAAAACCAAAAACCCCTTATCTGGCTCAGGTTCATTGATGATATTTTCATGATCTGGACACACGGCCATGACACCACATCTTCATTCCTCCAGATTCTCAATATTTCCTCTCTCATTCGCATAACTTTGGCCTCATTGGCTCAGCATACCACCTTCCTGGATGTTGGCTTCAACCTCTCTGATGGCTCCATCTCTGTTCCTGCTTATATCATGCCCACTAACCATCAACAGTACTTGCATTTTAACAACTGTCATCCTTTCCATGCCAGAAAGTTACTCCTATATAGCCTGGCACCTGGCTAATTGTGGATGGCGTATCTGCAATGATGAGAATTCGCTTCACTATATGTTGAAGGTATCACAAAGGCCTTCACAGGCAGGCCAAAACTAGTCTGCAAACAGATTTTCCATGCCATATCCTTACACACCCTTAATCTTCCCACCACCCCCAAGAACCAATTGCAAAGGAACACATCCTCATCAATCAATATCATTTTGGATTGGGGTATTTGAACCATGTTCTATGCCAGCGCTTCGACTGTGTATCTCCATGCCTGGAAATGATTGACATACTATACACCATCTTTCCTACCACTACTAAAGTGATATTCCTCTGTCACCCCCCCCCCCCCCCCCTGCTGTTTCTCAACCTGCATATCATCTTGGTTCATTCCTATTCCACTCCGACTCCCAACTTCTTGTCATATGGATCATATTCCTGTGGAAGACCCAGATGCAAGACCTGCCCAACACACCCACCCAGCACATCCTACTCATGTCCAGTCAAGCTTATCCTATCCCATCAGATGCAAAGCCACATGTGAAAGCAGCCAACTTGTATACCAGTTTTGCTGCAATTTCTGCACAGCATTTTATTATCACCAATCAGCTGATTATATGGCAGTTTTAGTCACAAAATTTATTTTGGATATTAATTTTCATTGGTTGTGTGCTTAGTTTCCAGATATATAAGCACTCCACCAATGACAAGACCACAATATCCTAAATTAACTTGTTGATTAAGATTGTTGCATAATTAATAATTTGGTTGTTTATAGACAATCATTTTTCACTTGCTGCCTTTGTTAGCAGAACAGGAAAGGGTGTGGCTAACAGTGGTACAGAATACAATCCATCATGCTCCATATAATGGTTTGAAGAGTATGTATATTGATATACAGATAGCCAAGGGCAGTAAGGGTAGGGCACTTTATATCATTGTGTTCAGTTCGTTCTTCCAGATGCATGACACACTTCCTCTGTTAGATCTTCCAAGCATTGCAGTTCCATATGGTTCACTCTTACCTCTGAATACTGCACAGCACAGGGAGCACTGAACATGGTCATTGGCTGCTTCAAGCATTGAAGTAAGTTGTCTGGAATGTTATGGACAGACATTGGTACCTGATGATGATAGGGTATAAGTATATTAAAAACCACATAAGACAGACACTGACTGACAACCGGACACTGTTAAGCAAATGACAGAGTTATTCTTATGTAGAGGATGTTTACATGGAGGGGAAGGAGGCTCCTGATACATATGACATCACCCCTTAACAGCTAATAACACAGGTTGGTTGGTTGATTTGAGAGAGGGGATCAAATAGTGAGGTCATCAATCCCATCAGGAAAGGATGGTGAAGAAAGTCGGCCATGCCTATCAAAGGAACCATCCTGGCAATAGCCTAAAGTGATTTAGGGAAATCACAAAAAATCTAAGTCAGGATGGCCGGACGTGTGTTTGAACTGTTGTCCTCCCGAATGTGAGTTCAATGTGCTAACCACTGCTCTACCTCACTTGGTATGACACAGGAACATAATACCTGACCATGTGCATCCATTTGTTCATCTGCTGCATCCAGCAGGTAATCTTTATTATGAGCAAGCAGTCCAACACACTATTTCTCCTTAATTGTATCAGAACGGTTTGAAGGAACACTCCATGGACAAAGGACACACATGTGGCTGGGCCTCAGTTCTGTTGAGCACATCTGGGAGATCACTGGAGGAGAAGTGTGCACCTTAGAATCAGCTCCAACTGATCTCTATTCTCTGTGAATAGTTAATAGGAGCTGGGAAGTTTTACATCATGATGACTTCCTAATTTTGTCAATGTCTCATGGTCTCTATGACACAATGCATTAAGGGCTTTATTGTGGTGAAATTGTATGTTGCACATACTGGATATGGGTCTCTAATTCGATGGCTAATGATTGTAGTATTAATGAAAAAGTGCAAGTTATTGTAAGTAGCTTAAGGAAGTCCAGATATGTTATAACAGATTAATTACGAATACAGTTCCTAACATTTGTTCAAATTTGTATACCTTGACTGATTATTTGATTTTCTTTCATCAACGAACATGGTGAAAGAGTATGTCTTTAGCAAATCATCTTTGGCTTCTGGAATACACTAATATCTTTTGTGACCATGTATAAACTCATTAATCAGGATATAAATGTTTGTTACTTCTGGTGTAAACACTTGTGTCAGATTAATCCAATTTGTAGAAACAGAAGTACAATTTCAAACAGCCAAGATTGCTACCGTACAGCATTTATTGTAATAAACCTGTTTCTGTAGAAGATCTGATGATGATAACATAGTTTGCTGAAATTGTTCATCACAATAAATGCTGTACATTAGTGATTTTGGCTTGTTTGAAGCTGTACTTTTGTTTCTACATTAACCTAGATCGCCCCCTAACTTGACAATGTATGATAATCCAAGTTGGTTTTGATTGCAAAAGCTATCCAACCATTCACTTGAAAATGTGCCGAAACAGTACAGATCTCATGAGTTAATGCCAGAGAAAGAGTGGCCTGAAGAATCTCCATCAGAATGTTATACATTTTTTCTGGTTTGTACCCTGACATAATCCATATATTGTATGTGATAAAGCTTATCAGCAGTGACTCACAGTAGGTGTTATAACTGTGATAGACTTTGATCCATTATTTCATATGATTGGTCACCTGCTAACAATACTCAAGTTGTTATGCTTTGTGCAGTGCTGACAACTTTGCTCAATAGCTACTGCCAGAGAAAGAGTGGTCTGAAGAATCTAATCAGAGTGTTGTTATCACAATTCTTCTGTTTTGTACATTGACGTAATCCAGACATTGTATGTGATAAAGCTTATCGGCAGTGACTCACGATACATGTAATAGCTGTGGTAGACTTTGATCCATTATCATTTTTGTGAACATAGCTTAGCCCAGAATATCAAACCACCTTTGTGAGAATAATCATTTCAATCATTTAAGAACAGCTCAGTTTGGCTTCTGTAAAGTTTTCTCTATTTAGAGAGCAACATATGGTCTCATGAATTAGTCCTGGTTGAATTAAACAACAAAAATTACCCTACTGATAGTTTCTGTGGTCTTTCCAAGGACTTTGATTGAATAGGTCATACAATTCTACAGGGGAGACTCACATGGTATGACATTAAAAAATTACCCTTGCACTCATCGAGTCACTTGTAACAACAGAAAACAAAGGGTTACAATAACAAATTATATGAGATGAATAAGTCTAATTCAGAATCAGGGAACATTAAGACATTGGAGCCGACAGACATATCAGATACGTTCACTATGTTTTAACCATAAAAATCCAACGGATGTATGTCATACATTCTTCACTTCCAAATTATTTATTTGTGATTTGAATGCATGTTTTATGTTTGTAAGTGGAGAGACTAATTGTTTGGCTTGTCATAAGTGCATTGTTGATGGCTTGTGCATGCAAGTCTCTTGTGAACGGTACCAGTGTTGTGTGAACCGTGCAT
This sequence comes from Schistocerca serialis cubense, assembly GCF_023864345.2. Taxonomy (NCBI): domain Eukaryota; kingdom Metazoa; phylum Arthropoda; class Insecta; order Orthoptera; family Acrididae; genus Schistocerca; species Schistocerca serialis. The sequence continues at coordinate 389,815,980 of NC_064638.1, forward strand.
GCGCTTGGAATATTGTTGAAGGTTGTTTTGTTCTATGTCAGCTGCTATGTTGTGTTATTTTGTGCATCCTTCCCGTGTGTAAAAACTCATAAATTGTGAATATGGCTAACAGACATTGCTTGTCAAACATAGATATTGAAGAACTGTTGAATGATGGCTCAGAACTTGACAAACTTTCAGACGACGACGATGACTCACATGAGCTGGAACATTATTTACAATATCAAAACCTTAAAAAAGTGTGCATTAGCACATTTTATCTGTAAATTAGCACAGCAATTGGTTCAAAAAGGAGGAGCAGAACTAAATAATGACACACATTCAGCATCTGGAGTTGCAAGTGCAAACAGACTCACAGCACATCATTTTCCTGAGAAACTGCCACCAGCAGAAAAGAAAACAAACCCAGCTGGAAGATGCAAGGTCTGATGAGAACAAGGGGAAGCTGCAGGAAAGGTAGTGAGGAAAGAGACCAGATACTACTGTAGATTATGTAATATATGCCTTTGTATTCCCGAGTGTTTTGAAAGATTTCATACCCAAATGAAGTTCTCTAATTTGTAAAAACAAGAAAAAAACCTTTCACAATAAAACACTTGACCTATAAATGAGCATTTAGTATTTCCTGCTGACAAGTGATTTTAAATTAATAGCCTACCATTCCCTATGACTTATGAAAATTTTGTTCACTTTGGGGAAAAATAAAAATGCTGAAAACCAGTATACAAATCCCTTTATAATTTATTTTTGCTAAGCATTTACATATTCATAAAGAGGAAGGATGGAAGGTTAAGCTGATATACTGCCTAAGGAGGTAAGTGGATTAGTAAATTTATTAAAAAATTGTAAACTGAAGCAAATTTCCTCAGGATCCGGGTATTAACTGGTTGCCAACCCATTAGGCTCCAATGTGTTAAATATGATGTCCTGCAATGTTTGGTGCTTTGCCTACTTCTGTTCTTGATTATATAAATGACTTTTCTGGGTATCGGAGGACTTTCAAAAACTGTGACATGTGTTTACAGCACATCTGTGCTGGTAAAGGGCCCATACACACCTAAAAAGTACATACCCAGGAGACTAACAAAACTGGCTTACAATCAGTTCACAACAAACAGCTTAATCCTTAATCTTACAAAGACTCCTATTAGGCAGTTTCAGACACATCAGATTGACTTATAGGTAACAGAGGTGAAGATTAACTGTCACACACTGTATGAGGCTCCAGGAGCGAAATTTCTAGGTGTGCAGATAGATAATAAAATGAGGCTATACCCATGCATGGATAAGTTAACCAAAATGCTCAGTTCTGCTTGCTTTGTACTTAGAAGTCTCTCTCCTTGTGATGAATTTGCTGGCACACTTACACTCAATACTTTCCTAGGGGATAACATTAAGTGCCAAAGCAGCTGAGGTCAAAAAATGACAATATAAAACAACTAAAAGTCTGGGATAGAATATTGTTGTTAAGTAAAAAAAGAAAGTATTTATTCTGCAGAAGTGTGCAATGAAAATACTTTATAAAGTTGGTGACTGAACATCTGCCAGAAGCTAAGGATTCTTACATGTCCATGTCAGCACATATATTCCCACTGTGGTTAATATAAAGAGAGAATTTAGGATGCACCCTGCAATTCACAACCACAATATTACAAGTAAAAATAATTTTCATATAGACTATGCATCCATCTCCTGTGATCAGAAAGGTGCTTTATACTCTGGTGCAAAAGTTTATAACAGATTTCCAGTGGACATCAAGCAGGAAATTGAAAATCCATAAGTATTAAATAACAAAGAAAGAGAGTACCTCATAACCTAATCCTTCTACAACTAATAAGAATATTTGGACTCAAGAACATAAATTCAGCATAACTCTAATATCTGCATTAGACTGATCTCAAGTTTCCCAGTAGATAGGCAGCTGATAATAACCTGTGTGGTAGACAGAAGAAAGAGCAGTGTTTTTTTTTTCTCCAAAAAGGAGCTGTTTTTGCATTAGGAGTGAAAACACATACAACACTGGTGTAATATTCTCCAACAGTTATTATTTACATCACAAACTGGTTTTTGGCTGTTACACCATAACCAGGTACAAACATAAATATGTGGTGTAATGAAATTTTTGTAGGACCAAAGATTTTACACTAGGGCAGAGTTCCTTCTCATCCTGTATAGTAAGTCTACCCTGATCTGTGGTTCTTGGGTGACTTCTCTGAACTCTATCCCTTTTCCTAAACCTCTCCTTTCCCTTCACCCCCCTTCCTTCTCCTTCATCCCTTCTGTTGGAAGAAGGAGCCACTGGTTCCAAAAGCTTCAAATGTAAAACTTTTTTATATGAGGGAGTGCCCTTAAGAAAGTGTTAAATGCAGAAGGATATTGACACATTTTACAGCATTGTGTAATGTGTACAGTAGACGAATAATTCAGAGATGATGAGAGTATTTTCGGCATGACAATGCATCTCACCATAAAGCAGCATCTGGAGGCATCTGTGAGCAAGTAGTGTTCTTGGCCCCCTGTTTTCTTGATCTGTATAAATAACGTTAAGAGCTCCAACAGTTCATCCAAAATTATGTTATTTGCAGATGATACAAGAATAATTGTAAGTGATGACAGAAAATCCTTATCCACTACAGTGAAAAAGTTCTGAAGAGTGTGCAGCAGTTGTTTCATGCTAATAAGTTAACAAGTAGTTTAAATAAAATAAATTACATATAGTATGGTAAAGTAAATGAGAAGAATGATTATCATTTGTTATTTAGTGATGAAGAGAGAGAGAAAATGTAGTCTAGAAATTTTTGGGAATGCAATTTGATCATGACTTGAGCTGGAAAAACCATGTCATATACATATCCCACAAACCCAGTTTGCATATTTTGTACTGAAATTAATTTCTAGAGTTTGTAGCACAGAATGTGCAAGATTAGTGTATTTGCTTATTTCCATTATATTGCATCTTAAGGAATAATGTTCTGGGATGTAACAAAATCTCACTTGAGAGATTTTTAAGTTTTAGAAAATGTCCATTAGAATTATTACACACAGCTCTCCACAAACACACTGGAGGTACTCATTCATGCAGGTAAAAATACTTACAGTACCATGTTTGTACCTACTCAAACCGTACTGACACAAGAACACACTCAAGTGGTTTACATATAAATTCAGATTTCCCTTAACTTCAATCCACATATCAGGAAGGATATGCATGTCAAAAGAGCAAGAAAAAGAAAAATTCAGAAACATGTGAGCCATTATGGAATAAAGTTGTATGATGCTTGATAATGGAAACTTTAAGTCAGAATTTTAAAATTATCTGTTAAATAAATTTTTCTATAACATAGAGGAACATTTTGAATCCTTAAATCACTAACAAACACTTTTATTTTCTTGATTGTCATTTCAATCATGCTGCTCCCATTGTAAATTTTATACTTTGCTTGTGTACTCTTTCAGCTCTAAATAGTGTGATAAATGTGTTCCCCAAGTGTACTGCATGCATGTCAAAACATTTGCTTGTTCAGAGAGCATGTGTAAGACCAATCCATTAGTTCATTGTGTCATTTTGTAATACAATGTAATCTTACATTTATAATAGTAATTTATAGAATTGTGCTGTGCATATTCTATATGATAGTGTGACAGTCCTATATTATGTTAATGATGAAAAGTATTCTAATAAACTAAACCAAATAACATTCCTGAAATGGCCTGCAACTGCCCAGTGTCCCAATCTGAACTCATTGGAACACCTGTGGGTGGAGTTAGAACATTGATGTCACTCTAGACCCCAGAATCCAACGTCACTACCTTTTTTAGTTTTGGCTCTTGAAGAAGAGTGGAAAGCATTCATTCACAGACATTCAGACACTGCATTGAAAGCATCCCCAGCAGTGCTGAGACTGCCATGAAGTAAAAAGGTGGACACAAACTGAATTAATATGCACTAACAGATGTCCAGATACTTCTGATCAGATAGTATACGCACGGTGGAAATCTCCTACAAGTACAGAACTGTATATAGTGAGTCTTTTTGAAAAGTAATCTTGTAATCTTTTAAATTTAACATTGCTAACCTCTTCTATCTGGTTGTTATCATATCTTATACACAGGGTCATTGGAAACCTCTTACAAGTTCTGTCATTTTGAAGTTTAGTGGAAAAGGTTTAGTGTTGATGGCAGCTTTGTTTACTAAAGATGACAGATCTGTGCTTCAGTAAGTAGTAAACTTCAGCATTCAAGTGAAAAGCAGTAGGGTACAAATACATAGCACACACTTCAATATGAACAGAAGGTGATTCTGAAAATTATTGTTGGATGAATAATTTCTCAATATTTTGTGGGATGTCTCCATGTAAAAGATACTTTTCATTGATTTGATTATGGAACCATTCTTGAGTTCATGTATATCTGGAAATGTTGATTCAATGCTGTGTGGTGTAATGGATTGCACACCATGACAATGGTGCCTATCGCCCAATAAGAATTGCCTGGTAGTGCTTAAAGGAGGATGAGCAAATTCTCCGCATTCTCCAATAGCTGCAGCTTACACTGTAATACCAGATACCCGCAACACACTCATAGTACTTTACAGCGTCACTGCAAGCCCGTTTAATTGACAGCTCAATGGAAATTTGGATACTGACAAATGTAATAATAACATTAATTGGAATTATACTTACTATGATATTCTCCAATATATTTGTTACAGGAATAATGTATCTTTCATGTTCACATATTCTTGAAGCACTCCAGCTAATGCTACAAACACAATTAGAGGCCAAAAATATTTTGTTGGTTTAAATAACATACAATTGAGGCCAATAACATTTGTTGAAGACATGTGATTGGCATCATGACTGCATGTTCTGAGCATTAATGCGCTGTCTGATTATTCCAACAGCACTTGTATGTCCTGTCTTTCATAATAATATGGTGCTGTATTAAAATCTATGTGACAAATGAAAGAGCATAGAAAGATTTTTGTGATTTTAAAGAAAGTAGAGTCATCCTTCAGTGCAAATGTTAATGTGTTTAAATATATTGCAGTGCTTGGTTGAAACACCTATAAAATATAGCTGATACTTCCTCTTCTTCTTAATATTTCAGATTGATGCAGATACAGGAGCCCGTCAAAGCTATAGAGAAATATTACAATCAGTTGGGCAGCTTGTAAAAATATTGGATGCATCAAATTTCAAACCTGGTGACACAGTAGTAATATGCAGTGAGAATAATCTCCAGTTCTGTGTTCCTCTCCTGGCATGTCTTCAAGCAGGATATGTATGTGCACCATTAAATCCTGCATACACTACAAGTAAGTTAACCACGGTTTCTTATTTTGTCATCTACACACATTCTTGCAATGGAAAATATTTTTGATTGTTTGTGAGTAATGTAAATGAAAATTTAATTATAATAAATGAACTGTCAAATAAATGTCGAACCATACTTTATAGTAAATAAACTATGAAATAAGGGTCAAACATATTCCATACATTTATAATTACTGCATGTCACAAAATCACTGAGGAATACATAATGCCAGTTACCATTAGATGCAATATTGGTTTCAAATGAAACTAGATTTTACTTGAAAATGGAATAAAGCTGAAACAATTGTCATAAAGAATAGTAAACTTATTGCAGCTGGTCTGTCCATTTCCTTTTCATAGTGTCATATTATGATATGCAGTATGCTGTAGGCCCAATGGAACATAAAACATCACAACAATTTATTGTATATAATCTATAGGCAGTTTTTTTTAAATAAACTTGATAGTATAGTTATTTCTATACATAACATACCTCAATGTGTATGCAAGTGGTCCATCTCTTGGCAAGCTTCCTAATTCCATCATGAAAGAAGTTTTGTACATATCTGCCCTTGTAATGCTTCTACAACCTTGTCATCTGACAAAAACTTGGAGACAGGCAGGTGCTCCTTCATCAGACCAAAAAGACAACACTTTGAGTTAGGTCAGGACTGTACAGTGGGTGCTCCAGTAGCTGAAAATCAAGATTTTGAATAAACTTAACTGTTTTCCAAGCTGTATGAGGGTGGGTGTTACTCAGAAGTAAAGACACTCCTTTTGAAAGCTCCCCAATCCTCTTTGTTTTGATTTTGGGATTCAGGTCATGCAGTAAGTAATAGTATCTATACCTATGTTCATATCCCAAAACACTCACCATCAACTTTCCTGCAGAAACTTGGCTTTGTTCCTTTTCCTTTGTAGGTGAAGTTGGATGTTTTCAAGCCATGCTCTAGCACTTGCTCTATTGTTTGTAAAAATAGCAATATTTCTCATCAACAGTTTCTATGACAAGAAAGCCATGTGTGACAAGTCTACATACACAAGCACATACACACTCCACAACTACCATAAGGTGCATAGTAGAAGTTACATTGCATCATTACTAGCTATTCCCTTTCTGTTCCACTGACAAATGGAGTGTGGGAAAAACACCTCAGTATGAGCTATAATTTCTCTTATCTTGTCTTCATGGTCCTCACGTAAAATGTATGTTGGTGGCATTAGAATCATTCTGCAGTCAGCCACAAATGCTGGTTCTCTAAATTTTCACAGTAGTGTTTCATGAAAATAGTGTCATCTTCCCTCCAGTGAGTTCACAAATCATCTTCGTAATACTTTCCTGTTGATAAAACTTAATGCTAACAAATCCAACAACATGCCTCTGAACTTCTTCGACATCATCTTTTAATCTGAACTGATCAGTGTCCCAAAAATTTTAGTAGTACTCAAGAGTGGGTCACACTAATATTCCACACGTGGTCTCCTTTATAGCTGACCTACAATTTTCTACAATTCTCCTAATAAACCAATGTTGACCACTTTACTTCCTTACTATCAACCTTATGTGCTTGTTCTGTCTCATATCGCTTCCAACATCATTCCTGGATGTTTAATCAACATGAGTGTATCAGACAGCACACCACTGATACCATTTTTGAACATTATTTTTCGCTTTGAAAATTTGTTTTTTCAACTCATTTGCACCAACTAACATTTTTCTACATTTAGAGTGAGCTGCCTTACATCACACCAAATAGAAATTTGGTCTAACTCATTGAGTAGCCCCCTACAGTCACTCAACAATGACGCTTTCCTGTACACTACAGTGTCCATAATTTTACCCTTGTTGTATACAAGAGTCACCTGTGCTTTCTTCTGGGCACTTGGGACTTGAAAATTGCAGGCACATACTGAAATATTTTCACAGTAATTTCCATTTTCATTTTCCAACCCCTCAAATATCTTTCTACAAACTACATATACATCTCAACAAAATTAACTATACTGGAAAGCTCTGGTTAGAATGAAAACAATGGAATGATTAAAGTTAACCACTGATTATATAGCTTTGGCTCTGAAATGTTGAAAGCCACATAAACAAGCCTGAACTTGTAACTAAGCTTTTGGATAACATCCTTCCTGGAAGATAACATACTAATTATCTAGTATCATCCAGACTTTGTTTTTTCTTCTTTCACTTTGTCAACCATTGCCCATTCAGATCTTTCCTATAATTCCTTTTGTATCTTTTTTTATATGCAATAATTACTCTCTCTTCCTAGCACAGCTGTGCTGAACTTTTGCAACATGCTGATGTATTGGATTTGGTCATGACCAGATGTAGTATCACAAGCTTCAGAAAGTGCGAAATCCATCTCACACATGGAAAGAGGGCAGTTTTAAGGTTCAGAATTGTTGGACCTGAAGTGCAGCCCACCTCTCACTATGAGGATATGGTAGCAACTGAACACAACATAGTGGCTGGCAGATACAATAGTCATCACAGACTGGTTTCTCATGTTTGGGCAATGTCCCCATCTGTTATTAAGAGATACTCTGTTTCAGCACTGCTGCTGTTGGCAAATGATTGCATTTACTGGAAACCCTCTTGATGGCTTCCAGTATTTTTGTTGAAATAGTGGAGTGGTTGATAGAATCCAGGAATATTTGCCATGACCTTTTCTTGTCCTCTTCGATGATGCATGGAGCTTCAGCTCTCACCACTTGAAAGGTTGTAAAATTTTCTGCTAATAGGTGGCACTTAAACAGTCACAGTGCCACACACCTGACCCAAACTGCTGTGTAGCACGCATCAGTGCACCAAGGTACAGACTACCTTCAAAGAAGATCTAAGGCCTTTGAGATGGATAAATCGGTGGATTGAAGGATCACCCATGTGATGTGGTCCACCCATTCCCAGATGCTGCCTTGGTGTTCAAACACAGCCAGCTGACTGAACAGTATCCAGTTAGTTCTCCTGATCATCTATCTTAGTGGTCTCCTTTCGGGGATTGCTCCATCTGGTAGATGGATACAGAATGGAAAGTCTTCACTGTATGGCTACGGATGATCCAGTAGCAAGAATGAAATGAGTGGGATTTCCAATGTTGAGGAGGCGCAGCTCCTGAGATTTCATGAGGCTCTCTAAAACTTGATCCCTGAGGCATGTACTGGGTGAGCCCCATAATACATTATTAGCACTGAAGTCTCCCAGTAGGAAATATTGGTCAGGGGTGTTGGCCTATAAGATCCCCAAGAGTGTCAGAATCTATCATTTCCTGTGGCAATGTATAAAGAGTGCATATTGTTATGCTGTGACCCACATGAAGTTCAATGTCAACTGGTTGCTGGTCAGTGATAGAGCAGAGGAGCAGTTTGTATTATTGGCAAACACAGTCACCCCTCCTTTGGCCCTTTCCACTGTTGGGTAGTGCTTATTGTGGAAGGTATAGCCCCATAGCACAGGGGTGCCAATAAGTTTAAAATGTGTTTCCTGTAAATACAAGCACAGTGGACATTCCTGCCTGATAGTTTCAGTTCCTCCACTTATGCCCTGAAACAGTTGGTGTTCCACTGTAGTATGGGAACCAATTTTTTAGTGAAGTTTTTTTTACACTGTGTCTTGCTACCAGGCTTGGAATCCTGCAATGAATGGACACTTAGTCTGGAGGCTAGATGGTTGCCCCTGACAGGCTTTGTATTCCATAAGACAGAATGAGGTCCATATGACCTGATGGTTTACTAACTGCCTCTTTGTGTGGTAGATGCTTCCCATTTGGTTTGTTTGCCTGAAAAGGTTTAGTAGTATTGACAGTGGTAGTGCTGACTTGTTTACCAGAATCTGTCTCTTAGGGTACCTGAAGCTCCCCAGTGATGGCAAACGTGACCATTTCTGATGTTCTGGACAGACTTATTAGTTCCAGAATAACTGCATTTTTACAAGTGCACTGAAAAATGCTCGCACTTACGACCTCCATTAGTATACAGGCATTGGCTGCTGGAATAGGCTTTTTGGGAGCTAAAGTGAGAAAAGTAATCAAATTGGGAGGTTGCATGGTATTACTGATCTTTTTGACCTCACCTTATGGGATGCACTTCATTGTTTTCAGTTCTTGTATCCACCTTTCTTCAAGGTAGACACTGCAGACACTCCAGACAGGGTGACCTCAGAGCAATTAACACATTTTGAAGGAAACAAACAAATGATGCTATCATGTGTGGCCTTACTACACTTGCCACAAGTGGCTTCTCCCTTACATTCTAGAGTGATGCCCACTAAGCTTTAAAACAGTACATTGTGATGGGGACATATGCCTGCACATTTAAGTGTAGGAAAGTTGCACTGATCTGCCTTGGAAGTTTTATGCTATTGTGACTAAATCATCATCTACTCATTTCATTATATTTTGCATATCCATGACACCTTCTTGAGCACAGTCATCTTTAAATTCCTCTTCAGGAATATCTACAATATCTCTGCACAACACAACACCTTTGCTGTAGTTCAAGGATTTGTGTAGCTCTGTTTTGATTCATCAAACAATGGAAGCTTCAGGTAGGAATATCAATAATTTGTAGGAAAAGACAGATTGCTACTTACCATAAAGAAGGCACATCAAGTTGCAGATAGGCACAATTAAGCAAGTGCACACACACACACACACACACACACACACACACACACACACACACACACACAAGCGCGCGCGCGCGTGCGCGCGCCCCAGCTTCAGCATGTTGGGCTAGAATACAACTATCATTTAGGATGCAAGCAGCAATCTGGAGGGGATGGGGAACAGGAAGGGCTGGTAGTGTACAGGTGGGGAGAGAGACGAACTCTCTCTGGTGTAGTGTGCAGGGACTAGACTGCCAACAGGTGCAGCATCAGGAGATTGTGGGGCAAGGAGGTGGGAAAAAAGGAGCAAAAAAAGGGAGGATTGGGGAAAGACAGGTGGACGTGTTGGCAGAGGGCTGCAAATTAGCAGAGTGAGAGATGATCATGGGGAGGAGATGATAGGACAGAGGGGGTGAGAACTGATGGGTGTTGGGTGTGGGGGCAGAATGTTACCATAGGTTGAAGACGGGATAATTACAGGAGTGCAGAATCTGTTGTAAGTGTAACTCCCATTTCCACAGTTCAGGATATCTGGTGGTGGAGGGAAGGATCCAGATGGCTTGGGTGGTGGAGCAGCCATTAAAATCATGGCATGTTGCATCACAGAGTGGTCTAATTTGCTCTTGGCCACAGTTTTGGCGGTGGCTGTTCATCCTGGTGGACAGCAGGTTGATAGTCACACCAATATAAAAAGCTGTGCAATGATTGCAGCAGGAGTGGTAAATGACATGGCTGCTTTCACAGGTGGCCTGGCCTCTGATGGGGTAGGATAAACCTGTGATAGGACTGGAGTAGGAAGTGCTGCGGGTGGATTGGGCAGGTTTTTCACCTGGGTCTTCCACAGGGTATGATACTTGTGGCAAGAGATTGGGATTGGTAGTGACATTGGGATGGACTAGAATGTTGTGGAGGTTGGGCAGGCAATGGAACACCACTTTAGCAGTGATGGAAAGTATCTTGGGTAGGATGTCCCTCATTTCAGGGCATGAAAATAGGTAATCTGAGCTGATCCAAAATTGGAGAGAGTTTCACCGAAAATTTAAACACAGCCAAAGCCTCACCCACAAATAAAAGCTGAATGAAGTCAAAATTAGTATAAGGAGATTCATGTGTGAAGCATTCAGTGGATTCAAAAGTAAAATTTGATCTACTAAACTGATAGAAAATCATGAGAATTTTTTATTTTATGTTAAATTAGCAAAAGGATTGGAACAATCTGTTCAGATACTCTGTGATCATAGTGGCATCAAAACAAAGTATGACAGAGAGAAGGCATAAATACTAAACTTCTTTCTCCAAAACTATCTTACTGTAGGACATTGTACTGCAGTTTCTCCTTTAAACTGTCACTTCAGCATGAAAATGATAGGTACCAAAGTAATGGACCATAGGATAGGAGATCAACTGAAACTGCTCAACAGAGGGAACGCCACTGGAGCAGATGGAATACCTTCGCAATTCTGTATATAGAATGCAAAAGAACTTGCTCCTTTTTCTTGTAGCGATGTAGCAAAGGTTGCTGGAGGAGTGATGCATTCTCAGTGACTGGAAAAGAGCACAGTTCATTCCCTTTTTCAAGAAGGTTAATCAGACAGTCAGGCAAAACTATAGGCCATTATCAATGACATCAGTCTATTATAGAATTCTGGAATACATTCTATGCTCCTATATTACAAGATTTCTGGAGACTGAAAATCTCCTCTGTAGGAATGAACATACATTTTGAAAACAAATGTTATGTGAAACCCAGTTTGCTTTCTTTGTCCATGAGAACAGAAAGCAGGAGACAATGGCACGCAGATTGATGCCATATTCCTGAACTTGCAGAAGGCATTTGATACAGTTCTGCACTGTTACCTAATAAACAAAATAAGAATGTATGGAATATCAGACCAGCTCTGTGACTGGAGAGTTCTTAAGAAACAGAACATAGCATATCGTTCTTAACAGAGAGAAATCTTCAGATATAAAAGTAACTTAGAGTGTACCCCAAGAGAGTGTTATAGGTCTATAACTTTTCACAATATGTGTAAATGGCTAGGGTAAACATTGGAAATTCCATAATGCTTTTAATTGGTGATGCTGTTGCATAGAGAGAAATGGTAAAGCTAGAAAATTGTAGTAAAATGTAAGAAGACCTACAGAAGATCATTGATTGGTGCAGGGATTGGCAGTTGACCATGAAAATAAACAAATATAATGAATTGTGCATAAATCAGCAGAAATGTCCATTATTGTATGATTACATGATTGCAGAAAAATTACTGGAAGCAGTTATATCCATAAAATATAGGAGGATATGTATGGAGCAATTTGAAATAGAACAACCACATGAAACTAGTTCCAGGTAAGGTAGATGTCAAAGAGAGATTCACTAAAAGAATCCTCAAGAAGTATAGTCAACTTACAAAGGAGGTAGCTTACCAAACCCTCATTTAAGCAATACTTGAATCTTACTCATCAGTCTGTGAACTGTACCAGATGGAATTGGTAGAGCAAATAGAAAAGATCCAGAGAAGTGCAGCAAGTTTTTGATAGAAGCACAGAAGTGTCATGGAGGTGTTCAGCCAATTCCAGCAGCAGATACTACCATAAAGATATTCTACATCATCATGTAGTTTACTGTTAAAATTCTGAGAATGTACATTCCTAGAAAAATCAATCTATGTATTGCTTCCTCTTATGTATATTTTGGGAAAAGACCAAGAAAGTAGAAGTACAGCAATCTGAGCTCATATGGAAGCTTACCAACAAATATTCTTCATGCCAACTATTCACGATTTAAACAGGAAAATGAAGAAGTAACAAGGTAAACAAAGTACCCTCCACTTGTGGAGTACAGATTAGATCTGCCTGTAGATGTAGATGTGTTTCCCATGTTTACTTCATAAATTTATCTCATTTCTTTTTAGGATTTCCTTCCATGATTATATGCAATGCTCTCCTACAAAGGACATTCCTTGACATCATTTATATTCTTTTTCTCTCCTTAAAACTACATTCCATTCTGAATAGATTCCTATTGAACCTACCTGTCACTTCAGAAAAACATCCCTTTAATCAAAACCTTATTCCCACATCAAAATGGTTCAAATGGCTCTGAGCACTATGGGACTTAACATCTATGGTCATCAGTCCTAATTCCCACATCCTCTTCCTCAATTAGTACGTAACTGGTTACATCTCTCCCAACGGTCTACTATAAAAATTGCAATTTCTGATACCCCTCTTTTCATGAATACCAAGTCTTCAGGTACTGATAGTCCCCATTCTTCATAAACATAGTACTAAACAGATTTCAATGGCATAATCAGCTGTGAATGACCTCTACTTTCCTCCATAAGATATTTATATTATGCAATCCCAATTTCCTAAAAGTTGCCTCTCAACCTGCAGTCATTGCTCTCCAACTCCCCAAAAAGCTACTCAGCCCACTGCCTCCTATTCTTGCCTCAGAATATCACTACCCTGCCATCCCTTATATAACCTTTTTCATCTGCCACTTTTCCAAAAACTCCCTCCCAACGTCTTGAAAACACAGAACCTAAACAAACACAAAATATTATTGTTAAACAATCCACTAACAATCTTAAAGCTACTTAAGTTTCTGTTCTTTCCAAAAATCTCAACTTCAGCTCCACATCAACTCACAGTCATACTGGGCTGGTCAAAATTTACATGATGTTACATTTATTTACTTAATTCTTGGAGATTTACGTTTTTGATGGTATCTATGGGACTCAATTAATGAATGAATTAATTAATTAATGAGTGAAAGAATGGATGAAGTCTCTGCTTCACTCATTCACTACATGGTAAATATTTTTAGCTACCTGTATCATTGGAAAACTTTTTTTTAAAATTTAGAGCTATTGAAATGGTTAACATAAAAGAAATGGAAAAACATGCATAAATTACATACACAGTGTGATTTGGCTTGATTATAACAAATTGCTTTGGTGCAAATAAACCCATTTATAAAGTAATGGAGTAGAAGGAGTAGACACAGTAAGGATGTGTGATGACTGACACATTCTTCTCCCCCACAGCCTTAACACCTTTCCTGCTGTCTGTTTCACTTGGTCCTCTTGAGCTCAGTATGCCACTTTCCTGGTTGTCGTTCTCTACTTCTCTGATGGCTCCATAAAATCTTCTCCCAATACAAACAACCAATAATATCTCAATTTTGATAGCTGTCACCACTTTCATACTAAAAAGTCTCTCTCATATATTCCAGTTACCACTGTACATTATATCTACATTGACAAGAATTCCCTTTGCCCAGTTCACTGAAGTTTTTGCTGCTCTCTGATTAAAGCTAATTCTCATCTGAAGTTTGTCCTGTGGCTTTACAGTTTTGCATAATGGCTGTCAGCTGCAGATTGATGCACACTTTGATAGCAGGGAGTGTGTTGCCAACACAGGCAGAATATGGTTTTTCTCCACTGTGGCTGTCAATGCGAAATAGACTCCTGGTAGTGCTCCAAAAAATGTTATACATGATTGTCACACTACTCAGATACACTGAAAATTAACTATTATTTTGTTGTGGTGCATTATCAATGATGCTAATAAGAAGTAGTTACAATCAGAGAATAATAAAACCTTCAGAGTATTGGGCAAGGTATGCTTATTAATGCAGGTACAATGCACATGGATAGCTAGAATATATGAGAGAGAATTTTTAGTACAGAAGTGGTGACATATATCAAAATGGTGGTATTGTTGTTGTTTTATATGCAGAGAAGATTGTATAGAGCCATCAGAGAGGTGGAGGTCAGCGTCCAGGAAAACTGCACACTTATCCCAAAAGATCCAAGTCAGCATGAGATGTTGCAAGCTCTGATTGGAGGGATCGAGTTCCAAGGTGTGAATTATCAATTAAAAAGTAATTTTAGTCAGACTATAAGATCTTTGCAAAAAGGAACAACCCCACACTTTCCAAAAGTGAATGCACAAACATGTCTCTAATGTCATATCCACACATGCTACTAACCCTCCAACCACCCCCACTGACAGTCTGCATTAGAACACCCTCCCTTATTACCCAAAGCCACTCCTGATTAGAATAGTTTAACCACATTCTCCACCAGGGCTTTAGCTAGCTTTCACAGTCCCCCAAACTGAGGAACATCCTTCACAAAAACAATGTCTGCCTTTCCTAAAGAGTTACTACACCACCATGTAATAACACACCCCATCCTAATGCAACAGTTACCACAAATCACTTTCCATATGTATCATACTGCTGTGCAAGATTCAGGTTCGACACTCTATGTCCCCACTTGCTACATGGTTATCCTGCTCCATCAGAGGCAGGGTCACCTGTGAAAGCAGTCATGCAATACATTTACTCTACTGAAACCTCTGTACAGACCTTTATGTGGCCATGGCCATCTGCCACCTGTCCTCCCAAATGAATGACCACTGTAAAAATGTTATTAGGAGCATTGTTGACCATTCATTGGCAGAGCAATCACCCCCCCCCCCCCCCACACACACAAAAAAAAAAAAAAAAAAAAAAAATAATAATAATAATCACATCTCCCAATACCAGTTTCTTTGAGCTCTGAAGATGGGAATTACCCTTAAAATGTATACTGTACTTCAATCCCTCTATTCTCCTGGGATCAATCACTGCTAGTCCACACCCCACACCCACTTCCAACTCTACCTACACCCCTTTCCCCACACCTTCCATCCCCTCTCCCATATTTCACTTTATTTCAGTCTAGTTGCCTCCTTCTACTCTATTCTGCCCCCACCACACCACACTCCCATTTTTAAAGAACAAAACAAATGTGCTTGAAATATGTGTGACGCTTGAAACATGTTGCACTTAATCAAATATTAAAGGACATTAAACAGCCAGACATTAATTTACTCAGAAATTTTTTAAGTAGTAATTCTGTAGTTTCATAACCAATGAAACTTATGAACTGGGAGATACAAAGAATTAAAATTATGTAAACATGAGAGTTAAAACATGAATTGACTGACATCTTCATCTTAGTCATAATAATGATAATAATAAATAGTATAAACGAAAGAAAAAATACTGCTGCATATAGTACATACTGTCAGAGCTAAATATTAATAATGAAAAAGAACAAAGTTTGCTTAATGTATCATATGCAAAAGTTTATCTTTCATCAGGTGACATAAAAAAAAAACAAAGGGAAAAAAAGGTAAGATGGAAAGGTGTAGGTGGAAAAAGGTTTTCCAGATTATGAAGTAGAAGGGACATGAGATGTAAAGAAAGAATTCAGAAATAACAACGTGGATAAGATTTAAAATCCATATTATGAATAATAAGCTACACAAACAAATGTATAGAAGATGAATAACACTGATGAAAAGAAAATTTCAAAAATATTTAGAAACACTGATAGGTGGTTAGTACAAGGAACAAAGCAGGGTAGTGTACAAGTCCATAACAAAGTACTACAGTGCTCCTCATGGACCCAGAAATCTCTTCTTAGAATGTAGCAACCATATGTGAAATAATTTTTATCATCATCAATTCTCTAATTTGCATGTTGCTCCATCCTCAAAATGCTGTTGACCACCACAGGTGTACACATTCTGTGTTTAACCTGACCATGCTTGCCTTCAACTAGGCAGGCAAGCTGCCACACATTTACCAGCTGAAGAAGCAGGCTGCTCTACTCCCATCCAAGCCATGCTGTCCCCAACCAAAGCAGGCTAAGCTAAAGGAGTCTTGCTCACCTACCTGTCTTACCTGTCTTTTCAAAAAGCTACACCACATAGCAGTTTATTCTGTATGCCTTCATTGCAGTGTTATGAGTAGGTTTTGGAAGTTGATGAAAAGTCCTTTTTTTATGAAAAGTCTTCTTTTACTCAAACCTCACAAGGTGAGGCTCAGTAATATGTATATTCATTTTGAGTCCTTGTAGACCATAAAATGGTGGATCTCATTTGTCCCTTTTTTAATTTTTGGTATATTTTCGGCATATTTATTTATTTTGTATGAACTGTTTTCTCTGCAGCTTCACCCTGTTTCAGCCAGTACTGGCTACTCTCAATTCAGACCATTTTCAGGTCACCTCTAACAAATGTTTTCTATGGTAAGGCGAATCATCACTGAAAGTCAAGATCCTTTGTACCTAAGAAGCTGAAGATGTCTATTATACTGCAATTGCAATTAAAGTTAAGGAAATCTAGTTTCTGTAACCTTGGTGTGTTTCAGCCAAGTATAACCCCAGTTATATCAATTTTAATTACTTTTTCCAGGATATGTAGTGTGGCTTTACTGAAATCATTTCAGGTGGCCAAAACAGTTCACTCAAAATTCTTCAAATGCGTTGTAGCAAATATTAATTTTGTTTTTCATATCATGTCAATCTAAAAATCACAGATCTGAGAGAAGAAGCTTTTCTTTCATACTAAGTTCCCTTCGCACTATGTTGCATACCACCAGAATGTGTTTCTAATAACCACTGAGCCATTTTCCTTTTCCTGTTTCAGTCAATGTCTGCCATAAAATTATGAACCTTATTTACTGCTAAATAGCCTCATGTCTTTAGCACACACTTGTCCTCATTCAAAATATTTGTGGCACTAGGAAAGTGATGGTCAAATGTACATACATGTTGCAACATACTTGAGGTTCTCAAATGATTATTTAGTAACTTTATACATAATTTGCATTGTGAGACACCTACCACTTTATCTGAAGCTGCCTCATAACATGCAAAAACTTTTCCCATGATGGACTTGACTTCTGTTTCGTGACTGGTATGTATTGCTCAATTCTTAATTTCTCCTCAATCTCCTTTAAGTCTAGTTTGTTCATTTTGCTGCCCCTAGCATTAAGATAGCTGAGCTGCAGTGAAACTCCCTACACAAACATGTACCTGGCTATTCTGTAGTCATGCTGAATTGATAGCGTAACCTTTTGTCAGGTGCAGCAGGCTGAATGAGTCCTGTGAAGCTTCCCAGGCTAGCGGAAACCTAAGCTTCCCTGCTTTAAGCACTGTTCTTCAGTGCATGTGTGCTCCTGAGTCTCCATCATGGCAGGTTGAGCTGCTTTAGTGTTTGTGGCAGCGAACAAGCAGACTGGAAGGAGAATCTGTAGATCTCTGTCACCTACTATATGCCCTGCAAAACTTACACCATGCAAAGGGAAGAAAACTAATGTAAATTAAAACTTATTGAATGGGAAGTGCCAAGTACAGATGGTATCTAGCCACATTGTTATTAAGCTTGGTCTTAGGAAGATAGGAACTAAAGTGTCCAGTGGTGAAACAAGAAAAAGGCCTCTGTATTATGTTCCACATCATACTCAGTAATACGATACTAATGATGGTAGTTTGTCAGAGGTAGTTCATGATTTCTGACAGAAAGAGTACATTTAATAATACAGTTGTGGGTGGAATAATGTGGTTTCTCAGCTGGAATATTTGGTGAATGTTTTACAGATGAGCTGCAACATGTGCTCAAACTGACAAAACCAAGAGCAATTTTCTATTCAAGGCGATCAGCAACAGCTATCTTGGATGCTGCCAAGAAAATTACTTCAAGATGTGAGATATATTGTTGTATTGATGAGGAACTTGACAGTTTTCTGCTACAATCCAAAAAATTCCATAAGCCTGTGAAGAATGATGTCAAAAGTAGTGACACAGCATTTATTCTTACTTCTTCTGGTACTACTGGACTGCCTAAAGGAGTTGCTTTGTCACATGACAATTTTCTTGTTAGTCTTGCTTGTCTCAGGTTGGTGAAAGTAATAAATATTTTTTCTCCTGTTCTTGATCTTATTGTAGTTTCTAAGGTGTCCTAGCAATTTATAGTTTTTGATGTTTTATTTTCTAAATATTTTCATGATGTAATACACTGCTGGAATGAACTTGTAGATACTTTCCATAATGGGATGTAAGGATTGCATTTTCAATTTATAAAACACAGTTTTGATGTAATAATACTTTCTTTACAGCATACAATACAAGACATATTCAAATGCCACTGAGGACTAAACCTGACAGATTTCACGCTACTCAGTGTGCAGCTCTTGGTCAAAGGTGTTATTTCACAAGGTGTTCCCACAGAGTCCCCCACTCTGGTGTGGATAACTGGGGAAATGGTGTCATCACTCACAGATGAATGCCACCAATCATCTGATCTCAGGCTCGTGTGCAAGACACAATCAGATCATTTCTCAGGGGGAGTGGTGGCATTGTGCAGATGCACCTGACTGGTCATGTCATGGCTGACACATAAGCAAGACATGACTGGACCATTTCTCAGAGAATTCATGATGATTTTGCAGTGAAAGTAGTTTGAACAAGGTTTTACACAGGTGGTATTTTTGCTGCAGTATGACTTCAGCTTAGTTGTTATTTAGATTTGGTGTGCCAGTGGTCCTGCTTTATTGTCCAGTCAGATAGTATCTTGGGGTTGTGCTTGCAATTGCACAACTTATAATGTACTCTGCAGCCTGCAATTCTATGCATAAGTGCTGCATTGTAAATAAAACCAGCACAGTTGTGTCCAATGTGGCATATTAGAACACAATTTGTTGTTTATTTTGGCTGTTGTGAGGTCAGCACTCTGTGGGGAGGAGGAGCTGACTCAATCTGTGGTGATAAGGTTGATTTAGGCCCTCTCAGCTGGCTGCTGTAGAGTGGAGGATGCACTGTCTCCCTTGGCAGTGATTGGGCGAGGTCGCATCATCTCATTAGGCTACTGCAGTGGGGAGAGGCAGTGTATGCTTTGGTGGCAGTTGGGCAAAATTGTGTTGTCTCGGTTTATCACTGCTGTGCAGTGTGTGATGAATATAGTGAGCAGGACAGCTGCCTTTGTTGACAATTTCGTCAACACATTGTTGATTATACAAAGAAAAAACTGTCCAAGTTTAATTCAGCTGGTCAGATCACGTGCTCAGAAAGAATTGTGTAGTGCAGAGATGGTTCAGTTAAACCTCTGCATCGAATTGTCCAAGTACTTGGGTAGCATGTAACTGTTTAACACTGCACTGCACTGCACTGCATGGTTATTCAATGGAGTGAGCTGGGTGCATTATTCCAGGGCACTGAATGTGTCAATTAGATACTCTCTGTCCAAGTGAGCCTTATCTGGAGTACCAATGTAGAGGGAAACACCGAAGTGGCACTGTATTGTCAGTTAACTGTGGTCGGTGTAGGAGCTATGTTCAGCAAGGTTCGTGATGATGTTCACACATATCAGGATTTTGGTCGGGTCAACAGTGTGAATATTTTCCCTAATGTGATGTTGGGGTAGCACTATCAATTTATATGACATAGGTTTGGTATAATAATACTTAATTAACAGCACACAATTCAAGATACATCGGAAAGGCAGTGAGGGCTAAACCAGATTGAAGTCCATAGATCTCACACTATTTGGTGTGCAGCTCATGGTCAGAGGTGTTATTTCAGAAGATGTCCCAACAAATTAAACAAATATATAAAATGAAACTACATTGAAACAAAGAGAACAAAATTTTCTGTTCATCAAGCAACAGTAGGTATTTCATATATACAAAATCTGGAAAGAATCTTGATGTGCTAACTATTTAAAACAGAGGAAATAGTTGCAGAATTGGGTCAATACATAAAGGTCAGACAGTGCACTCAGTCACAGAGGATACAACAGAAAAGTATGAGAGGCAAAGAAACAATGGAATATGCTCTATGGAAAAGGCAATGATGAGATTTATAGCTTTGAATGGAAAACAAAAGCTGTGATCCAGCAATTTTTAACTTGGAACCATGCTGTAAGTTCTTCAGATAAGATTTTGTTGCTGTATTGGATGTAAAAAATTCATGTGACTACTTCTACTGTCTTTAGATGGAGAAAGGAGTTCCAGACAACAAATGGCTAATGCACAAAACTCTTTTGCGTATTGATCAGTATGATGATCCCCCCCCCCAAGGGTTGGATAGAAGGCTTTCGGTAAAAGGAAATACATCATTTTGGAATGTATAAATACAGGTCCTATACAGTTATCAAGGGAATCTTGAACACTGTCCAGTGAGGTTAATGTGATCACTTATCAAAAGTATGGATAACCATCTTTCCATCTTTTACAATGTGGGCTGTTACGATAAATGCAGGGAGAGAGTCAGTGAGTTTCTCAATGATACTGACACGGATGTTGAGCTGCGATGACTTTAGTGCCATGCCCAACTGTGCTAGGTTTGTTGGTTGAGGATCCATGTCATATACAGCCCAATTGAGATGGTTCAACAGATCTTCCATTGGGCTTAAATCTGGCAGGTTGGGTGACTCTGGGAGTATAGTAAATTCATCCTGATACTCTTCAAATTACACACATACATTATGAGATGTGTGACACATTGAATTGTCCTGCAGGTACATGCCATCATGCCAAAGAAAAATAAACTGCATGTTGGTGTGGACAGGGTGCCCAAGGATCAATACGTACTTGTGTTGATCCATTGTGCCTTCCAGAATGGCAAGATCACCTAGGAAATTCCACAAAAACATTATCCATACCATAATGCTCCCTCCTCTGGCCTGGACACGGGGAGTGCCCTTTGGCCTGGATCCTTCCAATGATTATTGCAGGGTGTTTGCTTTCAGATGTTTCACACTGTACACATCAATGGCCATCTGCCCGATGGGGCATAAAACATGATTCATCTGAAAAGGCCGTCTCTCACCACTCAGTGGCCACCCAATTATGCTATTGGCATGCCTTCAGTCCCATGAACAGCTGTCAGCATGAGTGCATGAACTGGGTGCCTGATGTGGAGGCATATAAGCAGCAGTATTCACTGAACAGTCATTGCATAGGTGCTGTTGGTGGTAATGTGGTTCATCTGTGATGTCAGTTGCTCATCAGCTGTACATCAATTTGCTCACATATATCTCTGCAGCTGTTGTTCACCACTGTCACCTATGGCCTGTTGTGCACCACAGTTGCCTAAGCTCTGATTTTGGATAGCATCATTTTGCCATGCATGGCATTGTATAACCACAGTGACACAGAAGAGTTTACAGACTTAGCCATTTCAGGAATGCTTCCACCATTGACTAATGCCCTTTAGGATGTCAGATAAGTTGCTCCATTTCCACATGTAACAAAACTGTTACATAGGGAAACAGTGAAATTTTGCTGGGGCAAAAATTTTCAACTTAAAAAAAGAGATTATTTGATTTAAACAAAGAAACTTCAAAATTTTTTTGTTATTCTTGTGTTCCATAGACATCAAGAAACATGTGATCATGGCGGTGTTTCTTACTGATCACGTTGGCCTCCACCACTCAGAGAATTACTCTGAGACAAATGCAAATGTTTACTGCTAGAACAGTTTCCAAAACATTACACTTTCGTAATTAGTTCTGCAGTGATACATACATAGTCAGTTGATTTCTTATACATATCTTAGTTCGGTGTAACTTGGAGTAATCTGCTTCCTGCTGCTGCTGCTGCTGCTGAAGTAGTCGTTTCCTCGGTCTATTTCATCTGCTAACTGGATCAAGTTACATGAATTCCATGAAATAATCCAGGTACCAGATCATTTTATAGTGGTTTATTTATGACAAGCTGCACCATTTCTTCTTAGTGAGAGCCCACTCCACAAAGCAGGCTACATAGTCACAATACTGTATTACAACAATTAGATTATTGCACAGGCTTGTGACACAATGGTTGTGTCTCTAAACTGTCTCCAACTGTCCATTCTTGAGCGTTGTGCTCCTCCTACTTATATGTATTTTTAACAATCAAGTCAACAAAACTACAGTGCAAATTTATTAAATTAACAATTAAAAGTTTAACATTTTAATGAGTAACTATCCACAAAACCTTTCTTATTTTATGCTGAATCTGGAGTATACAATAAAAAAGACTTTTACATAGGATTTACACCATATTATATAAAACACTGAAAGATAACAATGCTAACCTAATTTTTTTAAATTATGGCTTCATTTGTAAATGCAAAATATTACAAACATATATTAGACAAGCATGACCTACTAGTAACCAAATGGAATAATAAATTTTATGAGATTTAATGTATTATGTGAAATCACTTATTAGATACCATTGGAGTTATGGAACTTTCGAAACAGGAAGGTAAAACAAAAGGCTTGTTTTATTTCACAGATAACGACAGTGACTGCTGTGTATTCCATGTCCCATAGACAGGATTTATAAACCCTCCACTTCTAGTGCTGCCACCTGACATCTGAGAGTAGTTGTTACACATTCACATTGAAAATATGTGGTAGTCACATTAATGTGACAAGGCTGTGTGCCATTCTTCCAGCAAAATAGTGACAAGCTCAGGTAATGATGATGGAGGTGAATAGCGATCACGAACTCATCTCTCCAAAGTAGACCACAAAGTCTACATAACATTGAGATGTGATGGCTGTGGTGGTCAGGACATATATGAAAATTCATCCTCATGCTCACAAAACCAGTCCTGGATTATGCAAAATGTATGAAGAGGGGCCCTGTCCTCTCAGAACACAGCATCACTATTGGGTAACAAACTTTGCACTATGGATGGACTTAATCAGTCAACAGTTATATACATCATCCATGGTGTTAATGCAGTCTTGTAAAGAAACCATGGAGCCCATGGAACACTATGATATGGCTGCTTGTATCATCATTGAACCTCTCCCATGTTTCACTCTTAGGGCCTAAAATTGGTGAGAAGTTGGAAACGGTATGAAACAAGTTCCACAAGATCAAATGACTTCCTTCCGTTGCTCCATAGTCCAGATTTCAAGGCTTCAGGACCATGTTTTCCTGTTATGGGCATTTGCATCACTGATGAGTGCTTTTGGAATTCCAGCTTAGCCTGGAGTGTCCTGCTTATGGAGCTCCCTTGACATTATTTTGTGCTGACAGGGTTTGTGAGTGCTACATACACTTCAGCAATAACTTTTGCAACTATCCTCTTATTTTTGTCACCCTCCTCTTCAGTCATCATCTGTCACAGTCACTGGACACACACTTTCTTCTGTGTTCTGACTTAGTGGATGATGTTTTTCTGCTTTCCCTGTATGTGGTATAAATCTTTGATATGGTGCCTCTTGAAACACCAAAATCCATGGTCTACCACAGTTACAGAAGCATCCACCATACAAGCACTAACAATTTGTCCATATTTTAAGTCACTTAGCTTCAACTTAGTGCTCTCACAACAACACAGAACACTGTTTTGACCATGAATGATACTTTCAACATATTGAGGACATTGCACAGGTGCTGTTCAAGGTCATACACATCAGCCCAAACTGGAGGCTTTGCTTGCTCTGCATTTATGTTCGAGCATGAGCTTCTCATGGTGTTTCCATATCTCTGTCTGAGAAAAAATCAAATTTGTTGGAGTTACAAGGAAAACAAAATACTGTTGATACTGGTGTTAATGAACATTTTCATCACTCTCATCACACTGAATAAACAATATGTTTCTCAATCATTGGCTGATAAAATGTGCAATAAAAGACAATGATTGCAGATCTCTACCACATGGATGTATGTTTATCTTCTGAGTGGATCCATGGATGTTTATTCACTTTAGGGCTGCTTACAACAGCAACATACATATCAGTTACTGGGACTGTTTTGTTCAGGTGAAGACATCTTTGCAATTAATTGTTCCTTGTGAAATGGTAGACCAATCCTACATATACTGGATACCTTTTTATTATGGATTCACAAAAAGGTATTATTAATAATCTAATAACACATCTGTTGTGTGATAGTGGACCCAAAACACTATTCTGAGGACTCCAATTAACTTTCTGTGTATGACATTATGATACATCTCAATAGTAGGAAAAATGAAATGTGGGAATTTATGAGAGATTACTGAAGTAAAATAACATGTCAAAGTGTTAATGGATGAAACAGCTACAGAAGTGTTTGTAGCCTTAAAAGAGGTATTAATGAAAGGAATATACCTACAATGCATGGAAAATGCATTTCAACAGAACAAATGCTGAAGAACAAATCACCATTTAAAATCAGGGCTTAGCAAGAATAGATGAAATTAGTAACAGATAAAACTGAGATACAGAGTAAATGTGTTACACACTCCAGACGATTGTAGGAATCAACATGGATTCCGGAAACAGCAATTGTGTGAGACCCAACTCGCTTTATTTGTTCATGAGACCCAGAAAATATTAGATACAGGCTCCCAGGTAGATGCTATTTTTCTTGACTTCCGGAAGGCATTCGATACAGTTCTGCACTGTTGCCTGATAAACAAAGTAAGAGCTACGGAATATCAGACCAGCTGTGTGGCTGGATTGAAGAGTTTTTAGCAAACAGAACACAGAATGCTGTTATCAATGGAGAGACGTCTACAGACGTTAAAGTAACCTCTGGTGTGCCACAGGGGAGTGTTACAGGACCATTGCTTTTCACAATATATACACTCCTGGAAATGGAAAAAAGAACACATTGACACCGGTGTGTCAGACCCACCATACTTGCTCCGGACACTGCGAGAGGGCTGTACAAGCAATGATCACATGCACGGCACAGCGGACACACCAGGAACCGCGGTGTTGGCCGTCGAATGGCGCTAGCTGCGCAGCATTTGTGCACCGCCGCCGTCAGTGTCAGCCAGTTTGCCGTGGCATACGGAGCTCCATCGCAGTCTTTAGCATTGGTAGCATGCCGCGACAGCGTGGACGTGAACCGCATGTGCAGTTGACGGACTTTGAGCGAGGGCGTATAGTGGGCATGTGGGAGGCCGGGTGGACGTACCGCTGAATTGCTCAACACGTGGGGTGTGAGGTCTCCACAGTACATCGATGTTGTCGCCAGTGGTCGGCGGAAGGTGCACGTGCCCGTCGACCTTGGACCGGACCGCAGCGATGCACGGATGCACGCCAAGACCGTAGGATCCTACGCAGTGCCGTAGGGGACTGCACCGCCACTTCCCAGCAAATTAGGGACACTGTTGCTCCTGGGGTATCGGCGAGGACCATTCGCAACTGTCTCCATGAAGCTGGGCTACGGTCCCGCACACCGTTAGGCCGTCTTCCGCTCACGTCCCAACATCGTGCAGCCCGCCTCCAGTGGTGTCGCGACAGGCGTGAATGGAGGGACGAATGGAGATGTGTCGTCTTCAGCGATGAGAGTCGCTTCTGCCTTGGTGCCAATGATGGTCGTATGCGTGTTTGGCGCCTTGCAGGTGAGCGCCACAATCAGGACTGCATACGACCAAGGCACACAGGGCCAACACCCGGCATCATGGTGTGGGGAGCGATCTCCTACACTGGCCGTACACCACTGGTGATCATCGAGGGGACACTGAATAGTGCACGGTACATCCAAACCGTCATCGAACCCATCGTTCTACCATTCCTAGACCGGCAAGGGAACTTGCTGTTCCAACAGGACAATGCACGTCCGCATGTATCCCGTGCCACCCAACGTGCTCTAGAAGGTGTAAGTCAACTACCCTGGCCAGCAAGATCTCCGGATCTGTCCCCCATTGAGCATGTTTGGGACTGGATGAAGCGTCGTCTCACGCGGTCTGCACGTCCAGCACGAACGCTGGTCCAACTGAGGCGCCAGGTGGAAATGGCATGGCAAGCCGTTCCACAGGACTACATCCAGCATCTCTACGATCGTCTCCATGGGAGAATAGCAGCCTGCATTGCTGCGAAAGGTGGATATACACTGTACTAGTGCCGACATTGTGCATGCTCTGTTGCCTGTGTCTATGTGCCTGTGGTTCTGTCAGTGTGATCATGTGATTTATCTGACCCCAGGAATGTGTCAATAAAGTTTCCCCTTCCTGGGTCAATGAATTCACGGTGTTCTTATTTCAATTTCCAGGAGTGTATAAATGACCTAGTAGATAGTGTCGGAAGTTCCATGCGGCTTTTTGCGGATGATGCTGTAGTATACAGAGAAGTTGCAGCATTAGAAAATTGTAGTGAAATGCAGGAAGATCTGCAGCGGATAGGCACTTGGTGCAGGGAGTGGCAACTGACCCTTAACATAGACAAATGTAATGTATTGCGAATACATAGAAAGGAGGATCCTTTATTGTATAATTATATGATAGCGGAACAAACACTGGTAGCAGTTACTTCTGTAAAATATCTGGGAGTATGCGTGCAGAACGATTTGAAGTGGAATGATCATATAAAATTAATTGTTGGTAAGGCGGGTACCAGGTTGAGATTCATTGTGAGAGTCCTTGGAAAATGTAGTCCATCAACAAAGGAGGTGGCTTACAAAACACTCGTTCGACCTATACTTGAGTATTGCTCATCAGTGTGGGATCCGTACCAGATCGGGTTGATGGAGGAGATAGAGAAGATCCAAAGAAGATCGGCACGTTTCGTCACAGGGTTATTTGGTAACTGTGATAGCATTACGGAGATGTTTAACAAACTCAAGTGGCAGACTCTGCAAGAGAGGCGCTCTGCATCGCAGTGTAGCTTGCTCGCCATGTTTCGAGAGGGTGCGTTTCTGGATGAGGTATCGAATATATTGCTTCCCCCTACTTATACCTCCCGAGGAGATCACGAATGTAAAATTAGAGAGATTAGAGCGCGCACGGAGGCTTTCAGACAGTTGTTCTTCCCGCGAACCATACGCGGCGGGAACAGGAAAGGGAGGTAATGACAGTGGCACGTAAAGTGCCCTCCGCCACACACCATTGGGTGGCTTGTGGAGTATAAATGTGGATGTAGATATAGAACAAAAACTACTGTAGTACGGAATGGGAAAAGCAAGCCATGTTGGAAATATACACACACTTCATGAATTATTACACGGTAGAATCTTACATTGTTGCAAAAAAATCTACTTACTGCACAAGAGAACCATAGTTACGTGACGTGAGGTATGGTGAGATATAAAGAGAACATGAAGTTAAAGCTGCACTGTTCCATAATAACTATACAACTTAAGATTTGAAGGATGGAAGCGTGGCTAAAAGTTGTTTAAGGTTCAGAAAAATATAAAATTTTTTTACATTAAACTCATTGGGGAGTTTATTTATGGTAATGGAAGTTTTAGGTCATAAACAACAACAGGGAATCATTCAGCTGCAGATGACTGTATGAAAGTTAGAAGAATGATAAAAGTTTTAACAATAATGGTGATTTACGGTCTTTAACTTTGCCTCTCACAACCTGTGTCCTTCCCTTGCAGTCTCAGTGGAATTTGCATATGTTGCCATGTCGGATGTGAGTTCAGCACGCCATTGAGGAGAAAGTTACTGTTATGAACAAATGAATGGCACTACCACTAGTTGTGGCAAATTTATTCATGGAGGATTTTGAAGAGAAAGCTCTGTAAAAACCTGTACTGAAACCCACATGCTTTTTCAGTTTTTTTGATGACACATCTGTGGTGTGCCCATATGTGAGTAAAAGGATCCAGGAATTTTTTCCAGCATCAGAACTCTCTGCACCCTAGCATGAAATTCACTATGGAGATAGAAGAGAATGGCAAACTCCCTTCTTTTGATGCACTATGGGAAACACTGTGTACAGGAAAGCCACCCACACTGATTTGTATTTCTATACTTCCTGTGCATATTATCCTTCAAAGCATAAGGGTGTGCTACATGCACTGGTCCACAGAGCCCAGGTAACATTCTCCAAAGAAAGCTTAACACAACAACTCAACCATCTTAAAGTTGTATTAAAGAAGAATGGATGCAGCGGGAGACAAATCTGACATATTCGTACTTTCAGGTAGAAGGTATAGGCTCAGAAAATAGAACACAACAAGATGTATAAGACAACAGAATATCTGCCATACACAAAAACTGACAAAGTGTGAAACAAAATCAGCAGGATCTTGGCTTGACATAAAATCAAATACCCTATTAGGTATGGTGAAGGTTAACTTGGGGCCTCATAAACTGGGTGTTCATCATTTTCTATGCAAATGCAGTAAGGCATATATGAAGCAGACTGTGTGAACAGTTGAAGAAATGTGCCAGGAGCACTGCATTGCTGTAGGGCACTCAATGAAATATGAACAAATGGAAATGCTAAGACAGACCTCTTCATTTTGAGGCTGTGTTCTAAAGGAGTCTGTTGAAGTAGCAGTGACTGAGGGCGTGAACAATAGAGACAGCAGCTTGACTCTCAGTTAAGTGTGAGCCCATAGCTCAGCCAGCTGAAGTCACAATATCAGTCAAAAGTGACTTGCAAGCCCAACAGACAAGCAAACACACTGAGGGCTGGAGTTTGTATCCAGCATTCGGTGATTATATCTTCCCCCATCATTCCACCTAGGGAACAATAAGAGTGTAAAGGATGCATGATGTAGCAAAGTAACTCATTCTATAGGAATTTTGAAGCTAAATGTTTCATCAAATTATGGCTCAATTTGTATTCCTTAATAGTTTGGTTAACTGTTGTGATTGGCAATTTTGTGGAGCCAGTAGCTCCTTCTTCAGGCAGGAAGGTTGAAGAGGAAGGATGAAGACTGAAGGAAAAGGACTGGAGAGGTCTAGGAAAAGGGGTAGATTTTGGGAAAGTCACCTGGAACCGCAGGTCAAGGGAGACTCACTGTACAGTCTTTCCTTCTCATCCTGTACAGTAAGTCTCCCCTGACCCGCAGTTCTGGGTGACTTTCCCAAAATATACCCCTTTTTCTAGACCTCTCCAATCCTTTTCCTTCAACTTTCTTCCTTCCCCTTGAACCTTTCTGCCTGGAGAAGGAGCCACTGGCTCTGAAAGCTTGCCAATCACAACAGTCTTTTATGTGTGTGTGTTCTGCCGCCACCCGATGAGTAGATTTTTTTTTTATCTATTCCCTTAAATAATTTTATCAATAATTGATTGTTTTCATTGTTGATAGTTTGGTTGGCTGTTATGTTTCTTAAACAAGGGGTAGTCGTTGTTGAAGTGAGATGACTACTAGCCAAAATGAAATTGATTCTCAATATATCTTTGGATAAGTAGATGTTCACGAACATGGTTGTAATTACTGTAAGTCAGAAACCTTTCTTACTTTAATCTACACATAAGAATACAAATTGAACATATAAAATTCTGTAAGTATAATTATCAGAGATTGTATTCTCATGTGTATTTCTTCGACTACAGGTTTTATTTACCAACATCTGGGTGTGCAAATCTGAACTGTCATACCTCATACATGGAAAATTAGTAATGCAGCCCTAGCATCTGATACACAACCTAATTCTTTACAACACCCCCAAGAATTCTATAGATAATCCATTAGGGATGTAATTCTATTATCTATTAATTTTGCTCACATTTGCATTAGAATTTACTTATTTGAGATATGGCCATTTTTATTATGTTGTTCAGAACAGCAACAATTCTTTTTGATAAATATCAAAATATTAGCATAAATATATCAAAAAGCATTTGAGATATTGTGGATAATGTTTAAGATACTGTACTGACTACATGCACATGTATATCCCTGGGCCAGAAAGTTACTGAGGGATAGGTAGGTGCCCACAGACCAAAATAAAATGGAACATTGAGATGAAACTTCTCAGACAATGAGCTCAATTCCTTCCTCAAAATGATACAATCTCCCTAACCCCTTTAATTAAAAACATTGACATTATATATAAGTATCTCTTATAAAGAAGAGTGAGATGTATCTATTTCTAAATGTATAGGACAAATGCATCCACTTTAAACCTTCAACATTAACAATTCCCCAAAAAGAGGTCACATATACTCCATTCAGGTTTCCAGTATTTCAAGCTCATAGTTTTCCAGTTTCATAGTTGCAGTTCTGCAAGAGTTTGCTCAATGATTTTCTAAGTTTACTTTCAAGAAATTAAAAAAAGGCTGTTAGTTTCAGTAATCTTCATGATTGGTGCTTCTGGCCCCACTTATGTATCAAATATATTAAAGTTGCAATATGGGCACTAACATCATACAACACCTTTAGATTTGTGGACGTTACAAAAACACATTTGTCTCATGCCACACTTGACAAGTAACTCCCTCCTCGGCTTTTCCATACCATACATCTCACACTTGCCAAGAGTTAACACAGTCTTTACACATGGACTATCTTATGTAGGTTACCAGTACTAATAACTTTTCAGATTTAGCTTCAGTATTAAACGATGCTAACTTTATAGTAATATCTTCACTTCATTTTAATGATTACATCTAGAGCAGGGGCGGGCAAATGTTGCATGCGGCTCATGAGCGCACAGCACTGCACGTGTGCTGCTCGTGTGCAATCGTCGACTGGGGCAGTTGGCGACGGCCGGCAGGCTGCTGCAGTGTAGTGCCAGGCTAAGCTGTGGGACATTGATGTGAAGCGACCACTACGTAGTGAACGTTGTGTTTCAAGAACCAGAAAATGCAGAGTGAAACAAGGAAACTGAGAAGTGGAGATTTGCTATCTTTTAAAAAGTAATGAGAGAATCGTATTATCTTTGTGCAAAAACGTGAAAATTCGAAATGTTTAATATGTTGCAGTATTCTCGCTGGTCAGCGGAAGTTTAGTATTAAAGGCCATTATAACAAATTTCACAAGGATGAGTACAATTTATTGTCAGATTCTGAGCAGATGGGGAAATTGACTGAGCTTAAGAAAAGCGATCTGACGATACTAGATGAATCTGTCGTAGTTGCTGTGGTCACGAGAGATCTGCGACTTCCTTTTGTCATGTCTCTCATCTAACTGACTTAACATTTTATGGAGCACTGTTTTCAATTTTTCAGGACGACAACAATAATAGCCCAGTGGTACATGCAAGTTATAAGAGTGCGCTTAATATAGCGAGAGCTGGAAAACCATTTGCTGAGTTAGTAAGTGTCGGTTAAGAGCAAACATCAGTGATGAAAATTTAAGTAACTGTTTGTGTTTGTCTGTATGTAGAAATTTTGTTCCACTCCACCTGTGATAATTAAATAAAACGTATTGTAGGTAATAGGTACTCTTTCAAACCAGGATATCTTTCAAGCACTCCTACTAATCTTATTGCTTCATTCAATAAAGCAAGCTAGGAAACAAAATGCATTGTAGAGGAAGGAGCGGACAGAAGGTAATGTGGGGAGGGGAGATAAGCGGGTGGCCAGCTTGCCCCTGTGTGCACGCAGAACACTTGTTAACTGCACGCGTGCAAATGCACCACACACGTGCAGGATTGCTGCCCGCCCCTGATCTAGAGTAATGTAATTTAGAATTCCTGTTTTCGCATTCAGGAGGACGACGGTTCAATCCCGCGTCCGGTCATCCTGTTTTAGGTTTTCTGTGATTTCCCTAAATTGCTCCAGGCAAATGCTGGGATGGTTCCTTTCAAAGGGCACGGCTGACTGCCTTCCCCATAGTTCCCTAATCCGATGAGACCGATGACCTCGCTGTCTGGTCTCCTTCCCCAAACAACACAACACACACAACACACAACTTCCTGTTTTCAGCAGCTCTCAGTGGGTGT
The DNA here is from genome assembly GCF_023864345.2 of Schistocerca serialis cubense. Lineage (NCBI taxonomy): Eukaryota > Metazoa > Arthropoda > Insecta > Orthoptera > Acrididae > Schistocerca > Schistocerca serialis. Next base: position 389,848,313 of record NC_064638.1, read on the forward strand.
TGTTGATGTTCATAAAGACAAAATTACAATTTCACACTGGCTTGTTTGTCAGCATGGCTTTTCATGTTTAAATATTGTTTTAGTGTTACAGAATTTCAACCCAAGTTGCAATTTACGTAATAAATACTTACATTTTATCCCAACTGAAAAATTTCAAAATTATCTAAATTTCATTGTGTTTACTCTGTCTTTTAAGCTTTTCAATGAGATATAAATTAATAGTGGTAATAACTTTTAAAAGATACATAAATTTTGAAGCTAGGTATTTCATCAGATTAAGGGTCAATCTGTATTCCTCAAGTGTTTGATTGATTTCAGTATTTTACACAAGGTGTGGTCATTTACAAAGCAAACCACCTATCAGCTACAATTAAACTGTTTCTCAAGATATTAGATCTCCAGATAAGTAGATGGCCACTAATACAGCTGTAATTACTATGTGTCCAAAACCTTTCTTTCCTTTTTCAACATGTGAGAATAAAAAGGAACATTATAGATTTATATAAGTTTAGATATCAAAGATAGTATTGTGGTACACATTTCTTCATCTCTGGGCTATATTTTGTTACATTTTCAAGTGCAAAACCTAACAGTAGTACTTGCTACATGGCAAAACATTACTGTAGTACCTGATACACGATTTATAACAATATTGTAGTGCCCAATATGTGGCCTAATTCGATATAAACCCTACAAAATAAACCCATAGATTTCATTGCAGAGTTCAGCAAGCAGGCCTATAAAGAAAATTGGTAAGATATCATAAGTATAAATTACAATATCAGCACAGGGTCCAAACAATACACAGTAAGTGCATAGATTTAATTTCAGAGTTCAGCAAGCAAGGCCATACAGATAGTGGATAAGTCATCATAAGTATACACTGATCAGTCAGAACATTATAACTACCTACCTAATAGCCAGTATGTCCACCTTTGGCAAGGATAGCAGTGGCGACACATCAAGGCATGGAAGCAATGAGGCCTTGGCAGGTTGCTGGAGGGAGTTGCCACCACACCTGTACACACAAGTCACCTAGTTCCCGTGAATTCTCAGGAGGAGGGCGATGAGCTCTGATGCCATGTACAATCACATCCCAGATGTGTTCAATTGTGTTCCGATCTGGCAAGTTGTGATGCCAGCACATCAATTGGAACTCGCCACTGTGTTCCTTAAACCACTCCTGGCTTTAAGATATGGTGAATTATCTTGTTGAAAAATGCCATTGCAGTTGGGAAACATGATCCTCATGAAGGGGTGTATGTGTTCTGCAACCAGTGTATGATACTCCTTGGCTGTCATGGTGCCTTACATGATCTCCACTGAACCCATGGATGCCAATGTGAATGTTCCCCACATGTGCCAATGTGAATGATAATGAAGCTGGTGCCAGCTTGTCTTCATGCCGCAGCACAGGTGTCAAGGAGCTGTTCTCCTGGAAGATGACAGATTTGCTCCCTCCCATTGCCATGATGAAGAAGGTATCGGGATTTATCAGACCTTGCCACTGTGCCAACATCCAGTACCGGTGGTGATGTGCCTATTTCAGTCAAGTTGCTGATGTTGTGATGTTGTGGTTACAACATTGGCATATGCATAGGTCATCTGCTATGGAGGCCCATCGTCTGAGTGTTCAGTGATCTGAGTGTTCAGACATGCTTGTACTCCATCCAGCATTAAAGTCTGATGTTAGTCCTGCCACAGTTCACCACCTGTCCTGTTTTACCAGTCTGTCTAGCCCACAACATCTTACATTTGTTACAAGAGGTGAGTACCCAACTCCACGACTTCTAGATGTGGCTTCACCTGTTCCCAAGTGCTGAAGACACTCAACACAGCACTCCTCAAGCACCCAACAAGTCATGCAGTTTCTGAAATGCTCATGCAGAGCCTCTGGGCCATCTCAATCTAGCCTCAGTCAAAATCAGATAGATCACACGTCTTTCCCATTTGGCGCATGAACAGCACACTCACTGATACTGCATGCACCGTGCATGTGTCTCACTAGCAGTCATTCTGCACCAGGTAATGCTGCTGTCACCTGAATGGGTTTATATCAATAGTAGGTTGGTACTCCGAACATTCTGGCTGATCAGTGTAAACCAACCCACAAAGAAAACTGTTAACTTATCATAAGCTACAATGTCAATGCCATGGCAGAGTCAATAGAGCAAATCCATAAACTCAGCAATTGTATCATCATAAGTACAAGACTGAGCACCACAGCAGCTTCCAGAGAAGTATAGTATAATCACAAGCTCCCAAAGTACTCAAGTGAGAACGGAACAAGTGTGAGACATGGCATGGGACAATCTCTGACAGGACATCACACATCTGAATTCAATAGAAAAGGCAGTATGATTTCCAGATTACTGAAGAAAAAGAAAGAGAGAGAAATGACAGAAGAGAGTCAGTTCAAATATCTAGGAAGAAAGATTGAGAAGAAATGAAACACATCATAGATTTGTAGATCATTAGAAATGGAACATGCACACAGATAGGTCAATGTTGGGGAAGGAAAGCCATCTTGTTCTTTGAGAAGGGTGTATTCTGGTATTAATGTTAATCAGTCTAGATAAACCCCAAAAAACCTGCATCAAGGTGGCTGGATGGGAATTTGGAGAAAGCGAAAGTGAGCCATCTCATTGTAGTGAAACAAATCTAACTGATCAGAATTTCTGCTACAACTCTCTCATACAACAGCTAGAATGACACCACGCAATGTCCACTGACACTGATTCCTCTGGAGACCAGTAGGAGGTGCCAGCAATCATCGTGAGGGCTAGAATTTTGGTGTCAGAACAGAGGTAAGACCAGGCATCTGGCTGGCTGCAAGACACTTTAAATTGTGGTGTGGATCTTTACTGAATTTCACCTGGATTATGTTTTGCATTGTTGTTCATGGATTATTGATGGGTTTGCTTGACCCTTGATTGTCTGGATTATTACCTTGGTGTGGTCCTCAATTTACGGTGATGCAGTGTGCAACAGAATTATGAACTCTCGTGTGATTACCATGTATCTACATTTGTGGGATAAAAGGTGTGTTTTATCACAGAAGGTATAGTATTGGTAATAAGAATTCAAACTTGGAACTTCTGTGAGGGCAACAGATTAAGTTCAGTGATCATGGATACAGAATTCATGAAACTGTGACAGTAACAGCTTCAAACGCAATATGAGGCATGATAAGACAAATTACAAAAGAAAATTCTGGAACAACAAACAGCTGTAACATCTTACACTATAGCAATTCATCAGGTCAGAACAGCTTCCACCACCACCATTCACACAACTTCATCCAGAAGCCACAGTTGATTTTGCTCATAATACAGATGTATGCAGTTCAACTTCCAGATGAGTAAGAGAAAAGATGTAGCTAAATAGTGTTTTTCTACTATCTACTAACACCAATTATAGTGCCTTCTACAAGAAAATCTACTATCTACTAACCCAAATTATGATGTCTTCTACGAATTATGGTGTCTACTACAAAAAAATATTTTCTCTCAATAAATGTGTGTGTTTACATTTGTCTGAAATCCAGTTTGTTCTCTGTGCATTACAAGGCACAAACACATGTTGTATTTGGTAGGCTTTAATTTCTTGGATGTTGCAAGAAGTCACAACACTCATATGCTGTATGGGCAGCTGATCTCAAATGACTGACCCATAAGTGTCAATTTTTGTGTTGAAATCAGAATTGTAAAATGTCCTATGCTGAATCATTAGTGGGTAATATAATAATTAAAAATGCACCCCATAAAGAAGTTTGTTCACAAACATTGCAGTAAACAAATCCTACTGTCAAAAACATTTGAAATGCCCCTGTAGCATGGCACTATTTTGAGGAAGGCAGCATATCTTATGTAAAACTGCTTAAAATATTGAATGCAGGACAGCAAAATTTTGATGTGAGTTAGGTTGAATGTGTAACACAGCAATCCCATACACACCCCAGTAAGTGTGATCAGAACTCATCAAGGTCATCTTTGTCATCCAACTCAGGATTGAATCCAAATGCTCATTTAGGGACAAAGCCCCAACAACACATCACCACAGGCACAAATTTGACTCCAGTCTTCATGTACTCCATCTACCACCCAACCTCACTACAATGGCAGGAAGCAGTATTGAGGCTGCCCAGATTGTTTTTCTAAATATGCATGCACTCAGGGCCTGTACAGTGAAACATGTTGTGCACAGTGCTGTAAGTAAGGATATGTGGCAGAAGACTGTAAAAGAAGCACTGTGTTACACCAACATCACCCCAGCAGTATAAGCACATTACAGCCACAGTTGAACCTTTTCCTGCAAAAGTTCTCTCTCCCACTAACAATCAACAACCACATAATAAAATTTCTTTTCTGTTCCAGTTCCCCAGTTTCTACTATAGATGAGGAAATCTAAACTCAGATTGGGTCTCTGTCTCTACAGGTGACATCACAAATTTTACAACCCCACTGCATACTTTTGCATGCTAAATGCACAGTGATGGAACTGTACAAAAGAGTCAGCCATCCAATTTATTTCTTAGTTATGCAGTCACAATGGACAAAAAACACTTTTGGAATGGACACTTTTTCATCTGTGGATTTAAATATAGCAGTCAACAGCAACACTGTATTGGCAGTTGAACCATGATCTTGACTCACTATGCACTAAATTTTCAGACCTACTTTCACCAGGCTGAGGGTGTAAGAACTATTATATAACTCGCATTCAGCTAAAGTCTTCTGCAGCATCTCATTACTTTAGAGGCAGACCAGTACCAGCAGCATTTTGAGATGAGATCAAGTACAAATTAAATCATTTTGTGAAAGAAAACATTCACAAACCTGTCACATCCAATCAATGGATAACACTATTGGTAGTGTTACGAAAACCAAATAGTTCCTAACATGTTTGTGCTAACTTAAGACCAACTATAAATGCACAATCACAGATTGTCATCTATCCTATATGAAGGCCATGCAAGATGAGGTCAAGACTACCAGGTAGACAGTATTTCTGCAAAATGGATCTCTCTTAAACTTAGTTACAGTTGCCACCAGACAAACAGTCCCATCAATTCATGGTCATCAATACTCCATTTGGATTGTATACATACAGTAGGGTATTTTTCAAAATTGGTAGTGCACAAGTTGATTCCAAACATTGTGAAACAGTCAATCATCTCAATAATATATTAGTAAGAAGTGCTACAAAGGAGCAACATATAGTGTACCTACACCTTCTTTTCCAGACACTACAACAAAATGGCTTAAAATGGAACCTACGAAAGTGCAAATTCTTTCAAGAACAGGTGGAGTATTTAGGTCACATATTTATTTGTAAAGGATTTCAGTTGACTCAGCAACTTGTGGAATCATAGAAAAAATCCAGGTCTACAAACTTAAAAATGCCATCAGTTATTCCTTAGCAAAAGAATTGATTATGCAAAATATAATCAAATACCATCCAGATCACCAGACTCCTTAACAAACTATGCAATGAAGGCACAAAATATGAATGGTCACAGCAGTGTCAGGGGGCTTTTCACAAATTTAAACATAATGTAAAATCAAATGTCTTGTATTGGTCACTGACATGTCTCAGCATGGCATCAGCACCATTCTTTCTCACAAAAGCAATGGTTGGCATCATATGAGGAGTGTGCAAAAAATCCGGAATATTCGTTGTTTTGTGCCTATGATGTGTTGGAGCAAAATACAGTTGGCATTCTTGCACATGCCTGTATTTAATGTGTAACTGCTGGGAGCTTCATTGTTGTATGTCTGTTAATTGTTGTTTAGTGCTGTATTGAGTAGAATGTTGTGTGACAAAGATTGCAAATTTTGAGACTGCAGGCTTAGAGAAGCAATGTAACTGCATTAAATAGTGCATGAAACTCAAGAAGACCTTTCAAAATACACACCAAATGATGCAGAAAGCCTATGGTGATGAATGCTTAATACATACTCAGTGTTACACATGGTTCACATTTGGATTGAAGTTAAAGATGGCTCTCATTCAGGATGCCCTTTGACACCTACCGATGATGCTCACATCAGGAACATCACAGGAATTATGCATGCCAATCAAACCCAGACTGTCAGAGACATTGCAGAAGAATGTAACATTTCAGTTGGATCACGTCATGAAATCCTGACACAGCATCTAGGAATGCATCATGTTGCCATCAAGTTTGTCCCATGGCCTACAATTCAAGACCAGAAAGACCTTCATCTCACAATCTGTGAAGAGATTTTGGATCACACAAATGAGAACAATATGTTCCTTAAAATAATCATAATTGGTGGTGAGATATGGATCTATGGTTATGATGTTGAGACCAAGGTTCTGTCTTCACAATGAGTCAGGAAATATTCTCCAAGACTAAAAAAAGTTTGTCAGGTCAGGTCACATCTCAAAGCCATGCTGATAGTTTTCTTTGACTTTGAAGGAGTAGTTCCTCATGAATTCATGCAACAGGACATGTTGTGATGCCTGTGATAAAATGTGAAAAGGAAATGGCTTGAAATGTGGAGAGACAATTAATGTCTCTTGCACCATGATAATGCACCTGCACATTCATCCATTTTGATGCATGACTATTGCACAAAAAAACGAAATCACTGTGCTGCCTCATCTTCTCTACTCTCCAGACCTGGCCCCTGCAGATCTTTTTTTTTCCAGTATTGAAAACCTCATTGATAGGACAAAGATTTGCAATGACAGATGAGATAAAAGGAAATTCACAGTTGGTGCTTCATGCAATCCAGCAAGAGGCATACTAAGACTGCTTCCAAAGTGGAAACAGCATTGGGAGTGGTGTATCAATTGTGGAGGAGAGTATTTCAAAGGAGACCATGCACAATAAGTAAAAGGTAAGCACAGAAAAATTCCAGAATGAGATTTTCACTCTGCAGTGGACAGTGTGTTGATATGAAACTTCCTCGGGAGGACGGGGCGTGATTCGTGCTTGGGTAGCTCAGATGGTAGAGCACTGGCCCGTGAAAGCAGAGTCCCAAGTTCGAGTCTTGGTCCGGCACACATTTTTAATCTGCCAGGAAGTTTCATAGAAAAATTTTGTGGACAAAGTTCCGGAACTTTTTGAACAGACCTCGTACACTGTTCGGTCACATTAATGTGACCACCTTTCAAAAGCCTGAATAACCACCTTTCACAGTATGGACCATTGCAAGATGTGCAGGAAGAGATTAGCGAGGTTCTGGAAGGTACTAAGAGGGGTATGGAGCCATGCTGACTCCATTGCTGTGGGCAGCTGTGCAAGGTTTCTCAGTTGAGGACCCACGGTGTGAACAGCGAGATTGATATGATCTAACAGATTCTTGATAGGGTTTAAATCTGGAGAGTTTAGTGACCAGGGTGATATGGTAAATACACCCTGGTATTCTCCAAACCACACTGCAAGGTGTTTGACATGTGCATTGTCTTGCTGGTAGATGCCATCATGCTGAGAAAAAGTGAACTGCATGTAGGGGTAGACGTTTGTTGGTCCATTGTGCCTTCCATAATGATGTGATCACCCAGGGAATGCCATGAAAACATTTCCCAGACCATAACTCATGCAGAATGTTTGCTTTCAGACATTTCACACTGTACACATCAACAGCCATCTGTCCGATGGAGCGGAAAACATGATCATCTGAGAAAGCCACCTGTTGCCACTCAGTGAACAACCAGTTCCAGTACTGACATGCAAAATCCAGCCTTCACCTCCGATGAACAGCGGTCAGCGTGGCAGTGTATACAAAATGCTTGCTGCAGAGGCCCATAAGAAACAACATTTTCTAAACGGTCATTGAGGAGACACTGTTGGTAGCCCCTTGATTCATGTGGGTAATCGGTTGCTCAACAGTTGCCCCATCACACCTCCACAGCTGTCATTCACCACTGTCATCTGTGGCACAGCTGTCTCAGCATTGGTTTTGGGTAGCACCATTTAGCCATGGACGATATGCTTTAGCAAGGTAACAAATGAACAGTTAACAAATTTAATGATTTTGGAAATGCTTCCATTCTTGGCTCAAAAGCTAATAAAATCATGCCCTTTTGGACATCAGATGAACTGCTCCATTCCCATATTACGACAATGTCTGCACTGTTTTCTGCAGCTCCTGACACATTTTATGAAGACCCCACTGCTTGTACTGCCACCTGCTGTCTATGTGTGGTTATTGCACCTTGATGTCAACATAGGCAGTGGACACATTAATATGTGTGGGCCATGTATATGAATCTAAAAGACACACTTCATGCCTGATAAATTACTCACAAATTGAGAAAGAAGCACTGGCTATCATTTTTGGCATTCAGAAGTTCCATAACTTTCTTTACAGTCAAAATTTCACATCATAATGTATCACAAACCACTAATTTCCTTGTTTGGTACTAAGAACTGTGTTAAAAGGAGGAGGGGGGGGGGGGGGGGGGGAAGAAAAAGAATGATACAATGACTTCAACACTGTGTGCTATTCCTCAGCAACTTCAATTATTCAATTCACTATTGACCAACACCACAACATGCCAATGTTGATGTCCTATCTAGACAATCTATGTGAAGAGATCCCACATTTGGCTTTTGGGACACACTGTGCTTCTGAGTAAATGATACCTTAAAAAATTGTCTACAAGAGTTCCCTGACTCTTCATCCACTGTTGTGAAGGGTACAGCTGAAGGCCTTATCCTCAAACAAATCATCAAATAAATTCACCAATGTTGGCCACAAAGTCTCCCACCCAACCTCCTTGCAGAACTCCATACATATTTTTCCCTGAGAAACAGGATCTAGATATTACAACAAAAACTGGTACTGGCATCAGACAATAATGACTGCCAGGTGGCCATCAGCATGTCATAAACCTCCTGCATGCTCACCACTGGGGGATGAGACTTATGAAGGCACTCACAAAGTAACATGCCTACTGTGACACAGGACAGTGAAAGGGTAGCCCCATGCTGCAAGACCTGCATGTCTATTTAGTCAGTACCCCGCATGGTTCCGTGCCTGCTCAACACTGCAGTGCCTGGGGGAGTACATCCACATGGTCTTACTAGCCCCTTCCTCAGAGAGATTTGACTCAACAATGTAGACTCACTTTCCAAGTTTCTTTGTGTAGTTCAAACATCAAATAACACAGCAAGGTGAAAAAAGTGCTTTGCAGAAAATACTGGCCACTGAAGGAGCCCTAGAAACAATCACGTCAGACAATGGCCCTCAATTTTCATCCAGTATACTTTAGAATTTCTGCTCTCAGTACTGAATAATACATCTGACAATGGCACCATTCTATCCATTCTCCAATGGTGTAGTGAAGCAGTTTGTCTGCACCTTTGAGATGCAGATGTGGAGATGCTGTACAAAAGGCCAACATCCTGATCCAGTTCCTGGAATCTTATGGGACTACACCAATATAGGGGCACATCCTGGTATAACTACAGGATAGCCACTGAGTCTGGACCCTCTGGGACCTACAGCATGCACACGACAGCCCAGCTGTTGCCTATTTACTGGGCACAGACGACTGGACTCAAACCTATATGAGAGTTCCAGGATGGATACTAGGATTCATTAGAGCCACCCAGTGGTCACATATGTTCACTGTGGATGCCAATGGAGCCATGCATGTATGGCTTGCCAACCAGCTGTGCCCCCACTTGGCAGCTTTATGTTCAAGACAACCACCATCTCTTCCAGATTATGCTTGATGCCTGGCAGACCTATATCGCTAGGTTAAGTGCTGTAGGAGCTGGTCCCCTATGGAATGGGATTGTTTTCCACCCCCAGCACTGCTGACTTCAAGTACTGACTTAGAGACTGGAATACCACCTCAGCACCACACTCTCACTGGAAGCAGAGGATACAGCAATACGAGGTGTTAAGATGGACAGTGAATATTTAGCTGTCATGCTCATTAACACCTAATTGCTACTGGTACAGCAATCACAACAGCAACAGGGGCATTTCTGACCTTACTTTCCAATTTAAGTAGGGGGTACACTATGTTGATGAGTCAAAACATTATGACCACCTGCTTAATAGCTTGTCTGTCCATTTTGCAATGAAATACATCACTGATTCTGCATGTCAAGGATGTGAGAGTATGTTGGTAGGTTTGTTGAGGTATGTGGCATTAGATGTCTACACACAGGTCATGTAATTCGCATAAATAACAAGCCCCTGGTTTGTGTTCACAGTGATGACACCATATAGCAACCCAGTTAGGGGTCCATAGGATTTACATCAGGCAAATTTGGTCACTACATCATCAACATGAGTTCACTATAATGCTCCTCAAACCATTGTAGCATCATTCTGGCTCCAAGACATGGACAATTATACTGCTGAAGTATGACATCGCCATGAGGGTAGATATCAAGCATGAAGGGATGCAGGTGGTTCACAGCTGTCAGCATGTCTTCAGTTACTACCACAGGTCCCATGCAAGCATAGGAGAATGTCTCCCATAGCATAATATTGCTCCCAATAGCCTGCACCATGGCACACTGCACATTTCAAGCTGCTATTCACTTGAACTATGCCATTTGTGAAGACGACCATCAATCTAGTGTAGCGAAAACATGATTCACTGGAAGAGTCGACACATTTCCATTGATAAACATTCAAATCCCAATGGTCCCATGGCCACTGCAGTCATAACTGATGATGTTGTTGGGTCAACATGTGATGATGTAGGGGTGGTATGCTGCACAGATCCATGTTCAACAATGTAAAATAAACTATGTGCTCTGAAACACTTGTGCATGCACCAGGATTGTGCTCTTTTGGGAGAGGTGCCACAGATCACCATCTATCCTAATTTATAGAGCAGACTAGCCTCTGAACCCAACATTCTGTGAAGAGTCATGGACATCTCCACCATTTAGTGCATAGTGGTCCATTTGCAGTCCACATCTTCGTTAGGGCGATTCCTCATCAATGTCTGCTCTGCTTGCCTACTTTTGTTACCATGTTATGTGCCTGCAGTGCCACCAGGTGGCATCAAATGTTGCGGCAGCCAGTGGTCACAATGTTTTGGCTTATCAACGTCTATTTATATCATCTAACTATGAGCTTAATACCTTGCGATATCTGGTGTCAATGACACCAACAGCAGCTGGTAAGGTGTATTAACTGACCATCACATGGGCCTGGCTGCTGACGTCAAGCAGGAGATAAACTCCAGCTGCCGGGCAGCTGCAAGACACTTTGAATCATGTGGTGAAGCCTACACCTCACCATACTTCATGACCTGGTTGTTTACTTTATTTCAACTAGATTACATTTTTTTATTGCTGGTCTATTGATTATTGATATATTTGCTTGACCATGCACTGTCTGGATTCTTTTCTGGGTGTGTTATGTAATTTAAGATAACTTGATGTGAACTGAAATTGGAAGCTATCAAATGGTGATAGTGTATTCATATGTTCTGTGTAATTAAGAGTGTGCTGCATCATAGCAGATGCAATAATATTTATCTTACCTATAATATTTTGAATAGTCGAAATCTGAACATTAGGTTAAATGGAAGACATTTGAGTTGAGTTTGCATGAAATTTGTGAAAATCTCAAATTACCTCATTAGATGTTATAAATGATGAAGAAAGAGTGATCCCTTCACACATAAAAAAATACAGGAGCATAAAATCTCAAAGAAGGTTATTAAAATCAAATATGAAAAGAGAACAACCAAGTAAGGAGAAGAATAGGAATATAAAATAATGGAACAAATTTTTATTTTTTTAATTTAGTTTTATCAAAATACCACAGAGGGAATGAATATGAGAAAAATGACAAAACAACAAAGAAACTGATGATACCTCACTGTCACAAGTACAATAGGCATGAAACTGAAAAGAATTATATCATGACAATACACTCATTTTCCAGAGTTTTACACCAAATAAACAAATTTTCTACCAATCTGCCTTCTTCTTAATCAATATTCTTCTTACAACAAGGGAGGTCAAATCCTCCAGATACCATCTTATTATTTAAGTTGCTTATTTTTAATGCCAAATCTAAAAGCAGACATAACTGCGTAATAGATGAAAAATAATTATTTGATTTAGAAATAATTAATTCTGTATACTTTAATACACATATACTGTAAAAATTGTTATTTTAAGGTATTTTTAAATAGATTGTTTCATGATTTTGCAGTGTCTATTATGTAATATATGTAACTTAAGATTATGCCTAATGTTTGTTGAAATTTAGGAGTGCTATTTTTTTTAATGAAGGGTATTGTTTCATTGTAAACAGACATCCTGATTTTAATCCAGATGAAGAATATGGAAAAGAAATGGTTGCTTATCTGCCATTCTTTCATGCTTTTGGTCTTCACATAATGATTGGATGCTTTGATGAAGGTGTTGCCATGATAATCATGACACAATTTGACATAGACACGTTTCTGCAACTTATACAGGATTACAAGGTATTATGAATTTCTCAAATACGTTTCCTCTTTGAAATAGTTCCATTTTTATGTCCCAATAGTGTACCAGATCTTCATATGAGGAGTAAAGTCACACCTCTAATATATGTGCACAAGCTATATACAGTGCCCCAGGAGGAATGGTCAGTATTTAGGAATATGACAGGAACACTGAGTTGAAGCAAAAACTTCAATTAAACATTGGATTATAAGATTTGAGCACTTGTTTGTCTCTGACACTGTAAAAAAATCTCTTCTACTGCAAGCTCTATTCTTTCCGTATTTACAGAGGAGCTAGTATGGGGGGGGGGGGGGGGGAAAAAAAAAAAAAAAAAAAAAAAAAAAAAAAAAAAAAAAAAAAAGCTCTAAAATATATACTTTCAGAGCACTTGCTCAGTGGAAGAGATGTGTTTTAGAGTAGCGAAGATGAACAATTGCCTATAGCTCTTAAGGTACACACTTTAGAGCCCACATTTACTCAACATTTTTTATTGTTTTGGTCCATACTACCTCCTCCCAAAATTTGGAAAGCAAAGAACTCACAGTAGAAGAGATTCTTTTCACACAATTGAAGATGAAGAAGTATTCATAGCTCTTAAGGTATACATTATAGAATCTACGATTACTAGTTTTTTTTGCTTTGAATGATTGTTCTTGTCATATCTCTGAATAGTGACCATTACTCTTGTGTCATTCCATATATTTGCACTATATTCAATATATCATATACAATTATGTAAATAAAATGATATTTTAATGATATTAATATAATAGAGGGAAACATTCCACGTGGTAAAAATATATCTAAAGACAAAGATGATGAGACTTACCAAAACAAAGTGCTGGCAGGTCGATAGACACACAAACAAACACAAACACACACACAAAATTCTAGCTTTCGCAACCAATGGTTGCTTCATCAGGAAAGAGGGAAGGAGAGGGAAAGACGAAAGGATGTGGGTTTTAAGGGAGAGGGTAAGGAGTCATTCCAATCCCGGGAGTGGAAAGACTTACCTTAGGGGGAAAAAAGGACAGGTATACACTCGCACACACACACATATCCATCCGCTTTTGTTTCGTAAGTCTCATCATCTTTGTCTTTAGATATAAATGATATTTTAAGATTTTTACAAATATTATCACATTCTACCAAAAATACTTGTATAAAAAGGTTAGTCAGACTGCATTTAGAATTGAAAGAGGAGTTATACATGGAGATACCATTATGTGAAAACTGTTCCCAGTAATCCTAGAGGATGCATTCAGATCCTTAAAACTAGGAAAACAGAAAAAAATCACTGCTACTTGAACATATCTAAACCAATTTTGTTTTGTTGATGAAATTGCACTGTCTGCTTAAACTGGAATAAAACTTTAGCATTTAATGTAAGAATTTAATAGAGCATGTCTGGTATCAGATTTGAACATCAAACTCAATAAGATGAAAATTATTTGTAAACAACATATTCAGAATAAAATAATATACAAGAAGTCACAGAGCCAGCGTATGAGATTTTATACGGTGTTTAGGCCAAAGAAGAAAACAATGGATGAATAGAAAAAGCAACAGAACAGTAAAAATGGTCTAGTAGTAAGGTAAACAGGATTTTCAAATATAGCTTTGAATATGTCTGAAACGGAGTGTTCTCAATCAGAGTGTATGCTGTGTGTATTGACTTGTGACAGTCAGGCATGGTTGGCTGGCTGATTTGGGAGAGGGGACCAAACAGCTAGGTCATTGGTCCCATCGGATTAAGGACGGATGGGGAAGAAAGTTGGCTGTGCCCTTTCAAAGACACTATTCTGCCATTTGCCTGAAGCCATTTAGGGAAATCGTAGAAAACCTCAATCCAGTTTGAACCATCATCCTCCCAAATGCAAGTCCTCTGTGTTAACCACTGTGCCACCTCACTCATTAGCTGGCATGGATATTTAATGTAACAAAGTGAGAGTTGCTGAGCTAGCAGTTGGGAGATGCTTGTTGGGAATTACTGTGAGAGACATGTGAGCAAACAAATAGCAGATGTAATTAATCGTACAATGAAAATTTGACAGAAATATGTGGGACATGGTAGGTGGACTGAAGAAGATGTTTGCTGAATTCTAAGTGGCAAGAACACTAAGATGATAGTTCATGGAAGGTTCATGAAGGATTTATATAAATGCATGTAACTTAAGACCACAACAAACAATGGAAAGTCCAGGATGGAATAGCAACAAAATTACAAAAAGGATAGATTGAGACTCACCAGCCCAGGTAGCTGTGCGTGCTAAACTGCTGCTACTCGGATGAAGAGGTGTACTTACTCCAGATTAAATCTATCCATCAGATTAACAACAGAGGTTGGTGTGCCGGGCAGCCTGGATGTGGTTTTTAGGTGGTTTCCCACATCTCACTAGGTGAATACTGGGCTGTTTCCCAAGTCCCTCCTCAGTTACACAACTTCATAAACATTTATAAAACTTTCACCTACTTTCATGTGAATAACACAACAACTGAAAGTTGTTATGCATAGCTTCTGTCCTGGGTGGTAGCAGGGTGATAATAGTAAGAATCATGCCAAATCCATTAATAACCATGCTGACCCAATACTGATGTTGGACACAATCACAAGAAAAAGAAGAAGATCGATCACTGCTGACTATGTAGAGAAGGTGTTGAGTTGTAGACAGGCACAATGAAAAGACTGCTAGACATTCAAGCTTTCACTCATTCTTCAGAAACAGAAAACATATACACATTCACGAAAGCATGAATGACACTCACATGATCACTGTCTTAAGCTGCTTAGGATTAATTCCAAGTGCATCTGACATGAGTCCAGTTGGGGTGGGTGGTGGGGGTAAGGATCATTGGCTGGTGCGGGAGGGATAGCTGCATAGTAATAGGGGAAGATGATATGCTGTGGGGAAAAGGCAGAGCTAGTGCAGTATTGAGAAATTGTGTTTGGTGGAGGAGGGGGGTGGGGGGGGGGGGGGGGGGCAGGAGGCAATGGGACAGCAAAGACATAGAGAAGAGGAGCAGTTAGTAGGCACACTAATGGAATAGAGGGCATGTGAAGTGCTGGAGTCAGTAGGCAGTGGACAGGGACTAATGAAGATTGAGGCCCTGGGGTTTATGGAAACAAAGGATATGTTGTAAGGAGAGTTTTCACTTGTACAATTCAAAAAAAGCTGATGTTGGTAGGAAGGATCCAGATAGCACAATCTGTGAAGTTATCACCAAAGTGAAGTGCAGCATGCTGGATAATGTGTTCAGCAACTGGGTGGCACAGCTGTCTCTTAGCAGCAGTTTGTTGGGGGCCATTCATATGGACAGATAGCTTGTTAGTTGTCATAGTAATGTGGAAAGCAGCACAATGGTTGCAACTTAGTTTGTAGACTGCATGGCTGCTTTCAGAGATAGCCTTGTCTTTGATGGGATACAAGAAGCCTATAACAGGAGTGGAGCAGGTGATAGTGGAAGAATGTATGCGACAGGTCTTGCATCTAGGTTCTACTGCAGGGATATGAGCTGTGAGGCAATGGGTTGGGAGTAGGGGTGCAGTGGGGTTGGACAAGGATCTTGTGCAGATTTTGTGGGTGGTGAAATAACACTATGGGTGGGGGTTGAGAGGATAGTTCATACAATATTCCTCACGTTAGGGCATGATGAGAGGTGACTGAAACTAGCAGAGAATGTGTTTCATTTTATCCAGTCTTGGATGGTACTTAGTCATGAGAGGTGTGCTCATTCTTGGCCAGACAGTGGGTGACTGTGGGAGGTGGTAGGTGACTGGAGGGACAGTACATAGGAAATCTGTTTCTGAACAAAGATGGGAGGCTAATTTTGGTCTGTGAAGGCTTCAATGGGACCCTTTGCTTACTAAGAGAGGGACTGCTCATCATTACAGATGCAATGACCATGAGCAGCTATGCTGTATGGAAGAGACTTCTTGATATGGATTGGGTGGCAGCCTTCAAAGCTGAGATATTGTTGGTGATTAATAGGTTTGATGCAGACAAAGGCACTGATGTGGCCATTCTTGAAGTGGAGGTTGCTTGTTGGATTGAGATGAAGTGAACAGGGGAGAAGGTATTGAGGTTCTGGAGGAATGTGGATAGGGTGTTGTCATGCTGGGTTCAGATCACTAAGATATCATCAGTGAATGTGAACCAGATGAGGGGTTTGGGATTCTGCGTGATTAGGAAGGATTCTTTCAGATGGCTGCTGAATATGTTGGTATAGGATCGAGTCATGTGGATGCCTAGTGCTGTACCATGGATTTGTTTGTAGATGATGCCTTCAAAGTAGAAATAATTGTGGGTGAGGATATAGGAAGAAAGTTGTGGATTTGAAGTCAGTTTGGTGTTGGGCAAGGAAGTTTTCAGTAGTGGCAAGACCATGGGCATTGGAGATGTTATTGTAGAGGGAGGTTGCATTGACAGTGACGAGCAGAGTGCCATGTGATAAAGGTACAGGAACTATGGAGAGTTGCTAGAGGAAATTATTGGTGTCATTTTTGAAGGGGGATAGGTTACAGGTAAGAGGCTAAAGTGTTGATCCTCTGTGGAGGCATAGTAACTGGCCACAACAGGGCATTCTGGTTGTTTGTGTTTATGTACTTTAGTAAGCATGTAGATGGTAGGAATGAAGGGAGTGGCGAGGGTGAGGGGAGAGAGAGAGAGAGAGAGAGAGAGAGAGAGAGAGAGACTCAGAAGAGGTTCTGGGATGGACCTTAGGATTTGAGGAGGGATTAGAGAACATGCTAGATTTCTAAAATGGGGTCACTGTGGCAGGTTTTATAGATGGACAAATCTGTCAGCTGACATAGTTCCTCAACCAAGTGATCCCTGAGGTTCAAAAAATGCAGTGGTGCCACATTTGTTGGGAGGTATGATTATAAGATCAGGGTCAGTTTTTAGGTGGTGGATTGCAATTCTTTCTGCAGATGTGAGGTTAGTTTCCATGTTGAGAGGTTAAGCAATTCTGGAATGTTAACAGGGATGGTTGAGGGGCACTGGGGGATGATTAGGGTTGGGTGAAGGAGTGAAATGTGTCAGGCAAAGTTCAACATTGACTTTGGATTGAGTTTGATTGTTAGGTTAGCAGCAAAAAAGTTTTTCCATCATAGGGAATGGAAGAAGGAGAGAAGTTCTTTAACAAGTCCAGCTTTATTGAATATAAGAGTGGGGTAAAAGATACAGCTCTTAGAAAGGACTGATTCTTCTGTGGTACTGAGGCTTTTGGAGGGAAGGCTGATGGTTGTGTTTTGGGTTTGTTTGGATTCTGGATGGTGTTGTGAGTGAGTTTCTGACAGCATAGTAGATGTAGCAGGTCTGCAAGGCAGGGTTTGTCAGCTATGAGGGGCTGCAGGGGAGGTTTGTTGGAAGCACTTATAGAGGTGGCAGGTAGTGGTAGTACAAGTTGAAAGTAGGAGATGAACAGGTTGGAGAGTTTTCTGAAGTGAAATTGTATATGCTGCTCTAGTGTGTGTGTGTGTGTGTGTGTGTGTGTGTGTGTGTGTGTGTTGTTCTATTTCTGAATTGAATGACTTTTTTGTCCAAAAGCTTAAATGTGTTGTCAGCCTTTTCACTGCATCTGTCTGGAACTCATCACCTCCTCAATGTGGTGAATAGCAATCTGTTATTTTCAACATATTGTTATTATCCCATCTTAGACTTTCCATTGATTGATTTTGCCTAATAGCTTTCCTTGCGCAAGCGCAATTGAGTCACATTTGAGTAGTAGATTCTCCCACTTCTGGTTACAGGAATGTGGCTGTTGGTTGTGCAAGCAGTCGCAGCAAGCAGCTAGATGCTACTGGGAAATGGGGGTGTCAAATTCATACTCTTGTGGGAAAAAAAACTTGTTTCACAAAGCGCCTAGCATCCAGCGCATGTTGGTCTATCGATTATTCATATGATTTTGAAATGCATCCCTGTAGGTTTTTGTACATTTTTGAACACATTTTAAGTTGATTTATGAATGAATCATAAGTTGATTTTTGAATGCGTGCATAGTGTACATGATGTCTCTGTCAGGAGAATCCTCATCGCATCTAGAAGTAAACTTTCCGCAGGCAAAAGGGGATGGGGCTATACAAGATGAGTGGAGTAAAGCCGAACTGATGAACGCCAATTGGTATCTGATTATGTGGTTGATTGGGTTTGCAAATGTTCAGCATTGTTATAATTACTAGCAAAATCCATAGATTCAGACTACCAGAGTGGAGATAAATGACTAACAGGAATAACAGGTGAGAAAGATTACGTATTATCTTCTCGGTGTATCCAAGAAGATGAAATTTTGACAGAAAATTTTTGGCCAAATTGCTACACTAGTAAGGACCAGTTGTACAGTCCCTGGTTAGCAGCTATTACCTACCAGTTTCTTTTGTGTTTCATGTACATTATGGTATTAGTGTGTAACTGTGACCTCTCGTATAGTGCACCATTTCCCTCACCATTTCATCCAAAGTATTTAGTTGTATTGTTTGTGTTGTGTGTGATTAAGCTTAGAGTGAATTCATCCATGGTTGCTTCATCCACCTCTCCTTGTATTACAAGTGCACATCAGTGTTTTGTTGTCATGATAACATTGAATGTGACCAGTCTGGTTATAACTGTGAACTGATATATTTGTCTAAGTTATGTAGATTGCACAGGTGTGTTCGCAAGTTGTAAACTGCTTAGTGCCTTTTGACATGTTGTGTATGGTAAATGGTGTCCACACCTCAAGCTGCGAGCACACACTGTGTGTCACCCACAGCAACTTATATGCATACGCTGGAGTGTATTATGTTGAATGATATGAACACCTTCAAGTTAGTATTTAGTTTTGCTTTGGTATGCACACCAGATCCAGGTACACATGAATAGTAGTGTCCACAAGGACAGAAGAAGTTTTTTTTTTCTGGGACAGCTTAAGTTAGTAAGCTATCCTGTGTAATCCTACTATATACATTATACTATACTATATGTACTGTAGTTGTGTCCGCTTCCAATAAAGAAACCATTAGAACATTTCTGTGTTCCATTATTTCATTCTCTAGACCCAGCCCTACATGTGCTAGAGAACACCACAAGTTGGGCTCACGTCTAGCAAGATAGTGAGGAACATATTTTTCTTGAAATAATTGTATCACATAGTTCCGTAGATCCTATCAAGAAGCAAAACCTTCAGGTATATGGACTAGGTGAATGTATACATTAACAGAAGACATTGAAAACATAGAATCTTAATCTGTATACTGCATTAACTATTACTGTGCTGCTTAGTGCTGTTCATGATTATTCCAGTTAAATTTAATCAAGTAAACTAGAAAGTAAGCTGCTACTTACAAAAATTTGCTGCCTCCTATATTATTTATTTTATTTGATCCAAGAATAATTTTTAGTACATTGTTTATACATATGATGTAGTAAAAGGGTAAAAATAATTAATCTATGATTACAGTAGTCATTGGGACTGCAAGGTCAACACAATCAAAGTGTACAATGATATAAACTGACATACTATATTGCTTCTACATATGACAGCTGTAGTTATTATGTGAGACTACATGATCAGTACAAAGTAACTTATAGTGAAGTGACACAAAACATTATTAACAACATTTATTAAATGAGGTTTACTTATTATAATATTCCAGAAATTCAGAGACAGATTGCAAGCAGTGGTCAAGCAAGAACTATTTGAAATTTACCTGAAACGTATTTAATGTTGGTATGCATTTTTCAGTAAGAGGGCATTTGATTATACAACATAACTCCAGTATGGTACTCTCTTCTTTTTCATAAGTTTGTACTTACTGTGTTAATGTGTAGTTTCAGCTCCTGTCTATTTTCATATGCATTTGTATCATAGTTATGTTTGAAAATGTCTGATGATCTTTTTCTGTATTTTAACTTTTTTTAAAATTGTGGAATCCCATCCAAAAATTATTCTGTACTTCAGCAATGACTGTACACTACCATGGTACATTGTAAAAAGTAGTATTTCATATATGTACAAAACAAAGCAGTGGTAGTATCTTCAGACTTTTAAAAATGGTCCACAGGAATCCCTGCATTTAGCTCCCTTTATCACTCCGATAATCTTTTTCTGTATTTTAACTTTTTTTAAAAAAATTGTGGAATCCCCACCAGAAATTATTCTGTACATCAGCAATGATTGTACACTACCATGGTACATTGTTGACATCTATTAGAAGCTTATACTTTGAGTGAGAATCCTAACAGTATATGTAAGTGTGTTCAGTTTTTCACTTAGAGTTTTAAGGTGCATCTCCCACTCCTTAATATGTATGCCTAAAAATTTTGTATGTTCACAATTGAGACATACACTCCTGGAAATTGAAATAAGAACACCGTGAATTCATTGTCCCAGGAAGGGGAAACTTTATTGACACATTCCTGGGGTCAGATACATCACATGATCACACTGACAGAACCACAGGCACATAGACACAGGCAACAGAGCATGCACAATGTCGGCACTAGTACAGTGTATATCCACCTTTCGCAGCAATGCAGGCTGCTATTCTCCCATGGAGACGATCGTAGAGATGCTGGATGTAGTCCTGTGGAATGGCTTGCCATGCCATTTCCACCTGGCGCCTCAGTTGGACCAGCGTTCGTGCTGGACGTGCAGACCGCGTGAGACGACGCTTCATCCAGTCCCAAACATGCTCAATGGGGGACAGATCCGGAGATCTTGCTGGCCAGGGTAGTTGACTTACACCTTCTAGAGCACGTTGGGTGGCATGGGATACATGCGGATGTGCATTGTCCTGTTGGAACAGCAAGTTCCCTTGCCGGTCTAGGAATGGTAGAATGATGGGTTCGATGACGGTTTGGATGTACCGTGCACTATTCAGTGTACCCTCGACGATCACCAGTGGTGTACGGCCAGTGTAGGAGATCGCTCCCCACACCATGATGCCGGGTGTTGGCCCTGTGTGCCTCGGTCGTATGCAGTCCTGATTGTGGCGCTCACCTGCACGGCGCCAAACACGCATACGACCATCATTGGCACCAAGGCAGAAGCGACTCTCATCGCTGAAGACGACACGTCTCCATTCGTCCCTCCATTCACGCCCTCCACTGGAGGCGGGCTGCACGATGTTGGGGCGTGAGCGGAAGACGGCCTAACGGTGTGCGGGACCGTAGCCCAGCTTCATGGAGACGGTTGCGAATGGTCCTCGCCGATACCCCAGGAGCAACAGTGGCCCTAATTTGCTGGGAAGTGGCGGTGCGGTCCCCTACGGCACTGCGTAGGATCCTACGGTCTTGGCGTGCATCCGTGCGTCGCTGCGGTCCGGTCCCAGGTCGACGGGCATGTGCACCTTCCGCCGACCACTGGCGACAACATCGATGTACTGTGGAGACCTCACGCCCCACGTGTTGAGCAATTCGGCGGTACGTCCACCCGGCCTCCCGCATGCCCACTATACGCCCTCGCTCAAAGTCCGTCAACTGCACATACAGTTCACGTCCACGCTGTTGCGGCATGCTACCAGTGTTAAAGACTGCGATGGAGCTCCGTATGCCACGGCAAACTGGCTGACACTGACGGCGGCGGTGCACAAATGCTGCGCAGCTAGCGCCATTCGACGGCCAACACCGCGGTTCCTGGTGTGTCCGCTGTGCCGTGCGTGTGATCATTGCTTGTACAGCCCTCTCGCAGTGTCCGGAGCAAGTATGGTGGGTCTGACACACCGGTGTCAATGTGTTCTTTTTTCCATTTCCAGGAGTGTATTTTTCCTTCATTGATGAAAACAGGGTTTGCAGGATGGTGGTTTTGTATGGAGTGAAAGTTAACTACAACAGTTTTTTCAGAATTAATGATGACCCTATTGATCCTGAGCCACTGTGCTAAACTGTGCATAACTGACATTGCAGTTTCCTACAGATTTTCTTCACTGTTTGATTGAATTAGAATATTAGTGCCATTTGCAAGGAGTTTTGTGGTTCCATTGTGTATTTTATCAGCCAAGCCATTTACATACAGCAGAAATAGAATAGGTCCCAGAACTGACCTTCTGGGTCTTCCTACATTAATTTTTGCTCATTACTGCAAAAACTAGAATTTTTTGTCTTCAATCTCTTTTTATTTTATTTTCATAATCTGTTGATTATGATAGATACCACCTACAGGAAAATTAAAGAGACCTTTGGAGATAAGAGAACGACTTGTATGAATATCAAGAGCTCAGATGGAAACCCAGTTCTAAGCAAAGAAGGGAAAGCAGAAAGATGGAAGGAGTATATAGAGGGTCTATACAAGGGCGATGTACTTGAGGACAATATTATGGAAATGGAAGAGGATGTAGATGAAGATGAAATGGGAGATATGATACTGCGTGAAGAGTTTGACAGAGCACTGAAAGACCTGAGTCGAAACAAGGCCCCCGGAGTAGACAATATTCCATTGGAACTACTGACGGCCGTGGGAGAGCCATTCCTGACAAAACTCTACCATCTGGTGAGCAAGATGTATGAAACAGGCGAAATACCCTCAGACTTCAAGAAGAACATAATAATTCCAATCCCAAAGAAAGCAGGTGTTGACAGATGTGAAAATTACCGAACTATCAGCTTAATAAGTCACAGCTGCAAAATACTAACACGAATTCTTTACAGACGAATGGAAAAACTAGTAGAAGCCAACCTCGGGGAAGATCAGTTTGGATTCCGTAGAAACACTGGAACACATGAGGCAATACTGACCTTACGACTTATCTTAGAAGAAAGGTTAAGGAAAGGCAAACCTACGTTTCTAGCATTTGTAGACTTAGAGAAAGCTTTTGACAATGTTGACTGGAATACTCTCTTTCAAATTCTAAAGGTGGCAGGGGTAAAATACAGGGAGCGAAAGGCTATTTACAATTTGTACAGAAACCAGATGGCAGTTATAAGAGTCGAGGGACAAGAAAGGGAAGCAGTGGTTGGGAAGGGAGTAAGACAGGGTTGTAGCCTCTCCCCGATGTTGTTCAATCTGTATATTGAGCAAGTAGTAAAGGAAACAAAAGAAAAATTAGGAGTAGGTATTAAGATTCATGGAGAAGAAATAAAAACTTTGAGGTTCGCCGATGACATTGTAATTCTGTCAGAGACAGCAAAGGACTTGGAAGAGCAGTTGAATGGAATGGACAGTGTCTTGAAAGGAGGATATAAGATGAACATCAACAAAAGCAAAACAAGGATAATGGAATGTAGTCTAATTAAGTCGGGTGATGCTGAGGGAATTAGATTAGGAAATGAGACACTTAAAGTAGTAAAGGAGTTTTGCTATTTGGGGAGCAAAATAACTGATGATGGTCGAAGTAGAGAGGATATCAAATGTAGGCTGGCTATGGCAAGGAAAGCGTTTCTGAAGAAGAGAAATTTGTTAACATCCAGTATTGATTTAAGTGTCAGGAAGTCATTTCTGAAAGTATTCGTATGGAGTGTAGCCATGTATGGAAGTGAAACATGGACGATAAATAGTTTGGACAAGAAGAGAATAGAAGCTTTCGAAATGTGGTGCTACAGAAGAATGCTGAAGATTAGATTGGTAGATCACATAACTAATGAGGAAGTATTGAATAGGATTGGGGAGAAGAGAAGTTTGTGGCACAACTTGACCAGAAGAAGGGATCGGTTGGTAGGACATGTTCTGAGGCATCAAGGGATCACCAATTTAGTATTGGAGGGGAGCGTGGAGGGTAAAAATCGTAGAGGGAGACCAAGAGATGAATACACTAAGCAGATTCAGAAGGATGTAGGTTGCAGTAGGTACTGGGAGATGAAAAAGCTTGCACAGGATAGAATAGCATGGAGAGCTGCATCAAACCAGTCTCAGGACTGAAGACCACAACAACAACAACAACAACAATCTGTTGATGATTGTTGAGATACAAATGGATCCACAGTTTTCATTGGTATCATTGCTGTTGTATACATCATACCAGTTTTCACATTTCAGGAGGAATCAAAAATATTCCAAACTAGATAGCTAGTACTGATAGCTTATTATTTGTTTGATTACAATGGTATTTTTCAAAGAAATTATTTATCTACATCTGCAAACACTGAATCCATTTTAAATACGTTATTACTTGTCATGCCACTTTTCAATGAACACTGCTGCTAGCCATGCATTTAACACAGCTTTTCAATTCCTTTGTCAAGATAGTCTGATAATTTCTACAACATATAGCTGATGAAACATGTTTTCAATTTTCTTTTCAAATTATATGGATTCCCAATTCCTTGTTTCATGTATTGGGGAAGCTTGTTGTATATGTTCCCACCAGAGCTCATAACTCAATTTTAACTTCAGATAAGGAGGCAAAATCTACATCAAAATTAAATTTGTATCAAGTACTGTGAGTATGCAAATCACAGTTCATCTGAAACTGATTTTTATTGTCAGCAACAAAAACCATTAAGGAATAAATATATTGCGAAGTGAGTGTAAGAATACCAAGATTCTTAAAAAGGTTTTTGTAAGTTCTGCAGTTTATTTACCTTACACATTATACTTACTGCCAACTTCTGCTGAATAAACACTCTATTTACTGTTTGTGCACTGCCTCAGAAGATAATTCCAAGAGACAACAATGAGCATAAGTATGTGAAATAAGCCTTGTCTTTAGGCCAACATAGTGAGAGATGTTACTAAGGGCATAACACCAATTTAACTATTTATCCCATTGGACTGCAGGAAATTTTACACACTGTGCTTCATTCAGTGTGCAATCATTAATTTCTACTCTTGGTGCAGACAAGTCATTACTGCTTATCTGAACTTGCATAATATGAACCATCATAAAATTAAAATTAAACTGTTAGCTGTGAACCAATTGTAGACCAGTTCCATTATCATTTGAGCTGTGTCTGCTAAGGCTTAGTTTAGATGCTTGATTGATAGGTTTGTTTATTTATTTAAATTTTCTTTGCATGGACCCATCACAGTGATGGCTTTTCCAAGTATCAGAAATAAAAATATGACAAATTACACTTACAAATTGTGTTTCACACTACAGCTACTGCATCTTATGTCTGTTTCATACATTTATTACACTACAGCTTATCTGCTACTGGTTAATGTCACAATCACTGCTTTAAAATTCAGGAAAGATTTAATTTTGAGTTGAAAATCATTCTCCACCCAGGTTCATAAAGAGTTTGGTAGTTTGTTAAACCACATCACACCTTTGATGTGTGGGCTTCCATGTGCAATTTTTAAAGTTGTTCTTTTCCAGAAATACTTCATTTTTATCCTGGTATTATGATCATGTACATCACTGCTCTTGATAACTTCCATTGGTTGACTCTTCAAAATGTAAATAATTTAAATATGTATAAGGAATATATCTAGTGTTAGGTATTTGTTCTGCACAAACACTTCACAACATGATTCTTTATGGCCATGTACAAATTTTATTACTCTTTTCTGGAACTAAAATATTCTTTTTAAATGTACTTTGGCTGCACAGCCCTATAGTTCAATTCTGTGATTATGAAAGGAGTAAATTGTTTCATAGTACACAAATGTTAATGTTTTGTTAAGAACTATTCTTCTGAGTTGGCTAAGAAAGTATAAGACATTGCTAACTTTTGGAGGCCTGACTGCACAAAGACTGACCATTTGGCCAAAGTGGCCTACCAGAAATAATGTAATATGGTAAATCCATAACTGAAACATAGTATTCTAATTTCTTAGGTGTTATTGATAAAAACACGAACTACAAGTCACATGTCAAATATCGTATTAATTTTTAAGTTCTACAATTTTTGCATTATATTTGTATCACATTTTGTAGTTGACTTAATTTTCCTATTTCCATTCACTAATATCTTACAGCATCATATTTTAGGGTAATTTTTCACTGAGGAAAAAAGTGTTTGTAGCATAGACATGTGTAATGAGGATAATATTTGTTGTCCATTTTGAAAGCTCTCGCAGACAGAGGTTATTTTGCAAGACTGTATGTAATACAATAGTCAACTAAATTACATTTGAACTGAATTAGTGTAAAAAGAAAATATTTATGAATTCCTGTAACTATTTACATAACAATGTAGACTGCATTATATAATATGTAGAGTAGAATGTGTTGTATGTGGTGTTTAATGCTTGTAAATGAGTGTCCTAATTCTCTAATATCAGTTATGCTGCACATAATATCAATTACGCTGCACAGGTTCAGTCACTTGCATTGGTGCCACCAATAGTAGCACTGATTTCATATCATCCAAGTGTAGCCAACTATGACTTATCAAGCGTTCGACGTGTGGGATGTGGAGCTGCCCCTCTAGGCTCTGACCTACAGGAAGCTTTCAAGAAACGCCTCCCCAGTGTTGAAGAAATTACTCAAGCTTATGGACTCACAGAAGCCACACTTATTGTTACTAGAATTCCCCCTGGTAAAAATAAGATGGGCTCATCAGGAGTGGCGGCACCTGGCATTGAAGTTAAGGTAAATATTATTCTTAGAATAGTAACTTTAATGCAGTGATAATACATTTACGGAACACACTAACATATGTTTATTTATATTGACAGACTTTTGGCCTGTAATATAATAAAAGCTTTAGGAATATTGTTGATGATTGTTCATTTTTAGGGACTAACCATTTTGTTCATTAGTTTCTTTATATTCTGGCTGGTTCATCACTGTTAAGACTCTCTCACTTGTAACATTAGTGCATAATTATATGATTAACATGATGAGAACCTGGTCAAGCAGCCAATACACTATTCCATGGTGAGCGAGTCTGACGTTTTGCTGAAAAAGTGGTGTGAAGGGTGTCAGTGAGGAGGTAATCAGCACATGATGAAATTTTGTGGTAGAGCATAGGACTCTCTTGGTGGCTGCTTAATCATCTGCTACCACAAGATACAGAGAATTTTTCAGGTTCAGGGATATCTGTATGCAGTCCATTTAGGGAATCAAAGTTTATTACTCAAAATTTATAATCTTACTCTTACTGGATTGCCAGCACTCAGTTAATTCATAAAGAGTATTTGTCACTTTCGGTTAAACACAGCTTCTTAGCTTGAGTAATTAGGCTTTTGTGGACTGTTATTCCACAGCTGACAAGAAATTGGCATACAGTCTTTGATGGCGGGATACCTTCCTCTTTTAGTATACTATTCATGGGGCTTGTCTGTAATGTGCAATGCTTCCATACCTACATTTACACATATGATGTCCAGGAGGTGTAGTACTGATGCTGCTATGACGTCCTGCCCATCACATCTGTGCCTACATGTGCAGAATGTAGGTGTAAGTGAATCCTATGATCTGCTTCCCAGGTGGGGCTGATGAGGTATCTGAGTGCATTTAGTTTAAATGTACAGTTTCCCTTTAGCTGATGTGTGGTAGCCATATCTGGTAACAAGTAGGAGGCTGAGGAAGCAGCGTTGCTCAGCTATACCTACAGCATCAGTAGAATTCAGGGAAATGGTATAATTAGTTGTTCTGAAGTGCGTATATTGGCTTTTAGAAAGAATCATCCAGAATCCAAACTTGAAGCCAAATTTTGTTCTTTGTAGATGCCTCCCATTACCTGGCTTTCAGTGGCAGCTACCATTCATGAAGGACTAAAGTGTAGATACATTACAGTTGCATCTAGTTAACTGTCTCTTACTTCCTCTGGATGGCACATTACAAGATCCACCAAGCCCTTTGATTCCCCAGCTTCCTTTTTTCCCCAGTGTTTTTATCTGATCCACTAAATTCAACAATTATTTTGTAGTTAGGGCAGCCACAGCTTAGATTATACATTTTTGCTGGAAAGAAATTTCAAAAAATTCTCCTACACAATCTTAAAAAATCCTTTAAAAATCATTTTCAGGGTGTATATGTCTCAAGACAATCAGGAAATCTGAGAAAATCCAGGATTTTCTTTTTAACTCTGGGAATTTTCCATTGTTTTAATTTGCAGGCAAATTTTTATAATTTTGATGGTAAGAACTAATACTCTAAAGAATTTTACTTTAGCCCGCTAATGCAGAATAATACTGTGGCAATGAAACATTAAAAAAAACACTATAATAAAATTAAGATGCAAAGAAAATGTACCATTTAGAACACACAGTATGCATCACAGTCCAAAACACATACAGTCGCAACACTGCTGTTCATTTTTGTTGTACTATGGGGCAGCAGCACTCCAAGTGGCCAGAAAGCTACATTTCTGAATATAATGTTGGATGAATGTGAACAGTATCATTTATATTGATTGTAACATAGTTTTTACAATGGGGAGCATATCTACTGCCCTAAAAATTGACAACAACTATGAAGTAACACCACATTAATTTTTCTTTAGTTTCCTAAGAACAATGGGAAGTATGAAATGGTACTTTGCTGAAAAGTTTATTTAGGATTCTCTTGTAAACTGAAAATATACAGGGTGTTACAAAAAGGTATGGCCAAATTTTCAGAAAACATTCCTCACACACAAATAAAGAAAAGATGTTATGTGGACATGTGTCCGGAAATGCTTAATTTCCATGTTAGAGCTCATTTTAGTTTCATCAGTATGTACTGTACTTCCTCGATTCACCGCCAGTTGGCCCAATTGAAGGAAAGTAATGTTGACTTCAGCACTTGTGTTGACATGCGATTCATTGCTCTACAGTACTGGCATCAAGCACATCAGTACGTAGCATCAACAGGTTAGTGTTAATCACGAATGTGGTTTTGCAGTCAGTGCAATGTTTACAAATACGGAGATGGCAGATGCCCATTTGATGTATGGACTAGCACGGGGCAATAGCTGTGGCGCAGTACGTTTGTATCGAGACAGGTTTCCGGAATGAAGGTATCCCGACAGGAAGACGTTCGAAGCAATTGATCGGCGTCTTAGGGAGCACGGAACATTCCAGCCTATGACTCGTGTCTGGGGAAGACCTAGAACGACAAGGACACCTGCAATGGATGAGGCAATTCTTCGTGCAGTTGAAACCCTAATGTCAGTGTCAGAGAAGTTGCTGCTGTACAAGGTAACGTTGACCACGTCAGTGTATGGAGAGTGCTATGGAAGAACCAGTTGTTTCCGTACCATGTACAGCATGTGCACGCACTATCAGCAGCTGATTGGCCTCCACGGGTACACTTCTGTGAACGGTTCATCCAACAATGTGTTAATCCTCATTTCAGTGCAAATGTTCTCTTTACGGATGAGGCTTCATTCCAACATGATGAAATTGTAAATTTTCACAATCAACATGTGTGGACTGACGACAATCCGCACGCAATTGTGCAGTCACGTCATCAACACAGATTTTCTGTGAACATTTGGGCAGGCATTGTTGATGATGTCTTGATTGGGCCCCATGTTCTTCCACCTACACTCAATGGAGCATGTTATCATGATTTCATACGGGATACTCTACCTGTGCTGCTAGAACATGTGCCTTTACAAATACGACACAACATGTGGTTCATGCACGATGGAGCTCCTGCACATTTCAGTCGAAGTGTTCGTACACTTCTCAACAACAGATTTGGTGACCGATGGATTGGTAGAGGCGGACCAATTCCATGGCTTCCACACTCTCCTGACCTCAACCCTCTTGACTTTCACTTATGGGGGCATTTGAAAGCTCTTGTCTACACAACCCCGGTACCAAATGTAGAAACTCTTCGTGCTCGTATTGTGGACAGCTGTGATACAATACGCCATTCTCCAGGGCTGCCTCAGCACATCAGGGATTCCATGTGACGGAGGGTGGATGCATGTATCCTCGCTAACGGAGGACATTTTGAACATTTCCTATAACAAAGTGTTTGAAGTCATGCTGGTATGTTCTGTTGCTGTGTGTTTCCATTCCATGATTAATGTGATTTGAAGAGAAGTAATAAAATGAGCTATAACATGGAAAGTAAGCGTTTCTGGACACATGTCCACATAACATATTTTCTTTCTTTGTGTGTGAGGAATGTTTCCTGAAAGTTTGGCTGTACCTTTTTGTAACACCCTGTATAATGAGGAATTTTGTTTTCCTTTAAGAACTTCAAGTGGCTAGAAAAGAAGACCTCACCTTTTGCAGAAAGACTTCGTCTATCTATTCAACAATGCAAAGTTTTCTTCAATGGATTTTCAGTCAAATGACAATAAAATGTCAGAAGTAATAAAACTTTTTTTCTAACACAGAGTGAACCAATCTCAGTACTGTTGCTACACCGGAGACACAAACGGCAAAAGTCTTAAACAGATTCACTTTTGATCCAAAAGCAGCTAAATTTACAAAAATATTCGTGCATTGGAAAGTTGAATGAAATGTAAGAATGTGCAAAAATACGCAGTGTACATGTTGCAGCACGTCAAAGATCTTTCCAAAATATGTTTTATTTGCTACGTTTCACTTGATAAAGTGTCGGTAAGTTCTACGCAGGTGTATAAAACTTTTACCATTCAAAGGACTGATAAGTTTTACAGCTCCAAGGGAAAGTATTCTGTCACTTAACATGGGAAACATGTATTTTCACACAGGAAAAGTGTATTTTTAACCGAAAAATCTGGGAATCATTTTTTCTTGTCTGTGTATACACCCTGATTTAAAAATTCTTTGAGAATGAATGAAAATTCAAGGTGCATTAGCTGTTTACAGGTACCCTTAATAAACAACATAACTGGTTTCACACTGTTGTATGCACATATTCATGTGATAATTTGTACTGAACACAAAAAATGTTTTTATAAAATGCCGTTAATAAATGGCATGTAATAGTGAGAAAGAAGAACAGGTTTTTAGTCAGACCTTTTCATTTCACAAGGATAGTCAGAATGTGCCATGTCGCAGCAAACTGATTGTGTAACCTCTTAAAATGTTGCTCATTGGATGGCTAAACTGGGAATTTATACACCATAAGATAAATGTCAAAAGCATCAAAACTCATTTTCCAATAAAGCATCTAGGGAACAAGAGCAAATCCCTACAAATTAGAACATACAGGGCAGAAACAGTGGTAATGGATGCACATACTCTAGTAAAATATGTAGGAAATGAGAGCAGATCACTGCAAATTAAAACATATAGGGCAGAAACAGTTGTAACAGGCTCCATGTAGTGCAAGATGACACTCACCGAAGCTCTGATACAATAGAATCAAGATTTAAAAAGTTGACACCTTATTAAACATCCTGTAGGTCTATAGTGCAGTCCACATTAAATGAGGAGTGCAGTTAAAGCATACTAGATCTCTGCCAGATGGATAAAATCATAGTTCATGTAGATTGCCTACAGATAAACATTAACCAAAATATGTTTTTAACCAACGGTAGTCAAGCATAAATAGGGAGAAAATGGGGGAGCAAGTGAACACTTTTTAAGAGGGAAGAACTGATAAGATAAACTTTTTGAAAAAGTACCTATAAATTGTTACTGAGGCAATGGGGAAGGAACTACAAAAGTTTAAAGTGGTCATCTGGTGATAGGTTCTTGCACCAGGGTATTAAGAGTCCTTCCTGTATGGCATCCATTGCAGTGGGCTGATGTGACTGTCGCACAGTAGAAGAGGTCACAGAGAGGTAGTAACACAAGCTGAATGTGGATGAGACAGGCATGGCTCGAAGGAAAATGAAGCATCTACAAGACGCGTAGGGCATGGTAAACAAAATGTCATTTACTCATTAAACATCTGAAAATTGGTAATCTTATTACAGGATTTAATAATAAATGTAAGACATGTAGTAATAGAAAGTGGTGGATGAAAAGCACTGTGGTGGTTAAATAAATCAATCTGGAAGTATAAATAGCATGAATAAAATATATTTAAAAATATTTTTAAAAAATTATTTGATGCCTCCCTACTAAGGAGGCTGTGAAACAGCAATACACATCCAGTGCGCAAGATTGGAAGATCAGGCAATCAAAATTAGCTAAAAGGTTTCAGTGTTTCAGCTCAGTTTGGTTGTTCCAGGTGTGGATAGATGACTGCTTCAAATATCTCATACGCACTTCTTCTAAAACGTTTCAGGTGCCTCCTTTGTTTTTTTTACAAATAATATTTCAAAATTATTCCCCATACTAGAAATTGAGTGTCCTGTTTTGCACTAATGTGAAATAATGGCAGACTTAGAGTTGGTCAATCTTAAATGCTCTTTAAAATGTACATCAAAACCACATACAATTTGTGCAATATACAGGGTGCTTCCAAATGAATATACAGGTTTTACAGTTTTGTAGCATTTATTGCATTTAACTTACAACTATAAATAATACATCTAATGAAAGAGCGACTCAAACAGCTTTGTCTGAATACCTGTGTGTAAAGGGAAGAGTATGGAATGACCAAGAGTGACTTAAGAATGTGTTGAATGAGGGAGACTTTCAAGAGTAGCCCTCAGGAAACAGTTTGGAAGGCTAGTTGTGAATTATCAATTCCAGTGACATCTGTGTGGGGACTTTCAAGGAGATACTTACAGTTATTCCTTATCATCTGTTGCTGTTGCAAGCTCCAAAGCCTGTAGACAGTGGATGTGTGCCAACTTTGCAAGCAAAATGTTGCTGCATCATGATGTAGATTTTCTGGATCATGCCACCTTCAGCACATAACTAATGAGGAGGTATTGAATAGAATTGGGGAGAAGAGGAGTTTGTGGCACAATTTGGCTAGAAGAAGGGATCGGTTGGTAGGACATGTTCTGAGGCATCAAGGGATCACCAATTTCGTACTGGAGGGCAGCATGGAGGGTAAAAATCGTAGAGGGAGACCAAGAGATGAATACACTAAGCAGATTCAGAAGGATGTAGGCTGCAGTAGGTACTGGGAGATGAAGAAGCTTGCACAGGATAGAGTAGCATGGAGAGCTGCATCAAACCAGTCTCAGGACTGAAGACAACAACAACTACTACTACTACTATTACTACTACTACTACCACCACCACCACCTTCAGTGAGGAATTGGCATTTCACCAAAGCAGAAATGTAAACACATATCATGTGTGCATCTGGGAGTCACGAGATGGCACAGTTGCAATGAGCCTCCATTAAATTGAATGTTTAATGTGGCATATCCTGTTAGAAAGTTTATAGGTCTTTCTTCTTTGGTGAAGCAACTGTAACTGGTGTTTCTTATCTTGATGCACTGGAACTATGGCCCTTTCCTCAATTGGAAAAGATGAACTGCAGAACTTTATTTGGCAGCTAGCTGGTGTGCTGCCTCACTGGCATAACTCAGTACACAACTGGTTAAATGACATTGCACCCTACTGCAGGATTAGATGCATGGAGCTGAATGACAGAGCTTGTTTTGCATGATCCCCACATGATGTGACGCCATTTTTACCTTTTGGGGATCATAAAGGATCATGCATAAGGGCCTTGCTACAAGCTGATCCACCCAATTTTAGAAACAGCATAGTTGCAACAATTACACCAGAGACACTTATCAAGGTTTGGGAAGAACTCACCTGCTGACTCAATGTGTGATGAATGGTTCTCACATTGAACACTTGTCAGGAAAGCCGTTTGAGTTACTATTTCATTTGATGTATTCTTTACAACTGTAAGTAGAATGTAATAAACACTGCAAAGCCTTAAAACTTGTATATTCACTTTGAAACGTTCGTACTTATGCAGACAATCATCACAAGTAATTTAGAAGACACTTGTCCCCTGTAGTGATTAAAATTTGAATGTTCCTTATGTTTTTATCTGGCACTTACAGTTTTAGGAATTAAAAAAGCGAGAACAATATCTTTCCTCTTAAGTTGTTTTCCCATCTGCTCTTAATATGTAATTCTATGATAATTTAGTTCCTTGTTTCTCCAATTGACTGGTGAACAACATTAATAGGGAAATTCTAAAACAGAGAAAATCTACCCATCCTGCCACTTCACTAGGACGCACTGCTTCATCTACAACTCTGTTACCAGCCGATCAAGGCAACATTAACTAATCTACCACAGAGTTCCACATTTCAGTAAATTATCAGAGTGGATGAAAAATCAACTTAAGGGGAATAATAATGTTCAGCTTTTCTTATCCTTGATAACATAGGGGCCAGTTACAAACATAAAGAACATTTGAATTTTAGCCAGTACAGGTGGCTACTTCATTACTTGCAACAATTGTCCACATAAGTATTTGGACAAATGGGACATGGTTTTAATGTTATGTTTTAAAGGAGCATTTTAGTTTGGCCAACTCTAAATCTGCCATTAGTTTTAGCATGAAGCAGGATACCCAGTTTCTCATATGTAGAATAATTTTAAAATATCATTTATGGAAAACAAAGGAAACGCATTAAACATTTTAGAAAAGGTACATATTATGAGATATTTGAAGCAATTGCCCACCCTCGCCTGGAATAACCAAACTGAACTTCCCCAACTGACCACCTTCACAACTTACATGCTGGATGGGTATTATTGTTTTACAGTCTGCTTAGTATAAAAGCATCAAATAATTTTTTTAAAAATATTTTTAAATATGTTTTATTCATGCTTTTTATACTTCCAAATTCATTTATTTAAGCACCAAAGTGCTTTTCATCCACCACATACTATTACAACATGATTTATATTTATTGTTAAATCTTGTAAATGAGTCCCAATTTTTCAGATGTTTATCGAGTGAATAACATTCTGTTTTCCATACCCCACCATATCTTGCGCATGCCTCGTTTTCCTTCATGCCACACCTGCCTGGTCCAAATTCAGTTTGTCTTAGTACCTCTCTATGACCTCTTCTTCTGTGCAACTGTCACTATAGCCCACTGTAATGGATAACATATAAGAAGGGCTCTCAATAGCCTGGTGCAAGAACCTGTCACTGGATGACCACTTTAAACTTTCATAGTTCCTTTGCCATTGTCTTAGCACAGTTTTCTAGGTAATTTTTCAAAAAAAATTATTATCAGTTCTTCTATGTTAACAAGTGTTTGCTTGCTGCCTCATTTTCTCCCTATTTATGCTGAGCTACAGTGGTTTAAAACATTTTTTGGTTCATGCTTGTCTGTAGGTGATGTACATGAACAATGGTTTTATCCACTCATTGAATATCTGTTATATGCTAACTGCACTCCTCTTTTAATGTGGATTGTACTTTAGAACTACAGTTAATAAGAAGTCAACTTTTCTACCATGGGTCTATCGTAACACTGCTTTGGTGAGTGACGTCTTTCCTAAATGGTGTCGTTACCACTGTTGCTGCCCTATATATTTTGATTTGCAATTGTCTGCTCTCATTCCTTAGGTATTTTATTGGAGCTTGAGCATCCATTTCCACTGTTTCCAATTTGCAGTGATTCACTCTTGTTCCATAGATACTTTATTGGAGCAAGATTTTTAACACTTTCAACATTTACCTTATGGTGTATAAATTATAAGTTTAACCATTCAGTGATCAACCTTTTAAGAGATTAAGCAATTAATTGGCTTACAATTTGAATTTTAGGACATCGTACATTCTCTCTAGCCTTATGAAGTGACAAGTTGTGACTAAAAACTTGATCCATTTTCTCACTATTACACACAAAGTATTAACAGCATTTTACAAAAACATTTCTTGTATTCAATACAATCACCTGAAGGTGCACCTATAATTGCATTAAACTGATTGTGTTGCCTAATGAAGAAAACTGTTGTACAGATAATGTTCCATGAAAAATTTTCATTCATTTTCAAAAAAAATTGTAAGATTATTTTGGAGAATTTTTGGAAATCTCTTATAGTAACAATTTCAACAATGTTGACCACTGCACAACATTCCCATCTACTTGATTGATACAAATCTACCACTATATCTTTCAAACTGTATCTTGTGAAGTTTTCGCTTAAAATGCTGTAGAAACAACACTGTTATGCTCTTCACCTGGTGGTTTAAATGTGGGGGAAATGATGTGTAATACTTACAACATTCTATGTTATGCAAGTGGCACATTCTTCCCACTATAAGGTTCAGCTACACTTCTCTGGAAATTTTTACACATTCATTCATGACATGAAAATTTACTTACACCATTACCCAAAGCAATAAAACCTCTCTCACAGCCTACCTACACTCCTGGAAATGGAAAAAAGAACACATTGACACCGGTGTGTCAGACCCACCATACTTGCTCCGGACACTGCGAGAGGGCTGTACAAGCAATGATCACACGCACGGCACAGCGGACACACCAGGAACCGCGATGTTGGCCGTCGAATGGCGCTAGCTGCGCAGCATTTGTGCACCGCCGCCGTCAGTGTCAGCCAGTTTACCGTGGCATACGGAGCTCCATCGCAGTCTTTAACACTGGTAGCATGCCGCGACAGCGTGAACGTGAACCGTATGTGCAGTTGACGGACTTTGAGCGAGGGCATATAGTGGGCATGCGGGAGGCCGGGTGGACGTACCGCCGAATTGCTCAACACGTGGGGCGTGAGGTCTCCACAGTACATCGATGTTGTCGCCAGTGGTCGGCGGAAGGTGCACGTGCCCGTCGACCTGGGACCGGACCGCAGCGACGCACGGATGCACGCCAAGACCGTAGGATTCTACGCAGTGCCTTAGGGGACCGCACCGCCACTTCCCAGCAAAT
This sequence comes from Schistocerca serialis cubense, assembly GCF_023864345.2. NCBI lineage: Eukaryota > Metazoa > Arthropoda > Insecta > Orthoptera > Acrididae > Schistocerca > Schistocerca serialis. The sequence continues at coordinate 389,885,276 of NC_064638.1, forward strand.
TAGGGACACTGTTGCTCCTGGGGTATCGGCGAGGACCATTCGCAACCGTCTCCATGAAGCTGGGCTACGGTCCCGCACACCGTTAGGCCGTCTTCCGCTCATGCCCCAACATCGTGCAGCCCGCCTCCAGTGGCGTCGCGACAGGCGTGAATGGAGGGACGAATGGAGACGTGTCGTCTTCAGCGATGAGAGTCGCTTCTGCCTTGGTGCCAATGATGGTCGTATGCGTGTTTGGCGCCGTGCAGGTGAGCGCCACAATCAGGACTGCATACGACCGAGGCACACAGGGCCAACACCCGGCATCATGGTGTGGGGAGCGATCTCCTACACTGGCCGTACACCACTGGTGATCGTCGAGGGGACACTGAATAGTGCACGGTACATCCAAACCGTCATCGAACCCATCGTTCTACCATTCCTAGACCGGCAAGGGAACTTGCTGTTCCAACAGGACAATGCACGTCCGCATGTATCCCGTGCCACCCAACGTGCTCTAGAAGGTGTAAGTCAACTACCCTGGCCAGCAAGATCTCCGGATCTGTCCCCCATTGAGCATGTTTGGGACTGGATGAAGCGTCGTCTCACGCGGTCTGCACGTCCAGCACGAACGCTGGTCCAACTGAGGCGCCAGGTGGAAATGGCATGGCAAGCCATTCCACAGGACTACATCCAGCATCTCTACGATCGTCTCCATGGGAGAATAGCAGCCTGCATTGCTGCGAAAGGTGGATATACACTGTACTAGTGCCGACATTGTGCATGCTCTGTTGCCTGTGTCTATGTGCCTGTGGTTCTGTCAGTGTGATCATGTGATGTATCTGACCCCAGGAATGTGTCAATAAAGTTTCCCCTTCCTGGGACAATGAATTCACGGTGTTCTTATTTCAATTTCCAGGAGTGTATAATGACTGTAGAAGCAGTGCAAGTTCATTGAGCATTCTTAATGGCAATCCATGGCACAGATGGCATACGGAATCACCTATCCATAGCTTGCTGAAAGCAAGGCTAATGGCTACTAAAGTCTCTAGTTCTTAATTTAATTGCTTAGGGCCTTCCCAATTGCAATTTTGCTAAAGTAACATATTTGATTCTTCACAGTGGGCAATTAATCACTGAAGCTAGAGAAATACCAACCCTTGGCTTCAATACATTTTGCTAGCATACAAGTAAAATAGGTATTGGGTCATAGCCTTTAACTTCAATGGAGTATGATTAAAATGAACTGTACACTAAAATATTACCTATACAATAATAAAAATTGTCTCAGCTTCACGCATTCCCCAACTAAGATTGGTGCTTGAAAATTTAAGTTGTATTCCAATTTTCAAGGGTAGGTTTCTAATACTCTTTCAGGTTTTATATCAGAAAATTACATTTTCCACTATAGCTTGGAAAATAATTAATATCTTCACAAATGACTTTTAGGACAATGTTTTAATGTACAAACAAGCATGTTCTACCAATTGGACACTGTTAGCAGCCCCATTAAAGTTACCAGAAAAAGTAAAATATCTAAAGTAATACTTTATAAAAGTAAGTCAGAATTGATATTATTTACTTTCACATACACTATATGATCAAAAGTGTGATTCATCACTTCAAATAACTCATTTCCAGTCACCCACTGTCCAGTAGTGTCACTCTTTACACTATCTCAAGTGTTGTGTAGAACTGACTACAGAAATGTGTGGCTTATGAGGACTGCTCGGTCATTGCAGCTCATTCTTTTAAACCCCCTGTGCACAATCATTATGACAGCTGGTAGCCTTTTGGAACTCATGAGTGATTCCTTCCACTGATTACATGCAATTTTTTACAGCAGCCTTCCCATATGTTTTACAGTCCCTGTCTGCCAGTACTTGAGGTTTGCATTGTCTTTGATTAGCTGTGGTTGTTCCTTTGTGTTTCCACTTCACAATCACATCACCAACAGTTAACCTGGGCAACTCTAAAACAGCTGAAATGTCCTTCATAAGTTTGTTACTTGGGTGACATCCAACAACTAGTCCACATTCAAATTCAATGAGCTTCTAATGGTCAATTCCACATTACATAAGGATGTCTGGATACTTTTGATCAGATAGTATAGATATGTAATGAACGGTATAAAAATTCTTGTCTGTTATTATTGTACAATCCCTCCCACCAAGCAATTTGCCATTCATAGCATTGGGTACCGATTACAGCCAATAGAAGTCTCACATTCAATGCATTTAAGGCTCATTAACATCTCCATAGCACATAAATCCCACACTTGATTCCTGACATAACCACCTACTTAAATTTCAGGAAATATTTTGAAGAAAATGAAGTACTATTTTTGGAGCAAGTATGTTAAATAAGAAATATGTTAATGAAATTAAATTAATTTTCAATAAAACTTTTCTTTCAGACTTAATTTAAAAATTGCCTTAAAGATTACATTAAATTAATGAAAAAATATAATTTAGTTATGATCTATTTTTTCAAAAACTTTACAGTTATTTCCATCTTTAACTTTTTCCTTAAAATTTATGCAAAGTTGTAGTGAGAGAGACTTTCTGCAAATGAATGTGTTTTGCATATCAGTCACAGGAGATCACAGCTTTTTATGTATGAGAGTTTTAATTTGTTTCATGAGTCAATCCTCTGTTATTAGTAATAAGCTGAATTGAAAATTATTTAATTTGAAAGTTCTTAAGCAAAGTTATGGTAATTTAAAAAGTGATACAAGAATTAATTTTGAGAAAATGTCACTTGTCCAACACTATACTTTTATAAAAAGAAACACTATTCTTTATACTTACCATTATTACACATATAAAAATATTTTAATTGGTGCTTCAATTTTTTTTTCACCAATTTCCTTTGAATAGAGTATTAATTCAAGACTTCATATGGTGATGCTTCCCTTCACATTTTCTGGTAGCTCTCAGTTCTTACATTGATTCCTGGCATTCTTTTCTCAAAATATTTAGTACATAGAACTTTGTCTGGTAACTCGGCAGAGTTGGAGAGCATGCAGATAACGTTCTTAAATATTTTAGGTCTGAGTCTGTGATTTACCTTCTTCTCATTTCTGATTCACATTTGTATCTGTACGAGATACTGCTGCCTCTTGAGTGACTGGTGTGCACTGCAACAAGGTCAAGTGCATTTAAAAAAAATAGAAAAATATTCAAATAGGCACTGAGAGTTTCATTATTGAAATGTTGTGGTATGCTAAATAGTTACACTGTGTGCTATTTTAACAGAGCATAAATAGTCATTTAGCATGCAATACTAATGGACTGCAACAACTAAGGTACATATCTCAACACAGTTACTAATTTGGTGAGAACACTTGACTGTAGAAACACAAAAATGCTGTAAAAGATCATCAATAAATGATTAGGTGAGTACCTTCAGTAATAGAAACTTCTGTTTTTATGTTTTTTGCCTTTCACTTTTTCCTGGACTGATGTAGTTCATACCCATACTTTTTTGTGCTGATAGTACAACTGTAAGATATTTCTAGAACCGATTTTTGGATATGGTTTCAATGTCTAGTGCAGCTGATGTCAAATGTATTCGCAACTGCAACGAAATTTTGTAATAGTACAAAAGTTACAGATTGTCACTAATGTCTGATGTAATAATAATAATAAAATTTTTTGTAACTGATCATGGTGTTTCAGGTTATTGACACAGAAACCGGTCACTCGCTAGGCCCTTATAAACAAGGAGAAATCCTGTGCCGTGGTTCAGCTATAATGAAAGGCTATATTGGAGACGAAAAAGCAACAGCTGCAACCATAGATAGTGATGGCTGGTTACATACTGGAGATGTTGGCTACTATGACAATGACGGGTATTTCTTCATTGTTGATCGCATCAAAGAACTTATCAAATACAAAGGATTTCAGGTAAGACAGAAATTTTGAATTTTGAACACAATATTTGTTCCATATGTCCATAAGCTTTCCCTTTACATGAACACACTGAGATACACTCTGAAACCTGAAACATGAAGAACTTAGTATGATAAATTTATTTATGCATAGGCTCTACTTTTATTTGTAATCCAGATGGAGACCATGGAAATTTAAACACATTATTTCAATTACGATCCCCTTTCTCAAAGTTCCAAATGTCAAGTGAATTAAAAGGAATGTGAAACTGCACATGCATCTCTATAACAGATATGGTGATGATTCCTCACTTATATTGACACAAATCAAACACCACAAGACATATGGCAACAGCAAATATGAGCTAGTATTCAGTTTCTATCCATGAATATATTTTGATCTGATGCACATACCCTGATGAGCCAAAACATTATGTTCATTTATCTAATACCATGTTGGTTCTCCTTTTGAAAACTATAAAGCAGAGATTTCATGTGACATGGATTTGACAAGTCTTTGGTAGGTATCTGGAGTATGCATTAGACATCTATAACCAGGTCACAGAATTCCTGTAAACTAAGGGTTGGTGGTTTTTGAACACGGAGTTGGTGACCAATTGAATTCCAGATGTATTCTGTCAGATTTAGGTGAGTACTGTTGACTTTAGATTAGGTGAATTTGGTGGGCAATACAGCAATGAAGATACACTATTGTGCTCCTCAAACCACTGTAGCACACTTCTGGTCTTGTCACATGGACAGTTATTCCACTGAAGGATCCCATTGGTATCAGGGAAGACATAAATTATGAAGGGAAGCAGGCAGTCTGTCATAATATTCATGTATTCACAGCTGTGATGGTGCTTTCAGTTACTACTGCAGCTCCCACAGAGCCCAGGGGAATGTCCGCCATAGCGTAATATTGTCCCCACCAGCCTGCATTCATAGTGTGGTGCACGTTTCAAGCAGCCATTCACCTGAATGACAAAGAATCCTGACACAGACATTGATCTGATGTAACAAGAAAAGTGATTCGTCTGACCAGGCTACACAATTCCATTGATCCACAGTCCAATGTTGATTATACTGTGGCCACTGCAATTATGATTGATGATGTCACTGGGTCACACCACGTTCTACAATGTGCACTGTATGGTGTGCTCTGAAACACTTTTACTGGCACCAGCTTTATAATGTGTTAACAAATCTGCCATAGATAACTGCCTGTATCACTTTACATGAGCAGTCAAACCTTGACATTTTGTGATGAGGTATGGATGTCAAATAGCTTGTCATTCTTCAACTGCTTTTCATAGACACTCACAACATCAGCATGTGAACAGCCAAACAGCTTCCCAGGTGCCAAGCCATAACAACCTGGTCTTTGTCAAAGTCATTTATGTATGTGGATTATCCCATTTGCTGCCTCTATCATCGCTAGAATGATTCCCCATTCATCATTGTTCTACTTATACAATTTTCTTATTACATCACATTCCAACAACACCACCAAGCAGCATTCAGTCTCATGGTGGGCAATAATCATAATGTTTTGGCTCATCAGTGTACAGGATATATTTGAAATGAGTATAAAAAATGAGAGGGGTGTTAGAGTGGGTCATAATAAGAACATTCCACATGGCAACCCATGTCCGCATCCTTAGCATATGGTGCTAGGTGTCATTGAACAGGGTCACACACTGCCAAGAGGGTAGGCACACAGCATGCCATCAGAGCCATCATGGTAGCAGGTCTGCAGGGCAACATTTTCAATGTATTTGTGGCATCAAGATAAATGAGAAGTCGGGGTGAAGATTTATAACCTTTGTTTGAAGACAGTTACAAAAAGTGCTCAGAATTATAGAATTATGTCCTCTTGCTTGAATGCACACCACGCAATGATGCTGAAGTGACTGTCGCACTCTTTCAGACACTCCTGGCAAAGTGGAAACTGCATTGGAGGCTGCCAAAATGAGCACTGTCAGCTCTTCAACAACCTCAATGGGTGTTTCATAGACAACAGATTTCAGGTGGCCCCACAAGAAAAAATCAATGGGCATCAGGTCGGGGGGAACGCGCTGGCCATGCCACCAGCCCATTGCGCCCTGTCAGTTTCTCACCAAAGGTTTCATCCAAATGAATCCACACTTCATGTGCAAAGCACACAGGTGCACCATTGTGTTGGTACCACATTCACTGTTGCACATTGAGTTGAACATATTCCAACAATTCTGGCAAAGTTTCTCGTAAAAAGATTAAAGATTAAGTATCTGTTTGCAATCAGTTGCCAGGAGAGCTTGTATAGACTGACCAGATTATTGCCTACCAAGCCAGCCCGAACATTGACAGTGAAGCGACCTTGATGACCATGAACAAAGAGATTGTGCAAATTTTCCCATACCCACACATGTTGATTTTGGCTGTTGAACATACCTTCTCATGTAAAGAATGCCTCATTCATAAAAAGTACATGGTTTGGAAAGTCTGGTTGATGGTACACCTTTGCAAAAACCACTGGCAGAATTCAGTTTGAGGAGGAAAATCATCTGGGTTAAGGGTGCGAACCTTCAGAAGATGACAGGAGTGCAAATCACATTCATGCTACACACACCAAATTGTGGAATGGCTTCCACCCATTTCCCACGCAACGTATCATGAGCTTGCTGAGGCTGTGTTTTCCAGCAGTGCTAACTCCTTCTCTTCAATCCCTGGTGTACACACTGTGTGTTGACAACCACATCCATCAGGCCTTTGCCCCTGTAACACAAAATGAATACACTGGGTTTTGAAGCAGGCCTTAAACACACATGTGCCGTTATGAGAATGTGCCAGTGGATAATGTACCCCAAGTGAACCTATCCCTTAAAGGGACGTGTAGATGGCAGTAAATTTGTGTGGCTGTGGCACTCGATGATTTCGAAACCGCTGAACATACAAATGTTGGGCAGCATGAGCATTTCCATCTGCCAACCCATACCCACAGTGCATGTCTGCTCCTTCCTCCCAAGACTAACACTCCATGTCCTGTCCACTCCACACAGTAATAAACATAAGAGGGTCCCCATTTGATGACAAACTGACACAAGGGGAACCAGATTCCGCAGTGTGCACAGGTGCTGCCTTCTGTGCAACACATATCAAACAGGCATTTGCACAGCCAAAATAACATGTTTATGTCCCAGTAAAAGGCAGAAAATGCATAGTGTTGTCCCACCTGGAATATCTGCAACTATGCTGACCAGAGTGTCTGCAAATACAGGTCATAAAATGTCAACATTATGTCACTTTTACCTCAATGTCACAAATACATTGAAATCGTTGCCCTGCAGACCTGCTATCATGAAGGCTCAGATGGTATGTTGTGTGCCTAACCTCCAGGTGCCGTGTGATGCTGTTCAATGATGCCTATTGCTGTACACTAAGGGATACAGGCTTGGGTTGCTACCAGCCCTCTTATTTTCTACATTCATTTCAGATACGCACTGTATATTAGTAAGCTGTATATTAGTAAGCTTGGAATTACTATACACAGTATCTTCTTACTATTTTACTGCTTCATTTATGAAATATGCCTGATGTTAGGGTCATATGAGGAGGTATTGAATAGGATTGGGGAGAAGAGAAGTTTGTGGCACAACTTGACTAGAAGAAGAGATCGGTTGGTAGGGCATGTTTTGAGGCATCAAGGGATCACAAATTTAGCATTGGAGGGCAGCATGGAGGGTAAAAATCGTAGAGGGAGACCAAGAGATGAATACACTAAGCAGATTCAGAAGGATGTAGGTTGCAGTAGGTACTGGGAGATGAAGAAGCTTGCACAGGATAGAGTAGCATGGAGAACTGCATCAAACCAGTCTCAGGACTGAAGACCACAACAACAACAACAACAACAACAACTGTATATTCAACATATGTGCTGTTACTATGAGATAAAGTGAATCCTATTAGGAAACAGTAAATAATACCACAATCCCTTATTTTATCAATGTACAAAAATTAAATGAAAATATTAGTAAGCTTGGAATTACTATACACAGTATCTTCTTACTATTTTACTGCTTCATTTATGAAATATGCCTGATGTTAGGGTCATTTGTGTAAATGAAAAAATGTCTATCATTTAAAAATATAATTTTGCACTAGTTTAAATAAAGCAGACCCCCAAATACATGATGCAGCTACTACGCCTGCTTCACAGAAGCTACAGAAAGTATTGTAACTAAATTTCAAAAAATTTCAACAGGTGGCCCCTGCAGAGCTTGAAGGAATCATTGTGAATCATCCAGCAGTATATGAAGTGGCTGTCATTGGTGTACCTGACAAAATTGCTGGTGAACTACCAAAAGCTTTTGTAGTTCAACAAGCTCCAGTAACAGAACGGGAAATTATTGATTATGTTGCAAGTAAGTAAATACAGTGATTAAGATATTACACTACATGTGAGCATTCAGATTAGGCTGATGAGAGAAAATCCACTATTATTGTTTTGAGTGCATGCATGACCTTCATCACTTCAAATTTTCTGGAAATTTATTTCCCTTTTGACCGTATCTCTCATATCACACTTTATCTGATGCTTGACTTTCAGTAGGAATTCCATGCACAAAAATAGCACAATAAACTCACAGAAAATTGTCTACAACATATGGACTCCAATGAACTAGTTGAATAACTGACATGCTTAGAAAATTCTGGATGACAATTGTGCCATGGCAACATTTACTGCAGCTTGCAACTGCAGTAAGATAACATGTCCCACTTTGAATCACTTTTCACTTTATGTCACTGAAACAGACTTTATGACATACCCCTCAGAAATCACTCATTCTGCTGGCATTTTCAAAATAGATGACATTATTACAGCTGGGATAGGAAGATTCAAAACACTGATTCTGCTTTGCTTCCTCGTGCTTGACTTTAGAAACAATTGATACCTGCAACGTGACAACTTTGTCTTGATTTCTGATTTTTAAGTTATAACCATTCATGGAAGTCTATGCTCTTACTTTTTAGCGCTGATAGTGATTTTCCAGCAGCAAATCTAATGTGATGATGTGACACTGTTGTTGCACAGTTACAGATATGATCACAAAGTATGTGCCTTTGACTTTGAATATCTAAATGTATTCACATACTATAGGAGCATAATGAGATCCTGTATTGTTCATACATCTGGTTTTGCTTTACATCTATGCAGCACAGACAAAACAGTATGCCTACTGTCTTGGGCAATGTAAAAGGGTTACAGTTTTCCACTTGCAAAGAAAATTGGAAAAGTAAATTAATGTTGAAACGGAGACTATATTCTGAAACTATTTGTGTGCACTACACTGTGTAAAATGGACATTATTTTCAATTTTAATTCAATTATTTATAGTAATGACGTATAACTGTTTTTCCATGCAATGAACACCACTGCTTAATACTGCACCACATGTATTACATTCTAATGACAAAAAGCATCTTTATTATAAAGATTTGTGTTGTTTACTCTTGTTGCAGTTTTTAGCTATGTCTTGTATCATCAGACAACACATGATTTTCTGGTGTTTTGATACTTATCAACATGTTTCTTTTTTTCTTTCCTCCCTTTAACAGAACAGGTATCTTCACACAAGCAATTGCGAGGAGGAGTTGAATTTGTTAATGAAATACCAAAAACAAGCACTGGAAAGATCTTGCGAAGAGAGCTACGTAGACTGAAATCAAAACTTTAAGTTCTATGGATGACACAGGATTTCATCTCGTCTAGAGTATCTATTGAAGAGACTGTTAAAAAATGTATAATATTTTATACTATAACAATAAAAATAAACTACTTTAGGGATACAAGACTTTCTCTTTTTTCTCTCTTCCTTTCTTTTCCAAATTGATTGGTATAACACAAACACGACACATTACAACAATGCTCAAGTGGTCACCTGCACAACACAATTACTCACCCTACCCATCATCTGCATGACAGAGTGAGACAATGTTAAGCATCATCCTTTGGGACCAGGGAAGGAAACAATTAATAATACCTCACATTGTTACCATGTTCCATAATATGAGTACTTGAATGCAGTGATTTTTACAATAACAACCCATGAAAAAAAGCACCACTTTAGTTAAGGTAACTTTGATCCTATCTGAGTTCGTCAAATTTAAGGATGATTATGTGTTCATTGACAACTGAAATATTGTTGTGTAGTTTTATAGAACATTAATTTTCCGCATTACCACTCTCTGTTAAACCCAACAAGAAAAGAAATGGATTTTAAATGTAATACTGCATGAATAATGCCAATGAAAATCCATTATATATTTACTAGGTTCTAATAAATAAAAACAGAGGAGAGTGATACTGCCAATATTCCAAACAACTGTCACCAAACAATAATACACATGGACACGAACTGAAATTTGACTATTGTTAATGAACTCCTTCTTCAAAAGCTTATATTTCTACATATGTTGTTGCACATGGCACTTCATTACAAAGCAATTAAAATACTTCTTACTATGATTTTCTTTCTTTTTTTTGTAATTCTGTAATGTTTAAGTTATTCCATATTTTTGTGTAACACCTTGCTAGTTCAGAAATAAATTAATTGGTTCAATGGAAATATTGAAAAATTTTGTTGCTACTCACCATATAGAGGAAATGCTGAGTCGCAGATAGGCACAACAAAAAGACTGTCAGAAAGTAACCTTTTGGCCGACAGGCCCTTCATTGGAAAAAGACCACACACACACACACACACACACACACACACACACACACTAGTGTGTACATGAACAGCAAGTCAAAAAGACAATTCAGTAAGTACATCAGCCTTTAAAACCTCCAATACAAATAGTGACATGCAAACGTACAATGGTCTCCACATTGAATAAAAGTTATTTCATCATTTTCACTATTTTATTAATCCCCAAGGGCATTCCTATCAGATCACTGCTTCTATTCAATGGCATAATTTGCAAACCATATTATGTACAACAGATATGAAGCAAAAATATTCCGAAACTGCTACTGCTCCTAATGCAAGATTGAATGGAATTAATTTATTGCACTATTACAATATATTTTTTTATGTTATGTGTAACTTGTATGTGTGTGTGTGTGTGTGTGTGTGTGTGTGTGTGTGTGTGTGTGTGTGCGCGCGCGCGCGCATGCTTGCATGTGCGTGTGCGTGTGCGCATGTGTACAGATGCAAGAGTGCTTGTGTATGGGCATGCTCTTATATGAAAACAATATCCCACAGCTCATAGAGATTTGCAGGACAAATAAAAAATTTTAATTAGAAGTGAACACCAGTTTGAATAAGGCAAGGGTGGAGCAAAGAATTGCCATTGTACTTTTCAAAGAAATCATGCTGGGATCAAGATGGAAATGTGTATCCCACACACCCAAAATGTATACACATTCATCTTGTATACTGACTACTGTGTGATCTTACTTGGTTACCTCATTTAGGAACACTACTACTACTATTACTATTCACATTTTAATACCTTACTATAATTATGGTATTTATGTTTCAATGTATTCATTCAAATATAATTTTTCTTTGTTTATATGGAGTAGACAGGAATAGTGACAGTCACATCAGTTTTTCATTTGAAGAGGACCTTTGCTGTCCTGAACATTGCAATCTTTTATCTGATTGTCAGCAACAGTGAGAAAGTCAAGATACCCCATGTTTTTTATTGTAAAAATGAAACAAAATAATTACTCACTTTGAATAAGCTTTGCAATGTGGTGCAAAGTAACTGCAATGGAGTGGGAGGGGGTGGGGAGTGGTCAGGAAGTAAAGTGTGTGTGTGTGCGCAGCTCCAAGTTTTTCCTCTGTTCCATGCAATTATGTCACAGTTGAGATGGGAAGTGAACACTTTAGTTTTTATGATTTGTAGTTCTAAATGTAAATTATTGTCCTTCTTCTAAGTATTTTTAAAGCTATGTAGAGGAGCTTTGTAATTCTATTTATCCTGAGAGGTAGTAAACATTTGAGATTATGATTCATGAAGTTTTACATTTGCTAGTTGTCTCTATGATGCCATCATTTTATAAGGAAGCATGTCACATGATAACAGTGTGATATGAGCAGTGTGGAGGGTAACAGTGCAATGAAGTTTTAATGTCGTCATATTATCCACTACTGAAGAAAATGGTTGTTTTGAATGCCAGGTCTGTTGATTAAAATTAGGGTTGCACAGTTTGTTCTTATGGAAATGTAGCAATTGTAAATCATGTAAATTGCTGGCCATCTATTAATTTATGTGTGGCAAAATAATGCTTCAAAATTGATAAATGAAAACTTATGTTATTAAATAACAGTTCAGTTTTTCCAGAATTATGAGAATGCCCAAAGAAACAAACAAAGAAATAGGTCAATGAGCAAAATGTTAGCATGCATGCAGCAGTTTTACAGAAAGGTTTAGCATTTAGCATTCAATATGTTGTTGTTGTTGTGGTCTTCAGTCCTGAGACTGGTTTGATGCAGCTCTCCATGCTACTCTATCCTGTGCAAGCTTTTTCATCTCCCAGTACCTACTGCAACCTACATCCTTCTGAATCTGCTTAGTGTATTCATCTCTTGGTCTCCCTCTACGATTTTTACCCTCCACGCTCCCCTCCAATACTAAATTGGTGATCCCTTGATGCCTCAGAACATGTCCTACCAACCGATCCCTTCTTCTGGTCAAGTTGTGCCACAAACTTCTCTTCTCCCCAATCCTATTCAATACTTCCTCATTAGTTATCTGATCTACCCATCTAATCTTCAGCATTCTTCTGTAGCACCACATTTCGAAAGCTTCTATTCTCTTCTTGTCCAAACTATTTATCGTCCACGTTTCACTTCCATACATGGCTACATTCCATACGAATACTTTCAGAAATGACTTCCTGACACTTAAATCAATACTGGATGTTAACAAATTTCTCTTCTTCAGAAACGCTTTCCTTGCCATTGCCAGCCTACATTTTATATCCTCTCTACTTCGACCATCATCAGTTATTTTGCTCCCCAAATAGCAAAACTCCTTTACTACTTTAAGTGCCTCATTTCCTAATCTAATTCCCTCAGCATCACCTGACTTAATTAGACTACATTCCATTATCCTTGTTTTGCTTTTGTTGATGTTCATCTTATATCCTCCTTTCAAGACACTGTCCATTCCATTCAACTGCTCTTCCAAGTCCTTTGCTGTCTCTGACAGAATTACAATGTCATCGGCGAACCTCAAAGTTTTTATTTCTACTCCATGAATTTTAATACCTACTCCGAATTTTTCTTTTGTTTCCTTACTGCTTGTTCAATATACAGATTGAACAACATCGGGGAGAGGCTACAACCCTGTCTTACTCCCTTCCCAACCACTGCTTCCCTTTCATGTCCCTCGACTCTTATAACTGCCATCTGGTTTCTGTACAAATTGTAAATAGCCTTTCGCTCCCTGTATTATACCCCTGCCACCTTTAGAATTTGAAAGAGAGTATTCCAGTCAACATTGTCAAAAGCTTTCTCTAAGTCTACAAATGCTAGAAACGTAGGTTTGCCTTTCCTTAATCTTTCTTCTAAGATAAGTCGTAAGGTCAGTATTGCCTCAGGTGTTCCCGTGTTTCTACGGAATCCAAACTGATCTTCCCCGAGGTTGGCTTCTACTAGTTTTTCCATTCGTCTGTAAAGAATTCGTGTTAGTATTTTGCAGCTGTGACTTATTAAGCTGATAGTTCGGTAATTTTCACATCTGTCAACACCTGCTTTCTTTGGGATTGGAATTATTATATTCTTCTTGAAGTCTGTGGGTATTTCGCCTGTTTCATACATCTTGCTCACCAGATGGTAGAGTTTTGTCAGGACTGGCTCTCCCACAGCCGTCAGTAGTTCCAATGGAATATTGTCTACTCCGGGGGCCTTGTTTCGACTCAGGTCTTTCAGTGCTCTGTCAAACTCTTCACGCAGTATCATATCTCCCATTTCATCTTCATCTACATCCTCTTCCATTTCCATAATATTGTCCTCAAGTACATCGCCCTTGTATAGACCCTCTATATACTCCTTCCACCTTTCTGCTTTCCCTTCTTTGCTTAGAACTGGATTTCCATCTGAGCTCTTGATATTCATACAAGTCGTTCTCTTATCTCCAAAGGTCTCTTTAATTTTCCTGTAGGCGGTATCTATCTTACCCCAATATTCATTCAATATACAAAGCAGTTATGAGCAAAAAAACAGAAAAGAAAAGTCTGCAAAATTTCACTGTAACCCTTTCCATGATTATATCTTCAAAGATGTTATAAGTGTTGAGTCTCAACAACTTCTGCCAGTTAGCTTATAAACTAACAGTGAAGAATCTCCTTAAGGTTGCTGAAAAATGGCATGTGGAGAAACTGGCATCTGATGATTGGCTGAAGGGATCTCACGTGAATTCAAACATTAGAAACAAAGATTCTAGAATCCTGCTATGTATCTTGCGATTAATTCAACCTGCATAACATTATTTCTTGATAAAATATAAACTGTAATTAAATGTCATTCAAAATTTGCTAACAGACCTCATGTGCACAATATGGATGAAACTGAAACACTGACTGTATAAAATTTCCAAACTGTTTTGCTGAGAGAGAGACACAGTAAGGTAGCAAAATTATCAGAGCAGAATGCGGCCACCACCTGCTGCATTATTAATATTGAAAGTACTAATACTCCCCTCCCACTTTTAAACAGTAGTTTTTTATTTTACTCTAAGAAATTAAGCCTTTCTGGGGCACCATCTTTCTTCTATGTCAAGTAATATGAAATAGCATTTAAAAAAAGAAAAACAGAATGCAGCCTTTTTTCACCATGGCACTAGGAGGAGGTAGTGGTGGGACTATTGACCTGTCCACCTCTTACCCCATGGAAAGATCCCTGATTCTTATCTGACAGCAGGCCAGTAGCCATTGGAGCCATCCTGGAATGAGGAAAAATCCCCACCACTATTTGAGATAGAACCCAGGAACTCCACAGCTGATGTCTAGTGCTTCACCCACTAAACCACCATGGGCAAACCTTCATTCCTTAAATTATTTAGATTCCACCAAGGACATTCCATTGCCACAACTTTTATAAGGGGCAGTCCAATGAAAACAAAACAGACTATGCAATGAACATGATGCAGAAGTTGATAATGCAAGTTGGTGTGTGTACAGAATAGAACTGGGAATCAGGAAGGAAAGCATGAATGTTCATCACCATGCCATCTGTCTGTGAGATATGCTCAATGTGAGGTCACCCTGTGTGTGTGTGTGTGTGTGTGTGTGTGTGTGTGTGTAGCAAATGAAATTGAGGAGGTCAAGTGTCATTGAAAGATGGCACTCAGCAAGGATAGATTCATCATCTCAGTATCCCCTGTGTCACTGCTACAATGGATTCTGCCATCAGAAATGACCAGTGGCAGACAGAGACAGGCATTCGGCTCATGTTGGGCATGATTCATGGTTATCACTCATGCTATGATGATAGAGTGTTTGAAGTTCTGGTGAATCTGCATGCAGAGCTTTCCTTGAAGCCTGACAATGGAACAGAAGTTTAACAGAATGGTAACATCACTGCAGCACCTAGAATGGTATAATGATGAAGAATATTGTTTCTAGTCCCATACTGCCACAAGAGATAAAACTTGGTGTCATCATTTTGACCTGGAGGGCAAGTCTCAGAATCAACAATGGAAGCACAAGGATTCATCCCCACCAAAAAAATCCAAACTTGAGCATGCCAGATCCGAGAAAGTCTGTACAACCTTTTCTTTTGACTGCAAGGACCCACTGATCATTGACTTTCTAGAACAGGGTGCTACAATTAACACATGGCAGTACATGTACACTGCAAAAATAGAAGTACACCATCAAGTCCAAACACCCCGTAATATTGATGGGTGGTGCCAGTTTGTTGCAGGATAATTCTTGCCCACATGTTGTGAAGATTGTTTTGGCTAAGCTGCACAATTTTCACTGGGGCGCCATTACACATCCTCCATACAGCCCTGATCTCTCCCCATGTGCTTTCTTTCTTTTTGGAGCCCTAAAGAAAGACACATGTGGCTGTTGATTTGCTTCAGACAAAGAGGTGCACAACTAGGTACAATAATGCAAACAGTTTACCATATAGGCACTGACTGTCTTGTTTCTCAGTGGGATTAACACATTAACAGTTATGGCAATTAACTTTGAAGAATTTCCTTAGTTTTTTCCATCTGCTTCATTTTAATTTGACTACCCCCTTATGTATAGTCATTTATACTTCAGAAAGTGATATTAATTCATTGTAAATAAATAAGGAAAGAAGGTATTTTATGTCCATTAGCAGGAGCTTGACAATCACTGAATTCAACAACACAATTATGAAATTTATTTTCTGCAAGGGAAAGGAAATGAATGAAAGTCTTAAAATGAATGTAATTATTGGAATAAACTATAAACTCAATTAATTGAAACAGTAAACTTACTTTTTTTTACAACAAAACAAATATAAGTGAGAGGAATGAACATTGCAATATAAATTAGTTTTTCGTATTTTTTATTGATTTTTTTATATTACCAAGAGCATAAATGCAAATGAAACATTTTAACCATTTTTATCTGGATATTGCAAGCATCTCCTGAATGGAGCATATATATATATATATATATATATATATATAAAAATCTTAAATCTGTCAACTAACTTTCTGATGCTTCAAGTTGAATTTTGCTACAGCTTACATCCAGTGACTTTACTGTCCACAACAATGTAACTCAGATGGACATATCCATTATATGAAAAAAAAAAAACACTTTCTTGTGCACTTTACGCCATTCACCACATTGTATGAGCAGATTGTTGCAATGTCACACAAAATCTGTATTTCAACCTTCGTCCTATAAATGCACCTTCAGGGTATTCAGTAGATATTCTGGTCATATGGTATTTCAAACTAAATGGTAATGGAAAGTGCATGAAAGATCTTCAGTATTACACAACTGTGGATAGTATCCAAGAATTCATCCTACAGTCACATTAACATGTACAGTGTCCGCAAAAAGCTTGCAGCAGAAATGGGCTAACATATCAGGGGTGTTTGAGAAGCATCTGCACTAAATGAGATGACATCTGAGGGGCAAACCTTTGGGAAGATATGGAATCTTTGTACACAATTATTAGTTTGTAAGTATGTAAACAGGTAAAAAAAAATACATAGCTTCACAGCACAAGATGTGTGCCTTTCAAAAGTCATATAATACAACAGTTTCAATTGATCATTGGAAACAAATGTATACATGTGGATACATTAACAGTGTACCAGAATAATAAGTGGTGTGACAGTGCATGAGTCAGTTACATAAGTTAACAAGTTAACGAAGAGGGACATACATGCTCATTAGGAAACATTTCTTTCTACCAGAGCAATGTAAAATTATGTTTTGCAAGGACCCAGTGGGTACAGCAGACAGCATTAACTGAGCTTAGACTATACTCTTAGATTAGAGTAGATTAGATTATATTCAGTTTTCGTTCCATAGACCCAAAAAATGAGATGATTCTCATGGGTGTGGAAAATGTCAGAGTATAACATAAAAAACATAAACCATCTGATTATAATACTTACTACTCTGATCATTTGTCAGGAGATTGTCAAAATAGGTGAATACAATAGTGTAAACTGGAACAGCTAATATTTACAGAATTAATACGCTGTCAGAATGAAACATTGCTATGCACTATTAATGAATTTATCATACACAAACTACCTGATCTTGACTGTTGTGACTAAGTGCGGTCAAAATTGAAATCTAACAGACATTTTTACTTAAGTTAGTCTAACAGTCTCTGTTAAGATATTCATCTGTGGAGTAGAAGGAGTTGCCTATCAAAAAGTCTTTCAAGCTCTGTTTAAAGTGTGCTCCATCTGAAACCAAGTTTCAATGGTTGCTGGCAATTAATTGGAAATGTATGTTCCTGGATATTGGACCCCTTTCTGGACCGAGGTAAGTGTTTTTAGGTCTTTATGTAGACTGTTCTTCTTAATATTATTGATACTATGTATTGCACTATTGGTTGGAAACAGAGATATTGTATTAACACGATTCACGTTGTCCGTCGCACTTCACATAGTGTAGACCAGGAACTGTCTGCTAGGCATGCCCGATGTAAAACTGACTGGGCATGGCCCGTGCTGCCTGAGTTGTTGTTGTTCCACCGGCAGAGGGCGCAGCTGAATTCTTGCGTGCCCTCTGGTGGACGGGACTTTACTTGCGGCAACTACTGTCCGTGATGCGCTGTGCCGATGTGCACCTCCCGCAATCTTTCTGGTGGCTACTGCACTCCTCCACCTTCGGGGGGTGAAGCCACTGTGATCCACTGCGCCAGAAGGTGGAGCGTCGGGCAAGAGCGATAACCTCCGCGTCCATTGGAGTGCTGGAGTCGGGGGGATCTGCCAACCCTCGAGCCGGAACCTTCGAATACGGTTGGAAGTGACCCACACAAAGAGGCCCCCGTCATCCCACCACCAGAGCCCGGGACAGAACGGGCGACAAGCTGTCGAACTCCGGATCCCGTTCCACCTCGGGAGGGGCAAGCCCCAGTGGCGGGGACGATGGGGAAGGCACGACCACAGGTGAACCAGCCTCCTGAGAAACCAGGCCTGCGAGGGGGCCGGCTCTCACTGGGGCATCTCTAACGATGGCGATGCCAGTGCTGGAGCTACTGGAGGCCACCAAGGCTGAGAACCATCGCAGTGCGGTGGAGTCACAGGTGGGAGGGGCGGTAGTGTCCTCTGAGAAAAAAACACGAGTGCTGGCAATGGGGAAGCCAGTGCCTGAGGGGTCAGAGGGTGGGTGTCCAAACGTGGACGTAGCTGATTTTGGTGAAGACGTACATCCCAGTCCCCCGCCTGCAAGGTATAGAGCCAGCAGCCATTGCAGAGCAGGACCACCGCTGGTATCCAACGTGGATTGTGACCAAACCCATGTGCCCAGACTGACATACCCAGTGGAAAGCCGGGTACCCCGTTTTGCCAAGACTGGTGAGGACCAGGCTGGAGGAGGTGCAGCAGAGTCCAAGGTTGACGTCCATGGAGGAGCTCTGTGGGGCTGCGTTCTCCCATTGGTGTGTTCCGGTATGCCGTCAGGAAAAACGTCAACGTCTCCTCTGCAAGAAATTCGTGCACATAGTTTTTCATCTGCGTCTTAAATGCGCGCACCATGCGCTTGGCTTCCCCATTTGATTGTGGATGAAAGGGGGGAGAGCAAATGTGGTGAATACCGAAGCACCTACAAAAATCCTGGAAGGTCTGCGAAATAAACTGAGGTCCATTGTCCGATACCAGGGTGACTGGCAGACCTTCCACAGAAAAGATTTTTGCGAGTGCCTGGATTGCAACTTCTGAAGTGGTAGAGGAGCAGTGAATATGGGAATTGGGAATAAGCATCAATGACAATGAGCCAAAAGCCATTGAGAAACGGGCCTGCAAAATCTATGAGAACGCACTCCCATGCCTGGGTTGCAGGCGGCAATGAAGAGAACACTGACCTGGGAGATGCCTGTTGGCTTGCATGCTGGGAACAGGCGGCCACCAAGTGCTCAATTTCTCTGTCAATATCGGGCCAGTACACATGTCTGCGAGCCAAGGTTTTAGTATGGGAAACATCCCACTGCCCCTCATGTAATAATGTGAGGACTTCCCTTCGCACACTTGCAGGAACAACCACGTGAGGAGCTGTATCATTGGTAGCCAGAAGGAGAACTCCTTCCAAGACTGAGAGGCAGTCTTGTAGAACAAAATAATTACGAAGAGGGTCCGAGGCTAGGCCTGGAGGTCGGGACGACCACCCCTGCTGAGCGAGGTGAACTACTTGCCAGAGAACCGGGTCAGCTGGCAACTCTAGAACTAGTGATCAGGAAGCCATCAAACACTTGGAGGGACGCCACATGCAAATGAAAACACATAATCTCTTCCCGATCGAACTTAGGATCCGGGCCCACCGGAAGAAGGGAAAGAGCGTCGGCATTGGCATGCTGTCCGGTAGGGCAAAAATGAATGTCATAATGGTACTTAGAGAGGAACAAGGCCCAGCGCTGCAGTCTGTGGGCAGCCCTATCCAGAATCTGAGAGGCAGGGCCAAATAACGATATTAATGGCTTATGGTCAGTGGTTAACTGAAACTTCGTGCCATACAAGAAAGGATGAACTTTGGTAATAGCAGAGGCAATGGCCAAAGCCTCTTTTTCCACGTGGGAGCAATGGGCCTGTGTGGGACTAGGAGTTTTAGACACAAACGCCAGTGGCTGCTCGGAGCCATCCGCGTTGCGATGGGCCAGAACCGCCCCCACCCCATACTGCGAAGCATCTGTAGCCAGGACCAATGGCTTATTGGGGTCAAAAGTAGGCAAACAAAGCGCTGACGTGAGGAGGCCCTTCAACGAGGTGAATGCTCGCTCGCATGCAGGCAACCAATCGAAAGAACACCCTTACGCAGAAGGCAGTACAGGGGGTGGGCTATGGTGGAAGCCCTGGGAATGAACCGGTGGTAATAGGCAATCTTGCATAAAAAAGCTTGTAACTCCTTCAGCAAAGAGGGCCGCAGAAGGATGATGATACCTTGGACCAAACTCCCTAGCGGCTGGACGCCGTGCCGAGAGATGGTATAGCCCACATACTCAATGGACGGTTGGAAGAAGTTCGACTTACGCAGGTTGCAAAGCAGGCCCACGGGCCTGAATTTGAGAAAGAGGGTTCGAAGGTTGTGCAAGTGTTCCTTCGTGTTGCAGCCTGTGACAATTATGTTGTCCAGGTAATTAATACAATGAGGGTTTGTCAATGTGACATGCTCAAGATAACGCTGAAATATCGCCAGGGCACTGGATATTCTAAAGGCCAACCGCTGGTATTGGTAAAGGCCAAATGGGGTGTTGACGACCGCCAGCCATTTGGAGTCCTCATCAAGTGGTCTCTGATGATGAGCCTCCGAAAGATCGATTTTCGAAAAATATTGGCCTCCTGCCACGTCGGAGAACAATTCATCAGAACGAGGCAAGGGATAGGTGTCCACCACCAATTGGGAATTAATGGTGGCCTTGAAATTGCCACAAAGATGTAATTTTCCTGAGCGTTTCCTGACAATAACGAAGGGCAAAGCCCACTCACTAGAAGAAATGGGAAGAACGACACCTAGGGCTGTCAGCCGGTCTAGCTCTGCTTTTACCTGAGGGCAGAGAGCCAAGGGGATCTGCCTTGCACGTAGAAAACGTGGGCGAGCCAACGCCTTCAACATTAAGTGAGCTTCAAAGTCTGAAACAAGCCTCAGGCCCTCGTCAAAGATATCCTTAAAGTCAGAGGTCAAAGATTCCAATGATTGATAGGGAACATCTTCGGAGACCGACTGTATGGTGTCTGCGATAGAAAAACCGAAAGCTTGAAAGGCATCCAATCCAAAAAGGTTAGCGGAGCTCGCATCACTGACAACAATAAAAGTAAGAGGCCGAGTGACTGATTTGTAAGTAACGTCGGTAGTGAATTGACCCAGTAGGGCAATGTACTGTTTACCATAACCGTGGAGACACCTGTAAACTGGTGCCAACGGGGGTGACCCAAGGTCACAGTAAGTTTCTGCATTCAACAAGGAAACTGCCACACCCGTATCTACTTGCAGTTATAATCAGCACGACCGAACTGACACCTCGATAAAGAGTTTGTGTGCCGATGCGTCAGGAGCCTGGCCCGATGAAACTTCCTGAATGTCAACGTCCATGTCCTCTGGACCTGCTTCCTTCGATTCTTTTGAGGCTGAGCGGCAAACTGTGACGCGCTGTGCCGATGTGCGCCTCCCACGATCTTTCTGGTGGCTACTGCAGATATATTACTTGCAACAAATTTCATTAATAAAAAAATATACTGAGAAGCAGTGATTAGAATACAAAGTTCCTTGAACAGGTTTCTCCATGATGTTCTTGAATTTACACCACAAATGATTCTTTTGCATGCTAAAAACTTTTGCTTGGTTTGATGAGTTACCCCAGAATATGATCCAGTATGCCATATTTGGAATGAAGCACGGAAGTTTTTTTATATTTATATCTCCTACATCTGACATCATTCTCACTGCAAATACAGACTTGTTTAGTGACTTAAGCAATTCTGTGGTACGCCCTTCCCAATGGAATTTATTATCGAGTTGTAATCCCAGGAATTTAACGCTGTCAGCCTTTTTGATCTGCATGTCTTCATAAGTTATACACATGTTGGAAGGATACCTCTTACAAGTTCTGAACAGTATATCCATACGAAAGCAAAGCTTTCGTCTTTCCCTCTCCTTCCCTCTTTCCTGACGAAGCAACCATTGGTTGCAAAAGCTAGAATTTTGTGTGTATGTATGTGTCTGTGTTTCTATCGACCTGCCAGCGCTTTCGTATGGTAAGTCACATCATCTTTGTTTTTAAATATATTTTTCCCGCGTGGAATGTTTCCCTATTATATATATATTTGTGTATGTAAATATTCCGCACGTCCAGGGCCTCACTGCGATGGAGCATTTCCTTTCACGCCGATCACCTGCCACCCTACCTAAAACCTCTTTCCTCATTACCTTAGCCAGCTTCATCCTGACCCACAGCTTCTTCACTTTTGAAGGCCGGACATACCAACAATTAAAGGGAACAGCCATGGGTACCAGGATGGCCCACTCGTACGCCAACCTATTCATGGGTCGCTTAGAGGAAGCCTTCTTGGTTACCCGGGTCTGCCAACCCGAAGTTTGGTACAGATTTATTGATGACATCTTCATGATCTGGACTCACAGTGAAGAAGAACTCCAGAATTTCCTCTCCAACCTCAACTCCTTTGGTTCCATCAGATTCACCTGGTCCTACTTCAAATCCCACGCCACTTTCCTTGACGTTGACCTCCATCTGTCCAATGGCCAGCTTCACACGTCCGTCCACATCAAACCCACCAACAAGCAACAGTACCTCCATTATGACAGCTGCCACCCATTCCACATCAAACGGTCCCTTCCCTACAGCCTAGGTCTTCGTGGCAAACGAATCTGCTCCAGTCCGGAATCCCTGAACCATTACACCAACAACCTGACAACAGCTTTCGCATCCCGTAACTACCCTCCCGACCTGGTACAGAAGCAAATAACCAGAGCCACTTCCTCATCCCCTCAAACCCAGAACCTCCAACAGAAGAACCCCAAAAGTGCCCCACTTGTGACAGGATACTTTGCGGGACTGGACCAGTATCTGAATGTGGCTCTCCAGCAGGGATACGACTTCCTCAAATCCTGCCCTGAAATGAGATCCATCCTTCATGAAATCCTCCCCACTCCACCAAGAGTGTCTTTCCGCCATCCACCTAACCTTCGTAACCTGTTAGTTCATCCCTATGAAATCCCCAAACCACCTTCCCTACCCTCTGGCTCCTATCCTTGTAACCGCCCCCGGTGTAAAACCTGTCCCATGCACCCTCCCACCACCACCTACTCCAGTCCTGTAACCCGGAAGGTGTACACGATCAAAGGCAGAGCCACGTGTGAAAGCACCCACGTGATTTACCAACTGACCTGCCTCCACTGTGATGCATTCTATGTGGGAATGACCAGCAACAAACTGTCTATTCGCATGAATGGACACAGGCAGACAGTGTTTGTTGGTAATGAGGATCACCCTGTGGCTAAACATGCCTTGGTCCACGGCCAGCACATCTTGGCACAGTGTTACACCGTCCGGGTTATCTGGATACTTCCCACCAACACCAACCTATCCGAACTCCGGAGATGGGAACTTGCTCTTCAATGAATCCTCTCTTCCCGTTACCCACCAGGCCTCAATCTCCGCTAATTTCAAGTTGCCGCCACTCATACCTCACCTGTCATTCAACAACATATTTGCCTCTGCACTTCCGCCTCGACTGACATCTCTGCCCAAACTCTTTGTCTTTAAATATGTCTGCTTGTGTATGTATATGTGTGTGAGTGCGCGAGTGTATACCCGTCCTTTTCTCCCCCTAAGGTAAGTCTTTCAGCTCCCGGGATTGGAATGACTCCTTACCCTCTCCCTTAAAACCCACATCCTTTCGTCTTTCCCTCTCCTTCCCTCTTTCCTGATGAGGCAACAGTTTGTTGCGAAAGCTTGAATTTTGTGTGCATGTTTGTGTTTGTTTGTGTGTCTATCGACGTGCCAGCGCTTTCATTTGGTAAGTCACTGCTTGTGGCTGTATGTGTGGATGGATATGTGCGTGTGTGCGAGTGTATACCTGTCCTTTTTTCCCCCAAAGGTAAGTCTTTCCGCTCCCGGGATTGGAATGACTCCTTACCCTCTCCCTTAAAACCCACTTCCTTTCGTCTTCCCCTCTCCTTCCCTCTTTCCTGATGAGGCAACAGTTTGTTGCAAAAGCTTGAATTTTGTGTGTCTATCGACCTGCCAGCGCTTTCGTTCGGTAAGTCACCTCTTCTTTGTTTTTATATATAATTTTTCCCACGTGGAATGTTTCCTTCTATTTTATATATATATATATATATATATATATATATATATATATATATATATATATATATATATATATATATATATATATATATATATATATATATATATATATATATATATATTCCCAATCAGCTGAAGGCTGACTGCTTACTGCACAGGTGTTTTGCAACGGCACTCTTTGGTTCCTGTTAGTTAGATAATACTCAAACCATTTTGCAGCACTGATAGCGACACCATAATATTCTAATTTACTTAAGAGAATGGTGTAGTTCACACAGTCAAAGGCTTTTGACAGGTCATAGAAAATGCAAGTTGCCTCTAATTTGTTATCCAACGAATTAAGTAAATTCTCATTGTAAGTGTAAATAGCTTTCTCTATATCAGAACCCTTAAGAAATCCAAACTGTGACTTGGACAATATATTATTTGCAGTCAGATGCTTATGGAGATGCTTGAACACAACCTTTTCAAATATTTTTGAGAAAGCCGGCAAAAGTGAAATTGGTTGATAGTTTGATGTTATCTCTTTATCCCCCTCCTTGTAAAGAGGCTTAACTTCAGCATATTTTAGACAGTCTGGAGATGTTCCACTGATAAGAGATTGATTAAGCAACTAACTTGCATGAGCACTCTTTGATTAACTTCACTGACATATTATCACACCCACCAGAATACTTAGATTTTTAAGATTTTATGATGGATGCTGCTTCTTTGGGAGACATGTGTCATTTCCATTTTACTGAAGTTATTTTTAAAGACTGGTCTCAGATACTGCATTGCAGTGTTCACCGAACCTGATAATCCCAAGCTGTCAGAAACAGAAATGTAGTACTTGTTTAAGAGATTTGCAACACTACATGCACTTGTTACCAAGATCTCATTTATTTTTAGAGCTCTCTATTCCTCTTCCTTTTCGGTCCCACCTGTCCCTGTCTTCACTATATCCCATAAAGTTTTTACTTTGTTGCCTGATATAATTATCTTTTTCTCATAATAAAGCTGCTCCAATTTCTGGATTACTTGCTTAATATTTTGCAATATTCTTTGTAATGCATTAAAATGCTAACATAAGAGCTGTTCCTAGATAGTAAATACAGTCTCCTTTTCGACCCACATGATATCTTTATTCCTTGTGTAATCAATGGCTTATTTTTTGACTTCTGTGTGATTTGAGTTACCTTTAGGGGAAAACAATTTTCAACAGTGGAAGTAACTTTATTAATGAATGTTTTGTATTTTCCATTTGATTCAGAAGTATTGTAAACATCTATCCAGTTTATGTCTCTGAGCAATTTCCTGAATTTCTCAATCTTTGACTTATTTATTATCTTCCTATACTCAGATTTAATAGATTTTTTATCCTGACAGGTTTCAACATTTAACACAAGATGCTCCACGTTGTGATCAGATAGCCCATTTACTATTGGTTTTATGATTTGACTTTTTTCCCTAGATCTGTTTACAATGATATTATCCATAGTAATCTCAATGCATTTTACATATTCTAGTTGCAAAGTTCACAGTAGGAACTAAATTGAATGATAGTGTTACTGACTGCAATGATAGTTCACTGACAGAGCTTTTCAATAAATCTGCAAAAAAATCACCTGCAACCACTATTTCCTTGTTTTTTACTGTGAGATGGGGCAACAGAGCTTCCAGATGTTTTTTAAATAGGTTAAAATTTCCTGAAGGTGATCTGTATATACCTACTATTGTAAAGGACTTATCATGAAATACTACTTCTGTTGCACAAGCTTCTAAGTGCTGCTCTGGGCAAAACTTATTAATATCAATATTCTTGAAATCAACAGTTTCTGACAAGTGTGGCAACTCCTCCTCCTCCATATTTTCTCTACAGAAATAGGAAGCTAACTCAAATCCTGCAACATTTTACATATCTATAGCAGTGGTCACATGATGTTCACAGAGGCAGATATTATCAGCTGGTTTGCTCAAGTCTAATTCTTACCCCTTAGTCCTCAGATATGCTGATGCAATAAGGATAACTGACTTTGTGCACTTGCTGAACTTCAACTGGATGAACCTAATTTTCCTGTCAATTTTTGAGTATCTCTCGTTTCAATCAGAGGCTGTCTGCATGAAATATGGACATTAAAATTTGCTTTCTGGCTGCCTGTTTTATCAATGTGAATGTCGTTTTCAGCCTGTCTCTGAACATCTTTTGTTTATGCCCTCCCTACCCTAAAAAAACTCTGTTCTGTCACTTGTAACCACTGGTACTTTACCACTTGTGACAGTGTCCCCCTAAAATTATTTGCTATTAGCCCAGACAGTTTTCCCTTCCCTTTCCTGTTGAGATGAGGGCCATGCCTAGTATAGGCCCAGCTGTTGATAGAGTCAACAGGAACCACTGATATGAGATCCCATACCTGACCCAAGCAGCCGTTCCACCTCTAATTAACTCTTCTAACAGAAGAGTTTAAATGAGTCTGTACATGGGGCCTCAGAACAGACACAAGTCCAACACCAGTATGTCTCATTGCTGAAGCTATCTTTATCATGTCACTCTCAATTGAATATTTAGGGTTTCTCTCTATGTGGTTGCCTGCCCCACCCACTATTACTATGGTGTCTTCCTTTGTGAAGTCTTTGCAAAGTGAACCTACATCTTCCATCACCTGAATCAGACTTGCACTAGGTTTAAAAAAACTTGTGACCTGGTAACTTGACCCTAGTTCACCTTGCAACAGTTGGCCAACACCTCTACCATGTTGTTATGTTCGCCTGCTTTGTTTCTTCATTGATTGTCCACGGTGTTGACATACTGCGCTGCTACACTGGCTGAAAAATGGGGTTTGTAATTTCGATACTGACTACTGTAAATAACTTAGCTGACAGGTGTATAGTTGCATTTTCACAGTTCTTTACTTTCACTGTTCACAACCCCCCAATAATACACAGTTATATGGCCAGTGTTCTATTGTTTAACTTACAATAAGTCTCATTAATAGTTTGCATGTAAACATCCACAGACTGCTACAATAGTTTACTGTTGAACATCTACAAACAGTAAAAGCCTAACCACACAGTCTTTCAGATAAATTGAAGCAGACACTGTCATTGCTTCAACACATGGCCTATTGGTGTAACACTTATTTCACAGTTAAGTGGGTGCATTGTTGTTGATCTAACCAATACAGGTTCCTTGTCTGAGACTCGGCCATGGACTGACTGTCTTGGGACCAAAAATTGGGCCCTTATATATCCTCACAATAATATGTAATGAAACAACACATTGTTCAGTGTTTAAGTTACATAAATTGCAATTAAAACATCACTCATTAAATTAAATGAATACATTGAAAAATTCGTTCTTTTTAACAGTTTCTTCTAGTACAAGGGTTAGGCTGAATTATTTGTTTATGATGAAATTAATATATATAGCTATGCAACAATACTTTTGGTGAACCTGTTAATTACTTGGGAATTAATTATGGGTGAGCTTTGCTAACATGTTTTTGAATATAGTCAAATATATACTTGAGGAATACTATTAGTTGTTCCTCCAAATGTTTACAATTAGTACAGAATTTATATTTGTTTATAAGTCAACAAAAGAATTTAATTTACAAAATAATTACTGATTTCACCCTATAACAAAA
Source organism: Schistocerca serialis cubense (assembly GCF_023864345.2). Classification (NCBI taxonomy): domain Eukaryota; kingdom Metazoa; phylum Arthropoda; class Insecta; order Orthoptera; family Acrididae; genus Schistocerca; species Schistocerca serialis. Next base: position 389,913,259 of record NC_064638.1, read on the forward strand.
GATACTAACTAAGAATAGTCAAAATAAATTAGAAACTCAATTACATACATAAAACTAAGCACAAAATTAGATCTGGTGGTATATTCTTTAAGACTGAGGGCCATCCTCTCTCTTTTATGAAAATGCATATTATATTCACATATGTCAATAGTAATTAGTCAAAAACAAAAAAAAATTAATTTTAAGGAGGCAGATGGCATAACAAGAGGGGAAGTAAAATTATCCCAGCTTGCTTTGTCACAATTGAACTAAGTAACAACAAAATTTTCTTCTTTTTCACAACTTTTTTTTCTGACTTCTTACTTTTCAAACACTCTTTGAAAGTTTGTTGTGTCCTGTCTACTTCTAAATCTACTTGCGGCTGATCAGTTTCTAAATGTGACAACAGATCAAACCTGTTTCCCACATTGACAACAAAACTGTCTGAGAAAGTCCTATTCCTATTTCTTCTATGACTTGTTATCACTTCCCACCTCTCTTTTCCCTTCTCACCCTTTAACCTCTCCAGATCTTGTTTCATTTCTCTAGTTCCGGTTGAAGGGCAGGATCTTCTCCTCCTGTTCCACTACCTTCCGATCTCTACAGCAAATCCTACACAACCAGTGAGCCTTGTTTATTTCCCCAATTCCCATGCCGCTACAGTCACCCACATGAAAGGAACTGCAACAACTCTCACCTCACACCCCGGAACTAACAATCCTATAGCAAGTCATACACTTCTCATGCATGACAAGCAAATTTTAGCTTTAGTCTAAGTTAAAACAAGAATAACTTCCTAGACTACACAATCAATATATTAAATTTCTTAGAAAGTTCAAGCCTAAAGTTCTGACACTAATTCAAAACTTTCAGACAAACACAAATGATTTAACCTGTACTATTTACATTATAAAACAAAAAGTAAACAAAGAAGTGAGCCTACACTATATAAACTTTTCACCTATTTCAGAACGTTTCACTTCGCTACTTACTAGAGAATCAAATGGATAGCATGTAAGAATACACTAACAACACAAACTTTGCTTTATTGAAATAATCACGTAACTTGCAGTACACGACAACATAAATAAATCCTAGTCCAAAATTTGTGCATACGAAATGTTTTCTTTTTCTGGAAAATATGCAAAAAAATGTGAAACCTTCAATTGATAGCTTACAATAGGTATTAATTTACTTATTTATGATGTAATATTGCCTTAATTAACTGTTATTATTTAATTAAACACTTATCTTTATGAGAGCTGTCAATGTACAACACTCGTCAACCAAATATGAAACTCCCCATTATTAAATATGATTAAACAAGGTTTCCAAGGGTCAGAATTTTGATGAAATTAATTTCAGCGATCAACCTCATAAGTGTTACCAAAACCAAGAATTTGAGTAGTGATGAGGCTTGATTGTGAAACACTTGCTGAACCAGAAAGTGTTATTAAGCTGTTTACATAGCAATGCTGTTGTGTGTCACAACTGAAGTATCCCCAAGTGGCCACGTGACGGCTCATAGCTTTGAGTAGATAGCCAAAAATGCACCAACAGAAGGTGATAGAGCATAGTATCAGACCTTTCACTTGGCACACATTCATTATTGATTTTGAGATACAGATTCGTAATTCCCTTCAAAGTAGTCTCCTGGGTAATGCTCACACTTCCCCCAGTTCTCCTACCTTTATTGAAAACGTGTATTTTAAATGGTGGTCAGCTAGGATATTGCATTTGGCAATCACACAGAGCCATGCCGTGGGAGCACAGAGCCTGACTAACCTCAGGAATGTCATGTTTGGCAAGGAATGTCTGGATCAGGTGCACAAAACAGGTGAATGTGTTATCACGATAGAGCTGCCCAGTTTCTGCTGTCCACAGACATAGTTATTTGCCCAGCACAGCCTCATGAAGGTGACGAATGACCCCTGATACTGCTGCGAATCTGTGGTTATTTTTTTAACGTCAAGAATGTTGAGTGCTTCCACTATGATGACAGCATCTTGGTTTGGGAGTTGTTCCTGAAATAGCTGCCATAGGTGATACATAAATAAACAGCCCAGGTATAAACAAATGAACAAAGTTTATTTGAATATTCAACTTATTAATGACAAATTTTGGGAATCATGAAACAAACTAAACTCGTTTAGTTAAATGCAGACAGTCTTTCAACCCTGGAAGGAGAAAACAAAATAATGTAGTTCTGAATTTCTCAGCAAAGGAAAACCACAAACAAAGTCAGGAGCAGAAGATAAAAGTAGTTCAACTGTCTGGTAATTACGAAAGTAAAGTGCTATACTATGCTTTGGCTCTAAAGGAAAACAACTCTGATCATAAGTTCTTAACACACTTCAGATAAACACTGACAGATAAAAGACCTTGAGTTGCTTAGAAAAATAACTTAGTATGTTCAGCATTCACAAACACATTTAGGAGAACAGCAAAGTATGACAGAAATTATAAATCTGACAACACAATCTGCTAGGGAACCTTTAGAGTCTAAGTTTCAAAGAAGAATGTTCTACATCTGGTGAAGCCCAACTACTGGTAATTACATAAATATTATGAAATCAAGAATCAGTCTTCCTATTTGGACCGTGTCTTCTGCAGAGAACCCATGCCGCATGATCCAGGGTAATGTGGCTGGCTCAGACAGTAATTGCAGCGTAGTGATGATCCTGGACTGGGCACCTGATAGTGTAAATGCAACAAGCATTTGGCACCTGGCCCAGAAAGCTCACACGACATGAGCTCCCTTAACAGGATCTGTGTGTCACCCTAAATATGGCCCTTGATACCAGGATTCAGCCTTGCTTCCTGTCACGTGGCTGGCATAAGAAAGAGGTCTGTGGTGCCAGCGACCTCTGACTGCACTTCAGTCACTGTCGAGTGTGCTGCTGCAGCCCCCAAGTATCTTCTGCAAGGAAACAGACTGCCTGCATAACTTGGATGCATTGCAAAATGGGTAGGCGCAAGGCCTACCCATAGCTGTACCCAAAACCCACAGCTCATCGCCTGTGATCATGATGTTCAGAAAGTTGTGGTTATCGAACATGTTGTCCAATGTGCCCTGTTTGATTTGCATATGTCAGTGTTTATTTTCCATTGTCAGCAGTTTCAGTTCGAATTCCATGAACACTCTTTTCACATGAAAATTTATTGGTCAAAATTGAACGTACCAATCCAATGTTTACCCTTATATCATTTTGTGGAACAATGCTCTTCTATGACCAGTCTCCATTTGCTCAGTGACACTGTCATTTCAGCTTTTGAAGATTTTCCTGCAGGCTGTTCACTGACCACCAAAGTGCAGCCATCTTTGAGTGGTTGCACCACTTCTTTATCCATAAGTTGCTCATAGCATCATCCCTTAAAGCCTATTGAATTTTGGGAACAGTTTCCACTTGTATACCGCCAAGCCTAGGCACAGCTTTATGCAATATCACTGCACAATTTGTTCTATCACTTTGCGACTTATTGGAATTAAAAAAGCTCTCACTACATGTCCTCAGTCATGGGCCAACTGCCAAAGACTGACACATTTTTCACTGGCAGGAAAAAAAATTATGACTGCACATGACCAAAAAAAGCCTCTCATGGTTCACTAGTTTATGCAGAAAAGAAGAATGTTTACAAGGTAACATGTTGAGTCGCAGACAGGCACAATAAAAAAACTGTTACGTGTTTAGCTTTCACACAAACATCCATTCACACAAGCAAGCACACCTCATGCACACATGACCACCATTTCCTGCAGCTCGGACCATGTTGATATTCCAACCTGGAGTTTCCAAATAAGAATACATTTTGAATACACCTCAAAGTATTCTGTGGGGCCATGGAGCAGAAATAAAAGAGAATCACAGTTCTTTTGTTGCATGTAAAAAAGATTGAGTTTGATTTTTGTTCCTATGTGACTCCTCAATTTAAGAATGGTGTAACCTACCATAGAATAAAAAGAGTATCTCAAAGTGTGTTAACTCTGTGGTTTGTTCTATATGGACATACTTATGTGGAACATACATGATGTTCACAAGATTATTGAGATGTCATCTTCATTGAGGCTGATAAAATTTTTTGGCTGTATCTTTTGAAACTCGTAAACCTTCAGTTATTCTGAACCAGGGAGTGAGCTCACATTACACGGGTGACAGGTTTATGAAAGCCAGTATCAAAGAAGAAACTGGTGTAAACTTACTACATGAGTAATTGTTGTAATACTTTGAGGGAGTAAAGTAAATCAAGAAACTGTGGCAGTAACACATGAGAAAGAAGTGCAAGGTACAAGTTGAGTAATGATTTCTTAGTGAAGGGATGGGTGAGCTTATAAAATTATTTACCTCAGAAACAATGAATAGACAAAATATTTTAAAACTCTGCACAATTCATCCATAGCAAAAATAAAGATCTATCATAATACGCAGCACGTACATGATGTTCACAAGTTTATTAAGGTGCAGTCTTCCTTGTGACTGATAGTACTTACCTGTCCAAAGAGAACAAAGCTGCAACTGAAGAGAAAGGAAGATTACGTTTCAACTTCTCATCGACAATAACATTATTTGAGGTGAACACAAGCTTGGTTTCAATTAGAATTGGTAAATAAAGTGGCAGCGTCTTTAATGGTGTACTTTGGGATGTACAGCCAAATTGTTGATTCCATTTTTATGTAAAGAGTTTCAACGACCTACCCAGGCATTTTGCGATCCCATCTCTTTGTGTAAAAAGATAACATTCCTTTAACTGCAGATTGAAATGTGAAGACATTGTTGGTGCTGACTCTCCACTGTCGCTATTAGGCAGCACCACTGTCAAAGCTGGCCATCCACTATTTCAGTCCATGCGTCTCTTGTCGTGACCACGCTGTACGTGCACCTTTCCGTTACTACACACCACACCATATCAGAACTGCTCAGCATATGGGCAAGAGCCTCAGCAGACATGTCAGCTCACGCGAGTTACTGAACCCTCCTCTACATAACCCAAACATTGGTTGGCAAATGTGGATGCCATGTCCATGCTGCAGATTTGTTTGTATATCTTCAACTAAAAAGAGAAGTCATGGCTAAGGAACTATTGTCCAATACTAGAGATGATGAGGATAAGATAGCTTTAAGACCAGGTGATATTTTGGTAACAAATGTCTGTGTCACCAAGCTCTTCAACAAGCACTGATAAGACTGGGCTGTGAGAGTCAGTAAATATAGTCATGGAATACTTGAAACCAGCACTTACAAATAAGTTCAATGATGTGCTTATTATCCCCACTCTTCAATAAAAGAAGTAATGACTATCACAAATTCCGTAAAAGAAAAAAAAAAAAAAAAAAAGCCAGTACTTATAATCAAATATCAACAAAGTTAATTAAATAGTGTTCTCATGAGTTCATTAACATATGCTGAAGGGCCAAAGAAACTGGTACACCTACCTAATATTGCGTAGGGACCCCGCGAGCATGCAGAAGTAACACAACACGACGTGGCATGAACTTGACATATGCCCGAAGTAGTGCTGGAGGGAACCGACACAATGAATCCTAAAGGTCATCCATAAATCCGTAAGATTATGACGGGGTGAGATCACTTCTGAACAGCACACTGGGAGGCATTCCAGATTTTCTCAATAATGTTCACATCTGGGGAGTTTGGTCAGAAGAGTGTTCCTGGAGCCACTCTGTAGCAATTCTGGACATGTGGGGTGTCACACTGTCCTGCTGGAATTGCCCAAGTCCATCATTATGTACAATGGACATGGATGGATGCAAGTGATCAGACATGATACTTACGTACGTGTCACCTGTTAAGAGTATCAGGGGTTCCATATCACAGCAACTGCACACGCCCCTCGCCATTACAGGGCCTCCACCAGATTGAACAGTACCCTGCTGACATGCAGGGTCCGTGGATTCATGGGGCTGTCTCTATCCTGTACACATCCTTACGCTCAATACAATTTGAAACAAGACTTGTCCAACCGGGCAACATGTTTCCAGTCATCAACAGTCCAATGTTGGTGTTGACAGGTCGAGGCAAAGCATAGAACTTTGTGTCGCACCATCATCAAGGGTACATGAGTGGGTCTTCGGCTCCGAAAGCCCATATTGATGATGTTTTGTTGAATGGTTCATGTACTGGCACTTGCTGATGCCCCAGCATTGAAAACTGCAGCAATTTTCAGAATGGTTGCACTTCTGACACTTTGAACAATTCTCTTCAGTCATCATTGATCTTTTTCCAGCCTGAGCAATGTCAGACATCTGATGTTTTACTGAATTCCAGATATTCACGATACACTTGTGAAATGGTCATACAGGAAAATCCCCACTTCATTGCTACCTTGGAGATGCTGTGTCCCACCATTAGTGCACTGACTATATCACCACATTCAAACTCACTTCAATCTTGATAACCTGCCATTGTAGCAGCAGTAACCAATCTAACAACTGCATCAGGCATGTGCTGTCTTATACAGGGTGTTACAAAAAGGTACGGGCAGACTTTCAGGAAACTTTCCTCACACACAAATAAAGAAAAGATGTTATGTGGACATGTGTCCGGAAACGTTTAATTTCCATGTCACAGCTCATTTTAGTTTCATCCACCTACGCGCAATGGAGCATGTTACCATGATTTCATACGGGATACTCTACCTGTGCTGCTAGAACATATGCCTTTACAACTACGACACAACATGTGGTTCATGCACGATGGAGCTCCTGCACATTTCAGTCGAAGTGTTCATATGCTTCTCAACAACAGATTCGGTGGCCAATGGATTGGTAGAGGCGGACCAATTCCATGACCTCCACGCTCTCCTGACCTCAACCCTCTTGACTTTCACTTATGGGGGCATTTGAAAGCTCTTGTCTACGCAACCCCGGTACCAAATGTAGAGACTCTTCGTGCTCGTATTGTGGACGGCTGTGATACAATACGCCATTCTCCAGGGCTGCGTCAGCGCATCAGGGATTCCATGCGACGGAGGGTGGATGCATGTATCCTCGCTAACGGAGGACATTTTGAACATTTCCTATAACAAAGTGTTTGAAGTCACGCTGGTACGTTCTGTTGCTGTGTGTTTCCATTCCATGATTTATGTGATTTGAAAGGAAGTAATAAAATGAGCTCTAACATGGAAAGTAAGCGTTTCCGGACACATCTCCACATAACATATTTTCTTTCTTTATGTGTGAGGAATGTTTCCTGAAAGTTTGGCCGTACCTTTCTGTAACACCCTGTATAGGCAGGCGTTGCCGACCACAGCACCATATTCTGCCTGTTTACATTTCTCCGTATTTGAATATGCATGCCTATATCAGTTTCTTTGGTGCCTCAGTGTAATTAGGTAATCAGTAATTTATCTATGTAACATTTTCCAATTGATTAAAATATGCTAAGATTAAGATACAGTATAAGAAATGCGGTACTGAAATACCATAAAACTTCTAGCCTGGCCAACTTAACTATCGCCAGAATCACTTACTGCTTCTTAACCATAAGTCTACAAATAACATATTATACAAGTCACAGTTTGGATTTATAAAGGGTTCTGGCACTAAGAAGGGAAGCTGCACACAGAAAGAATGTATATAATTTATAATACTTACTGACTACTGGTATAGTCTGTGGTCTGACAAAGACGTCTGACAGAAAACCACAATGTCCTTTTTAGTAAATGAGAATATTATCGTGTCACAGGAAGTTCTGTGAAACATATTAAGTTACATTTATGCAAAAGGACATAGAGTGTATCAGTGCGAAAGAGTCCTGTATCACTGTATCAGTCTTCATCTGAATGGAAACTAATTACAAATATTATTCCCAAAAGGTGATTTAAATACCACATTATGCTTGGAGGTGCCATTTTTGGTTAGCCCTACCATTTATTTTTGTGACATGTTTCAGAACACCTGTAGTTGCCACAGTGCACCATAATTCAGAATAATACAGACACTGCAATATTGTCTTTCAGGTCTGGCAATTTTTGTCAGTGTGAAAAATGCCACATTTCATTATGGTTCACCCTTTACTCTAGAGACCTAAACAGTTGACTGGATGTCACTTCAAATGTCATTGAAAGGCAACAGCTTGCCATCTCCAATAGAACCAAGCCTAGGATAGCACTATCATGTTCAAACCTTTCAGGTAGAGTGCAGCTTTACCTTTATGCTGCATGAATCCATCTCACTGTCCTTAATGTTTCTTGTGTATGTTAATGACCTTCCTACAGTAAGATTAAAAGATGCTAAGGTTGTTTCGTTGGCAGAAAATGCAAACATTTTGTTAAATGACAAATAAAATCTAGTATTAGAAAATCTGCCTATGAAATTTAGGTGACGTAAAAAGAAAATGCAGTATACAATACTTTCATTCCTTCATTTCATAATGTCATATTGTGTCATATTTTGGAGTAATTCACTGATTCAAGTTAAGTTTTCCAGTTCCAGAAGTATGTAATATGAATAATCTGTAGTGTAAATTCAAGATGATCTTGCAGAAGTCTGTAAAGTAATACATAAATCTAAAAGTATAGACCCAAACTCTGGAACTGAGACATCAGAACACAAAATCATCTGGAAAATGATAAAGATGGAAACTGGCAGAAAAATAGGGAACGTGACACACCCTGAAGTTAGACAAGGTGAAAATATTGAAAAGAAACATGAAAAGGTTGTGAAAATCTTCAACAAACATTTTCTGAGAGCAGCAGAGGTGGCAGGTTGTAAAGGATCTATGGACAAAGCAATGACTCTTCTACAGATAGTTATTAGCATCAGAACCTCAAAGAAATCCTTACCTCATGTTGCAATGAATGAGACTGAAAAAACAATTAGGCCATCAAAAAATAAAAAGTCTGTTAATACAGCCAATATTTCTAGTAAAATGTTGAAATTTCATTATATACACACATCAAAAAAAGTTCTGGATCACCTCGGTTCTGGAACCTGTACAGAAAATTGGAATAGAGATCGACATAAACATCATTTCCACCCTTTTTATTGCTCATGAAAACCACACATTGCATGTTGTACCACCTTCAGAGGTGGTGGTCCAGACTGCTGTACACACCGATACCTTTAATACCAAGTAGCATGTCCTTTTGCATTGGTGCATGTCTGTATTCATCGTGGCACACTATCCACAAGTTCATCAAGGCACTGTTAGTCCAGATTGTCCCACTCCCCAATGGCGATTCGGCGTAGATCTCTCAGAAGGCTGGTGGGTCACGGCATCTGTAAACAGCCCTCTTTAATCAATCCCAGGCATGTTCGATAGGGCTCATGTCTGGAGAGCATGCTGGCCACTCTAGTCGAGCGATATCGTTATCATGAAGGAAGTCATTCCCAAGATGTGCACAATGGGGGCGCGAATTGTCGTCCTTGGAGACGAATACCTCACCAATATGCTGCCGATACGATTGCACCAACGGTCGGAGGATGGCATTCACGTAACGTCCAGCTGTTATGGCACCTTCCATGACCACCAGCGGCGTACGTCTGCCCCACATAATGCCACCCCAAAGCAGCAGGGACAGTGTCTCTAAGACACTCGCTGCACTTGCTGGACAGTGTCTCTAAGACACTCAACCTGACTGGGTTGCCTCCAAACACATCTCCGACGATTGTCTGGTTGAAGGCATATGTGACACTCATCGATGAAGAGAATGTGACACCTATCCTGAGCGGTCCATTTGACACATTGTTGAGTCCATCTGTACCACATTGCCTGGTGTCGTGTTTGCAAATATGGACCTCGCCATGGACATTGGAAGGTAAGTTGCACATCATGCAGTCTATTGCGCACAGTTTGAGTCATAACACGATGCCCTCTGGCTGCACGAAAAGCATTATTCAATATGGTGACCTAGCTGTCAGGGTTCTTCCAAGCCATAATCCGTAGGTAATGGTCATACACTGCAGTAGTAGCCCTTGGGCAGCATAAGTGAGGCACGTCATTGACAGTTACTGTCTCTCTGTATCTCCTCCATGTCCGAATAACATTGCTTTTGTTCGCTCCAAGATGCCTGGACACTTCCCTTGTTGAGAGTCCTCCCTGGCAAAAAGTAACAATACAGACGTGATCAAACCGTGGTAATGACTGTCTAGAGATGGTTGAACTACAGATAACATGAGCCGTGTACCTCCTTCCTGGTGGAATGACTGGAACTGACTGGCTGTTGGACCCTCTTCGTCTAATAGGCGCTGCTCATGGATGGTTGTTTACATCTTTAGGTGGGTTTAGTGACATCTCTGAAGAGTCAAGGGGACTGTGTCTGTGATCAAATATCCACAGTCAACGTCCATCTTCAGAAGTTCTGGGAACCTGGGTGATGCAAAACTTTTTTTGATGTGTGTATTTGCAAGCAGAGTCTTATGCATCATATTCAACACATTTCTGCAAGAAGAAATTGTCACTGATGGTCTAAAACTGGCTGTAAAGATACTTCTCTTTTAAAAAGGTGATAAAAGTAATGTCTCAAAATATTATCCAGCCTCCATTTCAATTATCTTTCCAAAAATTCTTGAAAAGTCTGTGTATAGACTGATTGTCAAGCTTCTCAACTTCAAAAATATTCTCAACAAAAGCAATCTGGGTTTTGTGCTGCTCTTCATACTGAATAAGCTGTTTTCTCTTTTAACTATCAAGTTTTGGAAGCTATTTAAAAAAAACCTTTTTTTGTCTCTTGAATGCCTTCAACTGTGTAAACCATCAAAATATTATTATTTAAGTGGTGCTGTTGCTTCAGTCATACCTAAATGACCCAAAGCAGGCTGTAAAACTGAATGGCACATCCAGAGTACCAGCCTCATCAAAATGGGGCCTATTAATTTGTAGTAAGCCATAATGCTCTGTGTTAGGTCCACCATTATTTCTTAATTTCATTAATGACCTCCCTCTTTGTACTGATAAAAAGAGTAAGTTTGATCATTTTGCAGATGGTACTACAATTTCATTGATGAATTCCAGGATAACAATCTTAAACAAAAAGCAAATGAAGTTTTCTTCAAATGGTCTCTCATTCAATTCAGATAAGGCCTATTATATGAGAGTTCATACACCACAAAGAAATCTTGAAGAATTTAACATGAAGTGTAGACATCAACCATTACAAAAATTTGAGGATACAAAATTCCTGGGTTCTTATATAGATATCACATGTAATTGGTCAGCCCACATTTTTCAGCTTTTTAAAAGATTTAGCTCAGCAATATTTGCACTACAGCTTATTGCTTTAAGGGATGAAGTAGAAGCCATTAAGGCATACAACTTTGGCTACTTTCATTCTGAGGGAAACCAGCCTCTTGGAAAAAAAGGTGATCAGAATAATGAGTGGTGTCCATCAAAGACATTCTTACAGATACATGTTTCAAAAGATGGGGATCCTCGCAGCCCCCTTGCAATACATTTTTCCTTGTTGACCTTCGTTTGTAATAACTTTTCTATGTACAAAGACAACAGCAAATATAACTACAACATATGAATTACAAACAGTCTGGGTATTGAACTGAAACTTCTTTTCAAAAATAAAATAAAAATCAGTTATTTGCTTAAATGTTCCCTGGGATGTCTACTTCACTGTAGTGTTCATCCAATGTTCACCAGAAACTCTGTTATTGAGCTGTAAGGCGATTTGTGAGAAAGTGTCTCTGAAAACCTTTCACAGTGGAGAAAAAAAGTTAACATTGCAGTCACCGTGGTAGACAACGAGCATTATCGAAATTATGAATATATGGAACCTGAGATTGGACAAGCCTGTTGCAACAGCTGCACAAAAATGGACGAAAAGCATATCGAATGAGCAGAGCAATGGATGACAGAAGCAGCCAATGAGATACCTAAGACCCCATGACCATGAAGACGATGGAGGAGGATCTCCTTTTGGATATGAAGGGATTGCTGTACGGTCCAAAGATTGCTGACTGGAGGTATGCTTAACTTAACTACAATAAAAATTTAACCCAAAACTTTAAACGTGTTTTTCTCAAAACCGTTCCCCCCTGCACTGCTAAATGAAACGTTATGCTGTTCCACGAAGTACTGAGCAAAGCCAAGACATTGCAAGGCAAGGCAAGCCAAGCCTCAGACCACACACAAGCAGCACATTGTGCACACATGCCGTTTTGCACACGGTACCTGTCCCTGTCTTAGATGGACTGTTGAAGAGTTTATACTCAATAGCAAAACCCGCCCTATTGCTGTTGCTGAATTCTATTTTGATTCGTACTTCATTTCTGTCTCAGTCCAAATAATTACAACAAAAACTACAGCATTAGTTACTGGGTACTTTCTTTTGACTGCTTCTAAAACTCCATGCATTATGATGATGAAAAGGAATGGCAGAAGACAACTTCTTTGGTGGTCTCTGGTGCTCTTCTCAAACCAATTTGACGTTGGACCCCCACACAGCTCTTGATTTCGCCATATGATCGTCTTACTTGTGTGATGATGTCATCATGAATTGCCCTTTGGCTTAGACATTCTCAGATATCCCTGCATGTTACACTTAGTGAGTTAGATGTTCCACAGATCATATGAACTATTCTTTTATTGAAATGATGTGGGATAAGTCAGCTTAGAGGATATGTATATATGATTAATTTTTTTTCCACAGGCTACCAGCTTTTAAATAGAAATTCGTCCATGGATAGAAGGAGTGGCCCAAAGGAAATGATTTTACATTAAACTTAAAGCTTGCTGTGCTATCTATTAAGTCGTTTTATGTTATTGGGCAAATCATTAAAAAATTTTTGTTGCTGCGTATTGACTCCTTTCTGAGCCACCAACATCTTCAATAATGGGTAATAAAGGTCATTTTTCCATCTAGAGAACACTAAGAAACAAATAATATTAGTTAAATAAATAATTCTTTAATAATATCAAGTGGAAAATACATTTTTAGCAATACAAAATTATTATGAAAGAGTCTCTTTTATTTCACTTAATTCACCATTTCTCAGAGCAACATAAAAATAGCTTATCAAAATTACATTACTTTAAATATGTACACAGAAAGGTTAATTCTTATACGAGGGTTATTCCAAAAGTAAAGTCCGATTCGCCGTAACTATTGAAATTTGGCGCCAATGACAAAACACGCATGCGCGCCGACTCCCGGCAAGCCTTGCGCGTCAAACGCCGCCATTCGCTTTGTTACTGTTGCTGAGTGTAGTTCACAGTGTCACTTTACAATGTTTAAGACAATTGATCAGCCCGCCGATTGTGAAGTAAGGGCAGTGATACGGTTTTTGTCTGCAAGAAACAATTCAGCGGCGGAAATCCATCGGCAGATTACTGAAGTGTACGGTCCTAACATAATGAGCGACAGTAAAGTGCGCAAGTGGGTGCGAGCTTTTAATGAAGGACGGGATAATGTGCACGATGAACCATGGTGTGGCCGACCATCAGTGATTTCAGACGATTTGGTCAATGCGGTTGACAAAAAAATTCGTGAAGATCGCCGATTCACTATTACAGACGTAGACATGCATTTTCCGAATGTGAGTAGAACAACTTTGTACAGAATTGTGTCTGAACATTTGAAGTTTCACAAATTGTGTGCCCGTTGGGTTCCCAGGCTGCTTACTGAGCCCCAACGAATGAAAAGAATGGCTTTTGCTCTTGATTTTTTGGAGCGATATCATAAGGAAGGTGACAGTCTTTTAGACAATGTTGTCACAGGGGATGAGACATGGGTTTCTCACATCACTCCAGAGTCTAAACGTCAGTCAATGCAATGGCGTCACACGTCATCGCCAGTCAAGGTCAAGGCAAAGCAGACAATCTCAAGACGTAAGGTTATGGCGACTGTGTTCTGGGATAGACGTGGAGTATTGTTAGTCGACTTTATGGAGAGAGGAACAACGATTAATAAAGCCGCCTACTGCGCTACCCTGACTAAACTTCGACGTGCAATCCAGAATAAGCGACGTGGTCTTCTGTCGTCTGGAATCTTGTTGTTGCATGACAATGCCAGACCCCACACTGCAAATGAAACGCAAGCTCTGATCAAGAAATTTGGATGGGAACAGATGGACCATCCTCCTTACAGTGCGGACCTGGCGCCAAGTGATTTCCAACTGTTCCGTTACTTAAAGGAGTTTCTCGGCGGCAAGCGCTTCGACACAGATGATGAAGTGAAAGAAGCAGTTAAGGACTGGTTATCATCACAGGCGGCCGATTTCTATAACATGGGCATTCAAAAGCTTGTTGAACGATGTGACAAATGTTTAAATAAGTATGGAAGTTATGTAGAAAAATAGATAAAGATGTAAGGAATGTAAATAAAACAATTGTTTTGAAAAAACATTTTAGTTTTGATTTTTTTTTTTATAACCGGACCTTACTTTTGGAATAACCCTCGTATTTGTACCTTTTGTACCACTGATTTTGTCATTATAGTAGTAGTAGTAGTAGTAGTAGTAGTAGTAGTAGTTGTTGTTGATGAAATATGCAAAATGAGATAAAGTGCATTGTCAACATGCACTGTCATTTACACAATAGACCTTTACTCTCCTGTCAACAGCATCTGAACATTTTTCTGTGATGAAATCATTCTTACTGCCCTGCCAAAACCGACAATTGGTGATAACCTCTGAGCATCATATTTTGAATATAGAGCAGTTACAGTCATATTACTTTCATTTCCACCATCTTTATTTTGGTTTGCTTCCTGTCAACAAGAACAAAGTGTTAAGGAAGTATTTAACAGAGTTATCCACATTCACTGATAGACTGACAATCACACAAGAGCACAAATAGTTGTTTTATTTGTTAAGTAAATTATGTCACAATGAAGTTCAATTCTTGCATATTAAATTCAAATACAAATTCAATGTCAAACTTGCAAATATATAACTGTCATCAAACTCTCTAATAAACATATAAGAATGGATCCCCATATCATAAAGAATGATATTTTCACTCTGCAGTGGAGTGTGCGCTGATATGAAACTTCCTGGCAGATTAAAACTGTGTGCCTGACCAAGACTCAAACTCAGGACCTTTGCCTTTCGCGGGCAAGTGCTCTACCAACTGAACTACCCAAGCACGACTCACGCCCTGTCCTCACAGCTTTACTTCCGCCAGTACATCGTCTCCTACCTTCCAAACTTTTCAGAAGCTCTCCTGCGAACCTAGCAGAACTAGCACTCCTGAAAGAAAGGATATTGCGGAGACATGGCTTAGCCACTGCCAGTACATCGTCTCCTACCTTCCAAACTTTTCAGAAGCTCTCCTGCGAACCTTGCAGAACTAGCACTCCTGAAAGAAAGGATATTGCGGAGACATGGCTTAGCCACAGCCTGGGGGATGTTTCCAGAATGAGATTTTCACTCCGCAGCAGAGTGTGCGCTGATATGAAACTTCCTGGCAGATTAAAACTGTGTGCCAGACCGAGACTCGAACTCGGGACCTTTGCCTTTCGTGGGCAAGTGCTCTACCAACTGAGCTACCCAAGCACGACTCACGCCCTGTCCTCACAGCTTTATTTCTGCCAGTACATTGTCTCCTACCTTCCAAGTCAAGTCTCGCGTAAATGAGATGTGCAAGAAGATGAATTTAGATACATTTTTGGGGAAGAGAGTGAGAGAGGCAGCATAAATATATACTTGCCTACCAATTATTTAATGCACAACATATACAATAAAAGTGGAAAAAACTTTTCTTACCTGCATCAAATTGCACATTTCTGTATAAAAATGAGGAAATGTCGGCAACTGATAAAATATTATGTGGCGAATTCCTTTAATATGAAGACGGCGGAAGAAGTGCAACCTTTCACTGTACAGCAAAAAATGAGCGCTTGAATGGAAAAACATATCCCTTGCTCTAGCCATTTTTCCTTCCTAAAACAGTAATAATTTTCTGTTGTTACAAAAAAAGAACTACTGTAAAACCATTTTTGAAGCAAAAATTACATTGTAATAACCACAACAGAGAGTGTGCACGTATACACACACGCTCACACCAATGCGCACCCGCATGCCCATACACCAATGCGCACCCACATGCTCATACACACATGCATGCACACACCCGTGCACAGAGAGAGAGAGAGAGAGAGAGAGAGAGAGAGAGAGAGAGAGAGATGAGGTGCTGAGTAGCACACAAAACGAAAAGACTACTACACATTTAAGCTTTTGGCCCAAAGGCCTTCTTCGAAAACAGAAAGCACACACACATTTACATAGGCACAACTTGCACATGTACATGGCATGATTCGGGGGCCACTGTGGCCTGACTGCAGACTGCAATTACAACAATCGAAGTTTGGTGGTGGGGGTACAGAGGCGGTACAGGGCAGGGAGGGGCAGGGATAACAGGTCAAGAGTGAGGGAAGGTGTTGTGCTGCTTGTGAGAGCATTCAGGGACATGGTGGGGACAGGATGGAAGCAGAGGTGGGTGCGTTGGCAAACTGAAGGCAGGTATAGTGTGGGAGTGGGACCAGAGAAGTTGATAGTTAGGTGGAGTGCTGGGACTAGCAAAGGTTGAGGACAGGGGTCATATCTGCTCTCCATTCCCCACCCTCACCATCCCTACCCCCCGCCCCCAGCAAAGTGTTACAACTCTGCACCTAGCAGCCCTATCCTGTCACCATCATGTTCCTGTATACTCTCACAGGCAGCACATCACCTCCCACTTCTACCCTGCTATACCTCCTCGTTCTCGCCCCATGCCGCCTCCTCACCCCCACCACCCACCTCGAATGGCTGCAGTTCCAGCCCACAGTGAAACCGTATCTGTGAGTTACGCCTGTGTGAAAGTCTTTGGGCTTTCTATTTCCAAAGAAGGCCTATTGGCCAAAACCTCAAATGTTTACTAATCTATTAACTGCACCTGCCTGCAACTCAGTACCATCTTCTTGCACTTTTCATAATACTTTTGTATACATGTCCTTGCAACACATCCTTCGATTCCATAATCCTCCTGGCTTCCATCTCCATTAACATCTTTTCACCTCTACCCCTATGTCACAATCCAACTTCACTCATCCCGAACTCGCACCCCCCTCTTTGCAGTCATCTCCTCTTTTCTATTTACCCTTGCCACTCCAGTCTTCTATGTCATTGTCTGATGCATACAAGTTCCTCAAGCTGTGGACAAAATAAGTTTACTGGTGCCGCATCCTCAATCTGTGCATCTGCTGTGTCTTCCTCCCAGTCATCAGTCCAATCTTTCTTCCTACTCTACATCTCCTATCTCCTCTCACCGACTACAATCAAGATAATGCCACACCCCAGCTGATTTGTAGTTGCTGGCAAAATATAGTCAGCCATGCAGATTTATGTGTATTCTCTAGCTCTTTGTCCGAAGGCTAGGAACACTCTCAGCCTTGCAACTACCATATGAGGTGTGTGTGTGTGTGTGTGTGTGTGTGGTGTGTGTGTGTGTAGGGGGGGCAGGACTGGTGTGTGTGTGTGTGTGTGTGTGTGTGTGTGTGTGTGTGTGTGTGTGTGTGACAAACAATGCAGAACAAGTAAGTAGTAACTGTAAGTGTATGTGGTTGAAAGGATTCTCCGAAGGAGGAAACAAGTACAAAAGCTTAGCTACAAAGTTTCATGTGTGTAACACCTGTTAACTGTCT
This sequence comes from Schistocerca serialis cubense, assembly GCF_023864345.2. Lineage (NCBI taxonomy): Eukaryota > Metazoa > Arthropoda > Insecta > Orthoptera > Acrididae > Schistocerca > Schistocerca serialis. The sequence continues at coordinate 389,930,824 of NC_064638.1, forward strand.
TCAATTTGGTGAATTACCTTTTGTCATTACACTGCTTGTTTTCCATTGAGGACTTTTCATTATACAAGGTCTGTAAACAAAGAAGTGGCAACATTGTCCACTCAGAGGAGATTGGGATGCGCAAATAGGAACTGGTAGGGATCAGGTGATGCTGTTGTCGATGTGTAGTGAGCATTTGGGGTTCCGTCCAGTTGAGTGTGTTGTTGTAGTGTAGCACTGAAGTGAAGAGTGTTGATTTCACTGCTCTACAGCATGTTATAAAAAGGTGATAAATGTTCATTGTATAAACTGATGAAGCCCTTGTCAAAACTGCAACAGAATATTATTGGAGTTTACGTGAAGCCTGTGGTTATAATGCAGTAGTGTACACAATGGTTACATGATGGGTCACGGCATTTCATGCAGATTAGAATGAAACTGCATTTGCACTGTATAGGTCAGCCATCCATTCCTCACGATCAGATTGACACTCTGAGTGTCATCACTTCCACAGACCATTGATGGACTGTCTCGGAATTATTCATATATCTGTAGAGGAGTCATCAAATGGTGTGGAACATACTATACCTGGGCCACTGAAACATGTCACTTCAAGGTCACTCCCCAAGAGCTGTAGAGTTGGTAATATAACTAACAATCAAGTGAGGAAAGTGAGGTGCCGCGTCTTCTGAACCAATAACAGCCCTGAAGAAAAGCCAATTCCAGCGTCGATGCTACCACGTTGCCGGCTTTCGTGTAAACATTGTATGTTCGTTCGCGAATGCCTGCTGTTGTGTTGTGTTACTGCCTCGGCTATAGTTTTTGTTTGTTAAACAATGTCACCAAAACGATGTTGTTCACCAAGCGACAATCCGTTGCGCTGTGGAGTGCCATTAAATAGTCAGGCTTTGGAATTGCTATGGAGGACACGTTAGTTTTACGAGCAAGAAAAAGAATTTGTTTCTGTTAATGGGCATGCTTCGATTCCTGCTGATAAAGTTTTAGAGCGCACCTCGAAAACTCCAGGACTCAGTGAAAGAACAGTTATAAGGCAAGGGGTGCTACTTCAAGACTTACAAGACAGTGAAGTAAACAGTGTGTAAGAAAGCCCCTATGGGAGAAACAGTGTGTTTTTAAGTACTCTGGGAAGGGGGGGGGGGGGGGGGGGGGGAAGCAGCCTCGTCCTGTTACAGGTATAGATTCTTTCCAGTCTGATGCAATTCATCGGCACATATACAGCTATTATAAAAAGGAAAGAATATCCCACAGTAGGGAAGTTGCTAATTTCTTTAGAAGAAAGTGAACTTTTTTTCAGGGGGGAAAATGTCATTTAATATGATATTAAAAAGTATGGGCTTCTGTTTTAAAAAGGTAGATGTACAAAAACTGTTACTTGAAAAAGCTCATGTCATTGCAGCTTGTACCATTTTCTTACACAAAACTGTAGGAAAGGGCACACTCAGTCATATGGTTAGATGAAACCTGGGTCAACGCTGGAGAATCGGTTGAGAAATGCTGGACAGATGATACTCCGAATAGCAGTGGTCATCAGCCAACAGGAAGAGGATCCTGATTAATTGTGGCCCATGAAGGATCTTCAAACAGTGTTGCGCCTGAAGGACTTTTAGTTTTTCGATCGGAAACAACCAGTTACTATCATGAGGATATGGACTGCTCACGGTTTCTACAGTGGTTTAAAAATTTGTTCCTCCGGTTTGGTGTTCCGACAGTGTTTGTGATGGACAATGCACTGTACCATTCTGTGATTTTACATAAAACTCCCAACACTAGTGACCATAAAGAAACTGTCATGCAGTGGTTGCAGGTGAGAGACATTGCTGCAGACATGAGCATGACGAAGCTGCGGTTATACTTGCTCGTAAAACAAAATAAGCGTGTGACGCCTAAATGCTTTGTAGATGAAATTGCAAGTGAATAGGGTCACTTGGTAATTAGGCTATACCTTATCACTGCCATTTTAATCCACTTAATTGGTTTGGAGTAAATTCGAGGCATACATTAGAAGTAACAACAAGACCTTTACTATAACAGAAGTGGAAAGATTGCTACATGAAGGTTTTGTTACTGTAGACGCTACCTCATGGAGGAAAAAAGTAGACCATGTTGCTAAACTTGTAAGAGAAGCACAGACTATAGATGGTGTTATAAATGAAAATGAACAATTAATGATTTCTCTTAATGATGATGATGATGATGATGATGATGACGACGATGAAGAAGACAACAGTTTTGGTGCCGATTCTGATGATACTGAAAGAGAACTGGATGGAACTGTGCCACTGACATTGTCAATTGGTGAGTGTAAATGTATACAAAATTAATTCTCTCTCTCTCTGCAATCAGGTAGGTAGGCTATGCATGTTTTGCTTTGTTCTTTGGTATGCTTAGGGTTACATTATTATATGACGTTTTATGTGCAGCTGTTATGGTAACAATTTGGAATGACTTTTCATAGATATTGTCATTAACTTTGGCTGTTTTTATTTCCCGGTTTCAAAAACTATCAAATGCTTAGTTTCCGTCATCGTCCTCTCCATTGTTAGAAAAACATACTTTGCTGCACTTACGTATAAACGTTGATTGTAGCTTACATTTATGCAACGTACTTCAGAGTTGTGGGCATGTGCGGTGGCAGCTATTGCAACCTCGCAACTGCAGTATAGCCAACCGCACGCGAGCTGTCAAGTGACATGTTTCACTGGCCCGGGTATAATGAAATTTTGACATGAGGAAAATTGCATCCTGTTAGATTCCACATCAAGTCACCAACATAAATAAATAGCACTAGTATGCACTGGGTGGCATCCACATGGATGGATCCAACAATGAAGGAGTCACATTTCTACAGCGTATTGATGCCACTGATGAAACACTGGGTCCGAATTAAAAGTGTCAGTCGAATGAGTGGCGTCACCCAGGTTTGTCATGATCACAAAAATTTTGACAGGAGATCAGTTGAGTGAAGCTTATCCTGATTGTGTTATTGTCACAAATGCTATGCCTGATGGACAAACCATCAGCAGAGAATGCCATTGCCAATTTCTGGAGCAACATGCGTGTTTGGCTGTGTGGTGCAAATATCATGTTTATTGTGAGACAACCATCCTATCATGTCACAAGACAACAGATTTTGTCATGTCACAAACAATGTCAAGCTCTTAATCCAATGGTGGCACTGGGAAGTCAGGGAACACCTTCCATCCTCGTGACTTTGACTTGCTTCTGACATTGAAGGAACCCCTCCAAGGCCACCGATTTTCGGACATGGCATTTGTAGTCCGTGCAACAGGGTCTTCATTCACTGTCATCAACAGAGAACCCTTTGCCAACAGTCCTCAATGGCTCCCCGACATTTGGTAAAAGATAACAGACTTTGCGGATGATTACATTGACAAAATATAATGCACTGTGCTTAGCTCATTAAACAGTGAGTCCTATCACTGTTGCCACTGGTTTATTTACAATCCTCATATTATTCAGTGTCACATTTAGTTTTAATGGAAAGTAAGGATAAGGATACAACAAACATCCAATGTATAAAGCAACTATTTCTACAGATGACCTCCAAAAGTATTAATTTTGTTTTATGAAAATGTTACAGAAAGGAGCAATATGTATAGATTGCAATTTTTGCTAGGATGTTTTTGAGAAAGCCTTTGCCTCAATTTCAACAAAATTTGTATTAAAAGGCCTTAAAACCAAGGCATTCAATCAACCTGTTAATAGTACAGAGCATATATATATGCCTACGCTATAGCTTCCATTAGACTTTTCAATATAGTCAAACACTGCTTGCCTATAAACTGTGATTCAGGCAACAAGATTCCATGTCATCAAAACTATCCTAATGTGCTCCAGAGGAACTTTTCATGTTCCTAAACTTGGAAAAAAAACCTAAATGTATGGTAGTGTAACATATTTATATCATAATTGATTTGATAATGAAAATGTACTGTTTGTCACAAATGCATATTAAGTTAAAGACTTATAGAGGTGGTTTAGCAGTGGGCCTGACAATCTGGTCCGGTGAGATTAAATATGTATAACCCATAGACCAAATGAAGTAAACATTAACAATAAACACATAGAACCAGTTAATGTGTCTTTTAATCTAAGCTAATTGACTACAATGACAGGATAGACAGGAAAAGAATGAACACAAAACAAAAACTGGCCTACTGTGTGCTTTTGGTAAACTAAATAGTTTCTGAAACTAAGCATTCAATGTGTATTGCCCGTATTGACATGGTGATGAGGCATCAACTTCCAATGCAGAAGCTATTTAATAACAGTGTGTTACTCACTGGGCAATGTGGAAAATAATAACGGCAATTACTAGGACAGACAGAAATACATTAAGGAACAAATGGTAGTCGAAGATATTAATATGATTGTAATTAAAATTAAATTGAGATGGGAAAGACACATATTCAAGGGAATGGTCACAAGTGGATCACATAAGTACTTTCTTGAATTCCAGAACACAAGAAAAGAGACAACAACTAAACGAAAGGTGGGTAAGTAGAGTATTAGGAAATGTCCTACAGCAACACAGATGCAAATATAAGAAATCTTATTTTGGATGGATAACTTTGGAGCAATGTTTATCCACAATGGATAGGAAATGGCTAGCACCATAATGCAAAAGGGTGATGATAATCACACAAAAACTGTTAGCAAATTATCATCACACTTAAATGACTGAAAGTGATTAGTGGTTTAATGCTAGAACACCCATCTTTGAACTATACCCTAGAATGCCCAATGGAGGTTTTTATTGAATTTTAAGCTGCTTCATCATATTCTTGTTTTACAAAATGTGATGATATTTTATATATGTCCTTTAACATTATTGCTTTTAATTATTTTTTCAAGTATAATAATTATGTGGGAACATTTTCATTTGAACCAGCTAAATTTTATTTTTATGTGACACCATACAAAAATAAGTGACACTGTCTTGCAGGTGCAAACAACTGCTTATATTTTGGAAATTTTATATCATAAAACAATAGACAACAAATGTTATGATTGAACTGTTTAACTATTAACCAATTATACTTTTACCCTGTAACAAATAAGGAAACACTTATATGGAGATATGTGTATATGCAGAGGATGTCAACTGCACTTTTTGCGTACCCTTTTTGGTTATACATGAACTGCATGCAAATTTCTTACATATAAATCAATTTATCTCTATTAAACTTCATTGAATGATAAATTAATAAAACCTAAAGACTGTAAATTCAAATAAATACTTAGGAATTACAATTATGAACAACTTAAATTGGATAGAAAATGTTGTGGGGAAGATGAACCAAAGACTGCATTTTACTGACAGAACATATAGAAGATGCAACATATCTACTAAAGTGACTGACTACAATACACTTGTTTGTCCTCTTTTGGAATATTGCTGTGCAGTGTGGGATTCTTGCCAGATAGTATTAATGGAGTACATTGAGAAAGTTTAAAGAAGGGCACCACATTTTGTATTTTTGAGAAATAAGGGGGAGAATGTCACAGATGTGATATAGGACATCACTCAAATGAAGGTGTTTCTCATTGTGGCAGGCTCTGCTCATGAAATTTCAGTCACCAACTTTCTCCTGTGAATGAGAAAACATTTTGTTGGCACCAACCTATATAGAAAGAAACCATCATCATAATAAAATAGTCATGTAGATATGTAGGTGTGTGTGTGTGTGTGTGTGAGAGAGAGAGAGAGAGAGAGAGAGAGAGAGACATATCTGTTTTTGATGAAGGCCTTGCTGGCCGAAAACTTATTTGTAACAATCTTTTTTTGTGCCTATCTGCAACTCAGCATCTCCGTCATAATATTGTTAGTTTATATTTGGTTGACATTTGATCCAACGAACCCACAGCGAATTGATATTATTATAAAAACTAACTTTTATGGAGTTTTCTTTTCTGCAGCCCTCATCGGGTGTTACACTGGAGTGGACAGAACTAAGACTGCACATTTTTCGTAGTCTTCCCTTGGTGACATGTTAGAGTAATGTCGTCAACCATGCAAATAACACTTGAATGAAGCACAACTTGTCCTTTTTTCACAGAAAACGTCCCTTCTACTTCTGTTCAAAGTGCCAACAATACTTGTATTCCTCCTTTTCGGCTCTTTTGTTAGCTTGAGACAAGTGAGTTAAGTTGTCTGGTATGACATTTCTTTCCTTTCATGTGTACAGTTCCATGAGGTGCAGTGTGATACCTTCTCCCAGGCTAGTATCTGTAGGTCACATTTCAGCTTTTCCCAATAAAGAAAATAGCTTTAGTGTCTGTGAGCACCCAATACTTCATTTTCAGCTTCAGAAAGGAGTCCACTGCAAAAGTGATACATTATAGCTACCAGCTAAGCTGTTAGTGACGACAGACAGATATGCAAGAACTGTTACAAGCAACACTGTATGACAGATTTAGTGGTTTTCATTAATCACTAGAGCATTAAAATTTGTCAGCTGTGGTTCTTAAAATGATCAATATTATTTCATCATTGTTGGCTAATATAAGCATCAAATAAACTAGGTAAAATGCATTTCTGTGGGAAGCAGTCAATTGACTGCCATCAAGAACCAACGGTAAACAGGTAATTACCTTACAAATTTGTAATTACAAAGCAAAACAATTAAGGCAAATTAAATCACATCTAAAACAATTAAGTCATAAAACCACAGGAACAGACTATTTTAAACACACAAGAAATTCGCATCTCAAAAGAAATAACTGGAGAAGGAGAAGAAGAAGCAGGAGGAGGAGGAGGAGGAGGAGGAGGAGGACGACGACGACGACGAAGGCAACAGTGACAACAACAACTTATATCTTGCAAAGGCTAACTTTTTATTATGTTAGATCAATGCCAAGAATTTCATTCTGAACACACTATATCCTAACTATAATGTAATCTGTGGTATTTGTCCTTGGTACAACGTAAGATCAAACAGCTTTTTCAGAAACAAACATAATTTGAAAATTTCTAAGAATTTGCTTCTATTCGTGTAGTCATTAATAGTAATATTATGAATACAAATAAAGAAATACAAAAGAAATGTGCAATAGAAATTGTCAATCAAAGTACTCTGAAAGCAGCATTTTCTACAATGTTCTGATCAAATGCAAAAAGAAAATAATAACATTTAAAAGAATGATGCAGCAAAATGTATGTAAAGCTCTCACTTTACCTTTGAATATTCACATAGCTGGACAAAATTGATGTCTTCCGCTTTGAAAAAATTTCTGACCTTTACAAAATCAAAATAAGATGGTATATATATTAGGGTGTGATTCATTATGCTGTCCTTGTATTGTGGCAATATTTTTTTCACAAAATGGCTAAATCTTTCATCAATTGCATCAAGTGGACTACTGGCATCAAATTTATTAAACACCTGTAATATAACACAATACAGTTTAGAAAAAGTTCAATAAAAGCACATTTCAAAATACAGGTAGAGTGCATTTTTTTAAATTTTACACATATACTACATTATGAAAGAATATAAGCACATCTGAAGAAGGATGGGGAAAGACATGGTCACAGTTTTGCTGCAGGAGGTAACACACCATTCATTTGAACATATTTAGACCCCCAGACTCCGATGATATAGTTGCTGAACAGTTCAGAGAAAATTTGAGTCTCGTAACAAATAAATACCCCACTCATACGGTTATATTTGGTGGGGACTTCAACCTTCCCTCAATATGTTGGCAAAAATACTTGTTCAAAACCAGTGGTAGGCAGAAAACATCTTCCAAGATTGTCCTAAATGCTTTCCCCGAAAATTATTTCGAGCAGTTAGTCCACAAACCCACGCGAATTGTAAATGGTTGCGAAAACACACTTGACCTCTTAGCCACAAACAATCCAGAGCTAATAAAGAGTATCATGACTGATCTAGGGATTAGTGATCACAAGGTCGTTGTAGCTAGGCTCAATACCGTTTCTTCCAAATCCACCAGAAACAAATGCAAAATAAATTTATTTAATAAAGCGGATAAAATGTCACTAGAAGCCTTCCTAAGAGACAATCTCCATTCCTCCCAAACTGACTATGGAAATGTAGACAAGATGTGGCTCAAATTCAAAGATATAGTAGCAACAGCAATTGAGAGATTCATACCTCATAAATTGGTAAGAGATGGAACTGATCCGCCATGGTACAGAAAACAGTTCCGAACGCTGTTGCAGAGGCAACGGAAAAAGCATGCGAAGTTCAGAAGAACGTGAAATCCTGAAGACTGGCTAAAATTTACAGATGCGCGAAATTTGGCACGGACTTCAATGCGAGATGCCTTTAATAGGTTCCACAACGAAACATTGTCTCGAAATCTGGTAGAAAATCCGAAGAAATTCTGGTCATATGTAAAGTACACAAGCGGCAAGACGCAATCAATACCTTCGCTGCGCAGTGCCGATGGTACTGTTACCGACGACTGTGCTGCTAAAGCGGAGTTATTGAACGCAGTTTTCCAAAATTCCTTCACCAGGGAAGATGAATGGAATATTCCAGAATTGAAACACGAACAGCTGCTAGCATGAGTTTCTTAGAAGTAGATACCTTAGGGGTCGCGAAGCAACTCAAATCGCTTGATACGGGCAAGTCTTCAGGTCCAGATTGTATACCGATTAGGTTCCTTTCAGATTACGCTTATACAATAGCTCCCTACTTAGCAATCATATACAACCGCTCGCTCACCGATAGATCTGTACCTACAGATTGGAAAATTGCGCAGGTCGCACCAGTGTTTAAGAAGGGTAGTAGGAGTAATCCATCGAACTACAGACCTATATCATTGACGTCGGTTTGCAGTAGGGTTTTGGAGCATATACTGTATTCAAACATTATGAATCACCTCGAAGGGAATGATCTATAGATACGTAATCAGCATGGTTTCAGAAAACATCGTTCTTGTGCAATGCAGCTACCTCTTTATTCGCACCACAGGGGATCTCAAGTTGATTCCGTATTTCTAGATTTCCGGAAAGCTTTTGACACCGTTCCTCACAAGCGACTTCTAATCAAGCTGTGGGCCTATGGGGTATCGTCTCAGTTGTGCGACTGGATTCGCGATTTCCTGTCAGAAAGGTCGCAGGTCGTAGTAATAGACGGCAAGTCATCGAGTAAAACTGAAGTGATATCAGGTGTTCCCAGGGAAGCGTCCTGGGACCTCTACTGTTCCTGATCTATATAAATGACCTGGGTGACAATCGGAGCAGTTCTCTTAGGTTGTTCGCAGATGATGCTGTAATTTACCGTCTAGTAAGGTCATCTGAAGACCAGTATCATCAGTTGCAAAGTGATTTAGAAAAGATTGCTGTATGGTGTGGCAGGTGGCAGTTGACGCTAAATAACGAAAAGTGTGACATGATCCACGAGTTCCAAAAGAAATCTGTTGGAATTCGATTACTCGATAAATAGTACAATACTCAAGGCTGTCAATTCAACTAAGTACCTGGGTGTAAAAATTACGAACAACTTCAGTTGGAAAGACCACATAGATAATATTGTGAGGAAGGCGAGCCAAAGGTTGCATTTCATTGGCAGGACACTTAGAAGATGCAACAAGTTCACTAAAGAGACAGCTTACACTAAACTCGTTCATCCTCTGTTAGAATATTGCTGCGCGGTGTGGGATCCTTACCAGGTGGGATTGACGGAGGACATCAAAAGGGTGCAAAAAAGGGCAGCTCGTTTTGTATTATCACGTAATAGGGGAGAGAGTGTGGCAGATATGATACACGAGTTGGGATGGAAGTCATTAAAGCAAATACGTTTTTCGTCGCGGTGAGATCTATTTACGAAATTTCAGTCACCAACTTTCTCTTCCGAATGCGAAAATATTTTGTTGAGCCCAACCTACATAGGTAGGAATGATCATCAAAATAAAATAAGAGAAATCAGAGCTTGAACAGAAAGGTTTAGGTGTTCGTTTTTCCCACGCGCTGTTCGGGAGTGGAATGGTAGGGAGATAGTATGATTGTGGTTTGATGAACCCTCTGCCAAGCACTTATATGTGAATTGCAGAGTAATCATGTAGATGTAGATGTAGAGAAAAAAATGACCGAGCAAATTTGCTGAGTATTTGTTGTTATTTAATGTCCTGCTTCCCATAATTTCATAATTTTCAAGAAACTGCCATGTAATTGAAGACTGGAGGTCTGTTCACAATTTATCAGTATGGGTACTAGTCATGGTGATCTCAAGTACTGAGATTTAGAATCACTGAGAACCGGGCTGAAATGTCTACGAATAAAACTGATGAATATCTAAAAGAATGAGGAATAGAGTCAGCGAAATAAAACAACATAAAGTGACACAGTGAATGGAGACTAAACCAACGGGAGTCCGAGAACACTTCTAAAAACTGTATGTTTCTAATTTAGGACAAGAGGTAATAAATGGGGAGAAAGATCTGAAATAAAATATTTATAAAAATGAAAAAGAAGAGGGACACAGGTAATCTATACGAGAAAAGATTGAATTTGCAAAATAGAATCAGAACCAACGAGAAAATGTAATAAAAAAGATTTTAATTATCATGGTACTTAACAACGTACAGACCACAGATAACAATCAAAATTTGTGTGTTATGACTTACGAACAAGTGCAGATTAAATGAAATGCAAGCATTCTGTGCATAAAAGGATACACGAAATTGTGTGTGTGTGTGTGTGTGTGTGTGTGTGTGTGTGTGTGTGTGTGTGTGTAATATTATGGAGATGCTTCAGGAATTCAAGTGGGAGTCCTTGGAGGGAAAATAACATTCTTCTCAAGGAAAACTACTGAGGAAATTTAGAGAATCGGTATTTGAAGCTGACTGCAGAATGATTCTACTGCCACCAATATACATTTTGCATAAGGACCATTAAGGTGAGAGAAATTAGGGCTCATATGGAAGCACACAGATGTTTTTCCTACTTTACTTCGAAGTAGAACAGGAAAGGAAATGAGTGGTGGTACAAGGTATCCTACATCACATGCCCTATGGCAGTTTGCTGAATGGCTGAGTGTGTATGCAAATGTAGATGAAAATGCATGATAAAGCACGCAGGTCTCATTAAAAAAACACAGGCAATGTAAAGGAAAAGAGCCTACACAGAGAAAACAGAGAAGCAAGAATAAACTGTTACACCATAAAAAACAAATAAGACTGTGCTGAAGGGTAATTTACAGCTTAGGAATTTACACACCTTGTAATGGGAATGAGGATTCAAATGCCTTGAGTTGTAAAATAAGCTCTCTGGTTCCTGTTATATTTTATAGCATGATCAGAAAAAGAATTTTGCATGCCCACAGAGCAAAAAATTCCTGACTGTTCATTTTTAATGACAAGTTTGTAGTGAAATGTCAAGAGAAAGCTGAAGGGCATCATACAGCAGTAAAATATTGTGTAGGGAATGAAATGGGAAGATAAGTAATGAAGCAGGAGCTGAACAGGTTGGATTTGGAAATTACGGTGATAACATTTCCTCTTCAAATGTAACTGTCCATATCAGACACTCTTAAAAATTTCAACGAAGCACGGGTATAGAGGTCCACGATTCTGGGTGTTGCATCAGTAACATTTTACAGGAAATAGAAAACAAATAGTAATCCCTAGGTTACAGAAACCAGAAAACCCTGGGTCCCCCTTCAGCAACACTGCTGTAACGTCAGGGAAGCAATATACCTAATCATTGCTGTGGTAGGCTTCAAATCACTAGTATATTGTGTTTGAACCAATGGTCACACATCCATGTCAAATATTCTAGAGGAATCACAAACCAAATCAGTGACAGCATGATATGATGAGAAGTGTTTGGATTGCACTTTCAAGGTCATACTGTTGGCATACATGTTTTAAAACTGTTCAATTAATTTTAAAATACAAGTAGTATAACAGTCTAAATAGACACGTGCACATTTGCAATATTAGGTGAGACCACGATTATCATTTGGAAAGACTACAGCGCCTACTACATGGGGATCAAATTTTATGCCAAACTTCCAAAAAATTTCAAAAGCTCAAGTGGAAGATGATTTGAAACAGCCTTGAAGGAGTTTCTTATCAATAAATGTTTTTATAGTATTAAGGAATTCCTTTCAGAAGAAGCTGCTTTGAATGCCCTTGAAGGAGTTTCTTATCAAGACATCTCTCTATGTTATTAAGTTATTCCTAAGTCCCACATACCTTTCTCCATAATTATCTGGAAGAAACTGATGATTGTTAGATTCTGCAGGGAAATGGTTATAATACCAGAAAATGGATTTCTCCAGTGCCTGGGTAAACCTAGGGATTCATATTCTTTTATATATCAGCATCTAGGAACCTCCTACATCTCCTTGAAATCATCCCCATGGCCTCCTGTGCAATGGCAATTACACTGCGCAGTTGGTGGCGTTAAAGAACTTCATCACATCTTCTCTAAGAAGAATTAGACAGTGAGGTCTTCAGCTGATTATCTGCACTTCTGTCTATGGATGCCACAAACTTGCATCCCATTGCAGCATGCTAATCTGTTAAAGTAGACATTGCTTTTGAATTGGCCAGAAGACTTGCTACAGTGGTTTATAATGTGAATCAGCCAATCTTTGTAGTTTTACCAATAGTTAGACATAACTGTTTCATTGAAAAGTTTGCCTTACTGAACTTCCATTTCTGCATTTTTCATTTGTGGGCCTCTTTCTCTGGTAGCTGGGATGAAATGATGATGTGGCCATCAGGTTGAAAACACATAACCTCTAATGACTTCAGCATTTCAAAAGCTAGTCAACTCTATTCACTTGTTTCAGAACAACAAATGGCCACACTAAGACACTAAATCTTGCCTATGAATGAAACTTTCATTCAATATTTGTAACTGTCTCCTTTAAATATATATATATATATAATATATATCAATTAGCAATAATATGTATAAGCTATATTTGTTGACTTGGAGTAGTAGACTATACAGTATATAGTCATTCCCAACCACAATCGTTGACCCTTGATGGTCATATGTTTTTGTAAGTTCTGTTTATACTATCTTTGCCATTTGAACGGGATACAAGACATATCCAGATGACTTTGATTATCATATTTCAAGTCTGTGATCATGATGATCTGACATAAGTTGCTGTAATGATTGGCAAATATTGTGAAAGACAAGACAAAGCCAAGTTTATAGTGAGATGCAATAGTACTGATGTGTATGTATAAATCATCAATTTCCAGCTTTGTGAACAACCTTACTACCCTAAGCCTTCAGAACATTTTTCAATATTTGCCCATGTAACCTACATTGTTTTATTGCACTGTTGCAGCCCTCCAGTGATTACAGTTTTGCGAACCAAAACCAGTAGAACAATAAAATCAAGTTGGTACAGCAGGTGGTGTACAGAGCATTATTTCATAATTTCTGGTCAACACGAACATGTTAAAATTCAACCCTGAAATATCAAGCCTGGGATGATGAGGTTATTTTAGACACATAAAATTCACTACAGCCCATGAATACACATGACAACAGGTACAGAGTTAGTATAGTTACCGTGCCAAACCGTCAGTCTGTAAATCAGTTCACACCAAGTCATCTATAGCTCGGACACAGTCAATCCAAATAACATGTGTAATCACAGCCCCAGTAGCACAGGGAGTCTTCCTGTAGAGCAATACAGCAAAGCGGCTGAGTGAGGAGCATGATGATCTATGAACACCAGATGAAGCAGTCAGGCTGTAACACTGGCTTTAAATGGCAGCATGAAGTAAAAAGGTGCTCACATCTTACATGGTGTGCTCTATCCCATCAGTGGTGTGTAGCTATCTTGTGAGAGACTGTTCCCAACTGCTTGTTCATCTCCAGCAAGATATTGGTCACAATACCACTACATGACAAGCTTCATATTATTATACTTGTGTTGAGATTTCCTCAAAGTAAAAGTGGCCACAGGGTGATTTTCAAAGACAGGCAAAGGAGAGTACTGTTAGGAACATACACTATGAAACCAAATGACAGTTTCAATAGCAAGGATATGGGAAGTTATGGTCTATATTTACAGATATTATAAAAATGTGTGTGTGTGTGTGTGTGTGTGTGTGTGTGTGTGTGCACGCGCGTGCGCACACGCACCACGTCTCCTCCTAAATCCCCAGACTGATTTCAACCAAAGTTGGTGCACACAACCCTTTCTGTCAGGCAACAATCACTGTGGGGGTAAGAACCACCTACCTATCATAATTCAGAGTACATCATGTCATAACCAATAAAATGTTTGAAAAACTGCCGCATCATGTATGACAGCCTAATGTACTACTTCTGTGTTACTAACTGATTTGTAATACATTTTACAGGCAGTATCCACATATGCCACTGAATGCAATTACAAAAGCATATCATGGCCTTTTTAAATGAAATCCTTTCTGCTTTTGACTGTTAAAACATTATTTATTGCGACTGCGAAATTGACATGTTGTCATTTTCAACCACTGTGGGATGTTGTAACTATTCAATAATATAAAGCTGTGCCATGCTGTGTAAGAGCATTTGCATGAGACGTTGTAAATTTTTCATGTTTTATGTACCATATACAATATAGAACTGGTGAAGTAATGACATCACTGGAATTTAAATTTCGTGTAGTAGGCATAATAACTGGATCACAAAAGCAGCAAAACTGTGATCCAGTTCGCATGCCTACTACATGAAATTTAAACTCCAGCTTACAACACCCCATGCAAATGCTCTTACACAGCATAGCACAGCTTTATATTATTGAGTGGGTTACAACATTCCACAATGCTTGAAAATGACAACATGTTGAAATTGTGATCACAATAAATAAAGTTTTAAGAGCCAAAAGCAGAAATGATTTCATTTAAAAATTTTACAAAGCCTAATGGCCCACCTATCACCAAACTTCCATATCATTGTAGTTCTGGAGATATGGCGGCATAAACACTGAGATGTGTGAGAAAGTGATGCACTGTGCATGACTCTATTTACAATATATTTTGCAGATAATATCCACATATATCACTGAATGTACCTACAAAATTATATCATTGTATGACTCACAGATCAGGAGATACGACTTCATAAACACTGAGATAAGTGAAGAAATGCTGCTTCATGCATGAAGTTTTAATACATTTATGCTTTACTACTAAAACACTCTTACACCCAAATCAGCTAAGGAAATACCTGACTCCTGATGACGCTTTTGACAGCTTTCAACTTCAAAGTGCAAACGACTGTAGACAAAAACAACAGCTAGCTACAGAGTTAAGAAGAGACTCCGTAAAGATGTTTACAAACTTAATGGATCTTAAATGCGGATCTCAAAAGAAGACTAATAGCTGTGGAAATGGAGTATTTGCATAGGAGTGTCAGAATATCAAGAATCGAAAGGAAAAATAATGATGAAGTAAGAGCTAGGACGAAGGCAAATGATACAGTGACAGATCGAATTGAAAGAAAACAATTAAAATGGTAGAAACATATGATGAGAATGCCAGATCATCGGTGGTGAAAGAAGGTTTATGAATGGAAACCACCCAGCAGACGTAAGACCACGATGTTCTTGGACAGACCACATACATGGAGTAATGGAACACCGCAGCATCAACAAGGAAGATGCGCTGGATAAAGAGGCTTGGTAGAGGATAACAGGAATACCCTTGTATTGATTAATACTATAATAATAAAAAAAATTTTTACAAACTCACAGAGCAGACACGTAAAGCATACAGAAACTGTCTGGGACACTGTGCTTATACACATGTAAATTATGCATATATTTTTGAATGAGTGTTTCATAATTTCACAGATGTGTTTACAAATACATGGAAATGAAATTTCTTCAATACTTCAATACAGACACAGTTCATTTTTTTGTTTTTGTTTCTAACAGAAAATTGGCAAAATGAATACCTAGGCAATGCCAGGTTTGTAAGATAGTTTCTGATGAAGATAGTGACTGTGCCTTTGGCCTAATACTGTTATGATATCATTATTGTGGGGGCTATAGGTAGTTAAAACAGGAAAACTATTGGAAGTGCATCTTTTCAGTTTATCAGATAATGCGGTTGTGATTTGGCAATATGAGGCTCTTTGCAATTTTTTTTATTGAAGTTTTTCTTATTCAATAGCAATAGTGATCACTGTGTAGCTATAAATACACAGGCAGAAAAAAAATTGCAACACTAAGAATGAGATGAGCGACATAAATGAAAGTTGGTAGGTGTGTTTGTGCATGTTTAAGATGATGTCTATTCAAATTTCGCACCTGTCACATAAGAGTGGCACTAGTAGAGATATTATGAGGATGCAAATCAGGTTTGCTTTAAACACACACTGTAACAGTCACGAACATTAGTTAGCTTTGAGACTGGTCGTGGTAGTTGATGTTAGTCAAGAATATCTTTAAGGTGACAAAAACGCCATTATCGACACCTCACTGAATTTGAATAAGGTTGTGTAATGGGGCTACATCTGCAATTCTGCTGACGGGCTTGGCAGGAAAGTAGCCACTGTACAGGAATGCAGGTAACAGTGGCCATGGGAATGTATGGTCATAAGAAGACTGGGCTCTGGACAGCCACATCGCACTACTGAGAGGAAAGACCATCGCGTTTGGTGTGTAGTTCTGGCACATTGTACTGCATCTGTAGCAGTAATCTGAGCAGCAGCTGGCACCAATGTGAACAACGAACTGTTACAAATTAGGCACTTAGAGGACAGCTCCTAGCCAGACGCCCGTAACATGCATTCCACTGACCTCAAACCACTGCCATTAGTGACTTCACTGGTGGCAAGCAAAAGCTCATTTGAGGGCAGGGAAGAAGTCTGTTGTATTTTCTGATGAAAGCTGGTTCTGCATCAGTGTCAGTGATGCCCCTGTGTTGGTTAGGAGGAGGCCACTTGAGTGCCTGCAATGGACTTGCCTGCGGGCTAGACACAATAGACCTACACCTAGAGTTTTGGTCTGGGCTTCCATATGACAGCGGGAGCATTCTCATGGTCATCCCATGCATCTTACTACAAATGTGTACGTCATCCGGTAATTCAATCTGTTCTGCTGCCATTCATTAAAGACATTCCACGGAGTGTTTTTCATAGGATACAACTCACTCATTGCTGTTGTACCCAAAATGCTCTACAGAATGTCAACATATTGCATTGGTCTGCTCCGTCTCCTGTAAAGCACATATGGTATATCATTGAATGACAACCCCAACATCATCCACAAATGATTTAACCGTCCTTGTATCGACTGAACACATGGAACAGGCATGGAACTCCAGCCCATAAACTGACAGCCGGCGCCTGTCCAACACAATACATGCACATTTGCATGCTTGCATTCAACATTATGGCAGTTAAACCAGTTATTAATGTACCAGCATTTCAGATTTGCAATGGCTTATCTCGCAATTACATTAACCTGTAATCCTCCAATGTTAACTACTTAAAGACGTTAACAATGTAGGGAAAACAGATTGCTATTTACCTTAAAGAAGACAAGTTAAGTCGCAGACAGGCACAGCTTTCAGACAAGCACACCTAGACACATCTGTTCCCAAAATTTCATTACTCTAATTATTTTTTGGTTTTGCATTTTTTCCCTTCAGTGTATGTTGCTTAGTTTCTTCCTCCCTTGCAACTCTGAGGAAAAGTATTGGGAAACTCTCATAAAGCACTGATGCTTCAGTACGTGATGTCTGTCTTCTACATATACTGCAATTTTAATCACAGGAACAGGTAACAGTGTGGACTTGGTATGCTTCAAAACCTGAACGATTTCAAAACCTTGGAATGTATTTACTTTATGGCACACTTTGACAAATCCTTATGTGTCTAACTCCAGACTGTTCAATCATCATAACATCTTTGATGGCCTTATAACAAAACTCAATTTCAAAGACTAAAGCCACCCTCTCTTGCAAGAACATGAATCAAAAACGAAGACAAAGGAAGTAACTAGAGAATAACAAGTTACTCACCACTCTATGTCAATAGGAATAGTTTCTGTAAACAGTGAATACAGCAGAAGAATGAGAAAGATAGACAAGCTTTTTTCCTCCTCCTAGTCAGTTTTCTTATATCTGATATCAAAATTTGATCCATTATAGTTCCTTGGTTGTATTTTGGTCTTTTGTCCTGTATTTTATGGAGCTCATAAAAATGTACCTCAACAATCTTTTGCAACCTTTTCCTTTTTCATTTAAGCCAGGGGTGTACACTTGTTAAGACTGCTGTCTGCAAACCCCTTACTGTGACTATGTACGGGCTGCAAGTTCAAAAATATTGTGCTGTGAGACAAATTATTATTCCAAATTGGGTTCCCCCTGCACCACTGCCAGCTAGACTGGGGTCAATGGAACTAAGCTCTACAACCACCCACTCTCCCCATTTTGGGAGAGAATGAAAGATGAGCAAATAAAATGAAAAAAATTACACGAACGAATGGTGAGTGGCGGGCTACTATCAATGGTGGACCACATGTGGCCTGTGCATTCCTGATTTATGACACCCAGTAAAACCACTGTATAAGCATTTATGTGAACACTTAGTGAATTAGATTATGTAAACACTTAGTAACCTAGGATTTAATACTTGCCTGAGGAACTTGCACAACCACACCAGACACTGCACCTGTAGTAGCCGGATTTTCAACAAATACACGACCACCATAGTTTCGACAGTGATGATTAAGAAGAGAAGTTATCTCTGGTAAATTGACTGATGAAAAAATTATTGACTGTCGATAGAATTTGGTCCACCCATTAATAGCCCACATATGTACCCGTGAGAAATCAGTTCCATGTGTTGTTCGTGGTTGCAGATGTAAATGCTCCATTACATGCAACAGGTGGTCCCAATTCTGAAATAAGTAATGCAAATGTGAAAAGCTCAGTAATGTACCTAGTTCATGTTTATATTACAAAGAACAAATAGATTAAATCAATGTCTTATACACCAAAGAAATTTACATGTTCCTCAGTACTGGGAGAGAAGGGGATGGGGGAAGGGGTAATGGTAAAGGGAGGAGGAAAGCCAAGGGAGAAAAGAGGAGAGAGGAACAAGGGAAGAGAAAAGAGGAGGGTTAAAAAAGGGAGCAGCAAAAAGGGAAGAAGCAAAAGGAGTGAGGAGCAATGGGGGATGAAAAAAGGGGATGAGAGAGAGGGCTTGGGTGAGAGAGGGCTGGTGGAGGAAGAAGAGGGAGGTATAGGAGGGGTAGTGGAGAGAGCTGTAGGAGGAGTATGGTGGAAGGGGGTGGAAGAGGGGAGGGAAATGGAAGACAGGAATATAAAATGGGGTAGTTACAAAAAACAGGGATAAGGGAGTTTCAAGAAAGTAACAAGCCGAAATTGTGCCCTGAAAATTAGTAGTATTTAAACACTTTTGCAATAAAGACTAGACATTAATATGGTGTTACTGGATCATTTTATTACATTTAACTGTACAAACTGGGATAGTTTTCATTTTGTAAAGATTTACTCTCACAGTTAATTTTGCACACTAAGAATGGTTGAAATGTTCACTGAGAGATAAAGGAATGCAAACTTTAATCACAGCAAACTAAATAGCAGTACAAGTTGCAAATTTAGAATATAACAATGAGCAAGAATTAGCATTTAACTAAATGCTAAAATCTCTAATCTTTGTAGATAGAATTCACTGTACTTGAACCATTGTGGCATACAAAATGAGTACCATAAATCATGTTTGCAAACACTATGACTATTATGTGACAACAATACTATGTCGCAACATACAGTTTACTGATTTAATTCGCCACTATGGTGTTTGTTAGACTGTTTCAGTGAGTATACACAGTTTACTGAAACAAAGATAAAAAAAGTTACGTTTGTGGCTGGGTACACGCAAGCAGATGCAGTGCTATGGGAAAAACAAGTGTCACAACCCTGTGTGTCATACAAAAATGCTAAGGAAGCAGTTTTGGCTTAGTACTGGTCACTTGATTGCAGAACATGCTGAGGAATGAAGTACTGAATCCAGACACATTCAATCTCCTGGATGATAGCTTACTGTTATTTAGCATGCAACATACAAATGTGAGAAGGCGTGTGTACATGATATATAATATTAATGGTTATCTTCCCAACCACTCCTCCAATCTTTAAGATGGACAGTATTACAACTGTGAGAAATAAATAACACAATAAAATACACTAGTGTCCAAAATTAAAGTAACAAACTGCTATTTCCCTGTCCAGTGTCTAATTCTGAAATAATCATGCAAACTGTCAACAGATGTTCATATAATCCCATTCTGCACAGAAGATGGCATTCCGGTCAACGGACAATCACGCCAACGATGATGTCATGGCCCCTATTAAACAGGGTAGTGTCTGCCACATTGACTCACATCCACAATCGCTGTGTACACATTTATAGATGGTGCAGTATGGCACAGGGAAGATGCCTACAAGACTCTCTGCGATGGTGGGCCACAGTAAAAATAGAAGCAGGACAGTTGCAAACTCATGAGGTCTGATGGTTTAATGTGAATTGTTCTACTGTTTCTTGAATGTGGTGACTGTTTGTAGAGACCAAAACTATATCCCAAAGACTAGGACAGGGCCGACCACGTGTGACATTAGAAACAGTGGACAATTATTTGGCTGTAAAGGCACAATGGTACCGCCTTACACTGCACGGCAACTGGCATCCAACATTGCAGCAGCATCCACTGGATATGCCGTAACGAGGCATATGGTGTACAAAATGCTTCAGCAGAGTGGCTTTATTGTTGAAAACTTGCCATATGCATAGCTCTGAGATGTCTTACACAAAAGGGAACATATAGAGTGAAATTATCAACATGCCACCTGGACGGTCATACAGATGAGTCCTATTTTGGTCTGGAGAGGGATTATCGGCAGATTCCCATCTGGAGGGCACGTGGAACATAATTTTGGAACCCAAACATTGTTGAAAGAAACCGACATCGAGGAGGATGCTTAACGGTGTGAGTAGGGATTATGATGACCATTTGAACACATCTTCATGAAATTGTACAGGTGAATCGGGAAGTTTTAACTGCTTTCACATCTTGGGACCTCAAGTGCAGTTGTTGAGGGATGCTGTGGGCCCAGATTTTGTACTAATGGATGACGATACTTGGACTCATAGAGCATGGGTGGCTAATGTTTTCTTGGAAGTGTACGATATTGTACACGTGGCGTGGCCTGCTCACTCTTCTGATCTGAATCCCATGGAGCTGTCTGGGATGCCCTCAAGTCAGCATTTACCATTCACTCTTCTAGACTTACGAGTAGCTCTGCAGGAAGAATAGGCATTATTGCCTCAACACAACATTGATGACATCATTCACAGCATGGCCCATCATGCCACAGGTGGACACAGCCCATACTGATCACATTAACCAGTTGTCGGAGTGTGTTTGCAAATACATAAAGTTGGAAAAAATTAAGAACATTTTTGTCTATCATTATGCATATTGGAGTTGTTTACATTCAGTATTATTTACATCATTTCTACTTTACTATAATCTGTTATACTGTTGAGGCAAAATAAATGCAGCTTTGCAAAATTTCCATTTGTTGCTTTAATTTTGGACACCAGTGTATTATTTCCCAGTACAAGAGACCAACATTTTGTGTATCCTGAAAAGTAAACTGCCAGCAGTGTTTGAGGAGTTTATAATGATATCACATGGAAGAAAGAGAAGAGTCACACAGGTGAGTGACCAGTGTACACAAAACTAATATGTCAAGAGCAACAACAATTTCTCACTAAGACACAACAGCAGTGAGAATCTTAACAGAGGAAGAGTGCCACTGATTGAGGAAGGTTTATTCAAATCAACACTGATATCAGGTGAGATAACTGGAATTTGAATGTGTTAAGACAGAGTGTGAAGCTAAGAAGTTTCCACAGGCACTGGAGAACAAATACCAACAAGTGCAAGCATTACCCAACTTGTGCCAAGATGGAGAAGAACAGGAATTGTGCTGCCTATTTAACGAGGCAGGACCATGAGTAGCATTACAAAAGTGAGTTTTAGTAAGACTTAGCCATCCCAAACAAAAGACAACTTACTATCAGTACTGAGACAAAGGTAAGAGACTTTTTTCCTTTTTTGGTCTGACAGTAAAATAAGAGACCTGGAAGCAACAGGAGCGAAAACAACAGGTGTGAGATTGCAAGATGGGTTGGAGTTACTAGTTGTTGATGTTGCTATTGAGCGTGTATTTTTTTGTAGTGTCAAGACTAGCCATGGAATGCAAATAGAGACTGATTTATAGTAGGGAATGGTACAAGGATAGTATTTACAAAAGGAGTTTTATGATAAGAGCTGTCTGTGAAGCACACTAATGTGAAGTTGTTAGGAGCATCAGTAGGGAAAAGTGAATACCAATACATCAACATTGTAATGTATTTTTGCCTTACAGAGATCTCTGGTTTCTGAGATGCGGAGCACAAGTTGTCGGCTCATTGCTGTCATGATTAGTGGTCACACCTATTTGGGGTCAGAATTTGAAATGGGAATCGCTACTCTTACTGCAGCACGAAAAGAAGTATGTGGTGTATTCTTTTGTGGAAGGAACCAGTTTCAGTATAATAAATTATACTGAATGACTCAGTATTTAAATGTTTGGTATCTGCTCTCCCTGAACTGATATTTGCAAGTGGTGACTGTGACCGAACAATCTCCAGTGAAGTATGTGGACGAGGGTACAAGAAGGTGGTGGTGGTGGTGGTGGTGGTGGTGGTGGTGGTGGTGGTATGTATAGGACCTCTGCAATGCAATCATCAGCCCTGAAATCAACTGGTTAGAGACAAATGTGGTTTTGTTGCATGAAAAGTGTACAGCAGATGGTAAAATGCAATCTTAAAAAAACACATTCCACAAAGGAATTATCCAAAGGGGACAGAAATCGGTAGATATGACACATGTACAAATATACAAATGATTACAATTTTGGAGAAATTATATGATTGATTTAAGAGAAAGAGCATCAAAATTGAGGAAGTCAATAATGCAATGGTCCACCTCTGACCATAAAGCAAGCAGACATTCAGATTGGAATTGACAGAGTTTTTGCACATCCTCCTGAGTGTTATTGCGCCAAATTCTGTCCGATTGGCATTTTAGATTGTCAAAATCCCAAGATAACTGTACGGCCCTGCCCATAATGCTCCAAACGTTCTCCATTGGGGAGAGATCCAGTGACTTTGCTGGGGGTTTAGGAAACAAAGAAAGCAGAAAAACTTTCACCATGTGCGGATGGACATTATTTTGCTGAAATGTAAGCCCAGGATGGCTTGCTGCATAGGGAACAAAACAGAGTGTACCGTGCTGTAAGGGTGCCAAGGATAACAACCAAAGGGGACCTGCTATGTAAAGCAATAGCACTCCAGACCAACACTCCTGGTTGTCGGGTGACAGACAGATTGGTATCCTCCCACTGTCTGGGGTGTCTCGAGACATGTCTTCTGCCTGGAATAGAATTGTCTTCAGTGATATGTCCAGCTTCAAAATGTGCCCCAATGACCAGTGAAGATGTGTCTAAAGATGCCCCGGACAGTGGTGGGGAACCAACTTGACTCGCACCCCGCTGCCCAACAACCAGGAGTGACGGCCTAGGGTGCCATTTCTTTACACAGCAGGACCACTCTGGTTGGTGGCACTCCTACAGCACAGTGGTACATCGATGATCCTGATTTTGTTGCCCTTCATGGCAAGCCATCCTGGGCTTTGGTTTTACATTTATCCAAGATAATGTTTGCTTGCACATGGCGAGAATTCTACTGCTTGTCTTCATGCTTGCCAAACTCTATCTTGGCCAGCAGGGTCACTGGACATGCATATGCTTTTGTTCTCAGTTATGTTTAATTGTCATCCATCATTGGTGTAAATATGACTGTATTTAATTTCTTTAAAATAACATGTAAATATTTGTTCTGTTATTGTGGGAGCACTTCATTTTTCAATAGTTGGTACAAAGATTTTATATATGAAATCTATCACAGTACTCTCAGTACTGAGAATTACAAGAGTCGAGTAAAAACTGCTATATGGTTGTGTGATGCTTCACATTACAGTCATATTTATTAATGAGTGTAGTGATAATTTTACATTCTATGATTTCATAATGCTTTGCCATAGAACTGGTAGGAACTTGTCAAGGAATTTCCCATTTCTCAGGTCTTTTTGCTCGTTTAAAACTCTGTCTGATTGATCTTTTAGATGGATTTAAATATCAATTTCTTCCATTACATCCACGATTTTTCCATTCTGTAACTTATGTAATGTTTGAAGTGACCCATCTACATTAGGTATTTTGTGGTTGGTGTCTTTTAAGTGCACAGCAAATGTGGATGGGTTATTGTCACATATCCTTTAAATTGTGTACTAATTTTTCTTCCTGCTTGTCCAATATAAAATTTTGGGCATTCTTCACAGTTAACTTTGTAGATTCCTGATTACAAAAACAGTTCTGATTTACGTGGTATGTGTCTCAATAATCACTGTAGGTTGTTAGTGGTTCTGTAACTGATGTATAATTTTGTACTCTTGAGAGATCGAGTAATTTTGTGAGAAATAATACCTAGATAAGGCCAAACAAGAACTTTATTCTTCTGTGGTTCATTTTTGTCTCTAGTTAACGTTATTTCACGTATGGGATTGGCATGTGTTTGATTAGAAGAGGCTTCATCGTAAGTCTACATTTGGCTGGCTGGTCGAATCGTGCAATATCCAGAACTGTGGGGCATTCGGATGTGGTAGTCGCCCAATGTTCAACTCCATGGAAAGGTAAGTACAAACAAACTTCTCATCAAGGTTCCAGTTGACATCCACATTAAAAACGCCATAACCCTTTTACAGCTGCAACTGCTGCCTGAGAAGATGTAAGGGACTCCCTGCAACATTCTGTGTCATCCCGCACAATTAGTCTGAGACAAGCAGCAGTCAGACTAGTGAACTGCCGTTGAATGTGTAGACTTCCATTGAAGCAATACAGATACAAATGGCTGTGTTTGGAGTTGTGTCATAACTTTGAACAATGGACTCCCTATTAATGATGTCATACTGCATTCAGCAATGAATCGTGATTCTACACTGGATGACCACCTTTGGTGAGAGGGAAAATGTCTCATTTCTCCAATGTTTTGGAGAGTCACAGCAATGTTACTACTGGCATCATGATGTGGACAGCAATTAGGTATGACTTCAGGTCATGGTCTGTAGTGATTTAGGAAATTCTGACAGTATAACTGTACGTCAGGGACATCAAGCATCCTCATGTGTTACCTGCAACAGTATTGTGGTACTCAGAACTGTTCCTGATAGAACATGTGTGGGTCCAGCTTAGATGTCAATTCTGTCCCAGTGCCGATTTCTTGGGCATCAAGGATCGTTACAGCAGTTGTGGGCCAACTTGTCTCAGGAAAGGATACAACAGCGCTTAACACCCTTCCCAAATGAATCACTGCATGCATCTGAAAGAGGGGTGCAACATCATACCGGTAAGTGGGCTCATACTACCAAATCCTTTGTGAATTTGATTGGATATTGTAATGACTGAAATAACATTGCATACCCCCTCAACCTGTGAAGTCCCATTTCATTTCCTCTTCCCAACCTAGGTGTTTCAATTTTTTTATTTTTTTTAGGTAGTGTATTTTTAAGTGTTGGAGCTGTGATAAATGAAGGAACTCAATGAATGTGGAACTCAGAAATGATCAAATTTGTTTATTAATCACATGATGCTTGTATGAAATTGAAGAATGTTTGTAGTAATGCAGAGTTCACACTAGATATAAAAATTCAGTTTATAAAATGCTATGAGGTAATTGATATTATTACATAGTATGGAAGGTTGGACATTGAAAGTTTTGACCATGCGAAGATGAGCAGCATTAGAGACATGGATTTACTGGATTCTCCTCAAAATCCCACAGCCAGCATGAGAAAGAAAAGAAATTTTGCAACTATTAAACAATAATTGGCAGTTGCTATGATAGCATCTTAGGGATAGGAGCCAGAAGAGGATTTCACGGTTGCAGAATATAGGGAAATAAATGTAAGTGTGAACTGCCAAAAACCTCCTAAACTAAATAATGGATTGGGATGAGTAATGCGATCACAAACATGCAATAATGAATAAGGCACACACAGAAATTACTTTTTGTTTTAATTGCTGTCTTTGAGAATTGGGTTTGACCTGCCTCATAGCTCTATGACACAAGTTGATAACATAATGGTGTGGTATGCTGCACTGCAGTTCATTATCCTGGTTTGGTCAGCTGCAGAATTAACTCAGATATTTGACTGGCAGAGGACTGGAGCTGCAGGCTATGAAAAACTATTGCCAACATGATAAATACAGTCAAAAGAAAAATAAAATGAGAGAAATATTAAAACTATTCATGCTTCACTCCAACCAAATTATATATCATTTTATGTTGATCAATTATTAACGGAATAATTGCTTGCAATTATAAATGGAAAGCTTTTATAATTATTTGAAAAACTGTTTCTCATATTCAGGAATGTGGGTGATCATGAGGCTGACTATGCCATTATGAATATGCTTAGTTACAGGGGAGCAATACCAACTCAATTAAAATGAATTTTTGGCCATCCCTTCTCAAAGTGTGAATCAACAGAGTAATTCTTCCAAAAATAATCAAATGACCACAATTCTGTGTTTGCATACTCAAAAATATGTGTAAAAACCAGAAAGATGAGCTGCTGAGAAAGTAAAAAGAAGGTAGGTTAAGAATGAAAAACAGAATTTACTTGAGGGATGGTTGGTTTGCTGCTTGATTGGTTGGATTGGGGGTGATTAAGCGACACAAGGTCATAAGCCCCTCATGTATGGAACATTCCATCTGGAGTTAGATGCATCATCCAGAAATTTGAATGAACTGTGATAATATGAAGGAGTGGTAAATATTGGGATACTAAAAGCAATACTGATAACAATGAATGAGAGGTAAAAGTATATGGGTCAGTCCATATCCAGGGAAGATAGCAATGGAATAAAAAATTCTTTCCACTTGGGCGGAGAGGAGATCTGCACTAGAAGAAGTGAAATGGCTTTAGATAGAATAAATATCAGTAGGACTGATAATAGTAAAATTAGCTAAGAGAAATAGTCAGGTCGATATGTGGGTGACTGCAGTCGAGTGTCCCTCAGAATGCATGATCTGGCACGTGGTATCTCTCCTACAACCATCCCATCCCAAATCTGTTAGTCAAAGTGTTAAAGATGGGAATAGAGCCCACTCTCTCAGAGGATACATAGAAAGATTTTCCAGTGTTCTTTCATCATTAGCTAATTTCCAGGCTAAGCAAATGTCAAGATGTTGCTTTCACTAGACAGCTATATGGAGAAGCACTATTAAAAAAATGAAGTAGTTTGCTGCAAATAATGGGTTAAACACATCAAAAGTATTAAAAACAGAGTAAAATGGGGATGACCAAGATAGCTGGCAGTAGGTGTAAAGGCATACATATCCTGACCTATCTATGGTTTTATTGTCATCAGTGCAAATGACAGTAGCACCTTGATACTCTTCCCTAAGATGGAACAGCAAGAACCACAAGAGGGAAGGGCACAAAACTCCCAACAGCTAATTTATTTGCGTGACTACCAGATGTCGACATTAAGGATACGGAAAGAGGAAATACTAAAGTTCTGGGATTTTATATTTCTCTTAGTTAGGACAACACACTTCAGGTACTGGGGAGGGTGATCACCTCCGTAACTGACACAGAAAGGTGGTCGCTCACATGATGAGTTTTTATGAAGAGATTGACCACAGTCTCCAAACACTGCGTTGTTCATACAACGGGAAGACATATGTGCAAAACACTGGCATTTGAGGCACTACATCAAGGTGGGTGGGGGGTGAATATGGCTACACATAAGAATAGTAGCCCATGACCGATTTTCTTGGGAAGTGAATCCCCCTCAAAAGCTAAGATGAATACTTCAGTGCCAACTGATTATGCAGTTTGCTTGAATTTGTAATCCTCCCACGATGTGGCTACTGAGGGAAAAGTCCTAGGGTTGCAATGATTTGCACTGAAGCACCAGGTCTGTCTGAAGATACTGTCAGAGTGTCATGGTCACCATTAGATAACTTTGGTCTTTCACTGTGCCATGTGTTATGTGTTTCCATCATGCCACCTGCTCTGAATGAGGGCTCTTCTTATATATAGCCAGAGTAAACGCAATATGGCTTGATGGACACTACCCGGAGTCCAAGTGCATCTAAACAGACAGACACTACTACTCTGTGTGTATGTGCAGTTAACAGCAGCAAAAGGGTATCTAAAGATCTATCAAATGAACTTGCTATCATGCCGAGTATTAGGTAACCTTCACCATAAAACTTGCACTTCTGTAAAATGATTTGGGATTTGAAAAGGTGGAGGTCAAACCTGGATATGGGGATGAAACATGAATGGATTGAAATAAGACACATGAAATAGACAAACAAAGTGGGAAAAGACACAACTGATATGCTAAAAACGAATTTTGATGTGAGCATTCTACAGACTAAGTCTGAGAAAATATATAGTCAAAGAGAAAGAATGCAACATAGGAAAGGAAAAAGTACCATAATGATTCAGGGTTCCATGATCACCACACAAGTGTTGTGAGCCCACGGCTGGGGGGGATGGGGGGGGGGGGGGGGTGAGGGTGAGGGTGAGGGTGAGTGTGTGTGTGTGTGTGTGTGTGTGTGTGTGTGTGTGTGCATTTGCCAGGGTGGACATGATTATGCATCATGTGACATGTCACCCATCATACACATATGAGGGGTAATAGTTAGCAAACAGACATACAGTTATGACTGGCACTAAGTACATGCCTTCTGCTTTTCCTTAACCTTAACAAATGGCACAACTAATAATGATAGAGAGAGAGAGAGAGAGAGAGAGAGAGAGAGAGAGAGAGAGAAAGTGTTTAGATATGGTGCCAAATTATGTACAGAAATGTTAATTACTTAAAATGAGAAAGTTTAAAAGTTTTATTTCCATCAATTCACACACTGTTGTTCAGTCATCTTTGATTATTAGCTCCATGAGTCTTTTCTTTTTCTAATGGTTGTCTCTCTAATATGTTCCAACAATAAACCTGCAATGGCAGTTTTCAAAATTTATAGCAGGAAAAAGTATTTTTATTGCAGTACACATGGGGCATTTAAATGCAAATAGCTACAACCACATAATGATGTTTGTGAGTAGAACTTGTATATTTTTTATCAGAGGAATTTCATTAAATCCAACAGATTTTTTTTTTGCCTGGAGAACAGCCTACTGCTTCCTTCTTTACTAAATAAATTGCAGGAATGGACATTTATGAAACATCAAAGCTTTCTACGTATAAGTTTACATTCTGAGAAATACATGAATCTGCAAGAAGATGGATATATCTGTTTCACCATTGGTTAAAATACATTGAATCACATATTTTGCACTGCCTTCATTTAAAACCTTCTATTTGCCTTTCACAAAGTTTTATTACAAGTGTGTTACCTGCATCAAAAATATTTCAGTCTGATCCAGTATTAAGACTTCTATGGATGACAGAAAATCAAAGTCCCGCTCTTTCTCACCTTCAGCACCAATAACAACACGTAGTCCCAATGGTGATGCAATTATTATATCTGCTGAATAAAAATCAGCATATAACTGTAAAGATAAAAAATTACATTATGGGAGCATAATAAAGATACACACAAAACAAGCATTTCTTAAAAAAGAAAAAAAAATACATACCTTTAAACTCTTCTTTGTAACTGATAAACCTATCCTGAAATTGTCATCAGTATTTCCTGCAAAAGTAAGCTCATAATCCTCTGGTTTTGGATTCTTTTTTGGCATTGCAACACTCTCTCCAGTGTATTCCTCAAAAAACCGGCTTTTATTGATAACATTTGCTTTTTCATCTGGCAAAAGAATTGATATCATCATCTGCACAATTCTGCAATAAATAAATTCATACAACTGAGGCCAATTTCACATTTCTCTAATATTTGGTGTTGCCAGAAGAAGATTATACTCTGTCAGTACACAAGTAAAAAGTGGACACACAAGGAAGAGATACGTCAAATTCACAACGAAGACTATATTACTATGTGGAAATCAATGCAACAAGAAACTTTGTGGTCAAGAAATTGAAAACACAGAACTACATTGTCCACTATCTATGTGGAGGAGGTATTGAATAAAATTGGGGAGAAGAGGAGTTTGTGGCACAACTTGACAAGAAGAAGGGACCGGTTGATAGGACATGTTCTGAGGCATCAAGGGATCACAAATTTAGCATTGGAGGGCAGCGTGGAGGGTAAAAATCGTAGAGGGCAACCAAGAGCTGAATACACTAAACAAATTCAGAAGGATGTAGGTTGCAGTAGGTACTGGGAGATGAAGAAGCTTGCACAGGATAGAGTAGCATGGAGAGCTGCATCAAACCAGTCTCAGGACTGAAGATCACAACAACAACAACAATCTATGTGCAGAGTCTAAACCTACAAGGTAACAGTTTTATCACAAATAACAGTAATTATATTCTTTTGGCTATCAACATGCAATAACTACTCACTGTGTAGGTTCTTTAAAGACCTTCACATATGAATAAATATTCGTACCTTCCCCATGCAGCAAAAATATTATAGGGAGAACAACAAAACTATCAATTTTTTTTTAATGTACCTCACCGATCTGTCGGTCATTTGGGCTTGTGCAATAAAGACATTGTAATGGTTCTCTCCTGGTATTGTTTTAATTAAAAGTTATAATATGTGGAAATCGCAAGTTTTCATTCTCATACCTAGCTATGTCCTATTCTCCACCTCCCAGCCCTTTTAAATGGACCTTTTCGGAGACGACGACAACACGGAAGAGAGAATAGCTGCTGGTGATGTTGTACCTCATTGTAGAGGAAAGGTAAATACCAAGCCACACACCAAAACTAAAAGGAATTAACATTTATCCAGTGTTCCAGAACTGCCATAACATTCTAAACACACATGTATCTATACCTGTGCACGTTTCTGGACAGACAATTTTTGATGCAACTAAACGATAATGACTACAGCTCTGCACAATTCACATTATCTCTCTCCCCAAATGCTATATCACAGAATGGCAGGTGGCAGCACTAGCAGAGGAGAGCATATAAAGCATGTTAGGGGAACGTGAGAAACAGTACAGTCATTGTCATAATGGGTTTAAATTGTTCAAATGGCTCTGAGCACTATGAAACTTAACATCTGAGGTCATCAGTCCCCTAGAACTTAGAACTACTTAAACCTACCTAACCTAAGGACATCACACACATCCATGCCGGAGGCAGGATTCGAACCTGTGATTGTCATAATGGGGAAATGGAGTGGTTTATCTGATGTTCCACGAGCATGAGCACTGGCTTTTGAGCCAAAGGTGGAAGCATTTCCAAAATGGCTACATTTGTAAACTGTTCGTGTGTCACTTGGGTTAAAATCTACCGTGCATGACAAAATGGCACTATCCAAAACCGGCACTCTGGCAACTGTGGGGCACCGGAGGCCATAGATGACAGGGAGGAACGTTAGCTGTGGATATGGGTATGAGTTAATAGACACGCAAATGTTGAGCGACTAACTGCCCAATGACCCAGATGAGCCAAGGGACTAACAGAAGTGTACCACAACTGGATGGCCTTTTCAGATGAATCACATTTTATTCTCCATCTGCATGAAATGTCTAAAAGGAAACACCTTGCCACAATCGTCAGTACAATTCAGACCAGAGGAGGGAGCATTATGATCTACGAATGTTATCGTGGCATTCCCTGGGTCATCTCATAATTCTGGAAAGCACACTGCATCTATCCTTGGGGACCATGTCCACCCCTACATGCAGTTTGTTTTTCCTCAGAATGATGGCATCTGCCAGCAAGACAATGCATGTCACACAGCTCACAGTGCACATGTGGGGTTTGACGAGCACCAGGATGAGTTTACCATATGCCTCCGGCCGCCAAACCCTCTAGATTTCCCAATAGAGAACCTTGGGATCACATACTGCAGCTGGGTGTGGCACTGGAGTTGGCATGGCTCCACATGTTCCAGAATGTTACTGACTCTATTCCTGCATATCACACAGTGGTCCACACTGCAAAAGGTGCTTTTTCAGGCATATTAATATGGCTGGACAGTGTACATGGGTTGGATAAAAAGTAGTGACAACACTGTTGTAATTTATACCAGATTTTATTGACAGGCATTCTCCAAATTACATACCCTCAATATAATCACTCCACATCTCAATCACCTTTCCCTTCACAGATGGAAGATGTCATGTAGTGTCAGTGCAATCATCTCTGTCAATATCTCACAACGACTGCCCTATGACAAGATGATGTCTTCTCTGTGTTGTAGTGCACGACACAAAGAGATTACTTCATTTTGGCCAACAGATCATAATCGCTTGGACTCATACCGGAGTAATTCTGTGGACGTTTCAGTATGTCTCACCTCCACCATACACAGGAAACTCCTGCACGGGGTTTCCCGTGTGGCATCATGTATTGTCACGAAGTGATTCAGTGCAAGAAGACACTATCATTTTCTTCTCAGTGCAAGAGGAAGGTGAATTAGCCAGAAATTGGGAGTACTAGGCTGCAGTGACCATCTGTTAGGGTGCTTGAATTGGCATCCCACGCTTTCAGACAGTACATACAGCAAATGACTCAAACATAGCTGTCACCACTCACTGGACTACTTCAACTGACCTTCTGCTGTCAACTACAGACAGTGTGCATGCCATTTGATGCACATCCTTTATGTTATGGCAGTGTTATCACTACTTTATAACTAAACCTTGTATATACCTTAATATAAACAGTACACTTACTGCAATAATCTCAAAGAAAAAAAAAGTATGTGCATAAGTTGCCAGGTTGGAAAGAGAAACATGACAAGAATACAAAATCAGATACCTAAAAAGATAAAGCACCCAAACTTGGCCCTTTCTATAGTAGCCAGACAGAAGATTTTTCACACTGAAAAACAATACATGAATCAAAATCTAGCGGAAGAGAGCATATTTAGCATGGTGGGGATTGTTCACTGCAGAACAAAAGTTACAAACCCAGAAACTCTTCAAATTAAGTCAGAAATTGTGTAGGAACTACAATATAAACTGAAGGTACACTTTGCATGAAACTGCAGAGTCTAAACCTACAAGATAACAGTTTTATCACAAATAACAGTAATTAAATTCTTTTGGCTATCACCTATATCATTACTGAGACTATGGCCAAACAGAAAGTTCTATAAAATAACGGAAATTTAACTTTGTAATGAATCCCTTCTCATTGTTTAGTCCTTTTACATGTTTTCAAGTTCATTTTACACTGAGGTGACTAAAGTCATGGGACACCTCCTAATATTGCTTCGGACTTTATTTTGTCTGGAGTAGTGCAGCAACACAACATGGTATGGACTCAATAAGTCGTCGGTAGTCTCGTGCAGAAGTAATGAGCCCTGTTGCCACTAGAGCTGTCCATAATTGCAAAAGTGTTGCCAGTTCTGGATTTTGTGCATGAACTGACATTTCCATTATGTTCCACAAATATTCAATGTTCATGGTAGGTGATCTGGTTGGTTAAATAATTTGGTTGAAATGTCCATAATGTTCTTCAAATCAACCGAGAACAATTGTGGACTGGTGACATGATGCACTGTCATCCATAAAAATTCCTTTGTTGTTTGGGTACATGAAGTCGGAGACCTCCGAGTAGCCAAATGACTGGTTCTTGGACCACAATAGCCCGTCCATTCCATGCAAACATCCCACACCGTTATACAGCCACCACCACCTTGCACAGTGCCTTGTTGACAACTTGAGTTCATGGCTTCATGGGGCCTGCACCACTCTTGAACCCTACCATTAGCTCCTACCAACTGAAATTGTGACTCACCTGACCAGGCCACAGTTTTCCAGTCATCTAGTGTCCAACCGACATGCTTGAAACCAGGAGAAGCGCTGCAGGCAATGCCGTGCTATTAGCAAAGACACTCATGTTGGTCATCTGCTACCATACCCCATTATGTCATATTTCACCACTATCCTAACAGATAAATTTGCTGTACGTCTCACATTGATTTCTGCAGTTATTTGATGCAGTGTGTTTGTGTAGTAGCAATGACAACTCTATGCAAACACCCCAGCTCTTGGTCATTAATTGAAGACTGTGTTGTCCATCGTGAAAGGTGATGCTTAAACTCTGGCATTCTCGACACACTCTTGACACTATGGATCTCGGAATACTGAATTCCCTAACAGTTTCCGAAATGGAATGTCCCATGCGCCTAGCCCCAACTACTATTCCGTGTTCAAAGTGTTAATTCCTGTGCACTGCCCTTTTATACCTTGTGTAAATGATACCATCTGTATATGTACATATTACTATCCCATGACATTTACCACCTCAGTGTATTAAGATTAGATAGGGACTGCATTACTTTACTTACACTGTAAAATTTTTTACTATTGCCTTTTGTGACCCCTAATGTTTTCATCCTATGACTATTGATTGTGATATTTACTTTTTCAATGGTCAAGTATGCACAAAAGACAGTAATCTATATTTCAACTTGATAATAATGTTTATGTTTTTCTAAATATTCTTTTAGTGTGTCTTCAGTTAGGTATGACACTTGGTGGCTGTTCAGAGCCTTGGTGCACACTTATGAACTAGCTCACTGAGATGTACTATCATGAAAAAAGAACCAAAATAGTACAGAAACTACATATCTACCAGTTCTATTAAATAACAGGACATTTTACAAACAATATTCTAGGTAGTAGAGTACCACAATATGGCAGTATACAGGTCAGAAACTTTACAGTGCTTACAAAATATGTGGCTGATTACTGAAATGGATGGCATGTGTTGGAATGCTAGGCAGTGAAGATTCAGAACAACAATTCCTCAAAGAATGCAGACATGAAATCCATGCTTTCCATGATTTATCAAGCTGGAAATGTTATCAACCGAAATATCGGAAGAAGAAACAATACTGTCCCGGATGCACATGTAAAAGATGATGGTATTGTCTATCTGCTGGGAAAACTTTTATAAACACAGTACCAATATGATTAATGAAAAGCCTCTCCACAGTAAATGAAATAGTTTATGTGTATCAAGTCATGTTGTTTCTGTTATATATGCCACTGCAGACAGCTGAGACTGCCACATCATACCATCACGGAGTGTGCAATGGACAGCTATACAACAGATGGAGAAAGCTGCATGCTGAGACACAAAAGCATACATGAAATGATCAAGGATAGGATACTGTGCGATGTGTTGAACAAGATAAATAAGAAGGTGTCATCACTTAAGTCAGAACTGTTTGTCAGGGAGATGTGGAAATTTAAGAGCTGGAAAAATAATATAATACTATAAACGGAACAGTCATCATCCCTTAGCATCCAGCATTGTCAGGAATGCAAGCAATGATCATATGTGGAAGTCATTCCAAATAGACATTATGAGGGAATCAGATGCACAGGATGTGCGGATGCCAATGGAACACAAAACAAAAGTGTCTGTCATCACATGTGCTCTTACAGGTGATAACTGACTCCCCAAGAGAGCTTTAGTGATACCTTAAAAACTGGATGCCTTTGAGCGAGCATCCACAGTTCTACAGTAATTTTTGCTTTGTAGCTGGTGTTGATTTACACATTTGCAAATTTGATGAAATCTTTCCAAGCTAGAAATACTTTTAAATCCAGAAACTATGTCACAAAGCAAAATTTATTAAAACTGCTTGATATTTGTGGAGGACTACAGAGATGGGACGTACATTCACATGCATCCTTAGGTACATATCAAACATGCAAATTTTGTCATGAAAATCAACAACTGCTATGACAAGAAATTCACATACTATTTTACCTTTATCATCTTTCAGTAGTTATCCACATTAATTAAAAATATCAATTTTGTTCATTTATCACTAAGCTAAAATCAGACCAGGGGAAATATTTTCTGTGCCTCATATGAGGCTCTCATACTGAAGTGCACCCTTAGAAATTGCAGTAAGTATATTTCACTTGTGGAATGGTTTTTCCTATTTTCTTTCTTTCAATTTATGAGCTCTGTATAAGTAGCATGTTGATTCTTGTTAGAGGCTTTTGTGTTAACAATTCTGAGGTGAGACTATTATGAAGGCAGTTGTTATGCTACCACACATTAATCCACTGCTGCAGCTATTTTACAACTGTATCATCCACCTTCCACGAATTACGGAACCTGCTGAGGTAGGGTGGCTTGCATGTCTCAAAATACAGTCAGCCATATTGCAGATGCCACCACACTGGAGGGTATCTGTGGAGCAGCCAAGCAAACATGTGGTTCCTGAAGAGTAACAGCAATCTTTTCAGTAGCTGCAGGTGCAACAGTCAGAAAGACAGACTGAACTGGTCTTATAATATCAGTCAAATGACTCTGTTGTGCTGGTATTGCAGATAGCTTAAGTAAGGGGAAGCTACAGCCACTATTTTTCCCAACAGCACAGCTCTATTATATGGTTAAATGATGCCTGCATCAATTTGGGTAAAATATCGATCTCTGGGCAAGGACTGCATGGGTGAATGTCACCAATGGGAAAAACAAAACTAATATACTATGGGTTGGAACTTCATATCTCTTAATTAGGCAGGTAGATTAGAAAATTTAAAAAGGTAATGTAAAGGGGAAGTGAGATATAGTGGAAATTAGTGAAGTTTGGTGGCAGGAGGAAGAAAGCTTATGACAAATGAGTACACAAAATCAAACAGTGCTAATGCAGGAGTAGGTATAAGAATGAACTTACACTACTATGAACAGCATAGTGAATGCATTATCATAGCCAAGATAGACACACAGGCAACACCCACCATGGTAGTATGAGGGACACTCAATAATTAAACAAAGGAACTGATGTAGAAATGAAAGTTTGTAGCAGGAGCCCTTTCTTTTTCTTTCTTTATTTTTCATGATTTTAAGTTTCCATCATTGAGATTAGCTGAAACAGCTGACAATAAAAATTATAAAGTAATCTACTCACCAAGTGGCGGCAGAACACACACATAAAAGAAGGTTATAATTAGGCAAGCTTTCGGAGCCAGTGACTTCTTCTTCAGACAGAAGGGTGGAAAGGAAGGGAAGGGAAGGGAAGGGAAGGGAAGGGAAGGGAAGGGAAGGGAAGGGAAGGGAAGGGAAGAGAAGGGAAGGGAAGAGGAGGGAAGGAAAAGGGCTGGAGAGGTCTAGGAAAAATTACTAAGAACCACGTGTCATGGGAAACTTACTGGATGGGATGAGAAGAAAAGCTTTCCTTCTCATCCCATCTAGTAAATCGCCCCTGACGTGTGGTTCTGGATGACTTTTCTGAAATCTACCTCTTTTCTTAGTGCTCTACAGTCCTTTTCCTTCACCCCACTTGTTCCCCTTCAACCCTTCAGCCTGAAGAAGGAGTCACTGGCTCTGGAAGCTTGCCTAATTATAACCTTTTTTTATTTGTGCATTTTACCGCCGCTTGGTGAGTTGATTTTTTATATATCAAATTACATTATGTTGTCAAAAACTGAGTATTCTTCTTGACAACAAAATTAGATTTGTTTTTAACGTCAATATTGTATTTAACGATGGTGTGTCTGCTTGAATTTTACATATTAGTTGAACGAAGTTGAGTAATTCACTTTATGACTTCTGAAGGTGAAAAACCCAGCTAACACCTTTTCTCAAATGATTTTACATTATGTTGAAAGTTTAATGAACTGTGGAAATTTTTATAAGTGGGCACAGAAGTGTAAATCCTTTGCGAGAAACCAGCACTAATGCCATTTTTTGTTAAGATCAATGCATTGCAGTTAAATATATAACAAAAAAAGTTGTGGTAATGTTGGAATAGTTCATAATGTTGTCAGTAATAGATTCAAGTATAGCAAAACAAGTGAAAGGTGGGTCTCAAAAAGAGTTATATGAACAATGCAATGAAACAAGATTTAAATTGTGCAGAGACTTGAAAGAATGATATGAAATTGTACATCCCTTTCTAAACAAGATTTTAATTTGCAATGAAACTTGGGCTTACCATTTTGAACCAGACTCAACAAGACAAAAGCATCGAATGGAAGCACATAAACTCATCTGTCTGAAAGAAATTCTGAATACAAGCACCATAAGAGAAAAGTGTTGTCCATCTTTTGGGACGTGCAAAGTATCATCGTATTTGATTATTTGGAAGATCAGGAACAATAAACAATGCCTTAAACTCAGACATGCTGATGAAAAAAGTAAAGCCAGCAATGGAATACAAACTTCAAGGGCCTCAAAGAAAAGGTGTGATATTGTTACACAACAATGCTTGTCCTCACACCACCCAGCTGATGGCAGAAACCATTGAAAAAATGGGTCTGGAAATATTACCTCATCCTCACTATAGTATAGATTTGGCTCCCTCAGATTTTCATTTGTTTGGTCCCCTCAAGGAGGTTCATGAGGGAAAAAAGTTCAGGAACAATGAGGCGGTCAAGGAATCTGTGGGAAAGTGACTCAAACAACACAACAAAACCTTCTCTGCTTCAGGTATAAAAAAAACTTATTCATTATGGGGACAAGTGCGTTAATATTTTGTAGGAATTATGTTGAGAAGTAGTAAAAGTCTCATTAAAAAGTTTGTGTGTGGTTTCAGTTGTCTGAGACTGCAGCCATGTGTGCAAGTTGCCTTTGCGTGTTTGCTGACAAAGCCCTTAATGGCCAAAAGCTATAGCTGTGTGAATCTTTTTGTTATGCCTATCATGACTCAGAATCTCCGCTGTATGGTGAGTAGCAACTTTCCTTCTCTAATATTGTCAGATTTCATCATGGATTTTCCATTGTTTCATTAAAAAGTTTTTTTTCTTCATTAATTTGTTACTTTAATTATTGAATATCCTGGTATAAGGTCATATGCCAATTAAAAGCACAAATGATGAACAGATTGAAAGAATATATGTGAAATAAAAAAAAAAAAAAATATCCACATATTTAAAGGAGAGGAAAATTTAGCTGTGATAGGGGACTGGAATTAAATAATAGGAAAAGAACACAATAACAGACTGACGTGATGATATGTACAGTCACTGAAATGTTAAATGCCTTTATGATGCTTGAAGTGCCAGCTGTATTTGTTTGTCTGTGTGAAGCTGAACCAGTAACGTAAATATTTTTTGTATATATATACAGACTTCGAACGTGGTCAGGTGATTGTGTGTCACTTGTGTCATACGTCCGTATACAAGATTTACACACCCCTAAATATCCCTAGGTCCACTGTTCCCAATGTGATAGTGAAGTGGAAACATGAAGGGACACGTACAGCACAAAAGTGTACAGGCCGACCTCGTCTGTTGACTGACAGAGACTGCCGACAGTTGAAGAGGGTCATAATGTACAACAGGCAGATCATCTACCCAGACAATCACACAGGAATTCCTAACTGCAACAGGATCGCCTGCAAGTACTATGACAGTTAGGCGGGAGGTGAGAAAACGTGGATTTCATGGTCCAGTGTCTGCTCATAAGCCACACAACATGCCAGTAAATGACAAACGACACCTCGCTTGGTGTAAGCAGCGTAAACAATGGACAACTGAACAATGGAAAAATGTTGTGTGGAGTGATGAATCACAGTACACAATGTGGCGATCCGATGGCAGGGTGTGGGTATGGAGAACGCCCGGTGAACGTCATCTGCCAGCGTGTGTAGTGTCAACAGTAAAATTAGGAGGTGGTGGTGTTATAGTGTGGTCGTGTTTTTCATGGAGGGAGCTTGCACCCCTTGTTGTTTTGTGTGGCACTATCACAGCACAGGCCTACCTTGACGTTTTAAGCATCTTCTTGCTTCCCACTGTTGAAGAGGGATGGTTGCATCTTTCAACGCTATCTAGCACCTGTTCATAATGCATGGCCTGTGGCGGAGTGGTTACATGACAATAACATCCCTGTAATGGACTGGCCTGCACAGAATCCTACAGAACAGCTTTGGGATGTTTGGAATGCTGAATTTATGCTGCGCCTCAACGACCGTTATCGATACCTCCCCTCAGTGCAGCACTCCATCAAGAATGGGCTGCCATCCCCCAAAAAACCTTCCTGCACCTGATTGAACTTATGCCTGCAAGAGTGGAAGCTGTCATCAAGGCTAAGGGTGGGCCAACACCATATTGAATTCCAGCATTACCGATGGAGGGTGCCACAAACTTTTAAGTCAGTTTCAGCCAGGTGTCTGGATACTTTTGATCACATAGTGTACATGTCGTTGACGTAACAAATTGTTATGTTGTTTTTGTTGTGGTCTTCAGCCCAAAGACTGGTTTGATGCAACTCTCCATGCTACACTATCCTGTGCAAGCCTCTTCATCTCCGAGTAACTACTGGAATCTATAGCCTTCTGACTCTGCTTACTGTATTCATCTCTTGGTCTCCCTTACAATTTTTACTCTTCATGCCTCTCTCCAGTACCAAACTGGTGATCCCTTGATGCTTCAGAATGTGTTCTGTCAACTGATCCCTTCTTTTGGTCAAGTTGTCCGACAAATTCCTTGTCTCCCTAACTCTATTCAGTATCTCCTCATTAGTTACATGATCTATCCATCTAATCTTCAGCATTCTTCTGCAGCGTCACATTTTGAAAGCTTTTATTCTCTTCTTGTCTACGCTGTTTATCGTCCATGTTTCATTTCCATACATGACTACGCTCCATACCATTACTTTCAGACGCTGCATACCATTACTTTCAGAAAATACTTCCTGACACTTAAATCTAACCTCGATGTTAAATTTCTCTTCCTCAGAAATGCTTTCCTTGCCATAGGCACTCTACATTTTATATCCCCTCTACTTCGACTCTCATCAGTAATTTTGCTTCCCATATAGCAAAA
The DNA here is from genome assembly GCF_023864345.2 of Schistocerca serialis cubense. Lineage (NCBI taxonomy): Eukaryota > Metazoa > Arthropoda > Insecta > Orthoptera > Acrididae > Schistocerca > Schistocerca serialis. Next base: position 389,971,776 of record NC_064638.1, read on the forward strand.
CTCATTTACTACTTTAACTGTCTCATTTCCTAATCTAATTCCCCCAGCAACACCTGATTTAATCTGACTACATCCCATTATCGTTGTTTTGCTTTTGTTGATGTTCATCTTATTTCCTTCTTTCAATACACTGTCTGTTCCATTCAGCTGCTCTTCCAAGTCATTTGCTGTCTCTGACAGAATTACAATGTCATCAGCAAACCTCAAAGCTTTTATTTCTTCTTCCTAGACTCTAATTCCTACTCCAAAGTTGCCCCCCCCCCCCCCCCCTGCTTGCTCAATATACAGATTGAATAACATTGAGGATAGACTACAGCCCTGTTTCACTCCCTTCTCAACCACTGCTTCCCTTTCATGCCCCTCTAGTCTTATAACTGCCTTCTGGTTTCCTCACAAATTGTAAATAGGCTTTTGCTACTGTATTTTATCCCTAACATCTTAAGAATTTGAAAGAGAGTATTCCAGTCAACATTGTCAAAAGTTTTCTCTAAGTCTACAAAAAACTATAAACATCTGTTTGCCTTTCCTTAACCTACCTTCTACAAGAAGTTGCAGAGTTAGTATTGCCTTGCGTGTTCATACAGTTCTTCAGAATCCAAAGTGATCATCCCTGAGGTTGGATTCTACCAGTTTTTCCATTCGTATGTAAAGAATTCATGTTGGTATTTTGCAACCATGACTTATTAAACTGATAGTTCGGCAATTTCCATGCCTGTCAGAACCTGCTTTCTCTGGAATTGTTATTATTATATTCTTCTTGAAGTCTGTGGGTACTTCACCTGTCTCATACATCTGCCACATGGTAGAGTTTTGTCATGGCTGGATCTCCGAAGGCTATCAGTAGTTTTAACAGAAAGTTGTCTATTCCTGGAGCCTTGTTTTGACTTTGGCTTTTCAATGCTCTGTCAAACGCTTCATGCAGTATTACATCTCCCATCTCATCTTCATCTACACTCTCTTCTATTTCCATAATTTTGCCCTCAAGCACATTTCCCTTGTATAGACCCTCTATATACTCCTTCCACCTTTCTACTTTCCCTTCTTTGCTTAGGACTGGTTTTCCATATGAGCTCTTGACATTCATACAGGTGGTTCTCTTTTCTCCAAAGGTCTCTCTAATTTTCCTGTGGGTGGCACCTATCTTACCCCTAGTGATATATGCTTCTACATCCTTACATTTGTCCTCTAGCTATTCCTGCTTAGCCATTTTGCAGTTCCTGTCAATCTCGTTTTTGAGATGTTTGTATTCCCTTTTGCCTACTTCATTTACTGCATTTTTCTATTGTCTCCTTTCATCAATTAAACTGAATCTCCCTTGTGTTACCCAAGGATTTCTACTAGCTCTCATCTCTTTACCTAATTGATCCTCTGCTGCCTTCAGTATTTCATCTCTCAAAGCTACCAATTTTTCTTCTACTATGTTCATTTCCCCACTTGTTATACAAACATTAAAAGGTCACGTACTTTCAGTAGGCAATATGTCAATTTCCTAAAAACCTATGAAGAGGTATCACCAAATTGTAACCAACAACAATGTTAACCACTAGATGGTAGAGCATATTGTTAAGTATAAGTTTAGTTTCAATGTTCAACAGTGCATGTCATCTGCATCTAACCCCCAACAATAGTTTCTCTGATTGGATAGGTGGGATCTCTCCTTCCAATACACCCTTTGGTACTGCAATTCTTGTGCCCAAGTCTCTGATATTCCCTGTCCTTCAATTAACTCCAACTGTGCTTCTGCCCCACAGCCAGTCAACTTTCTCACTCTTTCCCTCTGACTTGAGTTAATTCATAAATAATCAAGTCTATACATCGAAGTATCTTTTCCACATTGCACTCTCAGTGTTTAATACTGAACATTATCCTGTACCCAACACCCTATTCAGTGCCCACGACACACTACTACCTACCTGCTCTCTTTGATGACTTAGCTTGTCCTTTCCTTTGCTCTCCCCCCTTCCTTTCTTGCAATCCTTCATCTACTTGTTCATCACATCTTTTCCAGCCCAACTAATCTAATAAAAGACATTATTAGGAAAGACTATCCTGAGAAAAAATCTCACACACACACACACACACAATGTGAATATGGTCTACAGGTTTATAGGCAATGAGTCTATTCAAAGAAGAATGCAAGTAATGAACCACAAGATGTCATTTTACATAGAGTTACTAAAATGGTAACAAACAAATATTATCAAATAATTGAATAAATGGCCAAAAGTTACCTGTATGCTGAATGTCTAAAGGGGACAAATATTAAAACTTTTGGCCTTACTAAGCCTTGATCCCTGAACTCATCAGGTACTTCTTGTTTCTTTAAAAGCTTTGCATTGTGATGCACAATTTTTAGTCGTGTTTTCAAGATGTGATTAATGGCGTGTAGACAATATACAAATTTAATCTGTTCACAGTTATTAAATGTTCTTTCTGGAAAATATAGATCTTGATACTTTAAAATTACTGAGAACAATTCACGTTGCAATGGAGTGAGGGAAATGATTTCTTTAGTTTCATCTGTCTTCAAATTACAGTAATTGGCTTTTGTCAGGTTGTTCTGAATTTGAGACTTCACATAAAATTTCAGCCAGCCAGGACCTTCAACAATTTTAGGGACTGTGCCCTGTTTAGCAAAAGTTTTCTGTTCACTAATAGATATTTTTCCTTCCCCAAATTTATCACTGGTGCTTGTTTCAATAGAACATGGTAGGGTAACTGTTAAATTTCCAAGAACTGGCCATTTTACATGTGATCTTATTACATGTGGTGGCTCTTCTGTAACTGCCCCAAGTAATGAAGAATCAAGTTCAAAATTAAAATGGGTGATGAAAGGGTCCAACAAATTATCTTCTTTGGCTTCTTCTTCTTCTTCTTCTTCTTCCTCTTCAATGTATTTGCGATCACTTCTGTCTTCAATCCCTGAATTTCCTTTGCCATCAACTTCACACTCATTGTTGTAGTAATCCTTTTCTTCATCAGTAGATGCAACCTGCAGAATAAATATAATAATACAACATTTCATCAGTATAACTGTTAATGTCATTAACATTTAAACTATAAAGACTGGCTTTGCTTGTTCAAACACACGGACATAAACACAAAATTCCATCTTTTGAGAACAGTAGCTTGCCTAATTTAAAATTCCAGGTAAGAAAAGGAACACAGCATGCAGTAGAGTGAAAGAAGTGTCCAAGTCATACAGCATCCCGTCTTAAGAGAAAACCATGTAGGCCTATGTGAAGAGAGAATACGTCATCAGTAATATGTATCTAAAAATAGCATAATGTTAGATAATATAAATAGTAATATGATAACAAATGCAGAATAAGGATTAAATCTGAATTACTTCTCTCCTTTCTAACCTTCTCTAATCGATCCCTCTTTTCCTCCCTGTGGAAGAAACTAAAAGTTCCAAAAGTTAGGATGTTAGTTTATGTGTATCTATTGACTACTTAGAAGTTAAACTTGCAAAATCATTCTGTCTCTGTGTAATTTTATAGTATTCTCAAGAGCATTTCCCCTTTGACACACATGTTTAATATACTGATTAACGTGTTTGTCACTTTACAATGCACAGTTCAGTTCAGCAAGTTGCATGACGCAGTTGCATACATAGTTTAGAAACCATTACCAAAAACAGAGGAGCTCATTACTAGCAAAAAATTGGGACAATCCAGAAAACTTTTGTTAAAATCTAAATGATCCAGGAAAATGATTAAAAAAAAAAGCATAATCACAGCAATCTTCAAAGAACATAGACAGTCATAGCCTGTAATGGTATCACAAATTCATGAAGACTGGGGGAGGGGGACAGGGATATTTCATATCAAAAGTCAGAGCTCAGACACAGACAGTAAAAAGAGAGAGAGTGGCCAGTTGATGTGTTAACGATCAAAAATGATTTCTGAGTGTGTCGATGATGGAAACATCTGCAAATAAGTACAGCTAGGATATTTTAAAACAAAACTGTTGCACTGAATGACATTCAGGGGAAGTCTCATATTGAGACAAAAACTACAAAGGCAACTTGATAATTCTTGTAAATTTGTAGGAAATAGTAGGATGTTTTACTTAGTACTACAATTATTGATAAATATGATTCTTAAACAAAACATACATTGGACTGAAATTATAGATTCACTCTTAGAAAACTGCGGCATACAAAACACTTTACGCTCAAGAGTTGCCATTTTCTGGATGTGGCACATTTGGTGCTGCAAGCGGGAAAACAATGAAGCAGTACTCACACATGCACTTAACTAAAACTGTTTGAGTTACTCTTTAATTGTGATCTTGAACCAACACATTATACACTTACAATTGATACTGTTAAAATTTATGGGACATTCTTTTATGAACACTCTACAGAATGGCAGATGGTGCAAGCAGCCGATGAAGATGGCAAGTCATCTGTTGCACCACCACAACTCATTGCACACAACGGAGTGTTATGTAAGCAAATGAAACTTGGACCCCACATCTTGATACTAGCTACTTTGCAAAACGAATTATTAAAGTAGGCACATGACAATATGTTAGCAAGACATGTAGAGTGTGTAACAACACAAATAACATGTTGTCAAACAATATTTGTGGCATAGAGTAGCATGTAAAGAACTATGTACCATGCACATAACAAACCAAATGAAGTCATCAGCATATTCTATGGCAGAAATCACTAAAAACTGGTAAATCATTTGAGATGATCAGTATGGACACCATGGGGCTATTTGAGCAGAAACCAGAAAGGAATCATTATGTGCTAATGATAACTGACCACTTTTCACAATGCATAGAAACGATAGCTAATCCAAATCAACAAGCCAACACAGAGGCATATGCCATGGTTAATAATTGCTTGTTAAAGTTTGGTACTCCAGAGATTATGGACGAAGGTACTAACTTCATGGACAGCCGGTGTGGCCGAGCGGTTCTAGCCACTTCAGTCTGGAACCGCGTGACTGCTACGGTCGCAGGTTCGAATCTTGCCTCGGGCATGGATGTGTGTGATGTCCTTGGGTTAGTTAGATTTAAGTAGTTCTAAGTTCTGGGGGACAGATGACCTCAGATGTTAAGTCCCACAGTGCTCTGAGCCATTTTGAACTAACTTAATGTCGCAGGTGATTAATCAACTTTGGCATTTGTTACAAATTTATAAATGAAGAATGAGCACGTTGGACCCACAAGCAAATGACAAACAGAAAAGGCTCACAGGGCAACAGGAAAGATGCTAAGGCATTATGTCAACAGTCATCATAATTACTGGGGTATGTTCTTACCTGGTGTTGCAGCTTAGAATTCAAAAATTTATAAGTGTACAATCTGTACCACAGCATGGTGGATTCTTCCTGTCTGTTATGTTCTCGCACTCCCACAAATAAACATTATTATCATTATTATTATTATTTTGCTAATTTTGACTTATTTTCAATATATTTATCTGTCAGCATGGGAACACCTACACGAAAATCTCATGTTCTTATTTAGGTTTAATTTCACTTAAGATAATTAAAGATAACTATAGTATAATCTGTGTAAAATTTTGTGAGATAATTTTCATGATTCCATTTAATCACCCACACCAACAAAAAACTAAGCATTCCAACTTTCATGCAACGGTCTTTAAATTATTAGAAACTAATTAACTGAAGAGATAATTAGCACACAAGTTCATTGGCAGTGATAATTAGCATACAAACTCAGCAACCCCATTTTTTATCACAGGCTTCATCATAACCACTGTTAAATTTCTAACTTTGTCTATCTACTTTTGATACATTAACTTTCCTGTACTTTCTACTAAATTTCTGATCAGCAACATTTTATCTAAGCAGAAATCACATTAGTTCTTGTAGTTCATCCAAAACATTGAAACCCAGCCTAACCGATTTTCAAAACAAAATGTAATTTACGATATAACAGTTTGTTCCTACACCTGCCTGTAAGTAGTCGGACATCACTGAAAATTGGCAATTCACGGTTCGACAGCCCAGAAGTAAGATCATGTAAGCACTCTTTGTGTTGGTTCATGCTACAGTCATGCACTCTAATGTTTTGACGACTTGAAGTGTGAGTGTGGCTCTGGGTTATACTGATTTATTTCCCCACACCACATTCCACTTCTTTATGAGATGATTTACTTAGGGTTTGAAGCCACTCTTCTTTACTGGATAGCCGGCTGCTGGAAATTCTCTTGACTTCTTCTCTGTCGAATAACACTAGGTTCAGGAACTTTCAAGCTTTTTCCTACTGGTGAAATAAGTAGCCATATAAACTTTATGTTTGGTCAATCAACGATGTATTTGACTTTCAAGCACAATAAAAATTCTCACTTTCAACATAATATGTATCTTCAGCAAGTCTCTCATACAGTTGTATGTTAGAGACAAATTGATTTACAGTCGAAAGAAAGTCTGCTTCAACGCCATGACTTTCAGAAAAGGAGATTGAAAAAAGTCTTGCCTCTAACAAGGCTGAATCAAGAGTCTCTATGAGTACTTTTTCAACCTTTCTTGTTTCACATAACAATAGTCAGTGACACAATAAGCACAAAGCTGCATATGGATTCCATGGTTCTTCCATACACACTCACTAACATGTTTATGGATTGTCCAGCAGGCACTTGTCGGTGCCGTTCAACCACCACACAACTGATTTTAGACCTGCACACACAAATATGTGGATTTTACCACCCCACACTCGTATCTAGAATATCATGTATTTGAGACGGTAGAAGGCTGAGTGGTTCTAGAATTTGCACAGAAATTCTCGAATCACTACAGCACATGCTTTTTGCGAAAATATGTGCCCTGACATAAGTGAAACTGAAGAACTTTAACATTTAATGATTTCCAAATTACTAAAATACTTTAAATTAAGAAACATTTCAACTGAACTGTGTTGTGATTATGTATCGACACTGTGGCATGTTACTGCCACTGAAACTATCGAGTGTTCGGCTTGGTGATGCTCAGTACGGACCGAATTAAATGGATGCCAAAGTATAATGCACATGGGCAAAGTATTATGTTTTCATGTAAATATGAACTGAGGGGTTCTTTTTTCATCACCCTTAACACAACAATTAATTTTGCCCCTTTAATTGTAGGTGCTGATGTTTTTCAGTGGTCTTATAAATTTTCATAGTTGGTAAACTAATTGCCCTTACTAATACTCAAACTGAAGAATAAGTAAGTGTGTGTTGATGTATTCTGAATGGTGGTGCCATGTAAATTTTGAGCATATACCACCCACATTCATTTAGACTTTCAGATTTGCAATGTTCAAGTATGGTGCTACTGAGGAACAAACTACAAGAGATTAGACTAGATTAGAATCAGATCAATGGCACTACAGAGACTATCGCATTCAAAGTAGTGTATGGATGGAAGATAATGAAACCTGGGGTGGGCAAAAATGTTACAGCAGTGCGAAAATTTGCAAAGAAGTTATGGATGGTGTTGCAATAAGTGCAAAAAGTATATACAAAAGCACAAGAAAGGGGCAACAGAGTGCTAAGTTGCCTGCATACCAAGTAGGGCAATAGGTGACGGTTACAAACTGTAGAGAGGAAGAAAAATTATTCTCATTCTCAAGGTCTGTACTATTTTGTTGAGATAACCATGGTCATATTTGACACTTTCATGGTGTGTCAGAGGCTGTACCGACACTGCTGGCATCAGTCCCATAAAGGGAGGAGGGGGTAAGTAAGGAAAAGTAGCACAGCAAAGTGTACAACCTGCTCCTACATGGTTCGTGTGTATCTTAGCATACACGTTAAGACCAATAGTTGAGATGACACAGGTAAGCCAGGAGAGTTATTGGACTGGCAAGCACTAACAGCTGATAAGAATGCTATGCAATAGCTCCATATTCAATAAAATGGGGACATCAGGGAAATCTGTGCTTATCTGAACAAAGGAGATTCTGATAGTTACACAGGATAAGAAGAGACACACACTGATGACAGCTGAAGAGCTGTGTTGGTGGCAGAGGAAGTAAGTTATGGAATGCCCCTCCAGGATGGCCCAAACTGCCACAGAGACATGAAAAATTGATGTCCATGGGGCATCCTTACAACCCATCCATACTTTCAGAAAATAAGGCCTAACTGGCTGTACTCAGTGTAAGATTCAGTCATAGCTATTGCCACCTGCTAAAAGTAAGGATGCTCAAGGGGAACAGAAGGATTGTAACTGAAGAACAATGAGATAATGCTAAATAGCACTCAAAGTAATACTGCAGGACCAACTTTAAGGCTTCCAGTGACAATAACAAGGACTACAGTTCTGAATCTGACTTATCCTTTGCTGTAGCTACCCGACAGTCCTTTTGAAACAGTACCAGTGAAGAACCTACCTGAATAATACCCTCGATTCCACTACAGTTAGTTCCCTCCACAAGGCATTCACAGAACAGAATGGGTGCATTAAGGCAGAAATTTTGTTCCAACATATTCAGCAATATTACAGCAGATACCAGCACCGGGATTCAGTAATGGGACTTTCGTCCTCCGGACTCTCTAAATCTCATTTGTCACTTATGTGGCCTATGTCCATCATCGAAGAGAGCCATCCACCTGCCCAAACTCCCAGTCCATTACATACCAAACCAATGGATCAACAATATGTTTGATAAAAGTGACAGGATACTGTGAGTTTAGCAGTTGCCTTACACCATGTTGTAAGAAAACATACTTCACAGGAACAGCGAAGCTGTTTGGCTGTTAATGTGCTACTGTTATGAACTTCAATGGAAAGCAGTTTACGGATGGTGAAACCACGAGTAAGCAACAAGATGTTGGACATCCACGCTTCATCTCAGAATGAGGAGGCTTGCCAGCTCTGTAAATCTATGTCAACATCTACAAATATACTCTGTAAGCCACCTTCCAGTGCATGGCAGAGCGTGCCTTGTGCCCCTACTAGTCATTCCCTTTCCTGTTCCACTCACAAATGGAGCGAGGGCAAAACGACTGTCGATAAGCATCCACATGAGCCCAGATTTCTCTTACCTTGTCCTCACGTGAGATCTGGGTCGGTGGCAGTAGAATCGTTCTGCAGTCTCTCACAATTCTCAGAGTCCTAAACTTTCTCAAAAGTGTCATAAAAATAAATGCCTTCTACCCTCCAGGGATTTCTACACTCCTGGAAATTGAAATAAGAACACCGTGAATTCATTGTCCCAGGAAGGGGAAACTTTATTGACACATTCCTGGGGTCAGATACATCACATGATCACACTGACAGAACCACAGGCACATAGACACAGGCAACAGAGCATGCACAATGTCGGCACTAGTACAGTGTATATCCACCTTTCGCAGCAATACAGGCTGCTATTCTCCCATGGAGATGATCGTAGAGATGCTGGATGTACTCCTGTGGAACGGCTTGCCATGCCATTTCCACCTGGCGCCTCAGTTGGACCAGCGTTCGTGTTGGATGTGCAGACCGCGTGAGACGATGCTTCATCCAGTCCCAAACATGCTCAATGGGGGACAGATCCGGAGATCTTGCTGGCCAGGGTAGTTGACTTACACCTTCTAGAGCATGTTGGGTGGCACGGGATACACGCGGACGTGCATTGTCCTGTTGGAACAGCAAGTTCCCTTGCCGGTCTAGGAATGGTAGAACGATGGGTTCGATGATGGTTTGGATGTACCGTGCACTATTCAGTGTCCCCTCGACGATCACCAGTGGTGTACGGCCAGTGTAGGAGATCGCTCCCCACACCATGATGCCGGGTGTTGGCCCTGTGTGCCTCGGTCGTATGCAGTCCTGATTGTGGCGCTCACCTGCACGGCGCCAAACACGCATACGACCATCATTGGCACCAAGGCAGAAGCGACTCTCATCGCTGAAGACGACACGTCTCCATTCGTCCCTCCATTCACGCCTGTCGCGACACCACTGGAGGCGGGCTGCACGATGTTGGGGCGTGAGCGGAAGACGGCCCAACGGTGTGCGGGACCGTAGCCCAGCTTCATGGAGACGGTTGCGAATGGTCCTCGCCGATACCCCAGGAGCAACAGTGTCCCTAATTTGCTGGGAAATGGCGGTGCGGTCCCTTACGGCACTGCGTAGGATCCTACGGTCTTGGCGTGCATCCGTGCATTGCTGCGGTCCGGTCCCAGGTCGACGGGCACGTGCACCTTCCGCCGACCGCTGGCGACAACATCGATGTACTGTGGAGACCTCACGCCCCACGTGTTGAGCAATTCGGCAGTACGTCCACCCGGCCTCCCGCATGCCCACTATACGCCCTCGCTCAAAGTCCGTCAACTGCACATACGGTTCACGTCCACGCTGTCGCGGCATGCTACCAGTGTTAAAGACTGCGATGGAGCTCCGTATGCCACGGCAAACTGGCTGACACTGACGGCGGCGGTGCACAAATGCTGCGCAGCTAGCGCCATTCGACGGCCAACACCGCGGTTCCTGGTGTGTCCGCTGTGCCGTGCGTGTGATCATTGCTTGTACAGCCCTCTCGCAGTGTCCGGAGCAAGTATGGTGGGTCTGACACACCGGTGTCAATGTGTTCTTTTTTCCATTTCCAGGAGTGTATTTTACTTTATGGAGTATTTCTGTAATACTTGTATGTTTAGCAAACCTGCCAGTTACAAACCATGCAGCAAGCCTCTGAAATGCTTCGATGTCCTTCTTTAATTCAACCTAACGGGAATCTCAGATGTCTATATTTACACCTACAACTATACTCTGAAAACCACTGTGAAGTACATGGCAGAGGGTACATCCCGTTGCACCAGTTATTAGTGCTTATTCCTGTGCCATCCACGTATGGAGTGCAGGAAGAATGATTGTTTGAATGCCTCTGTGTCTGATGTAATTATTCTATCTTGTCCTCAAGATTCCTCTTTTGAGCGATATGTAGTGAGTTGTTGTACATTCCTAGAGTCATCATTTAAAGCTGGTTCTTGAAACTTTGTTAGTAGACTTCTTCAGGATAATTTACATCTATCTTCAAGAATCTATCAGTTCAGTTTCTTCAGTATCTCTGTAACACTCTCCTATGATCAAACAAACCTGTGACCATTTGTGCTTCCCTTCTCTGTATACGTTCAATCGCCTAGTAGTACTATTTGGTAAGGATCCCATGGAGTTGAGCAATATTCTAGAACTGGTCACACAAGCGATTTGTAAGCAATCTCCTTTGTAGACTGATTGCACTTTCCCAGTATTGTATCAATAAACCAAAGTTTACCACCTGCTTTACCCACAACTGATCCTGTGTGATCATTCCATCTCATGTCCCAACAAAGTGTTACACCCATATATTTGCACGAGTTGGTTGATCCAAACAGTGATTCACTGATATTATAGTCACAGGGTAGTACATTTTTTTGTTTCATGAAGTGCACAATTTTACATTTTTGAACTTTTAAAGTTGTTAATCTCTGCACCACTTTCAAATCTTACCAAGATCAGACTGCATATTTATGCAGATTTTTAAGACAGTATTTCATTATGGATAACTGCATCATCTGCAAAAAGCCTGAGGTTACCATTAATACTGTCTGCAAGGTCATTACTACATGACATACACAGTAAGGCTCCCAACACACTTCTCTGGGACAGACATGAAATTATTTCTACAGCTAATGATTGACTCTCCATCCTAGATAACATGCTGCATTCTCCCTAACAAAAAGTCCTCAATCCAGTCACAAATTTCACTTGAGTGATATTAAAGAATGGGTTCCACAAGTGTTCTTTGCACACTATCCTTTATAAATGAACTACATTTTCCTCGAACTGTCACAATAAAATGAAGTTGACCCTTCACCTTTCCTATGACGAATTTTGTATGTTTCTTCCATTTCTTGTCACTTTAAAGAGTTAAGTGTAGATATTTAATTGACATGATTGTGTAAAGGATCGCACCAGTAACAATGTATTTGAAATTTACAGGATTGTTTTCCTTACTCATATACATTAACTTACATTTTTCTGCATTCAAAGTGAATGGCTCTGAGCACTATGGGACTTAACTTTTGAGGTCATCAGTCCCCTAGAACTTAGAACTACTTAAACCTAACTAACCTAAGGACATCACACACATCCATGCCTGAGGCAGGATTCGAACCTGCGACCGTGGCGGTCACGCGTTTCCAGACTGTAGCGCCTAGAAATGCTCGGCCACTCCGGCGCATTCAAAGTGAGCTGCCATCTGTCACACCAAACAGAAATTCTATCTAAGTCATCCTGTGTCCTACTACAGTCAGTCAACAGTGATACTTTTCCATGCACCATAGTATATATCACTTACATGGTTTATGTATACAGAGAACAAGAGCTGTCAGTATCACACTTCTCTGGAACATTCCTGACTACACCACTGTCTCTGACAAATACTTGCCATCTACAACTGCATACTACGTGCTGTTACCTAAAAAGTGTCCAAGCTACTTACACTTCTTAAAACCTGTTCTGTATGCTTGTACCTTTGGTAACAGCTGGCAATGTGGCATTGTGTCAAACGCATTCCATAAATCTGGAATCTGCCTGTTGCCCTTCATCCATATTTCAAAGATACGTGGGAACTCATAATATGCTCAAGAACTCTGCAGCAACCATTGTTAAAGATATTGGCCTGTAATTTTCTGTGCCCATTCTTTTACTCGTCTCATAAATGGTAGTCACCTGCATTTTTGTCCAGCCACTTGGGACTTTGCACTGGGCAAGAGGTATACAATAAATGCAAAGAGGCCGAAGCTGAAGAGTATTTTCTGCCATACTGAACTGGAATTCCATGCGGAGTTGGTGATTCTTTCAGTTGCTTTTGAACAGTAGGGATGCTTATTTCTATGCCGTGCGTACGGGAGTTTGTATGGTAGTTGAATGATGGTACGACAGTGTGACCCTCCTCTGTGAGTTATTCATAAACACGAAATTTTAAAACTTCAACTTTCCTTTTGCTGTCTTCTACTGCCACACCACACTGGTCAATGAGGGACTGAACAGAAGCCTTCAACCTACTTGATTATACACAGAAAGAGTATTTTCACATTTTCTCGGCAACATCTTCCACTAACACACAACAGTGAAAGTTGTTGTGTGTTTGATACACCAATCTTTCTGTAGATGCACAAATTTTCATTAAATTTTCCCTGTCAACATTTCTGCATTCTTTTTCTGAACTGAGCGTGCAACAATCTGTGTATTCTCAGCATTTTCCAAATTTTGTTAATAAATCACAGTGGGTCTTTTTAGTGTTTGGCACATGCAGGGAAAGGCAATTGAATCTCAATGTAGACAACTGTAATGTGCTGTGAACACATAGAAAGAAAGATCCTTTATCATTTAGCTACAATATAGCAGGTCAGCAACTGGAAGCAATTAATTCCATAAATTATCTGGGAGTACGCATTAGGAGTGGTTTAAAATGGAAACCATATAAAATTAATCACCTGTAAAGCAGATGGCAGACTGAGATTCATTGGAAGAATCCTAAGGAAATGCAGTCCAAAAACAAAGTAAGTAGGTTACAGTACACTTGTTCGCCCACTGCTTGAATACTGCTCACCAGTGTGGGATCCGTACCAGATAGGGTCAATAGAAGAGAGAGAGAAGATCCAACGGAGAGCAGCGCGCTTTGTTACAGGATTATTTAGTAATCGCGAAAGACTTACGGAGATGATAGATAAACTCCAGTGGAAGACTCTGCAGGAGAGACGCTCAGTAGCTCGGTACGGGCTTTTGTTAAAGTTTCGAGAACATACCTTCACCGAAGAGTTAAGCGGTATATTGCTCCCTCCTACGTATATCTCGCGAAGAGACCATGAGGATAAAATCAGAGAGATTAGACCCCACACAGAGGCTTACCGACAATCTTTCTTTCCACGAACAATACGAGACTGGAATAGAAGGAAGAACTGATAGAGATACACAAGGTACCCTCCGCCACACACCGTCAGGTGGCTTGTGGAGTATGGATGTAGATGTACATGTTTCTCTAGAGTGTGATTTACAGACAGTTTCAACATTACCCAGAATGCCTCTACATGAATTCCTCTACATCCATCATATTGTAACACCCATTCCCTGCTCTGCAAAGCAGGATAGGTAGTGATCTGAAGTATATTGTTAAATTGAGGCCCCACAGCAAACAAAGCTTATGTGTTCCTACAGTGACACAATGACACTGTCAGTTATGATTACAGTGGGCAAGGGATAATGGATACTGGACTGTGGATCAATGGAAATGTGTCGTCTAGTCAGATTAGTCATGTTTCTTGTTACATCAGGTTGATGGTCGTGTCCTGTTATGACATCACCCAAGCAAATGGCTACTCAAAACATGCACTGTCCAATGATGTAGATCAGTATGGGCAATGTTATGCTATGTGGGACATTCACCTGGGCTCCCATGGAACCTACGATAGTACTTGAAGGCATCATGACAACTGTGGTCCATATTAACATCACTGCAGATGTACCGTGAATGGAATGATAGTGTAGGTTGGCACTAGCTGACATACGTTTGTGGTACTTCCCTATTCATGGTATGTGAAACTCCTGTGAGGAGAAAGTGATTTCACTTGTTGTAGGGCATGCTTTGGAGAAAGGAAGGAAGTCGACAGGAGTGTATGACACAGAGCGCCAACGGACACCATTAGACTACTTCCTTTGGGAACAAGATCACTTTTACTGAACCAATGTCACAGACTTACTGACTTGCATTCACAATGCATTTGAAGAGGTCACTGTGGAGTTCCTGGAATGTATATAGAGAGAAATTAAATAGTTGCTGGACATTGCTTATGCCACTAGGAAGCAAATATCGATGTATATGAATAAGGAAACAAAAGTTTTGAGGTATCTTGTCACACGTTGAAAATCAGTTGTTATTATCTAGTCTAGTTTCAAAGTTATTAAAGTCTAAAGGTGTAAGAATAATTTGTGAGTACCCTGTGGTGCATGACTGCTTTGGACATCATCACCCAATTTAGCTCATATTAGGCAGATCACTTGCATGCAATCTAAAATGAAAAACTAAGATATTATTGTCAATTTATCCCTCTCCCTCGCTCCACCACCCTTTTTTGATAAAACCACCCTTAAAGTAGTTCATGGCACACAACTGACTCAAAACTGATGGTATATATTTATTTCTCAAGTAGATTTTCCATTAAAAATATATTTCTTCTTGAAACCAACAGCTTAGTTCGTGAAATCAATAATAGAAATAAGGAAAATCTTCACAGAGATTTACAGTCACTTTACTGTGGTCCATAAGGGTGTCCATTATTCAAGATCACACATTTCCAGTAACTTGTCACCAACCATAACATGATGTTTAACTACTAATAAAACTCAGTTTAACTTGAGCCTAAGGGTTTTCTTGGTGGCCAACTCCTACTCCACTGATGAATTTCTTAGTAGAACCAACTGATGTGTATATGTCACTAACAATATCCAAAAATGTGTGTCTTAGCACAACTGACTTCTGTACAAATTCTGTGCAGTAATGCGATCATTGTAAATAAGTGTTGTAAAATGATTTTTCTATTTGATGATGTGTGGCTACAGTAGCCTAAGAATTATCATATGCACCTTGAGTGTATTGAACATTTACACATATTGTGGCACAATATTTATTACCTTTTAAATGAAAACATGTTTAAGATTTTCTTTTTTTACTTATCCCATACCCACAACAGCCATTTCATTTGGTATCTGTAGAACATACATCAGCATATTTGTTTTTCTTGGTAAAAATGTATTGTGTATTCTTTTTTTTGTGTATTCTTCTCTTTGGTATGTTCCACATCCCGGAGGATGTCCTCATTGTGTATCTGTTGAAACAAAAAGTACATCCAATCTAACAAATTTAAAACTGAACATTTTTCAACATCATACATGGGATACGCAAATGTATATTTTTCTAGGAACTGAGGAAAGAAATGATTTCTACTTATGTGCCCACAAGGTAAATGTTGTTCGATGAAATTGCAACTTATATAATGATCATGGCATCTGGATGCCAAACAGAGAACCTGTGTTCAATTTACAAATGCAGTCTGCAGTTGTTGGTTTTTTTTCTCATTCACCCTCCTGCCACTGAAACTGGAAGTAATATGAGGGTTAATAAGTTAAGTAAATCAATGGAGAATAGTAACAAGGTAGGCAAATACATTCCTCAAGTAACTGGGATTATTAAAGAATTAAATTTTCAATCCTGGCCATTTTACAATGGTCCTCTTACGTGACAAAACTTGTAAAGAAACATGAGAGTATATATTTTTATAAGTTCTAATAGCCGGCATTACTCAACCACACAGAAGTGTCATTGGCCAGGAAGCTTAAACATTTTAACACCATTACTAAGTCAGGCTAAATAGCTATCTCGTCGCTCTTGACAGAGACTGCAAGAAACTCAGCAGAAAATGGTCAGAACAGTGCACACTGAATTGCCTTCATTATTTCCATACTGTTACACAAGAGACACTAGGTACGATGCAACGACGACTGTTGAGATTTTGACTAAGCAGTAAAGAACCTGTAACAAATACATTAAGCAAATGACTGACGACCACAGATGACTCAGGAAGAGCAGAGTCAATTCAGTCATTAGTCATTACGAATGATGTCATAGAGCAGAGCCTTTCCTCGACAACATAAATACTCCACAGAGGCATACCACTAACTTTTGGCATTTGATCAGTAGACAGTGGCATTCATGTCATTTGCACTTGATTCTCTGCTTATAGTATGATAACATCTTGTGTGTAAGACTACTCTAGTGTGGTCTTGCACTTGCTGCACTACAACGCAATTAGTGATCTAATGCCACGGTGGATGTGTCTAGCATCCAGTACCAATAGCAGCACAGCAGCCAGCACTGATGGATCAACTGAGGATCTACAACCCATCTCTGGCCCATGATGGTAACTGCCCTAAAGTCCAGCATTACACAGGTCAGGAGGCCAATCATACCAGTGAGCCAGCTTCAGCAATCTACACAACTACTCGGCATCTGATATTGCAGCCAACCCGAGGGGACAACATGGGCAGTGATTTGGGACAGATCGAGACCATCCCAAAATGGTATGAGAATTACAAGTGCAACCGTCATGATCACCATCATCTCCAAAAGCAGAGCTACTAATGGGCTGTACCTGCTTCACCAGCAGGTAACAAAACTGCCACATCAGGGAGTCATCAACTTCCACTCCAAGCTGATGCAGAGCCCTCAGCAGTCATGAGTCTGCTATTAGATTCAGTGGATTCTTCTCCAGATTACAAAGCCAACAGCTGGTATCTAAGAAGCAGCAATGACTTGCAGTAATAAATGACATAATTTTGAATATTGTTTTATTGTGCCTAATGATGCTACACAGATCCTTGGTCTGCATCCTGACAAATTAGAAGGGGTTTATAACCCAGCAGAAGGCAGCCTCTGCAAATTGGTGTGCAGTAGTGCTATAGCACAGCACCAGTAAGAATCAGATGCCCTTCAACGATCTGGCACACCAAAATCAGCAACAGTCACAGAAGACCAGTCAAAGCAAGGATTTTGTTATTTGTTCTCAAAAGAAAAACTGTATTTTTTGCTATGTCCAGGTTAGGTTTTAGGTTTCAAAGACTTCACCTCGTAGTCTGAGAGAACCGGCAGATTTAGCACAGTTTATGGGTAACAGCCAGCAAGAGTATCTTATTCTGACACTTTACTACATCTGTAATTTAATGAATTATAGTGTACCATGTGATAGATTTGCACCAGCAACATAAACTATTAGTAGAAAATACATTCACACAGCATACAATTGTTCGGACTGCAATTGCTTAATGATCAGGCATAGAAATTAAATGAAATCATTTTAATTTTGCAATTGTGGTTATTCAAATATCGTCCAAGACAACATTAGTTTGACTGGTGCGACAGAGGGAAAGGTAAATTGCACAAATATGGCAGAAATACAGGCAGCTAGTACTAATAAGGTGATAGAAGCTCTTATGGAGCAAGTTCTTAAATTGTTTGAGGATAATGAACAGCAGAAAACACTTAACAAACAGCTAACATGACAAGTACAATCTTTCACAGAACAATAGCTCAATCGAGTTTAAGAAAGACAAACAGGAGTGAGTGCTCCTTCATCATTTGTTGAACCTTCAGCTACAGATCTAATTACTACCTTGTCCAGAGAAACAACAGGGGATATTACTATGTTTGTGGGCAATGTATTAGCCACGGCCACATTAAGCAGCAGGTCCAATGAAATATGGTTGCAGGTGACCAAATTAAGTATCATGGGCAAGAAAACAAAACAGTACATGATTTTTCAGGGAGAAAGTCAACAGTTTAACACAGAAGGCGAATGAAACAGTGGAATCATTTTCTGCCAGAATATGCCAAATTAACATACTGACTTATGAGCTGACACACAAACCAGATGCGGACAGAGTATTGCTTAAAGAAATGGAAAATAAAGACCAATGGACATATTTCTCAGAGGAATCCATCCAGGTCTTTTATGATGGGTGTGACTGGAATATCCTGAGTATTTAGACACAGAACTGTCACAGAACTTCCCATTGCTAAGCATTTGCAAGAAGGGGACAGTGCAACTAGGGCATGCACTGGATGGAAAATATTCAGATTTGGTAAAGAATTTTACCATTGTGGTCAGCAGAGACATGTAAAGGCACAATGTCACCAACCACAATGTTATAAGTGCCAACAGAATGGGCATTAGGCTTGGGATTGTGAATCTAGAAAACAGGACAAGTACACTGCAAAAAAGAAACAGTTTAACACCAATGGGAATGTTCCTTCTGCCAGGAAGCATTCCTAATAAATGACAGTGTTGTAAAAATATACGCAGAGACAGGTTGTTGCTTGGTAGCTTGGATAAATAAGAAGTAGTATACGTTTTTAGGTAGATACTGAGGTGCACATATTGGTTGTGAGTCTGGACCTCATGGACAAGAGGAGACTGAAAACAAAGAGATACAGATTGCACACAATTGGAGATAACGCATTAGGTTCAATGGAAAAAACACAGATCCAGTGTAGAATGGGAATACACGGTTTCAGGAGAAAATGGAAATGTTGCCAACTGTGGAGAAGGAATTTTCTGCACAACTCAGATTAGACTTCTCAGTTAGCATCATGCTAAAATCAATCTTTGGCAACAAACAGTCGAGCTCAACTGGAATTCATTTCCCGTGGGTGTAACAGTTGCAAATGTTTCTGTGTCACAAGGTACACCCATTGCAAAGATCGTACCATCTAAACTGTGTACAATTACATTAAAAGTTGTTTTATATGACAGAGTACCAGCAGGTACAGGAAAGCTAATTTGGATCACTATAGACATCAATGTTCCACAACAAGCTTTATGTTTTAAGGAACCTCTGTCAAGTAATTACATGTAGGGTGAATAGTTTGGTACAAAGAAGTATAGCACACATTAGGGGAAAAAAAAGACCAGGTTATGGCACCGGTAACCCTGAATAGTTTTAGATTTAACTAAGTAATCTTCCAATGGAATAGGCAGTAGCTAAACTACAGGTATTCAATGAAGAAGATATCGATGGGTCAGGGATAGAGTACAATATCAAGAATATTGTCAGCATGTCTGCATTACACAAGGTTAGTTCCTTGAAGAACAGTGATCTATCAGCCACAGAGTCACTGTTAGTTCAGTAAAGAGATTTATTTAATTGAGAAGGTCCTTTATCAGCCACACCCATAACACAGATTTGTATTGCAACATGTAGTACCACAACAGTGCACCCTAAGCAGTGTAAGTTACCAGAACATCTGCATCTATTAATAGAAAAGTTCATAGATCAACAGATTAAAGAATGAATTAGAGAGCACAGTGATAGTAGTTGTTCAGCAAGTATAGTAATTGTGTCAAAAAAATTTCCTGATGAACAAGAAAATATACATTCTGTTGTGATAATAGATTTTTAAACTGACGTACACCCAGTTATCCAGTTCCAAATACAACAAACTCTGGACAATCTGGGACAGTGTGAATTCTTTTCTGTAATAGATGTCAGGCGTGGATATCACCAAATTGAAGTTATGCCCAGAAGACAGGCCAAAAACAGCTTTTACAACATCATCAAGTCACTACCAGCATCACTGGAAAAAAAAAAAAAAAAAACCTGCAACAATTCAGCACTTGTTAGACGGAGTCTATTGAGATTTAAAACCAAAAGAACATTTTGATTTTATATATATGCACTGAACTGCCGATTGAAAATTTGTATCGAGGCCGGGAATCAAAACCGGATCTCCTGTCTACTAAGCAGGTGCATTAGCCAATAAGCAACTTTGGCACAGTGGTTCATACAACAGCATGGATTACTCTGGCACACATCCCTCCTTGATCCAAATTCTCACTGCTGCCCCAATCTACTTTAAATTCTCCCTCACACACCAACAGAATTGCCGAAGCTCTCCAAATAGCACTTCAGCATCAAACTTAAATGGGGGATCCAGCCTGACACCCAGGTGTAGGAACTTATAAAAATAAAATAGTAAAATGACACAATTTCAGATACTTTACTGGTCTCACACAGATATGATTTTATGTAAACAGACTGAAGCAGCGAGTGAAAACTTGTACCGAGGCCATGAATCGAATCCACGTGTGGAAGGGAATTTAAAGTAGACTGGGGCAGTGGTAAAAAATTGGATCAAGGAGGGAGGCATGCCATGGTAACCTGTGATGTTGTGTGAACCCCTGTGCCAAGGTTGCTCAGTGGCTAATGCACCAGTCTCATATGCAGTAGACACAGGTTCCATTCCCGGCCTTGGTACAAATTTACACTCGCCACTTCAGTCTATATACATAAAATCATATCTGTATGAGACCAGTAAAGTCTATGAAATTGTGTCATTTCATTTTTATACAAAGACGGCTAGAGATAATGGCCTGGGCAGTGGAAGCCATCTTGTTTGTGACACAGGCAGAGTATATCTGTTGTTTGTAAGCCATGTGCCTCGTGATGTGTTGGTCAGCATGTTGAACTTTGTATTGACTTGTGATTAAGTCTTAGCTTTAACAATCTTCTGTTACCACAGAAAAGTTTATGAATTTGCAGTTCTTTGAACAGTAAGTACTTCATAAAAGCTAATATACTTACTTTTTGCGACTAATTAATAAGCAGAGAACACTCGTGTTTGATCAAGAGGTTATGCCAAAAGCTGCATTGTAAACTAATTAGATGTGCAAAAATACATTTTGAAATGTCTATATCTACACATCGCAAAAGCAACACTGAATTGCTGTTTTCAGATACTGGTACTAAAAATTCCAAGGTGCTGTAGCCTGGCTGGCTGCAAAAGTAATTACAAATCTCAAAATAACGCTGTCAACACATTTTTTGCCAAGCAATGGGGAACTAAAGAAAAAGTGGCTAAGGAAACTTCACATCGATTTTTCAAAGCTCAAGAAACGAGTAATATGCATAAACCATTTTACGGGAGAGTGGGCAGAAAAGTTTGTAGTTGATGGAGAAATAAAGACATTTGAAAGAAGATATCCCAAGATGAAACCAAATGTAGTGCCCTCAATTTTTCCAAATTTACCAGAATACTTGACAACACCTGGACGCTCATGTTGAGGATTACGTGATGTAGAGTGTGACAATCTTGAGAAAGCAGTGGGAAGATGATTGGAAGATTATAGGCAATATAAAGAACAAACTGCTAGTAAAAATTTGAGAGACATATGCAATTACTTTTTAAGAGCAACCCATATCAACAAGAAACATTGGTGCTGTATCAATCTGTATACAGATACAAAATTCCCCAGCATACAGTGACCACTGAATATATTCAGCAAAAACCAAGCCTCTATTTGACAGAATATTGAAGTATGTTGAGTCAATAGTGTCTGAAGGAGACAATTTAAACAATGTTTGGTGGTTGAAAATACAGTGGAAGTGCTAGAAGATAAATTTTCAGGTGATACATGTTCACAGTTCCAGCTGATAATTGAGCCAATTCAGTTCCTAACAAAAAATGACAACAGTCGTAGACATTGTGGGAATACTTTACTACTGTCAATTTCTCTATATGTCCATTCACCATCAGCATACACAACCATGAACTGTCAAAAAGCTGAAAGATAAGTTCAGTTTACATAGTATAAATGTAGATGGCAGTGTAGAGTATTTGAAAGTTATGAAAATACTTTTGAACGATCATGAACTTGTGGTAAATGTCCACCTCAATGAAATTTACATCGAGCCTCATTTGATCTTTAAAAAAGATACAATTTATGGTGCCAGTAACACTGCAAGCAATTGTCTTGCTAAAACAGCCTGGGTTTTTATGACATCCAGTGTATTTTCAAAATTTGAAGATAATGTGACTGTCATACCAATTAATAATTTAATTGCTCAACAGCTAAGAAATGTGTTGTTACATACAGTTACTGAAGTAGAAAATGTTGGGTTTACAGTGTTGGCTTCAATTTCAGATAATAGTGCAGTAAATTGAAAAGCTTATGAGTTACTTACCCCTAGTGGTATTTTGTAGCCTTGAATTCAACATCCTAATGATAGTACGAGCGAGTTGTTCCTAATTTTTGAAACAGTACATGTACTGAAATGTATCCATAATAACTGGATTAATAAAACTGACAGAGTCTTGAAGTTTGCAGATTTTGACAATTTTGAAATAGTAGTTATTTCAGACATTCAGTATCTAGAATTGATGTAGAAGGAAAAAAGGTTTTCTGGTGAAATACAGTCAATTATTGTCATTTAAGGCCTTATTTCCTACCAATGTTCGCAGAAGCAAAATGTTAACCTTGTGCTGAAGATTTTTGATGATAGAAATGTTGTTGCTTTATAAGTCTTAGCTTCAAGAGAGACAGATTTTGCAGGCTCTGAAAATACTTCTTTTATACAAATAATTTGTAACTGGTGGCTCACTGTTAATGTAAAAGGTGCATATGAAGGTGAAAGGATTAATGATCAATACAGGCAACCTATTAGGGTAAACAACTTTTTACAGTTTTTTTTTTTTTTTTACAAAAATGTCTTTCTGTCCTTTTCCTGTCATTTCCTGTTATATGTATAAGACCTCAACGGCAGCGACAGCAGAGATAGAGACCTTTGGAATGGTGAAACTGGCGGAAGAGGCACCTTTTCTCTTTGGGTACAAAAGGACCACAAGTAGTGACTGTACCCTGGATGGGTGGCTACAGACAATGTCTGACTCATAGCAAGTGGCTGATTATAGGCTGGGCAACCTATTGCCTATACGGAAAGTAATGGGAAACTACCACATTACATTCCAAAGCAGCACATAGTATGTCTCTCCATGTGAAAGATTCCGGAGTTAAAACTTCCGCTCAATTGAATCTCCAAGAGGGGACAACACTGAGAGTAGACATACTTGAAAGGAAGAAAGGGACATTGAAGGAAGGAAAGACATGCAATTTGAGGACACTATCGCAAGTAGGCAAGCTAGAGAATGCAAAACAGGATATGAAAAGGATCAGATTAGATGCCCTTGGTTTGTGTGAAATGAGATGGGAAGAGAAAGTGGAGATAGAAAGTGGAGATTATAAGCTCTTTTACTCAGGGGAAATCAAGAGTGGTGAAGATGGAGTAGGAATATTGATAGGGCAAAATCTGAAAAATAAGGTAATGAATGTACAATATGTTGATCGAAGACTGATGATGATACAACTGAAGGATAGTTCACAAGATTTGGTGTTAATAAAGGTATATATGCCAACCAGCCAGCATAGAGATGAGGAAGTGGAGAACATTATGAGAAAATACAAGAACTTATTGAGAAAGAAACTATAAATGCCTGCATTATCATCATCGGGGACTGGGATGCAGTGGTGGGTGAAGGAAGAGATGAAGATACAGTAGGAAAATTTGGATTAGGAATAAGAAATGAGAGAGGTGAATACCTAATTAGTTTCTGTAAGGAAAATTCATTAGCTGTGGGTAACACATTATTTGAACACCACAAAAGGTGACGTTACACATATATCATGTCTGCTTGTGTCTGTATATGTGTGGATGGACGTGTGTGTGTGTGTGTGTGTGTGTGTGTGTGTGTGTGTGTGTGTGCGCGAGTGTATACTCGTCCTTTTATCCCCCTAAGGTAAGTCTTTCCGCTCCCGGGATTGGAATGACTCCTTAAACTCTCCCTTAAAACCCACATCCTTTCGTCTTTCCCTCTCCTTCCCTCTTTCCTGATGAGGCAACAGTTTGTTGCGAAAGCTTGAATTTTGTGTGTATGTTTGTGTGTGTGTCGACCTGCCAGCACTTTCATTTGGTAAGTCACATCATCTTTGTTTTTATATATATATATATATACACACACACACACACACACACACACACACACACACACACACACACACTTGGGACCTGTAGAAGGTACTTTAGCTTATTTGTTTTAGTTGTAAATATTTGTCATGCATTATTGTTTTTCTGAAATGTTCTACATCCTGGAGGACCACCTCACTATGGATCAATTGGAATGAAAGTAAATCTAATCTAAAGAAACTGAAGACAACATAGAATATTTTTCTGCACAATTTTTTTAATTTGTTAACTCACTGTATCAGTGGAGAAGTGTCTACTGTTAACTACTTTACAAACCATTAGGTGTAAATGTATTATAATACTTTAAAAATCATGGAATGTGCAGTAGTTCATTAAAATACTATGCAATAATAAATAAAATTCTTTCAGGATAATTCATTTACCCTTGTCATTAACAACAAGTTTCTAACTCAAATTTTGATTAAGTGTCTGCTAAGGAAAGACAGACGATTCCACTTTATGGGTTGTACATTTGACTTGTACAATTTTTTGTGGGTACTTCATTTCATATTTGGAGCTGAACACTTTAGTTCCTCAGTGTATACATGAAATTTAGTGGCAAGACAGAATGTGGAGTACAATGTTTCACACTGAATATACAGGGCTATTACAAATGATTGAAGCGATTTCATAAATTCACTGTAGCTCCATTCATTGACATATGGTCACGACACACAACAGATACTTAGAAAAACTCATAAAGTTTTGTTCGGCTGAAGCCGCACTTCAGGTTTCTGCCGCCAGAGCTCTCGAGAGCGCAGTGAGACAAAATGGCGACAGGAGGTGAGAAAGCGTATGTTGTGCTTGAAATGCACTCACATCAGTCAGTCATAACAGTGCAACGACACTTCAGGACGAAGTTCAACAAAGATCCACCAACTGCTAACTCCATTCGGCGATGGTATGTGCAGTTTAAAGCTTCTGGATGCCTCTGTAAGGGGAAATCAAGGGATCAGCCTGCAGTGAGCAAAGAAACGGTTGAACGCGTGGGGGCAAGTTTCACGCGTAGCCCGCGGAAGTCGACGAATAAAGCAAGCAGGGAGCTAAACGTACCACAGCCGACGGTTTGGAAAGTCTTACGGAAAAGGCTAAAGCAGAAGCCTTACCATTTATAATTGCCACAATCCCTGACACCTGATGACAAAGTCAAACGCTTTGAATTTTCGGCGCGGTTGCAACAGCTCATGGAAGAGCATGTGTTCAGTGCGAAACTTGTTTTCAGTGATGAAGCAACATTTTTTCTTAATGGTGAAGTGAACAGACACCATGTGTGAATCTGGGCGGTAGAGAATCCTCACACATTCGTGCAGCAAATTCGCAATTCACCAAAAGTTAACGTGTTTTGTGCAATCTCACGGTTTAAAGTTTACGGCCCCTTTTTCTTCTGTGAAAAAAACGTTACAGGACACGTGTATCTGGACATGCTGGAAAATTGGCTCATGCCACAACTGGAGACCGACAGCACCGACTTCATCTTTCAACAGGATGGTGCTCCACCGCACTTCCATCACGATGCTCGGCATTTCTTAAACAGGAGATTGGAAAACCGATGGATCGGTCGTGGTGGAGATCATGATCAGCAATTCATGTCATGGCCTCCACGCTCTCCCGACTTAACCCCATGCGTATTCTTTCTGTGGGGTTATGTGAAACATTCAGTGTTTAAACCTCCTCTACCACGAAACGTGCCAGAACTGCGAGCTCGCATCAACGATGCTTTCGAACTCATTGATGGGGACATGCTGCGCCGAGTGTGGGAGGAACTTGATTATCGGCTTGATGTCTGCCGAATCACTAAAGGGGCACATATCGAACATTTGTGAATGCCTAAAAAAACTTTTTGAGTTTTTGTATGTGTGGGCAAAGCATTGTGAAAATATCCCAAATAATAAAGTTTTTGTAGAGCTGTGAAATCGCTTCAATCATTTGTAATAACCCTGTACTATAGTGAGATAAAAAAAACTATTTATGAACATATACATGGTACAATGTTTTTTGCACTGTTCTCCTGTTATCTAACATTCTGTGTGTGTGTGTGTGTGTGTGTGTGTGTGTGTGTGTGTGTGTGTGTGTGTGTCTTTTGAGGCCAATAGTTTGAAGTAATTTAAAGATAATAAAATTACTGACAGTAGTATTCTTTTAGTATCAAGTAATCAATGAACAGTAACTTCATTTGTAATTTTGCGAAGCAGAAATGGTAAATATGTGACAGTCAGTGTATGCAACATCATGATGCTACATCATCAAAGTGCACCCGGGCCAGTATCTTTAGTCGGCTGTCATTTGTATAAGGACCTGCATTTGGGTTTCAGACTGGATCCCTCGTTTATGTTTGATGGTGAGGAGCTATTCCAGAAAGGAGATAGTCCAGAACATAGAGAGCTTTGGCAATTCTGTTCATGTGTGAGGGTGAATTTAAAGTAGACTGGGGAGGAGTGTGAATTTGAATTGAGGAGGTAATATGCCACGGTAATCCATGCAGTTTTCTGAATCACTGTGCCAAAGTTGCTTAGTGGCTAATGCACCCGCCTAGTAGACAGGAGACTCAATTCCCGGCCTTGGTGCAAATTATTACTTGCAGCTTCAGTCGATCTACATAAAATCATACATGTAAGAGACCATTAAAGCCTCTGAAATTACATAATTAAAGAGAGACCATTGTCTATTTGGATGAAATCATCATTTTTTCTGAAGATCTAGATGAATGCATACAACACCTAAGTGAGGTATTTGATAGCTCAATTGACTTTAAGTATTGCTATGTCATTTTGCCCAGCCACAAGTTATTTACCTGGGCATTATTAGTAAGACAGAGTGAGGACAGATCCAATTCTCACTTTGGCTGTAGCCTATGTGATTTTTTCAGGACCACAAACAGTTAAGCAATTGTCATCATTTTTTTGGATTGGCAAATTTTACCAAAAATCTGTCAGAGACTTTGTGAAAATTGTGCAACCATTGACTGCATTATTGAAAAAAGGACTATAGGTTCTTTTAGAAAATCCATAATACTCCAAAGTGTAAAACAAAGACATTCTGGACAAAATTTCAAGGACCCAACCAGATAATGGTGATGATATTACTGGTCAATGTCAAGTTGCAATTGCCAACGTAAATATCGGTTGTTATCTAAGTTAACCCTTTTAAGGACACAGTTAATGCATTAACACAAATACCTGCACCATTACCACAGAAACAGAAATTATCACTGGAATGAGAGTTAAAACAGAGGTTACAGTATGAGTTTAGGGCTGAGGATAGGTGTTGAAATTGCAATGCATTGCATTTAATTGTGTGTTGGGTAACCTGGATTAACTTTTTTTTTTTTTAATTTGCTACAGCAGCTTTTTGTGAGGTGTGCCTTTTGCACAGAGAGGGAAGAGACTCTTGGTAAGATGACCCCACAACATATTATCTTGGGTATAATATTCCTGCATGCATGTGAATCATAAATGATTACAATCTAGCCCTGGAGAATGTAATCTTGTTTTTATCACTACCAGACATACTTCCCACACAGCACAAGTGGTAATTAATACTCACGTTTGACATCTGGGAGGCAAGAAATGAAATTCGACATTTGCAGAATATGTTCATAAATGTAACTACAGAAACAGAAAAACCGAAAATGCTAACAGATGCAAAAAACAAATGTTAGGAATTGAAGTTTGCTATAAAAAACTTCAGGCTCAATTACTGTAGATGACAGAGAGAAATCCAGACACACTGGTACAAAAGAAAAGCGGTTGGTAGGATGCTGTTGAAAAATTATTAAAAACAGTATTTGGAATACCAGACAAGAATGACATCACAAATCTAAATAGTACAACAGGAATAGAATAACAAATGCCAACGAACAGAGAAACAACAGTTAGTTGGCATACAACGCAAATTAGAAATATCAGGGAATGATGAATATAACGAATAATGTATAGAATAACAAATGAGTTGCAACAGTATACAAAACGAATGATGGGAACATTGAATAAAGATTTAACGAAAATGCAGAATCAGTTGAGGACGCTAGATGAGAAGCTGATAATAGCCAGATTACTGTGCAAACTAGCGAATAGTGTGTGAGAAGCAAGAATAGATACTGAAAGAGAACAAGAAGGAATACACTATGCTACACATGGGCAGTTAAGTACAACATTGTTAACACCACTGCAATTTCTACTGGGATTATAGCTAGCAGAAAGGAATTTCCAACAGGCAGACAACATGTTACACCACTAGTGGAAAGTACTATAGCATTTGTCTTTATTGTTTCTACACTTAAGGTTTATAAAGATCAAGCTACATATTAACATACAGTTTCCAGCTGCAATTCCCGATACCAGTGTTTAATGATCCCTCCGTATCTGGTCAAATTGAAAATTATCATGTTGGTACAACTGCAAACTAATGAAGTGTTACTTGTGTCTTAACAAAGACATACATATGTTGTCATGACAACAGCAGATCTTAGCAATTGTATAGCAAATTAGTCACCACCTGTCCAATGCAGATCACAAAAACCTTGCAAAATTCTGTTGTTTCTTGGGAATATCAAAGCTCAAGATTGTAAAAAAGGAGTAGCAATGCCGCAGCCACATTTTCAGGAGACTGGCAGTCACTAATTATATTCCGTGTTTTGCCAGAGACAGTTAACAGTCAATTGTTACAATAATAAGACAGGTATGGCAAAGTTAGAGTTATCAACCACTAGTGTTATGGTAATTTCTTCTTCTTTCTTGGCTCTACAGCTCATGATGAGCCTTGGCCTCTTCTACAATTTCCTTCCATTTCTCTCGTTCCTTTGCCAATACCCTCCAGTTTCTATAGCCCATCTTCCTAAGATCTTTGATTACTCCATCTTCCCATCTGGCTCTTGGTCGACCACATCCTCTTTGCCCTCCTGGCTTTCCTTGTAATATTCTTTTTGGCAGTTCTGTATCATTCATGGGAGCCACATGTCCCGCCCACCTCAGTCTGGATGATTTCACTATCCTTCTGATGGGTTGGTCTTTGTATATGATATAAAACTCATGGTTGTAACTCCTCCTCCATCTTCCTCTTTCACAGATTGGGCCGATAATTCGTCTACCTATCTATCTATCAAATGCATCCAGTGTTTCAATATCTTCAGTTATTAATGTCCAGGCTTCAGACGCATATGTAAGCACTGGTCGTATAAGTGATTTATACTTAGTTAATTTCGTGGTATGAGTCAGGAGCCTTGAGAATAGATGTCCTGTAAGGGCAAAATAGGCTCTGTTGGCTAGTATTAATCTCTGCTTAATTTCATAGGAGGGATCATTTAGATGTGTAACTGTCAAGCCCAGGTACTTGAAATGTTCAACTCTCTCAAATGTATAATTGCCCATCGTTATTGCATTTGGCATATTTAGTCTAATTGCTTTTCAAGCTGCCATATATTTTGTTTTTTGTTCATTAATAATTAACCCCATGTTCCTACTGGCCTGTTCAAGAGCTGTAAATGTCTCTTCCATTGCTTTTTGGGTTCTTGCTATCATATCTATGTCATCTGCATAGGCCAGTATCTGCACTGATTTATAGAAGATCGTTCCCCTATTCAGAAGGTTTGCGTTTCTCATCACCTTCTCCAGGGTGGCATTTAAAGAGAAGGCATGCCAATGCATCCCCTTCTCGTACTCCATTTTTAATACTCAATGTATTGGACATCATTCCTGCTATTCTTACACTACCTTGTGTTTCGCTCACTGTCATTCTCACCAGCCTTACCAACTTTCTAGAGCTTCCCAGTTCATCTAGAGCTTGATATAACTGCTCTCTATTTATGCTATCATAAGCTGCTTTGAAATCTATAAAGAGGTGATGAGTGCCAACTCCGTATTCATTTGTTTTTTCCAGGACTTGTCTTAAGGTGAATATTTACTCCATAGTTGACTTCCCAGGAAGGAATCTGCATTGGTATGGCCCCGTCTCCCTCTGTATGATCAGGAGTATTCTGTCGAATAGTATATTACAGAGTATTTTATATCCCAAATTAAGTAGTGTGATCCCTCTGTAATTGCCACACTCCATCTTATCTCCTTTCTTATATATGGGACATATGAACCCTCTTTCCATTGTTGGGGCATTTCCTCCTCTTCCCTTATTCTGGTGACCATTTTCAGAAGGCTTTGTTCCAGCTCTCTGCCTCCTTGCTTACACAGTTCTGCTGGAATACAATCTGTCCCTGCCGCCTTGTTGTTTTTCAATTTCTTCATGGCAGTTTTCACTTCTTCTATATTTGGTGGGGTAGTGTTGTTGTCTGGGTCCTCTTCCCCATTCGTGTCTGTTGGGTTCTCTGGTATAGTTATTCTAGGGTTGAGGAGACTATCAAAATACCTGCGCCATCTTTCGCATATTCCCTTCCCTTCACTTATTATATTCCCTGTCTCATCTTTTATTAAGCTTGTTTTGCTACCAAAAGGCTTCCATGCCGCATTCACCTCTCTATAGAATTTTTTTATTTCATTTTTGCTTCTCATGAGCTCTATTTCTTTGACACTTGCTTTCATCCATTGTCTCTTTTTTCTTTGGTGAGTCCTCTTTTCAATCCTCCGTTTTTCTTTGTATTCTTCTACTATCCTCCTTGTACAGTGTGATCAGAGTGTCCTTCCATATGCTTTGTTCTTTTCTTCAGTTACTATTTTGCATTCAGTATCAAACCATGATGGTCTGTCCCAATTCCAAGCTTCCCACTGATCTTCAATATTGTTATATTCTCCAGAGTTTTCCAGAATCCGAGTTATCTTCTCTTGATTCTGTTCTCTTACTTCCACTGATTCTAAAGTTGTTATATTATATTTCTGTGCCCTGGGTTGGTCTCCTTTTGCTGTGTTAGATATTCTTGCCCTCACCCGTGCCCATACCAGAAAATGATCTGTATCTATGCTTGGGCCTCTGAGACTCCTCACGTACAATAGGTCTGATTTGTGTCTCAGATCTATCAACACATGGTTGATCTGGTTTACTGTGTTTCCATCTGGTGACTTACATGTCTCCTTCTGTATGTCTTTATGTGGAAACAGTGTAGATCCTATTACCATATTTCTAGATGCTGTGAACAGTATAAGCCTTGTTCCGTTCTCATTACTTGTTGCTTGTTTGCTGTGGGGGCCAATTATTGGTCTATAAATCTGTTCTTTCCCCACCTGAGTGTTAAGGTCTCCAGTTATTATTTTAATATCATGCCCTGGGCACTCATATACTCTTTCCAAAGATTCATAAAATACTTCTTTCTCTTCTTCTTCGGATTCTTCTGTTGGTGCATGGGTATTAACTATGGAGTAGTTAAAGAATTTCCCCTTTATCCTCAGTGTTGATAATCTTGGACTAATGGGTGTAAACCTGATTACCAAATGCTTTAATTGATGGTGTACAACAAATCCTGTCCTCAGCTGGTGATTTCTTTCACTGCAGCTATAGAATATATTCGCCTCTTTCTTTTCTAAAACTCCTCTCCCTGTCCATCTAATTTCTTGTAGTGCTATTATACTTTGCTTCAAGCTCATTATTTGATCCAGCATTACTTTCAGTGTTCCTGGTCAATATAGGGATCTCACATTCCAAGTACCAATATATGGATCTGATCTACACCTTATATTTCTTTTCTTCCTATTTTTCCCTCCTTTATGTACATGTATTCCATCCTCTTTGTCCTTTTCCATGCCAGGTCTCTCTTCCTTCATCCATCTGACTTTACTTTGTAGAAGTTTCGTAACAGTTGTTTTTTACAGAGCGGGCTGTCAACCATGCGTCCAAACCCTACCAGGGGATGGGTGATTTTTACTCAGGGTTTTCTTCCCTTAACCTTTGGAGACCCAACTCCCAACTGCAAGGCAGCAGTTACTGTTTCGCTAGTTTTGGTCTGCCCCAGGTATTTTATTTCTTCGGTGTCCACCATATCTGGTGAACATTCCCCAATCCGCCACCTGGGGAGGCGCCCGATGGGAGACTAGCAACTCCAAAAAAGGAGTATCAATGCTGCAGCTACATTTTCAGGGCACTGGCAGTCACTAATTATATTCTGTGTTTTGCCAGAGACAGTATCAGTCAATTGTTACAATAATAAGACAGGTATGGCAAAGTTAGAGTTATCAACCACTAGTGTTATGGTAATACTAGCTTTTATTTGTGTAGTCTACTTTTGCCTCAAGAAGAGAGTAAATCATGCAAAGGGAACAACAATTCATGAAACTGCTTTGAAATGTATTCATACTGATTAGCTGTTAGGTATAATGTGAATAGACGCAACCTAGAAAAATAATGTTGAACTACAATAAGATATTTTGTGACCAAAGGAACAAAATGTTCAAAGTAAATGTAACTGTGTAAGATAGTTAACCAAACAGACAGAAAAGGGTAAAATTCAGGATGAATTTTATTAAAGTGAATGGAAATGTTACACAACAAAACTCATAAGGGAACATGGGAGTACATATTTTTCTAAGTTCTAACAGCTAGCGTCAATCACCCACACAAAAGTGCAGGCAGCGGCCAGCCAGAAAGAGTAAACACTCCAACTCTGTTAATGGTTCAGGCAAAACAGCCACTTTGCCACTCTTAACAGAGACTGTGAGCAACTTAGCAGAAAGTAGCCAGAACACTCTAGACCAAACCACTTGTGTTAATTAGAAGGAAGGTCAGCAGTGGCTGTAATTTTGACGATTTATTGACAGCAAAATCGATTTTCAGTCACATAATAATCATCTTCAGTGCTGTAGCGTACAATTGTGATTGTTTCATACCTTTGGTTACTGATAATAACTTGACACCAGTGCCTATGAGTTTTAATTTGTACACTACAGCACTGAAAATGATCATTATGTGATTGAAAATCGATTTTGCTGTCAATAAACCATCAAAATTATGGCCAACATTGCCCCTCCTTCTAATTTTATGTATATGGTCATTGTGCACACAGCCATCTATGGAGTCGCCAATCACTTTCGCTAATTCCGTAATGTTACACGTTACACACTTGGTAGGGTGCAAAAATGACTCAAGAGTTTGACTAAACAATAAAGACCCTATAACAAAAATTTGCTAAGCAAATACAGAGGAATCGAAGATCACTGACAACTCTGAAAGAGAAGAATAAATTCAGTCATTAGTCATTGTGAATGATGTCATAGAGCAGAGGCCCCTCCTCATTGACATAAAGACTCCTCCACCACTAGCATTTGGCACATGATCAGTAGGATTGGTGGCATTCACATCATTCGTACTTGATTCTCTGGTTAGGGTATGATAACATCTGGTTTGTGAGACTATTCTAGTGTTGGTCTTGCACTTGCTGTCCTGCAAGATGATCAGCGATCCAAAGCTACAGCCGATGAAATCCAGCATCCGGTACTGACATCAGCACAGCAGCCAGCACTGATGGGCAGACTGAGGATCTACCAAAACATCTCTGGTCCATGGTGGAAACTTCCCTAAACTCCAGCGTTGCACATGTCTGAAGGCCTAGCATACCAGTGTGCCAGGTTCAGCATTCAGCAGAACTACTTGGCATCTGATATCACAGACCACCAGAGCAGACAACTTGGGCAGTGATCTGAAATGGATTGAGATCTTCCCGAAATGGCATGTGAATCAAAACACATCATCATGCTCACCACCATATCCAAAAATAAAGCTGCTGTAGACCATGCCTGTTTCACCAATGGGCAATGAAACTGCCACATCAGGGAGTCACCAACTTCCACTCATAGCTGATCCAGCACCCTCAGCAGCATCCACTATTGGATTCAGCAGATTGTTCTCCGAATTACGTAGGTGCCAGTCAGCACAGAAGTAGCAGCAACAACTTTTACTTTCAGTAATTAATGGCATAATTTTGGATATTGTTTTGTTACATTTAACGATGCTGGTCAGGTCCTCACTCTACAACCTGAGAAATTAGTGGGAATTTCCACCCCACCAACAGTCACCCCTACAGCTCTATCACTCACTCTGTTACAGGTCCATACTCCACTTCAAAGAATTACATGGATGGTAATTGTTATAGAAACGTTCAAACCACATACACTCACAGCACCAATAACATCTAATGAATCCAATTTTTACACAACTACATCTTTCCTTCCAAACCTCTGGTGTAAAACAGACTAGGTTTATACTAAAAAAATACTGCATCCACATGGTTGTGCAATTCTGCCAGGTTTCCAGAAGCACAACAGCCAGATGTCTTGGTTGCTAAACCAGTGGCACTTTTTGCCTTACAGGTATTTAAATGGTAGTCATAAGAGTGTCTTTCCTCAATTTCTAGGAGAATATGCATTTGCAGACCCCATATATGATGATGAAAACTACCCAATTATCTATCAACCCCATCAACTTTGAGTTGACTGTACATAATGAACATTAAGGTTGACTTACTGAAAAATGGGTTTGGGAGGCAGGGTTCAGGTACTGAATCTTCAATATCTTTCATTTTAGATCATACATAAGTGACTTATCAAATATGTGCTGAGGTTTTCAGAAATTACTGCAACCAGTCGCCTTTTATGTAGATATGGTTAAATAAAATACATCTACATAAAAGGCGACTGGTTGCAGTAATTTCTGAAAACCTTTTCACACCACAGTCGCAGTGTTCCACATCCACAATGGATAAAAGTCCCAAATATGTGCTGAATTGGTTAGCTGTACCTGAGGCCCTTCCCTTCTGAGTCAACTTCATTAGCACCATCAGTTGACATCTGTTACTCAAGGACTTTAACTCTATGTTGTCCTTAGGTGTAATTGTTGGAGCCTAAACTGATTTACTTTTATAAAACATAAAGGAGAGACTATAACCTTTCAGAAAAAAATGTTGTTTCTTTTAAGTAAGATGCCCAGCAGACCTCCATCTACATACAAAAATAATGACAAAATAATATATTACAGACTTGATGATTGGACTGCAGGATTCAAAATGCACCACGCTTTAAATAAAAACCACATTTGTGAATAAAAGCTGATATTATTTTCTTTTATTTACTTTCTCTCATGAAAATGAAATGATGATGTGGCACTTTTGGCCAGGAGGCCCCATCCAGGGAAGTTTGGCACCGAGTGCAAGTCTTATTTCAGCTGACGCCACATTGCGTGACTTGCATGTTGGTAATGAGGATGAAATGATGATGAGTACAACACAACACCCAGTCCAGTAGCGGAGAAAATCTCCAACCCGGCCAGGAATTGAACCCGGGCCCGCTGCATGGGAGGCAAGCATGTTACCACTCAGCTAAGCAGGCTGACAAATCTCTGCCTGACACCCGATTTCCCCAGATCTAGACTCATGTAGAAACTCGGTCTCCATTCATTTCAGGTAAATGTGACTCATGAATGTTTTATAATTGCTATTCAGCAGTAACAAAGACTAACAATACTGTGCCAATTCGCTTGTTTACAAGCAATGCACAAATTGAGTGTGATAGGTAGAAATTATGGTAAAACCATGGGATTAAAGTATCTTTTGTTAGAGGGAGAGAGTTCTATCTAATTCTGAGGACAAGTTGCAGTCAAGAGTAGAGATTTCATCTCCATTAGCATTGTTAAAATCATCAAGGCAGTTATTAAAAAAGGAAAACACACAACTATGCACAAAAAATTCATTCATCTATTTGCCCATGGATCATTTTAACAATAGTATGTGACATGTCAACAATTCACTTCAAAAAAATTGATTGCATATAGCTAACACAAAAGAAATACATACTTGCACCAAAGAGGACAAAGCACTCACTACAAGGATCTAAAAAAGGGGTAAAAGTACAACGGACTAAGAACAAAACTAAAACAAATTTTACTATTAAGAAGGGCTTCCTTCAAATTAAACACGAAATGAACAGTTGTAGTAATGCAAAAGAAACAAGATTTTTCAGAAAATAGCTGTGGCAAAAATGGGTAACTTATGAAGTGCCCCAGATGTTTGTGTTTTATCTAAAATATTCACAAATGCAAATGAAACAGGAGTGTTCAGAAAATAGCTGTAGCAGAAATGGGTAAAGGTTACTATGAAGTGCTCCCCTTCCCTCCGTATTTTTCGTACTTTATGTATGATGTACTTACATAATATGTATCAAAATACTTGTCACATATCTGTCAGTTATCTACAAGCTTTTCTTGAATTCTTGCTTTCGCAAATAAATATGCATTAAATATGGTGTGAAAAAATATTGAGCAACAGTTGTAACAATATGTTAAAACAACATTTATTCTAGATATCACAGGGGTGAGGGGGCACTATCACACTCAGACATGATTATACACTGAAATCAATGCTGCCTGATATCTCTCAATGGGAGTAGAAATTGTGACACAGTTGCTTCTTCCATTTCTGTGAAGGTTCTCCTTGTAGGATCTACAGAACATAATGGATTACTTAATTAATTAATGTGCAGCACATGTGGGGCTGCTCTCTATGAACCCTTCAGCAGCATACGTGTACGGTGTGGCTTGTTTTTGTTATTCCAACAATCAAGGCAATGTCGATGATAATACATCATTTGTCATGTAATCTTAGCCAGATAGCAATGGCTATTTGTGGATTTGTTTCAGTTGTGGTAAGGAACTTCATGTTTATCAAGAAAAGCACAGTAGCATTCAAGAAAAAAAAATTCAAACAGTGTAGGCAAGCATAATTGCTGAACATTGATGCTCCTCCTTTCGAGAGCATCCAAAATGAGATGGAAAACCAGTAGTGATATTTATGAATGAATCTTAAGTGCTCTCAACAACTTCTAATCCTTCACTCATTATTAGCATATAGTCTCCATATATATAATAAAATTCAACAAGTGAAACAACAGTTACTTAGTCCTAGGCAATGAGTTTAATTGTTTTTAAATACTCATCACTGGGTAAAACACCGTGTACAATAAATTTCATGGCAATGTAAGAGCACTAAAGGGCATGTTTACCTCATTTGCGTTTTGGCTGCTTGGAATGTCGCCTGGGTGTTTCCTCTCTGGATCCATGATTTGGCTGGAAGCTATGTTTTTGTTTAGGAAAACTTCCCTGCCAGGCAGAGAGCTCTCCTGAGTTCCTTCCTCCTCAGAGCTAATGAACTCATCATCACTTCCTACTGCTAATCTTTCTGCATTACTCACTTCGTTCAATGTTGAAAGTAGTTGCCTGTAATCATTTTCTTCCTCACTTGAACCACTGTCAATATTTAAGTCCTCAGATCTGACACTTTTCTTCGTCTTCGGATAAGAAACATTTCTTTCTGCAATGTGGTTTATCCGTTTTTTGCTGTTTGTATCGTGGGTAACAATCTCAGACGAATATGTTTTTAAATGCTTTTCGGAAAAAGACTTCTTTTTTCGGTGAGAGCCACGCTTCTTGTTAAAAGAACCTTTGTGCCTCCCACGACCCATAACCTTAAAACTCACGTGGT
Source organism: Schistocerca serialis cubense (assembly GCF_023864345.2). Taxonomy (NCBI): domain Eukaryota; kingdom Metazoa; phylum Arthropoda; class Insecta; order Orthoptera; family Acrididae; genus Schistocerca; species Schistocerca serialis. The sequence goes on from NC_064638.1 coordinate 390,009,519, forward strand.
ACAACAACTTTACACAATGTCAACAAAGACAGTCAAATTTTCTGTCGTAATTTAGCAGACAAGTTCAACTGTCGACCAACGATGAATCGAATAGCTATCCCCACTGCCAAAATCTGCGGTGAATGAAAATGGCGGTGCAAGATGGTGGGGGAAAGGATGAGTTAAAAACACAGTTTATAACAAGGGAAGGAACTTACAGATTGATGACCCTTTCGGAATATTCAAGACCCACCAGGGTCGGTTATACCAACAATCAAGGCAATGCTGCTGTTCGTGTGTCGTTTGTTACGTTGCCTGATCCAAGTGGCAACGGTGACAGGATTTGTTTCAATTTTGGCAGGGAACTTTATGTTTATGTTTATAAAGGTGTTAAGAAGGTAAGACAATAAATATACTGTAGGTTATTCACATTATTCCTCGATATAGGCTCTTCAAAGTCATTTCGTAGCTGCTAGTAATTTGTAAACTTAAAACGGCGATCAACATAACCTAACGATATGTTTGGTCCTGTAGATTATCTACTGTTCTTTCTAATTTACTGAATGAAATTGGATTGTAGGCAGCAGATCTCACGAAGCCCGTAGATAAGAAGATGTATAAAGGAACAAACCCAACGTGCCACGATTTTAACGTCGTTACAATGACACCCGACAGTGTTTCCCTGGTAATCGGTTTCTCCACTGGGCAAATTCAGCTCATAGACCCTATCAAGAAAGAACTGAGTAAACTATATAATGAAGAGGTATGATATTACATTTTATTCTAAAATAGTTGTATAGCCACTTATTTATTTTTAGGATGTTGTTCTCCATTAATAAATCGTGATTGTAATTCAACCAGTTTTGTGAATGTTTACGTGTGACTCAAGTTGGGTAATATTGTGAAGATTCATTACTATGGATAAAATGTTATGGCTGGGTGATATTTCCAATTCAAACGGGTATTTGTAATCGTGCCTTTTATGTATGAAGATGTCTCATGTTCAGCTAGCTTCCTTCCACCGTAGGATCTTTTACTTTGATTGCGTATTCATTGTACTTGTTTTTCTCTGTTGCAAAATCCCCTGTTACTACGTTTAATAGTAGTTTGGTCAACAGCTCAGTTCATGTCATAATTTCTAGAAAGAAGAATAACTTTCATAAAGATTTAAAGTCATTTAATAGTGATTCAGAAAGGTGTCCACTATTCAGCAATACACATATTCAATAGCATGCCAGCAGCCAAGAAAATCTTAACTAACAATAAAGCTCAGTTTGAGAAGAGTTTTAAGGATTTACTGGTGACCAAATTCATTGTATTCGTTGGTGAATTTCGTAGCAGAACCGCTTGATGCATATGTTGTTAATAATATCACATAACATGAACATTGCATACACTCTGACTTCAGGACAAATCTTGTGCAGTAATCTGACCATTATAAATAAGTATTGCAAAATATATTTTATTTAATTTTTTTTTATTTGGTGATATATGAGTAAAGTAGCCACAAAATTGTTACATGCACCTAAGTGTATGGGGCACTTTCTATCTTGTGGCAGGTATTATATCCTTGTAAAGGTAAATATGCTTAAGAATTTTTTAAATAATTTGGGAGACGGAATGGCATAACAGTATGTACAACAAAGTGTGTGTCATTAAGGAGACTACAAATGTGTGGAAGTCATCCATGTGGTACTCTCGCGGGGAATCGGTTGTCCTCTGCCGGCTCTGCATTGGCCATATGTGGCTAACGCATGGTTACCTCCTCCGTCGTGAGGACCCATCTCGGTGTTGCTGTGGCTCACAAATGATGGTCGTCCACCTTTTGCTGGACTGCCCACTTTTAGCAGCTCTGCGGCGTACTTTTAACTTTCTCAGCACCCTACCTTCAGTGTTGGGCGGCAATGCCTCAACAGCAGCTTTAGTTTTGAGTTTTATTCATGAGGGTCAGTTTTATCATTTGATCTAAGTTTTAGCCCATGTCCTTTGTCCCTCTGTGTCCTCCACCCTAGTGCTTTTAGGGTGGAGGTTTTAATTTTTTACAGAGTGGCTGGCATCTCCTTTTTATTCTCATGGTCAGCCATCCATGGTAATCTGCTCTCTTATTTTTATCTCTTCTACATGTTTCTTGCGTCTCTCTGGTTTTATTGTCCGATTTTGTCCATTTTAGTGTTAGTTGCCCTTCTGTCATTCTTGTGGTTTTCTCCTTTCTTCCTGCTATGTTTTGTATGTCTCAATTATTTTACTCCCACCCTTGCAGAATTATTTTAATTGGAATAAGAATGTAAAAACTGTTAGTCAACCTAGAAGAACATCAGTTTGGGTTCTGGAGAAATGTAGGAACATTAGAGGCAATATTGGACCTACTCCGTATCGTAGGATATAAACTGAAGAATGGCAAATCTACATTTATAGCATATTTAGGTTTGAAAACTTTTGACAGTGTAAACTACACAAGCTACAATAGGAATAAAATGCAGAGAGCAAAAGGTAAATTAGAACGTTTACAGAAACCAGACTGCAGTTTTAACACTCAATAGACATGTTGAGAAGGGATACCAAGTTGTGTGTTTCCCTAACGTTATTCAATCTGTAGTTCAGCAAGTAGTAAAGAAAGGAAGATCAGGGCTTAACACCCTATGAATATTGAGGTCATTAGAGGCGGCGGAGCATATGCTTGTAATGTTTCAAGGAAGGGAAAGAAAATCTCCTGTGCCCTTTCAAAGAAAGGGCTCACAACCCTGGCTTCCAACTCTTTAGTAACTAACAGTAACACACCACTAAGAACTGAGAGGCAGAGGCGGAGAGTATAATAATCACGCAAACGATCTGATGCTTGGACCGCTGGTTTATCTGGGCATTAGTGATGGACAGATTGAACAACCAGACGTAGAAAGGATTGGCCGTGACAGACACCGAAATCAGAGAGCTGATAATGGGAAAAACATCCACGGTGTTTCAGGCATAGACGACTAAATGGAAACGCCACAGTTCATCCTGATCAAATGCTGGATGGGGGCCAATTGGCAATCAAGAAGAACATCCCCATTGGCGTGTTGTGCTTTGGGCCAGAAATGAGTCTCGTAGTTAAAGCTTGGCAAAAACAGTGTCCAGAGTAGCAGGTGATGGGTTGCTTTGTCTGGTATAGATGCTGAAGGATGAAAAGAGAGACCAGAGATTTATGATCAGGAGTCAAATGAAACTTAAAATTGTATAAGAAAACACGGAAGTTTTTCAGTATGTACACAATAGCAAATGCTCCTTTTTCTATGCATGAGTAGTGCTGTTGCACTTAAATCAAAGTTTTGGGAGCGTACACAATAGGACATTCAGAATCAACTCCATATTTGTACATGAGAACAGCTCAGAGGCCATACTGGAGAGCCTGTGGCCTGGTTGGAAGGTAACCAACCAGGGTGCTGGGTATAATTTTGACCTTAATAGGCTAAAAGCACACTTGCAGGTGTATGATAAGTGAAAAGAGACATCTTTATATGAGAGAGCATGAAGTGGCTGATGCCATTGTAGCTGCACCAATAATAAATTTATAGTAGCATACAATCTTTCCAAGAAAAGCATAAAACTCTGATAGTGGTAGGACACGACAAAGCTAAAATGGCAGCGACATGCTAGCATAAAGGCTTGACACCAGCATGAAAGACTTTAGAATTGAGATAGGCGATAGATGGCTGAAAAAATTATGACTTGCCTCAGTTACATTTAAAACTGTTGGCCTGTAGCACCATGAACAAGGCACAAATGTTCATCTGTCAAGAAACCAGAGACCACGATATTATCCAAGTAGTTAATGGACCCTTGCACAGAGGCTGAGAGTTGCTCCAAAAATCATTTGAAAATGGCAGGGGCACTAGCGATGCTGAATGACAGGCTATGGTGTTGATATAACCCAAAGGGGGTATTCACTATGAGTATACCCCCTAGGGGGTCCACAATTCTTTTGTGGATACGTGCGTAGCGAGCACGGGAGCCCGAGCTAATGTGGCCTTCCTTCCTTTCCAGGCTGCATACCTTCCCTTCCCTTTCAGCATCCTTCCCCATTCCCCATCTTCGCCCCCCCCCCCCCCCCCCTCACCTCTGCCTTCCCTTTCTCCCCCTCTGGGAGTATGTTTTCTGCCTACGTCCGGAGCCGGACGCTCGAAACTGTAACAAATTCTTTGCTTTCTCTGCTTGCACGTCTTCGTCCTTCCTTTGTCCTTCTCTTTTCCTTACCTCTTCTCTTTGCCCTTTTCTCCGCTGCGGCGTTTGAGACCTCTCTTCTTTCCTTTCCCTTTCTCTTTTTTCCTCCCTGTGCATGTCTGAAGGCCGACCCACACATTTCCATGCGTAGCTGGTGACGGGGTAACGCGTAATTCCCCACCCCGGGTAGACAGGTAGGACACGTACGTACCCCCTGGTAATGGACAGGCCCACGAAGGGGTGATTACCCGAGCTGATACCTTCCGAAAGTGCCGATTGGTCCCTCTGTCCGTTTGTCGGGAGGTGTGACCTGAGGTGTGAACAATCACCTAAGGCGGGAGTGCCCTCAGAGAGGGCCCCCACAAGGAAGGAGCGCACCATCGGAGACGCCAGTAATCATGGGGGATACTTTCGCAATGGTTTCCTCATCTTCTACTATGTCAGTTCACAAGTGTAAGTTCAATGAGTCTCAGCCACAGACAGTCCTTCCATTGTTGCCACAGTTCCTTGTTGTTTCTCGGTCTGGCGAAGGTCACGACTTCTCCATGGTCAACCCTTTCATTATTCAGAAAGGTGTCAACGCAATTGCAGGTCCTGTAAAGTCTTGTTCCAGATTACGAAATGGCACCTTGTTGTTAGAAGCAGTCAGTGCCCTCAAGGCACAAAAATTGCTGTGTACTTCACTGCTACACACCTTCCCTGTCCGGGTGGAACCGCACCGTACTTTAAATTCATCACGTGGGGTCGTTTATACTCGCTCCCTCGACGGATTGTCCGACGAGGAAATTCAACACTACCTGTCTGACCAGGGCGTAACGGCAGTTCATAGAGTCATGAAAAGGGTTGACACGAACATCATTCCAACCCATACTGTCTTCTTGACATTTGACAAAGTTCAACTCCCATCGAAAATCAAAGCAGGCTATGAGATAATTTCCGTTCGCCCTTACATCCCAAACCCTATGCGTTGCTATCGGTGTCAGCGGTTCAATCACACCAGCCAGTCCTGTTCCAATCCGGCCAAATGTGTTACGTGTGGCAAGGATGCCCATGAGGGTGCTTGTCCACCTCCATCCCCTTGTTGCATCGACTGTATGGGTGACCACCCTGCTTCCTCTCGAGATTGCCCCATTTTTAAAGACGAAAAGCTTATTCAGGAAATCAGAGTGAAGGAAAAGGTGTCGACCTTTGCTGCTCGAAAATTATTCGCCGGTAGACAGCCCACCGTGCCTCAGACAGGAAAATACAGCACTGTCCTTGCCTCTCCTCGGCCAACAAAGGAGGCGGCCACGCAGACTTGTGACCTTACCTTTAGTGCCACGGTCGTCAGATCGGCCAGTGCAAAGGTCACCCGTTCAACCTCCCCACTTTCGCCTGCCCACTCTATGGCTCACCCTTCATCGGGTTCTGCTAAATCTTGAGCCCAAAAGTCAGACACCAAGACTTCGAAAAAAGAGCATACTCTTGAAGATTTTTTTACGTACCCCAACTTCACAACCATAGGTTCCTCCTTCATCTGAACATCATGTTTCCAAGAAGGCTAGTAAGAAACCCAGTTCATCTCCTTCTCCGCCAAGGCGTGTCTCATCTACAGCACCACCCCTCGGCCGTCTTCTGTGTCGCCGAGGCGCGCTGCTGGTGGCCGATCAACCGGCCGATCGCTGGTGGCAGGAGCTGCTCCTGAACAACCTACGGATCAGGATCTTCTGCCTTCGGCTGAATGCCATTTCATGCTGTCAGTCGCAAGCTCTGAGCAGTCACTGAGTTGACAGCAACCTTGGTCACATTCCTCCATTTTCTGTTCACCCTATGTCCATTATCCACTGGAATATCCGCGGCCTTCGAGCCAATCGGGATGAATTGTCGATCCTCTTACGATCCTACTCGCCGGTCATCTTCTGTCTTCAGGAAACGAAGCTGCGTCCCCATGACCGATTTGTTCTCCCCCATTTTCAGTCCGTCCGATTTGATCTCCCCTCTGTTGAAGGCACTCCAGCACATGGAGGACTCATGATTCTTCTCCATGATACTCTCCATTATCACCCAATCCCCTTAAACACTTCCTTCCAAGCTGTCGCTGTCCGTCTTTCCCTTTCTGGATATACCTTTTCTGCTTGTACTGTATACATTCCATCGTCCACACCAATGGCACGAGCTGATCTCCTTCATCTTCTTGGTCAGCTTCCACCCCCCTATATGCTGGTTGGGGACTTAAATGCCCACCACCCGCTTTGGGGTCTCCACATCCTTGTCCGTGTGGCTCACTATTGCTAGACGTCTTCCACCAAGCGGATCTAGTTTGCCTCAACACTGGGGACACTACATTTTTGTCTGCCTCCACGACAAATTTCTCTCATTTGGACCTTTCGGTCGGTACTGTTCCGCTAGCTCGGCGCTTCGAATGGTTCGCCCTTGATGATACACACTCAAGTGACCACTTTCCATGTGTCCTTCGACTGCAGCCTCAACAGCCATATATCCGCCTGTGATGCTGGAAGTTTGGCCAAGTCGATTGGACACTTTTTTTCGTCTCTAGCGACATTCGATGACTGTCACTTTCCTAGTGTCGACGATGAGGTCACACATATTACAGACGTTATTCTTACAGCTGCGGGATGTCCAATACCACGCACCTCCGCATTGCCCCGGTGCCCCCCAGTTCCTGAGTGGAACGCGGCATACCGTGACGCAATACGTGAGCAGCGACGTGCTCTTCGCGTTTTCCGCCACCATCCTACTTTGGACAACTGTATCTGATATAAGCAGATCCGAGTGCGATGCCGTCGCATCATCCGCGATAGCAAGAAGGAAAGCTGGAAATTCTTTACTAGCTCATTTAACACCTTCACTCCCTCCTCGGAAGTTTGGAGTCGGATTCGACGGTTCTCAGGCGCGCCTAGTTTCTCCCCGGTGTTTGGGCTCACTGTCGCGCATTATACGTTAGTGGACCCCGTCGCCGTTTCTAACTCATTGGGTCAACACTTTGCTGAGATTTCGAGCTCTTCAAATTACCTGCCAGCATTTCTCCCGAAGAAACGTGCAGCGGAAGTGCGACCTCTTGCTTTCTCCTCTCAAAATCGCGAAAGCTACAATACTGTTTTCTCCATGCGGGAACTCCAACATGCACTCTCTTCTTCTCGCTCCTCCGCCCCAGGACCGGATGGTATCCACATCCAAATGTTGTTGCATTTATCATACCATAGTCTGCTTTGCCTCCTTCGCCTTTATGATCGAATTTGGACCAACAGTACTTTTCCCAGACGATGGCGGGAAGCTATCGTCATTCCTGTTCCGAAACCTGGAAAGGACAAACATCTCCCCTTTAGCTATCGCCCCATTTCTCTCACGAGTAGTGTATGTAAGGTTTTGGAGCGTATGGTGAATTGCCGTTTAGCTTGGTGGCTGGAGTCCCGCAGTCTTTTAACACCTGCCCAATGCGGTTTCCGAAAGCATCGTTCTGCAGTTGACCATTGTTGCTCTCTCCACTTATATCATGAACAATTTTCTCTGGAAACGCCAAACAGTAGCAATATTTTTTGATTTGGAGAGAGCATACGATACCTGTTGGAGGACAGGCATCCTCCGCACACTGTTCTCTTGGGGATTTCGAGGTCGGCTGCCCCTTTTTCTTCACGAATTTATGGCAGAGCGCACATTTAGAGTGCGGGTGAACACACTCTCTCCCGTACTTTCTCCCAAGAAAACGGGGTACCCCAGGGCTCCGTGCTGAGTGTTGTATTGTTTGCCATTGCCATAAATCCGATTATGGATTGTCTCCTTCCTGATGTCCCAGGCTCCCTCTTCGTGGACGATTTTGCGATCTACTACAGCTCTCAACGGACCAGCCTTCGTGAACGTCATCTTCAAGGATGTCTCAATCGTCTCCACTCTTGGAGCATCGAAATCGGCTTCTGTTTTTCTCCCAGTAAGACCGTTTGTGTTAATTTTTGGTGACGTAAGGAGTTTCTTCCACCCTCCTTACATTTAGGACCTGTCAACCTTCCGTTTTTGGATGTCGCTAAATTCTTGTGTCTCATGTTTGACAGAAAACTGTGCTGGTCCTCCCATGTTTCCTATCTTTCGGCTCGCTGTCTGCGATCCCTCAACACCCTCAGTGTCCTGAATGGTACCTCCTGGGGAGCGGACCGAGTGGTCCTTCTCCGCCTCTATCGCGCCTTAGTGCGCTCGAAATTGAACTATGGAAGCATAGTTTACTCCTCTGCTTGGCCGTCTATTCTTCGGCGTCTCGACTCTATCCACCACCGTGGATTACGTTTAGTGTCTGGAGCTTTTTACACCAGCCCTGTGGAAAGCCTTTATGCTGAGACTGCTGAACCTCCGCTGTCCAATCGGCGAGCTGTCCTTCTGAGTCGTTATGCTAGCCATCTGTCTTCCATGCCTGCTAATCCGGCCCATGACATTTTTTTCGACGCCTCCTTGGATGTAGGGTATGCAGGCCGCCCTTCCTCCCTACTACCACCGGGAGTCCGCTTCCGTCAACTGCTCCATTCTCTTTCCTTCCGCTTTCCTAAAACGTTCTTGACAACTTGGGGTGCAGCACCGCCTTGGCTCCGTCCCCGGATCTGCCTGCTCTGTGACCTTTGTCAATTTCCCTCCACTTGTTTATCGTTGGCATTTGCTGCTGTATGTGCACAACTGAAGGAAGCCACATTTATTTACACTGATGGCTCGAAAACATCGTTAGGTGTAGGGAGTGCTTATTTTGTTGGCGACACCCCAAATCGATTTCGGCTTCCCGACCAGTGTTCGGTTTATACGGCGGAGCTTTACGCTGTTCTCCAGGCTGTCCAATACATCCGCTGCCATCAGCGGATACAGTATGTTATCTGTTCGGATTCTCTCAGCTCTCTCCTCAGTCTCCAAGCTCTCTACCCTATCCACCCTCTGGTCAACCGGATTCAGGACTGCCTGCGCGTGCTCCATTTGGAGGGCGTCTCTGTGGCGTTCCTCTGGCTCCCAGGACACGTTGGTATCTGTGGCAATGAGGCAGCCGATATAGCGGCCAAGGCTGCAGTCTCTCTTCTTCGGCCAGCTATTCGATAGATTCCCTTCGCCAATCTGCGGAGCGTTTTATGTCGTCGTGTTGTTCTTTTATGGCACGCACATTGGTCGACACTTCCCCATAATAAATTGCGGGACGTGAAAGCTCTTCCCTGTGCTTGGACCTCTTCCTCCCGAACGCGTCGTCGGGAGGAGGTAATTTTAACTAGACTCCGGATAGGGCACTGTCTTTTTAGCCATCGACATCTTTTAAGCAGCGATCCTCCCCCACTCTGTCCCCACTGCTCTCAGCTGTGGACGGTAAGACACCTTTTAATTAAGTGCCCCTATTTTACTCTGTTACGCGCCCGTCTACAGCTGTCGCCTGAGATACCGTCCATTTTAGCAGATGACACGCACTCGGCCGATCGCGTTCTCGAGTTTATTAGTGCCAGTGAGATGACGTCAGTCATTTGAAGCTCTTTTTGGGGACAACCAACCCCTTTCTGTAGTGGATTTTTAAGCTTTCCTTCTGCTTTTAGTTTCTCCAGTTTTTTGAGTTTCGTTCCCATTGCTACTGCTTTCCATTTTCGTTTTTTACCTTTTCCTAAGTCACAGACCGGGCGCTAATGACCATAGCAGTTTTGCGCGGGGGGGGGGAAACAACTTTGGGTATACATTCGGAATAATCATCAAGAGGCAGTTGTAAGTAGGCTTCTAACTAGTCTATTTTGGAAAGATATTGGTCCCTGAAAGCCATATTAAGAGTTCATCTTGTTGAGATAAGGGATACATATCAGTAATATACTATGAATTTACACACATTTTAAAATCACCAAGCATTGAAAGTTGCCATTAAGTTTTTTTGACAATTACCAACAGAATAGACCATTTATTAGAGGAGACAGGCATTATAACACCCAAGATCTGAGTTGGTCAAGTTCCAATTTGACTTGCTACCATAAAGCCACTGGGACTGGCCAGACACAAAAAAAGGCGGCATTCTATAGGGTTTCATTGTGATGTGAGCCTTGAAATTGGAACAGCGTCCTAAACCTTCCAAAAATGGGATGAAATAAATCAGGGCAGAGTGCACCCAGTTGTTGCTAAGGAAACTGACTAGATACGAGATGCACTTAATCAGATATAGAGAACCCAAAATATTTGAAGTTGTCTAAACCAAGTAAGTTTTCAGTGGTGGCATCATCCACTACTAGAAAGGTCAAATGCCGAACAGCTGCTTTGTACACTATGGAAGTAGAAAACTGTCTCAGTATGGATATTAGATGTAACTCACCAATGGACAAGATACAGGGTACAATAACGGTGATCCAAGATTCACATAGCTTGGAAAATTTAACGAAGTTATTGCTACACCTGTGTAAAGTTTTCTGCTACACCTGTGTCCACAAGCAATTTTAACATTTTGTCCATCACACGTATTTCAGTATAGAGCCTGTTTGAGGCTACCATCACTTGGAAAACAGTGTGCACATCCATTTTCATGCCTGGTGAAGGAGGTTGAGAGTTGCACACAGATGCAAAATGTCCCTTTTTTTTACAGTGGGTGCATGTTGCCCAAAGCTTTGGGCACGTGGTCCGCTCATTTTGAACAAAATAATAAGGGTACAGTGGAGGAGCAGCCCGTAACTACCAATGTGATGCTAACAAGCCGCTATTCCTGCTTAGCATGGCACTGTCCCATATGGCGTGGAGGCTGTGGTCACATGTCCGCAACATCTCCCCCCCCCCCCCCCCTCCCACCCCACGTATGCTAACCAATAGCAGCCGAGGAGGAGAGGAAGCAGTGGGGGCTATTTCACACCATGCTTCTCATTTCTTGCTGCCCTATCTACTTCAAAAGACTGAGCAGTGTTCAGAACATCTGTGAGAGAGGGTTTTTCACATTGTAAAGCATATTCACGAACTTCTCTATCATTGTATTGTAGGTGTATTGTAGCGTCGCAAATAATTGAACCTGCAAGTGTGTCCTGGTAGGTCCCAGTAACAAACTAGCAATGACTGTTAAGCCCATGAAGTTCCCCTGGCCAAGCTCTGTACGACTCTTGCAGCTATTTTTGATAGTAGTAGAACTCAACACAAGTTTGTTTGGAATAAAAATTGGAAAACTGTTGATACATTTCATGGAAAGAAAAACTGACATGTTTCTGAAACGAATGTAGCTGACACAAAAGGTGAAAACTTGAGGAGAAATAGATGACAAAAATAAAGCCTTACACAAATTGGGGTCAACAAATTAAAAAAAAACTTGAAAATGTTGCTGAAGGCATTTTTTACTATGCATCCTGAGCTTCCTCAGAATCATCATGCAGAGGAAACGGCGGGGCTTGCATCAACTGCAGTGGAACCTGGCACATAAATGAGGCTGACAAATTGTTTAGTGCCCCAGAGAGAGCTTGCTGCTAGTTGATGAGAGCTTGCTGCTGTTAAGCAAGAGATTGAATTTCTTACACTGACATGTTAGCTGTGTATCAAACCAAGCAATGGTAACATTTTTTTTTTCCTCAGTCAAAAACAATTCTATGAATGCGAAACGGTACATATGTGTTATTTGAAGTCTCCTGAGTGAGTGTGCCAAGTTTCCGTCACTTCTGACAGATAGTGTAGCTGCAGGCCAGTTTCAAAATGCTGTCTGTAGGTGATGTACATTACAAGCAATGTGACTTCATTGAATTTTTCACTGCTTAGAAAGAAACTGTGGGGAATATTCACAAATGCATGTGCAAAGTCTATGGAGCATCTGCTGTCGACAGAAGTATAGTTAGTTACTTGGCAAGGAGGGTGAGGTCACTAGAAGACGGTTTGGTGGAACTCCACGATTTGCAGTGGTCGAGGAGACCATCCACAGCTGTCACACCTGAGATGTTGCAGCAAGCTGATGTCATTTGCGACGACAGAAGCATTATGACTCAGCAGTTGGTGCTGCATCTGTCATAAGCAGAGAAAGTTCACACAGTGAAGCACTGGCTCCACCAACAAGAGAAGGGTTGGTACCTACAGGGCATACGCGCCCTTGTTTCGCACTGGAGGAAGGCCATACAATGGGATGGAGATTACATGGAAAAATAGGGTGTGTAGATAAGACACCAGTCATTCATGTGTGTAATTCTCATTATGTTCCACAAAGAACTGTCATAGGGAAAAAAAAAAAAAAAAAAAAAAAAAAAAATTGTGGTGTGTTACTTTCTGGGCAACCCTCGTAGATCGTATTGAACTCTGTTAGGAAATATTGTTTGGTTACAAGGGTGGCTTAGGGTAATTCTCTTAAGTCAGAATGAGATTTTTAATATTCAACTTGAAACACAAGTATGGCCAGCAAGCAGCTGTATTGGGTTGTTAATGGCTGGATGTACTGCTTGCTGCCAGTGTTAGGAAGTAATCATTGAATTTGGTGGCCAGTGATTTGAAACTGCCACCATTTCTGCCAGAGCTATTTTCTGGGGCTCACTATCATTAGAATGAGTAGTTTAGTTTGTTTCTTGTTTAATAATGTTCCAAATAGTGATTGACTTATTCTTGGAGTGTTTTATTTTTGTAGCATTGTACATAAGTTTTGCTTTTTAATGACATATGGAGGATTTGACAGTAGTGTAGGTGTTTCTGATCTTGTTTATTATTCACTCTTCGAATTATTCAGAGCTCTCTCTTCCTAGCAAAACATACTTCAGTCCCAGGAGCTATCCTCTGCTTACTCTTGCTTCTGTTCAGTTTTGCCCGTATTTGTTTTAGGGACAAACAAAATTCAACATGCTATACGAATATGTTTCAGAAATAGTTAGATTTTCCATCAACACTGTCTGCGTTATAGATTTCTCCTCAGCATTCTTCCCATGTTTTCTCTGTTAAACGCTATGATTGAGTCATTGCTTGCGATTCTACAGAACAATACAATACTTTCCTCTGTGATCTGTACCTACCTGGCCAGTTAATTTTATTTTTAACATTTGACCGTCATGTTTAGATAAACCTTTGACTATTGGTTTTACAGCTAAATCACTGCAGATTGTTGTGCGCAAAATCAAATTGTCAAAAGCTGTTGCACTTCAATCCACATAGGTGCAATATAAGTGTTAACCTATAAAAGCCATTAGTTTAATTTCCTGTACTGAAATTTCCATGATATCTTTGTAATGTATTTTGTCCAAGTCCTGAGTAGTTGTGTGAAGATACCTCCCCTCCTCCCTTCCTTGAAATCAGTGTAAGGGCTTCAGCATGGAAGAGTGGTTTTAATGCTGACAGATCATTCAGCTGTATCCCAGAGTTTTTTGTTAAATATTGATCCGTGAATAACGTCATCAGTGTAGAAAACAAATAGATTAACTACATCATTGTCACATCATTTATTTATTTGCTGTGCTATCAGGTCTACCAGTTTTCTACCCAGTCAGTACTATCTGGCAGGAAGTCAACACAACAATCTCCACAAACAATGATTTTCCATTGAAGTCAACATAATCTCACTAAAACACTTTTCTAGCAGCTTTATCAAGGTTAAGACACTTCTTGTCAGCGATCTATATAGCTGTTTTGTTTGCTGGTCCATTACCGCGTCTTGTGGTGCAACATTCAAAATTCTGTTCAACATAGTATTCATAAACCTGGAGGGCCTGAAATTTAACTCAGTTTTTTTCAGACAAAGATAACAAAGACATAGTAGAAAGTAGTCAAATTAAATTGGGCTATGCTGAGGGAATTGACTTAAGCAAAGGACACTAAAAGTAATCTATGAGTTTTACTGTTTGGGGAGTTAAATAAATGAGGATGGCGAAAGTAGAGAGGATATGAAATACAGACTGTCAGTGGGAATAACAGCATTTCTGAAAAAGAGGAATTTATTAATATTGTATTTGCTTTGCTTATCGGGGGTGGGTGTGGTGGGAGGAGACTAGTAATGAAGTGAAGTGTGGACGACAAAAAACTCAATCAAGAAGAGACTAGAGGCTTTTGGAATGTGTGACCACATGAGAATGCTGAAGATTAGAGGAGTAAGCCTACATTGGATAACTAATGAGTTGAATTGGGGGAAAATAAATTTGTGGTGCAACTTAACTAAATGAAATGATTGGTTGATGAGACTCATTTTGAGGAGGCGTCAAGGCATAGTCAATTTGATAATGGAAGGAAGGTTTTTTGGGGGGGGGGGGGGAGTAAAAATTGTAGAGGGAGCTAAAAGCTTGACCAGAGTAAGCAGGTGCACATGGATGTATATTGCAGTAGCTACATGAGGCTTGCGTAGGTTACTGCTTTAGAGAGAAGCCTGAGAGAGTTTCCAAGCAGCATATTTTGGAGTGAATTTTGTATCTTACAACATAATTAGCATACACGTAAATAGCAGTTTTGTTGGATCTGAGTCAATAACCAGTAGACAAACGAGTGAGAAAAAGATGTAATTTATTTGGAATGTTTTTTGTGCAAAAACTAAAACAGTGGTTTTAATAGGGAAACACTCGTATTTCACTAAAATTACGAGCAATGCTTCAGATGACTTGGCTGTAGTACAATGTATGATTAAGGTAAAGGCTCCTGCAATAAAGTGAACAATGGAAGATCCAGAATGGAATGGAACAATAAAATGGGAAGTAAAGAAGAAAAGAAACTTTTTTTAAGTTAATTAATTATTAAGAATATGATCTTAACTTTCACCTGCATTCTGGTAAAGAAATTGGGCATCATTACTTCGCACCTACTGGTTAGCACTGTGCCAGAACTTTTGTCTACATCCACGTCACACTAATAAAACAGTGCACAGTGCACGGCAAATGTTACCTTTTACCAATATTTGCAATTCTGTTTCTATGTACATATACGTATGTAAAAAAGACAGTGCTCAGTGCAAGGCAGAGGCTAACTGTTACCAATATTAGCAATGCCCTGTCCTATACACTCATAGTAGAGTAGCGGGGTAGGGGTGATTTCTGCAGACTCACTAGTCTATGTATCATTCTTCTTATGAATGCCCTATGAGAGAAAGCAGTAGAATTTCACAAGAACAATATCACATGTGTTGCAAAGATTACAAGTTACATGAGCATTTCTGTACAAGCAATACCAACCTTTTATAATTTTTGCAGTGCATCTTTCAATTTCTGTGATATTTGTTATCTGGCTTACTTGATATGGACCAAAATACATGGACAGAGAAGATCACATTAGTGCCTTATGGTCACCTTAACAGTTGCTTTGAACTTTCACAGAATACTCTCAAAGAATGTAAGTTGTCTGATCACATTTCCTACTAGTTAGTTCTTTTCTTTCCATATCATACCAAGTTGTTGTATTGTCCATACTGATTTATGTAATGTAGCATACCCCATAAGCGTACCAATAATATTGCAATTAGTTATTAAAGGTTTCTTTGTCTTGTTTATGGAGGTTACCCTGCATTTATCCAATCATCCATAATGTCTCGTATAGAGCCCATCTTGTAGGAGAGCCTTTGGGGAAAGAGGAAAGGTATGTGTTAACTAACTATGAAGCTGTTTGAAAATGCATTAATGGTTAACTGTTGCTGAGTTTCTGTAAACTTTTTGTGCATATTCAAGTTACATTTAAGGTGCTATCTTGAAGAAAATATAATTGTAATAATATTTATCATAGGACAATAATTATGTATGTGCCACAAGAACAGATGTCTGTTGCAATAGGCCTTAGTACTTGTCAGGCAGTAAAGAGGGATCTTCGATTTCGTAATCTAAATAATCAGATAAATTGTAGGTTTAGCTACTCATCTTACTTTTATGAAATTTTATTTTGAATTTATAGAGATTCTAAATATGTTTTATTTGTGTTGGGAGCTTATTTGCAACTTGTAGCAATGGAATACAGAACCCATGAAAATGTACACGAAGATCTTTGAAAATACGCCTGTGTCTCTTTTACTCTGTATTCAGACATCTCACTTTTATTGAATAATATGTTTATAGCATGAGGTCAGTTTGATCTTTGGATGTGACCTTGACATTTAAATAAATTACAGAATTTGCAGTTTCCACATTTTAGTTTATTTGAGCAGATAAGGTTTAAGCTTTACAGCCATCAGAAAATCTTACGCAATATAAGGTATATGATTATGCTTTCTCAGTGGCTTTTCTTATTAAAACATGATAAACACTGTGAGTCCTATAATTTGTAAATACTTTACTTACTTCAACTGTATTGGTCCAAAAAATAATTTCATACAACAGCAAAGAATGGAAGTATGCAGAAAACAAGCTATACTATGAGTGTAATGTGTTCTTAATGACTATGAGACATACTTTCAAATGCAAAACATGCTGAAATAACAGATTGATACTCACTGCAAAGATGGTACGTTGAGTTGCAGACGGGCCAAAACCTTCTTCAGATTGGAAAACAAACATTCACAGAAGCAAGCACAACTCACGCACACTTGACCACTGTCTCCAGCAGCTCGAACCCAAAACCCACCCTGTAGTTTCTATTGTTTGGCATGCTGAAATGAGCTTCATTGAGCTGCATGGAATGACCACTAAATAAGTGAATAATACATTTCCCTACACAATATGCATATCCAAAACTTCCTAAAACTACTAATAAAAATGAACTGTATGTTTGGTGAGCATCATTCACTGGTACTGTTGACAATGAGCAACACATTTTTAATGGAAGTGATACGTTACGCCTTAACCCCTCAGTGCTGAAAGTTATATTTTTGTAACAAAAACCTCTGTATTGCAACTTGTCTTCTTGTACATACTTTCATATAACCAAACAATATACCATAAGATAATGTAATTAGAACATGTGTACAGGGTGTTGTGCAGGAGACTTCTCACTGTTACCACCAGGTAGAACATACAATTCTGGTAGTGGATCCACATGACTGTGTGCTATGTAAACAAGCAACAAATTCAATTACCATCAAGCTTAGCCTATGTCCATCTTATGCAAGATGACAACAAAAACTTCAACTTGGGAGTAGATTCACAAAGTAGGGAGACGCACTGTAACGTATCAGATCGTACCAAACAAACAGTGACACAAGACTTGGATATGTAGTAGCAAAACATGCTTTCCTTTTCTTTTTGTGATTGACAGTGTGTGGTTTGATCTTTAGTCCTATGCAGTGTGGGATTGTTGTTGGTGCAGATGGTATTATCTTTTAGTAATTATTAAACATGTACAGTTTTTGTAAAAATTGTCCCAAAACATACAGCTCAGTGCTGATGTAATGGAAGATGCTAAAATTTCAGCAATTTATGAGCTTTTATTATCACAGTTTAGTTTTGTAACTACAAAATGTGGGTTATATTTATTTATTGATTTTTCTTATGTAGAGGAACATCTGAGGAAAAAAAAAAAAAAAACAAAGTTCCAAAACTGGTTATGTAGATTTAAATCTTGCATTACATCTTATAGCTATGTAAATTAAGTTGCAATTAGTGAATTTTATTTTCATTGTATAGATCATAAGACCGCAGACACCTTCTAATAAGAATCCTTCAATTTATGATAGCTTGACCAAATATCCATGTGGAAATTCCGTCACCTAAAGTTCCTTACAATCACCCAGCAATGAACTTTTTCTACAAAAAAATCACCAGCAAGCAATCTGGAGTGTCATTAACCCTTTATGTGTACTGGAAACATTAATAGTTCTGTTATGCTTCCTTGAGGCATAGTTTCAATTGAACAGTCCACATCCAAATAATGTATTGGGTTCTATCGGTCAAAAATTCCTTGAGACAAGCCCATACCTGAGGAGATATTCCATATGATAATATTTTGGTTATAAGCTGATTACGTGATACAGTGTCAAAACACTTTTAAAGAATGTAGGAGCACAGAGTAAACCTACTGCATCTATGAAGGATTTGAGTGAAAAAACTGAGCTATTTTCACACAAGTGGCGTTTCTTGTGCTTGTCCTGCTACTTTGAGAGAACTTCCCTTTTGTCACGGAATGCGTTTACGTTCAACTTGAGATAAGATAGGAGAATCTTGCAGCAGACTGTGATTATAGATATTGCTCTGAAATTTTTTTCGTCCTTTCTTTTGTGCTCCTTATAAACAGGAGTGTTGTTTTCCAGCCTTACAGGATGTTTGTAGTGGAAGAGGCTCTAGAGAAATATGTGCTAGGAAGGTGCCAATCTATTTTTAACTTTGATGTAAATGGGATTCTGTATAATGACTGCTTTGCAAAGAGTAAAACAATAACTGATACACACTACAGAATTACTCAGTCAGCCAAATACAAAATTTGAAGAGAAAAGGTATGGGTCACAAAAGACAAAGGGGTCCTTCAGTAAGGACAGTGAAATTTGGTTTGGGAGTGTGAAAACTGATGGATTTAAAGTAAAATTCTGGAACATCTGCTCTGTTCAGTGGATTTGGCTACCTTTTGCTTCCATCTGTTTCCCTGTCTAAAGAAACTTCCCATGGCAAAATCATTCTGAGTTCAGTAAAAAGATTACAGCAGCACAAAAATAAATCCTTCATTGTACCTAAAGAGCATATTATTTCATCACTAGACAAGAAACTTAGCACCTTACTCTTACACATTCGTAGACCTGTATAATTTTCCATGATGTAATTGGTATTAACTATTACAGAAAAAACATAGTGATATTATATAAATTAACAAAGATTACAAAATATATTATGATATATATTTTTTAACTAAAACTATTTTGTTGACAGAGGCTGATTGACAAAACAAAAGTAACCTGCATCCGGTGGGTCCCTGGTTCGACAAACCTTTTCTTGGTCTCGCACAGTAGTGGACAACTGTACCTGTACAATGAAGAGCTTCCATGTGGCACTGCACCTCCTCACTATCAAACTTTCAAACAAGGTGATGGTTACACTGTGCATACGTGCAAGACAAAGAGCACACGCAATCCATTGTACAGATGGGTTGTTGGATCAGAGGGTTGTTGTGTTAACGAGTTTGCGTTTTCACCAAGTGGTACTCATCTTGCCGTCGTCTCACAAGATGGTTTCTTGCGTGTTTTCAACTATGACACTATGGAACCTGCTGGCATTGCACGTAGTTACTTTGGTGGTTTTTTGTGCGTGTGCTGGTCACCTGATGAACGTTATGTTGTTGTCGGTGGTGAGGATGACCTAGTCACTGTGTGGAGTTTCGCAGAGAGGCGTGTTGTGGCACGTGGTCAGGGGCATCGAAGTTGGGTCAGTGTTGTAGCTTTTGATCCTTATACATCGTATAGCAGTCATGATGATTTTAGTGGAGGTTCAGATGAGGACGATCCAACAGAAAGGCACCCAGTAAACAATGAACTAGGGCGTGTTAACACAGCTACGTGTTATAGGCTAGGGTCTGTTGGGCAAGACACTCAGTTATGTTTGTGGGACATAACGGAAGATATTCTCAAGCAACCGCCATGTCCACCAAAGCCCAGGGTAACTGGAACCACAACATCTAGTTTGTCAAATGCAAATGGAACAACATGTCGTGCTAATGCTGTAGGAGCATCTCGAGGCAACACTTCTTCTCCGCAACAGACTGATAACCCGTCAGGGAAAGATAAGGACTGTGTAGCTGATGGTAACCTCTCAACACATATGCACAATTCTACTGGTCCATCTCTTACACAGAGGTTAGCAGGTTTTGGGTTTGGTGACAGAAAGGATGCTCATAAACGGAACTTCAGCCTAGCATCTCGAGGTGGTAGTGGAAGTGGGAGTGCAGAAAAGAGTGGTCATTCGGCAGCTAATCGTTCGACTGCTGATGATCCGATGAAACTCATTGGAACAGCTGCTTGTCCTCGATTTGATGAGTGTCCTGTGTTAGAACCGCTTGTGTGTAAAAAGATAGCTCATGAAAGGTTAACTGCACTCGTGTTTAGAGAAGACTGTTTTGTGACAGCATGCCAGGATGGATACGTCTACACGTGGGCCCGACCTGGGAAAATGGTATGTACCTGACATTATTTCTTCTGTATTATTGTAGAATTTACTGTCAGTACTTTTTTTTAGTGTAATCGACATAGCAAAATATTTGTATTTCACATTTTTATTTTGTGAGGTAGATCTGTAGCTTCCATTTCCATTTCTTATTATGTAAGAAGAACCTGCACACTATTCTTAATCACACTATCATGTTACACTAGTTTTTTATGCAAATATGTGTAGTTTTTAGGACAGTGATTTTAACACTTCACGTGTTTCTGCCAACTCCTACTGGCCACTGCCAGTTTAGACCCTTGATGTACAGAATTTCATTTATTAACACCCATTGTGGAAAGAAGTCAGAAGCTGGACCCCTGGTCCAGATACTAAATTGTGTACCAGCTCTGTGTATCAGACGCAAAATAATTTGACATTATTCTCCAGAGGGAGAAGAATGAGATTTTATCAACATGGAAGTGTAGCGTCACACAATTAGTTTCAATGCTTACACGTGGGTGTATTAAGTCCAATTATGGGACACAGTTCACCCACTGAAAAAACTAAATTAGTAGTTCAAGTCACAGCTCTTGTATTCAGTTCACTTTTATCATTTGTTCTTTCAGGTGTACAAAAGATAGTAGTCAGTTAACTGACACAGCTGTAGGATTTTTGTTAATCCTACAGTTGAGTGGTAATGGTGCTCAGTAAAAATATTCTTGCTCTGAGATTGCATCGCTTTATAAATTGTTCCACTGTTTCAGCCACTTTTACTGGTGACCTTCATCAGGGTGGTGATATAGACTTACAGGCCAGTTCCAACTAGGACTCTGTGTACTACTGTTTCTCCCTGTCATTTTATTACGTATGGTCATCATCAGGTTCTTCTGATTGGGTGACAGGAGTGGACTCAGATGATCCATTGATGATTTATTTGTTTGTTTTGTATTGACTGATATTGGCAAATCAGAGGGGAGCCACTGCCGTGACATAGCACTGCTCCCACAATGTTCGGTGGTGGTTGCCACATGTCAGTGCGACTTGTTCTTTCAGCTACAATGTTTACAGCCGTGTCTCTTGGGGCAGCCACACGAGCACTGTCAACCCATAGGCCAGCTATTGCTGGCAACCAGGACAACAGAAGCTTCTATCCATCATCGCAGTTCATGTTAGCAAGCTGCTTAACTATTTGAATCACCTCTCATATCTTCCTGTTGATGGTAAGTGGCTGCTTAGCAAGTTCACAGGCTTCCTGGAACATGTACACCCATCGCACACATTTTCATGTTCTGCTGCTGGTGACTTGCTGTGTTGTCTGAATAGTGTGTGACCCTCATAATTCATTGTGTGTGTGTGTGTGTGTGTGTGTGTGTGTGTGTGTGTGTAGAGAGAGAGAGAGAGAGAGAGAGAGAGAGAGAGAGAGAGAGAGAGAGAGAGAATAGGTTTCCCAAACTCACCACTGTAAACTTATCCGTATCAGCACACATCATAAACACCAGACATGTGCCACATATCAAAACCATTTTTCATGGATCCCAGTTGATACGATTTTGTTGCTTGTGTGTCAGCCAGGATTGAGGCCTACTCAACCGAAGAAGACCCAGGTTGGTTGCTGCCTCCTTGCACGTACTGTAGAATGTGTCATTACTCTATTTCCTCTCCACTGCCAGCTTAATTATGTATTATCATCGTTTTGTGGGTTATAATTTTATGGTCAACAATTTACTCTGAGGGTGGTGTATAGCTTTTGCTGTTTCATCCTGTGTTGCTCATCTGATGTGCCACGTTAGTTAACATGTGTAGCGGTTATGTATGTGATGGGTGGGGAATTGATTGCATGCAGGTATCTATTGGTATTTGTGGTTTTCCTGTACACAGTTAGCAACTTGCCTTCTGGTGCTCTCAGTACTTTCACTTTCATGAAGGGGAGCACAATGCCCTGTTCTATTTGCACCTAAAATTGAATGTTTGCATGCTACTGATTAAGATAGTGTGTGGAATTGTAGAGTTCCTCTGATTCTTCTGGACTGATTATTAATTTATTGTCCACATATTGAAGTCAGCAGTTTGAACACAGTGATACAGAAGAGAATGCTAATTTTTAAAAGGCACACATGTATGTCTGCTGCAATAGCTAAGAATGGGTATCACATACCTGCACCATCCAGTTCACCTAAACTGGTGATTATTAGCTGACGACACAAGTGGTCGCATATGAAGATTATGAAGTATTTCAGTTTTTGTGAGGCTATATTTTATGAAGACGTGATTTATACCTTTTATAAAGACATCATTTTATGATCCAGCCAGAGGAAAATTTAAGCTTTCAACCTGAGTTTTTGTTTGCATGTGCCATTTAATGATGTGCATTGTTGTTGTTAGAGAACATAATTGAATTACTGACCCTTCATAATTGGTGAGTGCTTTAATGTGTGTGAATAAACAGTTCTGGTGCAATTTGGAAAGCCTTCAGGTAGCAGTTTCTATGTTGTATTTCTATGTTTCTATAGTTGAGTCGATATAAGTTAATCCATGACAGTAGTAGTGTGTTGGGTGCAGCAGCTTCGTGGGCCTTCCTTTATCAATAACGTAAGACGATTTTGTAAATGTGTCTATGCGAATGCCTCAGTGTTGTCACAACTGTGTGGATGGCTACTGTTTTAGTCTGCAGCCATACGCAATTCACTGTTGAAAGCTGACAGCAGTGGCAAGAACTGTCAGGGATCTCATTACTCCACCTCTACTCTATATTCTGCACATGAACACACTGCGCACTGAAATGTAGTATGAGGTTTCTTCTAGCAATAAAGTTTACACCTCCCCACTTCCAACAACGTTGCTAGAATTTAGAAAGCGTTACCTACCCATAAAGGAAATCGTACTACTGTTTAACCAGACCTGCTTGTGAGAGACTTCAGAAGACTGGTACGGGCAGCTGGCCGTGTTGGGTTGTCCTTGGGGTTTCTATGGAGTCCATTTAATGTCAGTTTAAAATTTTTGAATGTTTCTTTTTTGGAATGATGCTACTAGGGTAAGTAATAAATACCATATTGTTTTCCTGCAAGGCTAGTTTTAATGTTATTTTGCTGCTTTCCTGTCAGTTTCACTACTTATTAATTAGCGAGGATTCTTATTTCATTTCATATGGATAAGTAGACCTTGTTGCAGACCTTTGTGTCACCAGAAAAATTGGAGTTGGTATCCAGGAATTGAACCTGGGACCAGTGTCATTGAACAGATACTGCCAGCATGGTGTAGCGATCAAAGGTCATGTGTTTCTATTTGGTGTTAGTGAAAATATAACCATACTACATTTTTCAGTAACTTGTTATAAACCTTGATTACAGAATATTGGGTTTTGCATTAGCAAAAACAGAGCTGCATGATACTATTGTGTGATCTTTGCCTACTGATGTTTGGCACTATGTAGCAATATGGCAGAAAGTTAGCAGAAGTACGGTTTACTCTCCCCAGGTCCAGAGCTTTAGCATTCCCACTACTTGTGCAATTATTTTTGCTTCTTGTTTTATTATGTTGCATTGCTCAATATATATAAATCGTTATCCTTGTTAGAAACATACACAGAAGTTCTGATTTAGTTTTATATTGCTGCACTATTCCAAGTGTGTCGTTTTTCTGCAGATTGACACCAGAACTCTCATTCTGTACAACAGGTTTGAGATTTTTGGCATATGGCTAATTCTGATACTGTAGCAGATGGTTAAGAATAATGTATTACCATTTCTTCTGGAATGCTGGCTTTGTGTTACTTATGGAAACTCCGTAGACTAACAAAACACTGACTATTTCACTGTCAAACTCCATTACATCTCTCTTGTCACATCTCCACCATTCCATGAAGTTTAGTGGCCTTAACAGTGAAGGCTGCCTTTTCTTGTTTACAGAATAGCATTAAACTTGATTCCTTTTTAAATGACCACAACCCAATGTCAAATGAGTGTAGGGAAGATTTTGAATAGCAGAAGGACTGTACGCATCTGCCCATCAGTTTACAGCCTACCTCTATCTTTATAGCTGAAAATATTGCTCCAGCTATATTGTGAGATGTTGCATCCAGGGAAAAACTGCTTTTGTCAAGAAAGTTTTGCGTGAATGTATTGGTTGTGTATTTTCTGACTAGAATGTTTTAACTCTGAGTTAGATTGCCTGCTATTTGAAACAATAATATTCCTGTTGAAACACTTAAATGCATTTCAGTGGCAGGCTCAGAACTACAGTTGATGTCACTCTTCTTTCAGTCTCTGCTGTGTTCCTCCTCCTCAGCACCACTGTCATTGTAAAATGGTTTTTTCCATAAAAGTACATGTTATAAGCTTTGTCCTTGCCTTCAAATTGTTTGTTTGATACTAATTTGTGACTGGGTTAACTGTGTTGATCCAGTCATCCAATTTAAAAATCTGAACATAGTTGCCCATTCTTGGTGCAAGAATGTTTAAAACACACACACACACACACACACACACACACACACACACACAAACGCGCGCGCGCGGAGAGGGAGAATAAATTCAGTATTCATTTCTTGTATTGTTCGCAACCACGTATCAGTTTCCAGCTGTTCTGCTCCTTCAGCAAACTGTCCCACCCTTTTTTTATTTCACAAAAAATCTTGAAAATGCACATGCTGAAATCTAAAAGCCATACGATTGCACTGAATTACCACGAACTGTTAATTTATGCTTAATGATTATTCTTGTAAAAGAAACTCCCATATTATACGTTGCTTTCATCCATCATGTCCTTTGTTGATCCGTGGTCTCAGTGCATCTCATGTATTCTCAGGTGCTAAGTCTTGTGCAATGCATAACTCAAAAAAATTTACAGTCATTAATAAAATAAAAACTTTTTCATTCTCTAGCACATCTTGCACATCAAATTCTGTTTTGGGAGTAACTTCGGCAAATGTATGTTGTTTTCAAAGCGTGAGAATTTGAACTATGCCAGCAGCCTGAAACGTCCTAGGTATTAATACAATAAACACAGCTTATTTTTGACATTACACATATATTTAATTTCATACAATACATGTGAAGGACAGAACTTGTGTAGCCTTTCTCGGCATTATTTATGATGATTCCATTTTTATGAACAATATTTCAACAATCGATCCCATCATCTTCTGTACATGTTGGGGGCTGTATTGTATTTGCACTAACTACCTGGATTCCAACCAGACTACACCCACAGATGCTCTTTTTTTTTCCCCGCCCTGCATTCTTACTCCATGAAATACATTCTCTCAGTGTTTGCCAACTCTGGTGGGTGAAGTGGCCTGCAATATTTTAATAAATTGGGTGCTAGACCCCAAGCCTTGTTTAAATTGTAACATCCATTCAGGTGCATTAGGTTTTCCAACATTTTTTCAATGGATTCCACAACTTCATTGTCCCTGAAACCTTCCAGTTGCACCATGAAATATTGTCACAGTATTTAATTTCTCAGTTATATTCAGGGCAGTACTCGGTGACCATTGATTTGCTTGGATCTTTTATTCGGGTATGTCGTTGATGTTTCTTGCATTTCTGCATGCCATTGTACATGGGATCCAGAGTAGTTAACAACAGTAAACAAAGATAGAAAGTCTTCTATGTAATGTGAAATGTGACACACACCTCAGAAAGCTGGATGTGTACCATATTCAACATGAACATGGAATGTTTTACATGGGGCATAATATTAAAACATTTGAGGACACACTCACCTAAAACAGGATCTGGTTTCATCTCCAGTACTGACAGTGTTGAGCATCAATGTAAAAAGTTAAAGTATTGCGCAATACATTTAAAACAGGCATGCACCAAGCAAAGTTGTGAGGAATGGGAAAGACTTACTGTAGTTCAGAAGCCATGTTAGAAAGCTGTCACAAAAACAACAAGTGTCACTGCTAATTTAACTGTAGCCAAACCTTCACAGGCAAATAAAAACTGAACAAAGCAAAAATTAGCATAAGGACAGTCATTTGGGAAGCAGTCAGCAAATTCGAAAGTAAAATACTAAGAAGTTTCGGTCTTATGTTAAATCAGTTAACGAAAATAGCACTCTAACCAGCCGCTCTGTGACCATAATGACGTCAAAACAGAGGATGACACACAGAAGGCCAAAATGCTAAATGTCCCTTTCCTTTTTCGGTTGAAGTTATTTTTATATGCTATGTAGCTGTGTTATTAGTTATTCTTGTGTGCATCTTTGTTCCAATGGTAAATGTACAATTCTGTTTATCATTGCATTGAAAAGGCATATTTTTGAGGTTTTGGATGGCACAAGTATTAATTTATTATAGTGTCAGTTTTTGTTGGTTTCCTGTATATTTTGAAAGTATGCATGTTGTTAATATTGCTTATTTTTAGGTCCAAGAAGGCAGTGGACTTATTCATTTCCATTTCCATGATAAATTTTATTTTTCGGTGTAATGTATAAGTTCTTGCTGGGTTAGTTGGGTGGCTAGCTTTGTTCCCTTAGTGAGGTGTAATTTAACAGCTGCATATCCGTAATAATAGATGATTTTGTTTAAGAGTGGTTTTTCGCATGTGGAAAATTTTTCTTCTATCTTATTTAAGAAGATATCGTAACAATACAAGAGAAGGAAAGTTGCTACTCACCATATAGCGGAGATGCTGAGCCGCGATAGGCACAATCAAAAGATTCACACAATCTTTTTATTGTGCTTATCGCGGCTCAGCATCTCCGCTATAAGGTGAGTAGCAACTTTCCTTCTCTCTTTCCATTGATTGATTAAGAAGATATCGGCTATTTTTTCTGGCTGTTATGCTGCCACACCTACTCCTCCTGTTTGTGGATTTTTCTATTGACTGCAAAGTTTTTAAAATGAACATACTTTAAAAAAAGGACACACACACACACACACACACACACACACACACACACACACACTATCTAGAAAGTTTTATTGACCTTCTAAGACAATGAACCATATAGAACCAAAACCCACAGGTTACACACATAACAATTACAGACAGCAACCTATACATCGTCTGTGATAAATATAGTAATTAAAGGTACCTTCACAAGCCAAGATTGTTTAAAATTTATTCTATATATTGGTATACTATATAGATTAATGCTATTTCCTGTGTGAGATGATTGTCATTCAACTCACATCCACACTGAGTAACTTAGACATCAGGTGACATTTGCATTGTATATGAACACAGTATTACTGTGGTTAAAATTTTATGAGTTTTGTTATTGTTCATTTTTAACATCAATATGTTTATAATATTGTGTAAACAGCACTGTTTTTAAAAAATGATAAGAAAATCAAAACATAACTAAGAGCATTGTGATATAAATTACAAACATGGCACAGATTACACCATAACTCCAAAATCCTTCCTTGAAGATAACTATCTCTTTAAGTTCTTCTCTATATTTAACATACTGCAAGCCTAATAATTCTTTGTTTCCTATTATGTCATAAATA
Source organism: Schistocerca serialis cubense (assembly GCF_023864345.2). Classification (NCBI taxonomy): domain Eukaryota; kingdom Metazoa; phylum Arthropoda; class Insecta; order Orthoptera; family Acrididae; genus Schistocerca; species Schistocerca serialis. The sequence continues at coordinate 390,037,047 of NC_064638.1, forward strand.
TTTTTATCATACAAAATTTATCAAAGATATATGCTTCAATAATATACAAAATTTCTATACATTTTTCTGATTTCGTTTCTATATTCATGTAAATAAAAAAGCTCCTTAGTAATGTATTAATGTTGTTGTTGTGGTCTTCAGTCCAGAGACTGGTTTAATGCAGCTCTCCATGCTACTCTATTCTGTGCAAGCTTCTTCATCTCCGAGTAACTACGGCAACCTACGTCCTTCTGAATCCGCCTAGTGTAGTCATCTCTTGGTCTCCCTCTACAATTGTTACCTTCCAAGCTTCCCTCCAATACTAAATTGATGAGCCCTTGATCCCTCAGAATGTGTCTTACCAACCAATCCCTTCTTCTAGTCAACTTGTGTCACAATTTCCTCTTCATTAGTTATGTGACCTACCCATCTAATCTTCAGCATTCTTCTGTAGCACCACATTTCAAAAGCTTCTATTCTCTTCTTGTCTAAACTATTTAGAGTCCACGTTTCTCTTCCATTCATGGCTACACTCCATACAAATACTTTCAGAAAAGACCCCCTGACACTTAAATCTGTACTCAATGCTAACAAATTTCTCTTCTTCAGAAACGCTTTCCTTGTCATAGCCAGTCTACATTATATATCCTCTCTTCTTTGACCACCATCAGGTATTTTGCTCCCCAAATAACAAAACTCATTTACTACTTTACGTGTCTCATTTCCTAATCTAATTCCCTCAGCATTGTCTTATTTCAATTGACTACATTCCATTATCCTTGTTTTGCTTTTGTTGATGTCCATTTTATATCATCCTTCGAAGAGACTCTTTCCATGCTGTTCAACTGCTCTTCTAGATCCTTTGCTGTTTCCGACAGAGTTACAATGTCATCAGCAAACATCAACATTTTTATTTCTTCTACATGGATTTTAATTCTTATTCTCAAATTTTTCTTTTGTTTCTTTTACTGCTTGCTCAATATACAGAATGAATAACATCCGGGATAGGTTACAACCCTGTCTCACTCCCATCTCAACCACTGCTTCCCTTTCATACCCCTCTCTCAAAATCTATCTCTAAGTCTGCAACTGCTAGAAACTTAGATTTGCCTTTCCTTAACCTAGTTTCTAAGATAAGTCATAGGTTCAGTATGTCACACCAAGTGCACAGTCCCCACACCATTACAGAGTATCCACTAGCTTGAACAGACCTCGGCTGACATGATGCAGGTCCACGGATTCATGAGGTTGTCTGCATACCTGAACACATCCATTCGCTCGATACAATTTGAAGTTGGATTCTTCTGACCAGGCAACTTGTTCCCAGTCATCAACAGTCCAATGTCAGTGTTGACAGGCCCAGGAGAGGCGTAAAGCTTTGTGTTGTGCAGTCATCAAAGGTACACAAGTGGGCCTTCAGCTCCGAAAGCCCATATCGATGATGTTCTGTTGAATGGTTTGCACGCTGACACTCATTGATGGCCTAGCATTGAAATCTGAAGCAATTTGCGGAAGGGTTGCACTTCTGTCATGTTGAACAATTCTCTTCATTCGTCGTTTGTCCCTTTCTTGCAGGATCTTTTTCTGGCTGCAGGGATGCCAGAGATTTGATGTTTTACTGGATTACTGATATTCACGGTATACTCGTGAAATGATCGTATGAGAAAATCTCCACTTCATCGCTATTTTGGAGCTGCTGTGTCTCATTGCTCATGGGCCGACTAGAAAACCACGTTCAAACTTCCTTAAATCTTGATAACCTGCCATTGTAGCAGCAGTAACAGATCTAACAACTGCGTCAGACACGTGTTGTCTTATATAGACATTGCTGACTGCTGCACCATATTCTGCCTATTTACATCTCTCTGTATTTGAATACGCATACCTTTACCAGTTTCTTTGGCACTTTAATGTATAAATAAATGTAAACATACAGCATCTTTGAAGTATGTTCAATAGCTGTGAAACTTCAAACAAGCTGTCAAAATTATTTTAAGTAGGTAACATTTCACAATCGATAGAAAAAACAACCTCGTGAAGATGCAGTATGTACATACATTAAGAAAACTTAAATGTAAATGAAATTGTCAAACATCCTTTACTAACTACCACCAAGTACACAATATCTGCACTCTCTGTATTAACTGCAGGCCGTACTAGAAAACAGAACTAATGCTGAACTAGACCTATAGTACGGGATCAATAAACCTTTCAGCAGCTAATTGTAATTATTTTTATATAAAACTATAGGTCTGTGTGTCTGGAGTTGGTCTGTTGTAGAATTGTGGAACATTTTTTTTCTGTTTGTGTAGTATGCCATTTCTAGAAACTAAAAATCTCCTCTTAAGGAACTAACATGGGTTCTGTAAACAAAGATAATGTGGAACCCAGCTAGCTCTGTCCATTTGCAAGACTCAAAAAACAATAGATACCAGCACCCAGATTTACACCATCTTCCTTGACTTCTGGGAGATATTCAGTAAATTCCATGCATATGAAGATGTTGTGTACACAGGGAACTCACAATGCTAAAAAATTGTAGCGAGATGCAGGAAGACTTGCAGAGAATGACTGTTGCTGTAGGTATTATCAATTGACTCCCAACTTAAACAAATGTAACATATTGTGCATACACTGAGGTGATAAGTCGTGAGATAGTGAGATGCACATATACAGATGGCAATAGTATTGTGTACACAAATTGTAAAGGGACAGTGCATTGGTGGAGCTGTCATTTGTACTCAGCTGATTCATGTGAAAAGGTTTTTGATATGATTGTGGCCATATTAATTGACTATGAAATGCAGAATGGTAGTTGGAGCTAGAAGCATGGGACATTACATTTCAGAAATCATTATGGAATTCCATGTTCTGAGACCCACAATATCAAGAATATGCCAAGAATACCAAATTTCAAGCATTACCTCTCACTACCAACAAAGCAGTAGCCAGTGGCCTTCACTTAATGACCAAGAGTAGCGGCATTTGCATATATTTCTCAGTACCAACATCCAAGCATAACTATGTGAAATAACCACAGAAATCAGTGTGGGATGTATGACAGATGTATCCATTAGAACAGTGTGGTGAAATTTAGCACTAATGGGCCATGGCAGCAGCTAAGAGATATGAGTGCCTTTGCTAGCAGCACATCACCGCCTGCAGTGCCTCTCTTGGGCTCGTGCCCATATCATTTGGACCCTAGACAACAAGAAAAACTGAAGCCTGGTCAGATGTATCCCAACATCAGTCGATAAGGCCTTATGGTAGGTTTTGAGTGTGATGCAGACCCCACAAAGCCATGGACCCAAGTTGTCAACAACACACTGCGCAAGCTGGTGGTGGCTCCGTAAAAGTATAGGCTGTGTTTATATACAGTGGACCGGGTCCTGGTTATGTTTGGCTATTTGGAGACCATTTGTAGCTATTTGTGGACTTCATGTTCTCAAGAAATGATGGAATTATTACGGATGACAATGCGCCGTGTCACCAAGTCACAGTTGTTTGCGATTGGTTTGAAAAACATTCTTGATAATTTAGACAAATGATTTGGCTACCCAGACCACCTACCATGAGTCCCTCTGAACATTCGTGTTACACAACCGAGGTGCCAGTTCATGCACAAAATCCTGCACTGGTGACACCTTCACAATTATGGACGGCCAAAAAAATAGCATGGCTCAGTATTTCTGCAGGGGACTTAGAACAACTTGTTGAGTTCATGCCATGTCGAGTTGCTGCACTACATCTAGTAAAAGGAGCTCTGACACAATACTTGGAGGTATTCCATGACTTTAACCACCTCAGTGTAAATAATCAAAGACCTATTACTGTATGATTATATGATTACTCTGCAATCGCTGGACGCAGCCACATCCATTAAATATCCAAGAGTATGGGTATGTTGTGATTTGAAGTGGAACAAACACACAAAACTAATAGTAGGTAAGGCAGATGCCAGACTCAGTCCATTGTAAAAATCCTAAGGAAATGTAGTCCACCCACAACGAAGGTATCCTACAAAACCTTTGTTTGACCAATAGTTGATTAATGGTAGTCAGTGTGGGACCCATACCAGATAGGACTGATAGAAGAAACAGAGAAGATCCAAAGAACAGCAGCATATTTCATTAGTTTCATTTAGTAAGCACAAAAGCCTCGTGTAGATGCTCAGGCAACTCCATTGGCTTGGCTATTCCTCAGCATTTAGATGCTACCATGCATTTTGTTGGTACCATACTGGCCCTGAGAGAGCACCTGGGGGGATCTGAGCATTGGTTGATGCAGATATCTTCTTTTAGTGGCTTCCCCTCCATATCTCATTTGAAGCAGTAGTGGTATGAGTGCTATCTACCTTAGCGATCAGTTTGTAATGTTTGTTCACCTCCAGGTAGGCACTCAGCACAATGGTGGTCCATCTGGTTACATTTGAAACAATAATCAAAGAGGCTTCTGCTATGCACTAACATTTCATCGCAGTCTTTTCTGACCTACCTAAGGAATACAACACTTGTTGGTACCATCACATTTTACTTAGCCTCCACACCTGGGTATTCCAAGGTTCCCTTCCAGTTTTGTCAACCTTTACCCAGTTCGTTGTTTTGGATTAGAGATAGTACCGATTTCAGTTTTTCTGGACCCAAGACAACTGCATCATGCAGAGCTCTGTCAGGCTGCTGGTTACCCCTGCACTATATGTTGACAACTTGTACATTTGGTACAGCTCTCACTCTGTAGCCGTGGCTCAATACCAGCTCCCAGGCTTCATCTGAAGGGGCCCCCTTTCTTGGACCCTTTCTCATGGTTTCTAGTTCCCTCATTTCTGTCATTGTGCCATGGTCTATGCTGACACAGAACTCTTCTTGGATACACAGTGTTGCACAATCCAAATTTTTGGGACTCCTCTTTGATATAAAGCAGTCTCGGCTGCCCCATATTCATCAACTGAAGACCGACTGCTTGCAGAAGCTTAATGCAGCCTTCTTCTTTGCCCATACCTCTTGTGGTGCAGCTTGGGCTGCTTGCCTCAGTATTTACCAGGTCTTATACAGATTAGAGTCCCCCCCATGAACCATGGACCTTGCCGTTGGTGGGGAGGCTTGCGTGCCTCAGCGATACAGATAGCCGTACCGTAGGTGCAACCACAACGGAGGGGTATCTGTTGAGAGGCCAGACAAACGTGTGGTTCCTGAAGAGGGGCAGCAGCCTTTTCAGTAGTTGCAAGGGCAACAGTCTGGATGATTGACTGATCTGGCCTTGTAACAATAACCAAAACGGCCTTGCTGTGCTGGTACTGCGAACGGCTGAAAGCAAGGGGAAACTACAGCCGTAATTTTTCCCGAGGGCATGCAGCTTTACTGTATGATTACATGATGATGGCGTCCTCTTGGGTAAAATATTCCGGAGGTAAAATAGTCCCCCATTCGGATCTCCGGGCGGGGACTACTCAAGAGGATGTCGTTATCAGGAGAAAGAAAACTGGCGTTCTACGGATCGGAGTGTGGAATGTCAGATCCCTTAATCGTGCAGGTAGGTTAGAAAATTTAAAAAGGGAAATGGATAGGTTGAAGTTAGATATAGTGGGAATTAGTGAAGTTCGGTGGCAGGAGGAACAAGACTTCTGGTCAGGTGACTACAGGGTTATAAACACAAAATCAAATAGGGGTAATGCTGGAGTAGGTTTAATAATGAATAGAAAAATAGGAATTCGCGTAAGCTACTACAAACAGCATAGTGAACGCATTATTGTGGCCAAGATAGATACGAAGCCCACACCTACTACAGTAGTACAAGTTTATATGCCAACTAGCTCTGCAGATGACGAAGAAATTGAAGAAATGTATGATGAAATAAAAGAAATTATTCAGATTGTGAAGGGAGACGAAAATTTAATAGTCATGGGTGACTGGAATTCGAGTGTAGGAAAAGGGAGAGAAGGAAACATAGTAGGTGAATATGGATTGGGGGACAGAAATGAAAGAGGAAGCCGCCTGGTAGAATTTTGCACAGAGCACAACATAATCATAACTAACACTTGGTTTAAGAATCATGAAAGAAGGTTGTATACATGGAAGAACCCTGGAGATACTAAAAGGTATCAGATAGATTATATAATGGTAAGACAGAGATTTAGGAACCAGGTTTTAAATTGTAAGACATTTCCAGGGGCAGATGTGGACTCTGACCACAATCTATTGGTTATGACCTGTAGATTAAAACTGAAGAAACTGCAAAAAGGTGGGAATTTAAGGAGATGGGACCTGGATAAACTAAAAGAACCAGAGGTTGTACAGAGATTCAGGGAGAGCATAAGGGAGCAATTGACAGGAATGGGGGAAATAAATACAGTAGAAGAAGAATGGGTAGCTTTGAGGGATGAAGTAGTGAAGGCAGCAGAGGATCAAGTAGGTAAAAAGACGAGGGCTAGTAGAAATCCGTGGGTAACAGAAGAAATATTGAATTTAATTGATGAAAGGAGAAAATATAAAAATGCAGTAAGTGAAACAGGCAAAAAGGAATACAAACGTCTCAAAAATGAGATCGACAGGAAGTGCAAAATGGCTAAGCAGGGATGGCTAGAGGACAAATGTAAGGATGTAGAGGCCTATCTCACTAGGGGTAAGATAGATACTGCCTACAGGAAAATTAAAGTGACCTTTGGAGAAAGGAGAACCACTTGCATGAATATCAAGAGCTCAGATGGAAACCCAGTTCTAAGCAAAGAAGGGAAAGCAGAAAGATGGAAGGAGTATATAGAGGGTCTATACAAGGGCGATGTACTTGAGGACAATATTATGGAAACGGAAGAGGATGTAGATGAAGATGAAATGGGAGATACGATACTGCGTGAAGAGTTTGACAGAGCACTGAAAGACCTGAGTCGAAACAAGGCCCCCGGAGTAGACAATATTCCATTGGAACTACTGACGGCCGTGGGAGAGCCAGTCCTGACAAAACTCTACCATCTGGTGAGCAAGATGTATGAAACAGGCGAAATACCCTCAGACTTCAAGAAGAAAATAATTCCAATCCCAAAGAAAGCAGGTGTTGACAGATGTGAAAATTACCGAACTATCAGCTTAATAAGTCACAGCTGCAAAATACTAACACGAATTCTTTACAGACGAATGGAAAAACTAGTAGAAGCCAACCTCGGGGAAGATCAGTTTGGATTCCGTAGAAACACTGGAACACGTGAGGCAATACTGACCTTACGACTTATCTTAGAAGAAAGATTAAGGAAAGGCAAACCTACGTTTCTAGCATTTGTAGACTTAGAGAAAGCTTTTGACAATGTTGACTGGAATACTCTCTTTCAAATTCTAAAGGTGGCAGGGGTAAAATACAGGGAGCGAAAGGCTATTTACAATTTGTACAGAAACCAGATGGCAGTTGTAAGAGTCGTGGGACATGAAAGGGAAGCAGTGGTTGGGAAGGGAGTAAGACAGGGTTGTAGCCTCTCCCCGATGTTGTTCAATCTGTATATTGAGCAAGCAGTAAAGGAAACAAAAGAAAAATTCGGAGTAGGTATTAAAATTCATGGAGAAGAAATAAAAACTTTGAGGTTCGCCGATGACATTGTAATTCTGTCAGAGACAGCAAAGGACTTGGAAGAGCAGTTGAATGGAATGGACAGTGTCTTGAAAGGAGGATATAAGATGAACATCAACAGAAGCAAAACAAGGATAATGGAATGTAGTCTAATTAATTCGGGTGATGCTGAGGGAATTAGATTAGGAAATGAGGCACTTAAAGTAGTAAAGGAGTTTTGCTATTTGGGGAGCAAAATAACTGATGATGGTCGAAGTAGAGAGGATATAAAATGTAGGCTGGCAATGGCAAGGAAAGCGTTTCTGAAGAAGAGAAATTTGTTAACATCCAGTATTGATTTAAGTGTCAGGAAGTCATTTCAGAAAGTATTCGTATGGAGTGTAGCCATGTATGGAAGTGAAACATGGACGATAAATAGTTTGGACAAGAAGAGAATAGAAGCTTTCGAAATGTGGTGCTACAGAAGAATGCTGAAGATTAGATGGGTTGATCACGTAACTAATGAGGAAGTATTGAATAGGATTGGGGAGAAGAGAAGTTTGTGGCACAACTTGAACAGAAGAAGGGATCGGTTGGTAGGGCATGTTCTGAGGCATCAAGGGATCACCAATTTAGTATTGGAGGGCAGTGTGGAGGGTAAAAATCGTAGAGGGAGACCAAGAGATGAATACACTAAGCAGATTCAGAAGGATGTAGGTTGCAGTAGGTACTGGGAGATGAAAAAGCTTGCACAGGATAGAGTAGCATGGAGAGCTGCGTCAAACCAGTCTCAGGACTGAAGACCACAACAACAACAACATACAGATTAGACTATGGTTGCCAAATTTATGGCCCAGCAGCACCTTTAGGTTCCAAATTATTAAGTTCAGTCCATCATTGTGGAGTTCACCTGGCCACTGGCACCTTCCGGACTAGCCCAGCAGGGATTCTCCTTACTGATTTGGAAATCTTCCTTCTTCAGTTCTGATGGTACTATTTATTGCTCACTTATGTAATCACCATCTGACAGTTTCCTAATCATTCCACTTATCACATTCTTTTCACATACAAGAAGCTTCGAACCACTGACACTCGCTCCCTTTCAGGATTTCTTGTTGGAATGTGCCTGGCAGCCCTCTGCCAGTAGCTCTGCCTTGCAGCCCTCTGCTGGTAGCTCTGCCTAATCTCCTTAGAATGCACTCTCTGTGTTTTCCCACGTATGTGCCCTTGGTTAGTACACAGGCCCCTAATTAGGATCAATCTGTTTTGAGGTCCTAAGTTCCAGTAGCCCCATGACTAATTAACATCTGTTCCTTTCAGTCCTTCAGGAGTATCAGGCTGTGTCATTTGCTCTGACACTTCTAAAACTGTGGATAGGGAGGTATATGGTTTTACATCTACCACCAGCCAAGAGCAGCTTCTATTGATGTTAACATAAAGGATGTCCCAGAAATGCTGCGACAGACTTTGAGAGGTTGTAGAGATTGTCTGGAGGAATGAATTGAGAAGATGTACCTGTGTCCAAAACTGCCATCCTACGATAGTACAGAGCGTCGAAGTTACAGGTGCCAGTGTTTGCCACTAGGCCATCCCTTTGGTAGCAAATGCGACTATACGCTCACAGACCATATGCAGAACATCTCTCTGTGTTGTTTGTTATTCGATGATCACAGCCGACCGCCACAATTGCCAGTGGGGAAGATGGAGCTAGCTGCCATGTAGAAAGGTCTTGTTGCCTATGAATGTGATGGTCTGTTGCCTTCATGTATGATAGTGTCAGGTGTGGGTTTCCATATCCAGTTTTTCTCCTGGGACCCTCTAAAATCTCCAAATGTTTTTTGCTGTACAGGAGAAAAATAAACACAGATGGAAACTCACATCCGAAACATTCATCCACCAGGGCCACAGAGTATTGCATTCATAGGGTACAAGGCCTGCTATGCAGCTGTTATTCCCATCTTTTCCACTGGGAATCATGGGAGCCAGTCGCTGTCACTGAAAAACAAAGAACATTGCAAGATGTTCTACCTATGGTCCATAAGTGTACAAAGGCACATTTGCTGCGAAGGGGGTGGTGTTTTGGCAGGCACCGGTGCCTGTAACATTGATGGTCTGTAATGTCATTGGATGTCATTTCTGGGCACAATTTGTTCCTGTATAATCTTTTCATGGCAGAGCTGTTAGCCATTAACAGAGTCCTACTTTTTATTGTGCAGGTCTCACTTGACTGCATTTTAATTTCATAGTGACTTGATGAGCAGCCTACATGCCACTTGTCACTTTGCTATTCATGACCCTCTCTCTGACCTTGTTGCCCTCCCTCCTCAGTAGTCTCACACAACGTCCCAAGTCGTGTACGTATCTCAGGGAATGAACTTGCCAGTCTTTTGGCCAGAGATGAGATTATTCTCCCCACATTTTCTTTTATGATCCCCGGTACAAATAAGGCCTCTACTCACTCAGAAGATGGAACAGTATGTGGTATTATACTGCCTCCTCTAATAAACTACACACTATCAGTGAGACTACTGCTGCATGGCACTCCTCCCTCTGTCCAACCTAGATGGAATCCACCATCCTCTATCACATCCACATCAGCCGTAACAGACAACCCTTCGTTTTATTTTATGTAATGAGCCACCACCATGTTGTGGTTGTGGTGGAATGCACCCTCAGTTTGGCTCTTCCAAATTCTTTGTTTCTAATATTGGTGGACAACTCACATAAGTTGAACTGATATTCCGTTTTCTCTGTGAAAGTGGATTTTATTCTCAGATATAATGTTTTAAATTATCTCTAGGGCACTGCCTCTGTTATCCCCTTTTTAATCTTTCTTAATTGCTTTTAGATACAGTTTCACTCTTTGTCTGCAGCAACCTATATCCCATTTACAGCATATCACTGTTGAATAGTGGGTGCTGTTCCTCATTTTAACGCTTTGGGTATAACAGATCGGCAGGTGGGATGGCTGTGGGAGAGATGGCTCCTATTGTACTCAGATCCCTGTGGGGCATCTACCTGCTGCCTTAACTATTTCTCTCATCTTGTTTTGTTATTCAAGGTCCATCTGATGTACATTACATTTTTAGCCTTCTTGCTTTTACAGTTCTGAATCTCCTAACTACAAGGCATTCTTTTCTTCGTAACTGTCCTCACGTTAATCAGGTTTGTGGGATGTCAGATGTGGATGTGGTTTCACTTGGCACCGATGAGACCTGGGAAAACCTTCATCTACTCTGACCTGCTTACTGCCCCGATCCACGCACTTTCGCTTCCCTGTAAATTATTTCTCAACTCTGGCATTAGAATGCTTTCAATGCCTTGATTCTTACTACTCCTACACATTTTCGTCGGCTAAAAAAATTTCAGACACATGTCACCAATTCCAGATGAACTACCCTTTGTCTGAGGGACTAGTAAATAAGCTCTTTAGGCCCTTCCTTAATCCCAGTCAACAAAGTACTGTCTTCAACACACCATAAGATGGTTTACAGAATATAGATACATATGTAGATACTGGGTGAAAGCCAAGTTTCTGGGATGGTGTAGTTAATGAGTCTGTCAGAACAGATATGTCAGAAAACCTAGTCAATGGAAATAGAGGTTTCAATTCAAACAGGGTTTGGTGCCCAGCATCCAGTGTATTAAGATATTGTTAGCCATCTCATCCAACAGACCTGGTATATGGAGAGAGAATATGTTGTTGTTGTTGTGGTCTTCAGTCCTGAGACTGGTTTGATGCAGCTCTCCATGCTACTCTATCCTGTGCAAGCTTTTTCATCTCCCAGTACCTACTGCAACCTACATCCTTCTGAATCTGCTTAGTGTATTCATCTCTTGGTCTCCCTCTACGATTTTTACCTTCCACGCTCCCCTCCAATACTAAATTGGTGATCCCTTGATGCCTCAGAACATGTACTACCAACCGATCCCTTCTTCTGGTCAAGTTGTGCCACAAACTTCTCTTCTCCCCAATCCTATTCAATACTTCCTCATTAGTTATGTGATCTACCCATCTAATCTTCAGCATTCTTCTGTAGCACCACATTTCGAAAGCTTCTATTCTCTTCTTGTCCAAACTATTTATCGTCCATGTTTCACTTCCATACATGGCTACACTCCACACGAATACTTTCAGAAATGACTTCCTGACACTTAAATCAATACTGGATGTTAACAAATTTCTCTTCTTCAGAAACGCTTTCCTTGCCATTGCCAGCCTACATTTTATATCCTCTCTACTTCGACCATCATCAGTTATTTTGCTCCCCAAATAGCAAAACTCCTTTACTACTTTAAGTGCCTCATTTCCTAATCTAATTCCCTCAGCATCACCCGACTTAATTAGACTACATTCCATTATCCTTGTTTTGCTTTTGTTGATGTCCATCTTATATCCTCCTTTCAAGACACTGTCCATTCCATTCAACTGCTCTTCCAAGTCCTTTGCTGTCTCTGACAGAATTACAATGTCATCGGCGAACCTCAAAGTTTTTATTTCTACTCCATGAATTTTAATACCTACTCCGAACTTTTCTTTTGTTTCCTTTACTGCTTGCTCAATATACAGATTGAACAACATCGGGGAGAGGCTACAACCCTGTCTTACTCCCTTCCCAACCACTGCTTCCCTTTCATGTCCCTCGACTCTTATAACTGCCATCTGGTTTCTGTACAAATTGTAAATAGCCTTTCGCTCCCTGTATTTTACCCCTGCCACCTTTAGAATTTGAAAGAGAGAGAATATACATATCACAATATAGCAATGCAGGTCCTGAAAAGTAAATGAGCATCTAAGGGGATAGTGGATGGTGGGAGTTGAACTTGGCTATAAACAAATATTGTGCATAAAAATTGAATCTGCAACTTGGCTGAACACCCAAAAGGACAACACTAATTTGTGAAGGAGTTGCAATAAACCATTGGAATTACAGTGAGCAGGATGTACCCTGAAATCTAAGTCTACCATATTAGTTATTTTGTTCTGTAGTTAGTCTAACTTAAAGCCAATATTACAGATATATTTTTGGGTTTGTAGCATAGTTGACTTTCCTTTTTTGCACACACTATTTCAGTGATTGGCCGAGTTGGCTCAAGTAGACTAGAGCAAGTAATTATTGTGTGCATTTGCTGCCTAGACTCAGAGAGAATACTGTGTAATAGTATGCAGAAGGCGCACTCATTTTGAATTTGTCACAGCTGTGTTGCAGTTCAAAGGATGTGTTTGCACATCAAACACTAGCCCCAATCTCTGGACCAAGTACTCACACTCTTGGGGAAAACATTAAACATCACAAGTGATTGATAGTAAATAGAGCGTGGAGTCTTCCTAATCACTGATTTGTGAAGTGAATGTAAACTGATCAGGAGTGTGACAGTGGTGTGAAGCTGCGTGCAACTTTTGAGTGGAAAGCAAAATGGCAAGCATTTGGAGAGAACGTGGTGGAAAGCTGCGTTGGGCTGTATATGAACTGCCCCATGTTATGGTAGAAAATATTGGGGAGGATTGATGGTTAAAGGTGACAACTTTACCTGTGCAAATTTCCCGTGTCTCTCCTGCATTTAATTGTGTCAGTCAAGCTTGATTTCTTGATATTGTGTGCCCCTTGGATCTCACCTGTGCTAACAAAGTACCACCAAAACTTACATTATGTGTATACTGCAAGGTTCGGATTGGTTCATGACTGTGGGGCAAAACGTGACGTGAGACTCTAGAAACAAAACCACTTTGCACGGTGTATGCACACATTGTTGATGCAGACGAAGACTGTAATAGTCCTGATCCCTCAGAAATCCTGCACCCTGCCTTGGGACATACAGGGTGTATTGCTGGTCAGTTTTTTGAAGAAATGTTCACCCTTAAGTCTAAACACTTATTTCACTACTTGACATAAACTGTCATGTAATCCAAAAAATGGGATGTGTTAAAGTATGGTTATGTTTCCAACCCAGTAATGCTTGCTCACATATTACAGCTGCAACACTGATCGTTACATAGTTTGGCTGAGAAATAATTGTTTTTTGCACAATACTGTCATGCCCTCAACCCATTTGATCTCATTTAGCATCTTTCAATATAACAACATTGTCATACAAGCTTTTCCATCATGATTATTATTTTAAAATTATTGTTCTGTGATATGGTTTCACAAAATGTTTCATCAAGGTACACCAAGTGTTTGTGTGGCAATTAGTTGACACATAGTCCAAAGAATGTACGTCTCTTTACAATGAAGTATTTGATGTATTGTGTTTTTTATACCAGTTGTATGTGTACAGCAGTTTAATCATAAGATACACAGGTTGCTAGTTTAAAGCCATTGTCCCTGCTGTACTTTTCATTAGCATAATTATTTCACATTATGTTGGTGGATATGCGGGATAGTAGGCAAATACTTCAACACAGTAGTTACTGTGATTTATCGCTTGTTAACAAGTCCTCCCTTTCTCCATGTAGAATATTTAAACATTAGTCACATGTTACCCACATAAATACTAGAGTGGCAGGTACCATACCCTGAGGAAGAGCAGGAAAATCACCCAGCTACACACCTAGAATTTCCAGAAAATGGTGTGCAAATAACTTCCTGGCAGATTAAAACTGTGTATCAGACTGGGGCTTGCAGTTGGAAACTTTGCTTTCAGCGGGCAATTGCTGTACCAACTGGGTTACCCGGGCAAGACTGCTGACCTGCCTTCACATCTTACTTCTGCAATAACCTCTCGCCTTCCTCCCAAAATTTGTATGGGTTTCAAAAAGGTGGAGCACAGCAGGTTTTAGTAAGCAAATCTAGATTTCAAGTAGTGCCTAGCCATTATCAGTGCACTATTTCATAATATCAATGTATGTCCTAGTACTTTCGAAAGCCATATCACAGTCATTGAGTGCAACCACTTTCCTAATGGAAGGTAATTTGATTGTATGAGTTTTCCTGTATACTTAGTCCTGCTGAGTATCCCGGAAGAAGTATGAATATTCAAGTTAGGAGAGAGATATTGATGGAAGTTATGTTGTGAAGGCATGTTATCAGTTGTGCCTGGAGAGCTCAGTCAGTAAAGTGGTTACCCGCAGAAGGCAAAAGTTTCAGATTCAAGTCCTGAAGTGGTTCACAGTTTTAATCTGTCAGGAAGTTTCGAATCAATGCACATTACGCTGCAAAGTGAAAAATTCATTTTGGATTGTTAAATAGTTTGGGACATGATGTTTATTTCATATTTGAAATGAGATCTTGTAAAGGTTTATCTCTGCATTTATATTTGTATTTATTGTCAAACAGACTAAAGTGTTACAATAGAGAATGTTGGTAAAAAATAAACTTGTGATATTACAAGAATGATCAAACTTAAGTCAGTAATTTTAGTCTTTTGAGTTGTGTAATGTAGCCAAGTATTGATGATTCACTGCGCTCTTGTTATTTTAGTTTGTTTAAGTTCATGCCGATAGAATTTGGTTATACAATGAGCATATTCATGTCATAGTTCATAGGCAAGGCAGATGGAGTTATCCAAATAAGAACGTGCACCACATGAAACTTTCAGAATATTTTGTATAGGGGATAGAAGTACTCATAATATATTACTTAATATTAAATGTAAGCACAGGGAGTTCAGTAACTTTCAGTCAAAAGTTGAATGTTTACCTGAGCACTGTATCCTATCCTTCTTGCCCTACATCATGGTGCTATTGAAAATTATTTGTTTGGATCAAGCTGGAAGTCAGATATAAAATTCTGAGATGTTTTACACATGCTCAGTGAATCAAAAGCTCCATAATCAATTGTAGCTTTGTAAAAAAATATATATATGCTATAGAGTATAACGTATGACTGGATGGTAAGCTTAATGATGTGTGGATTGGCAAAGCAGTTATCATTTATTCTTGAATAACTGTTGGTCAGAATTAGTAACTGTCCATCTTACCGCTTTGCTAGTGTGTAGAAGTTTAGTGGTAGAAATATGAAACAGTGTCTCTCTTCACTGATTACTAGAATTCATCTCCTCTCCAATGCATTCTCCTCTGAAATGACTGAAGACATTATTTATGAACAAATTCCACTGCTACTGAACTGCCTTTATGTAACACTTTTCATATGAGTTGCACTTCAGCTGGTCCACTGTAAGTAAGTCTCGGGCAGTTGCACACTCTGTATGGGCTCTCTATATTTCCAGCCAGTAATCAAAGGTTGTTACTAATAAACAGTGACCTCAACACATGACTATGTTCATCATCTTGTTAGACACCATAAAAGAGGCACTCTCTTCCATAGCTATAGTTGGCAGTTTAGTTATTAGACCATCATAAATATTTCTGTGATACATACATCCTGTGATGCAAATCTAATACATAACAGTTGATGATCCACAGTGCATTTCCACTTCCATCAGTGTATGTACATTAAATAGCCCTTGCAGTGCTGAAAAAGTGAAATTGGAAACATTAAGTAGGTAGGAAAATAATATGCAAACATTTCTGGTAAAACTTTACAATCAGTAGTGGAGAGCAGAGTAGATTTTAGAGTGAGTGCAAATACTTTAGTGAAATAAATGAGCTGCTTTGTGCCACACTTTTGTGTCATTTTGACGTGTATCATTGTTTGTGCCAAATTGAGGAAGAGTGATTAGCCAATTTCTATGTGGAAACTAAAGCCAAAGCAAGAAAACAAAATAACATTACTTGTACCTTAACTTTTCCACTAAGTTGTAGTATTTATTAAGACCACCTCTTATGCCACACAGATTAGTATTAGCTAATGTAACAGTTTTTGAGTGCTTGCCTGTATATAGGGTGGTCAGAAACAGTCTGAAAAGCTTGTAAGGACGTTGCAAGGGAGGTTCAGCTGAAAAATAATTGTTAAGAAAAGAATTTGATAATTTGCTTCATTTCAGAGTTATTTAGTGTT
This sequence comes from Schistocerca serialis cubense, assembly GCF_023864345.2. Classification (NCBI taxonomy): domain Eukaryota; kingdom Metazoa; phylum Arthropoda; class Insecta; order Orthoptera; family Acrididae; genus Schistocerca; species Schistocerca serialis. Next base: position 390,053,456 of record NC_064638.1, read on the forward strand.
AAAGTTAGATGGTCAGGTCATTGTGCACACACATTCAAGACCTTGCACACACTACAGTGTGATAATGCACAGACTTCTGAGAGTCCGTGCATTACCTCTTTTTCAAATGCTCATAACCAGTTAAAATGTGCCCTCTATGAAACGGGGTGGATTTAAGTTAGGAAACAAAGCAAAGAAAACATTTGGCGAGACTGTCTCTGACGGGCTGCTTGAATTTTTGCGCGCAACAACCTGAGTCACTAACTTCAGTGCTAAATAACTTGGAAACAGTGCAACATAATGAATTTTTTTCATATTGATCATTTCTCAGCACAGCCTCCATTGCAACACCCTTGCAAGCTTTATCAGACTGTTTCTGACCACCCTGTAGAAAACAAGTCGTATTACTGACATGAAACAGGAACACAGTAGTTTGAATGTCATATAATAGAAAATAGAGAAGGTCTTGTGCAGAGCAAATACTGATTCTAAATAACCTAATGGAAATGAAGAAAATCAGAAACTTGAAATACTTGATAACTATTTTAGATTTTCGAAAGGCATACAACACAGTTAATAGAAATACACTGAGCAACGTAATAAAGGAATTTGGACTTGATGATAAAGCAACAGAAATAAATAATTAAAGGAACATTAGCAAGCACATCAAAAGTAAAAATTATGTGGTAACTGCTGAAATGTTATGAAATAAAATCAAGAGTAAGGCAGAGGCTTCTGTGGCCATTGTCACTGAAGTTAAAATCTTCTGGCTTATTAGGCCACGTCACAGTTCCTATAAAATATTTGACATTTTGACCCCTCTGCTGGGATATTCCTCAGGATCTTCTGTTGTCCACTACTGCTAGATCACTGTCAGAGACCAGTGTCGCATTGTCTTATAAAGGGGAGTTTTCCTGTGTTCGTGCTGGAGAAATGGTAGTATTGGTTAAAATTCTTATGGCCATCATTGGCTAACATACCTGCACTGATGCAGAAGCGGTTGGAATTTCCAACACTGCATCTAATTTCAGTAGAGAGGATGGCTATAGGCTTCCAGCATCATGACTCCCTGCCATCAAGAAAGTGAATATGCGTCTGCGGTGAGTGAGCAACATAAACAATGCACTGCAAGTCGCCTCGGTTGATTATAATATTTTGGATAAACATGCCCCTCTCTCTTTCTCTGTCCGTTTCGCATCTAGCCAATGACAACAGCCAACCAATAGCATTAGGAGAAATTTCAAACAATAACTCTTCTCCAGCATTAGTGTGGAATACTGCCTTTTTATCCAATAACAATGGGGCACCAATAGTACCCATATGAATTTAGCCAATAATGCCCCTTCTTCTACATCAGTGCAGGAATATTAGCCAATGATAATGGCTCACCAATGGTAGCCATAAGAATTTTAACCAATGCCACCACTACTCCAGCACAAACACAGGAAAACTTCCCTTTATAAGAGAACGCGACACTGGTCTCTGACAGTGTTCTAGCAGTAGTGGATACTGGAAGATCCTGATGAATATCCCAGCAGAGGGGTAGAAACGTCAATTATTTTATAGAAAATATGACTCAATCTAATAACCCAGAATATTTTAACTTCAAGGCAGATGTATAACAAAAAATCTTTGTCCTGTAACGCAAAACTAAGACACTATCAAACACTGATAAGGCCAGAAACACTTAAACTAACAAGATTTAAGGATACTGAAAAACTGAAAAAAGTTGAAAGAAGAATTCCAAGGAAAATATTGGGGCCTGGAAGTAATAGTAATGTTGAATACAAGCTAAGAACAAACAAAGAGCTCTGTTTGAAAATGGAAAAGCTAACTGATGCAATGAAAAGTATTATGGACACACATACTGAATGGAAAGTAACAGAATAACACAGCAGATCTTAAACTATACAGCTGCAAATCCAAACCCACATGGTGCACTGAAATTGACAAAGATACAAAAATACTGGAATTTGAATGGATACAACATACAAAAAAATATTTTTAAAGAAGGGGCATGAAAGGCAGGATTTCAGAACAGGAAGAGGTCTGCAAAATGAGAGAAGTGGACCCATGAAGAAAGGCAATGACACTCTTGAAGGATGAAGTAAGTCTTAGGAGCAACGAAAAATAAACATCAGGAAGCAAAACTAAAGTTGATTGATCATACCATCCAAAAGGGTTATTTGAATAACTAAATAATAAAAAATTCGATAGCCAAAACAAGGTGCCACGTACAAGAAAAATGCAGCAAACACACACGCTGCACAATATACTTCCATTTATGATGGTTTACAATCCTTATAGTTTGTAAACTGGCTGTTTGTTGAAGAGGTCATCTTGATAAATTTTTATTCACAGTGGAAAAATCATGCCTTCATTCTGTAAATTTATGGCTATGGTACCCACTATGAAGAAAAAATTAATATTATGTATGTAAGTTATACCATCAGAATGAACATTGCTATATATAGGATTATCTCAAGATGTACAGGCATGCTTTAAGCAGAAAAAATGTCAGTTGTTTTTTATAAAACTAACATACAACGTTTAACATTCTGCAGCTTTGCTGGCTTCCATAACAGTTTTTAACTTTACAAGATCCGCTGGGGGAAAAGACTTCCCTCCCCCTATACACACATAATTTTTCCCCTTGCCCTTATCCCCCTTTAACACGTTCAACACTGCTATCTAAATTAGAAGGAATAATTACATAATAGTCATGCATCTTAAACACACACACACACACACACACACACACACACACACACACACACACACACACAGGTTTCAAGTAGAAATAAAACAAAAAAAATAGCTTCATAAGTGTGTATGTGTTTCAAAAGCAAACTTTACTGTAGCATGTGGCATTTACGTTGTTGGCAGTTTGTGGTACCTTTTCTGGAAAACTGTGATCAAAATTTGTTCCTAGCAATAAATGTTGGTGTCCTGCAGCTACAAAGTCCATGCTAATTTTTTTTATAAATTCTGCTAGAGATATTTTTTGCTTGGTGACATCCTTGTACAAATTAAAACTATTCACATTACACATTAGGAAAATGTGCAAGAATTTTTTTTCCACCACTTAATTGTTTTGTTGCAAATGGTTAGTAGTTGCAAAGCTGATTGACACAGTTAACACTAGTGGTGTTCATCTTGTAATGTATGGCACTGTTGGCTTTATTGTTACTGTAAAACCTTTTGAATATACAGAAAACTCCTTGGTAGTCGCCTGATGTTTTGTGGAAAGGCAATATACATCACATATAGGTTTCCATTTGTGTGTCAGAGTAGGACGCTTCCTCGAGGTGGAGGGAATTTCACTTTGCTTCAGCTTCCTTTTTTGAAGCTAATTGATAGGCCCTTTCTGTTCTTGATGAAAGTTCCAACATCTAGTGTCCAATGTTCCTACAAGATGTTCAGTAAAGACACACTTGTAAATCATACTATCTGTGAAATATCAGCACTGTTAAGATACTAGACTCATATTTGAGACGAAAGGTTCATATCCTTAGGGTTTAAGTTTTTCTGATTTCCCAAAATTACTCATGGTGAATGCTTAAATGATGCCTAGTACTAGAGCAACAGGAGAAATCAAATGGGCTTTCAGTCTACATTTTGTTCTATATTTTAGTAATTAAGTGTATTTTAAGGTTTTCCAACAGAGCAAGGTGCCACGAAGGTTAAGACATAAGACTTGTTTTTGGAGGACCAAGATTGTTGAAGTCATGTGATATGATTATCTTCTGTTGGGCTACATCATGTAACCAGGTTTCTTTTAATATTATGTTGTAATTGGCCAGTATTACCATGCAAGATTCATTTAAAGTCTGAAGCAAAGGTCAGAGGATGACTGCCTTCGCAGAAAGCAGTAAGTTACTAAACTGAATGCATAAGGATAATCACGACTTTCATATAAGACAGTGCAATGGTTACCTATGGCACAAGACATATTGTTTAAGTAATGCCCAGTAATAAAGTGGACCTTTGATTAGTATGCTGGTTCATATTAGTAAGAGCAGCATTCAAATCCATTTACACGTATGTCTATTTTGGTGTCTCTTGGCTCTCTTAAATTGTGAAATTTGAATGTCAGGCTATCTTCTTACGCATAACAAGGCTGTGACTAGTTTATTCATAGTTGTTAACTTCCATGACAGTTGTATGAATTTTATTCTCCAATAAAAGGAAAGCACAATCAGGTTTCAGGTCAACAGTCCCATCTTCAGGTGCGTAGAATGTAGTACAAGTCAACTAACGTGAGTAGGAATTGACTAACTGGGGTAAATATTGTGATTCTATCATACACGGTATGTAAGCAGAAAATCCATCTCATAGATTCCTAGGCTACGTGGAAAACCTCTCAACGAACAGGGCAATGGTCCAGGCTTAAGAATGTGAATAACACGTTTCCGCATATAGTGAGAGGACCGTACATTCGCGCGCAGTACTGCATACACACCCATTTAGTACCGTACCAACCACATGTTTGAATGTCGATGTGTGGTTGGTACAGTATTACATGTGGTAGGATGGGAATGTATGGTTATCTTGCTTTATGTGGAAACATGTTATTAAGATCCGTAAGCCAGGGCCTTTGACCCGTTCTTAGAGAGGTTTCCCAGAAAGCCTAGATATAGATGAGATGGATTTTCTGATTAAACGTCATGTTCCGGAGAGTCGCTGTCTTAATCCTTGTTAGTTAACTCATATGAGCATTGTATGCACCTGAAAATGGGACTGTTGTCCTGACACCTGTTTGCGCTCTACGTTAATTGGAAAAAAAAATTATACAACTGTAGGTGATGTTATCAATTGCAGATAATATATACAACAGTTGTGGATGTCCTGTCAAGAGAAAAACGTGTGATCAGTTTCTGTTGCATCCTTTTGAGATTGAGCTTGATTCAACATCTAATGACCATTTAACTCCAAACTACTTGATCAGAGATTGATCTTCAGTTGTTAGTTATTATTTTACTGTAAGTTTATTTTTCTTCAGGAGGTACCTAGAAAATATTTTGATCAGTAAAGTTCTACTACTTAAGGCATTCTGCATATTCTAGGGACCAGTGCCACATATTCCATCGAGTCCAACTGCGGTGACTGCCCCTTCTACATCCACACCAGCTGGAGCTGTTACTTCCATGCCTGGAGGAACTGTGGTATAGCAAGAATCCTGCCCTGACTGCTGCTGTGACAGGTGTCGCAGGGCGGCAGGTGCCCATTCTGGTCGTGCTCGTGCTGTGCTGACTCTTGGAGCTTGGTGGGCATCTTCAGCGTGTACGTCTGCCGCCACTCTATAGTGTGTTCCTTTTCTGACTCACCAGAAGCCTTCTGGAATAACTTGCTGAAACCACATAAAGAGTTTGTGTAGGCTTGCAGCATGACGGGAGTCAAAACTGAGCAGTGCAGATCAATAATCGTTGATGATTTTTTTTAGTATTGCTTTGTGTGTGTGTGTGTGTGTGTGTGTGTGTGTGTGTGTGTGTGTGTGTGTGTGTGTGTGTGTGTGTACTACTATGCATGTGCACATGTTGTTATGTGGATGGACATACATGTGTATGCACATTCTTGTACATATATACATATATTTTTTGTTTGTCTCAAAAGTTTGTTGAAGATATTTATGAAAATTTTGTGTATATGAAGTATCATTTCTGTGCTCATATCAATTTCCTTGGCACGGATCTGGATTGTGTCTTCTTTTTCAGTGAGCATCTTGCAAATGTATGAAAGTATATAAGAATTATTGCAAATTAATTTCATTGTTTGTATGACATGGTGCTGTCAGTCAAAGTACTCATTGTTTGTCTTGAATATCAGTATCTTAAGTTAAACACAGAAGAAAAGCTCTCTCCACTGCATGCTGCAGTTTATTTTTAATAATCTTTGTCACAATTTGTAATTTAAAATGTGAAGTGCAAAGTTGATGGAGAATGTTATAGTTCAAATAAGTATCCATAAAGATCTCAAAAAAGAATGCAGTGCAGTCTGCGTTAAGAGTGATGATGGTAAGTTGTATGTACTATGATTCACATTTTTTTTTTTACTTGGCATATTGTCAGACAAAATTGCCTTATCTTGAGCTTAAAATAAATCAAAAGGCAGAAGCCAAGAATAATAGCAAACTCGCGGTAATTAGGAAGTGTGTAAGGAAAGACATTTGTTTCAATTCCTGTTACATAATACTAAATAATGATACAAATTTATTATTTGCAGACAGACTTCCCATACAAAAAAAAAGTCTAAAGTATACTGCTAGTATAAACGCAGTTTTTAAGATCTTCGATGGTGACATCTCTGGAAAAAAAAAAACTATAATTATTTGCCAATAAGTAATAATAGGCCAGACGAAATAAGATTCTACTGCTCATGTGCTTGCGAACAAGGCCAGGTGGTCGTTTTTGAATTTTTTTTATATTATTATTATTAAAAAAGCCAGAGGTCTCTCTACAGTACCAGCAACAAGTAAAGAGTCGAATTTCACTATATAAGCACAGCCTCATACATATGTGAAATATCGTCCATTATTTTTATCAAAGTTAACAACAAACAATGAATGCCTTTCCACTGGCTTTCGAATTGTTGTTGTTACAAAGGATCCTTTGCTTACGAAACAAACTAACGGGAAGTTTTGACATTAAATTTTGTAATTGCCTAGAAACTAGGCAAGAAGACCCAAAACACACTGCTGGTTGGACAACTATTATGATATCGTATTGATGTTCCCAACAGACATTGCTTAACTACAAATTTTCATTTTCAGAGCATTTACTTTTCTAGGAAAACAGAAGTGTGAGAAACCTCTCCCTCCCCCCCCCCCCCCCCCCCCCCCCCCTTGCCTTACACACACACACACACACACACACACACACACACACACACACACACAATTTTCCTAAAAATGAATTTCACAAATACACTCAGGAAACGCTTATTGTCAAGCATGTCTGTGGAGGAATATTTTGAAAAATTGTTTACTTAAAATCTGGTATTCAAGGCAAAATTCACTTGTACACATTTTTTGTCTCGGACAAACTGGATGAAATGGAATTCCAGCACAGATTCCTGTGCATGGCAAAAAGATGATGCAAACTAAACAGTAAAAGAGGGAAGGCTTTGTTTTTTGTTGTTTATGTTACTCATATTTCATACATACTCAGTCATACCCTCATACAAATACGGTTTGAATACTGCTGGACAGTTAAATATTCTTACAAATTGTTTATGCAATAAAAATTTCATATTGTGATAGACAATTTGATATTGTAAAAACATTTACAGCTACAGCTGTGGTATGCTCCTGATGGTAATGATAGTGTAATACATTTTAATTTTGAAAAAGGACTTGTGATTATATAACTGAAGAGAGAGGGAAGTCTGGAACAGATACATATTTAAGTACTTTTTAGCAAAATAAAATGTCTTCAGTATTTATTTGCACAGAGTAAAATGTTCTTTGCTTTCTGTAGCTTTTATTGAAGATCTGTTGATTTTTGTCTGTAATTTAATTGGACTCTGCATGGTTCCAAAACTAATTTTATATTGTGGCCTAAAAGTTTTATTGATTTAAACTGTTTTAAAGCCTCAGGTTCAGAGATACTTCATACATACATTTTCTGTTGATTATTTAATAGTTTTATGTAGTTACAAAGAATATATGACCAAAGATAACTATAATGAAATCATTAAATTGTATTTAACAAATGTAAAAATAATGCATTCCAGTTGTATTTATCGTAAATGTTGACTTTTAAAATAAATACCAGTGCTTTGTTAAGTTTCACTGTTTTTTTTACAAAAAGCACAAAATTAGAGTTTTAACTTTTGTGATATAAAAACAATGTATATGGGCAAAATGTATTGTATTTATAAAATTTTTGTTTGCATGGTATACCAATCAAAATATTTCAGTCGGAATGCTGAGTAAGTTACAATGAAATAAATACTGTATTAATGTTAGCATAGTAAGGAGGTTTTTGTACCAAGGAAACAGTTGCATATTCTCTAATCAAAGCCTCATTCATAGTTCCTGGCTCTAAAGTGAATGAATATTATCTTAGTTTGCTGAAAAGCCTAATTTTATGTAGATATCATTGGACATAGCTAGTAAGAAAGTAACCAGAAAAGCTTTAAAATGTACATTTATTATGTATTATCTGTAAAGAATTACACTTATGAACTCACGAGAGACCTGCCATCAGATTGGATTATGAAAAAAATTTGTTGTATGCTGTGTAAGTGTTGTAATTTTTAACAAGACATAATTTATGAACAAGGAAAATTTAGCTATACATGCAAAGAAGAGCCAGACTCACTAAACCTTAAACAGTTGCTGAACTACTGTAAACATATGTATCTGAAACTCTTAGCAGATAATTTCCTAAAAAAGGAAGAAAACAACAAAAAGAGGATGAGGTGGTATAAAGAATTTATCTACCTAGAATGTTGGACTGAAGACTAGTTTTGGTGGGAAATTAGGGAGGTCCTGTCCTTTCATAACCACTATTTAGAACACTGTCATTTTAGTGTTCCTGATGTATCACATGATCATTTGCATTCCCAAGTCATCTTAACATCTTTAGCTATCTTTGTTTTCTGCATTTATTCTTGATGGCATGAGGAGGAAGATGAAGTACTTCTTTTTTACATGTACATTATTTTTGAAAAAAATCTTTCTAACAATGTTACTTAATAACAAAGTTTAAGAATGTAATTTTCTCTGGGTTGTCAGGTGTTAAGATCTAGTTCTGTTCTCTTGATTTTGGAGAAGCCGTTCTTGCGATTTTAGAGGGACTGGAGCATACGCTACTCCCTGTTTCATCATTTCATGTGTAAAACCTCAGATGCACCATCTAATCTTTTAAGTCATTGGTCTGGTTACTCTGTGAAAAGGGAATTATGTACTTGTAATTGGCTTTGTAGAAATATTGGGCTGCAGCTAAGAATACAGATCAAATCCATTTTAAAATCAACAGTGGAGGCATTTGTCATTTGTTTTGTTTTCAGAATACATTCAGTAGAGAACTCTGAGAGAGGGGTGGGGGGGAACTGCTCTGTACAAAGAAAGCTTCCATTTAATTTCCTCATCAACTCTGTCGTATCAGGATTTGTAGTTTCGTGTTTGAAATTTTCACACTATGTGCACAGTGTAACGGATGACAAAATAATGCCAAGGGATGTTTAAACAATTTATGAACTATGTTTTGAATGTATCATCTGTGGCAGGTTAACACTTAGAATCCCCCCTGCTCCCATCAACAATGGAAGTAAACTATTAACAAAACTAAATAAAACTGGCGTTTGTTTCTAACTACAGTCCTGTATTTGACTCATTAAACAAAGATTCACTTCTGCTAAAAAGTGGGTGCTTCCTCTGTCCTGTGTCGCCCCCACAACCACCTCTTATCCTTTCAAGAATTATATATCTGTCACAAAGTGTAAGGAAATTGACTGTCGACTAGCAGGGAATTATATTTACTTGATTTGGAGTTATTAGATATCCTTGTGCTGCAGTTATATAAATTTTTTTATATGTTATATTAAAAAAGTATCTTAAGAGTGCAATCTAGAGCAGCTGTGTGTGAGTTTTAGATTATTTATGAATATTAATAATATATAACTCTAATATTAGTTTTTCAAACAAGTCTGTGATTTAAAACAAAATAATGTAGTACATGTAACCTTGAAATGGTGGTTCATGTTAAAATATTTTGCTATACAGTTTGTAGTCATGTAAGCAGAGGTTTGAGTAGTAGATGTGTTGTGATCCCTCACAAACATTTTATCTGTAATATTTATTAATATGTGTTGAAGTAAAGACTGTCAATCCCATTACATTACTGGTCTTAAGACAGCTTATGAAATGACGAAAAAAGTTTTAGTGCTCAAGACACTTCATAAACCTGACATTTCACAGTGCAATGTATAATGAAAATTCATTTTTCACAAGCAGAATTTTATTGAGTAGGTTTGGAAATGCTCTCTTGGCTGTCAACACCTGTACATTCTGAGATAAAATTATGCTAATATGAAATGTGACTCCATATTCATTCACTTTGTTGAAGTGGTAATGTGGAGATTGTGCTTCATTCATTTTATAATAGGCATTTTCATATGGTGCTTACTCAGTCTGCCAAAAGGCACATTTTGCATATACATACTTATACCTGCTGTTCCTTAGCCATGTGTAAGACACACTTTTTGTTCATGTAATTTGATGAGGAAACTAAAAAGTTCTCATCACAATGGAAGAAAAAGACACTGTGGTGTGCATATTTTTATTTGGACAATTTATGTATCATAGCCATCAGTTTTTTTGGTGATAAAAAATATGACATGTATTTGTTATTAATTTATTTACTTAATTGATAACTGCTGCCCATTTTCCTGGTTTCTGTCTGTTCAGAAATCATGTGGTGTATGGGGTCACACTTCCAGTGCCATCTAATAACAGAATACAGATTTGTATTAAGTAATAAGTTGTGCAACATCTGCAAAATTAACAAAAATTATATTTTGAGCTGTGATGATACTGATTTACTTTTCCACAGGATTTCTAGATATATGTTTCTGAATTAACATCTGTATGTTTTAATTATGCCCAAATTGAAAATATTGCCACCTTTGTCAAAAATGAAATGGCGCTGTTAGCATAATGGGTGTTTGACTGTTTTTCGGAAGTCATCTTAAATGGTTAATTATGTCATTTTGTGCTCATAAAATGCTTTTTTTTTCTTCTTGAATTTCAGTATTATTTGATAAAAACAGAAATGAAATCCAAATGATTGGAAAGTCTGCTAAAACTCATTACATTCATGTGATGCCTATGGCATCACTGGCTGCTCCCACTATCATAAAGCTAATTCACAGTGATGCCTTGTTTTGGAATTTACATTTTGGTAAATGGATTACAAATGGTATGTAGTACCACATTGCACAAATGCATCCATAAAAGCTCTTGACAAATTGTTTTTGAATGTTTCAGAGAATGAGAAGGTGCATAAAAATGTGTTGCACTGCACTAGCAAAATGCCTCTACTTCAATGTCAAAGTATCTTACTCAATTAAAAATGTCTTGCACTTTGAGGTTAACATTAATTTACATCCAAGACACACTTTCCCACTATTACAAAGAAGGATAGCATTAATCACCAAAATTAAACTTGTAGTAAAAATTATCGTTATACTCGGTTATTTGCACAATTTTGGTGGCTCGATTGGTAGAGTAGTAGACTGTCGAATATTAAAATATTGTATCCATAGATCCCTGGTTCGAATGTAACCACAGTAATATTTTAGCTTAGGAAAACAAGTTGACGGTGCTTTCACATGAAAACCAAATCACAATTACGAAACTTCAGCACACCAATGTAGAAACAGAGTATTATTGTGTTCCCGCCGGCATTTATGTGTGCTTAAATTTGCAGTAGCTGTTCACACATGTCATTTTCAAAAATATATTTTCTAGTTCATGTAACCACACACTTCTTACTTTATTAGAAACAATGTGGGTGTATTTTTATCGTCTTACTGTCCAGCTGGGGTCCTTATTGTTTACACTTTTGAAGTTTCATCATCTTACACTAGATGAAGTCTGCTCCAAACACTTACATGCAGCACAGTCCTTATGTTTGTGTTACCTGCATGTTACACATGCCTTATATCTCTTTGCATACAAAACCTAATTGTCCTGCATTTTGTTGTACTGTGGGAATGTGGTGGTATCTTCAATACTTGCAGTGATTTCCCAAAAAAAAAAAAAAAATGAAAAGGGGGGGGGGGGTGGTAATTGCTTTTAAGCAAATTAGATGCATTTATCCTCAGTTGTCCAGTTCTCAGAATAAGATTAATGTGAAGCTAAATGTAATACATCCCACCATCAAAACAACTGCTACAATGAGTTCTTGCTAACGCTGTTTTCGTATGTTGTGTAAAACTTTTTTACCAAAACTTTTTTTCGCTTCCAGGCTTCTAACCTACATTCTTCTTATTGTAGTTACATGCGCTATCCGTTGTGCCACAGAGCCTGTTCTTTTTGCAGTACCTCTGCTGAGTATGTTGTATGGTGGAAATCAGCACTAAGATATGCCAAGAATAATTTTATGGCACTTTAGGTCATATTTCATGACTGATAGTCAACAATCTCAATACAAGATACAGACACATTTGCGAAAGTTCCACAATTCCTTAGTTTTGAGAATGTCCATCCTTGCACATATCGGCGCTCTAAATGAGTGGAGCATAAATGCATCAATTTTCATAAGGTTTACACTAACAGTGTTTACAAAATTCCTTCCTATTGTTACTGAAAAGTTGTAAATGCATGTTCCATCACTAAATAGCTAAATTAGGTGCTGAAAAAGTACATTAAAAACTAGTGTCTATGGCTAACATTCCTCTAATGCACATATAGCTTCGTCTTATTTCTAGTCTGTGATGTCTCCAGAGTGTCAGCCAATCACAGAGCATTTCTGATCAAGTGACCAAATCTTGACATGTAATGATTTTTAAGCTTTAATTATATGAAAATAAGAGATACTTTGTGAGAATATTAACTGTAAATGCAACTTGAATTTTATAATCACTCTAAATAACAACAGTCTGAACCATATTTTTAACTTAGGAAAATATGCCTATGAGACAGTGTGTTAGGAGTAGCGTGTCTTCTTACAATGATTTGGCTTATAGTCCTCCATGAAGATAATAGTTTTGAATGATAAAATTCTTTTCTGGTAAACATGCGGGTGTGAATTTTGTAGTTATCTAATTTGTACTGTGTTTAATGTTTGAATCAGCTCTTGTGGTCTGAGATTTTAAATTAATGACTTTTGAAATCTGAATGGTTAGTGCACCTCACTCTCTCCCATCCCTCCTTTACTGTAAACCTATTGTATTCCAAACAGTTCATGTTTTTTAAAGTCTCATTCGTAGATGTGCATCTTTAAACGATTTCATCATAGTATTGTCTTTGTCTCTGAGACATTATAATAATTTCACTATTGAATTATGTGCAGAAATGCCCTTGTGGCTGGCTGAGTTAATAGGCTGTTCTTATGATGGGTAAAAAATTGTTAATTTCACATAGTATATTATCATAGCCAGTACAAATAGAATTATGTTAATTTGATTAACTAAAATTTTAGTTATAATTCTTGAAATGGATTACTAAGGGAGGTGGCGCATTGGTTAGCACACTGGACCCGCATTCAGGCGGATGACGGTTCAATCCCGCATCTGGCCGTCCTGATTTAGGTTTTCTGTGATTCCATAAATCTCTCCAGCAAATGCCGGGATGGTTCCTTTTAAACGGCACGGCCGACTTCCTTCCCTAATCTGAAGAGACCGATGACCTCGCTGTCTGGTCTGCTTCCCCACAACAAGCCAATGCTTGAAATGGGTTGTACACTCTGTTGCTAATGGAATGTTAGTTAATGATCTTGATCAGGTCACTCTGCTTACTTGGCTAGAGAAGGAAATGGTTGATGATCTATTTGATGGATTTGTCTGTAGTGATTAGGAAAACTGTGTAAAATTTGTGTGCTGCTGCTTGTGAAGGAAAGTCAAACTACACACAAAGTTGGCCCTAACTGTCAATTTTTCCAGGCTCCCATCAGTAAACCAAGATATCGCTTGGATGACCGAGCAAGGTGGCATAGTGGTTAGCACACTGAACTCACATTCGGGAGGATAACTGTTCAATCACGTGACTGGCCATTCTGATTTCGGTTTTCCACGATTCCCAAAATTGCTCCAGGCAAATGCCGGGATGGTTCCATTGAAAGGGCACAGCCGACTTCCTTCACCATCCTGCCCTAGTCCGATGAGACCAATGACCTTGCTGTTCAGTCTCTTCCCCCAAACCCCAACCCCTCACTTGGATGAAATGACCAGCAAACTCCCCCTCCCCGTACCTCCAGTATCCAGTACTCATACCCATTTGAATGAGTCAATATATAACCATGAGGTTAATTCCTGGATGGAGCCGCAGGTAAAATAAGGAAAAGGTGACCACTCACTTATAGTGGATTGATGTGTGGAGTACAGAAACAAGTAACAAAAACAGTTCAAGCAGCTCTCTCTCTCTCTCTCTCTCTCTCTCTCTCTCTCTCTCTCTCTCTCTCTCTCCCCCTCTCTCTCTCTGTCTCCCCCCCCCCCCACCCCTCCTCCCTCTCTCTTTTTAAGCAGAAGTGGACACACAAGACACCCAAATGTATCTTGGCAGCGCACACACATTTTGCAACTCGTACATTGTGGAAACACACAGCTAATTATGCCTTTCATGTAATTAGGCATCTGTAAATATGATGTTCTGTCTCACAGAGATATTTCTGTTGTTGACATCTCTACTCCTGAGGCGAGCAAAAGAGTTCTCCACCTCCCTTAACATAATGATTTTCATAATCTGTGGGCAAGGTTTCCATGTTCAATTCTATCACTTTTTCAGCAAAGTCATGGTAACATTTCTCCCTTTTCCCTGTGCCAAGTGTTCTATGAGACTGTGATACCTACAACCATATGGTAGGTGTTCTGTTCCACTGAGATTCCCTTGACTCCACAGTTTCTGTTTCTTTACCGCTATTCACAATTGATGCCACCTCCCTTTACACTTCCCTAATGCCCATGGCCTTGTCTACAGAACACTACCTTTCCCATTGCCCAACTAATTCCAAACAATCACCTTTTTCCCAGTGGCCGTGACCGACTATATCCTCATCCACAATTACTTCTCCTTTGAAGGCATTACCTACAAACAAATCTGGGGTATGGCTATGGGTACCTGCATGACACAATCCTGTTGTTGTTGTGGTCTTCAGTCCTGAGACTGGTTTGATGCAGCTCTCCATGCTACTCTATCCTGTGCAAGCTTCTTCATCTCGAAGTAACTACTGCAACCTACATCCTTCTGAATCTGCTTAATGTATTTATCTCTTGGTCTCCCTCTATGATTTTTAACCTCCATGCTTCCCTCCAATACTAAATTGGTGTCCCTTGATGTCTCAGAACATGTTCTACCAACTGATTCCTTCTTCTAGTCAAGTTGTGCCACATGTTCCTCTTCTCCCCAAGTCTGTTCAGTACCACCTCGTTAGTAACATGATCTATCCATCTAATCGTCAGCATTCTTCTGTAGCACCACATTTTGAAAGCTTCTATTCTCTTCTTGTCTAAACTATTTATCATCCACGTTTCACTTCCATACATGACTACACTCGATACAAATACTTTCTGAAAAGACTTCTGACATTTAACTCTATACTCAATGTTAACAAATTTCTCTTCTTCAGAAATGCTTTCTTTGCCATTGCCAGTCTACATGTTATATCCTCTCTACTCAGACCATCATCAGTTATTTTGTTCCCCAAATAGCAAAACTCCTTTACTAATTTAAGTGTCTCATTTCCTAATCTAATTCCCTCAGCATCACCTGACTTAATTCGACTACATTCCATTATCCTCGTTTTGCTTTTGTTGATGTTCATCTTATATCCTCCTTTCAATAAATACACTGTCTGTTCCATTCAGCTGCTCCTCCAAGTCATTTGCTGTCTCTGGCAGAATTTCAATGTCATTGGAAAACCTCAAAGTGTTTATTTCTTCTCCATGGATTTTAATTCCTATTCCAAATTTTTCTTTTGTTTCCTTTACTGCTTGCTCAATATACAGATTGAACAACATCGGGGAGAGGCTACAACCCTGTCTCACTCCCTTCCCAATCACTGCTTCCCTTTCACGTCCCTCGACTCTTATAACTGCCATCTGGTTTCTGTACAAGCTGTAAATAGCCTTTCGCTCCCTGTATTTTACCCCTGCCACCTTTAGAATTTGAAAGAGAGTATTCCAGTCAACATTGTCAAAAGCTTTCTCTAAGTCTACAAATGCTAGAAACGTAGGTTTGCCTTTCCTTAATGTAGCTTCTAAGATAAGTCGTAGGGTCAATATTGCCTCACGTGTTCCTATATTTCTACGGGATCCAAACTGATCTTCCCCAAGGTCGGCTTCTACTAGGTTTTCCATTCGTCTGTAAAGAATTCGTGTTAGTATTTTGCAGCTGTGACTTATTAAACTGATAGTTCGGTAATTTTCACATCTGTCAACACCTGCTTTCTTTGGGATTGGAATTATTATATTCTTCTTGAAGTCTAAGGGTATTTCACCTGTCTCATATATCTTGCTCACCAGATGGTAGAGTTTTGTCAGGATGGCTCTCCCAAAGCTATCAGTGGCTCTAATAGAATGTTATCTACTCCTGGGCCTTTTTAACTTAGGTGTTCCAGTGCTCTGTCAAATTCTTCACACAGCATTTTCCGTCTCATCTACATCCTCTTCCATTTCCATAATATTGCCCTCAACTACATCACCCTTGTATAGACCCTCTGTATAGTCCTTCCAACTTCCTGCTTTCCCTCTTTGCTTAGGACTGGATTTCCATCTGAGCTCTTGATATTCATACAGGTGGTTCTCTTTTGTCCAAAGGTCTCTTTAGTTTTCCTACAGGCAGTATCTATCTTATCCCTAGTGATATATGCCTCTACCTCCTTACATTTTTCCTCTAATCATCCTTTCTCAGCACTTCCTGTCAATCTCATTTTTAAGATGTTTGTATTCCTTTTCACCTCCTTCATTTACTGCATTTTTATATTTTCTCCTTTCATCAATTAAATTCAATATCTCTTCTGTTACCCAAGGATTTCTACTAGCCCTCATCTCTCTACCTACTTGATCCTCAGCTGCCTTCACTATTTCATCTCTCAAAGTTACCCATTCTTCCTCTACTGTATTTCTTTCATCCGTTCTTGTCAATTGCTCCCTAACACTCTCTCTGAAATTCTCTACAACCTCTGGTTCTTTCAGTTTATCCACGTCCCATCTCCTCAAAGTGCCACCTTTTTGCAGTTTCTTCAGTTTTAATCTACAGTTCATAACCAATAGATTATGGTCAGAGTTCACATCTGCCCCTGGAAGTGTCTTACACTTTAAAACCTGGTTCGTAAATCTCTGTTTTACCATTATATAATCTATCTGAAACCTTTGAGTCTCTTCAGGCCTCTTCCACATATACAACCTTCTTTCATGATTCTTAAACTAAGTGTTACCTATGATTAAGTTATGCTCTGTGCACAGTTCTACCAGGCGGCTTCCTCTTTCATTCCATATTCACCTACTGCTCTTCATTCTCTTCCTTTCCCTACTATCGAATTCCAGACTCCCATGTCTATTAAATTTTCGTCTCCCTTCACTATCTGAATAATTTCTTTTATCTCGTCATACATTTCTGCAATTTCTTCATCATCAGCGGAGATAGTTGGCATATAAAGTTGTAGTACTGTGGCAGGTGTGGGCTTCCTGTCTATCTTGGCTACAATAATGAGTTCACTAGGCTGTTCGTAGTAGCTTACCCACGCTCCAATTTTTTTATTTATTATTAAAATTACTCCTGCATTACTCCTATTTGATTTACAACTCTGTATTCACATGACCAGAAGTCTTGTTGCTCCTGCCACTGAGCTTCACTAATTCTTGCTATATCTAACTTTAACCTATCCATTTCCCATTTTAAATTTTCTAACCTACCTACCGAATTAAGGGTTCTGACATTCCACACTCCGATCCGTAGAACGCAAGTTTTGTTTCCCCTTATAATGACATCCTCCTGAGTAGTCCCCACCTGGAGATCTGAATGGGGGACTATTTTACCTCCGGAATATTTTGCCAAAGAGGACGCCATCATCATTTGTAAAGCTGCATGCCCTCGGGAAAAATTACAGCTGTAGTTTCCCCTTGCTTTCAGCCGTTTGCAGTACCAGCACAGCAAGGCTGTTTTGGTTAGTGTTACAAGGCCAGATCAGTCAATTATCCAGACTGTTGCCCCTGCAACTACTGAAAAGGCTGCTGCCCCTCTTCAGGAACCACACGTTTGTCTGGCCTCTCAACAGATACCCCTCCATTGTGGTTGAACCTATGGTACGACTATCTGTGTCGCTGAGGCATGCAAGCCTCCCCACCAACGGCAAGGTCCATGGTTCATTGGCGGTCTACAAGAATCCTTCCTAAACGCCCAGAGTCCCAAAACCCTTACCTGGTTCAGATTCATTGATGGTCTGGGTTAAGGGTGAGGACACCCTATCCACATTCCTTCAGGACCTGAACACCTTCTCCCCCATTCGCTTCACCTGGTCCTACTCAACCCAACAAGCCACCTTCCTTGGTGTTGACCTCCACCTCAAAGATGGCTACACCAGTACCTCTGTCTATATAAAACCTACCAACCACCAGCAGTACCTCCATTCTGACTGCTGCAACACATTCCATACCAAGAAGTCCCTTCCATAAAGCCTAGCCACCTGTGGCCATCGAATCTACAGTTATGAGTGGTCCGTCTCAAAATATACTGAGGGTCTCACTGTGGGCTATGCAGACCATAATTACCCTCCCAGTCTTGTACAAAAACCAATCTCCCATGCCTTATCTTTCCAGTCATCCACCACCTCCTGAAGTGCCACTCTCTGGCCACAGAGGAGCATTCTCCTCATGACTCAGTACCACACAGGACTTCTGTTTTACTCAGTGACTTTTCATTGGTTACTACAAACTGTGCCGGCCGGTGTGGCCGTGCAGTTCTAGGTGCTTGAGTGTGGAACCGCTACGGTCGCAGGTTCGAATCCTGCCTCGGGCATGGATGTGTGTGATGTCCTTAGGTTAGTTACATTTAAGTAGTTCTAAGTTCTAGGGGACTGATGACCACAGATGTTAAGTCCCATAGTGCTCAGATCATTTTGAACTACAAACTGTGTGCTCTCTGACAGGAAATCATGAATCCAGTCACAAAACTGAGATGATATTCCATAAGGCGCAGTTTCACAACAAGCTGCTTGTGTAGTACAATGTCAAAAAACTTCTGGAAATCTAGAAATACAGAATCAATTTGAAATCCCTTGCCATTAGCACTCAACACTTTGTGTGAGTATAGAGCTAGTTGTATTTGACAAGAACAATGTTTTCTAAATCAGTGTGGTCTGTGTGTCAATAGGTCATTCCCTTTGAGCTAATGCATAATGATTGAACACAATATATGTTCCAAAATCCTGCTGCATGTCAACGTTTATCAAACAAGCCTATAATTTAGAGGATTACTATCATTCTTGAATATCTGTGTGACCTGTGCAACTTTCCAGTCTTTGGGTATTGACCTTTGGTGAAGCAATTGGTTGTACATGTTTATTTAGTGAAGTTGCTTCACTAATCTGAGGATACCTATTTCTACATTACACATGTTGGTAGCTGTTCTTGATTTGAATTCTGGAATATTTTGTCTTCTTTGGTCGGTAGGTTGGTTGGTTGGTTGGTGTGTGTGTGTGTGTGTGTGTGTGTGTGTGTGTGTGTGTGTGTGTGTGTGTGTGTGTGTGTTTTGTCTGGTTTAAAAAAGGCCTTTTGGCCAAAAGGTCACTTCTTTAGCATTTTTTTTGGTTATACCTGTATTGTGACTCATAATATTGTCATTATTGCAGCCTGGATTTCCATTGTAAATCACATTTTGTTGCAGTAATCTAGTTGCATTCGAGAGTACTGTGTGTGTAAAATGTCATTTGGCATTTGAGCACTTTTGCGAGCATGCACAAGAGATGAAATCAAGTGAAGTGGATGCAAATATTTCTGTTGAATTGTAGCACAAGGATACTACAGTGATCAATAGTTTTATTATTTACATATGTATTATACTTTTATTACAAGTTTTCAGTAATTTGTCTGGTGATTCCTGAAGGTTTATAGTCCACAAAATGCCGAAGTACATTTCGGAGCTCTTGTATCACTTGCAGAGACAGACTGTTATGGTTTGAGAATTACCAGTAATAACCAAAATGATATACATGAATTCAGACCCAGAATAGCAGGGACATACTGCAAGCAGATGAAAGACATGACAAAAAAAGACAAGCAGGCTTTCAACCCATGTAGAGGCCAAAATACTATGCAACAAGCATTGGGGTCAAACAACACTGATTCCAGATAAGCCTATCCAAACTGATAAAGTGGGTCAGTAATTTCAGGTTACAGATACAAGGCAAAGATGTAAAAGACCAAATTATAAAAAACAGTATTCATGCGTGACATTCATCTGTGTCTAAACAAGAGAATTAGGCTACATTGCATATATATAATTCTCTCACATTTTTCGGGCGACAAGAGACAGAGTAGTAATGGGTTGCAAGGCACAACCGTCTCTCAGTTCAGTTAACTTGCCTGTTGTGTGTAGCCGATCCTCTTTTCTGGGTAATCAGCTACATTGATCTCCCACAAGATTCTTCTCCGAAGACTAAAGCTGGTTAAGGGAATTTATAAAAATAAATTTGGTACTCATATAATACTTTTCAGTTCCATCAATTTATATTTTCAACTTTCACAGATCTTCTGCAAGCTATTTTATTCCTTACATGTTAGACTCATTTACACATATTCAAATAGCGTACATATGTCATCGTTTCGTTCATAACCAAAACGAAATAATTTAAGTCTCTAGTCTCAAGCGAGTCCAATACATGAATGTGCATAGCACTCTATATTCATAGCCTTTTTACAATCACCACAGACACTTAACACATCAAATACAACATAATTATCCGTTCAGTTCTCCTCACGTCTTCTGTGGTGCTGGCGGCAAACGCTTATTGTCGTCAGTGACTCGCTCCTCTTACAGCCTTCTAATAACAAACTTCCGACCTGCACATAGAAACAGGTGGATCGGTAGAAACATTCTCACTCTCCTGCACTCGTACCTAAAATATCGGGTGTTCGAGGCGGTGGAAGGCCAAGTGTTTGTGTTTCTAGAATTTACCCCAAAATTCTTGTGGCACTACCTACCTATCCCTCCCCATAGCTCAATCACACAATATTTTATACATACTCATTATGTAAAATAATATTACATAAGATGATAATTCTATGTTAACAGTACTTCTCTCTCTCTCTCTCTCTCTCTCTCTCTCTCTCTCTCTCTCTCTCTCTCTCCCTCCCTCCCTCCCTCCCCCCCCCCTCCTCCTCCTCCTCCTCCTCCTCCTCCTGATAACATGCACATTTTACCACAATTAAAAAATGTGAACCTTTCAAGCCATGTTTCGAGTTAGCTCTTATCACACTCCAAAAATTTGTGAGTACCAAACTTTTATTTTCTATTCCTCTTCCAGGTGTACATAATTCATGAATATTCTACTGCTTTGTTCTTACTTCGTGTACTTTTTTCCTAAGCATCTACTTATTCAGTACTTATTGCAATCTGGAGGAACTCTGGATAGAAAAAAAGTGTTCCTTTCTTCTGGCACTTGTAAATCTAAAACGTAAAAATGCTAGTGCTGCATAGAATCCAAACTTACCAGACTCATCCCTTTAAACATGTGTCTTCTGCCATGATACTGTCCTTTTTTCCCTTTAGGAACAGTACCAATACCTTACATGGGTCAATCCTAGGAGTACCCTTCCTCCTCCTGTTTCGGTAGGTACGAGCCTTTCTTATTCCTATCCTCCTATGGCTCAGGTCAATCTCCTTCTTGGTGCCCCTGTCTGCGCAGTATAGGTCAGCCTATCTGCCCTTTTTCTCGTCCAATAAATGTCGAGTGCCCCCTCCATATCTTTCTTGAGTAGGCCTCCTGTTTCATTGCCCTAGCATACATCTTTACGTACAATATTCTCTGGTAAAATTACAAATCTACTTTACACCTCATCTCCACTTTCCAATGTTCCATCTAATACCCTAGAGTCCTCTTTCACTCCTAACTTCTACCATATAAACAAATATCATGCCCACACATAGTAGATACTATGTCTACCTGTATTTACCTACTCCCAGTAGATAATATGCCTTTTCTCAAAGGACTAGCACGACACATGTAAATCTATATTTGAGAGCGATGCAGTATCGTTACATATCAACAATGTAATAGGTGCATCAACTCAGACGTATGCGACAAAAAAAATAATGATGCAGAACCGTCACATATCAGCAATGTAATATATGCATCAACTCAGATGTACATAAATCTTTATTCCCCAAATCCCTTGGCAGTTCTGACATCACTTCAGGTTTCTAATTCGTAATTCTCCTGTTTGAGTTTAAGTGTTTCTTTGTGTGTATCCTGATTCTTCGGCCTACTTATATGAAATAAGTTGAAGGTTATTGGAAACTACGGTAAATAAGGACTTCAGCGATAGAAGTATATGCATATGGAAAGAAGGAAAGATAGACCAGTTCTTAAATGAGAACCAAGAAAGGAAAAAGTAGAT
This sequence comes from Schistocerca serialis cubense, assembly GCF_023864345.2. Classification (NCBI taxonomy): domain Eukaryota; kingdom Metazoa; phylum Arthropoda; class Insecta; order Orthoptera; family Acrididae; genus Schistocerca; species Schistocerca serialis. Next base: position 390,075,713 of record NC_064638.1, read on the forward strand.
CTGATTGCTAAGGTCAAAGACGAGAAAGAAGATAGCCCCAAAGACATGAAAACCCTTCCCACCCCCTTTCCCCAGGATCTCTGCTTCGCTGGAACTTGAGTGAGAAGCCGGAGGAGATATGATGTCGAACGTCTCCAACAGAACTGAAATTTTCACCTTCACCTTTGAAGCCCCCAAAGAAAAATCTTAGCAACACCTATGGAACAGCAAATGGTGAAGAATCATTTACACTTGGCTGTGAGGGTTGTCTGAAAAGTGGGGTGTGTGATTAGTGTTAGTCATGCTTGTACTTACACTACCCACCCTTTCACATTACGTCTCACAAAAGGTATAAAATATTCAATAAAAATAAAAAAATTATAGACTGTGATAACATAGCTGTTTAGTCATTCACTTTACACTATATTTCATATACATATGACGTACTCTGTTCAGTTTATCACGTCTAGTTATCACTTTGTTTGAGTAGTAGCATGATAGACACTTTTCATTCAAATAATATTTTATTCATTTCATGTCTAGTGATCACTGTTCATCTGTGATTCCCTTAAATAGGTCTTATTCTTGTATCTTATCCAGTTTCCTAATTACTAACATTATAGGATAGTTTAAGAATTGAAGGGAATTTGGTGCAGGAAAACAACTAGGGATCCGACGGTCGTCACTCTGCCTGTTAACACAGAACGTTAACGTCCCTAGGACATATATAACTTTGTCTTTTACATTGTATTTTCCTTTTTCTGATGCTGTTGATACTTTTGAAAAAAATGTGTGTGTTCCTTTCTTCAGGGCAGAGCTCTGAAGACGCTGTTTTATTAGAATTAGGGCTTTAACGTTATACTTAGGTTCGACAGCCTTCTCACTATATTTAATCACTCATTGTTGTGCTCTTTCAACATTTAATAAGGGGTTCTCCCACAAAGAGTTTACCTATTACTTCCAAAGGTGTTAATCCAGTTGATAAATGTGGTAATTCATTTAAAATAAGCTCAAAGTCTTTTAACTTTCGTTGCCCATGACATGTTTTGCATGGCAGTATGTACGGCATAATTTCGCAATTTCTTTCATAACCCTTTCACATGGGTTAGAAAACGGATTATAGTTGGAGATTAATACCTGATGAATATCTTCCCATGCCAAGAATTCTTTAGAGTCGTTACTAACCAATTGTGATCCATTATCGGAGAAAGTATTGTTGCAGACAGTGGATCACTGTTGTTGTGTTTGCTTTCTTAATAGGTTACAACTCAACATACTTAGACCAACACTGTATGAGGACTGAATGGAATGTCGTGTGGCTAGGGCCTCCCGTCGGGCAGACTGTTTGCCTGGTGCAGGTCTTTCGAGTTGACGCCACTTCGGCGACCTGCGCATCGATGAGGACGAAATGATGATGATTTGGACAACACAACACCCAGTCCCTGATCGGAGAAAATCTCCGACCCAGCCGGAATCGAACCCGGGCCCTTAGGATTGACAGTCTGTCACGCTGACCACTCAGCTACCGGGGGCGGACAGTATGAGGACTAAAATGTAGGCCACTCCTCCCTTTCCTTTCGGAATTGGTTCGAAGAAATCTGATGCTGTAAGATCGTGTAATGCCTTAGGAATGATTGGATACATTTTGTGTCTAACATAGGTGTTACTCTCTTTTACTTTCTGACAGGTTTCATAAGTTCTAATTAAAGATGATACCTTATGTCCCAACATTTTAAAATAATAGAACTTGTACACTACTTTATTCCAAAGTGTCCATACCCTTATGGACATACCACATGATTTCATCTTCCGTTAACTTCGGGATGCATAAATGCCACCGTTGAGATGTTGTACTGTCTCTCCAGAATAAATTTTGCCCTATAATTTTCCATTTCTCTACTTGATTAGGAGGTTGGTTGGTTGGTTTGGGGATTGAAGGGACCAGACTGCTACGGTCATCGATCCTGATTAGGAGGTAGAGATTATCTATTACACATAGCATATATTTCTGTAAAGTAGGAATCATGCTGGATATTGTCAGTTACTCTTTGAGCCATTTCTTGTACCCTGTTGTGCAGATATTCTATTGTCATAAAATTAATCGCGCCAGGTCCTTCTGTACGTTTCAAGCCTTTCATATCTACAGGTAATCTAGACAAAGTGTCAGGTAAAATATTTTCAGAACCTTTTACATACTGTTGTTAATGTCCTATTCCTGTAGGAACAACATCCACAATAATCTACTATTTAATAAGTGACTACACATTAAAAAAGATAGAGCTTGATGATCCATATGTACATGGATCTCTGACCCCCCACACTAACGTTTTGAATTTTTAGATACTCCATACAGCTGGTAATAATTCTTTCTCTGTAGCTGTATTATTTAATTCTTGTTTTTAAGACTTGGTCTAGCAAAGGCTATACATCTGTGATTTGTACTTTCCAGACCCCATTCTTCTTCAAAAAGTTCCGCCGCAATACCATAATCAGATGCATCTGTTGAAATTTCAAATGGCTCCCCCATAACCAGACTGTGGAGAATAGGTGATTCTACCAGTGCTTTTTTCACATTTTCAAATGCATCATTAGCCTCTTGGTTCCAACTCCACAGTATTCCCTTCTGTAATTAACGCACAAGTGTTGGGTCGTTCAGCTTGTAGTGCTTCGAGAATTTTGGGGTAAATTCTAGAAACACTTGGCTCTCCACTGTCTTGAACACCAAATATTTTAATGACAAGGGTGAATAAGTTATACAACTTTAAAAAGCTAGGACATAGAATAGCATTGGTCATTAAAACTTGTGAAATTTGTCAGAAGGTAAAAAGAGGATAACACTCACATTAAATATAAATGTATCCAATTATTCCTAAAGCGTTACACGATCTAACAGCTGCAGATTTCCTTGGATCAATTCCATAAGGAAAGGGAGGAGTGGCCTACATTTTTGTCCTCATAGAATGTTGGTTGAAGTATGTTAAGTTGTATCCAATTAAGAAAACGAACACACCAACGATAATACACTGTCTGCAATAATACTTTCTTGAGATAGGAAAACTGAAGCGGTTCCTTTCCGACAATGGACCACAGTTCACTAGTAGTGAGTTTAAAGAATTTCTAGCTTGGGAAAATATTTGTCAAATATTAATCTCCAACTATATTCCATCTTCTAACCCATGTGAAAGGGTTATGAAAGATATTGGGAAGTTATGCCGCACACACTGCCATAAAGAACATACGTCATGGGCAGCAAAAATTAGAGACTTTGAGCTTATTTTAAATGAATTACCTTGTTTATCAACTGGACTAACACCTTTGGAAGTAATAGGTAAACCCTTTGTAGGTGGGCCTCTTATTAAATGCTTCACTTGGCCAGAACAACGTACTCCTGATTACCAACTGAATCAAATTATAGTTGCCAAGAACTTAGTTAAGAGGGCACAACAATGAGTAAATAAACAATGAGAAGGCTATCAAACCTTAGTATAAGATCGATGACCTAATTCTACCAAAACAGCATCTTCAGAGCTCTGCCCTACAGAAAGAAATGCCTAAATTTTTTCAAAAGTATGCGGGGCCTTACATAGTACAGTCGGTAATCCACCCAAAAACCTTATTTTTAGTGGATCCTACAACAGGAGAAGAAAAAGGGAAATATAATGTTAAGGATATAAAGTGGTATATGCCCCAGGGGTGTTAACGTTCTGTGTTAACAGGCGGAGTGACGACCGTCCGATCCCGAGTTGTGTTCGGTGTTACTTCCATATTTGTTTTCCTACACTGAATTCTCTTCAAACTCTGCACTATTCTGTATTCTATTCTCAAATTCTTATACTGTCATATAGTTTAGTTACTCCAGCATAATCGTCTTGACGTTGCAGACAAGCAAGATTTGCAGCAGAACAGTGATCTCATCATTATACACTCCTGGAAATGGAAAAAAGAACACATTGACACCGGTGTGTCAGACCCACCATACTTGCTCCGGACACTGCGAGAGGGCTGTACAAGCAATGATCACACGCACGGCATAGCGGACACACCAGGAACCGCGGTGTTGGCCGTCGAATGGTGCTACCTGCGCAGCATTCGTGCACCGCCGCCGTCAGTGTCTGCCAGTTTGCCGTGGCATACGGAGCTCCATCGCAGTCTTTAACACTGGTAGCATGCCGCGACAGCGTGGACGTGAACCGTATGTGCAGTTGACGGACTTTGAGCGAGGGCGTATAGTGGGCATGCGGGAGGCCGGGTGGACGTACCGCCGAATTGCTCAACACGTGGGGCGTGAGGTCTCCACAGTACATCGATGTTGTCGCCAGTGGTCGGCGGAAGGTGCACGTGCCCGTCGACCTGGGACCGGACCGCAGCGACGCACTGATGCACGCCAAGACCGTAGGATCCTACGCAGTGCCGTAGGGGACCGCACCACCACTTCCCAGCAAATTAGGGACACTGTTGCTCCTGGGGTATCGGCGAGGACCATTCGCAACCGTCTCCATGAAGCCTGGCTATGGTCCCGCACACCGTTAGGCCGTCTTCCGCTCACGCCCCAACATCGTGCAGCCCGCCTCCAGTGGTGTCGCGACAGGCGTGAATGGAGGGACGAATGAAGAAGTGTCGTCTTCAGCGATGAGAGTCGCTTCTGCCTTGGTGCCAATGATGGTCGTATGCGTGTTTGGCGCCGTGCAGGTGAGCGCCACAATCAGGACTGCATACGACTGAGGCACACAGGGCCAACACCCGGCATCATGGTGTGGGGAGCGATCTCCTACACTGGCCGTACACCACTGGTGATTGTCGTGGGGACACTGAATAGTGCACGGTACATCCAAACCGTCATCGAACCCATCGTTCTACCATTCCTAGACCGGCAAGGGAACTTGCTGTTCCAACAGGACAATGCACGTCCGCATGTATCCCGTGCCACCCAACGTGCTCTAGAAGGTGTAAGTCAACTACCCTGGCCAGCAAGATCTCCGGATCTGTCCCCCATTGAGCATGTTTGGGACTGGATGAAGCGTCGTCTCATGCGGTCTGCACGTCCAGCACGAACGCTGGTCCAACTGAGGCGCCAGGTGGAAATGGCATGGCAAGCCGTTCCACAGGACTACATCCAGCATCTCTACGATCGTCTCCATGGGAGAATAGCAGCCTGCATTGCTGCGAAAGGTGGATATACACTGTACTAGTGCCGACATTGTGCATGCTCTGTTGCCTGTGTCTATGTGCTTGTGGTTCTGTCAGTGTGATCATGTGATGCATCTGACCCCAGGAATGTGTCAATAAAGTTTCCCCTTCCTGGGACAATGAATTCACGGTGTTCTTATTTCAATTTCCAGGAGTGTACAAAGTCTTACTTATTTTACAGGCATTGTGGCTCCCAATTGTTATATCGGGTCAGGACTGGAGCATATGGTAGTATTTAAGCCGATAGCCTTTTCCGCTCTAGTCAGCGGTAGTTTTAAGCTTTGCCTGCAATGGATTGCTGATTAGGTATATCCACAATTATATCTCGAACACTTAATACCCAATGTACACTCCTGGAAATGGAAAAAAGAACACATTGACACCGGTGTGTCAGACCCACCATACTTGCTCCGGACACTGCGAGAGGGCTGTACAAGCAATGATCACACGCACGGCACAGCGGACACACCAGGAACCGCGGTGTTGGCCGTCGAATGGCGCTAGCTGCGCAGCATTTGTGCACCGCCGCCGTCAGTTTCAGCCAGTTTGCCGTGGCATACGGAGCTCCATCGCAGTCTTTAACACTGGTAGCATGCCGCGACAGCGTGGACGTGGACCGTATGTGCAGTTAACGGACTTTGAGCGAGGGCGTATAGTGGGCATGCGGGAGGCCGGGTGGACGTACCGCCGAATTGCTCAACACGTGGGGCGTGAGGTCTCCACAGTACATCGATGTTGTCGCCAGTGATCGGCGGAAGGTGCACGTGCCCGTCGACCTGGGACCGGACCGCAGCGACGCACGGATGCACGCCAAGACCGTAGGATCCTACGCAGTGCCGTAGGGGACCGCACCGCCACTTCCCAGCAAATTAGGGACACTGTTGCTCCTGGGGTATCGGCTAGGACCATTCGCAACCGTCTGCATGAAGCTGGGCTACGGTCCCGCACAACGTTAGGCCGTCTTCCGCTCACGCCCCAACATCGTGCAGCCCGCCTCCAGTGGTGTCGCGACAGGCGTGAATGGAGGGACGAATGGAGACGTGTCGTCTTCAGCGATGAGAGTCGCTTCTGCCTTGGTGCCAATGATGGTCGTATGCGTGTTTGGCGCCGTGCAGGTGAGCGCCACAATCAGGACTGCATACGACCGAGGCACACAGGGCCAACACCCGGCATCATGGTGTGGGGAGCGATCTCCTACACTGGCCGTACACCACTGGTGATCGTCGAGGGGACACTGAATAGTGCACGGTACATCCAAACCGTCATCGAACCCATCGTTCTACCATTCCTAGACCGGCAAGGGAACTTGCTGTTCCAACAGGACAATGCACGTCCGCATGTATCCCGTGCCACCCAACGTGCTCTAGAAGGTGTAAGTCAACTACCCTGGCCAGCAAGATCTCCGGATCTGTCCCCCATTGAGCATGTTTGGGACTGGATGAAGCGTCGTCTCACGCGGTCTGCACGTCCAGCACGAACGCTGGTCCAACTGAGGCGCCAGGTGGAAATGGCATGGCAAGCCGTTCCACAGGACTACATCCAGCATCTCTACGATCGTCTCCATGGGAGAATAGCAGCCTGCATTGCTGCGAAAGGTGGATATACAGTGTACTAGTGCCGACATTGTGCATGCTCTGTTGCCTGTGTCTATGTGCCTGTGGTTCTGTCAGTGTGATCATGTGATGTATCTGACCCCAGGAATGTGTCAATAAAGTTTCCCCTTCCTGGGACAATGAATTCACAGTGTTCTTATTTCAATTTCCAGGAGTGTAGATGTAAGCTGACAGCGGGCTCCGCTCTAGTCCCGATGTAAATGTGAGTTGACAGCACGCTCAGTTCTAGTCATCAAGGATCTCGAATCTGATAATAAGGTTTTAACTTTGTATATGGATGTTACTCAGAAATATTAGTTTAACAAGAGATAAAGGTTTAGAGGAAACATAACATAACATATAATATAATATAAACGCCATCCATGTATATTTAGGTGTATTTTGGCCTAAATTAGTCTTTGTATGTAATCTCTTCACCAGTTTTCCATACAAACCCTTGAGGAATGGTGGTGGATAAGAAATTAACAAAAAACTGTTGAGAATTGGACCCACTAAGTGTTTGAAATTATTTAAGTCATCTTCGATGGTTAAATGGTAGGGAGTTGTGCCCACTAGGACATGTTATAATGTCCTCCTCGGTTATGCCAGTGGCGCCCTGCCAGTCTTCGGGACTTGTCCTGCGGCCGCGATTGTAATGTCAACAGCAGCCGACACAGTGTCCACATATAGTTAGGTCATATTTTTGCCTAGCCAACCAGTGTAGAGTTAGCCTTATTCTGGCCTAAGCCATTCTTGGAGAATAATCCCTTCTCCAGTTTGTTTATGATGATGGAAGATACACTATAGTACGAAGAATTATATATTTGTGATAATATGATACATAATTTTATACTTAATACAGAATGTTTTATACCTTTTGATGAGATGTGATGTAGACAGGGAGGTTTTATATCCATTTTGAAAGGGGTGGGTAGAGTAGGTACAAGCATGTCTTAACACTACACCTTTCAGACAACCCTGACTGATTCTTCACCATTTTCCGTTCCATGGAGGTTGCTAAGATTCTTTCTTCTGGGACTTCAAAGGTGAATGTGAGAATGTTTGTTCTGCAGGAGACATTTAACATCATACCTCCTTCAGCTTCTCACTCAAGTACTGGCGAAGTAGGGATCGTGATGAAGGGGGCGTGGGAAGGGTTTTCCTGTCTTTGGGGCGGGCTATCTTCTTTCACTTCTTCGATCTTAGCAACCATTTCTACTTTTTCCTTTCCTAATTCTCATCTGAGTACCGGTCTATCTTTCTATCTTTCCATATGCATACACTTCTATTGCTAAAGTCATTCTCATTCTCCGTGGTTTCCTATAACCTTCAACTTATTTCAAATAAGTGGGCCGAAGAATCTGGCTGCACGAACACACATCGACATACACACAATATTACACTTAAACACAAACATGAAAATTATGGAATAGAAACCTAAAGCGATGTCAGAACTGCCAAGAGATGTAGGGGAATAAAGACCTATGCACATCTGGGTAGATGCACATATTGTATGGCTGATATATGACAGTTCTGCACTGCCCCCTTTTTTCCCTTTTGTCACTTCTTATATATTTATACATAGGTATAAGAAGAGAGACAGTTCTACATCGCACAAGGAAGTGTGAGAAATGAAGAACTAATGAGCATGAGCCAGAGAGGAACTATTGGTGATAATTAGTTAGGAATATCAGTTGAATACTTGTTCTGATGATTTGTAGGATAAGGGGGACACATCTAGAATAAAGAAAGGTCTGATGGAGTGAATTATATATAAATATGAGGTCTACTGAAAGCGTAGAAGTTGAAAAGTAGTGGAGGACTCTAGGGGATCAAATAAGGTACCAAGAAGTAAGAGATAAGTGTGAAGTAGATTTGAATTTTGCCAGGTAATATTTATAAAGATGTATACTAGGGCAGTGAACTATGAAGCCTCCTCAGAAAGCAGAAGGAGGGCGCACCCAGCATTTACTGGATAAAAAGGGCAGACAGGCAGACCCAAGAGAGGCTGACCTATACTGTGCAGGCATGGGCACCAAGAAGGGGATTGACCTCTACCACAGTGGATTAGCAAGTTAAAGGGGCGTACCTACCAAAACGGAGGGAGGAAGAGCATTCATAATATCAACCTGTATGTATGGTATAGGTACTGGGCCTAAAAGGAAAAGGGCAGTATCATGACAAAAGTCATACATTTTGTGGTGATTTTTTTGGTATGTTTAAATTCTCTATTCCACTAGCATTGTCAAGTTCTATATTCATAAGTGTCGGAAAGAAGCTTTTCATTTGCCCAGAGTTCCTCCAGACTATGAGAAATAGTAGTTAATGAAGTTAATACGCACTAAAGGAAAAACAGTACAGAGGAGTATAGTAAAGAACAACATAATTAAGTGTCTATACCACGTGGAGTCTGTGATTGCAGGTTACGAATATTGTCCGCACAATCCTTACATATAGGCCCTGGACGTGCGGAATATTTGTGTATAAGGAAGTGGCATCAATGGTTACAAGGATGGTTTCCGGGGGTAACAGACTGGGTAAGGATTCCAGGCGTCCAGGGCCTCGCTGCGATGGAGCACTTCCTTTCACGCCGATCACCTGCCACCCTACCTAAAACCTCTTTCCTCATTACCTTAGCCAGCTTCATCCTGACCCACAACTTCTTCACTTTTGAAGGCCAGACATACCAACAATTAAAGGCAACAGCCATGGGTACCAGGACGGCCCCCTCATACACCAACCTATTCATGGGTCGCTTAGAGGAAGCCTTCTTGGTTACCCAGGCCTGCAAACCCAAAGTTTGGTACAGATTTATTGATGACATCTTCATGATCTGGACTCACAGTGAAGAAGAACTCCAGAATTTCCTCTCCAACCTCAACTCCTTTGGTTCTATCAGATTCACCTGGTCCTACTCCAAATCCCATGCCACTTTCCTTGACGTTGACCTCCATCTGTCCAATGGCCAGCTTCACACGTCTGTCCACATCAAACCCACCAACAAGCAACAGTACCTCCATTATGACAGCTGCCACACATTCCACATCAAACGATCCCTTCCCTACAGCCTAGCTCTTCGTGGCAAACGAATCTGCTCCAGTCCGGAATTCCTCAACCATTACACCAACAACCTGAAAACAGCTTTCGCATCCCGCAGCTACCCTCCCGACCAGGTACAGAAGGAAATAACCAGAACCACTTCCTCATTCCCTCAAACCCAAAACCTCCCACAGAAGAACCACTAAAGTGCCCCACTTGTGACAGGATACTTTCCGGGACTGGATCAGACTCTGAATGTGGCTCTCCAGCAGGGATACGACTTCCTCAAATCCTGCCCTGAAATGAGATCCATCCTTCATGAAATCCTCCCCACTCCACCAAGAGTGTCTTTCCGCCGTCCACCTAACCTTCATAACCTCTTAGTTCATCCCTATGAAATCCCCAAACCATCTTCCCTACCCTCTGGCTCCTACCCTTGTAACTGCCCCCGGTTAAAACCTGTCCCATGCACCCTCCCACCACCACCTACTCCAGTCCTGTAACCCGGAAGGTGTACACGATCAAAGGCAGAGCCATGTGTGAAAGCACCCACGTGATTTACCAACTGACCTGCCTACACTGTGAAGCTTTCTATGTGGGAATGACCAGCAACAAACTGTCCATTCGCATGAATGGACACAGGCAGACAGTGTTTGTTGGTAATGAGGATCACCCTGTGGCTAAACATGCCTTGGTGCACGGCCAGCACATCTTGGCACAGTGTTACACCGTCCGGGTTATCTGGATACTTCCCACTAACACCAACTTGTCAGAACTCCGGAGATGGGAACTTGCCCTTCAGTATATCCCCTCTTCTCGTTACATCCTCTCTTCTCGTTATCCGCCAGGCCTCAACCTCCACTAATTTCAAGTTGCCACCGCTCATACCTCATCTGTCTTTCAACAACATCTTTGCCTCTTTACTTCCGCCTCGACTGACATCTCTGCCCAAACTCTTTGCTTTTACAAATGTCTGCTTGTGTCTGTGTACGTGCGGATGGATATGTGCGTGTGTGCGAGTGTATACCTGTCCTTTTTTCCCCCTAAGGTAAGTCTTTCCACTCCCGGGATTGGAATTACTCCTTACCCTCTCCCTTAAAACCCACATCCTTTCGTCTTTCCCTCTTTCCTGATGAAGCAACCGTTGGTTGTGAAAGCTTGAATTTTGTGTGTATGTTTGTGTGTCTATCGACCAGCCAGCGCTTTTGTTTGGTAAGTCTCATCACCTTCGTTTTTAGATATATTTTTCCCACGTGGAATGTTTCCCTCTATTTTATATATATAAAATTAGTGTTGTGATAGATATTAATGTACATGATGAATATGTGTAAAATATCGCGTGTTCAAGCTAAGGGAAGGGATATGTAGGGCTTCGAGAATTTCAGGATAAATTCTAGAAACACTTGGCTCTCAACCGCATCGAACACCCAATATTTTAATGACAAAGGTGAGAAAGCCTTTTTACTGCACCACACATCTTTGTGTGCAGGAAGGACAGCTGTCACGAGGAGCCAGGACCTGTGTCAGACGAGTGGCAGTGCCTTGGAAGTTATATCAAAAAGTCAAAGAGTGTTTGAATAATGTTCCTTGGTGTGTTGTGTCATGAGTATTGTTACAGAGACAGATGAAGCTTGTGTTATATAGAAATCTTTACTTTATGACTTGGCTCTGCATAAGGCAGAACATATGTAACTGTATGAATGTTTAGTAGATTTTGACACTTATCTGGGAACTAGTTGGCTTGCTGGAGTTAGTACAGTATAATTGTTACTTTGGGATGAGAGTTGAAAATATATTATTGTTGAACTGACAAACCTCTAAGAGTATATAATTTATTTCAAGAATATAGAGCTGGTAAATAATATTCCCCTAAACCTGATGCAGTCTTCGGAGATGAATTAAATGGTGAGAGCAACGTAGATGATAACCCAAAGAAGAGGATCAGCTGCACGCACAATGTGTAAGTCAACTGGTAGAGACATGTGAGTCATGCAACCCAACACTGCACTGTCTCTTGTCGTCCAAGGAAGTGTTAGAAGCTCTTGACTTTGTATATATCATCTATAATATCCGGCCATTCCAATAAATCCCTTCAATTGTCTTATGTTTCTAGGGGGTGGACACTCTTTAATGGCCTTTATACATTCTGGATCAGGTTTAATTCCCTGTACTCCTACAACATGCCCTAAAAACTTGAGCTCTTGCCTTGTAAAATGCGATTTAGATAATTTTACTGTAATACCCTTTTCCTTAAATTTTTTTCAAGGTTTTCCTTAAGGTTTCACAATGTTCTTTCCATGTAGCAGAGATTATAAAAATATTATCCACATATATTATTAATTTTCTTAACAATTCCCTTTCTAACGCCTCGTCCAGTGCACGTATAAACACAGATACCAAGATATTTAGTCTAAACGGTAACACATTAAAATGATATGATGTCCCATCAAATAGAAATGCTGTATACTTCTTTCAATCAGGATGTAACTGAATTTTTCAATCAGGATGTAACTGAATTTCCCAATACCCACAGTCAGGTCCATCATGCTAAAATACTGTGCTTTCTCAAATTTGGAAAGTAATTTATCGATGTTAATTGGTCTGTCTTGTTCCGTCTCTATATGCTTATTCAAAGTGCGCACGTCCAGCACTAACCGCACACCTCCTGTAGCCTTTTTTACCACTACTAAAGGGTTATTCATAACACTCGTACTACATTCTAATATTTTATTTTCAATCATCTTATCTATTTCTTCCTTAACCACTTCTTTCAGACTTACCGGTATCAGATAGGGTCTAATACTACATGGACTATCAGAAAATATCATTTAATATTCCAATAGAAATTTAGATAATTCCAATTTTTGGTCGTTGGTTAACATTTGGGGATTCATTTACTTTGTTTCATATGTCAGATCGGTGTGATGCATGACTTACGTTTGCAATCTCTGGTGACAATTGTGCTGTTGCTGTTAATCGTAACCGCTGATTCTCAGTTATTTGTTTACTATCATAGTGGTCCGTCACTATTCCAAAAAAAAGAAAATTTTCCTCAACATTCAATACGATGTTAAATTTTGGTAGCCTGTCTATGCCAAGCAACACATCTCTTGATATTTTCCCCCTACTAAAAGTGTCTGATGAAATGGGACATTCTCAATTATGCAGTTCACCTAGGTCTCATGTTTCACAACTTTACTTTCGGTTCCAGTAATGCCTACTATGTACACTCTTGTTACCGGTAATAGCGGTAAGTTATGTTTATTCATAATGTAGTAAAGAAACCACTAGAAATAAGTGACACTTCACTGGCAGAATCAATAAATATGTTGACTTCAAAATATTCTAACTTTCCAACTATAACTGGTTGTGGATTAACGGTAGTTAAGCTAGGTTCTTCTAGCAACAACCCTTCTTTGGTCGGTATTTTATGCGTAAAGCTAACATATTTATTATAAACTAGGCCTCCTAATGTATTTCTATGACCTGGACTCCGGCCCTGGATCCAGATCGTATAACATTTTCCTCATTGATTGTAATCTCTGGCTGGTTACCAAACCGGGGTATTACATTTCAACTTTGTACTCTATTGTTACTAGGTACAAATTCCTGTGACATTACTGAGCCTATATTTGAAGGTGGATGTTTCTTTTGATAACTTTCGTTACCACTATTCCGACTACACTGGTGTACTCTAGCTAGATTAGCTTAATGTCTCTTATGATTACTATTACTACTATTGTTATTTCTTCGTAAATTCTGACTTTCACTTTGATGTACGTTCTCATTCCTGTCTTTGTTTAGGGCATCAAGTGCATCTACAAAGGATAACAATTCTTCTATTGTCTTCCACCCACTGCATAATATATCTTTCCTAGCGCAGATAGGTAATCGCCTTATTAAGATCCTAACTAACCCTTCTTCCACCATGGGTTTATCTAAGTACTATGCCCATGTCAAATGCCAGTCAAAATACCTTCTCATTGTTCCCCATGTACTTTTATAATACTTTGGGTCCCACAAACCAGATAATAATTTTTCTTGGGCACTCGCTGACCAATACTTCTTAAACTTTTTCTGGAAGTCGGCCCAAGACGAAAAATTCTCAATGTTCACAGTGCCTCATTCTGAAGCCTCTCCTAAAAGGTACCCTACTGTGAATTCTATATTTTTTGAGTCTTCCCAGTTTTTGGGCAAGGCTTGGTTAAACCATTTCAGAAAATGAGTTGGGTGTACGTCCCCATCTGACTTAAATTTTGGAAACTGCCTGGATAGTCCTGAATTTGCTCCCCATAGTAGGTCAGTTATTGCCTCACTGGTTAACACCACGTTAGAAGAAGTCACTTTTTTGTCTACCTTATCCAGGATAAGTTTGAATTCTTTCCATAAGCTAAACTATCTATGCCTTTCCTCGTATCATTAAGTTCCAAAGCTAAATCTGAAGAAAAGTTGTTAGGGGATACCCTCTCGGCCACTTTCTTGTCTATCAACTCTTCTACTTTTTTCTCCAGATTGCTTATATTTAAAGTATCTGATGTCACTAGTTTCTCCTTAAAGTTCCTTTCCATGGTATCAACTCGAGTGTTGACACCTGCAATTTGAGGTTGGACAAAAAGAATTAGCTTATCCTGTTTCTCAAACTCTCCTTCAGGGTGTGCAACCTCCGATTTCAACATCGAAGGTAACATTGCATACGCTTTGAAATGATCCTAATTTTTTGACAAGTCCCATTTTTTACATTGTTACATTTATCTTCAATGTCAAATTCTAATTTTTTAATTAAATCCTGAAGTTGCTCATCCTGTCTCTAGTTAAATTCAGTAAATAGATGTTTAACGTGAGTATTCAAAGAACTAGTGAGTTCACTCTTTATATCTAACTTCAGATTTTGTACTTACCATTTTAAGAGTAAAATTCAGTCTTTAATAGAACTATATTCGCCGCTTGACTGTTCAAGGTTTCACTCTGAGGATTTAAACTAGAATGTACTAAACCTATTTCCCTCCTTAGAGCTTCATTTTGAGCATTTAATTTTTCAATTAGAGTGGCTGAATCAGCCCAGCCTTCTGGTCATCTAATCTAGCATTTAGTTCTTGTCTCAAAGTGGTTAAATTTGCACTCTTTTCATTTAAAGTTGCAAATTGAGCATTTGACTCTGTTCTTTGGTAACTTATTAAATTTGCTACCTCAGTTCAGTCTGGCATTTCCTTTGTTACAGTCATTGCCATGGCTGGCTCTGAAGTTTGTTGCTGTCCTTGATCCATAATTTTATTGATCTTAGACCTAGTAATCATCTGAAGAAAATTCACCACTGAGTACAATAACTACACTTAAAGTTTTATCATTCACTTATCCCCTCAACTTTACCAAAAAATTATTGTTTTTCACTCAACTGGCGTAGAGTTCTAGGTGCATTGGTGAGCACATATGTAATCAGTACCAGTGGACAATACTGGCGCCGGCAGCGTCGGATGTCAGTTTCAGCACCGTTGTCGGTGAGCAGATATAGAGTCAGCACCAGTGAGCAGCAGCTGGTGCAGTCGGTGTCGGTGGCTGGTTACTGCATTGGTCAGCGCGATGTACATGTGTGAAGACTGCTTACTCTCCACACCCGATCTTCTTAGTCAAAAAGTTGAGATCTTCTCTCCAGTTTTCTCTGCTATTACTTTCTCACGTCTTTTACAGCGTTGCACTCGCAACTTTCTTCCATTTGTTTATTAGACTCAATACGATTACTGGAAACAGTTCTCGTATGTTGTTAGGCTTGATTGCTATGGCAACAACTAACATCTCCTTTCCGTTTCTCTCTTAAAATTCCCATTTTCTTCAGGTCCTGTCACTTAGGTTGCCACGTTCTAACATTTTTCGGACGACAAGTGACAGTGTGGTATTGGGTTGCAAGGTGCACACATTATCTCTCAATTCATTTAACTTGCACGTTGTGTGTAGCCGATCCTCTTCTCTGGGTAATCAGCTACGTCGATCTCTCACAAGCTTCTTCTCCGAAGACTATAGCTGGTTAAGGGAATTTATTAAAATACTTCTCTACCCTTGAAATAATTTTTGTACTCGTATAATACTTTTCAGTTCAATCACTTTATATTTTCAACTTTCACAGATAACAACTTCTGCAAGCTAATTTATTCCTTACACGTTAGACTCATTTGCACATATTCAAATAGCATACACGTGTCTTGTTTAGTTCATAACCAAGACGTGAAATAATTCAAAAGTCTCTATTCTCAAGTGAGTCCAGTACATAATGTTCATAGCAATCTCTCTTCAACTGTTCAATAGTCTTTTTTTTACAATCATCACAGACACTAACAGACCAAAGAATACGACATAATTATACGTTAAGTTCTCCTCACGTCTCCTGTGGCGCTGGCAGCAAACACTTGTGATCGTCAGTGACTCGCCCTCTTACAGTCTTCTAATGCAAGTGTAATCCCAGAACTAAAGCCTCCTATTTTTTTTATAAGTACATAGACCTGTTTACTTCTACAATGGTTTACATCAGTTTACAGCTTGAACATTTAGCTATTTTTCGACGTAATCACCATTTCTGTTGATGCATTTTTGTAGACGCTGTAGCAGTTTTTGTATGCCCTGTAATATTAGTAATTTTCGCCTAACAAACATTAATACACGCTCAATAGTAAACGCCTGATGGCCTAAAGTTATCGAACAATTGTAAAGTAGAAGAAATGAACCATCACATAGCAGCCACAGAATCTATTATTCTTTATCTTTGCCGTTCTTGCGCGGTGCCTGTAAATCTCTATGTACATGTATCGATTAATGATATAAAAAAGAATTCTGTTGTTTCAAGACAAATGAGACAATTGGTGCCTCACATTTTACTGTTTGTATTCCATGAAAGGTGTACGCGGACTTTCTGCGTACCGCAACGGTATTTTATATTTCATGTGAAAATATTGAGTGAATATGCTAATCGTTATTTTGCCAATCAGAAAACATGTAGTTTCTTGTAACTGATTACAAACAGACAGCATCAAGAGGACTTTTTGACTGTTATGTATAAAGTATTTAACCACAATTGTCATCTATTGTAATTTAATATGAAAAGGTAAAGCATTAAAAAAAGTGTGTTAAAGATAAGTGTGCTTATTTTAGCAAATTAACCTTGATGATTTCCATCTCCTCATTTACTCAATTGAGATTTATTTTGTATTAGTTCATCACCAGAAATTACGATCACGCTGATGGGCCGAACGCAGCATGAGGCAGAAGGAACATTATCATTTTCCTATTATTTCTGAACCAATTTTTTTAATTGTGTAGTGTTGCATTTCTTTTAAAGTCTATAAATCTTCTGGTCTCTTAGTGTTGTTCCGGGTATGACTACATCGCCAATATAAAAATGCACAGAAATGTTTCTCTTATTCAGGTATTTAATGCTCAACGTATGTTATTATAATAGTGTAATCAATCCCTAATTCTGTTGCCAAGTGGCCCACCAAAATATTAATTTTTTCGACATTAAAAAATAAATAAATAAATAAATAAATAATCTTTTTCTTTTTGCCCCCCCAAGAGCAACGCTACAGCCCATGTCATGCCAGCTCGCCGCCATGCTGCTCAGAAAGTTATGAACCTCTTCTTTCACCCCGTTGTCAGAGCTGAATCGCTTTCCAGCCAAATGTTCTTTTAACCTAGAGAACAGGTGATAGTCACTGGGCGCCAAGTCAGGACTATAGGGTGGGTGGGTGATTATGTTCCACTGAAACTTGCAGGAGAGCAACGGTTTTCCGAGCGATGTGTGGGTGATTGTTGTCATGGATAATGTGTACGTCCTTGCTCAACATTCCTCTTCTCCGGTTCTGAATTGCCTGTTGAGTTTTTTCAGAGTCTCACAGTACCTGTCAGCGTTAATTGTGGTCCTAGTGGGCATAAAGTCGACCAACAATACCCCTTTCCAATCCCAAAAAACGGTTGTCGTGACTTTACCCGCAGACTGTGTTTGTTTGAATTTCCGCAGCTTCTGCAAAGAAGGCTGCCGCCACTGACGTGACTGTTGCTTGGTCTCAGGTGTGCAGTGGTATGCCCAGGTTTTGTCACCTCTGACAACTGAGTCCAGAAAGTTGTCCTGTTCGGCTGCAAGGCGGTGAAGAAATGTGCGAGAAGCATCAACTCGTTGCTGCATGTGGTCCTCAGTCAGAAAGCCTGGCACCCATCTTACGCACACCTTCAATGTTTCCGTTAAAATTCTGTGAGCAGTGCTTTGGGAAACGTCAGGAACCAAGTGCAGAGATCATTCCGGGTGATCCGCCAATCTTCACGCATGCTTTGCTCAACCATTAACACTGTCTCCTCAGAAACTGATAGACTCCCACCCCTTTGTTCGTCGTGAATTTTGGTCCGACCAGCTGCAAACTCTCTACACCACTTACGAACATTTTTGACAGCCATGCACGACTCACCATACACTTCAGTCAATTGGCGATGGATTTCAATCAGCAGTGCCCTTTACGTTCAAAAACCGAATAACTGTGCGCAATTGGCACTTGGCGGTAACATCCAATAGGTTGCTCCATTCTCAACAGCTGCCAAGTCAAGACTGAGCACCTCAGCGCAGCGTGTACATGTTTACACACAGTGCGTGAAGCACTTTTCGTAGCTGTGTGACCAACTGCCACACAAACAGAGTTGTGTACTTATAAAAAAAATAGGAGGCCTTACTTTTGGGATTACCCTCGTAACAAACTTCTGACCTGCACATACAAACAGGTGGATTGATAGAAACGTTCTCACTCTCCCGCATTCTTACCTAAAATATTGGGTGTTCAAGATGGTGGAAGGCCAAGTGTTTCTAGAATTTACTACGAAATTCTTGAGGCACTACAATTCTTTAAAATGTGTGCCACCATGTCTTTTTCGTTTTCAATCATGTAAATCCCATTAAGGTAGCATCAAAATGATGAAAAGAAATCTTTTACTGAATGGAGCATTATAAGTGATTAATTTAACAAATATGTGGCATACGCAATTATATATATCTTAGATTTAACCTTATGTACTCTATAACACTGCATTATAGGTTACAAAATATGATTTTTAATTTTTTTCTTTCAAGTAGAAATTTATCCAAGAATTAAGGAGTTGAACAACGTGTGTAAAATACTGAGCTTTCATCAGTAATTATATTTGTAGTGTTTTGACACAAACCAAATTTTGTATAGCTCTGATAGTCGTTGACATATAAAAATATGATGCACTGTCAGAAAAATTAAAGTAGCTATTTTTAGTACAAGAAATTAGGTGACACAGAATATAACAAAATATTGTGCAGCTGCTGCCACATGTTTTATCCAATACGTCTGCACCTCTTCAGCCAATGTGTCAACAATTAACACTCATATTTTCATCATTAATAGTATCCTGCCATAAAGAAACCTGTTTGTCTATATAACTACAATAATCATCTTTGTGAAATAATCTACACTGATGTTCTGTCAAAAAAATGCAGCCTGAGGATAGGAAATTCTGAAGATGTATCGATTTCATACTTCCACTAAATACTTTTCGCACAATTATCTGAAGAACTATTCTAGTTTCGATTGCCTGATACTATGATTTCACATTCTTTATTACTTTCTGAGCCTCAAATTCAATACCAGATACTCTTCGATGCTACCCATTTTCAGTCTATTGTCATAAACAATAATCTGAAACTGATAATTTGCTTTTAATTGGAAAATGTGGACAAAATGTTTTAGAGTCAGTGTGATTTCTAATAGTACCAATTGTGACCCAACTAAACTAGAAACTACATGCTCTCTCTTGCTTTCAAGTCAACTACATACAATAATTAATATAATTGGACATTGATAGGGGTTATTAAGTTGGTTAAGTACACCTTGGATTTTATATTCCTATTAAAAAGTCATGACACTACTTAACAGCTTACGCTATTCGTACACACAATTTATGCCGATATAATCCATAACTAAGCAAATATTTTATCATACACAGATGGCTACCATATGGTCTGCAAATACACTACACAGTAATGCTTAAACCCATCCATGTTCAAGATGGTGAATACACTAAATTTCAGGAGAGACTATGTACAAGAGAAAAATGCACCATGTATTCACTAGTAGAAGTTTGCTGCAGGCCTAGAACTACATATTCAGTACTTCAGTCTTCGTAAAAGAAAAAAATTCCAAAAATTCCTTTTCAAACAAATAAAGCAATATCATATAAGATTTTATTTTCCGAGACCAATAATACAGGCAGACATGGTTTCTGAAAACTTTTTCTCCAATTTTGGAAAAGACAGCTTCATTTCAATGTTGGTTTCAGCTGTAATGAAAACTACAAAGGCAGTCTGTTTTATTTTATATCTAGTAAAACCCTTCATCCTCTTCATGAATGAAATCATCCTGGGTTCCACTAAAAACATCAGCGAGCATATGCTTTGGAATCTCCGACCCCCGTACATGTATTGTGTAACAAGCAGTCTCCATTTTGGTCAAGCTTTGTCGTAAAGTGTAGAGCTTTCTTGTACATTCCTTAGGACCCATATTTCCTATACGCAAAAATCCCGTATAAATGTCCTTCACAAAAGCACATGTCTGAAAACAGCTTTCAATATAACCCAGTCCAACATTATTAATGCACTTTCGCATTAATTCTCCTGTGAGATCAGCAACCCCCAGTATATATTCAGTCTGTGGAACTAGACATATTTGTTTGTCATGAGAAGTGTTACTGCTGTCACCAGCACTATCCTTGTCATTACAGCTGTCTTCAGTCTTGCTTTCTTCATTTTCTTTACATCCTTTTGTTTCTTCTGCTTCTTTATCACTACAGAACACCAAATTTCTTTGCACATGGTTCCAACATTGCAGATCATTGATCTTAATGAAGTAGTAAAATGTTAGAGCTTCAATATATTCCTGCAAACCTAAAAAAGATAAAAAAAACTAGTAGTATCTTAGCATCATATCATTGGGACAGTTCAGAAAACAATGAGTGCCTTAATGTAAAAATAAATACATTCCTACATACATATAGTGTACGACACTTTGCATATAACAGATTCTTACAACTTATTTTTAATTACAATGCATGTTCAGCTTTCCTCTGTGGATGTCAATATTTTCAAACAATATCTGTGAAGTAATTGAGTCAGCTGTACAATTAGAAGTCCCTGTAATGCTTTGAAGTGAATACTTTGTTCCTCAGAAAGGACAGGAGACATGAACATATGCCCACACCAGCCCTGGCTTCACACAGGTAGCACTAAGTTTCTACGACAGGACAGTGAGTTTGGCATAGTGGTTGTTTTGTTGATGGACTACTGCACAGAGTTATAAAAATTCAAAGAACAATGTCAGGTTATTAAAAACCATCACTTTTGTACAAGGTAAACAATTTAAGAAGGGTGGTTCAAAAATTTTTTAGGAGCCACAAATGTTATCTGTTCTATATTTAATTGGTGTCTGGGGTGGCATCTTGTGGCAATGATGGAAGCTGTAAGCTACCAAGCCACCCAGTCTACCCAAAAGCTGAGCCAGTATGGCATAGTCTGCCACAAACTATGGTCACTTGTTAGCCCCTTAAATCCGGCACAAGCAACATTTTCTGTGCGACCTTTTTCTGCATTTTCAATGTAACGTAACTACGGAGCACCCATCTGCTGAGCGTGATCAGTACCATGCCACAAAACATTGGTATGAGCACCCCTACCACCCAAAGTAAGTATGGAACACCGTCTGCCACACAATATAGGTATGGACCATCCTCTACTCACAGCATCAGTATGCAGTACCCTCTGCTACATACAGTTGGTATGAAGCACCATCCACACTGCAACAAGGTACAATGCACCTCCTGCCATGCGACATTGGTATGAACCGATCCCTATGTGCAACACTGGTACAGAGCACCCTCTGCTGCATAGTATTAATACAAAACACTCTGCCACATAATATTAGTAAGAAGCACCCTTCACCCACAACACTGGCTTGAAGCACTTTCCATTACGCTGCGTCAGTAGAATGCACCTTCTGCCATGCAACATTCATACAAAGTGCCCTCTGTCACGCAACATTAATATGAAGCCCCCTATGTCATGCAACACTGATAGTGAGCACCTTGCAACATTGTTATTACTGCCACGTAATATTGGTCAGAACATGGTATGGAACACTTTCTGCCATGTAACATTGGTACAGAACACACTCCATCATGCAACATTGGTATGAAACAGCCTCCGCCACGCAATATCATATGAAGCACTCTGTGACATGTAATATCACTAAGAAGTACCCTCCACAAATAATATCAGTAATAAGTACCTTCTACAATGCAACACTAGCACAATGCACCCTTTGCAATATAACATCAGTAGGGTGCAACTTTAGCCTGCAACACCGTTACGAAGCCCCCTCTGTCATGCAACATTAGTAAGAACAAATTCTGCCTTGCGACGTTGATACGAAACATCCTATGCCACACAAAAATGGTCCATTTTTTGCCAGTAACATGTGCATGAAGCACCCACTGCCACAATATTGGTACAAAACACCCTCTGCCACACACAACAGGTAAGGAACACTCTCCAGCATGCAACATTGGTACATATCATCCTACACCACATACAACTGGTATGAAGCACTTCCTGCCATGTAAAGGTGCCTCTACTCCTGGGCAATTTCCCATGTGCTCTACATGCGTGCAGTCATTTATGGAAGAGGCAAGTAGGTGTATGCCCTGTTGCAAAGTTACATCTGCATATGATCTGCGAGCATGGGCCACCGAGGACAGTCTTAAGTCTCTCCCTTCCAAATGAGGAGACACCTGCAACAGACCTTCACCTGACTGTGGTACCCCCCATTTGGTGCTTTTATATTACAGCGTGTCATTCTTAAATTTTCTGTTTTCACAAGCATTAATATTTTGCTTAGTGTTCGAACTTTGGTCATGTGATCTAATGAGAAACACATGAAATATTATTGTGCATTTCCTTTTCCTGACTTGTTAATTCTGCTGACTGTAAATACAAAGAGAAGCAAAATTACTGTCTACAATTCCTCATACATCTTAACAATACGGAAACAACGAAGATAAACCCGAACAAAACAAAAAGTCTTTGCATGCTCATCCAATGAATAAATGTTGAAGGATGTGTAGGTACATGGTGAAAGACCCCTCAGATAAAGTTAAAATTTATTATTATTAAAAAGAGAGAGTTGGGATGATTTCTTCATTATTTGAGACGCACTGGTGTCCTTGGAGCCAGCTCCCTGCATCTTCAATTGAAACGTAAAAGAGGAAGTCTGAATAGCACAATTTCTTACACACAGAACATTTACTAATAATGTGATTGTACTATACTTAAATTTTTTACACACACACACACACACACACACACACACACACACACACACACACACACACACACACACACACACACACACACACCGAAGCTGTCCTGGTTCCTCTATAGCGTCACTTATTTCACAAATACACACATCAAAAAAAGTTTATCATCACCTCGGTTCCAAGAGTTCCGGAACCCGTACAGAAAACTTGAATAGAAATCAACATAAACATCATTTCCACCCTTTTTATTGCTCGTGAAAACCACATATTGCGTGTTGTACCACCATACAGCGAGACCTTCAGAGGTGGTGGTCCAGATTGTTGTACGCACCGGTACCTCTAATACCCGGTAGCAAGTCCTCTTGAATTGATGCATGCCTCTATTTATTGTGTTATACTATCCACAAGTTCATCAAGGCACTGTTGGTCCAGATTGTCCCACCCCTCAATGGCAATTCGGCGTAGATCCCTCAGAGTGGTTGGTGAGTCACATTCGTGCATACACAGCCATTTTCGATCTATCCCAAGCATGTTCAATAGGGTTCATGTCTGGAGAACATGCTGGCCACTCTATTTGAGCGATGTCATTATCCTGAAGGAAGTCATTCACAAGATGTGCATGATGGGAGTGCAAATTGTCGTCCACGAAGACGAATGCCTCACCAACATGCTGCCGATATGGTTGCACTATTGGCTGGAGGATGGCATTCAAGTATCGTACAGCCATTTTGGCGCCTTAAATGACCACCAGCAGTGTACGTCGGCCCCACATAATGCCAGCCCAAAACAGTAGGGAACCTCCACCTTGCTGCACTCACTGGACAGTGTGTCTAAGGTGTTCAGCCTGACCGGGTTGCCTCCAAACATATCTCCGATGATTGTGTGGTTTAAGGCGTACATGACACTCATCGGTGAAGAGAATGTGAGGCCAATCCTGAGCAGTCCATTTGGCATGTTGTTGGGCCTATCTGTACCATGCTGCAGGAAGTCATGGTTGCAAAGATAGACCTTGCCATGAACATCGGGAGTAAAGTTGCACAGTATGCAGCCTACTGCGCACAGTTTGAGTCATAACACGACATCCTGTGGCTGCACAAAAAGCAGTATTCAATATGGTGGCACTGCTGTCAGGGTTTGTCCGAGCCATAATCAGTAGGTAGTGGTCAACCACTGCAGTAGTAACCCTTGGCCGGCCTGAGTGAGGCATGTCATCGGCAGTTCCTGTCTCTTTGTATCTCCTCCATATCTGAGCAACATCGCTCTGGTTCACTCCGTGATGCTTGGACACTTCCCTTGTTGAGAGCCCTTCCTGGCACAAAGTAACAATACAGATGCGATCGATCCGTGGTGTTGACTATCTAGGCAGGGCTGAATTACAAACAACTCGAGCCATGTACCCCTTCCTGGAACTGATTGGCTGTTGGACCCACTCTGTCTAATAGGTGTTGCTCATGCATGGTGGTTTACATCTTTGGGTGGGTTTAGTGACATCTCTGAACAGTCAAAGGGGCTGTGTCTGTCATACAATATCCACAGTCAATGTCTATCTTCAGGAGTTCTGGAAACAGGGGTGATGCAAAACTTTTTTTGATGTGTGTAGTTTGTATCTACAGGACATCCCATTCTTGCATGGGTACTGTGGAACCATATATTTGCAGTCCAACCCCCCCCCCCCCCCCCCCCCCACACACACACACACAATGCTGACTTCAAACTGGGGTAATCATCCTTGGTAGCAAGAATTCAAAAAATCAATGCTAATCTTGTTACCACTGGTATAGTGTGTCTGTATTTTCCTTCATTATCAGTGGTGTGACGTAGTTGAGGCAGAAGAGTATGGAAATTGGATAGCAACAATTCCAAGTTTACTCTTGTAAAAGATACTCCCAGTAACTGATGATGTAGACACTGCAAATAACAAGGCCCTTACCCTGCTACATACTAGGAATCAAAGTTTCACAACGAATGATCACCTTCCTTACTTTGAAGAATATACTCCTGAAAAAATTAGAAACCTTAGCAGCATGTGCCTCTAGAGTCTACCAGAAATGCACATCCAAGTACTTTTTGATTTGCAAGTCAAATTGGAATCTCAACATTTAATAATAATGGTATTTTTCCATTAGCCATCAGTCAGTACTCATATGATACAAATCCATATACTGAAGAAACTGCTCCCACCTACCCAGCTAGTACAAACCCATTATATAGCATCAAATATCAAGTATGCCTACTCAAACAGCCACACAGCAGACATGCAATGACAGAATTTAATTATTCTCACCTGCCGTGTATGCTCGAAGAAACTGATACGGGTCTTCTCCCAACAACTGCTTGGCAATTGCTTTGAACTGTGTTACCTCCAGCTGGCGCAATCGTGTTTCTGCTTCCTGAAGAACAGACTGTTTCTTGCTCTCTCTAAAATGATAACAATATAACAATTGCTGAACTAGAAAATTAATTATGAACAAGAAGCCACAACTATACGTATGTGATCTTGTAGGCTTTCCCAGCATAATAATTCTTAGTAATTCAGTCAGGTTTGTTGCCAGAGCCTAAATTCAACATGATGCAATACTTCTGTGATCAACATGTCAGCCATCTTTAGGAGAGATGCTGCTGCTGCTGCTGCTGCTGCTGAGTCCTGCTGAAAACTGATGACAAGGTCGGAAACTGTCAGCCTATACAGGCCCTGGTACCTTACAAGCCCCATGCTCTGCCCACCACAGTTGCCGCCTTGAAGACTGGGGCTTGCGGCATCACCTATAATTGAACACCAGCACCAATGATGTATTGTAGTCAGAGCCTATCCTCAAACAGTCAGGAGAGTCACACCATACAATTTTGTATTTTGAGGCGAGATAGTACAGGGCTCTATGCACTACTAATAGGAAAACCTTTGTCTCTGTTAATCAAGTTGTCTGACAAGCCAATTTCAATATTCTTCCTATATTCTTCCTTACAAAGACTGCTAAAAAAAAGGGGGGGGGGGGGGCATACTGGCAACACTTCCACCAATTTTTCAGGCTGTTGTAGCCTCATGTGACATCAATGTTCCACCCATCTGTTCTGAACTGTGTGAATTGACTGACTGATGTAAGCCTTCCCATTCTGACAAGGGATTTCGTATGTGCCAGGCTTCCAAAGTGCCAAATCATCCTTGACACAGACATGCAGTGCCCTAATGTTGGCAGGTGGACAGAACAAAGTCTTACTGTCAAACCTACAATAAATTCTTCCAGTCTATAAAGGATATGCCCCCAGCATAAGGAACACACACACATATAGGGAAACATTCCACATGGGCAAAATATATCTAAAAACAAAGATGTTGTGACTTACCAAACGAAAGCGCTGGCAGGTCGATAGACACACAAACAAACACAAACATACACACAAAATTCAAGCTTTCGCAACCAATGGTTGCTTCATCAGGAAAGGGGGAAGGAGAGGGAAAGACGAAAGGATGTGGGTTTTAAGGGAGAGGGTAAGGAGTCATTCCAATCCCGGGAGTGGAAAGACTTACCTTAGGGGGAAAAAAGGACAGGTACACACTCGCACACACACACATATCCATCCGCACATAAACAGACATAAGCAGACATTTGTAAAGGTAAAGAGTTTGGGCAGAGATGTCAGTCGAGGCGGAAGTACAGAGGCAAAGATGTTGTTGCAAGACAGGTGAGGTATGAGTGGCGGCAACTTGAAATTAGCGGAGGTTGAGGCCTGCGGATAACAAGAAGAGAGGATATACTGAAGGGCAAGTTCCCATCTCCGGAGTTCTGACAGGTTGGTGTTAGTGGGAAGTATCCAGATAACCCGGACGGTGTAACACTGTGCCAAGATGTGCTGGCCGTGCACCAAGGCATGTTTAGCGACAGGGTGATCCTCATTACCAACAAACACTGTCTGCCTGTGTCCATTCATGCGAATGGACAGTTTGTTGCTGGTCATTCCCACACAGAAAGCTTCACAGTGTAGGCAGGTCATTTGGTAAATCACATGGGTGCTTTCACACGTGGCTCTGCCTTTGATCGTGTACACCTTCAGGGTTAAAGGACTGGAGTAGGTGGTGGTGGGAGGGTGCATGGGACAGGTTTTACACCGGGGGCAGTTACAAGGATAGGAGCCAGAGGGTAGGGAAGGTGGTTTGGGGATTTCATAGGGATGAACTAAGAGGTTACGAAGGTTAGTTGGACGGCGGAAAGACACTCTTGGTGGAGTGGGGAGGATTTCATGAAGGATGGATCTCATTTCAGAGCAGGATTTGAGGAAGTCGTATCTCTGCTGGAGAGCCACATTCACAGTCTGATCCAGTCCCGGAAAGTATCCTGTCAGAAGTGAGGCACTTTTGTGGTTCTTCTGTGAGAGGTTCTGGGTTTGAGGGGATGAGGAAGTGGCTCTGGTTATTTCCTTCTGTACCAGGTCAGGAGGGTAGTTGCGGGATGCGAAAGCTGTTTTCAGGTTGTTGGTGTAATGGTTCAGGGATTCCGGACTGGAGCAGATTCGTTTGCCACGAAGACCTAGGCTGTAGGGAAGGGACCATTTGATGTGGAATGTGTGGCAGCTGTCATAATGGAGGTACTGTTGCTTGTTGGTGGGTTTGATGTGGACGGACGTGTGAAGCTGGCCATTGGACAGATGGAGTTCAACGTCAAGGAAAGTGGCATGGGATTTGGAGTAGGACCATGTGAATCTGATAGAACCAAAGGAGTTGAGGTTGGAGAGGAAATTCTGGAGTTGTTCTTCACTGTGAGTCCAGATCATGAAGATGTCATCAATAAATCTGTACCAAACTTTGGGTTGGCAGGCCTGGGTAACCAAGAAGGCTTCCTCTAAGCAACCCATGAATAGGTTGGTGTACAAGGGGGCCATCCTGGTACCCATGGCTGTTCCCTTTAATTGTTGGTATGTCTGGCCTTCAAAAGTGAAGAAGTTGTGGGTCAGAATGAAGCTGGCTAAGGTAATGAGGAAAGAGGTTTTAGGTAGGGTGGCAAGTGATCGGCGTGAAAGGAAGTGCTCCATCGCAGTGAGATCTGGGAGATTCAACCAAACAGCCCTCGTCAAAGATTTATTGTCATACACTCGTACTCTCTGCTGGAAATATCACTTTGCCACGAAGAAAAATGATCCTAATCCTACTCCTAATGATCCAACTCCCCAAGACACTATCCAAATTGAACCCTGCCTGGTACAGTTCCGTCCTCCATCACTGCGGGACGTACCTCCTCTTTCTCAAAATCACCCTCTCCAAACCTTCCAGGAATTTCTCACTTCCAGCCTTGCCTCTCAATCCTCCTTAAAAAACCTTAATCCTACTCCCAACATCGCCACTGCTGAAGCCCAGGCTATTCGAGATCTGAAGGCTGACCGATCCATCGTCATTCTTCCGGCGGACAAGGGTTCCACGACCGTGGTACTTGATCGTCGGGAGTATGTGGCTGACGGACTGCGTCAGCTTTCAGACAACACCACATACAAAGTTTGCCAAGGTAATCCCATTCCTGATGTCCAGGCGGAGCTTCAAGGAATCCACAGAACCTTAGGCCCCCTACAAAACCTTTCACCTGACTCCATCAACCTCCTGAACCCACCGACACCCCGCACCGCTACCTTCTACCTTCTTCCTAAAATTCACAAACCCAATCATCCCGGCTGCCCCATTGTAGCTGGTTACCAAGCCCCCACAGAACGTATCTCTGCCTACGTAGATCAACACCTTCAACCCATTACATGCAGTCTCCCATCCTTCATCAAAGACACAAACCACTTTCTCGAACGCCTGGAATCCTTACCCAATCTGTTACCCCTGGAAACCATCCTTGTAACCATTGATGCCACTTCCTTATACACAAATATTCCACACGTCCAGGGCCTCACAGCGATGGAGCACTTCCTTTCACGCCGATCGCCTGCCACCCTACCTAAAACCTCTTTCCTCATTACCTTAGCCAGCTTCATCCTGACCCACAACTTCTTCACTTTTGAAGGCCAGACATACCAACAATTAAAGGCAACAGCCATGGGTACCAGAATGGCCCCCTCGTACACCAACCTATTCATGGGTCGCTTAGAGGAAGCCTTCTTGGTTACCCAGGCCTGCCAACCCAAAGTTTGGAGCAGATTTATTGATGACATCTTCATGATCTGGACTCACAGTGAAGAACAACTCCAGAATTTCCTCTCCAACCTCAACTCCTTTGGTTCTATCAGATTCACATGGTCCTACTCCAAATCCCATGCCTCTTTCCTTGACGTTGACCTCCATCTGTCCAATGGCCAGCTTCACACGTCTGTCCACATCAAACCCACCAACAAGCAACAGTACCTCCATTATGACAGCTGCCACACATTCCACATCAAATGGTCCCTCCCCTACAGCCTAGCTCTTCGTGGCAAACGAATCTGCTCCAGTCCGGAATCCCTGAACCATTACACCAACAACCTGAAAACAGCTTTCGCATCCCGCAACTACCCTCCTGAGCTGGTACAGAAGCAAATAACCAGAGCCACTTCCTCATCTCCTCAAACCCAGAACCTCCCACAGAAGAACCACAAAAGTGCCCGACTTGTGACAGGATACTTTCCGGGACTGGATCAGACTGTGAATGTGGCTCTCCAGCAGGGATACGACTTCCTCAGATCCTGCCCTGAAATGAGATCCATCCTTCATGAAATCCTCCCCACTCCACCAAGAGTGTCTTTCCGCCGTCCCACCTAACCTTCGTAACCTCTTAGTTCATCCCTATGAAATCCCCAAACCACCTTCCCTACCCTCTGGCTCCTTCCCTTGTAACCGCCCCCGGTGTAAAACCTGTCCCATGCACCCTCCCACCACCACCTACTCCAGTCCTTTAACCCTGAAGGTGTACACGATCAAAGGCAGAGCCACGTGTGAAAGCACCCATGTGATTTACCAACTGACCTGCCTACACTGTGAAGCTTTCTGTGTGGGAATGACCAGCAACAAACTGTCCATTCGCATGAATGGACACAGGCAGACAGGGTTTGTTGGTAATGAGGATCTCCCTGTGGCTAAACATGCCTTGGTGCACGGCCAGCACATCTTAGCACAGTGTTACACCGTCCGGGTTATCTGGATACTTTCCACTAACACCAACCTGTCGGAACTCCGGAGATGGGAACTTGCCCTTCAGTATATCCTCTCTTCTTGTTATCCTCAGGCCTCAACCTCCGCTAATTTCAAGTTGCCGCCACTCGTACCTCACCTGTCTTGCAACAACATCTTTGCCTCTGTACTTCCGCCTCGACTGACATCTCTGCCCAAACTCTTTGCCTTTACAAATGTCTGCTTATGGCTGTTTATGTGCGGATGGATATGTGTGTGTGTGTGTGTGTGTGTGTGTGTGTGTGTGTGTGTGTGTGTGTGTGTGTGGCTGTGCGCGCGAGTGTATACCTGTCCTTTTTTCCCCCTAAGGTAAGTCTTTCCGCTCCCAGGATTGGAATGACTCCTTACCCTCTCCCTTAAAACCCACATCCTTTTGTCTTTCGCTCTCCTTCCCTCCTGACGAAGCAACCATGGATTGCAAAAGCTTGAATATTTGTGTGTGTGTGTGTGTGTGTGTGTGTGTGTGTGTTTTATTTTACTGTGTCTCAACATACCAGCGCTTTCTCGTTTGGTAAGTTAAAGCATCTTTGTTTAAAAATTGCCCTCCTCCGAACCAACGCAGTGGCGATCTTTGGACTATGGTATATGCTGATACAAATAGTCCGACACTGGAACTGTGTCAGTTTTGTGAACATTATGCTCTAGAGTATCATAATGTTTTTGGAAACCATTATGTCCAAAAACAGTAGTTTTCCATCACTTTTAATCTCCATGGTAAATTTAATACTGCGATGAAAGCTGTTGAAGTGGCCCAAAAACCTGTTAAGAGCATCGTGTCGTTTAAGAATGGAAAATTTTTGAAGAGATTTGACATTATGAGTTTGTTTCATCCACATACCAAGGTTAGGGAACTACTTAGATCTGTCATGGATGATTTGACACTTAGGAAGCCTGGCATATATAAAATTCTGTGTCACTGTCCAGGACAAGTGCACAGAAAATCACGGTCATATGAGGCTACAATAGCCTGAAAAATCAGCAGTAGCAGAACATTGTTTAAATGAGGGACATTATATGAAATCTGACAAGACTCTGCTAATTGCTGGTTGTTCTTTTCTTGGAACAGTGTTAAAAAAGGCAATTTTAGTTAGATTGGCTGACAACTTGATTAATAACACAAAGGTTTTCCTCTTAACAGGTGTGTAATTCTATACTATCTCACATCACAATACAATGTACTTTGGAGTGGCTGTTATGAGTATTTGAGAATAGTCTTTGACTACAATACATAATTTTTGTCCTATAGGTTGTGACACAAGTCGATCTGTGATGGGTAGCAAATGTGCCACACATGGTGTGTTCAGCAGTGTCTCTCCTGAAGACAGCGAACACGGATCACCGAAATATTTAGTCGTGTTGATTTTAGTACCCGGCAGCCTATCCAAGAAGACTATCAAAAATAACAATAATAAAAAATTCATGTTCTAAGGTACTGTTGAATTTTACACACTATGGACCAAACAAAAAATGTGAGCAATGACCCCTCTGTAAAACATACTTGGTCTGCAATCACAAGTTCCTATATACTGGCTCCTTGATTGAAACAGTGGTCCTGCACAATACACTTTCCAACCTATTGATCTCATACTACCACTTCAGATTACCACAATCTACCATGAGCACAATGGCCTCAATCACACTGTTCGATCAACAGTAGCCCAAGCTCTCCTCATTCATCTATGATATTTCATTCTGGGTTTCCACTGGTGCAAAAAGGCGAACTGCAATGGACAGATTTCCCATCAAACTTGTCACCTATCTATGCTACACCAGTGATTCATAACAATCAAAGTGTACCCATCACATTAACAACACTGGAAAACAACAAAAACTTTAGTCATTCTACAAAGACTGGTTGTTGTTGTTGTTGTTGACTTCCATCTGAAAAAAGCACCAGCCACTGCTGCTCGCAGTGTGGTTACAGTTGCCTGAGACTGCAGTCGTGTGTGTGTGTGTGTGTGTGTGTGTGTGTGTGTGTGGAGTGGAAACTTTCCTTTTCATGATATTGTTACATTCCAGCCTAGATTTTCCATTGTCCAATAAGTGATATATATTTAGAACAGGTATGGTGTTAACTTTTTAGGTAGATACTTGATGTCAATAGTTTGCAATGTTGATTAATCAGCATATGTTAAAAATAAATTTTTCTCAAGAAGCCTCTTGAAGGAAAAAAAAGGGCGGTGGTGGTGGTGGTGGTGGTGGGGCGGGGGGAGGAGCCATCTATAATCAGCGTCATCTTATACTCAGGTAGATACAGTACTTATAGCAAAGGTGAAGTATGATGCAAGATTTTAAAAGGAAAGACAGACAATTTCCTTTGTGTAGACTATGAAAGTGACACGTGTAATTAGTTATAGAGCCAAGAAGGAGTCTGTAATGGATTTTCAGTAAATATTTAATAATAATAATAATAATAATAATAATAATAATAATAATTGTAATTAAGTGCCACAAAAAGGATCGGTCTGTCAGATTAAAGCACTCATTAATACACAGTGATTGACCTATCTGAATGTTTGACTACATAATTAACCAGTAAGAGGCAATTTAATCAGACACTTAATTAAAGTCAGCTTAATTAATTAACCAAAACAGATACACGATCAGCATGACAGTATATGTTGGCAAATACATACCTTCTTCCTCTACAACATTTATATTACAAGTCTTGTAATATCGAAGATAAAAAATCTATTCACCAGGCGATGTCAGGAGAAAACACGTATGGAATATATAGAAATGCGCAAGTTTTTGAAGCCAAAGGCTCCTTCTTCTGGTAGAAGGATTGAAGGGAAAGGCAGAGAGATGAAGGAAAAGGACTGGCAAGGTATATTAAGTAGGAAGAATTATGGAAAAGTCGCCCAGAACCAGGTTATGGAAAACTTACTGGATTGGATGAAAGGGAAAGACTGATTGTAGAGTCTGCACTAGACGAGATTTGAAAACCTGAGAAGTCAAACACTGAAGGCAGGATAATAAACAATACAGACACTTCAAGAAGAAAAACATGTTGCACGCAAAAGTCAATAAGAGCAGACAGCTACATCAATTTACCTGGTAGACAGGTCAGGGGGTGGGGAAAAATAACAGGTAGGAAAATGAAAGATACAGACTCTGACTGTGTGAATCACAGCATTCACCTAAGTAAATTAGAATATTATGGTGTCACTGGCAGTGCTGTGAAATGATTCGACTCTTACGCAACTAACAGGAATCAACGGGTGGCGTGAAAATACCTGTGCAGTAAGCAGTCAGTCTTCATCTGATCAGGAGTTAATTAGTGTACGTGTGGCCGTTAGATGTGCAGTCAGCTGGGGAAGTGTGGGGAGAATGGCAGCGGTGGGGGCTTGCTCAGAGTGCTGCAGGGGAAATACTGAGTGCTGAAGTCTATGCTTATATTTTTTTGTAAATATCAAGTGGAGCCCCTCTATACCCACACTTGCATTGTGATCACCCACTAAGATCTACTGTAGTGGCGTGGAATAGTAAAGAGTTGGAAACGCGGAATATTGTCAAAGTTTCGTTGCCTATGCCGAGAGCCAGACACAGTACATTAGCCAACAAGTAAGAGAATTGCACATATATCAGAATGTGTCGTCACGCAGGGGCAATGGCCTGGTTACGCACAACAGGCGAGAGAGAATTGCTTAGCACGTGGGTTTGTGTCAGACGGAGACTTTCGTCGAGTGCAAGACAGAGGTATAGCGTCAGCTGTATTGCATTTCACAATTTCGCGTAAGTCTGCCACAACAACAATTAACTCTGTTGCAAGAACACCTAAGGGGCGAGTATGACAGATGAATCAGCAGTGTAGGTGGAACGAATGCGGTCATTACAAACGAGCATGACGTCAGGACGTCGCTCGTGCTTCCTTTAAATACACCAGCTTTGATAGCAACAAGGCACTCGCACTCACAGCTAGACTTGCAGTTAGATGTGTACTGGGTCGCTGCGTAGCACTCAGCTTGGTGATCGACATGTTAATCTTTATTAAGGAGATGTTGGAGTAAGGGCGGCCCATCCAGCAGCAGACGTGAGGGGACAGTACCAGCTCTGGTCCTCTCTGGTGCTGCTGTCAATCATCAACCCAGGATTAGTAAGCATCACGGCAGACTCGCTCACCGCCAATGCTGATCACATCAGTGAGCCATCGTCGAGATTGTGTGGGGCCTAGGCCCTGTGCATCCGCCTTTACAACCGCGTGAGCCGACGACGTTGGGGGATTGCAGCCCGTTGCGCCCGTCCACCATGCACGAGCCACCAGGAGGAGCATGGAAGAAGACAGGGTGGGATAGAGTACACTTCGCACTACAAGAACACTTCTGGTGCCGACAGCACCGGGGACTCCAACCCGGAGCCTCTTGCCGTCCGCAGCTGAGCCGCCGCCCAGCCGGGCGCCGCCAGCCACGCGCGGCCGAAGTAAGGGAATTCATCCGCTACGTCACAGCACGCGGCGCTGCGCTAGCAAGACTGGTGCGGCCTGGATCTGGTGTCATCGCTACGAGTCAGCAAGGACTCGGGGAAGGTTGTTGATATCACCAAGCCACATTGTACTCGGCAGGAATAAAGATGCTATGAAATAATGTTTCTTTGGCGTTTCTGACGCTTCTACAGCCATTTCCTAGCATCCTGACAACTGGAGAGGTCACCGCTCGGCCATCCAGTCCACTGTAGGCGACTGGGACCACTGGAGCGCTTACAGATTTGGTGTCCGAAGTGGTTGCGCCCACTGCCTACAGATTTGGTATCAGACGCCCTCGCGCCCACTGCCTACTGATTTGGTGTAGTGGTAAGTGCACGAGGCGATTTTTTAATAACTATGGATGCACGGTCTTTATTGGGAGTGCACTTTGTGAGACCCGCAGGAACAGCAGATTTACCTGGGTTTAAGGGAAACAGTTGGGAAACATACTTGGTACCAGTTAGTTGTACTGTGTGTAATTTAATGGGGCATGGGGAGCCATGCACGAAGTTTGTACCAGTAGAATGTTCAATTTGTAAACGGTTTGGTCACGCAGCGCACAATTGTAGACTGTGTCGCTGGGCAATAACAAGGCAGAAGGATTAATTTTGTTTAGTTGTGCATTGTGAATCTTGTTTGTCTTCTTGTGTGCAGTGCTCAACTGTGTGCAAAGGAGTTGAGTAGCTAATGTAGTTATTGTTCTGTGGAGTAAATTCAGTATAGAGTAAGTTGTTGGTAATTTGCACAAATCATGCCGGAAACAAGATCCGTTAGTACTGAAGTGAGTATAGCTGCTCTGACGGAGCAAGTCTCAAAATTGTTAGAAGAGAATGCACAGCATAAGTAATGTCATGTAGAATTAATGATGCAAATGGAGACCTTGCGTTCGGCGCTAGTGCAAGTCAGTAGCAATGTCCAACCTTGCAATGTATCCTTCAGTAGCTAACCTGATCACGCCTTTCTCGGGTAAAACAACAGAGGATGTCACAGCGTTCATTAACGATGTTTTGGCAACAGCTGCAATGAGCAATTGGTCGGACGTAACTACTTCACGTATGGCAAATTTGTGACTTGCAGGGGAAGCCAAGACATTCGTGATGTACCATGAGACGCTTAGTAAGGCGAGCACGTTTGAAGAATTGGCAGATGGGTTACGACAAAGATATCGTAAGCAGAATAGTGCAAGATTTTTTAGGGAGAAGCTAGCTAATTTGACACAGAAGGTCAATGAGACAGTGGAGTCTTTTTCAGATAGGATACGGAAAATTAATTTGCAGACCTATGAATTATCGGGTTATCCTGATGCAGATCGTGTGTTACTAGGAGAGGCAGAAAACAGAGCCCTCGATGTATTCCTCAGGGGAATTCCTGCAGAATTTTCTTGTAGGGTTAGGATGGAGAATCCGGGGGATTTAGCTTCACTGCGTATTGCAACGCATCTGCAGGAGATAGACATTGCAACAAGGGTTCACAATGATAAACGCATCTTTGCGTCGGAGAGGAATTGTTACCGTTGTGTGAGGAAAGGTCACATGAAGGCTCAATGTAGACAGCTGCAGTGCTATGCTTATAAACACTATGCTCACAAGGTGAATGAGTGTCATAGTAAGCAGAATGGTAACGGGAATAAACAGGAAAAAGCGTTAAACAGGAACGGGAGTGTTTCGTCCATCGGAAGACATTCCCGGTAAGCAGAAGTACAGTGAATACTAGTACAGAGATGGATTGTTGCTTGATGGGTGTTGTAAGGAATAACAGATGTAAGTTTTTGATTGATACAGGGGCACATGTATCTGTTGCTAGTCTAGACCTCTTGGGTAGGAGAAGACTAGGTACTCCTAGGTATAGATTACGTGGAGTAGGAAATAATGAGTTGCAATCATTGGGTACAACACAGCTCGTTTTTAAGATTGGAACTGTAGAGTTCGGAGAGCAAATGGAAGTGTTGCCAACTGTGGGACAAGGGTATTCTGTGATTCTCGGACTGGACTTCCTCGATCAACACAATGCCAAAATTAATCTTTCACAGTGTACAGTTGAAATCAGTGGAAACTTGTTTTCAATGGGTACAACAGCTGTAAAAGTTTCTACGTTGCGAGGTGCATCCGTTGCTAAGATGTCACCAATTGTACCAAGTACAAGGGCATTAAAGATCATTACGCATGTCAAAGTGCCTTTGGGTACAGGGAAGTTAGTTTGGTTGTCAGTAGGTACCGACGTACCACAGCAGAGACTATGTGTGGTGGAGCCACTGCAGAGCAATGAAGCATTAGTTGAAATGCATTGTTTTATTAGGAGGAGCGTTGCACGTGTAACGGATATAAATGGGAAACTGATGATTCCGGTCAGTGTAAATAATTTTGGGGCAGATGAAGTGGATCTCCCAAAGGGTTTAGTGGTAGCAAGTTTGGAAATACTCGACGATGAGGATATAGGTGAATCCCATGGTGATTATAACGTCAAGCAAACCGTCAAGGCATCTGTACTACGTGATAAGATTCGTCATTTGGAGAATGATGATCGGATAGCTATGGAAGCTTTGTTATTTAAGTATTTAGATTTGTTTAATTCAGAAGGTCCATTACCAGCAACTCCTGTTACACAGCACCGTATACCGACTGGCGATAGTCCGCCGGTCTATAGAAAACCATACAGGATAGTGAAACACCTACAACCACTAGTGGAAGAATTTATTAATCAACAGCTAAGGGACGGTATTACAGAGAACAGTGAAAGCCCGTGGTCTGCCAACATAGTGGTAGTTCCTAAGAAGTCATTGGACGGTACTAAAAAGTATAGGTTTTGTTGTGACTATCGTTTATTAAATGCACGAACTGTAACAGATGCATATCCAATACCGAACATCACGGAAACAATCTGATAACCTAGGTCGGTGTAAATATTTTTCGACACTAGATCTAAAGAGTAGGTACCATCAGATAGAAGTAAGTCCCGAGGATAGACTGAAGACGGTCTTTACAACAAGCTTTGGTCACTTTCAGTATCGCAGAATGCCATTTGGGTTGAAAAACGCTCCTGCTACTTTCCAGCATCTGTTAGATGCTGTGCTTTGGGGACTGAAACCGAAGATTGCTATGGTATACCTCGATGATATTGTTACTTTTTCATGTAATATAGAAGAGCATGTGGAACGACTGAACGAAGTATTTAGTAGGCTGCTAAGAGCGGCAAATCTTACGCTTGATGTCGAGAAATGTCAGTTTGCTCAGACGCAAGTGACTTATCTTGCGCATATTACCAGTCAGGATGGGGTAAGAACGGATCCTCGTCTAACGTCGGCTGTGCGTGATTTTCCAGTACCACAGACCACTAAACAAGTTCAGCAATATGTCGGTTTATGTAATTACTACAGAAGATATGTAAAGGGGTTCGCAGAAATTGCACATCCATTAACAAGATTGTTAAAGAAAGGTGTTAAGTTTGAATGGACAGCACAGTGTCAGGAGGCATTCGAGAAGCTCAAACAGATACTAACATCAGACCCAGTGTTGATACTTCCTGATTTCGAACAAGAGTTCATACTACCTTGTGTTGTTAGTAATATTGCTGTAGGTTGTATTCTTTCTCAGAGGGTTAATGGACAGGAACATCCAGTGGCTTATGCTTCCAGGCCACTCAATAAGGCAGAGAAGAATTATTCAACTACAGAGAAAGAAATGTTAGCAGTGATTTATGGTATCTCGTATTTTCGCTGTTATTTATATGGGCGTAAGTTCAAGGTGATTACAGATCACGCAGCATTGAAGTGGTTGTTGGGGTTGAAGGATCCTTCGAGTTGTTTAACGAGATGGGCACTGAAACTAAGTGAACTTGACTACGAGGTAATTCACAAACTAGGGGTAAAACATACGAATGCAGATGCGCTTAGTAGAAAAATAGCAGCTGTACAAGTTGTGGGCACAAGTGAGAAGCAGTGGATAAAGACGCAAGCCACTGACAGAGAGTGTCAATTGTTCCAAACACAACCGCAGTTTGAAATGCAAGATGGGTTGCTTTGCAGGAAGACGAAGTGCAGACTACGCGTCGTAGTACCGGAGTCGCTGAGGGAAGAAGTGTTGAAACAAGCGCACAACCATGTATTGTTGGGTCATGGTGGTAAAAGAACGACTGATAGACGGGTAGATGAAAGGTTTTGGTGGAAGACTCATCGCAATGATGTAGAGCAGTACGTGCAAAATTGTATACCATGTGTGCAGAGAGCAGATTTAAGTCATCAGAAAATTCAGTTACAGAGACTACCTGAAATGGATCATCCGTTCGCATTCATAGGATTAGACGTAATCGGAGAATTTAACAACATCCAAGCGGGTAATCGATACGTATTAACAATATTAGATCATTTTTCCCGATACCTGGTAACGGTAGCTATTCCAGATCAGAAGGAAAGCACTGTTATGCAAGCCTTAGTAAATAACTGGTTGCTGAAGTATGGTGTGCCTGATACTATAATTACAGATCAGGGTAGTAACTTTATGTCGGAGCTGATGAAGCAGTTATGCCGTTTATTGAAAAGTTAAGAAATTGTGGACAAGCCCATTTCATCCTCAGTTGAATGGACGAACAGAACGGGTTCATAGGACGTTAGTTAAGATGATTAAACATTACGTAAATTCAGAACACACAGGTTGGGACATGTATTTAAATCTGTTGACAAGCGCATATAATGCGAAAGTTCATACAGGAACGGGGCTCTCCCGGTGTGAGGTAATTTATAGTCAGAAAATGCCATCACCATTTGATGTGCTCAAACCTCAGGTAGGGTCACAGGATGAGTCAATGAAGAATTTCGCCAAGAAATTGAGAGAGATTTGGCAAAGGGTACGGCGTACTAATACTAAAGCTTTGGAGAAACAAGAGAGTATTGGGAAAAGAACAGGTATACTGCCACAATACAGAATTGATCAATGGGTATTGTTGGCTAATTCTTATGTTCCGAAGGGTAAAGCGAAGAAGTTTTTGACGAAATATTCTGGACCGTATCAGGTAAATGAAATAGTGTCTCCAGTGAACGTAAAGTTGCAGTTACCAACCAAGTCGTCAGTAGTTCATGTGAGTAGGATTAAGCCGTTTAAGGGCGCAGTGGATGCGTTACTGCAGATTCCTCCAGCAGTAACAAAGGGTGTGAGGGTACCGAAGCTAAAAGAACAGCAGAGGAACGTTCCTTATGCACTTAGGTCTAGGGATAAGTAGATTAAGTGTCCTCAGGGAGGAACATGTCATATTTATTGTTATTAGGTAATAGGGTATGTGTAGTTTTTACATGTCATTTGTGTGTTCTAGACGTGGTAAAG
This sequence comes from Schistocerca serialis cubense, assembly GCF_023864345.2. NCBI lineage: Eukaryota > Metazoa > Arthropoda > Insecta > Orthoptera > Acrididae > Schistocerca > Schistocerca serialis. The sequence continues at coordinate 390,115,769 of NC_064638.1, forward strand.
AAGGGAGCGATTGACATGGCTTCCTTTTCCTTCAGGTGCCGTGCCAGGAAGTGGCCCGGGAAGCTTTTCGTCAGTCTGGTACTGCTACGCTATTGCAGAAGAGAAGTGGGTGCAAGTGCAAACTCGGGAAGTGTTGTTAGTGTCAAGACGGAGGAGTGCTCATGTGGTAATGTCTACGGAAGATTTGACAGACTGTTTCAGGGGAAGTGTTTTTATTTGTCCAGCAAAGGAGGTGGCAACCCACATCATTCGTGTGAGATGCAGTTGTTCTTGGGGAATATGGGAACCTTAGAATGCGAAAAGAAGGTGTTCCTTCTGAGACCGAAATTCCAGAAAGTTGAGGAACACTGGATTTACTCTGAGTTCGAACTAGAGACCGTAGTTGCCACTTGTTACAGAAATGGTAGATTGACAGATACATCAAAGCTTGAATTGCAGGGCAGTGGGTTATTGATTAATGGTACTAGATGTGAAATAGTGGGGAAGCATTTTCACCTACCCGTTACTTTCACGGGTACAACAATAATTAACGTGACACAGCCTATCTTGTGTTACCCAGAGGAAGCACTACACATATTGCCTCGCCAGAACCTAACGTTTATTAACGAGTCCTTGGATCCCACATTGCTACAATCCTTAGATAGCCTGATTATCTCAGAAAAAGAGCAGATCTCAGTTAATCAACTACTGCAGCACATGCAGCAATATCGGGAGAAATGTAAGCAAAACACAATTATATTTGGTGTGTCAACGACTAGCATAATCTTGGTTCTAGTGTTTATTTGTGCAACTTACTTTTGTATATGGAAAAAGATGTCTCGTTCTGAAATAACAACCGTACATCAAATACCGATGGGATGGATAGGGAGTAGTGGGACGTAATATAAATAGGTAACCAGTGATAAGATTGGAATCAGTATTAAGTGTAAATAGATTATTAGTGGAAAAAAAAAGTTTGACAGTGTGGAAGGAGTAGTTGTAAGATACCTGTAGAGTATAAAGAAGTATGGCGTGCACAACCAGTAAGTCCAGAATTGTAAAATTCGGGGGAATTTTCTTAAAGGAGGGGGATGTGTAGTGGAGTGGAATAGTAAAGAGTTGGAAACGCGGAATATTGTCAAAGTTTCGTTGCCTATGCTGAGAGCCAGAGACAGTAAGTTAGCCAAGAAGTAAGAGAATTGCACATATATCAGAATGTGTCGTCACGCCGGGGCAATGGCCTGGTTACGCACAACAGGCGAGAGAGAATTGCTTAGCACGTGGGTTTGTGTTACACGGAGACTTTCGTAGAGTGCAAGACAGAGGTATAGCGTCAGCTGTATTGCATTTCACAACTTCGCGTAAGTCTGCCGCAACAACATGTAACTCTGTCGCAAGAACACCTAAGGGGCGAGTATGACAGATGAATCAGCAGTATAGGTGGAACGAATGCGGTCATTACAAACGAGCATGACGTCAGGACGTCGCTCGTGCTTCCTTTAAATACGCCAGCTTTGATAGCAACAAGGCACTCGCACTCGCAGCTAGACTTGCAGTTAGATGTGTACTGGGTCACTGCGTAGTGCCCAGCTCAGTGATTGACAAGTTAATCTTTATTAAGGAGATGTTGCAGTAAGGGCAGCCCAACCAGCAGCAGACGTGACGGGACAGTACCAGCTCTGGTCCTCTCTGTTGCCGCTGTCAATCATCAACCCAGGATTAGCAGACATCGCAGCAGACTCGCTCGCCGCCAATGCTGACCACATCAGTGAGCCGTCGTCAAGATCGTGCGGAGCCTAGGTCCTGTGCATCCGCTTTTACAACCGGGTGAGCCGACGACGCTGGGGGATTGCAGCCCGTTCCGCCTGTCCACCGCACACGAGCCACCAGGAGGAGCAGGGAAGAAGACAGGGTGGGATAGAGTACACTCCGCACTATGAGAACGCTTCTGGTGCCGACAGCGCCGGGGACTCCAACCTGGAGCCTCTTGCTGTCCGCAGCCGAGCCTCCGCCCAGCCGGGCGCCACCAGCCACGCGCAGCCGAAGTAAGGGAATTCCTCCGCTACGTCACAGCACGCGGCGCTGCACTAGCAAGACTGGTGCGGCCCGGATCTGCTGTCATCGCTACGAGTCAGCAAGGACTCGGGGAAGGTTGTCGATATCACCAAGCCACATTGCACTCGGCAGGAATAAAGATATTATGACATAATAATGTTTCTTTGGCGTTTCTGACGCTTCTACAGCCATTTCCTAGCATCCTGACAACTGGAGAGGTCACCATTCGGCCATCCAGTCTACCGTAGGCGACCAGGACCACCGGGATGGGTAACTGCGATGTGATCCTTGCTTCTCGGCCCAATCATGGTCACATGAAGGGAGATCATAGAAATGAAGCAATCCTGCAGAAGAGTGGGGCAGAGGAAAAAAGTGCCACAGCTTGAAGAGGTGTGGGGAAAGAAATCTCCATGACAGAACAGGCTAGGAAATACGGCAGCTAGCAGAAATTTCATTCTGCTATAACAGTTTTGGGATTCAGGATCAGGGTTGCCACAAGTTTCCCCAACTGAAATTCTCTGATATTTTCCTGATTTTCAGAGAAGTTTTAGAATTTTTCCCTGACAGATTCTGAGATCTCAAGGATAAGTTAAGACGGAAGTTGACAATCTGTCTTTGCCGCTATGTTATAACAAACAACAGTTCAAATGAGGAAATATCTATAAAAAAACTTGCAAGCAGATGCTGTTTCCTGATGTGAGCAAAAATCTTAAGTACTAACATCAACATCTTTTGTAATTAACTGTTTTTTGATGGAAGAAACAAGCCAAATGGTATGTATGTTTCATAAAGACCACTGATATTAGTTTGTTTCAATAAAATTAAATACATTTGGTGACAAAAATGTGCATTTCCTTGGAGTCACAAGATGGATTTGAAATACCTTCATTGATTTCAGAAGTAACCTCAGAAATAAAATAGGCCTCTTGAAAGAAGTGTATAAGGCAGGGAAGAATCGTGTAAACCATCACTATAGGTGACCGCCAATAAAACGTTGGTTCTCTATGTTTGTTATTGTAGGTTATTACCCACTGTGCTACATCTATTATTTTACAGGTATTGTGTGATTTTTCTTTCAAGAAAGATATGAATACATAACGTACCAACTGCCAGCGAATGACACAATTTTCTTCTTCTTATAGCCCATATTTTCTAACATATAAACTACTTTTGACATGCCAAAATGTACTATGACAAATAAACATACTTGTGGTGAGACAGTCAAAATTTCTGAAATCCATCACCCACGGCCTATGGGATGCTGAATCCTGGGTCTACGGATAAACCACGAAAATCCGCCACACATTACACCACACACAGGCAGACGCAGCCTGCGGGCAGATCGGCGAGACCAAATCTGATGGGCAGGGCCTACACATTAGTGGGAACAAAATGGCTTCAGATTGGCAGGCCCAATCCATTACAGAAATGGCCCATGAGGCCACACACACACACACACGCACACACACACACACACACACACACACACACACACACACACACAAAAAAAAAATCACTCAGCCATAACTCACCCACACATGATTACCGTCTCCAGCTGCTGTGTCAACAATCTCTGAGAATCAGATCCAAAGAAACCCATCCTCGTGCCTCTTTGCCTCTTGTCGGCAGCTGCTATGCTAGCAGCAAGAAGTGGTGGTAGCACTGACTGAAAGCTGAGGGGACTGGTAGGAAGGGGAAAAGTAAAAGTAATGAAGGAATAGGAAAGCGGTGCACATACTCCGCTGCACCCAGCCAGCGATGATGCGCGACACCTCAGTAAACAAACCATTTCATCTACTGAGACAAAAACAAGATTTTTCTAGTGTTTTTTTTTTTTCTTCAAATTTACCTGATTTCCCTGACATGTTTGAAATTACCTGATTTCCAGAACCTGTGGCAACCCTGAGGATAAGGACTTATTTGTTAGTACTATTAACACGCATGAAGGGAGCATGTTTCTGTTGAACCTGCAAATCAAAAATTTTTCATTATGGACTTAAACAAGGAACCAATTGGAAGTAGTGATAAATCAAACACTCATAGTGTGAAGGAGATATCACAAAATACATCCTTCGCTGTCAAAATGATAAAAAATGCAGCGGATGATGTTACGTACTACGCTGCTCAAAATGTAAACTACAGAGCTCATACAATGTCAATTTTTTTGTCAACTGACCTTCCATTTACTCGGTCTGCAGAATTGAAAGGCCGTAATTCATAATCATCATTGCTAGTGTCCTCAGTATCACTGGCACAAAACACAATAACCACATCTTTCACTTCGTCTGTCAATTTTTCTTGGTCTGCTCGTGTTTTCTCAATGTCTTCCACATTTCTGCTAATTACTGCCCATTATTGTACAGTAATGGAGGAAAATGTTTCCTAGCTAGGTTCCACATGTTCTCCAGCTAGAAAGTAACATTCTTTGCAGCCACCCAGTTCTTTGCCAGTGCCCATACCATTTTTGTTAGTGGGATGGTAAGGGGGTAAATGGACAACAGAAAGAACATAATGTGCCAGAAATTTATCTGCAGTGAAAATCTTTCCAGGTTTGTCACTTTCCATTAAGGCAAGCAATTCAGTCTTTGTGTTTTCCTGGTCAAACTGAATGTTACAAGAATTAAGCCAATAGGCCAACTCAGCTTTCTTGCTATGCAGAAGATTATGATTGTCAAGGAAAATGACCAAGTTTTTCAGCAAGTTAGGTATCAGCTTATGTTCCAGCCATCTGATAAGAAATATATTTGTTCAGTCAAAGAGTGACACTGGTTTATGCATGTGCTTTAGTCACATAGTAAAAGATGAATCAAATTCCTTAAAAAAATAGCAGCATTCATTTCTTCATGGTAATCTGCTGTTTTCATTATGGATTTGAAAATTAAAAGTGCTTTTGGCATGAAACCTAACTTTCCTCCTACAGTCAGAAACATTTCATAAAAATGTTAAATTGATGGAATTTTCAGTTGCTGCTTGGTAGAACATGTTTAAGTTTAAAGGAAATTCTCACTTTCTTCTGTCCTACAATATTGTAGACCAGACTAAAGTGAAAGTTTGTTTTAACTTTAGACATGTTATTACCTTGTAGTCTGCCCCAGCTATATGTCCTTGTCAGATATTTTTGTTATCAGCATGTCCTATAATGAGACACTGTCCTTTTAAAATTGACACCTTTACTTCCTCACTTAAGCCACCTGTCAACTCATTAGGTGTAGTATGCGAATTATGAATGTAGGCTTCATCAACATATATGATTGCTCTACCATCTTCACGATACATTTTTATTTTATTTAAATACTCAATATGTTGACAATGTATTTCCAAGCACTTCACAAGCACCTTCTGGTTTTCTGTTCTTTTGTGTCACCTGGTAAATGTCAGACAAGTTAATTACACAAAAATATGTATAAGTAATACAAGGAAATAAACAAACTGACATACCTGAAACCTAACCTGTCGAGTAGGTATCATAATGAAGAAATACTTAACATAGGTATTTTCTCTTATTATGGGAAAAATTGTCTTAATTGTGGGATGCTGTCTGTTTGTAACACGGAAATTGTGTATCAGTCTCCACAAACTTGTATGTCAAAACTGTCTACAAGTAAACTTTTTGTCTCTTTATTCCTTGAGTGAAGAAGCCCTGAAAAGTACTTTGTCTCCCTCTTTCTTTACTCTTCTTATTGTGCAAAGTGAAAACCAGTAGCAGCCAGAACCCTTTCTAGGACATTTTTGTATAGGATTTTTAGCCCGACTTAAATTTAATTACATTGTACACAATCTCTTGTGCCTGGCTTTGCGGAACTCTTCCTGAGTCTACAGTATTTGGAGACTGCAATGCCACGCTGTGTATAGTGGTACAATCACTAGATGTGCACTGAATAATACATGGCAGCGGACTGAGGTGGCCGCCCCTTCCAAACAAGCGAATGAACTTGCCCAGTGCTCTGGTCGAAAACCCATCACTGTGCATCAGCCACCTTATCCTGAGTGTGCTATACATGTGGTGTTTCTTAAGGTTCCATCTTGGGCCCGATGCTTTTTCTTGTGTACATGAATGATCTCTCATATGCTATATTACCAGATTATAACTTCTGTTTTGTTTGCAGATGATACAAACACTGCAACAGGTAGCAAGTCAAGTGCAGATTCAGAAATGGCTGCTAATCAAATTTTCACTGACATTAATAAATGGTTTAAAGTGAATTACTGTCATTAAATATTGAAAAGACTCACTCTATGCAGTTCATAACCTGTAAGATATTTCTTTCCAGCATGTGTATAATATATGAAGATATGTACATCAAAGAGGTTGACAATGTTAAATTTATGGGATTACAACATGATGATATGTTCAGTTGGGAAGGGCATACCACAGAGTTGCTGAAGTGCCTAAAGAAATCTGTATTTGCTGTGAGAATGATGTCAGATGTAGAAGATATAAATATAACAAAATTTGCATGCCTTGCTTACTTTCATTCCATTATGACATATGGGATCAAGTTCTGGGATAACTCATCAAACCAAACAAAGCTTTTAGCATGCAGAAGCATGTAATAAGACTCATTTGTGATGTAAATTCAAGAATATCATGTACAAACCTGTTCAAGGAACTTTATATTCTAACCACTGCTTCTCACTGTATATATTCCTTAATAAAATTTGTTGCAAGTGATACCGTATATACTCGAATAATCCACGCATGTTTTTTCCTGAATTTTAGGATGAAAAACTGGGGTGCGCGAATTATTCGAAACATTGTTAGTACTGCCCCGCCTCCAACAATACATCCATTATACTATTGCATTGTTGCGGCCTCAGTCTGTGACGCATCAGTGGCACGTTAGGAGTGAAGTATCAACGTCTTCAAACTTGTTAATTATGGCTACAAGTTCTCGTTATCACTCGTATACTGCTAAAGAAAAAGTGAAAATTATTGAAGAACCTGAGAATATTGGAAACCGTGCAGCAGGAAGAATGTACGACGTGAGTGAGAGTTGTATTCGCGACTGGTGAAAAAATAAAACGCAGCTTCAAGAAACTAATAGTAATTGCCGGACATTTCGCGGCAAAAAAGCGAAGCATCCGGATCTCGAGAAAAGACTCTGCGATTATGTAGATGAGAAGTGACAATACTTATGTGCGGTGATGAGTGAAATGTGCCAACTTAAAACATTGTCTTTAGCCAAAGAACTAGGCATTACCAGTTTCAGAGCTAACCGGGGCTGGCTATCAAGATTTTTCAACCGAAATGGTTTACAATTCCGGAGAAAAACTACTATCGCTCAGCAGCTTCCAGGCGATTACGAGGAAAAAATAGTGACTTTTCATCGTTAAGTGATAAATCTGCACCGTAAACAGTCCCATATATTATCGCAAATTGGTAACGCGGATCAAACACCAGTCTATTTTGAGATGCCGCTCGACAACACAGTGAACAAGAAAAGAGAATCCAGCATCATGATACGAACTGGCGACAGTGAGAAACGAAGATGTACAGTGATGTTGTGTGTAACTGGCGATGGACGAAAGCTACCACCTTACATGATATTTAAAAGGAAAACTATTTCAAAAATATCAGTAAAAGGCATACCGGTATTAGTGAGAGCGAATCCGAAAGGGTGGATGGACAATGAACTTATTATTGACTGGGCAACACGTTTGGAAACGTCGTCCTGGTGCGTTACTGAATTTACGCAACATGTTGGACCTGGACAGCTTCCACAGACATACAACTAAGGAAGTGTGAGACAAATTACAAAATGTAAAAACTGATTTGGTAATTATCCCTGGAGGACTTAAATCCATCCTACAACCACTAGATGTGTGTATAAATCGGCCATTTAAAGCTGCACTTAAACAGCGATATACACAATGGATGGCTGATGAAAACCATAAGTTCACACCTAGTGGAAAAATCAAACGGCCGGATTTGTCCCAGATTTGTGAATGGGTGAAAAGTGCATGGGACTCCATTCCGCAACCACTGGTGGAAAAATCCTTCAAAAAATGTGGAATCACAAATTCACTGTATGGAACAGAGGACGACGCTCTATGGGAAGACGGTGAAGACGACAATGATTCTCCCGCTAGTGATGAAGATGAAAGTGATGAATAGAGTGGTAAGAGAGGAAACATACCGGTATTGACTAAAATATTTTATTGCACATACCGTATTATGTTGGAACAATTTTTTTTGTAAATAAAACAAATTAAAGCAAAAAATAATTTTTCTCCCCTCTTCCCCAAAATTGGGGTGCGCGGATTATTCAAGGGCGCGAATTATTCGAGTATATACAGTATATCTCTATTTCCACCCAACAGCTCAATACATAGTATCAATAATAGGAATAAGAACAATCTACATAAAAACCTAAAAACACTTACCTTGGTCCAAAAAGAGGTCCAATATTCAGGAACACACATTGTCAATAAATTGCCAGCAACCATTAAAAACATGGTTTTAGATAAAGCACAGTTTAAACAGAGTTTGAAAGACTTTTTGATAGGCAACTACTCCTACCCTATAGATGAATAGCTTAACAGAGACTGTTAGACTAGCCTACATAAAAATGTCTGTTAGATTTCAGTTTTGACCACACTTGGTCATAACATTCAGGATTAGGTATTTTGTGTATGATAAATTTATTAAAAGTGCACTGCTGTGTTTCACTCTGACAGCGCATTAATTCAATATATATTAGCAGTTCCAGTTTACTGTAATGTATTGACTTATTTTGACAACCTCCTGACAAATGATTAGGGTGGTGAGTATTATATTCGAATGTTTTACTTTTTTATGTTATACTCTCTGACTTGTTCCACATCCATGAGAATCATCTCACTTTTGTGTCTATGGAACGAAAACTGAATTTAATCTAATTTAATTTAATAGAGAAATAATAGGTAGAGAAGAAAAGTTATAGTTATTTACGCCAGATAGGTGATGAGAGCCAAGCATACGTTGTAATGACAATTTCCAGCTGTGGAGTTCTGTTAAATTGGCATCAGGAGGGAGAATCCAGATGGCCCCTGTAGTGAAACATGCGCCAAGGTCATGACTGTCCTACTGTAGTGTGCTTCGCAGCAGGATATTGTATGTCAAAGGTATACTCTCCTTGTCTACATCCAGTCATCTTAAGTGATAGCTTGGTAGTAGTCATAACAGTCCATACAGCGTTTATGTAACAGCTGGTACATGGCATTTTATTTCATAGGTAGCTCTCCCTTTGATAGTATATGTTTTGCCAGTGACGGGGTTCGTACAGTTGGTGGTAGCCTGCTGCGTCTAGCATGTCTTCCAGTGGAGACTGTGACAAATGTAGGAGCCATAGGACAGGGAAATGGGTGCAGAAGGAGCATAGGTTCTGAGCAGGATACTGTGGAGACTGGTATGGACCTCATTCCATACCATGATTTTAAGAAATCATATCTACAGCCATACTCTGCAAACTACTGCAAAGTGCACAGCAAATGGCACGTCCCAATGTACCAGTTACGTTCCATCCACGTATGAAGCATGGGAAGAATGATTGACTGAATGCCTCTGTGTGTGCTGTAATTATTCTGATCTTGTCCACATGATCACTATGTGAGCAACATGTAGGCGTTCCCAGAATCATCATTTAAAACTGATTCTTAGAACTTTGTTAATAGACTTTCTCGGGGCCATTTACACCTATCTTCAAGAGTCTGCAAGTTCAGTTTCTTCAGAATTACTTTAACACTTTCTTTCTTGTGCCTCGAACTAACCTGAGACCATTCATGCTGCCTATCTCTTAATATTATTAATAGTCCTATTTGGTGTGGGTTCCACACACTTGAACAATATTCTAAAATGGGTCGCAAGAGTGGTTTGTAAGCGATGTCCTCTGTAGACCGATTGCACTTCCCCCAAATATTCTACCAATAAACCAAAATCTACCACCTGCTTTACCCGCAACTGAGTCCGTGTGATGATTTCATTTCATATCCCTACAAAGTGTTACATCCAGATATTTGTATGAGTTGGCCAATTTCAATGGTGACTCATTGATATTACAGTCATAGGATACTATGTAGTTTCATTTTGTGAAATGTACGGTTTTATATTTCTAAACAATTAAAGCAAGTTGCCAATTTTTCCACCACTTTAAAAAGTTAGCAAGATCTGCCTGGATAGTTATGCAACTTCTTTCAAATAGTACTTCATTATTTATAACTGCATCATCTGCAAAAAGTCTGAGGTTACCAGTCATATTGTCTGTAAGGTCATTAATACACAGAATGAACAGCAAGGGTCCCAACATACTTCTTTGGAGCACTCCAAAAGTTACTTCTACATCTGACTATGACTCTCCATCCATGACAGCATGCTGTGTCCTCCCTACCAAAAAGTCCTCAATCCAGCCACAAATTTCACTTGATATCGCACATGATTGTACCTTTGACAATAAGTGTAGGTATTGTACTGAATCAAAGGCTTTTCAGAAATCAAGAAATACTGCATCTACATGACTGCCTAGATCCAAAGCTTTAAATTACGTCATGTGAGAAAAGTGTGAGCTGGATTTCACATGATCCATGTTTTTGAAATCCACGCTGGTTGGCATGGAGGTCATTCTGTTCAATGTACCTCATTATGTTTGAGCTCAGAATATGTTCTAAGATTCTGCAACAAATCAATGTCAGAAATATTGGATGATAGTTTTGTGGATCAGTTCTACAACCCTTCTTGTAGATGGGTGTTATCTGTGCTTTCTTCCAATTACTGGACATGGTTTTTTGTTCTACGGATCTATAATGGATTATAGTTAAAAGAGGGACTAATTCAACTGCAAAGTACATAGTAATACATTCAAGACTAGAATAGTACTAAGTGACAAAAGTTGCTTCTGGAGTGCTGTGCAGTATGACAACCCAGGAAATCTGCTTTTGAACTAGGCTAGTAGGATAATTATGCACAGCAAAGGCTGAGTTGAGAATGGTGTGTACAGTGTTGCTGTAAAGAGTCTGAACAAATATGTCTGCCTTGAATGCCAAAGCTGTATGGTAGGGAACATTTGAAGGGAAAAGGATGGCAACTGTCAAAATGTAAGTACTGTTGTCTGCATGTAGCTTCAATGTGAGCAGAAGTATATAGTTGACCCTCACTGGGGATGACATTAACATCAAGGAAAGTGTCATGAAATTCGGAATACAACAATATGAAAATTAATAGGTAGAATGTATTTAGAGATTTCAGGAATTTTAACAGCTTAGCCTCACAATGAGGTGTCATCAACATATCTAAATCAAACCAGGGGCTGAAGGGCTTATGAATTACAGGAAACTCCAAGTGACTCATGAAAAGGCTGGCATAGAAAGGAGCCGCTTTGGTTCCCATGGCCATACCCCTGATCTGTCTGCATGTCTGCCACTTAAAGGTAAAGTAGTAGTTGGCAAATATAAAGTCGATTAAGGTAAGCATGAAGGATACCACAGGTTTGGAATCAAGTGGGTGCTGGTTGATGTAAAATTCTGCAGCAAACAGACCCTCCACAAATGCTTGGTTCCTTTAATGTAGAAATGGCGTCATTGTTCCATGATTTGCACATGTTGCCCAACCAAAGCAGAGATATGTTCAGTGGGTGGTAGCAACTATGGAACAGCCAGGGTGATTGGGTCTGTGGATCTTAAGAAAAAGATATAAGGTAGGAGTGTGTGGTTTGGAAGTTTTATGGGTTGAGGTGTTAATCCTTGTGAGGAGGCAGGGATTTTAAGGATGGACTGCAGTCAGTTTGTAGCACACACTTGGAATCTTGACGGCAGGTGCTGTATGCAGAAGTGTCAGAATGCTGGTTGTAGAGTCTTGATTCCACACTCCTGTCAGTCAGATATCACAGTGGTTGATGTCTTGTCCACCAGGAGGATAATGATTGCATCAGTTTTTAGGAGATGAAGTGCCTGGAATTCTGCACACAACATTCGTTATTTTCATTGATAGATTATAAGTCTGATATGCTTAACTGACAATTTTAATTAATTATTGAGTATTTTGTGCAGTTTTCCCCGCAGTTCAAATGTTGTTAAAGGTATGTGAATTTAGATTGCAAAAGTGAAGAGAGAGATCATTTCCTGCCACACAGACGTGCCATACATCTTTGTACCATAATTATCTGAGACACCGAAGACCACAAACATAATTGCAACTGAAATATGTAATTATTCAACTTGTATTTTTAGGCAAACTACTTAGTGTATTATTAAGTGTAATATGTCATTTTAAACAGTTGTTTAGTGCAGTTCTAATGATGCATCAAGTTTTAAGATAGGATTTTTGTATAAAAAGATGTAAATAAGACTGGTGGTTTCTCCAATATATTAAGTGATATATTCTTGGAATTTCTGGGAGCAGGAGTATCTAACTTATAAAAGGGAGCAGCCATTTTGCCTCTTCCCCATGTGGTTGCACACAGCTGTACAGGCAGGATCTGTGTTGCTCTGTGTGGAGAGGTAGCTACACGTTAAGAAATCTGAAGTTTCTCAAGATGACAGTCACAACACTTTAAAATTTTCCCACTGTGGTTTAGTGGGGACTCTGATTGTTTTAATGGTCAACACCTACAATTATTTCATAGAGACTGTTCTAGCAATTATTATGTTCAGTATTGATCTGACCATACGACAATTTTGGGCAGTGAACAAAGGTAGTATTAGCAGTTATTTTAAATATATCGTGAGCTTCGGGGCTCCAGCTATTTTAGATTCATTTGGAAATGGCAAAAGAGATTAATCACCAATCAGCTAATACTGTTGGGCAAAAAGTAGTGGCAACATTCCTGCAACATGAAGGATGTGCACCCAATGGCACGCGTGCTGTATGTAGCTGAGAGCAGATGGTCAGTTGATGTAGTGCACTGAGCGGCAAGGCTTGTGTCTGAGTCAATTGCCAGTGTGTACTAATCTGAAATGGTGTAACAGTATATTTAGGAAACATGAAAAATGTGTGTGGATCAAGACTGAAGTGGAATATGGTCTGAGAGCAAGACATTGTTTTCAGGGAATGTGTGAGGCATGTGGTGATCCAGCACTGCCATATCATACGGCACCAAGATGGGTGAAAGTGTTTCAGAATGACAGGGATATCATTCAAGATTGGCCCAATGAATGTAAATGTCCTCTTCACCCATAGAACATGTGCCATGAGCTAGCTGGTACCAAAGTAATGGCTGTTGTGCCTTATGATATCCGTGAGATAATCCTCCATCATGTTTTACCACATGGCCAGACGGTCACTGCACCCTATTAATGTTGTTTCTTGTAACATCAGCTTTGTCCTGCACTGAGAAGAAAGTAATATAAATCTTCTGGCACTGTATGTCACCATCATTCATGACAATGCACAATTCCACAGAGTGAACACCATGTAGGAGCTCCTGTATGAGTGGGTGTGGGAGATATTGAACATCATTGTAATCACATAATATAAATCCATGCAATTACAACCTGTTCGCAAAATTGAAGGATCCTTCTCTTGGCACGTGCTACAACACAAGAGAATACACCATTCCTGGCACAGGACGGCTCTTGTGAGACATCGAGAGAAAATTGTGTTTCATTCAGTTGTAGTTACGATGGTCCAAAGATAAAAATTATCAATATACCATAAAATCGACACAGATGTACTCACTGACACTGTACAGCACTTTCATTGTGTGTGAGGGAAGAAATTGAGATGTGGAGCGATTATAATGAGGGTATGTAATACAGTGAACATCTGTGAATAAAGTCTGGTGTGAATTATAACAGTGTTTTCGTTATTTTTTAATCCAACCCATATAGTATGTGAAAAAGTTGAATAAACTGTTAATTGTGCACTTTAAAAAAAATTTAGTTGATGAACGCTATTCAGCAACAATACCTATTTAAAACCTACCAATTATTTATTCTAATTTATACATCAGGGACAATTACCTATTTTTATTTAATAAAGTTTCAGATACAGTTATAGCATCCCCTTTGGCAATGACAACAGAACCATACCATTACACTACCTACTTGTGAATTTGCTCTTAGATGCTTAGAGGGGGGAGAGAGAGGGGGGGTGGGGGAGCTATATTTTGTTTGCACTGCAGTATCTGTGAGGTGGTATTGTGTGGAGAGAATGAAATAAACATTGCTGACAATAAAAATGCTCCAACCGAACTTTTATTTTCACAATCACAATACAAGACACAAAAATAACTTAAATGTAGAGTTCACAGTTTTTTCCATGGTTCAGAGGACAGTTTTATGCTATACTGCAAAGATGTACAATGAGCTCCTGCCTAATGCAAAATTGAAAATCCCCACAAATCAGATCGCGATATGATTTTAAAGTGCTGCAACACATTGGCAACTTGCTTAGCTTAAAAATGTAAAACTGTGGACTTCACAAGACGAAAAAAAGCAGTATCCTATGACTATAATATCAATGAGTCACTGTTGAAATTGGCCATCTCATACGAATACATGGGTGTAGCACTTTGTAGTGACATGAAATCAAATGATCAGATAAGCTAAGTCATGGGTACAGTGGGTGGTAGACTTTGGTTTACTGATAGAATACTGGGGAAATGCAATCGGTCTACAAAGCATATTGCTTACAAATCACTTGTGTGACCAGTTCTGGAATATTGCGCAAGTGTGGGACCCATACCACACAGGACTAACAGGGCATACTGAATGTATACAGAGAAGGGCCACACGAATGGTAACAGAGATACTGAAGGAACTAAACTGGCAGACTCTTGAAGATAGACGTAAACTATCCTGAGAAAGACTTAACAAAGTTTCAAGAACAGGCTTCAACTGATGACTCTAGGAATATACTACAACCCCTTATGTATCATTCACAAAGAGATCATGAGGATAAGAACAGAATAATTACAGCACGCACAGAGGCATTCAATCAATCATTCTTCCTGTGCTCCATATGTGAAAGGAATGCTAAGAAACTATAATAACTGATACAATGGGATGTACCCTCTGCCAGGCACTTTACGGCGGTATCCAGAGTATAGATGTTTAAATGCCATAGAAAATTGAAACATATCCCCTATCTGATTGTCAAGAGTCAAGGGTTGAAAATTACTGTTGGCTGCCTGTCAAGTGACAATGTTAATAGAACTGCTCACAACAAATAGCAGTGTATAGCAAACAGGGCTCTGTTAACACAGATTTGAAAAATATCACTATAATCAAATAAATTTTTAGCTAAAAATAAGACATAAATATTTAATATAAATGGTGAAACAGCAGCTTCTTTTAAAGAAGTAGCCTCCATTCTAATTTTGTAGGTTAAAATCAGTATGTGTAGGCACAAATAACATTTGGTAGTGTAGTGATAGATTGCTTTTAATACACAGTTAATAAGAGCTGCTCCCCCTTCCTTAAGGTAAAGTTTAATCATTCCACATCTTTAAAGGTTCTCCTTCTTGGAGGGATCTACAGAACACAATGAATGAAAAGGAAGGGCAGGTGGAAGGGGACAATGAAAGTGGTTGGTAATTGGGGTGGAGACACTTGTAGAATAGGGACTACCACAGATTGAGGACAGAACAGTCGTAAGAATGTTGGGGAGACAATGACCTTTTACACAATTCAAAGAAACTGGTGTTCAGAAAAGGGGGAGGGAAGGTTCAGGTGTCACAGGTCACGAGGCAACTACTGAAGTAAACCATGTTGTCCTCAACAGCATGTTCTGCCACTGAGTGGTCGAACTATCTCAACCAAAGTTTAGTGGTAACCATTCATATTGGTTGATCGCTGGCTGGTTGTAGTGCCCGCACAAAAGACATGCATTAGTTGCAAAGGACATATTACACAGCTCCCAAATACAAGTCCACTGTCTTCAGCACAGTGCCACTTCAGTTGGTGCAGAATTACCAAATTTACTCATACTTACTGAGGTTTTGAACAATGGAAACTCCAGGTTGGAATATCAACAATCAACAATATTAGGAAAAGGATATATTGGTAATCACCTTACAGATGACCCAATGAGTTGTAGACAGACTCAACAAACAAACTGTTACACAGTACAACTTTTGGCCAAAGCCTTCTTCAGCAAAGAAAACACACATACATTCACACAAGCAAGTACACCTCTTGCATACATGACCACTACCATTGGCAGCTCCAACTGGAATGCAACAGTCATGTGAAGAGCAATCTGGCAAAGGGGGAAGGATTGCAGAGGGTGGGGGAGGGGGAGGGGAGAGTGCTGCCTGACAGTCAGTGGAGGGACTAGAAGTCTGCCTGGAGGTGGTGTGTGTGTGTGTTTGGGGGGGGAGGTGAGGGGAAGGGGGGAGGGAGAGGGGGGGGGTTCCCCATTTCCCCCTCCCCCCCCCCCCCCCCCACACACACACCACCTCCAGACAGTCTTGTCAGGCTGCCATCTGTTCCTGCATGCCCCACCAGACAAAACTTTTCTCTCCCCTCACCCATACCCTGGTATCACTCCCCCTTCCCTGCCCCTCTACATACTGCTGTTCAAGTGACAGTCACATTCCAATCTGGTCATGTGTGCCTGAGGTGTACTTGCTTTTTGTGTGTGTGTGTGTGTGTGTGTGTGTGTGTGTGTGTGTGTTTTTGTTTGTTTTCTTTGCTGAAGAAGGTTATAATGAACAACAGAAGTCTTTTCATTAACCCTGTCTACAATTCAATGGGTCATCTTTATGGCAAGTAGCACTCTATTCTTTTTCTAATATTACTGAGGTTTTGCAATTTAACATTGCTTCATAAAGATTTTGTAAAATGCTCTACTTAACCTTTCATACCACTGCCAGTAAAATAGAATGGCCACTCCTTTTTACCTATTTATTAAGTGCAAATAGACACTGTACAACAACAAATAATATCTACAATGCTTACAACACTGCAGCTGATTCCACAATATGTAAACTGCTAAAAAATGTTACCATCACCTGTACACGTGCCTACATCTGTGTCCCCATACTCAAGGAGAGCAGAGAATGATAGAATAAGTCTTACAAAACTAGAAAAATAACAGTAAAATAAAAATAAATGGATCAAAGGAAGTGTCCCATTCCGCCCTTCTGCATTAACCCATGACATAATGGTGGTGTGGTGTGTGACATGACTATGGTGCGGAGTTTTTGAGTTGGTTGTGTTTGCAGATGTCATGTTGTTGCATTTGAAGGTGCCCTCTGGTGGTGGATGTGGGTGTGCTGAGTTTAATGTGTGGTACTTGGTTCATTTGAGTTTTGGTTGCCATCATGCATACGTGATTCTGAGTTTTGGGTATTTGGTGCAGTAACGAGGGTTGTGACAGCGTTTTCTGTTAGTTATTAAGGTTTATATTTGTTTGGCATTTTTGACAGTGTACCATTATGTTCTGAGAGGGGTGATGATATGATGTATGTCAATCAGTTGCTGTTAATGTTCAGGCTTATTGCTGAATATGTCAGGTGTCATGTGTGTGGCAACAACGTGGTATTGTTGGTAAGCAATTATTGTTTTGGTTTTATTGTATAGTAACTGTGATGTTTTGTTTGTTGTATATGTATGGTAGATAGGTTGTTTTAATTGACATAGTGGATACAGGATATTTAGGTTTTTGAGTTGTTGTGGTTTTGGTTCCATTTTTCGGATTGTAGGCATTGGTGTTTTGTATCGATAACTGCGGATGAGCTATATAGGTGAAGTCCTTTTCTGAGGTTGTAGGTGTTGATTTTTTGGTATTGGTAGTTGTGGTTGGGCTGTATAGCTCAAGGAAATGTCCGATTCCTGTAGTTTTGTTAGTGTAGCTGAATACTATAATTTAAATTTCTGTAACATTATTTGTTTTGGGATGCGTGCCTTTTTTTATTGTTGTTTATTTAATTTGTGTCCCCCCCCCCCCCCCCCCCCGTCCCCCCCCCAATTTCCAATGGTTGTCCCATTAGTTTCATTTTATTTTTGGAGTGAGACATTACTGTTCAATTTTTATTTTTGTTTGCATTTGTTGGCATGTGTATTAGTGACATCACTGTTGTCATTTTGTATATGCTGTATGTAGTACTTTCTGCCATTCTGATAATGTCATGGGTCACAGCAGACGAGTGGAATTAGATGCTTCTGTAATGCCAAATAAATTAACAAATAAAATGAAAGCAGTCTTTTCAAAAGTGCACTAATGTGAAAAAAAAAATCTGATGCTGAATAATATTTAATGTCATGTTACTCCACCCAATGAACTGGAAAATGCTTGGATGCTCCTCAGCATGCCATCCACAGGGTGGTCCAGATATTGCTCCCAAAGTATGTCACACTCTTCAATAGCAGCCTTACAGATGTCATTCAGCGGGTAAAACAACACTCCTGTGACAATCCTACTACAAGTTTCAAATAATTGCAATCACACTCAGTTGCATACATGTCAGCATATATCAAGTGTGCTCATTTGGTTTCATGTCAGCATATACTACAAGTAATTCCATTAGGTTCATTGAGGTCTCCTGGCAGAAGGTGTTTATGAGGTGAGCACAATGTGCTGATTCATTGTCACCATCAATGATGAATCCATCATCTAAATGTTGACTGTTGGGCTGAACAAAATGTTGGAGGATCTTCTTCCAATACTACACAGCCACCAAATTATTCTCAATAGTGACAAGGAGTATCCAGCATCCATGTGTATTACTTAGCTGACACAACACTGACCCACTTCTTTGTTGAATCCATAGGATTGCACACTTCTACAGCTACATTTACATACATACTCAGCAAGACATTGCATGGTGCATGGTAGATGGTACCTTCTACCAATACTAGTCAATTCCTTTCCTGTTCCACTCACAAACAGAGCAAGGGAAAAACAATTCCCTACATGCCTTCATATTAGCCCTAATTTCTCTTACCTTCATGGTCCTTCGTAAAATGTGTGTTGGCAACAGTAGAATCATTCTGCAGTCAGCATCAAATGCGAGTTCTCTAAATTTTCTCAACAGTTTTGTATGGAAAGAATGTCATCTTCCCTCAAGGGATTCCCACTCGAATTCACGAAGCATCTCCATAATACTCGTGTGTTGATCGAACTTACTAGTAACAAATCTAGCAGAACACCTTTAAATTTCTTCAATGTCCTCTTTCAATCCAAGCCGGTGGGGATCCCAAAGTCTCGAGCAGAACTCAAGAAGAGGTTGCACTAGCATTCCACTGAGATGAGCAGTGATACCTGGGCATCTTCACATCCTTCTATGGTGATGAGCAGTCATCCAACAAATCCTTCACTCCTCGGCAAAGAGATTTCCACAATATGATCCAGATTCCATTCTGGATATGACCTTACCCAGTTTTCTCATACCCCACAATATACTGTTGGGTTGAATGTTCTAATGATGCTGGTGTTCTGTACTCCCATTTGTGGGCAACATCCCATGCTGACAACCCTTCTTTCACAACTGGAGACACAGCATGCCCCACCAAACTATACTTAGAGTAAAGGATTACTTTTATCTCCATTAGGAAGCAGCTTTAAATAGTCATTTCCTGCAGTTAAAAGGATATTGAGAAAGAGATTCCCGATAAAAACATGTGAACTATGAATATCTTGAGTTTGAGAAACTATACATAAAATGAGGTTAATAAAGTTTGTAGTGTTTTGATATCAACCTTTCCCATGAAGTAACTTTTATTGTGCTTATCGAACTGTATCACTGTCTTCCATTTCGCCTTGCACCTTACAAACTATCCTAATTATGCTTAAAACTCTTTTTTTCTTTTTTAGCATTGAGTATACGGAAGCACAAAAAAGACGTAGCCAATTTTAAAAAGGGTGAATGTTATACAGACACACAACACTAATTAATTAGTGTTCAAAATTTTACTCACATGTACCAGTTAAATTTTATTACTGAGATTACAAGAATGTTTATGAAATATTAAAGTATATTCATAATACCTGTCAGCGGAATGAAGTAAAAAAATAATTCTCTTGCTTTCGATTGTAATGTCTCTGCCTAGTTTCACAATGGCCTCATATTTGTCATGTTTTGTGTCTAGCTCAGCAGCATACTGCTTAAATGCAGCCAGCACTGGTGAATCATCACTGAGGACATTAGTTGCTTCCTGCCCTTTTGCTCCTACAATATGCTTCTGCTTCTCAAAATCATGACCCTTCCGATACTGCCGCTGCCGTCTGTGACCTAAGTGAAAAAAGAGAAGCATGATGCATAAACCAAACTAAGAGAAAAAGTGAAAAATATTCCTATTGCACAACTGCATTTTATGAACTGTGCTACCTATGTTTAACACTCTTTTAGATGGGTGAATCAAAATTTGTGGTACCTGCTTTGCCCCATGAGTAACTGTTGTGTTAAGTTATGGTGGTGCAGCATTTCTGAAATGGACTGTATTTATACGGCATGTGTTGGAATATGTTGGGACTCTCTCTAGTGTGGGATGTTTATGTTTCTAAATTGCTTGTAAGCAATGTTAGTGATTTGCTGGACTCCTTGACTGCTGTTCATGAGAACAGTATTGGAAGAGATTGTGGCAGTTTGTGAGTTATTTTGATGTTGGCAATCACAGGTAAAAGATTCATTTTCAAGTTTTGAATCATTAATGTGGTCTGTCAATGTTTGGAAATTTAATTTTGTTACAATTTTTTTATCAGTTACAAATGACAACGAAGTTCATGAGTAGACTCCTGATACCAAAATGGGGGAAAAGATGTTGACTATGATTACATTCCTAGAGTTGTTCAGTTTAATTGCCAATAATATGAAGTCTCGCATTTGCGGAAAATGTATCAGACTGACCAAAGTTGCTGCATCTCGGCCATTTGAGAGATTGTGTTGACGACGTTTTACTTTTCCTATCACTACATTTATGTTATCAGCTGACTTTGGCAGCAGGGAAGTATGTTTTTATAGTACTATTTTTTTATTGTGTGGTATGTGTGTGTTTACATGCATAACTGCCTTTTCTTGTATAGTAAAAATGGTGTTAACGCCATTTTTTTGTCTGTTTTGGGTTGTCTTGTTTGTTGTTAGTAATTATGATGGATAGTGATTAGTTTGTGTCATAGAGTTTGTTTTACCTACACTGGTGAGCAGTTTTTGGACACTGGTGAGCAATTTTTGGTTTTGCAGAGCTGCAGACTTGATTTTAGCTGTATAGCTCAAGTGAAATGTTAGATAATGGTTTTATTGAATTGTATGTGGTTTTGTGGTATTGCAGATTTTGTCTGTGCTATGTAGATCAAATTACATTTCTGGTACCAGGTTACGGAGTTATTTGGGGGTCTATGGTATCATGAACTTTATTTGAGATATACAGGCCATGTGAAATTTCCCACACCAACTTTTTCAGGGTTCTTAAATAGTGGTTTTGTTGAGTGCTGGTAATTCTGTCTGCGTGATTTTTGTGTTAGTATTTGTTTTATTATATCTTCATTATTAAGATTGTCTTATTTTTGGTTTGTTCCTGCTCAAAACCCCTAATTCCTGCAGTTGTTCCATTAGTTTCATGTTATTTCAGAAGTTAAATATTTTTCATATTATTTGTGTTTCTTTCACGTGTGTAATGAGTGACATTATGGTCTCCATATTGTGCATGTTTGAAATTAAAAAAATGGCTCTGAGCACTATGGGACTTAACTTCTAAGGTCAACAGTTCCCTAGAACTTAGAACTACTTAAACCTAATTAACGTAAGGACATCACACATATCCATGCCCGAGGCAGGATTTGAACCTGCGACAGTAGCGGTCACATGGTTCCAGACTGAAGCGCCTAGAACCACACGGCCACACCGGCCGGCCCATGTTTGAAATAACTGTGTCCACTACCTTGATGACATCACAGGTCAAAGCTGACAGGTGGTACCACAATCTGCAGTTTTGCCCTTTATTTCTAGCATTAGGCATAAAAAAGTGTAGGGTATTTTGAAGTAAATATATACTCACTTTTGAAAGGGGTGACTGTTGTGAGCAAATGTCAAATATATTTAAAAATAATAGGAAAACTCAATGTTACTTAAATGAAGCTTTCTTTTTTTCTTTCCAAAGAGGAGAGTAACAGTAAGGAACAAAGAACGATAATTAAGAACTTTTCTTTAAGAAAGGATCTGTAATTTCTAGATCTAATATTTATTCCTATACACACCCACCAGCACGGTCCATTTATGATACATACAGCTTTTCTCACCTCATTAAGGACTCTCTGGACCTTCACATTTGGCATCATTGTTTATATGATAACCGCCACATAAAATATCCTATGGTGTAATTACACATACCTCTGATATTTAATATGCCAATAGATAACAAACAATGAACACACTGTTAAACACAGCGAAAGCTGTAAATGATGCAACATCTGATTAAAGGGTTGTATTCCATATAATTACAATATGTTTGTGAACTCCAAATTAATCTAAGTTTGGTATTTATTAGATGCACTAATTTCCATTACACATATCGTGGAATAAGAAGATGAGAATACAACCTTTGAAGCACCTGCAGTTTGAAACATTTAAGCAGCAATTTCACTAATTAAATTAGTCATAAATTCATTAAACTGTTGTTATATGAAATAGAACTGGAAAGGTTGGATTAATTGAGGACAACTCAGTGATTACAGAAAGTATGTTCTATTATGTTTGATTCACATATTTGCTGGTAGACTCAAATACTCTTCAGCCAGGGACCCACAACTGTAACTCTGAAATGCTGAGGACTCTTATGCACTTAAGCATTACAAGGGAGCTGATCCTGTTTAATGTACTGGGTACTTTATTGTAAAAATAAATGTAGAAGGTGCCCTATATTAGAGTGGGCCAGTTAGTCAGTTGCAAACAGTTTTCATCACTGGACACTTTTACACTACTCTGTGATGTGACATTAGGCAATGTGTCTCAACACTGCTTCAGACAGTTGTTTCTGATTGTCACAACTGTGCAGTAGATGTAACAATATTAGATGTAAGATTCTTCTATGAGGACTGTTGTAACACAAGTAATCAAGAAAAGCTGAATTTTTACAAAATTTTAAAAATTAATTTTCTCTCCCATCATACATTCACATAATGCTTCATTTAAAATCCACACATTCACATCAGCTCCATGATAAGCCTTATACACTCCTGGAAATTGAAATAAGAACACCGTGAATTCATTGTCCCAGGAAGGGGAAACTTTATTGACACATTCCTGGGGTCAGATACATCACATGATCACACTGACAGAACCACAGGCACATAGACACAGGCAACAGAGCATGCACAATGTCGGCACTAGTACAGTGTATATCCACCTTTCGCAGCAATGCGGGCTGCTATTCTCCCATGGAGACGATCGTAGAGATGCTGGATGTAGTCCTGTGGAACGGCTTGCCATGCCATTTCCACCTGGCGCCTCAGTTGGACCAGCGTTCGTGCTGGACGTGCAGACCGCGTGAGACGACGCTTCATCCAGTCCCAAACATGCTCAATGGGGGGACAGATCCGGAGATCTTGCTGGCCAGGGTAGTTGACTTACACCTTCTAGAGCACGTTGGGTGGCACGGGATACATGCGGACGTGCATTGTCCTGTTGGAACAGCAAGTTCCCTTGCCGGTCTAGGAATGGTAGAACGATGGGTTCGATGACGGTTTGGATGTACCGTGCAATATTCAGTGTCCCCTCGACGATCACCAGTGGTGTACGGCCAGTGTAGGAGATCGCTCCCCACACCATGATGCCGGGTGTTGGCCCTGTGTGCCTCGGTCGTATGCAGTCCTGATTGTGGCGCTCACCTGCACGGCGCCAAACACGCATACGACCATCATTGGCACCAAGGCAGAAGCGACTCTCATCGCTGAAGACGACACGTCTCCATTCGTCCCTCCATTCACGCCCTCCACTGGAGGCGGGCTGCACGATGTTGGGGCGTGAGCGGAAGACGGCCTAACGGTGTGCGGGACCGTAGCCCAGCTTCATGGAGACGGTTGCGAATGGTCCTCGCCGATACCCAACGAGCAACAGTGTCCGTAATTTGCTGGGAAGTGGCGGTGCGGTCCCCTACGGCACTGCGTAGGATCCTACGGTCTTGGCGTGCATCCGTGCGTCGCTGCGGTCCGGTCCCAGGTCGACGGGCACGTGCACCTTCCGCCGACCACTGGCGACAACATCGATGTACTGTGGAGACCTCACACCCCACGTGTTGAGCAATTCGGCGGTACGTCCACCCGGCCTCCCGCATGCCCACTATACGCCCTCACTCAAAGTCCGTCAACTGCACATACGGTTCACGTCCACACTGTCGCGGCATGCTACCAGTGTTAAAGACTGCGATGGAGCTCCGTATGCCACAGCAAACTGGCTGACACTGACGGCGGCGGTGCACAAATGCTGCGCAGCTAGCGCCATTCGACGGCCAACACCGCGGTTCCTGGTGTGTCTGCTGTGCCGTGCGTGTGATCATTGCTTGTACAGCCCTCTCGCAGTGTCCGGAGCAAGTATGGTGGGTCTGACACACCGGTGTTAATGTGTTCTTTTTTCCATTTCCAGGAGTGTATTTTATCATTATTAGTTGGCTATTGTGAATATATATATTTGGTTGTTCCCAAATGATTATCCTGTTAGTCCAAAAAGTTTCAAGATTGGATTAATAAAGAAATAGAGAAATTTTAATACCAACATGTGAAACTATCAGAAAAGTCCTTCTTTCGGATGTTATTCAACTTACAAGCTACTCTGGTTTGAATTTCAGTTATGTCATCAAAGTATTGACCCTTCCTGTGAATTTCTGCACTTTGTTATTTTGTGATAGGTTTTTATTGGTAACACCAATTCTCCATCACCCACAATGATTCTCTTTCAGAAAAGAATTGTCCACATTTTGCGTTTGAATCAAGTTGCAGCAGGTGTCCACACAATGTCGTTTTTGTTATAGAGTCAAGGTGTGCATTACAAACTTTGCACACACTTTTTTCTTCTTCAAAACATTTCAGAGAATGTCTTGAACACTTTATTTAGAGATGATGTTCCACTGCAATTTGTGACACAACAACAGTGACACACAACTTAACACTGTCTGCTCAAACTGACTAGGTGGATGCAAATATGTTGTTTACAGCTGTTAGTTCAAGCTGTCACTGTAGATAATATGCTGATTTCACTTATATACCAGGTATAAAATCAGCCTTCGAATTTTTTTGAAGGGGGGTTTTCACACTGAAAAGGCACAAAGCCTTGGCATCAGCTTTATCAGTACCAAAACAATTGTCATTTTGGACCTCACAATCAATTACTATCTCACACCAATACCGGTAACGTGATTTTCAGAGCCTTGACAGCAGTATGGACAGCAACAACTCATGCGCACATAACACCTGACAGTAACACACAGCAAGCAGGTGGGTGCATTTACTGGTCACTGTCTGCCATCCAGGAGGAAGCCTCTGGGAATGACCGTGGAGTGTACAATGACTTACATATCCTACAGCGATGTCGCTAATAACTGTTGCAATTTACCTTGTATGTTCCACTAATAGAGACCAGCAGTTGCTGATGACAATTCTGGATGAGATGCGTATATAGCACAATCTATTGTGAAACTAAGAATTATGTTACTAAACAAATTAGACAAAATAAGAAATGACTGTGCTTGTTATATGAACATTATATATTAGTTCTATACATGAATTCTGGTGTCAACTGCCAGCATGTAAAGGGGCTGTAACAGACTGTGAATTACATGATTACAAAACAATCTTGATACAAAAGTAAACCCAAAAAAGACAATATTTCATTAAAAGCATCGGGGAGAAAGACTGATCTCTTGCAACCACCAGTGGCAGCATTATACGAGGGTTATTCCAAAAGTAAGGTCCGATTGATTGCCAAATTGAAACCACAGTGAACATCAGAAATGTTTTACTTGTAACAATTAGCTACACCTTTCAGCTACTTCTCTACGTAGTCGCCGTTCTGACTTAGACTTTTGTCATAGCGTTGTACCAACTTTTCAATAGCCTCATCATAGAAGGCAGCCGCCAGTGCTTTCCGCCAATTCTCCACGCTGGCCTACACCTCGTTGTCTGTGTCAAAATGTTGTCTTCAAAGACAGCGGTTCATGTGACCAGAGATGAAACTCAGGGGGAGACAATTGCGGACTGTATTGTGGGTAATCTAACATTTCCATTTGAAAACGATGCAGGAGCATCTTCATTGCCCCTGCAGAATGCGGCTGAGAATTGTCGTGAAGACTAAACAGCACGACAGTTATGTAATGTTGGCTGCATAGCTTCAGGCGAAATTTCTCACCAGGCCCTCGTACTTGGCGGCAGACACTATTTTCTAGACATCTTTACGCACTCACTGCGAGCTCAGAAATGAGAAGAGCGACGTGATGCTAACTGGGGTTATACTAGAGACACTACCCAACACATCTGTGCAAAGCTTTATCGGATTTTCATAGTCGTTTCCATTTCGCGACCGATCGGACCTTACTTTTGGAATAACCCTCGTA
Source organism: Schistocerca serialis cubense (assembly GCF_023864345.2). NCBI lineage: Eukaryota > Metazoa > Arthropoda > Insecta > Orthoptera > Acrididae > Schistocerca > Schistocerca serialis. The sequence goes on from NC_064638.1 coordinate 390,142,256, forward strand.
TATACATCTTGCATTATGGTACAACTGTGCTACAGTCTTAACAGAGGAACAGATTAACAATGCAATTAATCCAATGTCATACTGCATGATATTATGGAGCTAACGTGTGCCTACTGCCCGGTCACCTCCAGCCATCGTGGGAAGCCACACCCACCTGCCGCGACACCCCAGTGACGTCTGCCGCAAGATGGACTGATGGGAGAAGCTTGGCTGTGTGTGACCCGCCTACGTGTGTGGTGCACCAGCCACTGGCAGCCATGCGTGTGCAGTGTGCTGTCAAGGCACGGAGATGAATGAAATAACAAAATAGATCCTAAAGTAACTCCAAATCTCCCCCACCGGTCTGACATAACTAAGGCCGAGCCTAATGCGGGATTAGTCTTAAGTCTGATATACTTAAGGTTCCGCACCTATTGCGACCTCTCAAATATTTAAGTAGTGGGCTTCACCCACGAATTAGAATAGGTCTTCAATACTTAAGCACGGTTAGAACCCCTTTCTAAATTTCACTTTAAAACTTTTCTTAAATCTGTAAAACTTGGTTTGTAAAGAGTCATGAATATCTTTTTCTTAAATTTGTAACTAAGAATTATCTCTGAATATAGTCAAGCCAGCTTTTGCCTTTTTTGATCTACACAAGGTTTCCGTCCTCGCTGAGCTGGCCTTAGGACAACTGCGTTATTCTTTGACAGATGTACCTCCATAGTCGGGCTAGAGTTCAAATTTATATTTCCTAACGCATATTTGTCTTAATATAAAATTTGAGTGTATCTAAATTAAATGATGTACCTAGTGTTCCAGATATACTCCCATCAGAAGTCAAGTGTGCTCTAGATACCATGAAGAAGGGAACAGTGCCGGGTGATGTGAGCTCAGCATTGACATCATCAAACTGGCAGGAGAGGTAACAATAAATCACTTGGCAAAAGTATGTACTTCCTGCCTGCACTATGCTTCAATCCCATTATCGTGGAACAAGGCTAAGATTATATTGATACACAAGAAAGGAAGTATTCACAATATTAAAAACTACCGTCCTATCAGCTTGCTCTCAATTTTGTACAAAATTTTCACAAAGATCTTGTTAAACCGAATTAGTTCCACCCTAGACTCAGCCCAACCTATAGAACAAGCAGGATTCCGAAGCAATTTTAGCACTATTGACCACATTCTGACCGTTAGTGAAGTGATAAGCAGAGCGAATGAATACCAACTGCCTCTCTGCATTGCCTTTGTTGACTTTGAAAAGGCATTTGACTCCGTTAGCCATGTAGCTGTCCTCCAAGCTTTGAGTGAGCAAGGAGTGGGAGCAGCATACATTGAAGTGCTCAGGAAAATCTACGAGAATTCTTCAGCTTATGTTAACATCGGCGAATCAACTCAAGAATTCCGCATCATGAGGGGTGTCAAGCAAGGCGATCCTATCTCCCCAAAACTGTTCTCTGCTGTATTGGAAATGGCTATGTCAAAGTTGAGGGGGAAGGTAAGGGAATTAGAATTAATGGAAGAAGGCTTACTAACTTGAGATTTGCTGATGATATTGCCTTACTGGCCAAATACTTCGCAGAGCTCCAAAACTTAGTTACAGATCTTGCATCGGAATGTCAGCTGGTTGGCTTGAACATGAACCTTTCCAAAACAAAAGTAATGTCCAACAAATGGGTCCCAGCTGGAGATGTGAAGGTCAAGGACAGTCTGCTAGAAGAGGTCAGTGAATATGTCTACCTTGGCCAGATTATAAATATGAAGGGAGACATAAGGCCAGAAATCTATCGAAGCATCAAGCTTGGCTGGCAAGCATTTGGGAAGAATTCATAAGTGTTCAGATCAAAAATGCCAGTAAATTTGAAGAAAGCAGTATTTGATCAATGCATTCTTCCTGTGATGACGTATGGCTGCGAGACATGAACACTGAACTCATTTACAAAAGGGAAACTTAGGACAGCACAGAGAGCCATGGAGAGATCAATGCTGGGCTATACAAGAAAGGACAGGAAAAGGGCAGATGACATCCGGTCTGTGACGAAGGTTAATGACATCTTAGAGACAGTAGGTTCCTTGAAATGGCAGTGGGCTGGCCACGTCGCAAGAAGAAAAGACAACAGATGGACGAAGCTAGTACTGGAGTAGAGTCCGAGGGAGCACCGGAGGCCTAGAGGAAGACCACCAGACAGATGGGACAAAGACATCAAGAAGATCGCTGGTAACACCTGGCAGAGAACTGCCCAAGACCGTCCCACTTGGAGAAGACTGCTGAAAGCCTACCTGAATCCACGACTCGAAGAGGCCACATCATTTAATGATTGAATTGGCTGATGATGATTATTATTATTATTATTATTATTATTATTTGTCTTAATGAACAGAAGTGAATATTATGTTAGCAGAACATATAATATTGAATGGATAAGAGTACGGTTTGCGAGAACGCATAAATCACGATTAACACAAAACACAGACCACTCCTTTCAAACAACCCTCACGAACAAGTGTGACTAATTCTTCATTACTTGCCATTTCCATAGGGTTGCTAAGATTTTCTTCGGAGACCTCAAGAGTGAAGGTGGGAATGTTCGTTCTGTAGGAGATGGTTTAACACCAAACTTCCCCCGGTTTCTCACTCAAGTACCGGCCAGGTAGGGATCCTGGGGAAAGGGGGTGGGAAGGGTTTCCTGTATTGGGGGCTATCTTCTTTTTCTTCTTCGATCTTAGCAACCATTTCGATTTATTTCCTTTCTTACTTCTCATTTGAGGACCTATTTATTATTTTGAGTTATTCGTGTTACTAGCAAATATACTTTGGAGAAGAAGAGAAAAGAAGGTTGCAGCAGCAAGTTAACCAGCAAGGGAAGTCGGCTGACCATCTCAAGTAAGTCTCATCGTTAAAGGAGTGGGAGTTTATGTACACACTTCACCACTGTAAGTCGTCCAAAGCATTAGAAGGCTTGTTCACCAATCTGCTCATTTAAGCTGGCTTACACTCATGCTTCAACAGTGAGCAATGGGCTGGCTCACAGCGAGTTGATGCAGTGGGTAGGGTAGGAGGAAATGGGACAAAGCAGCTCGACACAAAAAACTATTGTCAATGAGTCTGTTCTACAGTTGCTAATGTTAGTTCTACAGAGATGTATCATTTCACACTGGCTATTTAGGGAATTTCATAACAATTTTTTTCCTAAGACTGTTGACTGAAGAGAAATGACAATGCAACAAAACTTAATTTCTTTTAACTGATGAGGAAAAGAACTAGGGACAGTTGGTTCAAAACTTGTCGCTGCTTACAATTGGCACAGTCTTATGATAAATGTTGTTTTGGTCAGAGTTTAAACAGTCATCAACTTGTATTTTGTGACTATTTTACTCACATATTAAGCACAAATACACTGGATGTCATTGAATTCTAGATTTCTGTTTTTCCCTGTAGCATCAATGTCTGGTATCTCCTTCTGCTGATTCCACATTACGTTTTTAAGTTGTAATCTGTGAGTGAGTTCCTGTGGCTAGCTTTCGTTCCCATCAGGGTGGAAGAAAATTACTCGCACAAGTATATAGATCCAACCGATGACGTAACCATATCTGCAAACCTGTGAAGTTGTGATTTTTTTTATGTGAGTCTACAACATTTATTTTATTACAAAATTATCATGTGACTCCCTGTAACACTGTAGGTCGTTTTAAACATGGCTGTGTAGTCATGCACTAATGTTGTATATTTACAATGGTGCATCTGACCTTCCCTTTTAAGTTCCTAACCGTGCAAAACACTGCTTTTCATCAATTGAAAAAGAGCTACTCTCAACTTCAAGCACTACACCAGCAACTACGTATGCTTATGTATAGGGCAGCAGAGAACTTACCACAGGGTCATTCCTCTAAAGGCAGTACTCAGTTTGCACTTTCTCTGTGCTACATAATGACGTCTGACCATCCCATCCCATTTTCCTGTAAGCGCTCTCCACCCGGGTGGTGAGTGAGAACTCATAACTACATCCTGAATAGGCCTGATATAAAACATGAACAGCAAACGTCCCAGCACAATTCCCTGGGACACACTGTGCCATAATTTTTTCCCCCAATCCAACTCAGTAGCTCCTCATTAGTTATTTGATCTCTCCATTTGTTCTTCAGCATTCTCCTCTAGTACCACACATCAAAAAAAGCTTCCATTTTCTTTTTGTGTGAAGTGCTAACAGTTCACATTTCATTTCTGTACATGGCTACACTCCACAGAAATAAATTCAGAAATAACTTCCTAACACTTACATTTATATTAGCTGCTAACGAATTCCTCTGGGTCAGAAATGCTTTACTTACCAGCCAGTCTGCTGATTATATTATCTCAACCTCTGCCACTGTCAGTTATTTTTCTGTACAAGTAGTAACAAGCATCTATTACTTTTAGTCTCTCATTTCTTAATCTAATTTCCTCAGGGTCAGCTGATTTAATTTGACCAAATTTCTTTACCACTGTTTTACTTTTTTGATGTTCATCCTATAATCTCTTTTCAAGATATTATAACTTCCCTTCAACCGCTCTTCCAAGCCCCTAACCATCTATTACAGAATTACAATATCGCTGGCAAACCTCAAAGTTGTTATTTCTTGTCCCTGAACTTTAACTCCCTTGCCAAATTTCTGCTTGGTTTTCTTCTTCACAGCATGCTCAATAAACAAGAGTGAAAAACATCAGGGTTTAAACCACAACCCTATCTCACTCCCTTCTGCTTCTCTTTCATGTACTTGAACTCTTACAACTGCAAAATGGTTTTTGTAAAAGTTGTAAATAACCTTTCAGACTCTGTATTTTATTCCTGCTATCTTCATTCTGGTTTTTGTAAAAGTTGTAAATAACCTTTCAGACTCTGTATTTTATTCCTGCTATCTTCAAAGTTTCCGAGTGTAGACCAACTTACATTGTCAAAAGCTTCGCTAAAGATACTAATGCTGTGAACATAGGTTTGCCTTTCTGCAACCTATCTTCTAAGTTAAGTCATAGGATCAGTAGCAATCTTGTGCATTTCTGTAGTTGTCTGAAAACCAAACTGATCTTCCTTGATCTCAGTTTTTACCCATTTTTCCATGCATACAGTCAGTTAGTTCCTTGTTCCATAGATAAAATTCACAACAAATGTTATGATTTGGAACAAGGCAACAGAAAAAAAATGTAGAAAACTTATATACAACAAACAAAAACAGAAATTTTATATGAACATTGTGCCCATTCACAGTTTTTTTATGATAATTCTTCTATGTGTAGGAGGAGCTGTTAAGTAGAAACATCTTAATCTATATTTGATAACACTTCTGCTACCTGCCAGACATTTTATTTCCATGTGTAAGTCATCAAATACACTACTGGTCATTAAAATTACTACACCAAGAAAAATGCAGATGATAAACGAGTATTCATTGGACAAATATATTATACTAGAACTGACATGGGATTACATTTTCACACAATTTGGGTGTATAGATCCAGAGAAATCAGTACCCAGAACAACCACCTCTGGCTGTAATAACGGCATTGATACGCCTGGGCATTGAGTCAAACAGAGCTTGGATGGCATGTACAGGTACAGCTGCCCATGCAGCTTCAACACAATACCACAGTTCATCAACGAGTAGTGACTGGCGTATTGTGACAAGCCAGTTTTTCGGCCACCATTGACCAGACATTTTCAGCTGGTAATAGATCTGGAGAATGCGCTGGCCTGGGCAGCAGTCGAACATTTTCTGTATCCAGAAAGGCCCGTACAGGACCTGCAACATGTGGTCATGCATTATCCTGCTGAAATGTAGGGTTTCGCAGGGATCGAATGAAGGGTACAACCACAGATTGTAACACATCTGAAATGTAACGACCACTGTTCAAAGTGCCGCTAATGCGAACAAGAGGTGACCGAGACGTGTAACCAGTGGCACCCCATACCATCACGCTGGGTGATACGCCAGTATGGCGATGACGAATACACGTTTCCAGTGTGTTCAGCGCAATGTCGCAAAACACAGATTTGACCATCATGATGATATAAACAGAACCTGGATTCATCTGGAAAAAAAAAAAAAAAAATGACGTTTTGCCATTCGTGCACCTAGGTTCATTGTTGAGTACACCATCGCAGGTGCTCCTGTCTGTTAAGCACAGTCAAGGGTAACCGCAGCCATGGTCTCTGAGCTGATAGTCCATGCTGGGGCAAACGTCGTCGAACTGTTCGTGCAGATGGTTGTTGTCTTGCAAACATCCCCATCTGTTGACTCAGGGATAGAGTCGTGGCTGCACGATCCATTACAGCCATGCAGATAAGATGCCTGTCATCTCGACTGCTAGTGATACGAGGCCGTTGAGATCCAGAAGGGCATTCCGTATTACTCTCTTGAACCCACCGATTCCATATTCTGCTAACAGTCATTGGATCTTGACCAACAGGAGCAGCAATGTCGCGATACGATAAACCGCAATCCCGATAGGCTACAATCCAACCTTTATCAAAGTAGGAAACGTGATGGTACGCAAATCTCCAACTTACACGAGGCATCACAACAATGTTTCACCAGGCAATGCAGGTCAACTGCTGTTTGTGTATGAGAAATCGATTGGAAACTTTCCTCATGTCAGCACGTTGTAGGTGTGGCCACCGGCGCCAACCTTGTGTGAATGCTCTGAAAAGCTAATCATTTGAATATCAAAGCATCTTCTTGCTGTCGGTTAAATTTCACGTCTGTAGCATGTCATCTTCGTGGTGTAGCAATTTTAATGGTCAGTAGTGTAGTTATATTGATTAAAGGGTAGTGCAGATCATTTTCCCTTGTGGTGTTGTAGTTTTAAATATCTCTGTCACTCTCAAACTTAGATGGATTGTTGATAACAAATTTCATACGTGAATAAATACCTCATATCAGTATTTTGCATGTTTATAAACTAGTCGCTGCAGTTGTCAAAGGTAATAAAGGAGTTGCATGCGAGTCATTCCAGTCATTTCAACCAGTTTGAGAAAATGTCCCAGCTCATAGTCTCTGATTTGTCTGAAATTTAGCACACTAATGCTACCATAAGTGGAACACTCCTGTACAAAATTACATCTCCCTGAAAACTAGTGGCAGAATTATAGCTTGTGAAAGATGGTGATGGGACCCAGAAAATGCAACGCACATTTGGCAGTAAATCGTCAGAGCCATTTTAAAAAAAAATGGTTCAAATGGCTCTGAGCACTATGTGACTTAACTTCTGAAGTCATCAGTCGCCTAGAACTTAGAACTAATTAAACCTAGCTAACCTAAGGACATCACACACATCCATGCCCGAGGCAGGATTCGAACCTGCGACCGTAGCAGTCGATCAGTTCCAGACTGCAGCGCCTAGAACCGCATGGCCACTCCAGCCGGCGGAGAGCCGTTTTCAAAACTTAATAACTTAGGAACTATTTCTCACAGTCCACTGAAATTTTTTAACACCTCGTAACATCCACTTAGGAAACAACAACATATTACTGAGGGAAAATAAAAAATGTCAAAAGATCCATATTGTAGGTGCCTGCTGTGCCATGCCAAATATAATTTACTTAAGAAGAGACTAATATTTTCTCTAGTAAGCCCAATGTGGTGAAACACAGACACAACACATCATGTCCGCATCTTTCACACATATCGAGTTACATGCACAGAAAAATAAACAAAAAACTGAAAAATCACCACGAAAACATGTATTTTCAAAATGTGATAGCACAAAAGGGACATGTGATATCCAAGCCAAATTTCTTACACTGCATAAGTAGACTGTAATGCAATATGTCTCACAACTTCAACATTTTATTGCAAGGCATTAGTGTACAATTAAAGCTGACAGAAACATATTTGGTTCCATTTGTTTTAACATGATTTAGCAATTAATAATGATGATGATTCAAAAATGGCTCTGGGCACTATGCGACTTAACTTCTGAGGTCATCAGTCGCCTATAACTTAGAACTAATTAAACCTAAATAACCTAAGGACATCACACATAGCCATGCCTGAGGCACTAATCGAACCTGCGACCGGAGCGGTCGCTCGGTTCCAGACTGTAGCACCTAGAACTGCACGGCCACTCCGACCGGCAATGATGATGATGCAGACAGCTGTGGTCTTCCTTACCTGATGAGATTCATTTCTTGTTTCAAATAATGCTGCATCAACTAATAGGAACCACTTGGGAAGTGGAAGTTAATAATGGAAGTGTTCAGAAACAGTATGAGTCACTGAGGCAGGAAGAATAAAGCAAACAAGCAAGCTTTACAGGTTACTCAGGCTTCCAAAATTTTAGTTCAAAATGGTCACTAGTGTTGTAAAGGCAGAATGGAGACAGAAATGTGTGCTAGTGGTGCTTTTGTTCAAACAAGTTGCAGTATTGGTAGAGCACAAGGATCTGAATGTCATTAAACAACATATAGAACTAAATGCGGCATTCAATTTTTACAAGATCTGGATGAATGAAACAAAGATTTGTTGTGATGGAGTTCTGAGATGCACCCCATGGGAGCGAGAAGTACAGCTAAAGAAGCTGAAATGGAAATGAAATATAAAACGCCAGATACTAATGGTGGAAGAGGAAGAACTATTTGCTCCAAAGGACCAGAAATTATTCCAGAAGTGCTCCGATTTGGACAAAATTGTGCATAATTTGATAGAAATTTTTGTCAAATTCACACTCACGAAAAAAGTAGCTGTTCTTATCCTTCCACCTTCCGGCTGGTCCACTGAGCACACTGTAAAGGAATTTGATGTTTCTACATACAAGATAAAGCAAGCCAGGAAAGTTAAAGCAACCCTAGGAGTGCTTCCAGAATTTCGACAGGCTCAGAGTATACAATTGAGTTCAGAAAGAGAGGTGCTAGTGTTTCACAAATATGTTGACTACAGTAGAATAATGCCAGCCAAGAAAGAATATGTCATGGTAAAAATGAGATACATCCATGTGCAGATGCAAAAAAGACTCTTGCTATGCAACATTTCTGAACTGTGTGTAGCATTCAAGGAAAAGTATCCTAACACCAAAGTGTGTTTAGGCCTACTGTCTTTTTCAATCTTCAGCAAAAATGGGTTGTGCCTATAAATGCAGGGGGCACACACAATGTGTGTGTATGTGAGAGCCATCAGAATGTTAACTTGATGTTTGCTGCTATAAAGGGTTCTGGATTACAAAGATGCAATGAAACTGCTAGTGTGTGACATCACTTTCCTACCAGAGCATGGTACACAGGCATGAGAAGTGTACAGGTAAGAAAAAACCTGCAGAACACCTGAATAATAAACTGTATGATGAGCTCCTTATGGAAGACAATCTACTTACTTTTTATAAACAATGGAATCACATGGGTCACACAACACTTTAAACGACGCAAAAGTATAGTGGAAGATTTTTTTAAACTGTGTTGTGGTAAAAACAGACTAATTGAACGCACATAGCTTTACAGTAATATTGCAATCTGCACATCACCAGTTTTGTAAGGATGACTTGAAACAAAATGCAATCATCATAACACCAAACTTTTCTGAAAATTTATGCACTTCTAGTGCAAGACATTATTCAAGGATATCATTGGGACACCAGCCAAGCAACTCTCCAACAATTTGCAATCAACTATAGAAATGGTTCAGGTCGTGCGTCAGCCATGAATTTATGTTTTTAGTGATTGTGCAATTAATGATGCCATTACAATTCATGCCTGCATCTGCTCTGTCATAGCATATGTTAAAAACAAGATACCTCACATACATTCTGCAAAATACATCAGTGATGGGGCAGCTAGCCAGTACAAAAGTTATAAAAATCTCAAAAATTTATGAGTGCATTACCATTATTTTCAGTTTTCTGCCCTTTTTTTTTTTTTTTTTTTTTTTTTTTTTTTTTTTTCCCCCCCCCCCCCCCCCCCCCCCCCCCCAACAACTCATGATAAAAATTTATATGACACTACTGATGCTACCATTAACTGCATGGCATCACAAGCCCGTCTGCAGCATGCTACAAATGCCACATTCTAACACCTCTTCATTACTTACCTGTATACAGAAAAATATCACCAGCATACAACCATTTTATGTTTCAAAAGATGTGGTGAATCTGTTGAAAACTTGCTAAAAAGCAGACTGGTATGAATTAAAAGTATTGCAGGCATAAGGAGCCATTGTCGCTTTTCTCCAGTTGACTCTGTTCTGCAGCTGAGCAGATTGTCCAGTTACAATTATAGGTTCGTGCGCAGCATGTCTTCACAGTGTGTCTAAAACTTGATTCAGAAACACAAGTGGCAATATACAACCATGTTGCTGTGTTGTTGCTATTTATGATGACAAATGGTTCTTAGGATGAGTCACAGAGTGCTGCGAAGCAGAATGTGATGTGTGATGTATTCTGTGTGTGTGTGTGTGTGTGTGTGTGTGTGTGTGTATTTAGCCCACATCAAGCTCATTAGAAAAAAAATTATCCGATTATTGAGCGAATTATATTTGGCATCAAAGGCATCTACAATATGGATCTTTTAACACATTACATTTTTATCACATTTTGATTTTTTTAAAAAAAATTCCCTCAGAAATATGTCGTTTGTGTTTTGATGCACAGTGTGTTCACTAAGTGGATGTTATGAGGGGTTCAAATTTCACTGGAGTGTGAGTAATGGTTACTACGTTATTAAGCTCTGAAGATCGATTGCCAAATGCGCATTGCTTTTCTGGGTCGCACCATCTTCTTTCGTAAGATATAATTCTGGAACTAATTCTCAGGGGAACCTAATACTTTGTACATGAGCATTCCACACATGGTAGTATTCGCGTGCTAAATTTCAGCCAAATCTGAGACTACAAGCTGGAGCCCTTGGTTGAAATGACAAGGAATGGCTTTTACATCATCATGACAGCTATCGAAAAATTGGATGACAAAATTTATTTTTCCTTTCAAAGGAAAACAAAATATTCTGGCAACTATTTCGTTGCATTTAGTTGAATAGTTCGTTGCATTCAGTTGCGTAGAGGAAACAAAGGAACAACTTCGCATAGTTTAGTATAGTCCACTATATCGGAAAAAAGGTAACTCTTGCCATTAATGTAAATCGTCAACATGTTGTAATAGTTTTTCACGGAAAAAGTGTATTACAATATAATTCAACCCATTCCACATCACAGAAAGAGACCGCAACTAAGATCAACGAAACATCCAAATAACTATGAATGAGTAAAGGGCAATAAACTACACAGATTAAATAAAGTAAAATAAATAAAGATTAACTTTATGTCACTACATTTATTTCACATCAAGAGTGCATAAGTAAAACCGACTAACTGAATAGAACTATCAATTTTACAGTTCCCAACGTAACTGAATGGGTTGAAATTAGCTATATAATAAACATTTTCAAACTAAAAATATTATAAGATAAACTTGGGAAGGGGACATGGAAAAGGCTACAAGAGCAATTAATTGCCCATCATCAATACCTTTTTCGAAATGCGACATCTAAATTGCGAAGTCAACAAACTATTGATATTGGTGTTTACTGACGCCACCGCCTCGTATCATCGATGTATATATTTTAAAAGAACTGTTACTCTGGTAATCTAGCAAGTAACATCTTTGACTGTGTTGTATTTTATGTTAGATTTTTAGTGGTCCTTCTGCAAAAAATTACAGTGCAATTCAGTTGATAAATCAATGTATCTGAATAAGGAAAGGCATTTGGATCATTACGACATAAATAATAATGTGCAAAATGTTTTTTCCATCTTTTTTTCCTAAGGTATCTCCTATCATCTTTGGGTAGCGTAATATGTCGTATTGTCGTTGCAATGTTTATAAATCTGCAGGCCGCAAGGTACGGGACTTCAAAGAAGATCTGATGTTTTAGGCTATTCGCGTTTGGAAGACAGTGTATGGCATCATTAAGTCCTACACTACAGTCAGTGTAAAGCCATGTCTATGAAAAGCAGCGTTAAAATTGCGCCTGGGGCTGTTGTGTGTAATGAGTGCGAGCTGAAAGGTGACATTACAATTGGAAGCATGACAATAATACACCCAAGAGCGTCGATTATAGCAGAAGCTGGGCCCATAATAATAGGAGAAAACAATTTGATTGAAGAACAAGCACGGATTATCAACAAGATTATACCTGGAAGCACTTCCTCCTCAACACCTGTTCTTATCATTGGTTCCAACAACGTATTCGAAGTGGACTGTCACTCGGAAGCTAGGAAGATCGGCGATAACAACATTTTGGAAGCTAAATCGTTTGTAAGCCATGATGTAGAGATAACAAACGGATGTATTATTGGAGCAGGTTGTACGCTGACATGCTCGGAAGTGTTGCCCGAAAATACTGTAATTTATGGCAAGGAATGCCTTCGCCGGCAACAATTGGACAGACCGCCAACTCAGACGCTGCAATTAGACTATTTAACTAAAGTTTTACCCAATTATCATCATCTAAAAAAATCCAAAAAAGGTCAGGCTTAATAAGTATTTCAGTGCTGTGTAAATACAAGGGGTAGTACATTTATGCCATCTGCCATAGAAACCTGACTTGACTTAGCCATATAGTTTTCACTTTTAAACATCATATTGCTGTTTATTCAGTTGCAGACTAACGGAAAGATCAGCTTAAAGAAGCTTCAAAATTACTTGTTATTTAATTTAATTTTGCTGATTGTAATGTCATATTTTGCACAAGGACTTGAATAACACAGCATTTGGAGAATTAAGTGAACTAATACAAAATAAAGTTCTTGTTCTTAGGGGGCGGGAAAGAAAGAAAGAAGAAGATCACAAGTCAAAGCTTAAAATGTGTTTAGAAGGAGTGTGATGTTCCCCATGAGGGGTTACTGGACTTTTTACCCTAGCAGAATTCGTAATGAATATCATTAAATGATATTCTTTAAATGCTTAATATTTTTTATGTCAGAACCATAATGTGGCAGTGTTGTGTTTTCGCCTCCAATACATGTTCTGTTGATTACAGATGGAGATAAAACTAAAAAAATAACTTCAAATGTTAGATGTTTAGAGACACCTTTAGTTGTGTTAGTATCTCTTATGTGCAATTTGTACCAATATGTAATAACATTAATTGAATAAATTTTCATTGTATCGGAGCTGGACATTATCACATTACATAAACTTGACATAAATGCATCCCTCTGCAAAAAGTGGAAGGTAAATTGTGGTCTCAGCTGCAACTGACAGTTTGAAACTCGAAGTCCCATAGTTACTAGTACCATAGATCACATTCATGGTAAGTGTTATGATGTGAAATGTGTCAACAGAAAAAACAGAACACTTATAAAAAACGAAAAACACCATTGAGGCCTGTGTGGTACATGCTGGCCTCTTTCAGAACAATTATATACAACAAAAAAATGTTAAAAATAATATTTATGCCTGTGTAGTTACATGCTGGCCATTTACAATTTTTTAAATGACTGATTATCTCTATGGAAGAATTTCTCGGTGACATAGGAGTAGTTGTCTTTAATTTACATTTGAAAACACTTAAATTCTATCTGCCAGACATTTTATTTTGATTGATTGATTGTTTAAGATCTTTATAGCTGCGTATTTTACCCCTTTTGTGTCATAGGTAGATTTGTTAAAGAGTAATGAATATCATTTTCCCTTCTAATGATTTACTTGTGAATCTTTCTGTTACTCTTGAATGTAGATCAATTCTTAATTTCAAATTTCACATCAATTCTTAATTTCAAATTTCACATCAATTCTTAATTTCAAATTTCACAAGTGAAACTAATTTCAAATTCTGTGACAGTGAAATCTTGTGGTATTGTGTGATGACGTCTTTGTGACTGGACCGATGATGAAAACACCTTATCCATATTCCTCCAGAACCTTATCACCTTCACACCCACTCACTTCACCTGGCACTCTTCAACCTAACAGATCACCTTCCTTAATGTTGACATCAACTCCAGGGATGGCTACATCAGTACCTCCATCTGCATCAGACCTACCAACAACTTACAACACTTCCACTTCTACAGCTGATACGTATTCCATAGCTTAGAAGTCCCATCCATACAGACTAGCCACCTCTGTGAACATCACCTCTGTAGTGATAAGCAGTCACTCTCCAGATATGCCAGAGATCTCACGGAGACCTTCACAGACCATAAGTATGCTCCCAGCCTTGTGCAGATACAGATCTCTCATGCCTTGTCTCTCTAGTCACTTGCCACCCACATCTCCATTGTCCAACCACAAAGGTGCACTCCTCTCATGTTTCATTACCACCCAACATTAGAGAAACTGAATCACATTTTCTGTCAGGGTTTCAACTACCTCTCATCATGCGCTGAAATGAGGAATATCCTTGCCCCTAGCCTCCCCAATCCTCTTACAGTGGTATGCTGCCATCCACCGAACCTATGTAATATTGTTGTTTGTCCTTACTTTAACCCTTCTCCCAGGCCCTTCACTCAGGGTTCATATCCTTGCAATAGATGTAGTTTTAGAACATGTCCCATGCATCCCCACACTACCAATTACTTCAGTCCTGTCACAGGCATCTCTTGTCTTCAGAGGCAGAGCTACTTGTGTTAACAGCGTGTGATGTACAAACTGAGCTACAATCACTGTGCTGCTTTCTGTGTGGGTATGGCAACGTGACAAGCTGTCTGTCCGCATGGATGGCCATCACCAAACTGTAGCCAAAAGACAGCTGGACCACCCAGCTGGTGAATATGCTGCCCAACACAACGTGCTTCACTTCAGTGACAGCTTCACGGCCTGTACCATCTGGGTCCTTCCTACCAACACCAGCCTTTCTAAATAGTGCATATAGGAACTATCCCTACAAAATATCTGTCCTGGCCACAACCTTTGCTGGTCACTGTCCTTCATCCAATTCATTGCCCCCACTCCAGCACTATGCTTGTCTTCTATTACATCAATTTACCTACAGTCTTTCCCCCTTCTTTACATCTCTCCTGTCCACTAACCCCTTTCTCCTCACCCAGCACAGTCTCCCTCCTAATTCTGCATGCTGTTCTCAGTACATTCCTACTCATTCCCACAGCTTGCTTCCCACACCCCAACCTGCTATTCCTCCTCCTCACCACCCTATACAGCCTCCTTATCCCTACCAACCAACCCATGTTACTGTTCTGATCAGATGCAAAGGCAGCGTGCAGTTGGGCACAAGTGCCCATAGACAGTAGCCGTGTGTGTTAAGAGCCATGCTTGTGTGAAAGTGTGTTTTCTGCTTCTGAAGAAAGACTTTTTCTGTACAAAATGTAAAAGTTTAGTGGTCTTTTCATTGTGTGTGTCTGTGAGTGAATGCCTCCACTGTGTGGTGAGTAGCAGTCTATCCTTTTCATATTGTTGATATATTGTGTGTTTTATTCTTGTTCGTGTCCATGTAAGATATGCCTGCATTTTGGAGTCCCTTTGCCTTTTCACATTCATGTCTACAGCAGTTTCACAAGAATTTTCTGCCTGTGCTTCTTCAATGTCTGTGAGTGGAAGCATCGTCAATTGAAGTGTCAGTATCCACAGATATGGAATATGCGGCTGGTGCCCTGAAAACTTCATCAGGACAACATCCAAATTTTAGGAAAGGTAGTTTACTGTCATTGGAGTCAGTGTCAATATGTGTTGGACTTAAAGTCACTATTAAGTCTAGATTGAGGTCTGGGATGATATGAAATTCAGTGCTCACAAGGGAAAGATTCCAGATGTTTCTGACATATTTCTCCATGGTGAGATAGCCCCCCCCCCCCTTCAAGGCCATGGGCACAGAGAGGGTGCAAAAATTAATCAGAAAGGATTAAGAAAGAATGCTTTAAGAATTAGGCAGGAGATCATCCTTTCCTTCTCATGCTGACCATTAAATCTCCTCTGACCTGGGGTCTGGGTCACTTTTCCATAACACTTCCCATTTCCGAAACCTCGTGAGCTTTTTCCCTTCACCTTCTTCCCTTTCCTTTGACACTCCAAAAGCTCGCACATTTCCATATTCCTCCTGTGTGTATTATCCTACTGTCACTTGGTGAGTAGGTATTTTATCTATCCAGTTATATTATGAAATAAAACATAAGATCAAAATCAATCAATTATTGACAAAATTATTTAATTGTATAGACAAAAAATGTACTCACCAAGCAGCAGCAGAACACACAAATAAAGGACAGCTTTAATTGGCAAGCTTTCAGAGCCAGCGGTTCCGCCTTCAGGTGGAAGTGTTGTAGGGGAAGTAAGAGGGGTGAAGGAAAAGCACTGGAGACATCTAGGAAAAGGGGTAGATTTCAGGAAAGTCACAAGAGCCACAGGTCAGTTCTTACCGTATGGCGAGTCTCCCCTGCTTTCACCCCTCTTCCTTCTCCTTCAACTCTTCTGCCTGAAGAAGGAGCCACCAGCTCCAAAAGCTTGCCAATTACAACTGTCTTTTATGTGTGTGTTCTGCCATGGCTTGGTGAGTAGATTTTTTATCTATATTTATGTTATATAGTCGCATGAGCAATTCAAAAAAGGTACTCCCCCCAGCAGGTATTAAATATGAATTTTATCTCGAAATGTTCAAAGAATGACTTCAATTACATTTTCAGTCTCAAAAAACTATACCAACAGCCGTATAATTTAAGGTATTTTATTTTATTCTGAAAGCAACCAATTTCAGCATTTCATTTTGCATTCTTCAGGCCCCATATGCTTTTATCCAAATAAATGAACTTGTTGTATAGCACCATAAATCACTGGATATTGTGAATTCTAATGTAAAAACACAAAGCAGTCAAGACGTTATATAATGATTCAGACGAAGGCATGACAACAACTTACATTTGGTCATCTGCATGAAAACAGACAACCTCAAGGAATTTGGGTCCTACATCCCTGAAGAACACATATGCTTTTATAGAGCAATGTATAAACTGGCCTTTAGTAGATAGTGAACAAGAAACACGCGGACAATCAATACTTCACTAACCTTGCCATTTAACTGGCTGTGTTTACTAACTACGAGTTGGTGTCAAGAAGCTTTTCAGTAACCTTACAATAATAGTTTTTGTGTGGAAAAAATAAATTTAAAAATCTACTGATGAGTAACACACAATTATTTTTGTGAAAAGCAATTTATTTCAAAAACAACGTATGTCCAGCAACTTAAAGTATAAAAATTATTAAGTGAGCTGATCATAACATTGAAAATTGTATCATAACCAGTAGCTGTATCATACAAAGTGAAATTGAACTTAGAAAGAAAAAAAAGGGGTAATCTCACAGATAAACATATTTTTCCATTTTGCTCAAAATCAAAAGGTATGGACTCAAACAGAGTGACTTTGGAACAGTTTTTGCATTTCTTTGACTTTTTTCTTGGGAACTGTACAATGTACGAAAAGAATGTGCATATTAAAACATAGGTCTGTTTCAATAAACTACGTTTTTGTATCTCATATTCTTTTAAAATCTGTAGGTCTGTTTCAATAAACTACATTTTTGTATCTCATATTCTTTTAAAATCTGCCCTTTTGTGTTTATTCTTTTTTTGTGTCCCAAGTCATGACATGATTTGGGACACCTGTTTATTTTATCCAGAATACAATATTCACCCTATCAACTGGGTGACTTGAGATAGTGCATTATATTATATTAAAGTTAAAATAAATGTTGAGAAGTTAAAAAAGAAACAAAAGAAGTATTGTTATGCTATTTATTAGGTACTGTAGCCTTAAAATATTTTCCATGTATAAAAGTAAAAATAAAAAAGTTTCATACCTCTCTTTTTTTTTTTTTACAGTTCAGGTATCAGATTTTGTTTGTATTAATTCACTTCACTCTGCACTTCACTGGAACCAGTAACTACCACTGTGAACAAAGATAGGAATGAATTTGCACAGAACTTGGGCCACAGAGACTTCTTGAATGTCTCCTTCATTTGGAAAGGCATGATGTTTGATGGCTTTTGAGACTTTCTCACAAGTGTAATTTTCACTTTGGAATCTCATATGGTCAATATTTTCCCTATGAATGTTTGCACAAGTACAGTTAAACCTTACAGCAATGAACTTTTCTTCGTGTAATTCATCCACTGAATGGATAGGTCTTGAATTGTTATTCTGGTTTTTATAGTAACTCTGTGCCCAATGTAATTCCCATCAGTTGAAAGATGATGACCTTTGTCCGAGTAATTGCTGTGATATTTTTCACTTTCTGATCTCATTCCTTGGTCAGTTCTAGCATGAACTCTTTTCGTGTTCATACGCCATTGATCAGACAAATTCTGATTGTATCTTTTTAGGAGTGATAGAATCCAGTTTCATCCTGGAATATTGTTATTATTTTTTCATTTATCTTCCATGTCTGTCTAAGTAGTTTCGCAATTGTTCTAACTTCTGTTGTGGCCAGGGAAAAACCCCACTCAGTTGCAGTTACCAAATCTGTCTTCCTCAATATGACAGAGAGAAGTTTGGCAATGATACCCATCTCTGAATAGAACTCTTGAGGATGCCATACCTACCAGTGGCTTTCCTTACAATCAAAATGTTTGCCTTAACATTAGCCTCAGCATTTGCAAGATTCTCCCTTATATAGGTAGTTGATAAGATCTACCACCAACTTTCTTAAAAACGCTCTCTGGGCATCTGAAACAACAGAAAATGTTTTGCTTTAGATACTAGCAGTAAATTATTTTGAAAATACGGCAAAACAGAATCTAGCTTTTATAACTTGACCAAGAAACAGATGAATATGTTACCCAGCAGATGTTTACAGTAACATTTTCTTGAAGATATAGTGTTAACATGTTGACTGCTGCATGCTTAGTGATGGATGTTTCACTGCCAGGCCAGGTACATGGCATTAGGCATGAGGCTCTGCTGTGGCCTCCAGCAGCCACACAGCAGTCAACATGTTAAAGCAACTATACTGAGAAAAGTTCTGTAAAGTAATATCAAATAACGTTAACCTGATGGAAAGGAACATGACCTAACCTAAAAACAAGCTGAAGGCATGTGCCCATTAGCATATAAACTTCAAATTGCTTGTAGAAGCTGCTTCTGCAAGTTATGTCATTTAAAAACCTTCATCAACTTGCAGATGAAGATTCCACAATTTAATGGAAACAGTTTCTTGCGCCTTGCTGCAAGTACTTGCCAATTGCTGAAAGTTTTTCTCAAACTTGCTGAAGTTTTTTGTGTTCAGTACTGATACAAAAATGTCAGTGTCAAAAAGGTGAATGGCACGAAGTAGATGGATGAAAACAAGTGTACCAGTGGAACCCTTAAACACATATAATAGGCCACAACAGTCAAGGAAGTACAAAATGAATCTAGAAAATACCTTGTTTCACCAGAAGGGGAAGTGTAGCTGCAGTACAAAGATCTTTAAATTTTAGCTGATTTTTATGTTAGCACAAACATAAATGCATTATATTTGTAATAAAAGTATAAGGGGAAATCAAAAATGGCATTGCTGCAGCATATAAGTAATGTAGTGCGACTCTGGTGCGGGTATATAACACCAATGTGCAGGCAAGTGATCAGTACGGTATTCAAGTGGCGTGAACTGTGGCGACATTATTACCAGCTGCGTCCAAACGTGACCAAAGTACTGTTATTCTTTTCTTGTCTGTTAAAGGACAAACACCAGTAGAAATCCTTCAGAGGAAGAAGAATGTGTATGGGGTAGCATGCTACGTTGTGTAATGGTGCACTAAGTTCCAAGTAGGTTGTGATGCGACATCAAACGGCATTGATATGGGAGGCCAGCCTCACTATTATGAACCAACTCAAGTGAGAGACAATCTAGCACTTGAATGAGATTTTCACTCTGCAGCGGAGTGTGCGCTGATCTGAAACTTCCTGGCAAATTAAACTGTGTGCCGGACCGAGACTCGAACTCGGGACCTTTGCCTTTCATGGGCAAGCGCTCTACCAACTGAGCTACCCAAGCACGACTCAAGCCCCGTCCACTCAGCTTTACTTCTGCCAGTACCTCGTCTCCTACTTTCCAAACTTTACAGAAGCTCTCCTGCGAACCTTGCAGAACTAGCACTCCTGAAAGAAAGGGTATTGCGGAGACATGGCTTAGCCACAGCCTGGGGGATGTTTCCAGAATGAGATTTTCACTCTGCAGCGGAGTGTGCACTGATATGAAACTTCCTGGCACATTAAAACTGTGTGCCGGACCGAGACTCGAACTCGGGACCTTTGCCTTTCGCGGGCAAAGAGCGCTCGCCTGCGAAAGGCAAAGGTCCCGAGTTCAAGTCTCGGTCTGGCACACAGTTTTAATCTGTCAGGAAGTTTCACTCTAGCACTTGTCCAACAGTCCTGATCATCTCTCCCCATGTGATTATCATACCTTGTTCCTTTTTTTTCCCTTTTTTTTAAATAAAAAAATAAAGAAGAAGAAAAGAAAAAGAAAAGTAAAGACCCTGAAGGGTCAATGATTCCTGTCAGATGAGGATGTGCAGGCTGGAGTTATGGACTTATTCATGCAGCAGGACACAGTATTTTACCAAACAGGAAGCTCAACCTGGTGCATTGGTGGGGTGTTTGCAATGCTCATGCTGATTTTGTCTGATTGGAATATTGATTCTGGACTGTATAGTCTTCGAATGGACACTTTTTGATTTTATAATTGACATTGTCTGCAGAAATTGAAGAGTAATTAAAAGGCCATCTGATGGTGGTATAGCTTGACACATTTTTGTATTCTATTTTCAAACATTTGATTGTATAATAGATCAAAGAAAAGAATCAGTTTTTGTAAATGTAATTGGATACATAAAAAATTTTACTCATCAAGTAGTGGCAGAAGGAAACACATATAAAAGTTAAGGAAATGTGCAATTTTTCTGGCAGAAGAGTTGAAGGGGAAGGAAGAAGGGTAAAGGCAATGGACTGATGAAGTTCGGGAAAAGGGGAGGGTTACAGAAAAGTCACTCAGAATCCCTTACCATCCAGTAAGTCTCCTCTGACGTAGGATTCGGGGTGACTTTTCCATAACACTCCCCTTTTTCTAAACCTGGCTTGTTCTTTTTCTTCACCCTGCTTCCTTCACTTGCAGCCATTCTGTCAGAAGAAGGAACCATTGGCTCAAATTGCTTGCACAGTTCCTTGACTTCTATATGTCTTGCCTCTTGTCACCACCTGATGAGTAGACTCTTTTCCTCTATCCAGTTGTGATATACACACATAAAAAAAAAAGTTTTGCATAATCCTGTTCCCAGAACTTCTGAAGATAGACATTGACTGTGGATATTGTATCACAGACACAGTCTCTTTGACTGTTCAGATGTCACTAAACCCGCCCAAAGATGTAAATAACCATGCATGAGCAGCACCTATTAAATGGAGGGGGTCCGACAGCTGCTCAGTTCCAGTGATAACAGCAGGAAGGAGGTACATGGCTTGTGTTGTCTGTCGTTCAACCAAGCCTAGATGGTCAATACTGCGGTTTGATCATTTCCGAATTGCTATTTTGTGCCAGGAAGGGCTCTCAACAAGGGAAGTGTCCAGGCATCTGGGAGTGAACCAAACCAATGTTAGGACATGGAGGAGTTGCAGAGAGACAGGAACTGTCGATGACATGCCTCACTCAGGCCACCCAAGTGATACTACTGGAGTGGATGACCGCTACCTATGAATTATGGCTCAGTGGAACCCTGACAGCAACACCACCATGTTGAATAATACTTTTCATGCAGCCATAGAATGTTGTATTATGACTCAAACTGTGCGCAATAGGCTGTATGATGTGCAACTTCACTGCTGATGTCCATGATGAGGTCCATCTTTGCAACTATGACACCATGCAGCACGACACAGATAGGCCCAACAACATGCCAAATGGACCGCTCAGGATTGGCATCACGTTCTGTTCACCGATTTGTGTCGCATATTTCTTCAACCAGACAATCGTCGAAGACGTGTTTGGAGGCAAGCCGTTCAGGCTGAACACTTTAAACACACTGTCCAGCAAGCACAGCAAGGTGGAGGTTCCCTGTTGTTTTGGGGTGGCATTATGTGAGGCCGACAATACCGCTGGTGGTCATGGAAGATGCCGTAATGCCTGTACGATACGTGAATGCCATCCTCCGACCGATAGTGCAACCATATCGGCAGCATATTGGGGAGACATTCATCTTCATGAATGACATTTCATGCCCCTATCATGCACATTTTATGAATGTCTTCCTTCAGGATAACTACATTGCTTGACTAGAGTGGCCTGCATGTTCTCCAGACATGAACCTTTCAAACATGCCTGAGATAAATTGAAAAGGGCTGTTTATGAACAACGTGACCCACCAACTACTCTGAGGGATCTATGCCGAATCGCCATTGATCAGTGGAACAATCTGGACCAACAATGCCTTGATGAACTTTT
The DNA here is from genome assembly GCF_023864345.2 of Schistocerca serialis cubense. Taxonomy (NCBI): domain Eukaryota; kingdom Metazoa; phylum Arthropoda; class Insecta; order Orthoptera; family Acrididae; genus Schistocerca; species Schistocerca serialis. Next base: position 390,164,619 of record NC_064638.1, read on the forward strand.
GGCTAGTATGCCACGACGAATACAGGCACGCATCAATGCAAGAGGACATGCTATTGGGTGTTAGAGGTACCAGTGTGTGCAGCAACCTGGACCACCACCTCTGAAGGTCTCGCTGTATGGAGGCACAACATGCAATTTGTGGTTTTCATGAGCAATAAAAAGGGGGGAAATGATGTTTATGTTGATCTCTATTCCAATTTTCTGTACAGGTTCCAGAACTCTCGGAACCGAGGTGGTGCAAAACTTTTTTTGATGTATGTAATAATACAACAATGGTGACAGCTGCTGTGTTTTTTACCATGACACTGTAAACTTCCAATTTCCTATCTCATGGTGTAACTTTACTGGAAACACTTCTGCAAGTACTTGGAGAAAGTTCCTGATATTAAATTTCCGAAGTGACTTGCAGAAGTAAACTTGCACAGCTTTTTGTTCTAGTGTAAATGTCTCAGCAAGTGCTTGCAAAAGTTACTTGCTAGTGGACACACACCTCTATAACCGACAATGACTAATGTGTGTGGAAACACTATGAGAGACAACAAATATATTTTAATACACTTTTAAGAATATAGCACTATTCAATTAAGTCTCATGTAAGATTTCTGTGCAATAAACATGTCACAAGTCATCCCAGGCTTACTGTGAATTTGAAAATCAAAATATTACCAATTTTTTTCTTAGATTAGTAATAATTAAACATGTAAGTGAGGTTATTATTTAAAGGTTAACTATGTTTACACTCTTAAATCATAACAAGTAGCAGTCACTACTATTTTTTCCATGTTTTCTGGTTCTTACGCTAGCTTTGACATTGTTTATTTTATGTTTGTCTGAGAGGTTTTGGCTGCGTTTATACTTGCAGTGAAGCTCTCTTTGCTACTGCGAAAGCAAAGAGAGCTTTACTGCAAGTTTGAATGCAGCCAAAACATCTCAGACAAACAGAAGCTAAACAATGTCAAAGTTAGCGTAAGGAGGGCAATACGTGAAGCGTTCAGTGAATTCGAAAGTAAAATTCTATGTACCGACTTGACAGAAAATCCTAGGAAGTTCTGGTCTTACGTTAAATCAGTAAGTGGCTCGAAACAGCATATCCAGACACTCTGGGATGAAGATGGCATTGAAACAGAGGATGATACGCGTAAAGCTGAAATACTAAACACCTTTTCCGAAAGCTGTTTCACAGAGGAAGACCGCACTGCAGTTCCTTCTCTAAATCACCGCACGAATGAAAAAAATGGTTGACATGGAAATAAGTGTCCAAGGAATAGAAAAGCAACTGAACTCACTCAACAGAGGAAAGTCCACTGGACCTGATGGGATACCAATTCGATTCTACACAGAGTACGTGTGGCCCCCTTCTAACAGCCATGTATCGCAAGTCTCTAGAGGAATGTAAGGTTCCAATGATTGGAAAAGAGCACAGGTAGTTCCAGTTTTCAAGAAGGGTCATCGAGCAGATGCACAAAACTGTAGGACTATGTCTCTGACATCGATCTGTTGTAGAATTTTAGAACATGTTTTTTGCTCGCTTATCATGTCATTTCTGGAAACCCAGAATCTACTCTGTAGGAATCAACATGGATTCCGGAAACAGCGATCGTGTGAGACCCAACTCACTTTATTTGTTCATGAGACCCAGAAAATATTAGATACAGGTTCCCAGGTAGATGCCACTTTCCTTAACTTCCGGAAGGCGTTTGATACAGTTCCGCACTGTCACCTGATAAACAAATTAAGAGCTTACGGAATATCATACTAGCTGTGTGGCTGGATTAAAGAGTCTTTAGCAAACAGAACACAGCATGTTGTTCTCAATGGAGGTATGTCGACAGACATTAAAGTAACCTCTGGCGTGCCACAGGGGAGTGTTATGGGACCATTGCTTTTCACAATATATATAAATGACCTAGTAGATAGTGTCGGAAGTTCCATGCGGCTTTTTGTGGATGATGCTGTAGTATACAGAGAAGTTGCAGCATTAGAAAATTGCAGCAAAATGCAGGAAGATCTGCAGTGGATAGGCACTTGGTGCAGGGAGTGGCAACTGACCCTTAACATAGACAAATGTAATGTATTGTGAATACATAGAAAGAAGTTGTGTACGGAACGATTTGAAGTGGAATGATCATATAAAATTAATCGTTGGTAAAGTGGGTGCCAGGTTGAGATTCATTGGGAGAGTCCTTAGAAAAAGTCCATCAACAAAGGAGGTGGCTTACAAAACACTCGTTTGACCTATACTTGAGTATTGCTCATCAGTGTGGGATCCGTACCAGGTTGGGTTGACAGAGGAGATAGAGAAGATCCAAAGAAGAGTGGCGCGTTTCATCACAGGGTTATTTGGTAAGTGTGATAGTGTTACGGAGATGTTTAGCAAACTCAAGTGGCAGACTCTATAAGAGAGGCACTCTGCATCGCGATTTAGCTTGTTGTCCAGGTTTCGAGAGGGTGCGTTTCTGGATGAAGTATCGAATATATTGCTCCCAAGGAGATCACGAATGTAAAATTAGAGAGATTCGAGCACACGGAGGCTTTCCAGCAGACGTTCTTCCCGCGAACCATACACGACTGGAACAGGAAAGGGAGGTAATGACAGTGGCACATAAAGTGCCCCCCGCCACACACCGTTGAGTGGCTTGCGGAGTATAAATGTAGATATAGATGTATTGCCCAAACTCTTTGTCTTTAAATATGTCTGCTTGTATCCGTATATGTGTGGATGGATATGTGTGTGCGTGCGAGGGTATACCCATCCTTTTTTCCTCCTAAGGTAAGTCTTTCCGCTCCCGGGATTGGAATGACTCCTTACCCTCTCCCTTAAAACCAACATCCTTTCGTCTTTCCCTCTCCTTCCCTCTTTCCTGATGAGGCAACAGTTTGTTGCGAAAGCTTGAATTTTGTGTGTATGTTTGTGTTTGTTTGTGTGTCTGTCAACCTGCCAGCGCTTTCGTTTGGTAAGTCACATCATCTTTGTTTTTAGATATATTTTTCCCACGTGGAATGTTTCCCTCTATTATATTGATATAGATGTAGATTTTGAGATATTTTAAAACTGTACTTACGCTAGTAATAAACTGTAACTTAATTTGCAGACATCAACAGACCATCTTGTGAACGTTGCTCAAGCTGCAAAAAATAATTATGGCTACCCACAGTTGCCGACGTAATACAAAACAAAACACTACCAAAATGCCCCGAGTTACCCTGTTTGATGGTAATATTGTTTTTGCAGTCAGTGATTCACATACAATAGCGGTTCTATGAATATGATTTTCTGATCTTTTAAGACAATTATTTGAAGTATATGGACAATCAGAAGACAACAATGAAGAAAGAGGCACTCTCAGCCATATTTTGTCACTGTTCAGGGGACAGAAATCAAGTGGCAGATACCCTTTACAAAACAAATGAAAAGTACAGTGCTTATCAAGGTATTTTAATATATTGCTTCAATATAGGTCAGAGTACCACATTAAGAGAAATATAAACACATGGAAATTATTGAGAGCCTAAAGAAGCACCAGAAGCAGTACAAATAGTTGCTGGGACAAGTAAAACCCAAGTCAATAAATGAGATTTCAAAATGAAAGCAACATGGGGTATCCAGTAATTAGCACTGTGAGGGGCAACAGGAAAATTCACACACACAGAACAAATGACACAATGTGGAGATGGGTAATAAAATCTGAGATAAAAAAGTTTTGCCAACAACTTATGCTATAGATACCACTGAAAAGTTAAAAAATGGAAGTAATAGCTCGCGCGCACCCGTGTGTGTGTGTGTGTGTGTGTGTGTGTGTGTGTGTGTAAGACCAGAAGACCAGTACCTCTTAAACCAAACTTTTCAGAAACATTGAAACTGCTCATTGTCAACAAATCCTGATCCTGAAAATCATAATTTAATAACTTCAGCAAAGCAAGTGTATCATAAGTGAAATCAACAGATGCAGCAGTTGTGACAGAATTTATTCTGCAGTCCTTGGATAAAAGAAGAAGGCATTTTGGAGTATCATTGACTTATCTAAAGCATATGACACAGTTAGCCACACAATACTACTGAAATTAAACAATGGAAACTAATAATCCTACTGAAGTAAATAGATAATTCTAGTGTTTCTGGGCATGCAGCAGTCTGGAAAACACAATATCTTAGCAACAGGAGACAATACGTAATGACTGAAATGTTATCTATTTAGATCCCATAATCCAATACAGTGAAACATTTGCATAGATGTAGGACATGTCAGATTATTACAAATTATACAAAAGGAACACACAAAAAACCCTCTCGCTAGAGGCTATATAGGTATAAGGCAAAATACATATTAATAGGTATAGACAAAATTACACTTAAATAAGTTAAAATAAAGGTAGATCTTAATAGCTACACAAAAGACATAGTAATATTAACAGTTATTTCAACTATCATAATGCGTAGTAGTACATCAGATTTAATTAAAAGAAAAATCAATTACAGTTAACACAATTGAAATATTCTTCAACTGAATAAAAGGAATTATCTATCAAATAGTGTCTGAATTGTTTAAATTTGGGAAGCTCATGGACAAGTGATTTCAGTGATGGTGGAAGATCACTGAACACCTTGTAGCTCATGCAGTGGGCTTCTTCTTCTTCAATACTAAGTTTTTTAAATTCATAATGGGGGTCCATCTTCCTCCTGGTATTGTGGGTATGGTTTTGTATAGTTGCTCATTTGCACCAATGAAATATAACAGCGAGCGTATATATTGACATGATGTTGTCAGTATCCATAATGTTCTAAAAACGTTTCTACAAGAATGTCTAGGATGGACTCCACTCAGATCCTAATAACTTTCTTTTGGGCAATGAATATTTTTTTGGAAAGTGGCTGGGATGTAACTAAAATAAGCAGTTTTTGTGGTGTCTCAGTCATAGACAATGTAAGTAATATGAATAGTGAATGTTGCTGAGCTGAGTTTTTCGAGAAGTTGTAAAATATGTTCAAACCATTTTAGATTGATGTCAATGTGTACACCCAGGAATTTGGATGATTCAACTTGTAGTAACTCATTACCGTTACATTTAATACTTAATTGATCATCCACTTTTTAATTACTTGGAAATGAACAAACTGTGTCTTGTTAATATAACCCATTATTTTCAAACCAATTAAGTACTTCATTAAAGACAATACTGGTTGCTTCCTCAGGATTGTGGTTGGGAGTTTTGTTGATGAGGATGGAGGTATTATCAGTGAAAAGAGTAAAATGAGTTTTAAAGCTAGTACATAAGGGGAACTCATTGACGAAGATGAGGAAGAGAAGCGGGCCAATACAGAGCCCTGAAGAACACCACAGTCGTAGAGCTCCAGCTAGATGACACAGAGTGCAACTCAGAGTCATTCAACACGACCATCTACTTTCGTCCAGTTGGGTAGGATTTAATCCATGAGCCAGCTGGTCGACTTATATCATAATATTCGGTCTTTGCTAAGAGGATTTCATAGTTAACAGTATTGAAGGTGTCAGAAAGGTCATAGAAGATGCCAACAGGAAATATTTATTACTAAAAGACTAAGATTTGATTGGTGAAGGAGAAAATAACTTATTCTGTTGATACACCCTGTTGGAATCCAAACTGGCTACTGTATTCTTATAATCAGTAAGTCTTTTGTGAACCAATTTCTCAAGAATTTTGGATAAGGTTGTTAAAAGGCAGGTAGGCTGATGGTTGGTAATGTCAGTTTTATCACCCTTTTTAAAGAGACATTTGACAGTAGCATACTTCAGTCTCTCAGGAACAATCCTGTGCTGGACAGATTCATTGAATATGTGGCCCAGCATTTTGCTTTTTGGCTTATAGCAGGGGCGGGCAAACGTTGCAGACGGCTCATGAGTGCACAGCGCTGCACGTGTGCTGCTCACGTGCAATCGTTGACTGGGGAAGTGGCGACAGCCGGCAGGTTTCGGCAGTGTAGTACCAGGCCAAGCTGCGGACGTTGATGCGTAGCGACCACTACGTAGTCAACGTTGTATTTCAAGAACCGGAAAATGCAAAGTGAAACAAGGAAATGGAGAAGTGGAGATTTGCTATCTTTTAAAAAGTAATGGGAGAATCATTTTTTCTTCGTGAAAAAACGTGAAAATTCAAAATGTTTAATATGTGGCAGTATTCTCGCTGGTCAGCGGAAGTTTAGTATTGAAGGCCATTATAACAAATTTCACAAGGACAAGTACAATTTATTGTCGGATTCTGAGCAGATGGGGAAATTGACTGAGCTTAAGAAGAGCGATCTGACGATACTAGATGAATCTGTCGTAGTTGCTATGGTCACGAGAGATCTGCAGCTTCCTTTCGTCATGTCTCTCATGTAACTGATTTAACATTTTATGGATCACCGTTTTCAATTTTTCAGGACGACAACAATAATAGCCTAGCGGTACGAGCTTAATATAGCGAGAGCTGGAAAACCATTTGCTGAATTAGTAAGTGTCGGTTAAGAGCAAACATCAGTGATGAAAATTTAAGTAACTGCTTGCGTTTGTCTGTATGTAGAAATTTTGTTCCACTCCACCTGTGATAATTAAATAAAACGTATCTTAGGTAATAGGTACTCTTTCAAACCACGATATCTTTCAAGCACTACTACTACTAATCTTATTCCTACATTCAATAAAGCAAGCTAGGAAACAAAACGCATTGCAGAGGAAGGAGCGGACAGAAGGTATGCTGGGGAGGGGAGATAAGCGGGTGGCCAGCTTGCCCCTGTGTGCACGCAGAACACCTGTTAACTGCAAGCATGCAAGTGCACCGCACACGGTCAGGATTCCTGTCCGCCCCTGGCTTATAGCATTCCTTCAGTAATCTTGAAGAGTTACAATCAATTCCAACAGAATTCTTGCTTCTCTCTAATTGTGTTCTCAATTTTATGTACTGCGACAGGAAACATTTTAATGTGCTTGGTCTTTTTTACTAATAACTTTTTGAAAGAATAACATGGCTTCATTAACAGAACATGTTTTGCCAGTTTGGGCTGCTGATGTCAAAAAGCGGTTGTTAAAAATGTTGATAATTATTTCAACATTTTCATGAATGGCATCATTTGTTTTAATTTCTATGATGTTTTCTGCAGCAGGGGTTTTACCTGTTTCACTTTTGATTATGTCCCATATGGTTTTAATTTTATTATTAGGGATATCAATTTCTGATTTTAGAGAAATGCTCTTTGCCCTTCTTAGAAATTTTATTCCTTTTCTAGATCATAACTGGATTTGAGTGAGGCATACAGATTCCTTTTTTTTTCTGCAGGAGGTTTTGATGCCCAAAGTTAACCAGTGTTTATTAGAGTAGGTCCCACGTTTGGATTTGGCAGTCCTCTTGGAAAAAGCTGCTTTGAATAGGCAGATAAATTCATGTAGAAAAGCATTACACGTGTCCTTAACATTGTCAAAGAGCTCAAACTAGTCCCAGTCAACTTCATGAAGGGAATTACAAAAGATATTTATAGATTGTGTTTATTACTCTGAAAGTTTTACTGCAGGAATTGTTCTTACTAAGAGGGCTAATATCTTCAATTGGAAGTAGCTGACCATCATGGCCTGAGAGGCCATTTAATATATGTTTTACAGTTGTGTTTGGATTTCTGCTTCTGTCTAAGAAGACGTCAATTCAACTCATGGAATTAACTGTGACTCTAGTGGGACACTGGATTTTGGTTTCCTGGCAAGCATCAATAGAATGTAGTAGTCTGTGCCATTACACAGTTTTGCTTATACATTCCTATACTTTTAATCTTTGAATGTACTGTAATATAAGATTTATTCGTTCAGAGCATCTTTGGGTATTATATTACACTTGTGTTTTGTATTGATATATAGTTGTAAAATGACACATTCTTTGAAAAACAATCTTGATACAGCTATGGACTCTCGCTGAAGTTGTGTGAACTATCTCTTCAGTATTAAGTTATATGATGATGATCTAGGAAGCTGAAAGTCAGTTCATAATGAACTTTTAAATAAACGTTATAGTGAAACGCTAATTCTGTGTGTTCAAGTTTTTAATAAAGGAAGTACATATTTTATTTTATTTTGTGCACTGAAAACTATAATATGTATTTGTGTAGCTGCTTATTAGAAGTGCATACAAAATAATGTAAAGTTTTGTATATCTTCTAAAATGTTATTATTGTAAAACTTGACATGTCTCCTATACATCAAATCAAATGATTCGAATTTTGTATGTAAAGAGATGAATAAAATCACATTTCTTTTCAGCACAAAAACTCAGCTGGGATATCCACACAGGGAAATTATGTGACAGACTAGCAGGTGTCACATACCTCCTGTATGTAAAAGCTGAGAACTGATGTGATTAAAGAACTCCAATGATCTGTGAACTGAGTGGAAGTATGCTAGCAATCATGTATACAGGTCAACACAAGGAGAGGCATTTCAAAGTTCAAAGCAGGTAGGGCTGAGCTTTTGGGTTAATTTATCCACAGTTAGGTGCCACCTCAGTTTATTAATCATTTGAGTGTACAGAACATTCACACATGGAGCCTCATCCAGTGTGTCCATTCATCTCTATTTCTGGTTCCTGTAAGTCATTTGGATTTATTTGGAATTGCGTACTATCAATATTTGTAAGATTAATGCTGAAGTTAAAGGCTGTGAACCATTTGTAAGCCAGTTAAATTATTCCTGTAACTGTGTCCACAGCCTTTATGAAATACTTGTGTTGTCAACAAACACTATAGTTTTTCAAAGGTTTCAATGTCCTACATAAATCATATATGTAGACAGAGAACAGCAGTTGGCAAAGCATCATGTTCAGTATTTCCCCACTCTGGATTGAATCTTGTTCCTGTTGTGCTATTTGCTGATCTGACACTCTGATTTCTGTTGTTAAGATAAGACTCCATCTGTACATCTACATCTATAATCTGCAAACCACTGTGAGGTGTATGGCAGAGAGTATGCCCCATTGTACCAGTTATTTAGGTTTCTTCGTGTTCCATTCATGTATGGAGCATGGGAAGAATGGTTGTTTGAATGCCTCTAAGCATTCAAATCTTATCCTCACGACTGCTGTGTGAGCGATATGTAGGGAGTTGCAGTATGTCCCTAGAGTAATCATTTAAAGCTGGTTCTTGAAACTTTGATAATAAACTTTCTCAGGATAGCTTACATCTTTCTTCAAGAGTCTACCATTTCAGTTCCTTCATTATCTCTGTGAAGCTCTCCAATGGATTAAACAAACCTGTGACCAGTCATGGTGCCCTTCTCTGTATAATTTCAATATTCCCTGTTAGTCCTATCTTGTATGGGCCCCACACTCTTGAGCAGTATTCTAGGATGGGTCTCATGAGTGATTTGTAAGCAATATCTTTAGTAGACTGATTGCTCTTATCCAGTATTCTATCAGTAAACTGAAGGCTACCACCTACTTTAATCACGGCTGAACCTATGTGATCACATCAGTTCATATCCCTACAGAATGTTACACCCAGGTATTTGTATGAGTTGACCGTTTCCAACAGTGACTCATTGATATTACAGTCATAGGATACTATGTTTTTTCATTTTGTGGGGTGCAGAATTTTACATTTCTGAACATTTAGAGCAAGTTACCAATCTTTGTACCATACTGAAATCTTATCAAGATGTTACTGAATATTTATGCAGTTTCTCCCAGACAGAACTTCATTATAGATAACAGCATCATCTGCTAAGAGCCTGATTTTACACTTAACATTGTCTGCAAGGTCATTAATATACAACGTGAACAGCAAGGGTCCCAACATAGTTCGCTGGGGCACACTCAAAGTTACTTCTGTATCTGATGAAGACTCTCCATGCTGATCCTCCCTACCAAAAAGTCCCCAATTCAGTTACAAATTTCACTTGATACCCCATATAATTGTACTTTTGACAATAAGTGTAAATGCAGTACTGGGTTAAATGCTTTTTGAAATCAAGAAGCACTGCATCTACCTGGTTGCCTTGATCCAAAGCTTTCAGTATGTCATGTGAGAAAAGAGCGAGTTGGGTTTCACACAGTTGATGTATTTGGAAACCATGCTGGTTGGTGCTGAGGAGGCCATTCTGTTCAAGATGCCTAATAATGTTTGAGCTCAGAATATGTTCTAACATTCTACAACAAATAGATGTCATGGATACTGGACAGTAGTTTTGTGGATCACTTCCACTATCCATCTTGTAGATGGGTGTGACCTGTGCCTTTTTCGAAGAACTGGACATGTTTTTTTCTTGGAGGGATCTACAATAGATTATAGTTAGAAGAGGGGCTAACTTAGCCACAACTTCAGTATAGAATCTGACAGGGATTCCACTGGGGCCTGGAGCTTTGTTCAATTTTAATGATTTCAGCTGTTTCTCAACACCACTGACTTTAATGCCATTCCTTTTCCTTTTCCTTAGAAGAATTTTATGATCTACTCAAAGGCCTTGACAAGATCAAAGATGATGCTACTAGGGTAACTTTTCTTGTTTAATTCTACTAGAACTGAGTTCATGAGACCATATATTACTTTATCAATAAACAAGCCTTTGCAGAAGCCAGACTGAGCTCCTGTTCAAATTTTATTCTCAGAAAAGTAGTTCAATATTCTGTTGTAGCTGTTGTCTAAAAACAAACTGAGGACACAACAAGGATAGAGATGGATTCATATTTAGAGGTTGTGGCGTCGATAGTTCATATCGACCACGAAACTTAATATCTGTGATCTCTAAGTGCTCTGTCGAGCCTCCATCTTAACTTTATTTTAGTCAGTTCTTTGATATACTTCATTCTGTACAGATTCAGTGTCAAGTGTAAATATATATCAGCTACAACATATATGAGAATTAAGTTTTCTATATCCCGATCCCGTTCCCATAGTGGTGACCCCACAGTTCGTTCGTGTTTCACGTCTTCCGCACCGGTGTTTTTGCAACAGGTTATATGCACTATGCAATGACCACACCAAACAATGCCTTGTTTGAAGATGTGGAAGGACAACTCCACTCGCAGAGTTTTGTCGTTTCTTCACCAACGGCGTATTCATCATTTACGCACAGTGATTCGTGTTCTCAACCAACGCCACGTGCTAACCTCATTAGTTTTCAATGGTTGACAACTATGCCATTAGAGCGAACAATGGACTCAGGCTTCGTGTCACTGGATTATGCCCATCTGACAGTGCAATGTAAACTGAACAATATTTCGCATTGTCTCTCTTCGAATCAAGTGTTTCAAGAACAAAGTTATCTCCATTTGAACACGTGTTTAGCCACCCACCGGCATTCTACATCAGTTACTGTCGGGCTGTGTGCAATGCCGCCATTACTACAAACCGCACCTGATCCGTTCTGCACACGTGGTGTTCCAGTTGTGTCTAATTTACATGCACAATTCAGTGTTTCGCTTAACATGGACCCCTTACCTCACCTCAGTGGCCTGCCACATGCACTACAGGCATGTTATGCAACAGATAGTTTCCACGTGGGTGGCGATCTCAACCTCCCCCCCCTCCCCCCCCCCCCCCCCCCCACTTGCGGGATTCCCCATTTCCAGTTGATCAACTGCCTGCCACTCTCAGATCACTGCCTGTGTCTGTCGCGCCGGTCTCTTCCCTGTTCCGGAAGTGGGTCATTTCCATCCAGCATTCGTCACTCATGATCCAGTTTCTGAGCCCCCCTCGTGTGCTGTCCATCCGATACGAGGACAACCCAGCATCGTAGTTTGCACTCGTCGAGCATCTGTTCGAGTTACATCATGTGTCTGATGACAACCCTAAGTTTCTCAGCTTCGTCACACACCTCCACGGCCACTCAGATTTGATTTGTGACCTTGCTCCTTTCGCTGCCGCCTACACCAAAATACGAATTTGCAAAGAAGACTATAGTGGAATGACTTGCCTGCTCGCCACAAGAGTTAATAATCAAGATTCTCTATGAGGAGCACCTCGGGGAACGCACCCCTCACAACTCTGGTGCCACCTTTGATTGCTTGTGAACGAGCATACCATGCCTGACACCACGCTATGGACTGTGTGGTCTGCCAAACTACAACCAATCTACAGATCCATCTGTTACCACACTCGTTCGAGTCCATTGGCTCCCGCCTATGCATCGCTCACCAGTTGTATTTGCTGCTGCGACAACATCAGCCAGTTCATTCCACACTGTCCGTCGGCACAGGTGCCCCTGCATACCAACCTTCGGCCAGCAGAGGCAGGGCTCGTTCCGCCGTCACCTCATCTACTTCTCCTGGCAGCGTCGGCTCACTCTCTCCACTGTTTGAGCATTCCAGGATCGTCCACGCACCTTACGTACCAGTCTATTTACTGGAACAAATCAAGGAGGGCAAGCCGCCCCTGCTGTTGCAGTCTCCACCTCCTTCTGCTGGTACCACAAAGTGTTCGGCACTGCCGCCAAGAAGTGCAGGTTGCCATGCCAACACCCAAACGCCGACCACAGGAAGTAAGAGACCTAACAGGCATCCTCTTACATTACACTCTGTTCACTCGACCACCCGTCCGAGTGGTTGTCTCTATGTGACTGACATTGCGTCAGATCTAGCTTTTCTGGTCGACACAGGTGCTAACGTGTTGATCATACCTACTTTGGTGTCTCCACCCACTTCTTTACAGTCGGAGTCACTCCTACAAGCTGTCAATGCATCGACGTTACCTACCTAAGGCTCAGTAAAGGTTACGGTGGCCCCATCTCCTTCTCTACGTTTTCTGTGGATGTTATATACTGCCGACATCGATGAACCAATCCTTGGTATGGATTTTTTGTCTCATTACAAACTATCTCCAAACGTCTTACAGGGTGCTCCACCATTGTACGAACACTCACATACCGTGCACCCGCACCTATGTGCAACACTCTGTTTCCACTGCAACATATGATATCATGTACGAGTGCTCCATCCTCGCAGGCAACATTGTGACCTGCATTACTGACCTACTATCAGAATACAACTCAGCGATGCAACTCTGCCAGGACAATGAGAAGCTGAAACAACACATCGCATCCACTTACAGCGAGCTCGTTGCGGCTCATACCTCACTTCTGCAACTGCAGTCCATGTGCGCTGCCATCTAAACAAGACTGCTCAGCCAAGCCTAGCTCGAACTCTCACCAGATTAGTCCACAAACTTTACTTGTGTGTGAAGTTCCAACCCCACTGTCGCGCTCGCCTCATCCAGTGCCATGTGTTTCAAACAGTGCTGCTAATGATGGTTGCGCAAGCGTTGCGACCACACCCACCTCTCAGACAGCTACCACGCATGTTGATAAACATTCCCCCTCTCTCACTCACCGGCCACATGACCCAGTGGCCATTGTGGCCCCATGTGTGATGCCAGCACTGCTCTCACCCATGCCAGTTGTCCAGTGCAAGGTGAACAGCAGACAGCCGCTGCCTGCTCCCCTTTACTTGGTGCTGCATCCGCACCCACCCCCTCCGCACAAGTGCACACCTTGCTCCTGAAAGAGACATGTGACTTTTGTGCTATCTTTCCCCAGTCGCACTGACGGCTATGCCTCGTCGCGCCTTACTCGTCCAAGGACTCAGCACCAGGACGTTAACCGATCACATGTGCAGTTCTCAGTTTCTTCCATCACTGGTGGAATGACACACAAGATAGTTACCATTGCCGGCGCTCCTATTAGGCATAAGGTCCGACGCCTCAACCCCATCAAGTTGCGCATGGCCCGGCAGCAAATTAATGAACTTTTGGCAGCAGGTATTCTGCAACCTTCAGACAGCAACTGGTCTTCACCAATCCACCTTGTCCCCAAACACGATGGATCTGTTTGAATGTGCGGCGATTACAGATACTTAAAAGCTCGTACCATCTTGGACAATTACCCAGTGCCGAACATCAATGACTTCACTTATATGTGATCTGGTGCCACGATTTTCAGTGTTATTGACTGTAAGCGCGCCTACCACCATATTTCCGTAGCGCCAGAAGACATTCCTAAGACAGCTATTATCACACTGCTCTACAAAGAGGTATGCTGTTTCCTCAGCACCATCAATTACTGTCGTCGCCATCTGCCTTCCACCGCCACTGTTTAGGCACCCCATGATGGACGCGCTATCAGGCAAACAAACTTTCAGTATCAAACCCGTCTCTTGGACTGCTCCGATGTTAGAGGCCTTCAAGGCTCTGAAGACTTCCTTAGCTCACGCTGTGACACTCGCCCAACCCAACCTCTCGGCCGAGATATTCATCTCTACGGATGCCAGCGACATTGTGGTGGGGGCAGTGTTGCAACAACATGAGGGGGACACACAGTTTCTCCCCTTCTTTTCTTCTCCAAGACACTATCTATGGCTCAGAGAAAATATTCTGCATTTGATAGGGAGCTCCTTGCTGTTTACGAGGCAATCAAACATTTCTGCCCCGATGCTGAGGGACGTTCGTTTTTCGACCACTATCACCACCGATCAGGGCCAACAGTTCGAATGCTCCCTTTTCACCATCCTCTGCAATATCTGTGTTATTAAAAAAATACACACTACCACCTATCACCCACAAAGCAGCAATGGTTTGGTGGAAAGATGGCACCACACCCTCTAGACGGCCCTTTGATGCCATGATTGTCTCTGGTTGGAAGCTCTCCTGTGGGTGCTACTTGGTCTACACTCGACCTACAAACCTGACCTACACGGGACTATATCCGAATTTGTTTTCAGAGAAAATATGGTCCTACCGGGGGAACTTATTCTTTCCCAGTTTAGTGAGGATCTTCCCCCTCACCAGTTTTCATTAGCCGGATGTGCACGCATTTTCAACAAACGCATTTGGATCTCCCCTTCAGTCACTCACTGCTTGAGACTTATGTTCCCACTGCACTCTCCGACTGCTCCCATCTCATGCTGTGTGATGATGTGGTTAGGCAGCCTCTTCAACCTCCTTCTCTTGGCCCCTACAAGGTCTTGTGTCATGGGCACACGACTTTTGATATCATGATAAAAGACCACACACAGACAGTTTCTCTGCATCACCTGAAACTGGCTTTCAATGACCCTGATGGTCTCACACCGCTGCAGTTGGACTCTGCAGATGATCCATCCATGATCTAGAATGAAGACGTGCTCCCATCAACCTCACCGCACACCTCCTACGCTGAAGACTGTATGCCACTGTTTGCTGGTTTCCCGACCTCGCCCCTGTTTCACCCTGCGCAGGTTTCGCACCCTCACCTCCAACGTTGTAGGCACACACACACCTACTATCAGTTTGTCCTTTAGCATGCCACCACACCAAGTGAACGATGTTTCTATAGTGACCTTTGACGACTGAGTGCTCATTCTTTTGACAGATGCCGAGGTCCTGCCACCAAACGGTCCCTTACATGTCAACATTGCACACAACCTCAACACTCCCATGTGAGTGTGACCACGCATCTCTGGATGCTTTCATTTCTATAGACGGCTCGATCCACTTAAGGGTCACACACACCTCCACTACTCCGTCGACTGCCCCGCCCACTTACTCCCAGGCCAGCTGCCGTCTCATCTGGCCATGGTGGCTGACTGACTACAAAGTGGACCTGCCTCTCACCGCTCCGCCTGCAAAACCTACCTTGTTTGAGATGGAAGTACCTGTGGTGCGCCTGCCTACACGCATGATTTACACTGACGTCAATGCCCACACACCCTCGCCCTTGCACATGTGTAGTACTCCGCACATTGGGGGGGGGGGGGGGTTGGCATCGATAGTTCATATTGACCACAAAACTTAATATCTGTGAACTATAAGTGCCCTATCGAGCCTCCATCTTAACTTTCTTTTAGTTAGTTCTTTGATATACTTTATTCTGTATGGATGCAGTGTCAAGTGTAAATATATACGAGCTACAACATATATGGCAATTAAGTTCTCTATATCCCGATTACTGATCCCGTTCCCATAAGGTAAATTGTTCTTTTTTTTCATGTCAACTTTATTTTTGTTTCTGATTTTCTTCTAGGTCTACTATATACTTCAGAATTTTATTGAGTTTGAAATGTATGAATGTAATGTACTGAATGGTTATAATTAGTGTTCCAAGTACTGTAGTGTGGGATTTATACCTTGCAGGACACTGAAATATCACAAGTATTCTCTCATGGATTCTTCTGTCACTTCTTGATAGAACAGTTCCATATTTAATGTTGAACAACAAGTGAACAGTTTTTGTTCCACTGACTTGTTAGTTACCACCTTATTGGGGCATATTCAGAAAACACCTGCGTGGGACACTATTTCTTAGGTAACTAAATATTATAAGCAAAGATACAATCCACTTGCACAGAGCACCAAACCTGTTTCTTAATGTTGTACATTACACTTTATGCAATGGACAATATTAACAGGAATAAATAATTAAACTATGCAATATTACAGTATTACAGGTTGTAAAGGGACACCATCCTCTAGCATTATCTTTCTTTAACAAAAATAGTCGAAACCAAAAAATATTTTCGACTCTTGTATAGATGAACATTATCTCAGATGTTTAACTAAATGAATTTCATATGAGTCAGTACATGATGTATCACATTTCAGGCTAAAATGTATAAAAAGAAATTAATTTGTTACAATCAATATGTACTAACTCTGTATGTAGAGCTAAAATTATTATTCTTTTAGATATATTTGAAATTACGAAATATATGACGTACTTAAAATTCCTATTATTTATTGCACAATCTGATGATATTTATGCCTGTTAATGCTTTTGAAACAAATCAGTCTTTATGAAGGGACTAAAAACTTACTGGTTGTTGGGAGGGTAAGATTACAATTGTGGGCATCATCTGGGATCAGTTGACTGATAACGAAGTTTTGTCTGTTGCAGTAGAAGAAGGGACAGTGATTTGTGTCAGTTGCAGTTTATATGACAGTCCAATCACTCAAAGAAAGAAGACTGAGAGCTGCCCAACAAAGCAGTATCAACAGTGATGAGATACTACCAACAATGACGGACTGGATCAATTGAAAGAGGGCTTTACAACTATGACGACAGACATCAAAAAGAAAATATAAGTACAAACTATTTATGATATACTCTTTTTTTCTTTTTTTGGTGGGCTTGTGTGATTGCTAGGAAAATGAATAGAGACGAGGGTAGTAGTGATGAAGTGAAAGCTGTTGGACCCAGCCAGGACATGTTTGAAACAAGTGAAAGTGTAGTCAGCAAAGAAACAGTCACAACTGATATTTTGCAGTTGATTTTGGCAAAATTAGAGGAAATGAAGACAGATAACAGTAGCAAATTTAGTGCAGTCAATGATCAGTTAACAGAAATATGAACTGGAGACAGTAGTAAAATGGAGAGGGTACAATACCAAATAGACCAACTTAGTAATCAGGTTTTGGAGCTAAAACATGGGTTGTCAGAGGGATTAAAAAGTGTGAATGAAAAAGTCAGTGCCTTAGAAAATACAAGGGATAAGTCCCTGCAGTTGCACTATTCATCTGTGTCCTCGGTGGCTCAGATGGATAGAGCGTCTGCCATGTAAGCAGGAGATCCCGGGTTCGAGTCCCTGTCGGGGCACACATTTTCCGCTGTCCACATCGAGGTATATCAACAACACCTGTCGGCAGCTGAGGGTTTCAATTAGTCATTTATTCCAGGGAAAAGCTGCACGGTCATCAACAGTATTCTGTTCTTTCGAGAACAGTTACTGTCTTCATATGAATAAATTTATTGTTTTGGAAAACGAGTTAGTTGCCCAATCTGTACAGCAGATGAGAGATGTTTGAAAGAGTTGAACAGAAGGCTGTAGTGGAAAAAATTGAACAGAACTTTAGTAGTTAAGATCAAAAAAATTTTAATGTTGCAAACGCTGTGCAAACTAATGTAAACGGTTTAGATCAAAAAATTTCAGCAATTCAGGAAAATTGTATTCACAAAAATATGTAACAAACAATGGTACTGCATGGTCCAACACGCCAATCAAAAGTTTTCCATTAGATAATTTACATCCAGTGGATTTTCTGCACCACTGTAGAGATAGTTTTGTGATGGTCATGAGTGACAGTCAAAAAATAAACTTGTTAAAAGATACCTCAAAAGGTGAAGCTCTGTCCTGGGTAAATCTAAATTTAAGTCAGTGGGAAGTATATCAAAGTTTCAAAAACTTTTTTTAATAAATTTTTGTCAGAGGCTAAACAGGGGAGAATTAGAAGTGAATTTATGAATGGTCCTAATTATAGATATAGGGATGGTACTCTGAAAGAGTTTTGTAAGAATCAACTTAAGAAACTAACACACCTTGACAAACTATTTGATGAAATGACATTGATTGATGCACTCAAAAGGAGATTACCAGAAAGATTACAGTGGGATTTAGTACACGGACCTGACGATTGTCTTGATCAGTTTTTATGATATGTTGGCAGGCTGTATGGGGCAGTAGAAAGAAGCATGTACCATAATAATCAAAATGATAGTGATCACAATGGTAATAACTATAGAAACAGAAATAATGTTAATTTCTATCAGGGTCGAAATGGCAATAGAGACACAAATTTTGAACATCAGCGGAATAGGGATAATGGAGATAACCAGGGTCAATTTAATTGAAGACATCATCATAGAAGTAACTACTCAGGAAACAGCAATGGAGGTCCACAGTTTTGGAGTGAAGAAACACAATAAGTACAAGACTCCCAAATTTACACTTGCAATTAGACAATAATAAGAGTGTTAATAATGTGGCAAAGGTATCTGAAGTTGAACAGGAGGGACATCAGATTTCTCATTTATGTTTTGATCAAAAGTTTTGGGAAACTATGTTTAATTATAGTGAAGTAGGTACTAATCACAAACCAGAATGTGAGAATAACAAGAATTTTGATACAGTATGTACTAATGATACTACCGTATTTACTCGACTCTAAGCTGCACTTTTTTCCAGTTTTTGTAATCCAAAAAACCACCTGCGGCTTAGAATCGAGTGCAAAGTAAGTGGGAGTTCTGAAAAATGTTGGTAGGTGCTGCCACAATCAACTTCTGCTGTTGAATATATGTATCTCTACACAGGCATGCTTTGTAGCCACAAAGATAAATACTGGCGCCAAAACCTCTGCGTCAGTACATAAATTTTAAAAAAGGTAGAAGATGAGGTTTTTTATCTGCCCTGAGTTTTGACCACTACATTTTCATACACTATCCAACAAAGTAAATAGAAATTCCGTATTATTCATCTTCGAATGTAGTGGCCTTTCAAATATTCGTAGCAACAAAAATAAATTTCTTAACACAAAAATACCAACATTGCACAAGAATTTAGGATTGTTGCACGAATTGCTATGCTGTGGCTCATTAAGATTTCACGTAGCGCACCTATTGCTTCGTGGAATTTTGTGAAGTGCTGGTAGGTGTTAGTGAACCATAATGAAGTGCTTTCTTTTTAGTGCCAAATTCAAGAGTTGAGTTATTTCTTTTGCGGAACAAAGCTCTAATCGTGCTGCAGGTCTGTGATACAGGACTGATGACAGCAAAGCCAGGCGATGGCATCTGCAGAGACAAATTATGTGAATGTTCAAGTAGCAAGAAAGCATTTAGTGGGCCAAAGTGTGGCCGATATCATGCACTAGAAGTGATTTTAAATGAATCTGTTAAGGAACAGCGTCAGAAATTCCTGCCTGTGAACGCCAAAATTTTAAAAATTAAGGCACATGAAATTGCTAGAGAGCAAAAAATTGAAAATTTTATGCTAGTCGCAACTGGATTGGTCTGTTTATGAAGTGCTGGGGTTTTTCACTTCAGAGGCGAACTTCAGTTGCACAGAAGCTGCCGAACAATTATGAAGAAAAACTTGTGGAATTTCAGCACTTCATAATTAGGCGGTGCACAGAAAAGCAATACCTTCTTGGTCAGATAGGAAATGCTGACCCAACTCCCATATATTTTGACATGCCGTAAATTATACGGTTGACACCAAAGGAAAGAAATACATAAGTGTTGTTACATCAGGGGGTGAAAAACAGGGATTGTCTGGCATGCTTGCTTGCACAGCAGATGGACATAAATTACCCCCATTCATAGTTTTCAAGTGAAAGACTTTACCGAAATCGGAAGTGTGTCCAAAAACTGTAATTGTACGAGCAAACAAAACTGGGTGGTTTTCGGATGACATGGTGCTGGAATGAATTAGGCATGTGGGGAATCGTCGTCCTGGCGCAATGCTTGGTTTACGCTGTTGGGGTTTAGATCCATATGCAGGCCATACAACACCTGCAGTTAAACGAAAATTAGAGAAAAGCAAAACGGACTTGGCAGTAATTCCTGGCAGGATGACGTCAATTCTGCAACCACTTGGTGTCTGTTTGAATAAACCATTTAAGGACAAGTTTAAACACGTGTGCACAGACTGGCTTTCGAAAAGCGACAGACAACTGAAACCAACAGGACGTGTAAAACGTGCGAGTTTGTCGCAAGTGTTCCAATGGATTTATGATGCATGGAAGTGTGTTCCAAATCAGACTGTGCAACAAGCATTTAAAAAATGTTCAATATCCAATGCACTAGATGGTATGGAGGATGATGCTCTGTATGAAGAAATGAGCAACAAAGAATTGAGTGATAGTGATTCAGAATCATGTTAGATATTTTAAACATTTCATATAAGATGCATTACAAACCTAATAAAATTTTGTTTTAAATTTCACCTTTTAATTTCTAAGCTATTTTCATTCTTATTTTATAAGTGTTGCTACTCTGCATTGCGCAGTATAGACAAGTGAGGAGAGCTGCATCAAACCAGTCTACAGACTGAAGACAACAACACACTCTGCATTTGAAGACATCACTAAAAATCTACTATGAAAATCTGACTGGCTAGACTGTTTGGGATGTATGTCAATATGGCCAACTCTACGGTCTGAATTTTTTCTTATCTGTGACAAGAGATGGTTGTTAATAGGAACTTTTAAGAATCGTGAATCACATGCAGTATTCTCTTCACTATAAGAATAATATGAATGTAAACATTATGCCCTGTATTCTTTTGTGTTTGCTGCTGTTTCATTTAAATCTCGTCTGCCTAATAAACTGTGAAACTAGAGTGAGACAACAGCAAACATGGAAGAATATACATATCATATTATGTTTATATTCATATTATTCTTATGCTAAATAATGACACAGTCAGAAATGAAGCACGGCAACTGACTAGATTTTTGAATCTAAGATGACTAATTTCTGTGCAGAATGTAATGTACTAAAGAGGCATGTGCAAAGATTTTCAAATGGAGAAACATTTTCGCTAAATTCTCATTCAGAACATTTTCTATCATACGCAGTCTATTATTTGGTTCTTGTTGATCATTATCAAAGAACGCAGTAGTGTAAGTAACAACAAATAGCAGTCACTTGCCATCGTTTCGCTAATGAGACAATTCCTCTCTTTTTTTATAATTGTAAGCGGTGGTAGTGCGCATAAAAGCAAGCCATGCCGCGAGCGGCAACAGGTCATAAACACTCATTGTCAGACTGCGACAAACAATGCATGACACAGTACAATAATGCATTTTCAGCTTAGTGTGACGTAAACACCTATAAGAAAGAGAACAGCACTTATCAGATCAAAGTAAAATAAGGAATCGATCCAAGCCAGACCAAGCAGGTGAAAAAGGAAGGGTACCTGTATAAATACAGACGGAGCACCTGACGCATAGCAATGGCCACCTGGTAAAGCTTAACTGCTAAGCTTACGACTCGAACCAAACTACTGTAGCTGTAGCTTCATCCATTCAACCTAAATTGTGTCTCATGTTACAATGGACCAACTTTGTTTCGATTTGGAGGTGCGGTGTAAAACTTTTCTCTCCCCTTAAATTTCGAGTCTCAAATTTCAGGTGCGGCATAGATTCGGGAAATTTTTTTTTCCTTGATTTCAAGTCGCATTTTTCAGGTGTGGCTTAGATTTGAGTAAATATGGTAATGATTTCTTCTCTTGGTCAGAAACCAGTGTTATTGATGTATGTAAAACGGGTGATGACTGTTTTGGATCTGAATTAGGTGGTATCTTTGATATAGATGTGAATGAGAGCCATGAAATAACTGAGGTTGGTAAGTCTGTGACCCGTAGCTTATTGAAAATGAATGTAGATGAGTTGTGTGACTTGGATGGAGATGAGGCTTGTTAATGATGTTGTTGATGAAGTAGTTTGGGAAGAATATGATGATGATGATAATGATGATGGTGATGATGAGTATCAGGTATTTGTGGAGGTTAAGATTAATGAAGTTTCAGAGTTATCTGTGAATACAGGTAAGGTATGTGATGATGTAAGTGAGAGTCCAGTCAAAGCAGTTTTTTACTAACATCA
Source organism: Schistocerca serialis cubense (assembly GCF_023864345.2). NCBI lineage: Eukaryota > Metazoa > Arthropoda > Insecta > Orthoptera > Acrididae > Schistocerca > Schistocerca serialis. The sequence goes on from NC_064638.1 coordinate 390,186,952, forward strand.
TGCAAAGTAATGATCCAAGCAGTAAAGGTGAGTTATCTGTAAGCCTAGAGAATAAAGGTGAGAACTTTTTGAAATTTTTATGTGACCAAATTGATGATAACATAGATAAATGTGCATTCTGGAATAAGATAGCTGTGCTTAGTCAATATTTGCATCCAGACTGGTGGAATGAAGTGAAAGAAGATCTAAGCAATAAGTGTAATTTTGATTTGACAGTAATATATTTTGTGTTCCTTCTGTAATAAATGATATTAGTCGTGCTGTGGAACCCATTCAGTGTGTTCAGTGTACACCTGACATGTGTAACCAAAGTAATGCTATGATACCAGTAAAGTTGAGAAAACCCTGTAAAAACAGTGTGGATATAACATTTAATGAAATTGAAGGTGATCTTTTACATGAAGTGTCTAATAACAGAGATGATGATTCAGATTTTGGATGTCCTTATAGGATTGGTAAGTAGGAAGGGAAATGTTTGATTGATACAGGTAGCCATATTTGTGGCATATATGAAAAATTTAAAGACAAAATCCAGCATAGTAAGAATTTTGTAGAAATGCCCATTACATGTGTAAAGATAAGAGGAGCTACTGGTAAGCAAAGCAAATATGTAAAATGTTAAGTACTGTTAATGTTTAATGTAGAGCATATGGCCTATGAACATGAATGCATAATGATCCCTACTCCAGAAGAAAATACACACTATGTCTGTAGATTTATAAGACTATATAATTGTGTTTTGTTTGTCATGAATTTAGTATGAAAGATGATGCAATTTTTTCAAGGCCTGTCTTCTCTTTTGACTGATTTAAAATCTATGATATACTATATAATTATGTTCTGTAAGAGACTTGTGCTTTAGAATTTGATACATATCTGCCATGAGACTGTATGAGTAGATCCTTTTGCAATTTTGAAATGGAACAATGTTCATAATTTGTACTGTAAAAATTAGGAATAGTATCTTAGTATATCTGTGTGTATCACCTTGTTAGTTCATTTTTTTCATTGCATTTAACTCCGATTATTGATGTTTCGTATGTGAACACTTTTTAATCATACCTGGCATAAATCTCATATAACTGACTTTGAAAAATGAATAGGGAGAATATATCTTGTGTGATGTGAAGAAGGTACTGAACAGCATATTTAGAACACAAAACAATGTTTCAGAATTTTATGTGAATACTAGATGGGAAGTTACTAATCCACTGGAGCATGTGATAAGACCTTTAGGAAGGAAACTGAAAGATATGGGTGAATCCACTGCTGCATGGCTGTACACTGCTGGACCAGTCAACTTGCAAGAGATCGTAGATGCTGGTTAATGTACTCAAGCATCTGTCAACTTCATCAGTGTTGTGACTGATATTTGTGAATTGTTAGCCAAGACTGCTAAAGAGAGTGTTATTTCACAATGAATGTTTTTTCAAGTAGGGGATTGACTTTCCAATACATTATGTAACTTTAAATCTGTATGTATTTTTTTATCAATTGTAAATGAATCAGAAGGTCTCTATGTACGTGGGTTAGTTTGTATGGACAATTAGCAAATAATGTGGAAGACATTTACTAATGTAAACAACATAACAAACAATCAAACAGTCAAAAACTGAATAAATCTGTATCACTCACAACAATCAAAAAGTGGAGGATGTGGTGTCACCGCCAGACACCACACTTGCTAGGTGGTAGCTTAAATCGGCCGCGGTCCATTTAGTACATGTCGGACCCGCGTGTCGCCACTGTGTGATCGCAGACCTAGCGCCACCACAAGGCAGGTCTCATGATACGAACAAGCACTCGTCCCAGTTGTACGAGGACATTGCTAGCGACAATACGGATGAAGCCTTCCTCTCATTTGCCGAGAGACAGTTAGAATAGCCTTCTGCTAAGTCCATGGCTACGACCTAGCAAGGCGCCATTAGCCTTACATAGTTTGAGAATTATAGTATAAATGTCTCAAGAAGAACGCTGTATTCATCACATAATAAAGTTAAGTATAAAGCAGCTACGTACTTTTCTTGCTACCATTCAATAGTTATCCTGTTCCAGAATTCACGCCCGTCGGCGTGTGTGTACGCGTGCCTTTCAATCGGCTACTACCGTGTGGCGTAACAGTCTTGTTACGTCACTACAGATTGGCGACGAGACAGCAGAAAGGTCTTGTTCTTTCTGATTGCTTACATTTATTTGTGTCATGGCTTCGCCACAATCTCCAGATGTACTGTCCGAATTTTATCGCTTGCAGAATCAGCAGACGCAGGCGTTATTGGATGCCCTTGGACAGCTCGTCCAGGGTCAACATGCCATTCAAACCGATGCAACGGCCGCCGCTTCATCGCTACCGCAGCCACAACATGCTGTTGCACCTCAATTCCGACCCTTTGAGGCAACCCACGAGTCCTGGCAAGAGTGGTCCCGTCAATTCGCCTTCCACCTCGCCGCCTACAGAATTGAAGGTAATGAGCGGCAGCCGTTTTTGCTTTCTTGTGTCGGTGTGTCCACCTACCGTGTGATAGTGAAATTGTTTCCCCGACGCGACGTAGCAACTCTGTCCTATGACGAAATTTTGTCTGCTTTAGATGCCTATTTCCAAGAAACAGTTAATGTGGTTGCAAAACGGTATACGTTCTTTCGTACAAAACGTACGGCCGGTCAAACTAATAGGGAGTGGGTAGCAACATTGCAAGGACTTACTAGGGACTGTGCCTTTGACTGTGACTGTGGTCTTTCTTATTCAGATACAATGGTACGTGATGCAATTGCACAGAACGTTTCTGATGTTCGCATACGGGAGCAAATATTGAAACTAGTTAATCCCTCCCTTCAACAAGTGATCGACATATTAGATAGACAAGACACACTTGACTGTGCTCAGGAATCTTTTGAAACTTCGCCAGCAATGTGTAACATTAACCGGCCCGCCGGGCGAGCTGCGCGGCCCGGTCAACTGCCCTCGCGCAAACAAACGCAGCTGCCGCCGCGTTATACACCAGGTGTGCCGCGCCAGCCCACAAATGCAGTGAAATCGTGCCCGCGGTGTGCTACTAGACATTCGCGTGAACATTGCCCGTCACGCCAAGCTATTTGCTTTTTCTGCAATAGGAAAGGACATGTTCAAAGTGTTTGCCAGAAAAAGCTCCGATCAGACACTCACAATCATTCCAGGCCCTTTGCTTCGCGCCGGAATTGAACCAAGGACACTCAGGATCGTGGACCTTCGCCCATGGACATTCATGTCGTTAATTCCGCTTCGTCCAGTGCCACTCTTTCTAACAGTGACTGTGTTCATCCCACAAAAACTGTGCGTCGACGTCGCCGGAAATCACGTCAATTAGCAAGTGATTCTGTACAAGTGTCTGTTCCAATTGCACAAAACAGTCGCTCTTGTCGTCAGCAGGACAATAAACTTTTTGTGGACTTAGACTTTGAAGGCAAAGTGATACAATTCCAGCTCGATACCGGAGCTGCAGTTTCATTGCTCAGTCACGACACGTACAAACAACTGGGCAAACCTCCGTTGCGTTCAGCAAATGTTAAGCTCACCACATATTCCGGACAGAAAATTCCTGTGTTAGGACAGTGCAGCCTTTTTGCAACATATAAAGGACAAACAAAACTTGTGTCATTTTACGTTCTTCGTTCTTCTACTGCAGTGAACTTGTTTGGCTTGGATTTATTTCAGTTGTTTAACATGTCTATTGTAAATCAGGTGCTATCAGTGAATCATACTGTGCCTTCAGACAGTGTTTCTCGCTTATGTGACGAATTTGCAGACATTTTTGCACCGGGCTTAGGTTGCGCTAAAAACTATGAAGCACATTTGGAACTGAAGGTCAACACGCAACCGAAATTTTTCAGAGCGCGCAATGTTCCCCACGCATTGCGTGATGAGGTCGCAAGAACATTAAACGATCTAGAATCACAGGGTGTAATTGAACGTGTGCAAGCTTCTCTCTGGGCCTCACCCTTAGTAATTTTGCCAAAACCTTCCGGCAAATTGAGACTTTGCGTGGACTTCAAGGCCACAGTGAATCCACAACTAGTGACTGCTACTTTTCCTTTGCCCCGCCCGGAAGATCTTTTTGCTAAACTGTGCCCGGGAAAATATTTTTCGAAGTTGGATCTAGCCGATGCGTACTTGCAAATACCTGTGGACGACGAATCCCAGCGCGTATTGGTGGTTAACACGCATCTTGGATTGTACAGGTTCAAAAGACTGCCATTCGGGTGTGCATCCGCCCCTGCATTGTTTCAGCAATATTTACAAACTATTTGTGCATCAATCCCTACTGCAGCACACTATCTGGACGATATAGTGATCTCCGGACAGACAGAAGAAGATCATCTTGCGAACCTACGAACGTTATTTCAGGTCTTGCGACACAATGGTCTTCGCTTGAGGAAGGACAAATGTGTGTTTTTTGCTCGTGACTTACCATACCTGGGCCATGTCATCAATGCCCAAGGCATACATCCGAGTCCAGAGCACCTCCGTGCCATACAAGATTTACCTTCCCCTCGCAATGTGAAACAGCTACAGAGTGTGTTGGGTAAAATTAACTATTATCACAAATATATGCGCAATGCCTCTTCCATTTCAGCTCCGCTTCATCGCGTACGCCGTAAAGGTGTTCCGTTCGTCTGGACGACGGAATGCGAACGCGCCTTTCGCCAGTTGAAATCGGCGTTGCTTTCTAATACTTGCCTCACGCCTTTCGATCCCCAGAAACCCCTTTTGTTGATGGTAGATGCATCGGATTTCGGGATCGGTGCTGTGCTTGTGCACAAAGTTGGCTCCCATGATCGCCCTATTGCCTTTGCGTCCAAATTGCTCTCGTCTGCGCAAAGAAATTACTCCCAGATAGAGAAAGAAGCTTTGGCTCTCGTGTTTGGTGTTACTAAGTTCCATGATTTCTTGTATGGTCGTCACTTTACCATCATCACAGACCACACACCTTTGACATCGCTTTTTCATCCGACCAAGCGTGTACCTCCACGTACAGCGCAGAAATTCATTCGCTGGTCTATTTTCCTCTCGCAGTACCGCTACGATATCTTGTATCGGTCCACTGCTAAGCACGGAAACGCCGATGCGTTGTCCCGTTTGCCTGTTGCTGAGGATAAAGCATTCGATTCTTCCGAACTTGCTTGCCTGTTCATTGATTCGGAAACCGATGAAGTGGTCGAATCGTTTCCGATTGATTTTAGTCGTGTAGCTACAGCCACAGCTGCTGACCCTGTCCTTGCTACTGTTTTGCGTTTTGTTGCTACGCAATGGCCTTTGTCAAAGTCTCGGATTGCGGATCCGTTGGTTCGCCGATTTTTTGCTCACAGGGAGAGACTTTTTGTTCGACGTGGTGTTTTGTTGTTGCGTTCTGATAATGATCAGTCAAGAGTCGTGGTCCCACGTTCGTTACAGTCCTCTGTTTTACGGCTTCTTCACCAAGGACATTGGGGTATAGTGCGAACGAAACAACTTGCTCGTCAGCACTGTACTTGGTTCGGAATCGATGCTGCGATTACGAATATGTGTTCTTCTTGCATGGCGTGTGCCGAACAACAATCCGCACCGCCGCGGAAAGTCTTTGCATGGCCCAAAGCCACTTCCCCTTGGCAACGCTTGCACATAGATTTTGCTGGTCCATTCTGGAATGCTCGATGGTTGGTTCTGGTAGATGCCTTCAGTAATTTTCCTTTTGTTGTCCGGATGTCTTCCACGACATCCTCCGCCACCATCCAAGCGTTGTCTGCTATCTTTTGCGTTGAAGGTCTTCCGCAGACTATTGTTTCCAACAATGGCCCACAATTCATGTCCGCAGAATTTCAGTCATTCTGCCAGGCCAATGGTATTCAACATCTGACATCCGCGCCGTTTTCGCCTCAGTCAAACGGTGCCGCTGAACGATTGGTCCGGACTTTCAAGTCACAGATGTTGAAATTGAAAGAGTCGCATTCTCGGGAGGACGCATTGTTGCTCTTTTTGTCTTCGTATCGCTCTCAGCCCCGAGATGGTCGCTCGCCGGCTGAGTTGCTCCATGGTCGTCCTCATCGCACCTTGATGTCTTTGCTGCATCCGTCGCATCAGGTTGCTTTGCAGCGGCAGACTCCTGCTTTTGCTCCAGGCGACATTGTATTCTATCGCAACTATCGCGGTTCACGGCGTTGGCTCGCAGGGCGCATTCTTCGCTGCCTCGGCCGCGCGATGTATTTGGTTTTGGGGGCCTCTGGTGAGGTGCGTCGGCATCTCAATCAGCTGCGCCTCTGTCGTCGCTCGGGTTCTGCCGCTCCCCGTCTGCTTTCAGCGACGGTGCCGTCCGGTCAGCGCCCTGGGGACCCATCTACTGGCTCGCCTCATCCCCAGGTGTTACCGACGATGCCTTCCATTTTGCCCCATGGCGGCGCGCCACCGCAGCAGCCGCCGCCGCCGCCGCAGCCGCCGGTACTCCCGCCGGCGCCGCCCGCATTCGACGCTTCGCTGCAGCCGCCATGCGCCTCCCAGGGTCACGCGCCGCCGATCGCTTCCCGTGACCAGCTGTCCTCTGCCATGGAACTCTTGCCCGCTCCGGACCACATGACGTCATCGCGCGTCGGCTACCCCGACGCAATGGAGGTCGACCCTTCGGCCCCTCCTGTCTCATTACGGGCGCATACACCGCATGTTGACGTGCACCCTGGACTAGGTTTCCAGGCGTTTTCTAGATCCCCTCGGACCGAATGGCCGGGTGTGGGTGGCACAGCCTCGCCTGTTGTTAGGCTCCCCACCTCATCGCATACGTCAACATGGGGTCCTCCCCACGGCGGGCGGACGCCTTATCTCACGACATCTGCTTGTGTCTGTATGTGTGGATGGATATGTGCGTGTGTGCGAGTGTATACCTGTCCTTTTTTCCCCCTAAGGTAAGTCTTTCCGCTCCCGGGATTGGAATGACTCCTTACCCTCTCCTTTAAAACCCACTTCCTTTCGTCTTCCCCTCTCCTTCCCTCTTTCCTGATGAGGCAACAGTTTGTTGCGAAAGCTTGAATTTTGTGTGTACGTTTGTGTTTGTTTGTGTGTCTATCGACCTGCCAGCGCTTTTGTTCGGTAAGTCACCTCATCTTTGTTTTTATATATAATTTTTCCCACGTGGAATGTTTCCTTCCATTATATAGATATTATTCTTATGTTTTCTGTTATATGTATAAGATACTTCTATACACCTGTAATCTGACTTTTGGCATCATTTTGTACACAGTTTGGCAATCCTTATAGTCTGTCACAAAATATTGTAAACACACTGCTTCTAAATTTTGTGAAGGGGATATTGTAAAGGGGCACCATCCTCTGGCATTACTTTTCTTGAACAGAAATAGTCAAACCAAAAAAAATATTTTTGAATCTTGTTTAGGTGAACATTACCTCAGATGTTTAACTAAATGAATTTCATATGATTTTGTATATGATGTATCACATTTCAGGCTAAAATGTATAAAAAGAAATTAATTTTTTACAATCAATATGTACTAACTCTGTATGCACAGCTAAAATTAATCTTCTTTTAGATATATTTGAAATTACAAAATATCTGATGTATTTAAAATTCCTATTATTAATTGCACAATCTGACAATATTTATTAAATTTATTTCTGGATTCATTTACAAAATAATGATATAAATTGGTGAAGATTTTTCTTTTGTCAAGAAAGTTTGTAAACTCTTTGGAATATTGTTAGTACCACAGAATGTAGGAGTAGTGGGCATGCCTCTGATGGAATTGGACGTGTTTTTATGTTTGGCAACAAGAATGTAAATTTCTGTTTTATGGAAGTGGAGATTGTAAAGTCAGCATGATATAGAAGAATGTGACATAATAAAAAACAAGTACAAACAGAAAACATACAACAGGCTTACTTAAATTACAATGAAATGAACACCCTCAGCTGCTAACAGGCATTGACATACGTCAACGGGGACAGATGAAAATGTGTGCCCCGACCAGGACTCGAACCCAGAATCTCCTGCTTACATGGCAGACGCTCTATCCATCTGAGCCACTGAGGACACAGAGGATAGCGTGACTGCAGGGATTTATCTCTGGCACGCCTCCTGTTTTGAAGTCAGTACACTGTTTGCCATTTGGTGATACAAGTTGATTTTTTTTTGTGAATTGACTGTTGGTGTGAATGGTTAAGAAGTTTGAAGTCTTCCATGTGAAACACAATGGCTATTGAGAAGAAAGGTCATACGCTGCTGATAAAGTTATTTCATCTGAATGGAAACAATAGCTGCACTGCATTGCAGAAAAATAGTTGATAGTAACAGTTGCGAGCAGAGAGGACCAGCATCAACAAATGGGCTAAAGCATACAATCAAGAAATTTGAAGAAACAGGTGAATTAGGGTGTGCAGCAGGAAGAGGGAGATGACCCATTCCCGTGGCCGTTGTCAATGAAGTTGCTGTAGCTACATCTGACTGTGCAGGGCTTGCCTCAAATTCTGCAGCCAGTGCTCAAACTGTGTCATGGGAATTGTCTCTTCCTTGGTCAGCAGTTCAAAAGATTTTGCAGCACATATGGCTGCGAATATTCTTTGGATGAATGATGCACAGTTTACTCTGCATGGTGCAATGGATGCACAGAACTGTTGCATATGTGGTTCTGCTCTGCCACATGTTGTGTAGAAACTTGTTTGACTATGTGGTGTGGTTTCACAAGCTCCTTCATTCCCAATCAAACTTTCTTTGAGGAGAGCAAACTTTGCAGAACTGTTAGGTAAACAGTGACATATGAATGTTATAGGGGCCTCACTGTGCAATGTGTAATTCCAGCTTTGCAAGAACGCAGCTGTGTCCACAACACTATTTTCATGCAGGATGTTGCAACACCATATGTTGCTTTCTAGCTGAAAATTTGCTGTAAGAAGCCTTTGGTAATGACTGCATTATCTCTAGGCAATTTCAAGGTGTGTGGACTTCCAGTTTCACTGACCTAAATCCATGTGACTTCTGGTTGTGTGGATATCGTGTCTATCAGGGATGTATCTGGATTCCTTCTGTTCTGAAGGACAGCATACGGTGATATATTACTGTGATTACGTTCTTTATGCTGTGAGCAACTGTAGAGCATGGCATGTTATGGATGTAGCATGTTGCTTAGTTGGGAGATGGTACTGAACATGTATTGTACTTAACACATATTGTCACTTGTGACCATGTCCTAATAAACATGGAAATCAACCATTATCATGTGTCTGATCATTCCTCCCATTTTCCTGTACCCACACTGCATTCTGACTGCATAGAGTACCATATATTCACTGGATGGCAGAAAGTGGAACTATTATTTTTTTTCAACGTACTCCATGAGCACAATAGCGAGTGAATATACTTATGGTGTTTCAGTGTCCTGCACTATATATAGCCCAATTTTTGCACTCAAAACACTGTCAGTTTAATTATAACCATCCAGTAAATGTATGCTGCTTTCATAATCTCATTATATTTTCAAGATTTATTGGTTAGATTTTTTTGATAGGTGTTAAGTGCAACTACTGAATGAAGGTTTATGTAATTATTTTTGATGTTACCGTGTCCATTTCAGCTTCACACTATGAACAAGTGCAGGTGTATCATCTGGATGTTTTTTGTGGTAACAAATAGTGCTTCCTGATGTCTGAAAGTTCACTCTGACTAAGTCATAACACCTGATACACATAAACTTAATTTAAAGTAAAGATGACCCATTGAATTGCAGACAGGCACAATGAAATGAATGTTACGCATTATAGCTTTTGGCCAAAGTCTTATTCAGCAAAGAAAACACACACACACACACACAAAATAAATAAAATAAAATAAAATGCTGCCACTGGCAGCCCTGAGCAGAATGTATCCGGCATATGAATAGCAATCTGGAGTGAGGCAGGGAAGGGGAGGAGGGGATAGCAGTGTGTGGGTGCGGGCAGAGAAGAGAGCAGTCTGGCAGGGCATACAGAGACTAGAGACTGCCAGGCATAGTGTTGAAAGGTGGGGTGGGGAAAAAACAGGTAGCAGAAAGGGGGAAAGGATGGGCGAGTACAATGGCAGAAGGCACGAGGGCAGCACACTGCGGACAGAAGTTTACCATAGGTTGAGTCCGGGATAATTTTAAGAGTGGACAATATGTTATAAGGATAACTTCCATCTGTGCAGTTCTAAAAAGCTGCTGGTGGAGGGGAGGATAGAGATGGCCCAGGCTGCAAAGCAGCCACTGAAATCAAGCATGTTATATTCGGCTGTGGCATGTTGTGTTACAGAGTGGTCGACTTTGCACTCAACCTGTTTTGGGGTGGCCATTCATTCTGGTGGACAGAAGGTTGGTCATCATACCAATATAAGAAGCTGTACAATGGTTGCTACAGGGTTGGTATACAACATGGCTGCTTTCACACATTGCCTGGCCTTTCATGGGGTAAGAGAAACCTGTGACAGGACTGGAGTAGGAAGTGCTGGGTGGGAATATTGGGCAGGTCTTGCACCTGGGTCCTCCACAGACATATTTTTTCTGTGTCAAGGGGTTGGGATTGGGAGTGACACAGGAACTGACTAGAAATTTTATGGATGTTGGGGGGGGGGGGGGGGGGAGGAATTGAAACCACTTTTGGAAGGGTGGAAAGGAATCCAGGTAGGACGTCCCTCATTTCGTGGCTGATGATAGATAATCAAAGCCCTGGTGAAGGATGTGTCAAAATGAAGGTACCGTTGATGGTTGATGGGTTTAACTTGGAAAATGTGTGAATGGAGCCATCAGACAGAAGGAAGTCAACATCTAGTGAGGTGGCATGCTGGGTTGTGGGGGACCAGGTGAAAGAGATGGGAGAGCAGGTGTTGAGGTTGTGAAGAAATGAGAATGAGGATAGAGTGTCGTATCATTGTGTCCAGAACATGAGGGTATCGTCAGTGAACCTGAAATACACATAACCTAATTATAGTGTGGGATGGTACTGGGTGATGAAGGGGGCACTCTTTTGTAGCTGGATCTTGGGGATGGGTGGGTTTGGGGGGGGGGGGGGGGGTGGAGATGGTGTGGAAGATCTATTTGGAAATTAGGTCTGGGGGATAGTGCCTCTCTGTGAAGACCTAGGTGAGACATTCACATATTGGGCAAAGGAGTTCATGTCACTGCGGATACACCATCCCCAGGTGGCATGGCTGTATAGGAGGTATCTTTTGGTGTGGTTGGTGGGTTTAATGTGGAGAAAAGTGTGAATGGAGCCTTCAGAGAGGAGGAAGTCAAGATCTAGCTAGGTGGCATGCTGGATCGTGGAGGACCAGGTGAAGAGGATGGGAGAGTAGGTGTTGAGGTTGTAAAGCAATGAGAATAGGGTGTCTTGGTGTAGAGTCCAGAACATGAAAATATGATCAGTGAACCTGAACTACATATGACCTCCAATTCCTGCTTAAAGCCTTAGGCCATTCCTAGAACCTCTCTGTGAATCCATTTGTGTTCTCATACCTGTGACACACCACATACCTACCTTCTACATGCTCCCCAAAATTCACAAACCCGATAATCCTTAATGCCCCACGTGTAGCTAGTTATTGTGCCCTCACTGACAGTTTTTCTGCCCTCACTGAGCAATGACCTCCAACCAATTGCCTGTAATCTAGCCTCCCACACCAAACATACCAACCAGTTCCTTCACTGGCTGTCCATCATCCCCACCCTTTTACCTCCTGCCTCTTTAGTCATCACTGTTGATTCCACCTCCCTATACACCAACATTCCTAATGTCCATGTTCGTACCACTGTGGAACACTACCTTTCCCAATGTCCTTCAGATTCCAAACCCTCTGCCTCATTCCTTACTGAGTTCATCCTAACACAACTACTTCTCCTCTGAAGGAAAGGTATACAAACAAATCTGTGGCACAGCTATGGGCACCCACCTGGTACCCATCTATGCCAGCCAGTCTATGGGCTATCTAAAGAAGACCTACTTAGCCTCCTGCAACACCAAACCTCTAGTCTGGTTCAGATATCTTCATGATTTGGACTCAAGGTCACAATGCACTATCTTCGTTCCTTCACAACATCAACACCCTCTCTCCCAACCACTTCTCCTTGTTTTCCACAATTCAGCATGCCTCCTTCCTGGGTCATTGACCTCCTTCTCTCTGATGGCTCCTTCCACACTTCTGTCCACATTAAAGCCACCAACTTCCAACAGTACTTTCATTTTGACAGCTGTCCTTCCTTCCATACTGATAAATCCTTCTCATACAGCCTGGCCACCTGGGGATGGTGTATCTTCAGTGACAATAACTCCCTTGTCCAGTCTGCTGAGGGTCTCACCCAGGCACTTTCCCCCAGACCTAGTTTCAAAACAGATTCCTGTGTATTTCCCCCGACATCCTGCAATCCTCCCACCACCCCAAGGAACCAGTTACAAAGGAATGCCCCCTTCATCACCAAAAAGCACTCTGGACTGGAACATGGTCCCGGTGGAGGTTTGAGTCCTCCCTTGGGCAGTTTGAGTCCTCTCTTGGGCATGGGTGTGTGTGTTTGTCCTTAGGATAATTTAGGTTAAGTAGTGTGTAAGCTTAGGGACTGATGACTTTAGCTGTTAAGTCCCATAAGATTTCACACACATTTGAGCATTTTCTGGACTGGAACCAATGAACCACATCCTTTGCCAGGGCTTTTATTACCCATCATCATGCCCCGAAAAGAGGGGCATCCTACCCAAGATCTTTCCCATCCCTCCTAAAGGGGTGTTCCCTTACCCTCCAACCTCCATAACATCCTAGGCCATACCTATACTACACCCAGTCTCAACCAATTGTCATAAGGATCATGTACCTGTGCAAGACCTGGACGCAAGATCTGCCCATTCCACCTGCCCAGCACTTACTATTCCAGTTCTGTCACAAGCTTATCATACCCAATGAGGGGCCAGGCCACCTGTGAAAGCAGCTATGTCTTACATCAGCTTTGCTGAAATCATTGCACAGCTTTTTACATTGGTATGACTACCAGCCAGCTGTCCACCATGCTTTCCCTTTCACTGCTCCTCTCCTTTTCCACTCTTTTCCTTTTCTGCTCATCATTTTTCCTCCTCACCCCATCTCCTGACTCTGCACTTAGCAATCTCTAGTCCTTGGACGCTCACTCAGAGAGCACTCTTGCATTTCCCCATCCATACCACACTATCCCTCCCCCTACCCTGCCCCAATCCAGATTGCTATTCACATGACAGCGCATTCCGATTGGAGCTGCAGATGGTAGTGGTCATGTGTGTGTGTGAGGTGTGACTGTGTGTGTGTGTGTGTGTGTGTGTGTGTGTGTGTGTGTGTGTGTTTTAATTGCTGAAGAAAGCTTTCACTGAAAGCTATAATGTGTAACGGTTTTGTCATTGTGCCTGTCTGTAACTCAACAAGCCGTCTTTAAGGTGAGCAGCAACCTGCTTTTCCTAACATTGTTGATATTACAACCTGGTTCCATTGTTTGGTTTGCACTTAATTTAAATTATCTTTATCATGTTTTCAGTTGTCTAACAACATCTGTTGTGCAAATAAACCTTTTTTCTTTTCATAATTCTCATTTTTAGGGAGCGTTCAGCCATGATTATGTAGCAATAAGTTATCTGCACATACTAGCAGCTGATGATGACAACATCCAAAAAAGATATCAACTTGGAACAACTACAAATTTATGTATCTACAGCAGTAGTCTTGTACAAATGCACTGCATGTAAATGATTAAAAAAACTGAAGACATAGTCTTCAATTTAAATGCATCAAATCAGGTCATTAACTAGCAGAAATTCTTGATTTTCATACTGACCAAAGAATACTAATACAGGCAAACTCCCCAACTGAATCTTTTGGTACTATACTTCTCACATAAATTGGGAGGCCATATCAGCAAAACGCTCTTATTGTATGAATTCTTTGCCTTCTTCCATTCATATCTGACCTGTGAAATTCTACTATGCAGAACTCCAGTGGTGCAAATATAATATTTTAATGGCACAAAAAAGCAGTTATATTCAATTGACTTGTCATGCAGCAGACCAGCAAAGATCTGCCACAGACCTACACACCTTAGCATCATGTTTTTAATAAGCTCCTACAAAGTGCACATATTGTGTGTATCAATAAATTTAAAAAAGAAGATCATAAAATGGATTAAAAATAAAGAATAATAAACAGTGAAAGAATTTCAAGACAGGATAATATACAATCTAATTTTATGGCAGTAAGCTATTTAACATAATAAAATGTGGTATTGTACATATGCAACGTTAAACAAATCAGTATGTGGTAAACAGCAATCTTGTGTGCAAACATAATGTGTTACTGTAACTATATTAATTAATCATTGCAAATATATTAATATAATGTGTAAAGTATGATTTTCAAACAGAGTAATTCTGTAATTACAGTTACATGTAAACTTTGATGACACCAATTGCTTGGAAAATGCTCAGAGGAGACAAAATCTGTTCTACTCCAAACTGTAACAGTACTCTTTTTTTGGGTTGCACATTTGTTCTTGGAGAGATGACATGTTTGGAAATACATACTTAAATGTTTCATAAATTAGACTGTTTAAAGTGCCCATCTTAGAGAATTCTGTTGTCATATGAACACACATTTTTCACTATATACATCAGTTGGAACTTAAATTGTGCCAACACTGCTGTGGAGAGATTACACAATGGAATCTACTGTTGTTGCTGATAGCACACATTGTTCACATACCTGCCTTACCTCCGAGCAAATGGACTCATCCGTCCCACATCGCCAACGTGCACACAATCGAAGGAAACACAGTCACTTGTGAACGAGTGGTCTAACATAACAGTGTCACTATGTTTTCGAAACAGGAACAGTGGAGCTGGATCAAGATTGAAAATGCCAGAGGTCATACAGCATGACACTGTCTTCAAGGTCTTCAAGAGGCGTACAGGGAATCAGCATTGCCATACAGAACAGTGACACATTGGGTAAAAGCCTTCAATGAAGGTCAGCAAACTGTGGCAGACATGCATCGGGCAGGTTGTCCTAACATCTCTCAAGAAGAAGTGCATGCTGTTGCCACATTAGTGGACAGTGATTGACACCATACAATTCGTGAGCTCGTCCATGAAACAAGATTAGTGCATACGACTGTACT
Organism: Schistocerca serialis cubense; assembly: GCF_023864345.2. NCBI lineage: Eukaryota > Metazoa > Arthropoda > Insecta > Orthoptera > Acrididae > Schistocerca > Schistocerca serialis. The sequence goes on from NC_064638.1 coordinate 390,202,093, forward strand.
TCGCATCCTTAAGGAACGCCTGAGCATGGGAAAAATTGTATCACGATGGGTTCCACATGACTTGCGGAAATGCAGAAATGGATGCGTTAAGGCACTGCTCAGACACACTTGGAGCACTATGAGCACAAAGGAGAGGCTTTCTTATGCCGTATCATAACACTGGATGAGACATGGACCCCATCGTATGAGTCAAAACTGAAAAGCCAATCCAATGAATGGCATCATTATGGGTCGCCACGAAACTCAAAAGTGCATCAGAGCTCCAGTATGGTGAAAGTTATGGTGATTCTCCTGTATGACTGTGATGGTGTTATTCTAACGCATTATGTTCCTCCATGGCAGACCATCAATGCACATTATTACTGTTCATTTTTGGAGCATCACCTGTGATCAGCAGTGCGAAAGAAGCAGTAACACTTTCTGCACAACCCACCAATCATTTTGCATAACAATGAGTGGGCGCATACAGCGCAAGGTGTGGCTGCTGTGTTCGGTCGATGGGACTGGGAAGTACTGTACCATCCACCATACCCCCCAGACTTAAGTCCTTGTGACTTTGATTTGTTTCCGAAGATTAAGGAACCACTTCGTGGCATTTGCTTTAGAACTGTTCCATAGATTCGACAGGCAGTTGACTGCTCCATTCACACCATCAACAGAACAGGCTCTGCTAACGGGTCACTGCGGCTTCCACATCACTGGCAATGGGTTCTACACAATGCTGGTGACTACTTTGAAGGACAGTAACAGGTGCAAACATGTAACTCTTTTGTACTGGTTGTGAATAAATAGTTACCACTATTTAAGTTCCAACCCTCGTAGAAAGGTGTTTTGTGGATATTGATACATTTTTCATCAGTGGACTCTCTCAAATAATTACTGTTGTCACTACCATTGTCACTCCCTTGAAACTAAAGATCTTGATAATTTATGGGAATTGGAATCAGTTCTCATTTGCTATATCAGTATAGTAATTTATTTGTCCAAGTATCATTTTACAAAGTGATATGGTTTGTTAGCTTCCTGTAAGGTAAAACATAATTCATATACTCATATATGGAACCATATGTATAAAAAACAAAGATGCTGTAACTTACCAAATGGGAAAGTGCTGATAGATAGACACAATAAAAAACACACAAACACACACACAAATTTCAAGCTTTCACAACCCAAGGTTGCTTCATCAGGAAAGAGGGAAGGAGAGGGAAAGACGAAAGGATGTGGGTTTTAAGGGAGAGGGTAAGGAGTCATTCCAATCCCGGGAGTGGAAAGATTTACCTTAGGGGGAAAAAAGGACAGGTATACACTCGCACACACACACATATCCATCCGCACACATACAGACACTGTATGTGTGTGGATGGATATGTGTGTGTGTGTGTGTGTGTGTGTGTGTGAGTATATACCTGTCCTTTTTTCCCCCTAAGGTAAGTCTTTCTGCTCCCGAGATTGGAATGACGCCTTACCCTCTCCCTTAAAACCCACATCCTTTCGTCTTTCCCTCTCCTTCCCTCTTTCCTGATGAAGCAACCTTGGGTTGCGAAAGCTTGAAATTTGTATTCGTGTTTGTGTGTTTTTTATTGTGTCTATCTACCAGCGCCTTCCCGTTTGGTAAGTTACAGCATCTTTGTTTTTTATATATATTTTTCCCACATGGAATTTTTTCCTCTATTATATTCATATATGTAACCATATACATAATATTATTAGCAGGAAAGTTGCTACTCACCATATAGCAGAGATGCTGAATTGCAGATAGGCACAACAAAAAGACTGTCACAAATAAAGCTATCGGCCATTAAGGCCTTCGTCAACAATAGACGACACACACACACACACACACACACACACACACACACACACACACACACACACACACACACACACATGCACTCACACAAATAAACCATATGGAAGGAGCAGCTCCAGTGCATGATGGGAATGGTGATTTGCTGGGAGTAAAGAGATGGCTGGAGCAGGAATGGGGAGGGATAGTATGGTGGAGATGGTGAACAGTGAAGTGCGGCAGGTTAGAGGATGGGCAGGGGAGAGGCCGGGAAAGGGGGGGGGGGGAGTAGTGTAAAAGGAGAGAAGTAAAAAGACTGGGTGTGATGGTGGAAATACAGCTGTGTAGTACTGGAATGGGAACAGGGAAGGGGCTGGATTGGTGAGGACTGTGACTCACAAAGGTTGAGGCAAGGAGGGATACCGTATTTACTCGAATCTAAGCCGCACCTGAAAAATGAGACTCGAAATAAAGGAAAAAAAAATTCCCGAATCTAAGCTGCACGTGAAATTTGAGACTCGAAATTCAAGGAGAGAGAAAAGTTTTAGGCCGCACCTCCAAATCGAAACAAAGTTGGTCCATTGTAATACGAGACACAATTTAGGTCGAATGAATGACGATACAGCTACAGTAGTTTGGTTCGAGTCGTACGCTTAGCAGTTAAGGTTTACCAGGTAGCCATTGCTATGAGTCAGGCGCTCCATCCGTATTTATACGGGTACCCTTCCTTTTTCACGTTCTTCGTCTGGTTTGAACTGATTGCTTATTTTGCTTTGATCTGATAAGTGCCGTTTTCTTTCTTGTAGGTGTTTACGTCACTCTACGCTGAAAATGCATTACTGTACTGTGTCATGCATTGTTTGTCGCATTCTGATAGTGCGTGTTTACGGTCTGTCACCGCTCGCGGCACGGCTTGCTGTTGTGCGTGCTACCGCCGCTCACAATTAAAAAAAGACAAAGAGAAATCGTCTCATTAGTGAAACAATGGCAAGAGACTGCTATTTGTTGTTACTTACACTGCTGCTTTCTTTGGTAGTGATCCACAAGAACCAAATAATAGACTGTGTATGATAGAACATGTTCTGAACGAGAGTTAGGCGAACATTTTTCTCCGTTTGAAAATCTTTGCGACCGCTTCTTTAGTACATCAAATTCTGCACAGAAATTAACCTTAGATTTAGAAATCTAGTCAATTGCCGTGCTTCATTTCTGACTGTATCACTATTAGGCATAAGAATAATACGAATATAAACATGATACGATATGTATATTCTTCCGTGTTTACTGTTGTCTCACTCTAGTTTCTTAGTTTATAAGGCATACAGGATTTAAATGAAATAGCAGCAAACACGAAAGAATACATGGCAAAATGTTTATATTTGTATTCTTTCTTATGGTGTAGAGAATACTGCATGTGATTCACATTTCGTCAGGTTCCTATTAGCAACCATCTCTTCTCACAGGTAGGAAAAAATTCAGAACGTAGAGTTGGCCATATTGACAAACATCCCAAACAGTCTTGCCAGTCGGATTTTCGTAGTACATTGAAATTCTGCTACATCCGAAGATGAACAATACAGAATTTGTATTTACTTCGTTGGATAATGTATGAAAATGCAGTGGTCGAAACTCAGGGCAGAGAAAAAAAGGTCGTCTTCCACCTTTTTTCTAAAATTTATTTACTGACGCAGAGGTTTTGGTGCCAGTATTTACCTTTGTGCCTACAAAGCATGCCTGTGTAGCGCTACATATATTTGATGGCATACTACCAACATATTTCAGAACTTCCCCTTGCTTTGTACTTGATTCTAAGCCGCAGGCGGTTTTTTGGAGTACAAAAACCGGAAAAAAGTGCGGCTTAGATTTGAGTAAATACGGTATGCAGGAACATAGGATTTAATGCAGGGAAAGTTCCCACCTGCGCAATACAGAAAAACTGGTGTTGGTGGGAAGGATCCATATGACACAGGCTGTGAAGCAGTCATTTAAATGAAGGATGTCATGTTTGGCAGTGTGTTCAGCAACAGAGTGGTTCACATGTTTCTTGGCCACAGTTTGTTGGTTGCCATTCATGTAGACTGACAGCTTGTTGCTTTTAATGCCCACATAGAATGCAGCACAATGGTTGCAGCTCAGCTTGTAGATCACATGACTGGTTTTACAGGTAGCCCTGTTTTTGATGGGATAGGTGATGTTAGTGACCGGAGTGGAGTAGGTGAAGGTGGTGGGAGGACGTATGGGGACAGGTCTTACATCTAGGTATGAGCCAAGAGGTAAGGGATAGGGAGTAGGGTTTTTTTTAAGGATGGATGAATATATTGTGTCGGTTCGATGGATGGCGGAATACCACTGTGGGAGGGGTGGGAAGGATAGTGGGCAGGACATTTCTCATTTCAGGGCACTACGAGAGGTAATCATAACCCTGCAGAGAATGTAATTCAGTTGCTCCAGTCCTGGATGGTACTGAGTGGAGAATGCTCCTCTGTGGCTGGAGGCTGGGACTTTGGGAGATGGTGGGAGAGTGGATACTTATGGCACGGGAGATTTGTTTTTGTACAAAGTTGGGAGGATAATTACAGTCTGTGAAGGCTTCAGTGAGACTCTCGGAATATTTTGAGAAGGATTGCTCAGCACTGCAGATGCAATGACCATGTGTGGCTAGGTTGTACATAAGGGACTTCTTGGTCTGGAATAGGTGGCAGCTGCCAAAGTGGACTACTACGGTCCACTACCTCTACAATCACCTCCAAATCTCCCCCCCCCCCCCCTCCCCCACCTTAGCTGACAAACCCTGTCCCACAGACCTTTTCCACTCACTCCACCCTCCAAAACCCCCTCCAACCACCACACAGAACCCAGAACCTAAACAGACCCGTAACACAGTCATGAACTTTTCCTCCAGAAGCCTTAGCACCCAGAAATATCAGTCCTTTCCAAAGGTCTCACCTTTTACCCCACTCCCAAATTCAATCATGCAGGACTTGTTAAAGACCTTCTCTCCTTCTCCAGGTCCCTACAGTGGAAACACTTTTTTGCCACCAACCCTATCAATCAGACTCAACCAAAGATCAATACTGAACCCCTACCTAACTCAGTTCACACCTCTATCCAACCATGATCCTACTCCACTACCCCCAAATCAGTTCCTGTTAACTTTCCAGAATTTCTTACCCTCAAACCTTGCCTCACCATCATTCTCCAAATCCCTCGAGATGCAAACTTACACCCACAGAAAGAACCACATTCCACCATCTAAAAACTGATCCCAACTGTATAATCTTACCTGTGGACAAAGGCTCCACCATTGTTGTTTTGAACTGTAAGGATTACCTGGCAGAAGTACTCCAGTACTCCACCAGCTGTTAGATACCTCCACCTACAAACCTTGCCACAGTGGCCCCATTCCAGAAATCCAGCAGGATCTCCAGTCACTACTCAAATCCTTAGGCCCATCCCACAACCTCTCCCTGGAGCCCATCTCTCTACTCACTCCACTCCTACCTCTCCCTGCACTCCTACCTTCTACATGCTTCCTAAAGTCGTAACACCTAACCACTCAGGACACCCCCATTGTGGCCAGATAATGTGCCCTCCCCCCCTCCCCCTCCCACTGAGAGAATCTCTGCTGTCGTAGACCAGCACCTTCAACCTATTACCTGGGACCTACCCTCCTATATAAAAGGTGCCAACCATTTCTGCCAGTAACTCTCCACAGTTCCTGTCCATTTCACATGGTGCCCTGCTTTTCACTGTTGATGCCACCCTCCCTTTACACTAACATTCCTAATACCCATGGCCTTACCCTCTTGAACACTCTCTTTCTTAATGCCAAATGGATTCCAAACCAGCAACCTCCTCCTAGTTACCATGACCAATTATATCCTCACCAATAATTACTTCTCCTTTGAAGGCATTACCTACCAACAAATCTGGACTATGGCTATGGGCACCCACAAGGCACCATTCTAAGCCAACATATTCATGGACCATCTAGAGAAATCCATCCTAAAAACCAGATCCTAAACTCCTCACATGGTTCAGATTCATTGCTGAAATCTTGGCGATCAGAATCAAGAGTGAGGACACCCTATCCACATTCCTCCAGAACCTCAACAACTCCTCCTGCATTTGCTTCACCTGGTCCAACTCAGCCCAAGAAGCCACCTTCCTAGACGTTGACCTCCACCTCAAAGATGGCTACATCAGTACCTCCATTCATATCAAACCTACTGATCACCAGCAACACCTCCACTTCAACAGCTGCCACCTATTCCATACCAAGAATCCCATTCCATACAGCCTAGCCACCCATGGTCGTCACACCTGCAGTGACAAGCAGTCCTTCTCAAAATATAGCAAGGGTCTCACTGAAGCCTTCACAGACCATAATTATTCCCCCAACCTTGTATAAAAAAAATCTCCCATGCCATATGTATCCAGTCTCCCACCATCTCCCAAAGTCCCACCCTCCAGCCACAAAGGAGTATCCTCCACTCAGTACCACCCAGGACTGGAACAACTGAATTACATTCTCCTCCAGGGTTTCAACAACCTCTCATCATGCCCTGAAATGAGAAATCCCCTGCTCACTATCCTTCCCACCCCTCCCATGGTGGTATTCCACTGTCCACTGAACCTACCCTATATACTCATCCATCCTTACACAGCCCCTACTCCCAATCCCTTACCTCTTGGCTCATACCCCTGTAATAGACCTAGATGCAAGACATGTCCCATACATCCTGCCACCACTACCTACTCCAGTCTGGTCCCATCAATAGCAGGGCTACCTGTGAAACCTGTCATGTGATCTACAAGCTGAGCTGCAACCACTGCTACATTCTATGTAGGCATGACAATCAGCAAGCAGTCTGTCTGCATGAATGGCCACTAACAAACTGTGTCCAAGAAACAAGTGGACCACTTTGTCGCTGAACACGCTGCCAAAAATGACATCCTTCATTTCAATGACTGCTTCACAGCCTGTGTCATATTGATCCTTTCCACCAACACCAGCTTTTCTGAATTGCGCAGGAGGAACCCTCCCTGCAATACATCCTACATTTCTGTAACCCTCCTGGCCTCAACCTTTGTTAGTCACTGTCCTCACCCATCCAGCCCCTCTCCTGTTCCCATTCCAGCACTAAACAGCTGTCATTCCACCACACCCTGTCTTTTTACTTCTTTCCTTTTCCACTACTCCCCCCCACCCCCTCTCCACCTTTCCCCTGGCCTCCGTCTCGCCTGGCGCACTTCACTGTCCACCATCCCCACCATACTATCCCTCCCCCTCCCTGCCGAAGCCTGCTCCTTACTCCCACCCAGTCGCCACTCCCATCATGCACTTGTGCTGCTACTCACAGTGTGGTTTCAGTTGCCTGAGACTGCAGTTTGTGTGTGTGTGTGTGTGTTTTTTGTATATTGTTGACGAAGGCCTTAATGGCCGAAAGCTTTATTTGTGACATTCTTTTTATTGTGCTATCTGCAACTCAGCATCTCTGCTATATGGTGTGTAGCAACTTTCATTTTCATAATCTTAATACATTCCATCCGGGATTTTCTATTGTTTAAATATATACACTTGCATTTAATGAGGAGAAGGAAGCATTCTAGCATTTTCCTGAAGTGATTTAGGGAACACACAGGAAAACTGATTGAGAGCATGAGGCCCTATACTCCCCAAATGGAGGCCAATGTGATGACAAAGCCACTACCTCATTCTGTTTATCTCCAGAATACAAAGATCTTGTGTTTTACATTTGTAGAACAATTAAATTTTATAATATAGGAACTAGTTCCACACTCTTCATTGCATCTCTCCAACGTTATCACTGCGTAAGCCACACACACTTGCAGATGATTTTAGGATCATGACTATGCTGTTAAGCATCTGTTACATGTCTCACATTATGCCTGTCTGAAAAAAAGAAGTCAGCATCTCCTCATGATGAATAAGATGGTGAGTTTAGGAAAACAGTAAGACTTTAATACCATGCACTATAAATGCTGGGTATAAGATTTTCTGTAAAAAGAATTACATTGTGGACATATGTTATAATTTGGCAGGGATGTTTTAGTTGCCTCTTTTTCTTGTTAAACCACTATTTTGACATCACTAAGCACACTGTTTGACACTTGCTAAGGAATACCTACCAACTGCTACAGATCAACTGATAATTGCAGTGGAACACTCGACCAATGATAGTAAAAGAAAATGTAGACAGCGAGACACGGTAACTGCAGGAACACCTGTGCAGGAACACAACGTATGCATCCAACAGTTCATGCAGTATGGCGTTTGATGAAGTTTGTTGTGGAACCAATTAGTGCAACATTCTGTGTGGTATGACACAATGTCTACAAGATGTCTTTTGAGTGCTTATGAGTAGTTGGATGGCTCGAAGTCATCAAAGAATTGCTGCTGTGACCATAGTAATGAGTGTGTCCAAAATGTCATCTGTAATGTCCCTATGTAATGTAATATTATTGTAATATTCCAGCTGTGAGTACCAGTGATAATGCACTACCGTAACTCAGATGACAATGATCTGTGCTTTTTGTAATTGTTGAAGAGAAGGAATGCCAATTGGACATTGTTTTTTGAGGGTCAGATATGAAGTTTGCATGTAGATGTAATTTGAAGTGCAGAGGAGATACAACTTGTAATTTCAATTATCAATAATAAAAAATTTTATTTGTGAAAAAGAAGGTAAATATCATCTATGAACTTTTATTTGATGTTTGATCCTCGGACCTTCATAAAACGATTACTGTGTTTAGCAGTCCAGTGCAGAGTGATTTCTTCACAAATTATCAGTACTGGATGAATCTGCTACTATCACAGTCCGAATGACGTGAAATATTTCGCCGTCAGCTTGTATGTTAAAGACACTCCCTAACCAGCCAGTTTGTTAGTAATAAGGTATCTTACTGCCACTGTTTTTTAACCTTCTCATTCTGAAAGTGTTTCCAGAAAACCTGTGACTGTGAGTACTTAAGCTGCCATGAGAGATGGTGTTTTCATGACGAGTTGTAGTAGTTTTCTCTGACTTTGCCCGGCATTCTCTGAGAACTGGAGAAACGGAAACCTCCAATTGCCAACTCATCCTGTACCTAACCCATTCTCTCCTTACAGCAGCCATAAAGAAAACATATTTTATCTATAGTCAAATTTTTTCTCAGACTTTTATATTAGACTGGTAAAAAAATTTTAAAATCTGTGAATCTAGACAAAAAATCAAAAGAGACTTTAAACACAGTACCTTTCTTACCTGTATCAAAGTCAAAGGTCAAGTTAATTAATCCTTCTTTAGTTCATAGCAGTACATTATAAAATGACAACCAATTGATAGAACTGCTTGCAAAGTTAGGGAACTTGTTAGGATTTTTTTAATCCTTTTCTTGTATGTATGCTATTGGTAAGAATTGCACCATAATGTGTGTTTCTGTGCTGCATACCCTGTCCTTGTTCGAGACCACAACAGAGATGGAGGGGCTGGCAGACTGTTGCTGTATGGTTCATCTCAACAGATCACCCAAATATCTAGGCCACAGACAAGCAACAGCAACTTTACCTGTCTGGAATCCTTTACTGTCCTTTTCTGCAGGGTCTTCCTATTTCTATTAGTTATAGATGTATATTTAAAAAAAAATCATGTGTAGATTTGTACTGATTTTATGTGTGTATCACATGGATCATGTGAAGATTTTGTTTTTAGTGATTTATGGTTAGGACACATGCCCAGTCAAGAACGGAATGGAAACAGAATACAATGGACAATATTCAATCAGTTGAGGAGGTCCCTTCCACTGATAGTTCAGTACCTGTAATGACCACAGCTAGGACTGAGGAGTTTAACATTGAACATCTTCCACTTAGTATATCCCAAGTGGTGCAGATGTCAGCTGCAACTCAACAATTGATGTCTGCTAAAGTGTGGTCTGTAGCAACTGAACAGTCTAGGACAGCTTCCACACAAAAATCAATGGCAGAGGAACAAGACAAAATTCCCACTATAGTTCATACTGTAGTAGTAGAACAGGTAAGTCTCTCTGCTAAACAAGATGGTCTTGTTAAGCAGCAGAAGGCACTAGTAACTGAACAAGCAAATATCAGGCCAACTATGCAAGGTATTATTGCTATGGTTGAGCCATTACCAACCAAACAAGATTTTAAGAGTTTGAAATTCATGAAAGTGATCTTGTTATGGAAATAGCAAATCTTAAGCTGTCCCATGAGAAAGTTCCTGAGGAAATCTCTAAAATCTAAACCGAAGTAAAAGATTTTATCACAACCATAGATTCTCTTGTGTCCAAATTGGAACTTGTTAAATCAGATTGTGTCATAGTTATAGAAGAGAGGGTGACACAGTGTGGTAAGCTGTGCAAAACGTTCAGTTGCCAGTTGCCTAATGTATCAGATTCCACAAGGATCCAGATTGATAGTGATGTGATAAGCCAACAGTTTGGTAAAGAGTTCTCGAACTGGAAAGACAATATAAACAAATTGTTTGAAGAATGTTCCAAGTCAATAAAGGAAATAAGAGTGAGTGGTTCTGATACTCATGTCACATTTTCTAATGAAGCAAATCCAGATATCACCCAAAAATGTATATATCCAAATGTTAATGGAGGACAAGCTCCTAAAGCATTGGCAGTTCCAAGCCTTCTGTCTGGAGCAGAAAACTGTTAACCTTGTCATTTTCATTCGCTGGTTCAGAGGTGCTTTACCCCGTGCATGGACTGATGCGCAGAAGATTCCTTTTGTCACTGGCTACATAAAAGGGGAAGGTAGTTTATGGTGCATGGATATTAAGGAAACCCATGGCACCTACAACGATTTTGAGCAAGTGTTCTTGAGTAGGTACTGATCTAAGGGACTTCAAGAATGACAACAAAAAAGAGGTTATAATCCAGAACTGTTTTCAGTCAAGAGTGGGGACTTGCATCAGTACTTTGAGAAGTACCTGAATAAAAGTAGGTATTGGGAGACTCCAGTCCCACAGGTCTGTGTCTGTATATGTGCGGATGGATATGTGTGTGTGTGTGCGAGTGTATACCTTTTCTTTTTTCCCCCTAAGGTAAGTTTTTCCGCTCCCGGGATTGGTATGACTCCTTACCCTCTCCCTTAAAACCCACATCCTTTCGTCTTTCCCTCTCCTTCCCTCTTTCCTGATGAAGCAACCTTGGGTTGCGAAACCTTGATATTTGTGTGTGTGTGTGTTTTATATATATATATATATATATATATATATATATATATATATATATATATATATATATATATATATATATATATATATATATATAGAGGGAAACATTCCACATGGGAAAAATTATATATAAAAACAAAGATGAGGTGACTTACCGAACGAAAGCGCTGGCAGGCCGATAGACACACAAACAAACACAGACATACACACAAAATTCAAGCTTTTGCAACAAACTGTTGCCTCATCAGGAAAGAGGGAAGGAGAGGGAAAGACGGAAGGAAGTGGGTTTTAAGGGTGAGGGTAAGGAGTCATTCCAATCCCGGGAGCGGAAAGACTTACCTTAGGGGGAAAAAAGGACAGGTATACACTCGCACACACACACATATCCATCCACACATACAGACACAAGCAGATATATATATATATATATATATATATATATATATATATATATATATATATATATATATATATATATATAGAGAGAGAGAGAGAGAGAGAGAGAGAGAGAAACATTGTTGCTGTTTGACTGCAAAGGTAAAACTTGAAAATATTATTATATACATGAAATTGTTCTGTAATATTATGTGTTGTGTTTTGCCATGATTACTGTGTCTCATGCTAACTAGTGACTGTTCTGGACAGTATTCTTCAGAATTGTGTGAAATCACCTTCAGCGACATAAAGACAATGAACTTTATTCCCGTGAATTGTTTTAGGCCTGTATCCTGTCTGACAATGAAACTTCAATGGAAGTGTGGTTGATTGACAGTGATGTTGTTTTTGTTGTGTTAGGCAGACTTGTGTTACTATGCAAAGACAGTGATCCATCCTGCTCAGTTGCTAGTATGCATGTGACTGTTTGTGCCAATCTACTCTGAAGAGTTCTAGTGTCATTTTTGAATGTAACTGTGGATACTCTGGACAATGTATCTAGTGTGCGAAGATATCTCAGTGCACATTGTTTTCACTGTGCTGTAATTTTTTTTTTTGTTTGCTGGACACTATTGAGTGAAGGTACAAACACAAACTGAAGTGGATTGTTTATACACAGGAGTGGGTTGGATAGAGTTTTATTTTAGATAGGTGCTGATGTTAGCCTTTGTCTGTGCTCATTCTTGTGTACCTTGTTGTAAGTCATGAGAACTTCAGTCTTGGTACTGTGAGGCCTTAGTCCCTCCATCCCAGCATGCAGACCATCCAGGCCTTCACTAACAGCTTCGTATCTAACCACCTGACCAGCCATCACCAACAGCCACCATTCCATACCGATGTCTTGCAGCTTCTCACCATCCTGCTGTACCATTGGCATCACAGTCGACATTGTCCCATTATCACTGCATTGTTGACATAATGTCCATTTTCAAGGATTTGAAACAGTTCTGCGAACATTTAAACAACTTAATGTTTTTTTTTCCATATAAACTGAGTAACATTTTTTTAAATTTTTTGTTCAATATTCATGCTGAAGACCAAAATGTTTTTTTTCCTGTGTTTTTGCTAAATATGGTTATTACAACCGGTCTGGTGAAGCCCATTGGGGAGCTTTGATCTCGGGTTTCCTCTGCCAACCTGCCAACCATGCCTGAAAGGGTGGGCCTCATTTGCATTGTAAAACCTATTCCTGAGAAAGTTAGTATGATTATTTATGCCAGCCGGTAATGAGAGTTGCTAAGAAAGTACCTACAACTCAATGATTTAATTTGTAACCATAATATTCATAAACAAACCATTTAGAAACTTCAATACTTTGAAAATTATGTTATGTCAATTTATCCATTTGAATAAATGTTGTGCTCACATAAATGTTTTGAAAAAAAAAAAAAATTGTGACAAAGAGGGGCCGTGTAATGCCCTACATAATGTAATACTATGGCTGCGAATACCAGCAATGATGCGCTACCATAATTGAGATGACAACAATCTATGCTTTTTGTAATTGTTGGAAAGAAGGAATGCCAATTGGACATTGTTTTTTGGGAGTCAGATACGAAGTTTGCATATAAATGTAATTTGAAGTGCAGAGGAGATACAACTTGTAATCACAGTTATCAAGAATAAAAAATTTTGTTTGTGAAAAAGAGGGTAAATATTGTCTATGAACTTATATTCGATCTTGGATCTCCAGACCTTCATAAAATGATTAGTGTGTTTAGCACTCCAGTGCAGAGTGATTTCTTCACAAATTAACAATGCTCAATGAATCTGCTATTATCATGGTCTGAATGACATGAAATATTTCACCATCAGTTTGTCCATTAAAGATGTTCCTTTAGCGATCAGTTTGTTAGTAAGAAGATATCATACTGCCTGCCACTGTTGTTCAACCTTCTCATTATGAAAGTGTTTCCAGGAAATCTTACAGCGACGGTGAGTACTTTAGCTGCCATGAGAGATGGAGTTTTCACCGTGAGTTGTAGCAGTTATCTCCAGCTTTGCATGGCATTCTCCAGGAGAACAGGAGAAACGGAAACCTCTGACCGCCATCTCATCCTGTACCTGACCCGTTCTCTCCTTACAGCAATCATGAAGAAAACATATTTTATCTATACTCAAAGTTTTTCACAGATTTTTATATTAGATAGCTAAAAATGTTTTAAAATCTGTGCATCTAGGCAAAAAATCAAAATAGACTTTAAATGCAGTACCTGCCTTATCTTTGTCAAAGTCAAATGTCAAGTTAATTAATCCTTCTTTATGAAGTAGCAGTGCATTATACATCTCACAATTAAAAAAGGCCATTGATGGTGGAAATGCCATGCAGAAGCATGCTGGTAGCCATAGATGGACCATCACACCATAAGAGGATTGATATATAGCCCTAGTGGTGAAAATGAACAGACAGCTCACTGCTAAGCAGATCGCTGAATTCCTTGCAACCGCTACCAATACACACATCTCTATGAGAGTAATGTCACAGAAGTTAAATCAGGCTGGTTTGTATGCTCAGAATCCTGTTAAATGCATCAAGCTTCAACAATGGTATCATCAAGAAAGAGTTCATTAGTTTAGGTAGCATGTTGGTTGAGGTCAACAACAGTGATCAAGAATGATGTTTTCTGATGAATCATTGTGACAAGTGATTCTGGCCACCAGTTAAGTGTGGAGGGAGAGGGAAACACGTAACACACCACAGAATGTTCATGAACATCATCAGTATAGATTAGGCATCATGGTGTGAGCAGGCATTGAGCACAATGGCTGAACACTGCTGCCTATCTTTGCATGAGGTACAATTACAACACAGTACTGTTGCAGGGGGATTATTGTGGATCATGTCCATCTGTGCAGGAGTGCGGTAGGTCTCAAATTTATAGACAATAGTGCTTGCTCACACAGGCCTCCGGAGGTGTCAGACACACTGGGTTTTGAGGATATTAAACATCTGGAATGTCCTGTTTACTCCCTGGACCTAAACCCTATAAAGTATGTATGGGATACTCTTGGCAGATGTGTGTCTCAACAAAAACTCCCTTCCTACACCATGCAAGAATGGAAAACCAGCTTGAGAGAGGAGTAGGTACCCAGCATGAATAACCGGTGTAAAAGGTATATTAGTATCTGAAGAGGACATACTTCATACTGAGAGTCTATTGTCAACTTTTATTTTTGGAGTGTGACCTGTGTCAAACATGAATGTCATTTATGTCTGTTATCCTGCTTTCACATGTGCTTAAATCAGTACCAGTTTTTGTTATAAATATGATATTCCACCTCTATTATGTAAATACTGTGTTTCATGCTGTCCATTATTGCCTGTTATTATTCATGACCAACAATTTCTGTCTTCCTTGGCACTTATCACAGAGTGTAATATTTAGAAGTGTGTATTATTTACTTGGTACATTTAGACTGATTTTTAAAAAAATAAAATGCTATTTTAAAAACCTATATAAAATTAAAATAAACTGACATTTTCCATTGATGCTACGCATTACACAAAATATGTGATGAGCTGTATTTGTCAGGGCTGACTACATTTACACATTGCAAAAACACACCTGTAAATATCTTCTGAAACCAGTAAAAATATGCCAGTTGACTCATGGAAGAGACACCCTGTATATGATGATGCAGTTTCTATAACGAAGTTTAATCTGAGAGAAGTTGCATAAATATTCAGTCAGATCTTTATAAGATTTCAACATGGTGCAAAGACTGGCAACTTCCCCAAAATGTTCAGAAATGTAAGACCGTGCACTTCACAAAATGAAAAATAAATAAATAAATTGTAGTATCCTGTGAAAGTAATATCAATGAGTCACTCTTGGAATCAGCCAACTCGTACAAATACATGGGTGTAACACTTTTTAGGGACATGAAATGGAATTGTCACTGAGTCACTGTTGGAATCAGCCAACTCATACAAATACATGGGTGTAACACTTTGTAGGGATAAGCAATGGAATTGTCACATAGGTTCAATTGTGGGCAAAGCAGGTGGATGACTTCAGTTTATTGGTAGAATACTGAGGAAGTGCAATCAGTCTACTAAAGATATTGCTTACAAATCACTCATGTGACCCATCCTGGAATACTGCTCAAGCGTGTGGGACACATACCAGATAGGACTAACAGGGGATATTGAATGTATACAGAGAAGAGCAGCACAAATGGTCACAGGTTTGTTTAATCCATTGGAGAGTGTCGCAGAGATACTCAGTGGCAGACTCTTGAAGATAGATGTAAACTATCCCAAGAAAGTTACTTAACAAAGTTGCAAGAATCAGCTTTAAATGACTACTCTAGGGATATACTACAACCCGCTATGTATCGCTCCCACACAGATCATGAGGATAAGATTCGAATAATTACTGCATGCACAGAGGCATTCAAACAATCATTCTTCCTGCATTCCATAAATGAATAGACTAGGAAGAAACCCTATTAACTGGTACAATGGGACATACCCTCTCCCATGCATCTCACAGTGGTTTGCAGAGTATAGATGCAGATATAAATGCAGATATACCTTCTGAACCACAATCTTATTGGTTTCTTCATTTTGCACATTTCATTTGTGTAGTATTGTGGTTCACTTATCCTCCTATCTAAATTAAGAGCTCATGCATCACATATCACTGAAGTCATGTTATATACGAGGTAGATGCGTACATACAGGCAAAAGTGAGATGGTGATAATGTGTTACTACTTTAATATACAATTCCATCCCTGCCATACTATAGTTCCAATCCTGACATTGAACATACAGAGTACAGAGAGAAGATACACGCCTGCAGTGCTGACAGAAACACATACAGGGACAGGGATGAAATTAAGTCTTATTAAAGCCAGATCTATCCCTTCATCATTCCTTGACACCTCAGTACAATCAAACAAATAGAATTCACTATATCTACATGAGCATATGTGTGTAATTATTATAGTTGCAGTAATACAAGATACTTTATACATCTGAGCATTCGTAAATGGAGCAAAAATATATGTTGCTATAGGTCTTGCTCTCGCAGTCAAGCAGCCAAACCGAGCAGAACGCTGCTCTCTGCACATGGCGTAGCTGCCTGTCTGATAGCTATTTGGAGTGGTCACAAATAAGCTGCAACTGGCATAGCTGCCGGTGACACTCTTCTGAGCAGCATGAACCAGTGCAAGCCGTTCAACACTTCCAGGCGCTAAGCGGCAAGAGTTTCAGCTCAACTTCCCGCAACTTTGGTTGCAAACCTCCCCAGCGGGACTCTCCCATTCTTTGGTAGGGTAATCTCAGTGTCAGGGGCCCGTTCACGTCGGATAACCCAGCACACTGTAGGCCGCTCTCTTCTACTCATGCTCTCTTGCGCTGCACATTGCACATTGCGCAGATAGGTCATAGGGACTTCCCTCTTCCGTAGGGACACAATACACTGCACTTTCGCTGAAAAAAGCAAAAATTGTCGTTTTGTAAAAAGAGCAAAATTGTCGTACATCCTTCCCTATCTGAATAAAATTCCTCCAAGCAGCAAAGATGTCTGATCTTTCCTGAGCTCCACCACTTACCCGCAGCAAAGCTGCAGCCCAAGAGGTGGGAATGCTGGCTACTCCCACCAGCATTTCCGTCCCACTGTCCACCTTCCAAGAGCAGGTCGCCTTGAAGGACAAGCAGATTGCAGATCAACAAGAGCTGATCGCGCTGCTGATGAGCAGTGAACAGTTGCAAACAGCAACACCCACACCACACACACAAGCACCTGTTGAAAACTCAAAAGATATGCCCCCTCTTTCACCTCCGGTGGCCCAGGCACCAACAGAACCGGAGCCAGAGCCAAAGAAGGACACAACTAACACTGAAGACGGACCGTGGCAGCAGGTCGGTCTGAGATGCAAACAGCCGCCAAACACGCAAACAAGTGAGCCCACAGACTCATGAAGCAACTGCCGAGTGCTGTTGCCAACTCCAACTACACCACAAATTAACAACAACGGCAACTCAGGGACCAACACGAACAACCCAGTGACTGCAGCACCCACAAACTCACAAGCAGCTACGCAGAACCCAAACAAAACCGCGACTGGCTTCACACCAGTCATCATAAACAACTATGGAGACCTTAGTCTCCTAAACAAAGAATTTAGAAGAAACACAACCCCACAACGTACTACTCAAAACTCACCAGGGAACACGCCACGGAGTACATGGCAAACCAAACAGATTACTCGAATCCGCTGGACTTTGTTAAAGAAAGGAAGGTAGAGCATTTCACGTACAGAACAGTCCTTGAAAAGACACAGCAGTAAGTGATCAAGGGGATAGATTCACGTACCCCAACTGAAACAGTACATGAAGAACTCACTGCTCTCGGATGGGAGTGCATTCGGGTAAACCGAATGACAGAGTTCGGTACAGCAAGACCATCGCACAACTACATGGCAGAATTGGCTGACACAGCCAAGTCCGATGACCTGTTGAAGTTAAAATTGTTTCTTCATATGGTCGTCAATGTAGAGATTTACAACACACCGCACACACCCCCAACAATGCCACAACTGCCAGCGCATTAGGCACGCGGGTATCCGATGCGGCCTCGCTCCCCGCTGTCGCATCTGCTCTGGCGGTCACAAGACCCAACAGTGCAAACTCCCCAACACAGCACCTCACAAGTGCACCAACTGTGGTCCTGCCCATCCAGCAAACTACAGAGGGTGCATTTCATACAAAGCAGCTCTGAGGCGCAAAATAGCTAAATGCATTAAACCTACCACCGTCACAGTTCCGAAACCGCCCCCGTGCCCAGTAAGAAGTGGAATACCCTTCGCTGGAGTGGTCGCTGGCAGCCCCAGCAGCATGGGACGGTCAGAGGAGCCCCAGAGTTCAGGACACGCACAACAAACACCCCCAGCAACAGACACACAACAGACAAACACAACACCTAACACCATACCAGCACCAGGTACACCACACGACACCAGTAACAACACCACCCTATCCCCTGAGATCGCGGACTGCAGCCCACCACAGGCTACAGAAGACACACCAATACAAGGGTGACCACAGCATCAGAGGAGGAGAAGGAGAAACAACCGAAACAGGAGAAACACGACCACACCACAACAAGTATACAGGCAACAGGACACCAATACTCAGGAACACAATCCGGACACCAACTCAGCAACCCACACAACACACCCACACACCACAGTGAATACACAGGCACCCACAACCATCAAATAAACAGCTGACACACAAGCGAGCCCTCACCAGATGCCAACATAGGAACGAGCGGCCGCTAACATGACCAACAACACATAGGCCGACACGCCCAACATTACGTCAACATTCCAGAAGATAATGGAAACATTATTCCCGGACTCACAACCACTGAAATAGTCGCGAAGACTATGGGGTGTGTCTCACAACTCTTCATGCAGTTCATGTCGAGTACGCTCAACTGGACTAGCTTCCAATCCGCTGTCACACCACTTTTTACACTACTACATGGATAATACGCCACACCAGCCCCGAAACGCAGACACTAACACAAACTCACAGATCCTGTTTTGGAATGCCAACGGGATCGCAAACAAAATAGCCAAAATGGACACGTTCATGGAGCGAAAGGGTATCTGAATCGCTCTTGTAAATGAAACACTGCTTATGCCTCGCAAACAACTGAACATCCCAGGGAATCGCGTCTATCATACCGACTGAGTGGATAGCAGGATGGGAGGTGGCACGGCAATCATCATACACAGAGACATAGAACACACAAACATCGAGCTCCTTTGCTACTGCAAATTGCTCACTGTGAAGGGCATAACGTGCATAAACTGTAAAACTGTATACCATTTCGCGTGTGTAAAGGCAGATTCAAGACAAAAACTATGATGTTGCAGAAGGTGTAATGAATATGGCCTAGACAAAGCACTATTAGAAGAGCGACTGCAAAGTCAAAATTATTGCTATGCTGTTAAAAGAGGTACACACCTTGAAATGCAAACATACCAATAACAATCAATATGAGTATGAAACAAACAGTGATCTTGTAATTGATAATGATATTAGAAACAGCAGTAACAAATATGATACCAACTGTAAAAAATGCATGTGTAAAATGTGAAACAAAATTCCACTTTCGATGTGCAAATGTGGACAGCTCATTGAAAGGAAATGAGAAATTTACAAATACATGGAAGTGTAATACGTGTAGGCCTACCGATACACTAAGCAGGACCGCAAATATCACACTAACAAACAGATCTGAAGTGCTCGTTGTGAACAGTAACAATGATGCTCTTGAAGCTCATACACAACATTCTCAATCATCGAATGCTGCAGTAACTCTTCCTGGAAGCACTACCGCTTCTGAACTTCAAAAGGAGATCTTCAAGTTCCATGTGATGCTGCTGTTCCTGTCCCGAAAACCATCTGTCAACATAAATCGTATTATGGTATTCCGAGGAAGCTTATGATTCTTTCCGACAGTCACGGTCGAGAGATTGCTTCTCGTATAAATGAAACTGCTGAAACTGTGAAGGCAACAGGATTTGTCAAGCCTGGAGCATCTCTCTCTCACATATGTATGTATATACATTCAGAAGAAATTGGTAAGTTGTCATCCAAGGATTTCATTGTACTACTCTGTGGCTCTAATGACGTGTACCGCAATGAAACATCAGTAGCCTGCCAAGGACTAAAGAAGTGCTTGTGTTATCTAGGCCATACAAATGTAATATATGTAAACATTCCACAGAGGTATGACTTACATCAGTCACCTCGTGTGAACAGAGAGATCAAACTTGCAAATGAACAGCTCTCAAAAGTATGTAAACAGTTTAAAAATATAAATGTTCTAGATGTAAGTGGTGCTGGTCGAAGATTCCATACTGCACATGGGCTTCATTTGAACAGTCTTGTGACAAGGTTCCTAGCACAAAAACTAATTGAAAGAAGCACAGGCAATAGTTTAACTACAAATTCAACAGTAATGACAAAATGTGTTTCATCGCCAACCTCAGAAAAGAAAAATAGTGATTTTTTTCCACAGCAACACATTCCAGTAATAGTCAACACTCAACTAAGACCTTTTTTAGGCTAAAGAACAGAAGGGAGCACAGTGTAAATATTGTACCTTTTGATAATTTAACTTGTGCGAAAACTAACATTAAGGAACCAGTTAAAATACAATTGATAAGCTATATTGTTTAAAAATCAGCTACATTTAAATAATTATAAAATTGATTCTTTCTACTGTCAGAGCAACTTAAGACAAGGAGGAGTGTCAATTTACACACACAATACTATTAGATCACAAGTTATAGATGTATGTAAATACTTTATTGAACAGCACTTTGAATGTTGTGCAGTCAAATTAGAGCTTGAAACACAGTTCCTGGTCATAGTAACAGTTTACAGGTCACCTATGGGAGACATTCAAAAATTTCTCTCTCAGCTAGAAACAGTTCTTACTAAACTTCATAGAAACAATAGTAATGTCATCGTATGTGGTGACTTTAACATAAACTTACTCACAAAAAATAATAACCAGAATCACTACTGTTAACCTTCAATCTGCTCCCCATGATCTCATTCCCAATAAGAATATATGGGCACAGCAAGACCCTGATTGATAATCTGTTCCTAGATCCCACAAATTACAATGAAGTCATGACATGGGCAGTAACAAATGGTCTGTCTGATCATGATGGTCAAATGACAACCCTAAAACTTGCCACCAGAAAAACAACACATGGCCATTGTAACCAAGTTAAACATGTTAGATCAATAATGCTGAATCTACTTGCTTGTTCAGAAATAGTTTATGCCATGAACAATGGGAGGAAGTATACCAGGCTGACACAGTCAATGAGAAGTGTTCTACTCATTCCTGAACTTATTCCTTAAACATTTTGAAGCTTCTTTCTCCCAAAGACAGATTAAAATCAAACCAACCTGTAGTAAAAGGAAAGAGTGGCTAACTACTGGCATTAAAATATCATGTAACAAAAAGAGAGATCTGTATGTACAACAGAGGACTAGTACAGACCCAGCAGTAAAGTTACATTACAAGAAATACTGCAAAATTCTAACAAGTGTAATGAAGAAGGCCAAACAGTTGCACTATGCACAAAAAATTAGCAACTCAAACAATAAAATAAAAATCAAATGGCACATCACAAAAAGTGAGACAAATAGGAGCATAAAACCTGACAATAATAAACACAACATTGCAGTCCCAGATTTCAACAATTTTTTTTTCTCTCTGTAGCTGAAAAACAGTGAACCATAATAAACAGTCTCACACAGAAGCTATTGAACCACTTCACAACATGCAAATAACATCTAAAGTAGCACTTCATTTCAGAAGTACAACCACTAAAGCAATTGAAAAAAGCCATAAAATTACTCAAAAACTCAGATTCCTGTGGATACAATGGCATATCAAGTAAGATTTTAAAATCATGTGCAGACTTAATCAGTTATATATTGTGCTATTTGTGTAACCAATCTATGGAAACTGGTGTGTTCCCAGATAGATTAAAACATGCAGTAGTGATGCCAATCCACAAAAGTGGAGCAAGGCATGAAATATCCAACTATCGGCCCATCTCCCTGCTGCCAGTATTCTCAAAGGTATTTGAGAGAATAGTGTATCATAGGATTTATAGTCACACTACACAAAATGGCTTACTGGCTCCTATACAGATCGGCTTTTGTAAGGGCTCCTCCACAGACAGAGCTATATTTAACCTAACAGATGAAATTTTTGGTGAACTAAATTACAAAAGGTATCCTATGGGGATATTTTGTGACCTTGCAAGGCATTTTATTGTGTAGATCACAACACACTCTTAAAAAAGCTTCCACATTATGGCATTAAAGACAAATCTTTGACTTGTTTAGAATCATACTTACAGAACAGGAAGCAAAGGGTTGTCTTAAGGGGTACAGGTACAGCACTAAAATCAGACTGGGGAAATATAAAGTATGGAGTCCCGCAGGGCTCAATTCTTGGGCCATTAATTTTCCTGATCTACATTAATGATCTACCAATCACCATTAACAACAGAGCAAAAATAGTAATGTTTGCTGATGATACAAGTATCCTCATAAAAGGACCCAACTCCACAATGCACGATACAGCCATGACAGTCTCTACTCAAGTACACAAATGGTTTACTGCGAATAGCCTAACCTTAAATCTTTCAAAAACCAAAATGATACAGTTCCTGACAAAAAATAAAAAAATAAAGCTCCTGAAATACATGTTAACAATCACAAAATTAATCAAACCACACGTACAAAATTCCTAGGTATACAGATAGACAGTCACCTAAGATGGAGAGAATAAATTGATCAGCTGGTCAAGAAACTTAGTTCATCGTGCTTTGCATTAAGAGGTCTCCATCAGCTAGTAGAAAGAGAAATAAAGTTGTTGTCATATTTTGCATATTTCCATTCTGTTCTCTCCTATGGCATAATCTTCTGGGGAAGTGCAGCAGGTATTGAAAAAGTCTTCAGAATACAAAAATGAGCAGTGAGGCTAATATGTGGGGTCCCTAATGGGCCATCTTGCAGAGGTCTCTTCAAATCTCTCAGGATACTTACCATCACAGGTCAGTATATATACTCGCTGATGTTATTTGTAGCCAACAACAGGGAACTGTTTCAGAAAAATTGTGACATCCACAACCATGACATAAGACATGTGAGAAATTTTCACCAAGGCTCTGCAACTCTCACTAAAAGTACATAGGGGAGTTACTGAGTCGGGTGTAAAGGTATTCAATAAGCTCCCCATCAATATAAAAAGTGAAATAAATAATGTACATGTTTTCAAAAGAAAGCTAAAATTATTTCTCAAGGAACAAGCTTTCTATAAAATGAATGAATACTTAGAGTTATACGGTATAAGAATGGGGGAAACTGCCTAAGAAAAGCACTCCCTTAAAGATAAAGTGTGACGCTGTTACTTGTAGTTTAACTGAAATTGTGGTGATAAAATGTAAATTTATCTGTTTCATTGCGAGAAAATGTGAACTCCCATGTATCCCACACTCTTGACCATTCACTTAAACCTATTCTTAAGGAATGCAGTTAAAATTTGTATTCAATGCAAACCATGCCCATGAAAAAAATTTACTTCCTCATATACGTCAGTAGCATAAAAATATGCACTGTCACTTATTCTACTATTTTAAACAATCACTTAAACTGTTTTTGGCATAATACAGGCTTTACTACTGCATGCAAGTAATTATTATTGTTAAATAAACCATTGTCTGTGCAATGTAATGTATAAATGTTCATGTACTACGGTAATTGCATCAATTGACTTGTCCTATATTACTTGTACAGTGGCTGTATAATATGTAATCAACAGAACCAAATAAATAAATAAAATAAAAAAATAAATAAAATACGTATATTCACATGCAGGTAGAAATATAACTATTTTATTTCAACTTTCAAGTGAAAAGCACAAGTTTATGCATTATATTAATTGCACCAGTGACCACAGTTATTGACTCCGTTGCTATGAAGTTAGCTGTTACACTACAAGGGTACCATTACCAATAACTTATATCTCTGCCATGTTACTATTGACTACATACAGCAGAATTGGCTCTGTCACTGATAATGTGGTGTCATGTATTGATATTACACAGGTACCTTTAAGGTGGCAACAGAATTGCAAGTTTCCATCAGATACTGATGTTCGCCTGCTTCATTTCTTTGTTGATGGTCCTCAATGTTGATGTACTGTGTTGTCGTACAGGCTGAAAAACAGGGGGTGGAAGTTCAACACTGAGTACAGTTGCACAGTTGTGTTTCATAGTTCATTACCTTCACTATTCACAAGCCTCCCCCCCCCCCCCCCCCCCCCCCCAATAATACACAGTTATATGGCCAGTTAACTATTGGCAAATTTTGATAAGCCTCATACAGCTACGCTACGGTAGTTTACTGTTGAATATCTATGAGCAGTAAAAACCACAGCACACAGCCCTCAGTTTTTGCAGAATAAGCACTGATCACAGTTCCTGGAGAATAATATGGTCTGTACTGAACAGACACTGTCATTGTTTTAGCACATCACCTATATGTCTTACACTTATTTCACAGTTAAGTTGATGCATTGTTGTTGATCTAACCAATATGACTTCATCGCCTCAAACTCGGCCGTGGACTGACTGTCTCGAGGCCAAAAATCAGGCTTTACATATCATCACAGTAATAGGCACTGAAACTATACATTGTTTGATGTTTAATTTACAGAAATTACAATTAAAACATAACTCATTAAATTAACTGAATACATCGAAAAACTGATTCTTTTTGACAGCTTCTTCTACCACAAGGGCTGTGTAACTTAGCCTTATGCTGCTCTGTTTGGCGTGTGACCTTGAGTGGGACTTAGCCGCTGAGCGAGGCAGCCGGTCAACATGGGCCTTAAATTTACTAGGCCCGTGTTGCTGGAAAATCAAACTCTGCGTTGCGCAATCCGGACTGATAAGGCGCGTTGGCGCTGTGCGCGCCTGGTGGAGGACAGGAAGTACATCCTGTTCTGAGGCAGCAGCATGCTCAGTCGACTCGAGGCAGCCACACGAAGCACACAGCCATGCCGTACCGTCGCAGAAGATACTACAGGAGGAGCAGATTGCCAGTGTATAAGACAGTGGATACTTTTAGTTTTGTGCCCAGTAATGTTTCTCAAGAGGAGCTGTTGACTGGTCCAATTACATTTGTTGGTTGCAAGATTACTTTTTCATGTACTACTACAGAAGTTGTTCCTGGTAATTCATGGTTAACACTTGCTATAGTACGAGGTAGTGATAAAGCACTACAAGGATTGGAATTGTACTATGACAGAGACATTATTTCCTATCGTACATTTTCTATTGGTGTACAAGGTGATAGGAACTATGGAACAGCTGTTGTACATACTGATAAACCATTTTCATTATATACAAGAAACAGGAGACGTGTTAATGCTAACGAAAGAGTGAATGTTTGGGCCAAAATTGATGGTACTTTGTCAAGTTATATTATTTGCTTAAATGATGAAATTAACAGATGTTGTTGTTGTGGTCTTCAGTCCTGAGACTGGTTTGATGCAGCTCTCCATGCTACACTATTCTGTGCAAGCTTCTTCATTTCCCAGTACTTACTGCAACCCACATCCTTCTGAATCTGGTTAGTGTATTCATCTCTTGGTCTCCCTCTACGATTTTTACCCTCCACGCTGCCCTCCAATGCTAAATTTGTGATCCCTTCATGCCTCAGAACATGTCCTACTAACTGGTCCCTTCTTTTTGTCAAGTTGTGCCACATACTCCTCTTCTCCCCAATTCTATTCAATACTTCATCATTAGTTATGTGATCTACCCATCTAATCTTCAGCATTCTTCTGTAGCACCACATTTCAAAGGCTTCTATTCTCTTCTTGTCCAAACTATTTATCATCCATGTTTCACTTCCATACATGGCTACACTCCATATACTTTCAGAAACGACTTCCTGACACTTAAATCTATACTCGATGTTAACAAATTTCTCTTCTTCAGAAACGCTTTCCTTGCCATTGCCAGTCTACATTTTATATCTTCTCTACTTCGACCATCATCAGTTATTTTGCTCCCCAAATAGCAAAACTCATCTACTACTTTAAGCGTCTCATTTCCTAATCTAATTCCCTCAGCATCACTCGACTTAATTCGACTACATTCCATTATCCTCATTTTGCTTTTGTTGATGTTCATCTTACATCCTCCTTTCAAGACACTGTCCATTCCGTTCAACTGCTCTTCCAAGTCCTTTGCTGTCTCTGATAGAATTACAATGTCATCGGTGAACCTCAAAGTTTTTATTTCTTCTCCATGGATTTAAATACCTACTCCAAATTTTCCTTTTGTTTCCTTTACTGCTTGCTCAATGTACAGATTGAATAACATTGGTGAGAGGCTACAACCCTGTCTCACTCCCTTCCCAACCACTGCTTCCCTTTCGTGCCCCTCGACTCTTATAACTGCCATCTGGTTTCTGTACAAATTGCAAATAGCCTTTTGCTCCATGTATTTTACCCCTGCCACCTTTAGAATTTGAAAGAGAATATTCCAGTCAACATTGTCAAAAGCTTTCTCTAAGTCCACAAATGCTAGAAACGTAGGTTTGCCTTTCCTTAATCTTTCTTCTAAGATAAGTCGTAAGGTCAGTATTTCCTCACGTGTTCCAATATTTCTACGGAATCCAAACTGATCTTCCCTGAGGTCAGCTTCTACCACTCTTTCCATTCATCTGTAAAGAATTTGCGTTAGTATTTTGCAGCTGTGACTTATTAAACTGATAGTTCGGTAATTTTCACATCTGTCAACACCTGCTTTCTTTGGGATTGGAATTATTATATTCTTCTTGAAGTCTGAGGGTATTTCACCTGTCTCATACATCTTGCTCACCAGATGGTAGAGTTTTGTTAGGACTGGCTCTCCCAAGGCCGTCACTAGTTCTAATGGAATGTTGTCTACTCCGGGAGCCTTGTTTCGACTCAGGTCTTTCAGTGCTCTGTCAAACTCTTCACGCAGTATCGTATCTCCCATTTCATACAAACTATGCTTTAGACAAAACTGGTAATTACTTTTAGAATCTTAGTGATTCTATTTCCAAATGTTTAACATTATTACAGACTTTATATTTGTTTCTAAGTCAACAAAAGAATTTAAGTCACAGAACAGCTACTGATTTCACCCTATAATGAAAGATGTTAACTAGGAATAGACAAAATAAATCAGGAGATTTATTACACACACAAAACTAAGCACAAAATTAGATCTGGAGCTATATTTTTTATAACTGAGGGCCAACCTTCCTCTTTTATGAAAATGCAGATTATACTCACATATGTTAATGATAATTAGTCAAAAATGAACAAATGTATTTAAGGAGGCAGATGGAAAAACCAGAGAGGAAATAAAAAGATACCAGCTTGCATCATCACATTACCCCAGATTGACCAGATAGATATTGCAAATAGCTAACTGCGCAATTCAATGAATGCAAGTGACCCCAGGAATTGGGTTTAATAATCTACACACAAAAAAATATTACATAAAAAATCTTATCAAAACTACAGTACATATGTTTTTTTTTCAAATTTATACTTATATGAACTGGCCATATGAAAATCCCCATACAAAATATTTACATATAGTGTATTGTACAATGGCAAAAAGTATCCACACATTATACTTTTAATAAAATTTAGGCATCTTTGTTGTAAGTGATGTCCTTTTTGGATAAACAAGGATTACATTCTAACATGGTTTGCAACAGCTACAATGGCAGCTTGTCTCCATTCTGTGCGTCTTTCAGCTTTTCTCTTCATTTCTTTATAGGTGTTACATCCCACATCTTTCACAATTTGATCCATGTTCCTCAGCCGTTGTCTTCCTCTTGGTCTTTTTCCCTCGACATATTCCTCTATGATTGTGTTCAGGAGTCCTTTATGTCTTAATAGTTGGCCTGTAAATTGCACTCTTCTTTTAACAATGAAACTCCAGAAGCTTCTCTTCTCACCTGCTCTTTCCAGAACCATTTCGTTTGTGACCTTTTTGATACATTTTATTTTGATCATGCGTCTATAGCACCACATTGTAGCTGTTGCAAACCAATCCTTGGATTGACCACTACAGAAGAAGACATTTTAAGATACATAGCACTTTAGACAAGCCCTGTCTTGCTTAAAAAAATAAATCCTCATGGGTTGCAAAAAGTTAAATTACTCTGCACATTGCAGCTCACTTTTTAGACAGAAAATTTCACTCACTCAATGTTTAGTACTTCTTTAACAAGCACTTACACACTTTTAATGAGCTTTTACACATTTTCTCACCAAGTTGTCCACACCTTCAACAAGTTCAAGTGGCAGTTAGTAAGGAAGTGCACTCCTATCAGTTCACTTGGAGGTGGTTCTCCTCCAAAGTACATGAAAAAAATTAGACAAAATACCCTACTTTCGTGCACTTACTTTTACTTCTAACTCTAGTGGAAAAAAAAAAGTTTCACATCAGAAATGATAGTCATTACATCATAAATAGATACGTTACACAGTCCTCATAACATCACAATTATTAGTACTACAATTGATTATAGTATAAAAGGTGGGGACTAGTAAAAATTTAAAATCAAGTGCACATTACACCACAAAACATTACTCTAAGTCATAACTGTCTGAAACTGGTTAAACTTGAAAGATCTGGGTCTCTTTCCCATTTGTAAAACAGCAAAAACTCAAGATCTGCAATAGCATAGATTTGCTAACCATTACATTATGAAAAAAGAATAAAGTCATCATCACATAATTTAATTAATACTCAAATCAAAATCAAGGGGATGGAAGTTGTACCAAATCATCGCCCTACTTCTCGACTCAACTCTGAGCACTACTCTCATTCAACCAGAAATTTAAATCCTCACAAAATGCTACCAAATAGTTGACCTGTCAGAAATACTCACATCAGTCTAGCACCACAGTTATCAGTTAATCATTACTTTTCTTCATTCCAGTATAACTACTTCTTAAAGCTCATAATTCCTCAGAACACAAACAGAAGTTTTCAGATAACCTATAGATCCAATGATGCAGCATTAAATGACTTGAACCTCATTAAAATATTGTTCTTTCTGTTACACTCTCATTTGCAGTTGCAGTGTCATAAATTGCACAATATACACTGAACACAATGTTGTCTGGTTCACAAATAGAACCTCAATATAGTTACACCATATTTTTTGTATACAGTCATCTTTTTCATGACTCAATTATGTCTGTCATCTCTAATATTTTACTTGCATATCTTACCTTGTTAGCCTGTGGAGTGCATTCTCAAAAAATATCCCTACTGCAGAGACAGGCTCCCTAACCATTAAGATGGTTGGTTGGTTGTTTGGGGAAGGAGACCAGACAGCGTGTTCATCGGTCTCATCAGATTAGGGAAGGATGGGAAAGGAAGTCGGCCGCTCCCTTTCAGAGGAACCATCCCGACATTTGCCTGGAGTGATTTAGGGAAATCACAGAAAACCTAAATCAGGATGGCCGGACGCGGGATTGAACCGTCGTTCTCCCGAATGCGAGTCCAGTGTCTAACCACTGCGCCACCTCGCTCGGTAACCATTAAGACCCTAACATTATTCATTATTTTAATATTTCATTATTACTTCATTGTCTAGTAAATAAACACCTGCCCTGCTTATTCAATGTAAAATTGATTCCACTGAAAAACACTCCACAGTAACAGATCCTTATCATAAGGCAATATTAACTCTCATTACTAATCAGACAAAATTATCTCTTAGAAAAACTACTATTTCACTGTATTCCATAAAATTGCTTAGATTCCAGCCTGAAGAGTGATATACATACAAATCTTGCTCATTCTTTCCACACATTATTTTGTGTCTACCTTCCCTCCATGACAGAAATTCTTTAACCATGGGACCAATTTACTTTCTTCAATTCTGTTATGATTCAATTACTTATAACTAACACAACATAATATAAATAGATGACACTGGAGAAACCTTTTACAAAATATTCCTGTACTAAAGTATCCTGCTGTACAAAATCACATGAAAGTCAAAGTAGAATGTTTCTGATTGACTTATAAACTACAGATAGGATAGTAGAAGAGATTAACTACGTCAGGAAACATGAAAAATCAGATACACAGCTGGGGTAAGCATTATGCCACATAAAGAATCCGACACAGAATGTTGCACCCCATACTTGTTCATAGGTCTTACTTCTTGTTCAATACACATTATAGTAAGTTCCTCCTCTCCTTTTATGGGATAAACATTGCTACCCACACAATCATTCAACCTGTCACTAGAAGTAGTAATTACACTCCAACAGGTGTCCTGCCAATTCCACAGTTAATAGTACCTCTCGTTTCACATTCTCTGATAGCTTACCAGTAGCACCAATAATTTTTATTCCAGAAACATGCATCACTACTATACCCTCTGCGATCTTAATAGATTAAAAAAATGCCTGAGAAATACCATTCAAATCACCACCACTGTCCAGTAAACACTTAACATGTATACCTTGTAAACTTGCTTTTATTACAGGGTGCCACACTTCCTTTTAACTTACCATATGATCTTCTTCATACAACAAATTCTCATTAATCTTTTCCCTGGAAAAACTATCATCCTGCTTACCAAAATAATTACCAGACACAGTCAAATGACAGATAGCATGGTTCTCTTCCTCATTACCACTCTTATAGTCTAACTCTTCATTTGGCCTAATATTGTCCTCCTTTATTCTTTCTTTGCTTAACACATTGCCATTATTATCAATAACAAATTCAAATACCTTATCTTCATCACTACTGGATTTGCCACTGCTATCATTACCACTACTGTCAGAATCAGACCCACTGTCACTTTCATTGTCCTCAAATACTTGGCTAGTTAGTTGATCCTTGTTTCAAGTATCAGACCACAAAGCAAAACAACTGAATTCCTTGCAACACACTCTGCTTCATCACCTGATTTTATTATAGTAAGTTCCTCCTCTTTTACTATTACCATTTACATTACCCTCATCTGTGATCACAGCACATTTATATAAACATGGCTCTTCATCACTACCTGCTCTAGTGTGAGCCACAACTAGAACATTATCTAGTTTAAATGGTTTGATACAGAATTAAAATCATCTCCTCCATTTCTGTTACTTGAATTTCTCCTACCTTTTCCATGCCCATTCTGGCTATCCTCCACCCAACCATTCCTTGAATTTCTACTGCAATTAGTCCTGTTCACCCTATTTACCCAAAGTTCTCTCCCTGATTGATTAGACTCATCAAAATTTCTCCTATGATCTTCCACTGAGGGCTTCACCCTCTGCACTTTCTCAACATAATTCAAGAAATCACTAATATTGCCCCTAGGGGCAGGTACAAGCAATTTTCTAACTTTCTAAGGCAACTTAGTTTCTGAACCCATAATTATTGATTCACTTCCCAGATCTTTGTCCAAATATTTCAGTTTGTTTATACAAAGCTGATAGAAATCTTTCACAGTACCCTTCATGGAGTCAAATCTCTCTCCTCCCCAAAATTCACTCAAAATTCTCTGCTGCTTCTCTTTGGACTGATATTCATCTAAAAATGCTTTCTCAAAGCTATGCCATGAGGTATACAGATACCTGAGCTGCCAATCCATAAGCATCCGCTTTCAAAAGACCTCCCGCAAATGACATTTTCTCTTTGCCATTTCATGTTTCAGGCAAGTCATTAAATTCCCTAATGAAATCCAGTGGATGCATTTCCCCATATTGTTCAAAATTATTAAATTTCTTACAACTAACAAATAAAATAATAATGTCGTGTTACGAGGGCCTCCCATTGGGTAGACCGCTCACCTGGTGCAAGTCTTTCAACTTGACGCCACTTCGGCGACTTGGGCGTCAATGGGGATGAAATGATGATGATTAGGACAACACGACACCCAGTCCCTGAGCGGAGAAAATCTCTGACCCAGCCGGGAATCGAACCCGGGCCCTTAGGATTGACAGTCTGTCGCGCTGACCACTTTTTTTAAAATTTCATTTTGTTTGCTTTTGTTCATTGCATCTGCTCAGGGTGGACGTTGTAAGACATCCGTTTAAGTTCATTATTGATTGATTAACTCAGTTTTTTTTTTTTTTATTACAGAGGGCAGCTAACCCTCTGACCAAACACGCTGAGCTACCGTGCCGGCACCAGTCAGCTACCGGGGGCGGACAAATGAAGGACTGTTTGGGACACTATATACTTTAGATTTTGTACCTCTTCCATCTTTTTCTCCATTTCAGCTAATTCTGAATCTACATTTTTATTTACTTTTACCAGTTTTTCTTCTACCACTACTGCACACTTGGTTTCTACCTCCGTTTCTAAATCATTTTTAATCTGATCAATTTGGTTCTCAAGTTTAATCCTGTTTTCAGCACAAAATTTCCTGGCAGCTTTGACTTCATCTGTACACTTTTTTTCGGAAGCCTCTACCCTCCTACTATAGTGATCACAAAGTTTCTTTCTTTCTTCTACACACTTACTACTCATTAATGTTAATTTCTCATTAGTATTCTGCTCTACTTTCTTTATCTTCTCATCACAATCTTTAACTACTGCCTCAATATTCTTATTTAATTCTGAAACATTAGAGCTGACTGCCTTAATCTCCTTTTTAATTTCTCTTTTCGATCATTATTTAAGCTAACCATGTCAGTTCTAATGCTATCAGTTATCTCACCCCCCCCCCCCCCCCCCTATAATGTTTTCTTTCATACTATTTTCCACCATACTAATGTCTTCTTTTGTACACATACTACTCAAACTACTCATAATTTGCCTTAACATTGCTTCCACTTTTCCATCTCCCATAAACTTTTGCCCTTGCTAATTTTCACTACTAGGCTCCTCCCCCTTAACCTTAATGATTTCATCCACTTCAGTACTGTTTTCGTCCATTTTGCTCACTTCACCACACAATGTAGATGACACTTTCATCATTTCATCTACAATAAGACTTTCGTCCCCATCGTTAAAAGCTACGCTCATGTCTGATTTATAGCCACTATCATTCACAGAACCAGTCTTCACATCACTTCCCTGTGGTCCATTCTCCCCTATTACACTGTCTTGTTCATTAAGGACACTCATTATGTATCACTTAATATAAAATGGCCTTTGCTATGAAATAACTTTATTCTTATTCACTTGCCTCCTCCTCCTCCTCCTGCTGCTGCTACTGCGGTTGTCATCTCGATTCATCGTCTGGACAGCTGCTGCAAGTTGTAATTTTCTTGGTGAAGCGTCTTGTTTATCCCAGTTGGCTGCACTGATTGGCTGCTCCTGTATTCAATGACTGCTTCCATAAAACCTGCTTGTTGATTGGCTGCTGCCCTACTGTGGCCACAAAACCCAAGCGCTGATTGGCTGTTGCATATCCTTCATTAAAATCACTGCAGTGTAGACCGCTCTTGAGTTCACTGTTCAAAGTTCGGGAGCCCTAGTTTGTTGTGCCCAATACAATACTCCTCACCTACAAGGGCACCATATGTGACATTCACATGCTTCATTTCTTTGTTGATGGTCCTCGGTGTCAATGTATTGTGTTGTTATACAGGCTCAAAAACAGGGGAGATAGAAGTCCAACACTGACTCCTTTACACACACACACACACACACACACACACACACACACACACACACACACACACACACACACATGACCATTCTCTCTGGCATTTGCAGCCAGACTGCGAACAGCAGGGCATTATGGGAGAGGCAACGAGGTGGGGGTAAGGAGGAGGCTGGAGGGGGGAGGGGAAGGGATAGTAGGGTAGGGGTTGAGGAGATAAAGTGCTGCTGGGACAAACAGGGATGAAGTGGAAAGTGGAACAGCTACATTCAGTCCAGCAGTTACATTGTGGGGAGGGGGGGGGGGGGGCGTAAAGGGGTGGAGGTGGCAGTAGTGGAAAACGAGAGAATTAAAAAGACAGGGTACATTGGTGGAATAGAGGGTTGTGCAGTGCTGGAATGGGAATAGGGAAGGAGCTAGATGGGTAAGGGCAATGACTAATGAAGGTTGAGGCCAGCAGGGTTATGGGAACATAGGATGTATATGGATAAGGGCAATGACTAATGAAGGTTGAGGCCAGCAGTGTTACGGGAACATAGGATGTATAGCAGGAGAGTTCCCACTTGTGCTTTTCAGAGAAGCTGATGTTGGTGGGAAGGATCCATATGGCACAGGCTGTGAAGCAGCCATTGAAATGAAGAATATCATGTTGGGTGGCGTGCTCAGTAACAGGGTGGTCCAGATAGTTTTTGGTCATAGTTTGTTGGTGGCCATTCATGCAGACAGATACCTTGTTGGTTGTCATGCCCATATAAAATGCAGCATGGTCGTTGCAGATGTTTGTAGATCACATGACTGGTTTCAGATGTAGCCCTGCTTTTAATAGGATAGGTCATGTTTGTGGCTGGACTGGAGTAGGTAATGGTGGGAGGATGTATGGAGCAGGTCTTCACCTAGATCTATTACGATGGTTGCCCAGAAAGTAAAACACTGCATTTTTTCCTCAGTCAAAACATTTCTATGAATGTGATACATTATGTATTTATTATTTGATTATTTGAAGTCACCTGAGTGAGCGTGCCAAGCTTCCATATCTTCTGATAGATAGTGTAGCTGCAGGACTGTTTCAAAATGTTGTCTGTAGGTAATGTACATTACAAGCAATGTGCCATCATTGAATTTCTCACTGCTTAAAAAGAAACTCTGGGGAATATTCACAAAGGCTTGTGCAAAGTCTATGGAGCATCTGCTGTCAACAGAAATACAGTTAGTCACTCAGCACAGACGGTGAGGTCACCAGAAGTTGGTTCGGTGGAGCTCCACAATTTGCAGTAGTCTGGGAGACCATCAACAGCTATCACACTTGACACACCTGACCTTGCCCCCATGCACTTCCTCATACTTGGGCCATTAAAGGATGCCATTCGTGGAAGATATTTTGAGGATGATGAGGAGGTGATTTACACATTGAAGCGCTGGCTCTGCCACCAGGACAAGGATTGGTACCGACAGGACTACATGCCCTTGTTTCATGCTGCAGGAAGGCCATAGAATGGGATGAAGATTATATGGAAAAATAGGGTGTGTAGATAAAACACCATTCTTTCATCTGTATAATTGTCATTATCTTCAATAAAGACTTTTTGAAGAAAAAAAATGTGCTACATTACTTTCTGGGCAACCCTTGAACAGGGATATGAGCTATGAGGCAAGGGGTTGAGAGCAGGGGTTGAGTAATGATGGATGAGGATGTTGTGTAGGATCAATGGTAATCTGCTGTCCACCAAAACCTACACAATATCCTCATCCATCACAACACAATCTCTGCTCTCAACCCCTTGCCCCATGGCTCATATCCCTGTAATACATCTAGACGCAGACCTGTCCCATACATCCTACATCCTCCCACCACCAGATACAACAGTACGGTCACAGACATCACCTATCACATCAAAGGCAGGACTAGCTGTGAAACCAGTCATAATGTGAGCTACAAGCTAAGCTGCATCCACTGTGCTGTATTCTAGGTGGACATGACAACCAACAAGCTGTCTGTTTGCATGAATGGTCACAGACAAATGATGACTAAAAACCAACTGAACCACCCTGTTGCTGAGCACACTGTCCAACACAGTGTTCTTAATTTCAATGACTGCTTCATAGCCAGTGCCATCTGGATCCTTCCACCAACACCAGCTTTTCTGAATGGCACAGGTGGGAACTCTCCATGCAATATATCTTACATTCCTGTAACTCTGCTGGCCTCAACCTTCATTAGTCATTGTCCTTACTCATATAGCTTCTTTCCTGTTCCCATTCCAGCACTACACAGCCCTCTATTCCACCAACACACCCAATCATTTTACTTCTCTCCTTTTGTGTGTGTGTGTGTGTGTGTGTGTGTGTGTGTGTGTGTGTGTGTGTGTGTGTGTGTGCCTGTTGTCTATTTTTGACAAAAGTCTTGTTGGCCAAATGCTTATTGTGTGACAATCATTTTGGTGTGCCTATCTGTGACTCAGTATCTCCACTTCACTTTATGGTGAGTAGCGACTATCCTTTTCATAACATGTATTGTTACAGATGACTTTTAGTGGCACCTCTGACACCATTGTTCATGCTGTAGTGCAGGGAGCCTCATTCTTGTTGACATTGTGATAGCTGGACTTATTTCTTGTTGCATTATTTATAATGAGTCTTCATATGCTTGGAGAATTAGAAGTTAAGCAAATCTTGTGTTTATTGTGTTAACTTGTTCGTTAATCATTTCTGCTCCCATCCAGCTTTCCTACAATGGCAGTTGCTACACCACTCTATAGCCCATCTATGCTTACAGTTGTGTATAAAGTTGTACACAGTATACTTTGTGATGAATCATTGTCCTCATGTATGGCCGTCATCTTGCTGACTTCTTCCTCTTCTGTCATCTTTTTATTCTGTTCTTTATTTTGGTTGCTTGTCTTCTGGGTGTCCAGTGTTGGCCTTGATTGTGCTCTTTATGTTCTATATACCACAGTTGCTCTCCCTAGGGTAGTTTTACTTTTCACTGTTTGTCTTTGTGCAGTGCTTAATTGATCATATCTGCTACACTGCAACCACCTGCCGCATTGCCTGCAACTGATCTAACACATTTATCTAGTTTCAGAGTCAACAAATGCCACAAATTCTTGAAGTGCTGAATCACTTCTTGATGGCACAGATGACTTCACACTAGATGGCAGCATCACCATCTACACTGCCTGCATATGTGCCACCATTTTGTGAATTTGATGGGGCAAAGGAAGACTGGTCAGAGTACCTTGCACAGTTCCATGTGCATATCACTCCTCATCACATACAAGGTACTGACAAACATTCTTATTTCTCTGCCATGGCAGGAGTGACTATTTATTGACTCTGCACCAAACTTTTTCCCACATCTGACCCTGAACTAGTACAAGATGAATATCTATTGAAAGCACTTATGAAGCATTATGAGGACAGGATTCAAGTGGCAGCTGCCCATTACAAATTCATTAGGTTGTGTAAGTAACAAGGAGAAACATGATGTTGGTGAGTGACTGAACTGCAAAGCCTTGCTAGACAGTGTAGATTCAAATGTGACTGTGGCAAGTATTACAGTGATGCCATGATGCACAGTGTTGCTGATTCTCAAATTTGGGAACAGATTCTTAAATACCTGGACCCTTCCTTGCAACAGATTCTACAAATTCTAGACTATCAGGATTCTTACAAAGTGCAGCAGACAGTTTTGACATATCAACTGTTTCTCCTCCAGATAGCCACAACAAACAGGCCTCACAGTCAGCTTGCAAATAGCAGCCCAGCTGGCCACAGCCATGGTATCCTCATGAACATGTGTCGCATCTGGCCCAAGGTGATAAGTTGTGCCCTCACTGTAATATGGCAAATGATCACCACATTTGTCCCTCATATGAAGTGACTTGCCTTTTTTACAGCAAACAGGGACATGTATAGTCTTTGCGCTTAAGAAGCATAAGGCACCCACTCCTGCTACTCCTTCACACATATCTACATCACTAACAAGGTTAGTGTGTTTTCAGAGCCCCAAAGTGTCATTTGCACAAAGCAACAGTTTAATAGCCATTCAGAAAAGGTGCCCAATCCATCCGCAGAGCTATGAGAAGAAAACAAATGTTTTATGTCTTTTACTATTGCTGGGCAGTTGGTCCATTTGCAACTTGACACTGGAGCTTCAGCAACATTGCTCAACCATAGCACTTACAAATTACTTGCCAAACCTAAGGTGCACACTGTGCCATATGCTGTTGCTGTACATTCTTGTCTTAATGTGCTTATAGTCTCCCTGAGATGGAGGTATTTTTGGTCTTGCCTCTTTTGATTTGTTTGGATTAATCATTCAGAACAAAGTGCATTATGTTTCTTCCTTTGATCCTCAGGACAGCATTGCTAAGTTAAATGCAGAATCTCAGGATTTGTTTTCTGAGGGTTTAATTTTGTTGCCCATGTCACAATGAAGGTCAATGCACAACCACATTTTGTTAGA
The DNA here is from genome assembly GCF_023864345.2 of Schistocerca serialis cubense. Taxonomy (NCBI): domain Eukaryota; kingdom Metazoa; phylum Arthropoda; class Insecta; order Orthoptera; family Acrididae; genus Schistocerca; species Schistocerca serialis. Next base: position 390,240,187 of record NC_064638.1, read on the forward strand.
GCTCATCCTGTACCTCATGTTCTTCAGGACCGAGTCACTCAGCAACTTACTGCTTTGCATGACAGTCAGTGGGCATTCCCTCTTATTATTCTGAAGGAGCCTCCTGGCAAATCATGAATCCTCAAACAGTCATTGACAGTTAAGCCTTACCATGTTCAGAAAAAAACTGATGGATAAATTGGATGCTGGTTGTTACTTTTCAAAAATTGATATGCGTAACACTTACCTCTGATTGAGTAGTCACAAGAGATCTTTGTCATTAATAGTCATCTAGGTATCTCTAAATTTTTGAGACTGCTATTTGGCAGTGCTTTTGTCCTGTGATATTTCAATGCTTTCTGGAGCAGCTGACTAGAAAAGTTCCTTTTTGCCCAAATTATTTAGATGATATTGTCATCTTAGATCCCACCCCTGAAGAACCATTAGCAATCATTGTGTTCTGTTTCAAGTGTTGTCTGCACCTGGTCTCATCAGAGACAAATGTGAGTTTTTTGCAGAGTACTTAGGACATGTCATTAATGGTCAGGGTGTTCACTCATTGAAATCACATTTGCTTGCTATCTGTGACCTTCCACCTGCACAAGAGTGTCAGTCTGCATTCCAAAAGCTGAAAGATTCCTTGCTTAGTGACTGATGCTTTGTACATTTTGATCCAGCCAAACCTGTGGTCTTGGCTCTGAATGCTTCCTCATATGGCATCAGTGCAGTTTTGTTGCATGAATTTGGTGCTGCTGACAGGCTGATTGCCTTTGGTTTGAAGTTGTTGAACAAAGCTCAGTTTAATTATTCACAAGTTGTGAAGGCAACTCTAACCATTGTTTATGGTGTCACAAAATTTCACCAGTATCTTCTTGCTTATTCTGCAGCTTTACTGTATGATTAAATGATGATGGCGTCCTCTTGGGTAAAATATTCCGGAGGTAAAATAGTCCCCCATTCGGATCTCCGGGCGGGGACTACTCAAGAGGACGTCGTTATCAGGAGAAAGAAAACTGGCGTTCTACGGATCGGAGCGTGGAATGTCAGATCCCTTAATCGGGCAGGTAGGTTAGAAAATTTAAAAAGGGAAATGGATAGGTTAAAGTTAGATATAGTGGGAATTAGTGAAGTTCGGTGGCAGGAGAAACAAGACTTTTGGTCAGGTGAATACAGGGTTATAAATACAAAATCAAATAGGGGTAATACAGGAGTAGGTTTAATAATGAATAAAAAAATAGGGGTGCGGGTTAGCTACTACAAACAGCATAGTGAACGCATTATTGTGGCCAAGATAGACACAAAGCCCATGCCTACTACAGTAGTACAAGTTTATATGCCAACTAGCTCTGCAGATGATGAAGAAATTGATGAAATGTATGACGAGATAAAAGAAATTATTCAGGTAGTGAAGAGAGACGAAAATTTAATAGTCATGGGTGACTGGAATTCGTCCGTAGGAAAAGGGAGAGAAGGAAACATAGTAGGAGAATATGGATTGGGGGGAAGAAATGAAAGAGGAAGCCGCCTTGTAGAATTCTGCACAGAGCATGACTTAATCATAGCTAACACTTGGTTCAAGAATCATAAAAGAAGGTTGTATACCTGGAAGAATCCTGGAGATACTAAAAGGTATCAGATAGATTATATAATGGTAAGACAGAGATTTAGGAACCAGGTTTTAAATTGTAAGACATTTGCAGGGGCAGATGTGGATTCTGACCACAATCTATTGGTTATGAACTGCAGATTGAAACTGAAGAAACTGCAAAAAGGTGGGAATTTAAGGAGTTGGGACCTGGATAAACTGAAAGAACCAGAGGTTGTAGAGAGTTTCAGGGAGAGCATAAGGGAACAATTGACAGGAATGGGGGAAAGAAATACAGTAGAAGAAGAATGGGTAGCTCTGAGGGATGAAGTAGTGAAGGCAGCAGACGATCAAGTAGGTAAAAAGACGAGGGCTAATAGAAATCCTTGGGTAACAGAAGAAATATTGAATTTAATTGATGAAAGGAGAAAATATAAAAATGCAGTAAATGAAGCAGGCAAAAAGGAATACAAACATCTCAAAAATGAGATCGACAGGAAGTGCAAAATGGCTAAGCAGGGATGGCTAGGGGACAAATGTAAGGATGTAGAGGCTTGTCTCACTAGGGGTAAGATAGATACTGCCTACAGGAAAATTAAAGAGACATGGAGAGAAGAGAACGACTTGTATGAATATCAAGAACTCTCATGGAAACCCAGTTCTAAGCAAAGAAGGGAAGGCAGAAAGGTGGAAGGAATATATAGAGGGTTTATACAAGGGCGATGTGCTTGAGGACAATATTATGGAAATGGAAGAGGATGTAGATGAAGACAAAATGGGAGATAAGATACTGCGTGAAGAGTTTGACAGAGCACTGAAAGACCTGAGTCGAAAAAAGGCCCCGGGAGTAGGCAACATTCCATTAGAACTACTGATGGCCTTGGGAGAGCCAGTCATGACAAAACTCTACCATCTGGTGAGCGAGATGTATGAGACAGGCGAAATACCCTCAGACTTCAAGAAGAATATAATAATTCCAATCCCAAAGAAAGCAGGTGTTGACAGATGTGAAAATTACTGAACTATCACTTTAATAAGTCACAGCTGCAAAATACTAACGCGAATTCTTTACAGATGAACGGAAAAACTTTGTAGAAGCGGACCTCGGGGAAGATCAGTTTGGATTCCGCAGAAGTGTTGGAACACGTGAGGCAATACTAACCTTACGACTTATATTGGAAGAAAGGTTAAGGAAAGGCAAACCTTCGTGTCTAGCATTTGTAGACTTAGAGAAAGCTTTTGACAATGTTAACTGGAATACTCTCTTTCAAATTCTGAAGGTGGTAGGGGTAAAATACAGGGAGCGAAAGGCTATTTACAATTTGTACAGAAACCAGATGGCAGTTATAAGAGTCGAGGGGCATGAAAGGGAAGCAGTAGTTGGGAAAGGAGTGAGACAGGGTTGTAGCCTCTCCCCGATGTTATTCAATCTGTATATTGAGCAAGCAGTAAAGGAAGCAAAAGAAAAATTCGGAGTAGGTATTAAAATTCATGGAGAAGCAGTAAAAACTTTGAGGTTTGCCGATGACATTGTAATTCTGTCAGAGACAGCAAAGGACTTGGAAGAGCAGTTGAACGGAATGGACAGTGTCTTGAAAGGAGGATATAAGATGAACATCAACAAAAGCAAAATGAGGATAATGGAGTGTAGTCAAATTAAATCGGGTGATGCTGAGGGAATTAGATTAGGAAATGAGACACTTAAAGTAGTAAAGGAGTTTTGCTATTTAGGGAGTAAAATAACTGATGATGGTCGAAGTAGAGAGGATATAAAATGTAGACTGGCAATGGCAAGGAAAGCGTTTCTGAAGAAGAGAAATTTGTTAACGTCGAGTATAGACTTAAGTGTCAGGAAGTCGTTTCTGAAAGTATTTGTATGGAGTGTAGCCATGTATGGAAGTGAAACATGGACGATAACTAGTTTGGACAAGAAGAGAATAGAAGCTTTCGAAATGTGGTGCTACAGAAGAATGCTGAAGATTAGATGGGTAGATCACATAACTAATGAGGAGGTGTTGAATAGGATTGGGGAGAAGAGAAGTTTGTGGCACAACTTGACTAGAAGAAGGGATCGGTTGGTAGGACATGTTTTGAGGCATCAAGGGATCACAAATTTAGCATTGGAGGGCAGCGTGGAGGGTAAAAATCGTAGAGGGAGACCAAGAGATGAATACACTAAGCAGATTCAGAAGGATGTAGGTTGCAGTAGGTACTGGGAGATGAAGAAGCTTGCACAGGATAGAGTAGCATGGAGAGCTGCATCAAACCTGCCTCAGGGCTGAAGACCACAACAACAACAACAACAACATCTTCTTGGCAGAAAATTTTACTTAGTGACTGACCATAAACCTCTACAAATTTTGTTTAGCCCTTCTCAGTCAATCCCAACTCACATAGCACAGAAGCTGCAACAGTGGGCTCTTCTTTTTTCAAATTACCAATGTAAGATTTTGTATCAATCCACTTCCAAGCAAGCCAATGCAGATGCTCTTTCTCACCTCCCTGCTGGCCCAGATTCCACATTCAATGAGTTTTATGCTTCATGTTGCTACACTGATACACAAGACACAATTGCTTTGTGTAGCTTTGCACTCAATTACCTGAAAATTGCCCAGGCCACAGCAGCCATCCTGATTTGTAGATTCTGTTGCATATTACATCCACACTGGTTGGCCATGTTCAGCCAGACGGATTTGTAGGTCTGTGGTTTGCTGATATTTTGCTCGGCACGCCTGTGAAGTTCACCAAGATGTCATTTTGCTTTGCACTGATAATGACCAGTCATGTGTTGTGGTCTCCCAGGCTCTCCAACCTAATGATCTGCATTTGTTACACCAAGGTCACTGGGGCATTGTTCGCACCAAGCAGCTGATGCAACATCATTGCAGTTGGCATTGTCTGGATGCACAAATTGAAAAGTCGACTTCTCAGTGCCAAGCCTGTGCTGAACTTCAGTCAGCTCCACCTCAGCAGTTCTCTGAATGACCCAAACCTCAAGCATCTTGGCAACATTTGCACTTGGATTTCATGGGTCCTTACTGGAATACATGCAGCTTCATCATTCTTGATGCTTTCAGCAAATTTGCCTTTGTGGTCCGTATTCACTCTAAGGTGGCTTGTTCCGCAGGCCTTGCCATCAATCTCTTGCCTCCAGGGATTGCTTGAAGTGAGTGTGACTCACAATGGACCTCAATTTGCTGCTATCGAGTTTGAACAATTTTGCACCACCTCTGGCTCAACCACATCACGAGTGCACCATTCCACCCACAATCCAATGGAAAGCTGAATGCTTTGTATAAACACTTAAGCAACAGATGGACAAACTTCATGCTTCCCAAACATAGGATATAGCTCTGGTGCTCTTCTTGTCTTCTTCCCACTCCCAGCCACATGACAGACCATTGCTGTTGGAGTTCTTACTCAGACAATGCCACCACACCTTTCCTCACTTTCTGTGCCACTATGGCAGGTGGTGCCCACCACCCAGACAGGCAAAAAGCATCACAGTACTGATCTGGTCTTTTACAGATTGTATGGTGGATGGAGGCAGTGGGAGCAAGGTGCCGTTATACATTTTCTTGGATATTCTATATTTCTCTTGCAGGGACTGAGACGTTTGCTGAGATGCCACCAAAATCAAATTCATCCATGTGAACTGTGTGATCCTGCCACAGGCTATGTGATTTCAGATTATGTACCTGCCTGGATGCAGCAGCCATTGCTGCATCTGACTCCTGTGGGCCCCGCACTGTCAGCACTGGTCTCGGAGCCAATGGGAGTCGACACCCTTTCACATTTGTCTCTGTCTCAACAGCCACTGTCATCTCGGGTGAGTTTTACTTTCTGGTGGCTGTCCTACATGCAGTCATTGAGATGCCTGTGTGTTCATTTGCTGCTCTGCCTCTGGATATTGGCTTGTCCCCTCAGTCCAGTTTTTTGACTGGTGATATTCTGAGGCACAGATGGGAGATCAGCACTGATCTTAGTTTTGGCTCCTGTCTTCACATTGCCACCAGCATCCAGCCCTCCCTAGCATCATTATTCACCCATTTACACTACACAGCAAAGGTGTATAGATATGATGACAGGGGGCGGGGGACAAGAAATGTGGTATTAGATGCCGATAACATCCCATGGGCATCTTTAAGTTGGCAATAGAATTGCAAGTTTCCATCAGATGCTCACAGCAGTCGCCCATTGAGCCATGCCTCCAGCGGCTTGGACTACAGGTACCCTCTGCTACTGGAGTATAGGATGGCCAGTTGCAATCACTCAACCCATTTGCGTGTGGGGCCTCTCGCTACATGATGCTACACGGCTCTGATGCCAACATTCATGCTGTAGTGCAGGGAGGCTCTTCCATGTTGACAGTGTGATAGATGCGCTTAATTTTTGTTGCATTATTTGTAGAGAGACTTCATGCACTTGGAGAAATACAAGTTAAGCAAATCTTTTGTTTGTTGTGTTAACTTTTTCACTAATCAATTCTGCTCCTGTCCAGCTTTCCTACAATGACAATTGCTGCACCGCTTTTGTAGCCACCTCTCCTTCCTGTTGTATATGAAGCCATCCACAACAGGTAGCAAGTAATACTTGTAATCAAAGTATTAAAATCAATGTTCACCTTACATGTACAAATTAAGTAACATATATACAGCTATAATCTGTCCCTAAGACTTATCTTAGAAGATAGATTACCATAAGGAAAGGCAAACATACATTTCTAGCATTTGTAGACTTGGAGAAAGCTTTTGACAATGTTGACTGGAATACTCTCTTTCAAATTCTGAAGATGGCAGGGGTCAAATACAGGGAGTGAAAGGCTGTTTACAATTTTTACAGAAATCAGATGGCAGTTATAAGAGTCGAGGGGCATGAAAGGAAAGCAGTGGTTGGGAAGGGAGTGAGACAGGGTTGTAGCCTATCCCCAATATTATTCGATCTGTATATTGAGCAAACAGTAAAGAAAACAAAAGAAAAATTTGGAATAGGAATTAAAAGCCATGGAGAAGAAATAAAAACTTTGAGGTTTTCTGATGACATTGTAAATCTGTAAGAGACAGCAAAGGACCTGAAAGAGCAGTTGAATGGAATGGACAGTGTTTTGAAAGGAGGATATAAGATTAACGTAAACAAAAGCAAAACAAGGATAATGGAATGCAGTCAAATTAAATCACATGATGTTGCGGGAATTAGATTAGGAAATGAGACACTTAAAGTAGTAGATGAGTTTTGCTATTTGGGGAGCAAAATAAGTGATGATGGTCGAAGTAGAGAGGATATAAAATGTAGACTGGCGATGGCAAGGAAAGCGTTTCTGAAGAAGAGAAATTTGTTAACATCGAGTATTGATTTAAGTGTCAGGAAGTCGTTTCTGAAAGTATTTGTATGGAGCGTAGCCATGTATGGAAGTGAAACATGGACGATTACTAGTTTGTACAAGAAGAGAATAGAAGCTTTCGAAATGTGGTGCTACAGAAGAATGCTGAAGATTAGATGGGTAGATCACATAACTAATGAGGAAGTATTGAATAGGATTGGGGAGAAGAGAAGTTTGTGGCACAATTTGACCAGAAGAAGGGATCGGTTGGTAGGACATGTTTTGAGGCATGAAGGGATCACAAATTTAGTATTGGAGGGCAGCGTGGAGGGTAAAAATCGTAGAGGGAGACCAAGAGATGAATACACTAATCAGATTCAGAAGGATGTAGGTTGCAGTAGGTACTGGGAGATGAAGAAGCTTGCACAGGATAGAGTAGCATGGAGAGCAGCATCAAACCAATCTCTGGACTGAAGACCACAACAACAACAATCTCAAATATTAATATGAACATTGTCCGTATCGTGGAATTCTTTTCTACTGTAACATAGATCTTTTTGTTAGCCAGTCATCTAATTTTATTTTGAATCTTTTAAAGGGCAAGGACCAAGCAGTGAGAGCAAACATGCAATAATTTTGAGGACATTCACTTTATAGAAGTTTCCTGTAATTGCTAGACTATGTCTTTGGAATGTAAATATTTGCCTTATTTCTAGTGTCATGTTTGTGAATTGTTTCCCGGATAACACCTTCTTTAATACTATTCCTGACTAAGTATGCTGATGCAGATACGCAAAGTCACAGCTGTTAGTATCCTAAGCCTGGTGAAAAGAGGGTGACAGTGCTCTATAGGGCAAGTCTTGCCTATTACATGGACTTTCTTTAACTTTTTTAAAAAATGTTACTGATATGCGGAGAATGTCCCCATGCAAGTAGGCCATACAGTATATGTGATAAAAGACTAAATATGTCATATGGGGATAATTATTATTGATGATATCTCTCAGTTTCCACATGAGGTAGAACATTCCTGAAATCTTTTAACAGACTTTGTTGATATGCTCTTTCCAATTAAGTTTGGTGGGTAGAAGAAGGTATTTTTTTGTGGGGGTTGGGCTGATATTTCTCAGGCTCTTGAGATAAGAGACCTATCTATTATGAGGTAGAATGAAAGCAAATAAATTACAAATATGCACTGATCAGCCAGAATATAATGACCACCAACCTACTGTTGATATAAACTGATCCAGGTGATAGTAGTGCTACCTGGCGAGGGATGACTGCTAGGCAGACAATGCACGATGCATGTACTATCTGTGAGCATGCTGTCTCTGTGTAGAGTGGGAAGACACATGATCTGTCCGAGTTTGATCAGGGCAGATTGTGATGACGTGGAAGCTCAGCATGAGCATTTTGGAAACTGCACAACTTGTCAGGTGTTCAGGAAGTGCTGTGGTGAGTCTTCAACACGTGATGAAACCAAGATGAAACCATGTCCAGACATCGTGCAGTTGGACAGCCATCCTCCATTACAGATGTCAGATGTTGTATACTAGGCAGACTGGTAAAACAGGATAGTCAGTGAACTGTGGTGGAACTAACATCAACTTTAACGCTGGGCAGAGCACAAGTGTACCTGAACACACAGTGCACCAAACACTCCTAACAATGGGTCTTCACAACCGACGACCCATGCATGTGCCAATGATAACAATGCAGCATCAGCAACTACGACCGAAATGGGCATGTGGTCATCATCACTGGATGTTGGTGTAGTGGCAGAGCATTGTATGGTCTGATGAATCCTCAAACCTCCTGCATCATATCAATGGAGGGGCGAATCCAATGTCTTCCAGAGGAACAGCTCCTTGACACCTATGCTGTGGGATGGAGACAAGCAGGCGGGGTCTCCATTATGCTCTAGGAACATTCAAGTGGGTACCCATGGGTCCAGTAGAGATTGTTCAAGGCAACATGATGGCCAAGGAGTATCATACTCTGGTTTCTGACTGTGTACACCCCTTCACAATGATCATGTTTCCCTGTTGGCAGTGGTATTTTTCAACAAGATAATACACCATGTCACAAGACCATGAGTGTGGTGGAGCAATTTTGAGGAACACAGTGGTAAGTTACAATTGATTGCTGGTCCTCCAGCTTGCCAGATATGAACCCAAATGAACACATTTGATTTGATTGAATGTGGCATCGGAGCTCATTGTCCCCTTCCTTGGAATATATGGGAATTAGGTGGTATGTATGTGTGCAGATGTGGTGTTAACACCCTACACCAACCTACCAAGTCCTCATTGCTTCCATGCCATGACTGTATTTCATTCTGTGCAAAATAATGAATTTTCTCATTGTTTACATTTATGAGTCTACGCTGTTTGCAAAACCCCCTCCATAAGAAATGTGATAGAAGCAATGTCAGTAATCACCAAGGTAGTTTACTATTGATGTCATTTCTCAAATTTTTTTAGAATGTGATTTACCCCAGAATAACGTCCTTAGTATATGATTCTTTGGTCTTCAGAAGAGTTTCTAAGCATTGAATGTCATTTACTTGTTCACTCACCAAATTTTACAAGCATTAAATAACAAAATAAATAATGGTTGGTATTTTCCATAATTATTTACGGCATTTGACTTCATGAATCACAATATTCTCCTAGGGAACTAAGGTTTTATTGAAGTGATGGTATAGGTAAACAGTGGTTGTCATACCTAACCAAAAGAATGCAGAAAGTTGTACTTATTTATTCAACCAATGTAAGCAGGAGAAATTCTTCTGACTGGAGAAAAATCAATCTTAGTTCCAATATCGTTTCTCATACATTTAAACAATCTTCAGTATAATATACAAGAAGCAAAATTAGATGCAGCATGTTCAGTCCTGCACATCTAGAGGTGCAACATCACTGATAAATATAAAACATTGTGAGTAAATAATAACTAGGTAAGAAACTTCATAATTTTAGGTATATTGATAAGAATATAAACAGGAAAAAATGCATTTGTGAACTCCTATTACATCTGTGCAGCCACCTGTGCACTTGTCATAATAAATAAAAAGAATAACCTTATGACCACAGTTATGATTTTCAGGTGTTGCCCTTTTTCTTAGAGAAAATTAAAGCTCTTTGGAAGAATACCATGGTGTCCATTTCGCCTCTTGTTGCAAAAAGACACTGTTTTCATGCTCCCCTTTCCCTTTTTTGGATCTTTATTCCTTTTTTCCTCCAACCACGCCAATAATCTTTCTTTTTCCCTTTTTTATTTTACTGTAGCTTTTCACTAATCATCTTGAGTGCATTTTATTACTTGCAAAATTAAAGGCTTACTTGATTAATTCTATTTTGATTTTGAGTCAATATAAAATATTTAACCTTCAATTAAAATCTCCTCCGCTTGCAATGAACATGCTAATAGAAAGTCCACTTGTTTCAGCAAATGTGGGACTGAAAGTACATCTGCAACAATGGAAAATAATTGTGTGTATGACAAATCCTCTTTCTCTCATTTTACCACTATAAATAGTCTGCAACAATGCAAATGACAATGAGTGTATTATGTTCTATGCTTTTAATTTCACCAGAATCAGTATCCTGCTGTTTGTGACTGTAAGTTTGTTATCAAACAAGTGTACGTATAGATTTCTCCATGCTGAATGCATCCAGTGCCCAAGTTTTTGTCCTGGCTTTGGAATTCAAAGAAGATTCCACAGAAACTAATGGAACTGTTAAACAATTCAGGAATTTTGTTATATGAAAAACACAAGTGAGATCACATCCAGACAATACATTTAAAGCTCTAAACACCAAAGGAACAATACTCTTCAAACAAACAAACCACAGCAATCTCTGTTATGAAAATAATTTAACAGTTTTCTTCAAAGAACCAAAATTTGTTGGAATTCTACATTGATTTGAATGCAGCTCTTACACAAGCAGGAATTCCAGTCAACAACATGAACCATTCAACCTTCATGGAATTTCTTCAAAAATACAAAGCAATGTCAACGTCCAATGCGAATACTTTATGAAAAAACTACATGAAGACCTTTTACCAAAATACTACACAAAGAATCAAGTAGAAAGTGTCTGACTGCAATGTGGGAATCATTCTGGATAAAACCATAGACTGAAAGGAATTATATGTTTAGACTTTTTAGTTTTTCCATTATCCATGTGATACTATGATTGTAAACTAGTTCAGATCATCACTAGTACCATATTGCTGAAAAATACCTTCCTCTTGCATGGATAGATAGCTTTAGTAGGGTGGGCCACATTGCATAAATCTTTACATTGCTGATCCTGGGTGAGCAACTTATGAAGTGATAATTATTGCTCATCACAGGAAAATTGGAGAAACAATGTTGCCTGAAGGCAAAGCTGGCTGTGCAGATGAAAGCTACTCTTCTCTCACAACTAGGTTTTCACTGGATGTGTGTGATGGCCCTTCTATTGCACATAACACAACACACTCAAAAATGGAATTTAGTGTCATGAGAACTTTTCTACTCAGGCTCTCCACTATGGATTACTCATTCAGGATCAATAGTATTAAGCTTCCTGCATTTTGGCCCACTAAACTGAAGTTGTGGTTAATACAAGTGTAAGACATCTTTCACAAAACATGGTATTAGTGATGATTTTGACAAGTTTACACTGATAGTGTAATAGTTGGACTTACATGTGACAGAGAAAATTTACCAAGCACAACAACACCAATGCTACACCATACTGAAAGAGGCCTCATTGTAGCACTATGTTCTGTCACCAGAATCGCTTGCTCAAAGTTATAGTGGGCAAAAAATATGCAGACAAGTCCCCCTCGCAAATATTGCAGTTGTTACAAGACCTTTCATCAGAACAGAACTGTTGTCTGAGCAGTCTTCATGTATCTTCTGGCTACACAGGTTGCTGACCAATGTTAGAGCAATTATTTCTTCTTCTTTTGAACTGCCACTAACTGATTTGGCATGTAAAGCAGGCACAATTGTGGTTGCATTAAGTGATGGAAGTGTGTATACATCAGTTACAGAGCTGCTCAACAAATTGCTAAGCAGCTCGTGTTGAATTCACAGGCAGTCTGGAAAAACAGCTAAACAATATCAAGGCTATGCAAGTGCCCCAACTTGAATGATGATTGCTAGAGAGTGTACAAATTTGTTGAGATAATCACAAGTGCCACACAAGCTGCACAAATACTATGGTCTCATTGGTAAACCATTTGTTTCACCTTTTTGTGCAAGATCTATGGTCATTGATGCTGGGTCTGAAATTAGTGTGTACCCAGCAGAAATTTCAAAAAAATTCTACTTATGGAGAGAAGAAGTTTACACTGCATTTGGACAATGGATTCTGCCCTAGGTGTATTTTCTTGGTGGCTGAGGATGGATGGTCCTGTGATTGGCTCCGATTTCCTTTAACATTATCAGCTAATGCCTGATTTCATAAATTGCCATTTACTTCAAGTGACCTCTGTAGCATCCTCTCCTCATTTATTCTATGAGCTGTGTTATGTGATGCAGAATGGGGCCATAATGGATTTAACAAAGATGTCCAGGCATCTTGTGGCAAACATGCTGGCTTGTCAAGACTCACTCCGGCACCTGACTCAATGCAGAATTCACATGCATCCATTATGTGAAAGGAATTCAGTATCCCATATGTTTGAACATGCCTCACTTGAATCTTAACAAGATGAGCTTTTGAATTGGAGGATCATGTACCATTCATAATGATTTGTGATGATGTACAGAGAGAAAAAGAATAATTATGCAAGGAAAATGTGTCTTTTTGATCGTGGTTGTGTGCTTACTGAAGGAATTTGAATGTACTATTTGGGGGTTGCAAAATCTGTGCCACAAAAATGGTCTGCAGGAGCTGCAAAATAGGCATCTGAATGTGCAGTCTACTAAGGTCACTTCAGCATTTGATGAACACCTTTTTCTAGAGCTGCTTCAAGAATTCCCTGTGCTCACTGACTTTGTTGTGGTGGGTAAAAGATGCCATCAGCCTAAACAACATCACATTTGGACTACACCAGGACAATCAGTTGTGGTACAACCTTACTGGCTGCCACTGGACAAGCTTCTTCCTGTGCAAGCAGACTTTGACGAAATGCTGGTAGAAGATACTATAGCTACATCCATAGATATATGCCCCTAGATGTGGTATGAAAAAAAGAATAGCTCTTAGAGGTTATATAGAGATTATAGGGCTTTAAATGTCTGTGGCATCCCTGATAGATATTTGAAACTTAATATAGCACATTTCAGCAGTAATGTGGCAAGTACCTATTTGTTCAATGTAACTGACTGTGCAAAGGCATTTTCACAAATTACAATGGCTACAGTGGAGAGTTTATAAGACAGCTGCCATGACACACTTCAGTTTCTTTGAGTTTTAATTTGTACTCTTTGGACTAACAAATGCAGTGCAAACATGGCTGTCCTTAATGCACAAAATGCCCAGAGGATTACAGTTTATTTTCTGTTACATGGATGACATTTTACTTTTCTCTGAGACAAGACAGCAACATACAGAAAATTTGTGAATGCTATTTCAATGCTTGGAGTAATACCTCTCTTTAAGTAACAGAGGGAAATGTGTTACAGTAAAAAAAAAAAAAAAGAGCGCATTTTTTCAAGATATGGTCCCTCCAATGCAGGAAGTTCCTGGGTGGAGGCTATTTAGCAGATGCCATTTGCCTCCTACACTCAAGTGACTATGAACATTCATAGGGAATAGGAAACTGCTATTGACAGCATTTGCCTTGTTTGGCTATGGTACAGAGCTGCTCAACAAATTGCTAAACAGACAAAACACATCTGGAAGTAGGAAAGTACCACAGACCCCAGAAGTTGAGGCTGCCTTTCATGACTTAAATATGGCACTGTCTAAATCTATTCTGCTGTAGATGCTCCCCTAGCACTGAAAGTTATCTAGCCAGTAATATATGACCAGCAGATGGCAACTGCTTGTGTTATTCTCAAAAAATCTATGTGAGCAGCAACATATGTGGAGCAAAATTAACAGATAGCTACTCACCACCTACCTGGCTGTCAAGCATTTTTGACCTTCCATCGAAGATCAGCAATTCACAATACTCACGTATTGTAAACCACTGACAACAATTTTAAGCAAATGACAGACCTCTATTCACCTGCTAATGCTGACAGACTAAGTTTACAACTGATATACAACATATATCAGCCAGAGACATTGATGTAGTAGACTGCCTTTCTCACAACTGTGTTAGTTTGAATGTTATTAAATGGGATGATGTGGCCACAGAACAGGAGGGTAATGCTTTCCTCCAATGTGTCCTCAAAAATCATGGACCAATAGCTTTACAATTTGGGCATGTGACATTTCAGGGCATATGACAGGGACTTTAGTGTGACATAACTGGAGGAAGTCAGTGGTCATTCACCCCTGAAATTTGGTGGCAAACAATTTTTGTATTTGCCACAACCTCACTTATCCCAGTATCAGATCAACTGCCAAACTGGTAACTAAAAAACCAGTTTCGCCAGGAATATAGAGAGAGAGTGTCATGCTTTGGCACTTGTGTGCAGGAGTTGCCTTGCCACCACAGCAAAGTAGAGTCAGGCACATGTTCATGCCACTCAATTATTTTCACATGCCGACAGCAAGATTTGCCCACATTCACATAGACATTGTAGGACCACTGTCTTATTCTAATGGATACTGCTGCCTTTTAACAATCATTGATAATTCTATGAGTTGGCTAGAAGTGGTATCTATTTCCAATATTTCTGTTGGTTTGGTGGCCAGGGCATTAGTGCAGTCAAGGTTTGTGAGATTTGGTATACAACAAACACTTATGGCTGACAGAAGGCAACAGTTTGATGGGCAGTCGTTCTAGGATTGATCTGGCTCTGTGAGGGCACACACATTCAGTCAACTGGCAACCATGTTGCTAGCAATGGTATGGTAGAGTGGAAGCATCACACTTTAGAGGCAGCCTTAAGATGTCATAAGTTGTCACGGTTTGATTCATTGCTGGTAGCACTACTGGGATTACACACAGCAATTAAAGAATGTATAAACCGTTCACCCATGCAGATAGTGTATGAAGAGCAGCTACGGCTGCCTGGTGACTTCATCATGCCTGTGTTACTCCATTCATTGTCATCAGAGGTTTCTACAAATTTTCTACAACTGTCTTCACACATGCGACATGTCTGGCCACTCAATATCCAGTTAGACATGGTGAATGGAAAATTTTCATCCTTAAAGACTTGCAAAGTTGCCAGTTTGTGTGGCTCAAAGACGATTCCATCTGGCCTCCACTCTTGTCTCCTACTCCGCGTCCTTTAAGGTCATTTCTAGGAAAGAAAACATGTTCGTCATTTACAAGAGTGGCAAGCAGAACACTGTATTGATTGAATGTCTGAAGTCTGCATACATAGGTGATGGAGCACTCCTCACTTTCAGCACTCCAAAATCTCAGCTTTCACAGGCACTAGGACCAACAGCAGATGCCTCTAAGCTTCCACAGAAGGCCAACCCTACACCAGTTTTTATGTGCTCTGGCAGGCTAGTGAGGCGCTTGTTCCAGCAGGAAAGGTGCTCCTGGTTTTGGCATCTCATCAAGATGCTAACCCAACTCGGTAGATTGAGCAGCATAGCCAATGGCCAGCTGCTTTCTCACTCCACGTAAGAACACATGTGGAGGTGACAGTGGGTGATTGTGAACAGGATTTGTCACCACAGTCTTTGTGCACTGTTGATACAAGTTCCGGAAAAAAGGGCCCAGGTGTGTTTTGCCAATGTGGCCAGCTACAACACTGCTGATCACCTCTCCCCAAAAAAGTTCTTTGGGATGAAAAGAAGAAAGTTAAGTACAAATCATTTCAGCTTGTAACTTTGGCATGACAGAGACTTCAACTGTTTGGGAAAGGGGGGTGCTGATGTAATGACACCGATAGGTGTCATGTCATCATCAGTGTGAGCGTGAACATTATTGCAGACTCAACTGCTATCTTATCCATATTGTTGTCTATGGCGCATGTGACAGATGATGGTATCGTAGTAGTGAGTATGTATACTTGAATGCAATAATTTAGTGTTTTGTATTATTCACTGGGATCCACATTATATTAGGGTGAAGTAATAACAATCCCAATAGTTTCTGGCCATTATTGATGTATCAATGATGACTGCTTTGTTAATATCCTGAAGGTACAAGAAATTATCACTGGGACCTCATAGAACAAAACTTCATTTGCATCCGCCAAAGGAATGAGGTAGCACATAAGTAGTAGAGAATATAGATTAGATAAACACACAATCTCACATAGATAAATGTACCTACAAGAAGAATGTAACTTTTACTCATCATAACTACAAGAGAACAATCATTGGTTAAAAAATAACACCAGAACTATTAGTTCTCAAAACAATATGTAAGCTCTGTGGCAGCGGTGAAATATTCAATGTTGCTTGCAGCGCCCCTGGTGGCTAGCATGGAAAGCCAACTGACAGCAGTGATGCAAACAACACCATGCTCACACAGAACACATGCGACACTTCACTGCACTGACGGAAAGTGAACTTTGTCTCTACAGCTGCCCCTTTGGTGGAAGTGGAGCGCTGTCCAAGTAACATGCAGAGAAGCACACATGCCGTCTCAGTCTCATTGTGCAAGGTGATGGTGGTACTGCATCAGTAGGAGGTGGTTCTGTGACCATCAGAGGTAGTTCTGGAACAGCCAGAGGTGGTTCTGCAGCAAGGTAGGTGCTGCTGGTGCTTGAGCAGGAAGCTGTAGTCATGAATGGTTGTAAGCAGGATCCTTGTGCGGAATGTAAACTGGTTTCACTCTATCAATTGAGACTGTAGACAATTTTCCATTTAGCAGTATTTCGAAGGCGTGTTCTCCTCACTGCAACACCTTGTGCAGGTCAGTGTATGGCTGTTGCATCCCAGGTCTGATGACGCCTGTTTGGAGCCTGACTCGAGTGCAGGACGCTAAATCATGACGAATGAAGGTAGCAGGAATGCCATGTCTCGAATCTTGGAGAGAGCAAAGGGGAGCAACATGTTCCCTGAGCTTAACTATAAAGTAGTTGTGATCCTGACCAAGTGTCTGTGGCAGTGGTACTTTGATGAATTCTTCAGGAAAGCGCAGCATTTCACCGTAGACTAGCTCTGTGACTGAAGCATCTAAGTTGGATTTGTACACCATCCGGAGACCCAGTAAAATCATCGGTAATGCAGTAGTCCAGTCTGATCCCTGGCACATGATTGCTACCTTGAGTGTGTGATGCCAGTACTTGACTAAACCATTACCTGCCAGATGGTAACTCGTAGCCTGGCAATGCACTGTGCCAAAGGACTTGGCTGATTGAGAGAATAGTTCAGACTTGAACTGGTGCTGTGATCTGTTCTCACATGTAGTGGGCAGCCAAAGCAAGAAACCGAACTTGAGGTAAACGTGAAAGCTATTGCTGGTGATAGGCTCAGATGTGTCACTGCCAATGTACTAGTCAGAACTGGTTTGTGTTCGACACCGCTGGCACACTGCTGCATGCTGCTACTGACGTACTAATTGCAGCCTGGCCTGTAGCATGCAATATGCAGTCTGCCAAATCAGCCACTGAGCCCAAGGGCCTATCAGTCTGTGAAGTTATAATGGCTTGTATGTGTGATGGCAGATGGCAACTGCACAACATATGCCTCAGGCTACGAGGCAGAGTACTGATGTCTACCTTGCTGCACAAGTGCCATAAAAACTGTGATGGTTTGCAGTCTCGCATGTCTTCTTGAGTTAATACCTGTCATATACGCTCCTCCTCTGATGCAGAAACTCATCATATCAACTCTGCCATCACTCTCTCATATATGTTGACTGCCGGCGTTGTGGTAATTACATCTTGTACTTCCATGGCATAATGATGGTCTAATTGACTGACAACCCGAGCAAATTTTAAGGAGTCCATAGTAATATTGCCACAGAGGAAGCTGGCTTTGACTTGCACAAACCAAAGCACCAGATTATGCAGCCAGAATGGGGGTAAGCGCACTACAAGCCTCAATACTGTCAGACTTATTTCTTCTGATGATTCTGTCGTATCGTATCCAGTGTAATTGCACCTCTTGGCATTCTTCTGGCTTCAAATCACACTGGGGTCATCACTTTGGTCGTTACTGATGTATCAATGATGACTAGTTTGTTAATAGCTTGAAGACACAAGAAATTATCTCTGGGACTTGTGGAACAAAACTTTATTTGTGTCTGCCGAAGGAAAGAGGCGTTGCACAAGAATTAATGAATACAGATCAGATAAATACACAGCTTTACATAGATAAATGTATCCCTGGGAAGAATGTTACTTTTACTCATCGTAACTACAACTGACTAGAAAATTACACCAGAATGACACGGAAAGCTAACTGACAGCCATGATGTAAACAAAACCATGCTTGCACACAACACATGCTACACTTCACTGCACTGATGGAAAGTGAACTTTGTCACTATAGTTTATAATATACTATATAGATGTTTGTTGCATTATAACAAACACTGCATTCTCTGGATTCATGATAGCTTGTATGTTTTACAGAATTGTATTTTTCTTTGATATTATGAACATTTTATTTAACTCTTTAGTTGCTGCAGACCTGATTACTGCATTCTGTGATGAGTGTGGTTTTGTTGTGGCCATACTGCATGCTTAATGCTGCTACTTTTGTTGATAAATGGCATTCCAGCTGCTATGAGCAACTTACCATCCAATTTTAAGAAAACTACTCGATCAAAAAAATTGATTTTTGTGCATCTTACACTCTGATATCTTCATTCAATAAAAGAGTAAATTTCTTTTTATTGTTCATCACAGTTACTGTGCTGCATCAAATTAAGTAAAACATTGCATGAAATTTTAAAGAGTTTGTAGAGGTAAAAATGCATTATATAAACTTGGCTCATGGTTGATCTCAGCTCATACTTTGTCATGTATGTAATGTTGATAAGATACCAAAATTTTATTTAAAACTGAGAGCAGAATAATATCTCATTTGGTTCTGTATTTATTGATTTTTATGTCCAGCACATGGTCATGTGAAATTCGCACATTTCAGTTCCCACACACCAGGAATCATTTGGTCACAACAGTCATATTTCATAAATGCTTCAAGATATTAAAAGAAGGCTTCTTGCAAATGATAACATCAAAAGAAGTATGTTGTATAATAAATAACTGAAACTTTTGTACACACTCAGATATGGAAGTAACATATTTTACAGACAACAAGATGCATTTTTTTCTTGGAAAAATTGCCTCCAAAATTATGGCGCATCTTGTACCCAAAATTAATATAAAAATTTCCAGTATTTGATTTAAAACTCCTAAAAATCTTAAAACTGGCCGTATATTCAAGGTCATGGGAAACCTTTGCGATGAACATAAGTTGCGGGGATTCACAAACTTGCTAACACCGTCTCCCTCCCACTCTACCATCAAAAACCCTGAACACTGTCTAGCCTATGATGCATCACTGCAGTCTACGGTGACAGTAAACTTGAACTGAAAGTGATTTGTGTTATTGGTAACAGAACAATATTTTTGCTAGTAGCTACTTTTGTGATGGAAAATAAAAGGTATTCATATGATACGGGCTATAAAGTGAAAGTAATAACATACCACATGCACAATAACATGGAAACAGAGCAGCTGAGTGACATTTTGGCCCTCTGCAAACAGAAAAAACAATTTGCAATTGGCAGGATAATAACGAAAGACTGAAAAAAATGAGGAACACTAAATGTGCAAATAGAGGACTGAATACAAAATGAGCAAAACTAGAAGATGACATAGTGAAATGGATTCAAGGACACCATCAAAATGGCACTGAAATTAATACAGAAATAATTCAAATATATGCTAATAAGTTAGTGCTACAGTTGAACTTAACAGACTTTAAGGGTGGAGTTTGTTGGTACTACAAGTTACGAAGTGGCATGGATTTAGTGTGTGAACCAAAACAAAACTATCTCAAAAAATGTCACAAGTGTATGAAGAGAAAATACTATCTTTCTGTCACTTTATTATTCAACACTGAAAGAAAACCAGTGTGAAACTAAAACAAATAGCGAATATGGACGAAGGTCCTCCAACATTTGATGTGCCGAGTAACAGAACTGTTGCCATGAAAGGTGTTAAAACTGTAATTATAAAAACAAGTGGCCATGAAAAAATGCACAACACTATTGTCCTTTCATGCTGTGCTGATGGCACTAAACTTAATCCAGTGATCATTTTCAGGTGCAAAACAATGTCAAAACCTTCTGAAATACCGTAAGGTGGTGATGTTCACATACATGACAAGGGATAGATGGATGAGGGTGGTATGAAATTATGGATTAACAGAGTGTGGGAGAGAAGAAAAGGTGCTTTATTTAAGAAGAGTTCTCTTTTTGTGCTAGATCAGTTTAGTAGTAATTGGAAAAATTACGTGAAAGAGAAATTGAGACAGTGAAATAAAGACCTTGTTGTTATTCTTGGAGGACTTATTTCACATTTGCATCCTCTTGATGTCTTTGTAAATAAACCATTTAAAGTGTCTATGAGAGAATAATGGAACAAATGGATGATGGATCAAAACCAAACATGAATTCACACCGAAGGGAGTTTTAAAACGACCTACAATCAAACAAGTGTGTCAGTGGATAAAACAATCATGGTACAGAGTGAGAGAAGACAGTGTTCTTAAACCTTTCAAGAAGTGCAACGTAAGTAACGCTCTCAATGCCAGTGAATGCCACCTTATATATGAAAAGGACAATGATGATGATGAAGAGGAATAAGAAGAAAAAGAAGAAAGTTCAGATGACTGTTTTCAAGGATTTTAACAGTCAGTTTGGTTTTATAAACTAAGAACTTTTTTTTAGTCTCGCTTTGTGATTTGATAATAGAAAAGGCAAAAATATTATTTTCTTAAAAACTGCTTAAAAATTAAAGCATGTCATGTAGTCCACAGCATCTTATAATCCACAAAATACGATAACCTGTCTCCAGCAGTAAGAGGTAGTCGGAACAGGACACACAAACATGTCAACAGCACTTCAGGATAACCCAGGTGCCATGTTTAAACACATCCTCAGCTCCTGTGTAATGATGGAGCATGACAAGTTAACTCGTCCATAGCATTTCAAGTGTTAATACGTTTTATCGGTGTACTTTCATTGGAATCAACTCTTTCAGCAGAGAAATAATTTATATTGGTTTATAAGTATAATGTGTATTTGTTTCATTGTAGTCACTGTTTCATGTATCAAAAATAATTACTTGGCAGTCATACACTGAAAATAATTTTTCCTGTAACATGTCAAATCTATTATGGCAATTATCATCTCATGAGTTTTTGTAACCAAACTGTGTTGAAAATATATTGAATTTTACATTTTTCTGTCACTTGTGAACACTATTTTAAAAGAGTGAATATCTAATGTGAAGTGATAGAATATTTTTTTAAAAATTTGAAACTAATATACTTCCAATATAAGAGAGTCAATACTGGACTACTAAGAAGTGATATGTTTGTTTTTTACAATTATTAGTTGTCTGGAAAAAAGGATTAAATCAGTTTTTTTATTTACATACTTCAGTTACATAAATTACATACAATTTTACTGCCATATGCATTCATCTCCAGTTAGAATTTAGGCACATTTAAATATAGGTCTTTATCTTCAAATAGCATGTAAACTGGCTCTACATCATCATGATATATTGAACAAATTGCTCACAAAAGTCAAAACTTGCCAATCTATGGGAAGCAATTAAGAAATCAGTAAGCTACATTATGTATTTTTAGTAAACATTTAAATGCATTCTGAGATGCATGGCAAGCAGAAAATCCTTTTAAAATAACAATTTAGAACGTAGCACGAAGTTGCTGGTAAAGATAATATTATAAATAGAAACGAGGGATCCATCTTGATCAGACTAAGGGGTAACACAGACAGAATAATTCTTTTGTTTCTTCCTAGGATGATAGAAAAAATTATATTTGGAGAAAATAATTTTGAAAAACTGTTGAGCACTTCACTCTTTTTTAATAGATTACAAGAATGCACTATATACTGAACAAATAATATGAGCTGTAATCATTTCTCATGGATGTATTAATGTTACTTGTGCCAAACATCAACTTGTTCCTTTAATTTAATTCATTAATGTTTTTTGTGCGCTGTACTTTATTGTGTGCTTATGGCAACACAAGAGTAAATCAAATAAAATACTATTTTATTTTCATAAAATTATTTATTGAAAAATAAAAGGCAAGTATAGTCTATTTTTCTACATAGTCACCTGCTTGACAGACAGAGACAAACTACTTACTTTTCTACAAGTTAACATACGTTGCATTAGAAATAAAATTTTAGAATTAGAACATTTATGTAACACTGAGCACGTAAATGTTAATATGTGTATCTGAGCACTGGTTAACACAAGAACAAGAAAATATGTTCATTCCCCAAGGGTATGTTGTGGGAGACATGATATGTATAAAACAGAGAAAGAATGGTGGGGTGGGAATTTTTGTCAAAGAAGGAATAATGTTTTCCAGAATTGATGTATCTATAGGTCGCCAGATGGTGATGTAAATTTGTTTATTGAAAAATGTGAATTAATAATTAAAAAAATATTGAAGAGTAAAACAAGAATTGCTATATGTGGTGATTTCAACATAGAAATGGTAAACACACAGACATTTTTGAATATGCTAAGATCATTAGACCTCTATTGCACAAATAACTGTGCCAAACGTAAGAATGCCTGTATAGGCAATATTATTGTGAATTTCCATAGGGAGGATTTTACAGTTAGACTTGCAGGAAGTGGACTTACAGATCATGAGCCACTACTCCTTACACTCTGTAAGAGGCAGCCAGTTAAAACTGAAGAATCTAAAATAGTAGTGGTACGAAGACAGAAGGAAGAGTACATAAATATGTTTGTTGATAGATTAGGAAGTGCAGATTGGGACTTTATATATAATTGTCAATCTGGAAAAAGGGAAGCTGAAATTAGCTTTGGTAACTTCTTTAAAAAGTACACAGATTTATGGTATTCCTGCTCACCAGTAAAAAAAAATTAGATATCCAAATGAAATGAAAAAGAAAAGCCTGAACTGGTTCACACAAGAGCTAGTAGAAATTAGAGGAAACTTGCATATGCTGTACCAGATGCATAAACAAGCCTCTGACCAAGGAGGAGAACAAAGTGTGAACATTCCTAGGTCATATCTGAAATGCAAAAAATACTATAAAGCTAAACTTCTTCTGGCAAAAAAGCAAGCAGTGGAGAACTATATAGAAAGAGCTCCCAATAAATGCAAGGCAGCCTGGCAAATAATAAAACAAGAGAATACACCGAAACGCACAGAAACAGCTCTGCTTGATCCTGAAGAATTAAATGAGTACTTTTTAAACTCAGTTAAAGAAATAAGTAACAGTATCAAAGCAACAAATTCATCTGCAATGAACCTTGTTGGAACACCACTGCCTGTTAACCTGGCATTTCAATAGAGGGCTGTCACACCTGCTGATGTTATAAAAGCTGTATCCAAATTTTCAGGTTCCACAAGTATGGACTGCTATTGGTTATCAAATAACATAATTAAAAAGATAATACACTCAATCGCCAAACCATTAGCTTACATTTTTAATAAATGTGTAGAATTTGGAGTTTTTCCGGATGCACTCAAGGTATCAAAAGTTGTCCCAGTTTTTAAAAAGGGAGACTAACATCTCCCCCAAATCTACAGACCAGTCTCCATCGTTCCAATATTGTCAAGGGTATTTGAGGCTCTGATACACACACAAATAAGCAACTTCTTTGAAAAACACAATATCCTATGTAACAATCAGTTTGGCTTTCGAAAGGGGAAGAACACAACAGGGGCCATCTTGGAAATCATTGACCAAACCTTAACAGCTTTTGAAAATAATAACATGGTAGGACATGTTCTGAGGCATCAAGGGATCACCAATTTAGTATTGGAAGGCAGCGTGGAGGGTAAAAATCGTAGAGGGAGACCAAGAGATGAATACACTAAGCAGATTCAGAAGGATGTAGGTTGCAGTAGGTACTGGGAGATGAAAAAGCTTGCACAGGATAGAGTAGCATGGAGAGCTGCATCAAACCAGTCTCAGGACTGAAGACCACAACAACAACAACAACATGGTATCACTGGTATTATGTGACCTATGCAAAGCTTTCGATTGCATTCCTGTTGACAAACTACTGGGGAAACTAGAGTTTTATGGGGTGAGAGGGAGCACTTTATCTGTGATAAATTCTTATTTAAGTAACCGAAAACAATTCGTTTCAGTCAGAAATTTAAATTCTTCCATCATGGAAATCAGCACAGGTGTACCATAAGGGTCTATCCTTCTTCATTGTCGCTATTAATGATTTACCTAAAAATATAGCTCACCCTGCTGTGTGTTATGCTGACAATACAACACTACTTACCACACATCAGAACATTTCAGATCTGAATAACCTTACAAAAGAAACACTAGATAAGGCCCTGGACTGGTTTGCAGCCAATAAGCTCCTATGCAACCCTGACAAAACACAACAACTTCTAATGGGAACATCAAATGAAGTAGGCAATATGTCGGTAAAACTCTTAGGTATTCACATTGACTCAAAACTATATTGGGAGGAACATGTCAACCATGTATGTGAAAAAATATCTCGGGTGGCATACCTTCTTTTGAAACTAAGGGAGGTAGTGAGCTTGGAGTACCTCAGGGTGACATACTTTGGGCTATTCCAGTCACATATTTCATATGGTCTGATTATATGGGGGCACTCACCTCACATCAAAAACGTATTGAAATTACAAAAAAAAGTCATACCTATAATATGTAAAAGAGGTCATAGGGAGCACTGTCGTCCTCTTTTTTCCAGACTCAGAATACTTACAATTATAAATCTATACATCTATGTGTCTGTACTCTATATTAAAAATAATATTTCAGAATTTATTGCCAGAAGGGAAATACACGAACACAACACCAGGGCTAACAGTAATTTAGACATACCGCGCCACATATTAACGAGAACAGGAAATTCCCACAAAGTTAACCCACTCAAAATGTTCAATAAACTGCCAGTTCATGTTCAGTCTATGGATACAAATTCTTTTAAAATTAAGTGGTACAGCTGTCAGGTCATCCATTCTATGACATTAAAGAATTCTTTGAGATGCCTGAGGAGAATATAAGCATTTAAAAGTTGTCTGTAGCGAAACATATTATTTTGTGCTGTGGTTAATCATGTGTAATTACAAAGTTTATACTATAAACAATATCATACCATATTATATTAGATTATAAGATAGCTTGTTGCAATAACTTTTAAAAGCTATCCTTTGTAATTTGGTACACTGCCATGCTTCAAATGTATTCTATAATGTATTGACAGAAGTTTATTTTATTATTCTGCATATACTAGTACATCTTGTATGACGAAGCCAATATAATTGTAAATTGATCTACAGTGAATAAAATTCTTGATTCTTGAGAAATACATTTTTACAGGGAGAAAGACGGTTTTCTTTATCCAAGCATCATAGAATGTAGCTGGTTGCATAAGGAACCAATTGCACATGAGTCCTCCAATGCCTCCATCTTCAAATTGAGCCCTAATACAGTTTATTTTAGCAGCCCAAACATATGAAAACCAAAGAATGAGAGGTCCTGGCTGTAGCAAAGATGATCCAGTTGAGTCCAGTGCACTTCTTCAAGTTCTACGACTGTCTGAGCTGCATTATGGGGCGTGGCGTTGTTGTGGGGGGGATAGCCTCTCAAATCAGTTGGTCTCATTTTTTGCAGCAATATGCAGACCTTACTGGATTTAACAGTTCACAGTAATGAACAGGCTTGACTCTGTCTCACTCACAGAAAAAAATCAATAAGCAAAATGCCTCACTGGTTGACGAAAATGGTTGAAATAACCTTGTGAGCTGATAGTCAAGTCCTCTTTGCTCCAACACTCCATGTTGTTGTTGTTGTTGTTGTTGTGGTCTTCAATCCAGAGACTGGTTTGATGCAGCTTTCCATACTAGCCTATTCTGCCAACTTCTTCATCTTGAAGTAACTACTGCAACATACATCCTTCTGAATCTGCTGAGTGTATTCATCTCTTGGTCTCCCTCTATGAGTTTTACCCTCCACATTTCCCTCCAATACTAAACTGGTGATTCCTTGATGCCTCTGAACATGTCCTACCACTCGATCCCTTCTTCTACTCAAGTTGTGGCATGAATTTCTCTTCTCCCCAATTCTATTCAGTACCTCCTCATTAGTTACGTGATTTATCCACATAATCTTCAGCATCCTTCTGTAGCACCACAGTTCAAAAGCCTCAATTCTCTTCTTGTCTAAACTATTAATCATCCATGTTTCACTTCCATACATGGCTACACTTCATACAAATACTTTCAGAACAGACTTCAGGAAGCCTCTTCTGAAAGTATTTAAATCTATACTCGATGTTAACAAATTTCTCTTCATCACAAATGTTTCCCTTGCCAATGGACAGTCTACATTTTATATCCTCTCTACTTCAACCATCATCAATTTTTTTTATTCCCCCAAAACTCATCTACTACCTTACGTATCTCATTTCATAATCTAATTCCTTCAGCATCACCTGATTTAATTCAACTACATTCCATTATCCTTGATTTTCTTTTGGTTATGTTCATCTTATATGCTTCTTTCAAGACATTTCCATTCTGTTCCGTTGCTCTTCCAGGACCTATGCTGTCTCTTGTCTCTGACAGAATTACAATGTCATCGGCAAACCTCAAAGTTTTTATTTCATCTCCATGGATTTTAATTCCTACTACAAATTTTTTTTTTTGTTACCTTCACTGCTTGCTCAATATACAAATTGAGTAACATCGAGGATATGCTACAACCCTGTCTCATTCCCTTCCCAAACACAGTTTCCTTTTCATGCCCCTCAGTTCTTATAACTGCCATCTGGTTTCTACACCAAATTGTAAATAGTCTTTTGTTCTATGTATTTGACCCCTGCCACCTTCGAATTTGAAAGAAAATATTCCAGTCAACATTGTCAGAAGCTCTCTCTAAGTCTACAAATGCTAGAAACATAGGTTTTCCTTTCCTTATTCTAGAGTCTAAGATAAGTCGTAGGGTCAGTATTGCATCAAGTATTCCAACATTTCTATGGAAACCAAACTGATCTGCCCCAAGCTTCTACCACTTTTTCCACTCATCTGTTAAGAGTTCATGTTAGTATTTTGCAGCCATGACTTATTAAACTGATAGTTCAGTAATTTTCACACCTGTAAACACCTGCTTTCTTTGGGATTGGAATTATTATATTCCTCTTGAAGTCTGAGGGAATTTTGCCTGTCTCATACCTCTTGCTCACTGGCTTGTTTTGACTTGGGAATCGTTGGCCAGGAGGCCCCTATTCGGAGAACTTCGGCCGCCAAGTGCAAGTCTTAGTTCGTTCAATGCCACATTGGGTGACTTGTGTGCTAGTGATGAGGATGAAATGATGATGAAGACAACTCAGCACCCAGTCCACGAGCGGAGAAAATCTCCAACCCGGCCGGGAATCGAACCTAGGCCCTCTTGCATGGGAGGCAAGCACGTTACCACCCAGCTGAGCAGGCGGACTTTGACTTGGGAGTCTAATGGTAATGATCCAACTATTTCAAATGTATTCAACCACTGCTTGTCTTCAAGAATGTCTCAAACTGTGTGAATATTTTCATCCATAATACTGGTCTGTGAAGGGCAATGATGCTCCTGATTTTCCACTTATTCTTGAGCTCCTTTGAGTCCTTTATGCCAGACAAATATAAGTCCTTGACCATGTTTCGTTCCCAACCAATGCAGTCAAGTCCCAAAAAATTTCTAACAGTTGCACTTCTTCATGACCTTGAAAATTTATACTTACACACAGTGCAATGTGGGGCACACCTGTTGCTCTGGCATCATGAGCACTACTGATGAATTGGTTTAGAGTGTGGAATGGCTGCTCTCCCCTCACTACTAATTCCCTCTCATGCACACCACAAGCGTTAGAACTGCGGGTCGGGTTCTACCAATCATAGATACTCAGAAACATGTGTAAAAATCAAGTTTATGTTTTATTTACCCTTATATACCATGGGCCACACCAGTCTGAATTTAGGTGTCTTCTGTTGAATGATGATTGGCTGATCTTGCCAGGAAGGAGTTCATTTAGATATCTGTCAAACTATACCTGAAGTGGTGGGAATTGAGGCATCAGACGACAACAACAACAATAAAAGTAATCATAATAATACAACACTGTCGTACTTCTGGAGGCACTGTATGCATCTGAAACAACACAAATAGGTGGGCAAACTAAAATCAAAGAAATAGAGAAAAAAGAAAGGAAAATTCTCAGGAAAATTTTTGGCCCGATACGAGAGCAAGGAATCTGGAAGAAGAGACCAACATCAGAATTATATAAATACACAGACAAGATTACGGATACAATAAGGAAAAGAAGAATGCAGTTCTACGGACATATCCACAGGATGAATGAAAACAGAATTTCAAAGCGAATTCTTAAAGTCATCAACTCAGGCAGGGGAAAAACAAAATGGATAAAAGAAGTTGAAGAGGACCTCAGACAAGCACACATTACAGTAAATGATGCAGAAAATAGAACTGAATTCAGGAACATCATCAAAAAACATAAATTTGACACCGCAACACAGAAGAGACCAGGATGCAAATGGACAGCGGAGCGAAAAAAACAACACAGTGAACACATGAAGAAAATTTGGGCTCAGAAAAAACATAAACAATCATCATAAAGGAATTCAAGTTCAAACGCTCTCTTAAATGGGAATAATTGATAATAATAATAATAATAATAATAATAATAATTAAAGTGTCATCTTTGCTACACAGGTAGTGGGGCTGTGTGGAATGGGCTAGTTTTTTAGGTTTGAGGGTCTTGGGACAGTGCAGACTGGGCTTCAAATTCAAAGGACTCATGACAAACACAGGGAAAGGGTAGACATAGCAACCATCGATACTGTAGTCATAAATTGTTATAGCTCTCTTAGGAAAGAACTAGAGCTCCAGGCACTTATAGAAAGCACTGAAACTCAAATAATTATAGGTGCCAAAAACTAGCTAATTCTGGAGATAAGTTCAGCCATCAAAAAGGACCTGAAAGAATAGATTAAATACAGTTGGTGACAGTGTCTTTGCTGCTGTTGGCACTAGTTTATCTTGTAGTGTAATTGACGTAGGCAGTTCCTGTGAGTTAATATGGGTGAATGTTATACTTGAAAACTGGAATAAATTAGTAATTGCATTCCTACCTGAGATGCTGGAGTTGGTGTGTGTGTGTGTGTGTGTGTGTGTGTGTGTGTGTGTGTGTTTATGTGTGAGGTGTGCTTGCTTGTGTGTGTGAATGGGTGTGTCCTCTTTTACTGATAAAGGCAGTGACTAAAAGACTTATGCAAATGTCTTTTAACTGTGCCTGTCTGCAGCTCGAGGTGCCATCTTGTCTTTATGGTGAGTAGCAATCTATCTTTTCCTACATCGTTAAGAAAAAAAATATTATTGAAATCAACATCATCTAAGGATTTTAAGATAATTTGTGAATGAATACAGAGATATAACCAAATTTGAAATGCAAGTGGTCTAACATAGTATTTATTCATCACATCTACATGATTACCATGAATTCACAATTAAGTACCTGGTAGATAGTTCATCAAACCACTTCCAAACGATTTGTTTACTGGTCCATTTTCAAACAGGAGTGAAAGAAAACAAACAGTTAAGTCTCTCTGTGTGAGCTCTAATTTCTCTTATTTTATTATGATTATGATCATGTCTTCCTTTGCAGGTGGGTGCCAATAAAATATTTCAAATTCTGAGGAGAAAGTTGGTGATTGAAATTTCATGTGAAGGTCCTGCTGCAGTGAAAAAGGGCTTTGTTTTAATGACTCCACCTCAATTTGTGCATCACATCCATGCACTCTCTCCCTTATTGCACAATAATACATAACAAGCTGCCATCCTTCGGACTTTTTTGATGCCCTCTGTCAATATTATCAAATGCGGATCCCACACTGCACAGTAATACTCCAGAAGAGGGCAGTCTCTTTACTAGACTTGTTACATTTTCTAAGTTTTCTGTCAATAAATGAAAGACTTTGGTATGCTTTCCACGCAACATGATCTATGTGATCACTGCAATTTAAGATATTTGTAATTGTAATCCCTAAGTGTTTATTTGAGTTTATAGCCTTAAGATTTGTGTGACTTACCATGTAACTGAAATTCAATGGATTCCTTTTAGTGCTCATGTGGATGATCTCTCATTTTTCATTACCTAGAGTGAATTGCCACTTTTTGCACCATGCAGATATTTTGTCTAAATCATTTTACAATTTGTTTTGATCATCTGATGACTTTACATGACAGTAAATGATAACATCATCTGCAAACAATCTAAGAGGGCTGCCCAGATTGTCACCTATATTGCATATGCAGATCAGGAACAACAGGGGCCTATAAAAATTCCTTGGGGAATGCCATATATTACTTCTGTTTTACTCAATGACTTTCCATCAGTTATTAGGAACTACGACCTTTCTAGCAGGAAATTGTGACTCCAGTCACGCAATTGAGATGATACTCCTTAGGCACACAATTTAATTAGAAGCAGCTAGTGAGAAACAGGGTCAAAAGCCTTCTGGAAATCTAAAAATATGGAATCACTTTGACATCAAGTGTAGAGAGCACTCATTACTTTATGAAAATAAAGAGCAAGTTCAGTTTCACAACAATGATATTTTCTGAACCTGTAACCTCCCCCTCACTTATCGACCTTAATGACAGTGAAAAATTAAACCGCGTGTACCTAATGGAAATTTGGGAAAAAAGCAATCGTCACCGAAGTTAATCTGTCGGTAAAGAGGGAGGAAAGGGTTACATCTAAATGAAAGGAAAAATGCAAATGAAACTGGTGGAAATTAATTTTGAAAAGGGGTAAAGTTAATGAAGAAAGTAAATGTGCAGCCGTTACGTTAACAATTAACTAGCGGTAATTAGATATTTGAGATTTGGGGGAAATTACGGTCACCAGTCCTAAGGACAATTACTATAGTAACTGAAAAAGAAAGGTAATTACACATATAATTAGCACTAGAAGCGTGGCAACTGAAGGTTGACACGTGTAGTGTGAAAACTGAAAGTTTGTCAGAAGTAATAACTTTCGCTGCACTCTGACTTAATTTAGCAAAAGAATTAATAAAACCGGAAAACTGAAAGTTAATTTAGTGACTGAAATTAACAAGAAGCTGTTATAACCTTTAATCACTAATAAAGTGCGTGGAGATAAAAAAGTAGAAACACTAGCGGGTTACATGTTACTGACTCCGTATCTGTCATTCGACTGCCGGGCCGTGACACGCGGCCGGCGCCGATCATAACCAGGTGGCGCTCCCGCGCTCGGCCGAGCTGCGGAGCGCCTCTATCGCCGTGTTCGCGTACTAACGTAGCGGCACTTTTGAATGTCATGGCACTGTCACAACACTTTTCCCCCCTTGAAAAAAAAAAAAAACGCTCACTTTCGTGGAGACACGGACAGTGCGGAGACATCCATGGCCTCTTGGGAGGTCCCGAGAAGATCCCGCGGAGAAACACGAGAGTATGGTCGAAAATGTCCAGGACGGAAGCTGGCGCGTGGAACGTGCCTCCTGGACGAGAAGATGGGTGAAAACTCCGGAGCAGCATCCATAGGTGTCGTGGACCTGGGGGTGTGCTCCAGCGAGATGGGTCCCGGAGAAGGCAGCGTCGCGACTGGGGCCGGTTCCGGCGTACTCGGAAGCGGTAGCGACGGCGGCGGCAGCAACACGCCCGGAAGATTGGCAGCAGCGACAGGACTGGCTTCTCGGGCTGGTGGAGACGAAAAAAGGGGCGGTGGTACCGGCGTGGCCACCACTCATGGGCGCATCTGGTCGTAATGGCGAACAACCATGCCGTCGTCCGTACGTATTTCACAAAGCCGGTGGCCGCGAAGAGCCTGGACCACCCCTGGAATCCATTTAGGGCGAGATCCATACCCCCGTGCCCACACGTCGGCGCCCACCGGGTATTTTCCCGCACTAGGGGACACAGGACAAGGCCTGACAGGGTGAAGCAGATGCAGTAGGGTGCGCGGTTGGCGGCCATGCAAGAGTTCAGCAGGGCTGCGATCACCCAGAGGCGTGAAGCGATAAGAACTCAGAAATTGCAACAGAGCATCATCTGTGGAAAAATCACTAAGGAATTTTTTCATTTGGCTTTTGAAAGTGCGGACAAGGCGCTCGACCTCCCCATTCGATTGCGGATGGAAGGGCGGTGCTGTAACATGATGAATCCCTTGTCCAGTACAAAAATCACGGAAGGCCTGCGAAGAGAACTGAGGGCCATTGTCCGTGACAATCGTGGATGGAAGACCTTCTAGCGCAAAGATTTTTGACAAAGCCAGCGTCGTCGCCGCAGTGGTGGGCGACGGACAGCGAACAACAAACGGAAACTTTGAGAAGGCGTCAATCAACAGTAGCCAATAAGTGCCGAGGAAGGGGCCGGCAAAGACAGCGTGCACCCGTTCCCACGGCTGCGCCGGATCAGGCCACGGAGAGGGCAGAGTACGAGGCGCAGCCAGTTGTTGAACACACTGATCACACGCAGCGACCATGTGGGCGATATCCGAATCGATACCGGGCCAATAAACGTGCCTGCGGGCCAGGGACTTAGTCCGAGAAATCCCCCAATGGCCCTCATGCAATAGTTTGAGAACAGCTTTGCGAAGAGAGGCGGGCACCACAACCTGTGGAGATGCGCCATCCGTGGCCAGAAGAACAACACCCTCACGAACAGACAGAGGAAGGCGCAAGGCATGGTAGTTACGAAGGGGATCCGACGCCCGGCCCTTGGTCCTGTCCGGCCAACCCCGCTGAACAAAACCGATCACCTGACGCAGGACCGGGTCCCGCGCAGTAGCCGACGCGACCTGCGAACCTGTAAGTGGATAACCCTCGACCGCACGACGTTCTTCCTCATCAATGTGGAAACAGAGGAGTTCATCGCGATCGAAAACCGGGTCGGGGCCCATCGGCAAACGCGACAACGCGTCAGCGTTGGCGTGCTGGGCCATGGGGCGATAGTGAATCTCATAGTGAAAACGAGACAAGTATAAGGCCCAATGTTGCAGGCGGTGAGCTGCCTTATCCGGAAGCGAGGCCGAGGGGCTGAACAGAGAGACCAGCGGCTTGTGGTCGGTGATGAGGTGAAACTTAGAACCATACAAAAAAACGCTGAACTTTTTCAGAGCATAAATGATAGTGAGCGCCTCCTTTTCTATTTGAGAGTAACACCGTTGGGCATCGTTGAGGGTCTTGGAAGCGTAGGCGATGGGTCGTTCCGACCCATCCTCATACCAATGGGCGAGAACAGCCCCTAGGCCATACTGTGACGCGTCAGTCGCCAGAACCAAGTGCTGACCCGGACGGAATGTGGCAAGACAAGGCGCCGACTGCAAATGAGCCTTCAGGTGGACAAAAGCCTGCTCACACTCGGCGGACCAACAGAAAGGAACGTTTTTGCGTAACAGCTGATGCAGAGGATGAGCCACCGCCGCCGCGGAGGGAATGAATTTGTGATAATAAGCAACCTTGCCTAGAAACGCCTGAAGTTCTTTGACCGTAGACGGCCGGGGTAGAGCGGTAATGGCCGCAACGTCCTGTCATAGAGGGCGTATACCCTCACGGGACAAGTGGAAACCAAGATACACAATGGAGGGTTGGAAGAACTGAGACTTGTCCAGATTGCACTTCAACCCTGCTGAATGCAGAACCCGAAACAGTGAACGCAAATTGCGAAGGTGCTCCTCAGTGGAGGCCCCCGTGACAACAATGTCATCCAGGTAGTT
Source organism: Schistocerca serialis cubense (assembly GCF_023864345.2). Taxonomy (NCBI): domain Eukaryota; kingdom Metazoa; phylum Arthropoda; class Insecta; order Orthoptera; family Acrididae; genus Schistocerca; species Schistocerca serialis. The sequence goes on from NC_064638.1 coordinate 390,274,084, forward strand.
GATGCAGCCGGGAACGGAAGCCGTGAGCTGTTCCAAAAACCGCTGAAAAATGGCCGGCGCGCTAGCGACGCCAAATGGTAACCGCTGGTACTGATACAACCCACAAGGAGTGTTGATGACGAGAAATTCCTTGGAAGATGCATCCAACGGCAACTGATGGTACGCCTCCGATAAGTCAAGTTTGGAAAAGAACTGGCCCCAGCGAGCTTGGTAAATAACTCCTCAGGACGGGGAAGAGGATAAGTGTCAATGAGGCTTTGAGCGTTGACAGTGGCTTTAAAATCACCACACAATCGCAGACTCCCGTTTGGTTTAGAAACCACCACGATGGGTGATGCCCATTCGCTGGAGGTAACAGGAAGGAGAATCCCCGAAGCCATTAACCTGTCTATCTCAGCTTTGACAGGCGCACGCAACGCCATCGGAATAGGGCGTGCCCGGAAAAACTTAGGGCGAGCCATAGGTTTAAGAGTAATGTGGGCTTCAAAATCCTTGGCACAACCCAGACCAGCAGAGAACACGGACGAGAATACAGAACACAAGCCATCCAGCTGTGGATACGGAATGTCCTCAGATATGAGGTGCACATCATCATCAATGGAAAACCCGAACAACTGGAAAGCATCATAACCGAACAGGTTTTCAGTGCCCGCATGATCCACCACATAAAATGTGAGGGGCCTAACAACAGACTTGTAGGCAGTGGAAGCATCAAACTGGCCAACGATAGGAATTTTCTGCTTATTATAAGTTCGTAGATTTCGCGTAACGGGAGACAAGGGAGGGGAGCCCAACTCCAAATACGTGCGAGAATTAATGAGAGTTACTGCAGAGCCAGTGTCCACTTGCATGCGAATGTCTTTATCCAGAACACGAACAGTAACAAACAATTTATTCGTTCGAGAAAGCACACAGTTAACATCCATGTCCGATGCCTCGTCCTTGTCGACAGGAACTTTAGGGGACTGACACACAGAAGCAATGTGGCCTTTTTTCCTACAGGAATTACACGTGGCCCAACGTTTTGGACACGCGGCTCTGTCATGCTGTACGAAACACCGTGGACAAGAAGGAAGGGCGGAACGAACCTGCTTCTGTGGTTGCTGTGGTCGCTGCGAGCGTGGCGGCCCAACGCGACGTTGTTGACGCGAGTGCACCGCCGCCACATCGTCGTTTCCCTGTGAAACAGGCACATTGTCTGCGTCGAAAGTGGTCTGGACAGCGCCTACATCACACCACGCGTCTATTTGCGCACCAGCAGCGTGAGACACTTCAAACGATTGAGCGATGCTGAGAACTTCCGACAACGACGGGTTTGGCAATTGTAAGGCACGTTGCCGAACTTCTTTATCAGGAGCAAGCCGTAAAATAGCGTCCCGAACCATTGAATCAGCGTAAGACTCATGATGAGTGTCCGTGACAAACTGACATTTCCGACTCAGACCGTGTAGTTCCGCCGCCCAAGCCCGCTAAGATTGATTGGGCTGTTTACGACACCGGTAAAAAGCCGCGCGGGCGGCAACGACATGGGTGTTTTTTCGGTAATAGTTAGACAATAAGTCACACATTTCTTGGAAGGACAGAGAGGCAGGTTCCCGCAGAGGGGCTAACTGAGATAGCAGCTGATAGATCCGTGGGGAAATCCAAGATAGAAATAATGACTTACACATAGGAGCGTCGACAACGCCGAAAGCCAAGAAGTGTTGCCGCAAACGCTTCTCATAATCCTCCCAGTCTTCAGCGGCCTCGTCATAAGGAGGGAACGGAGGCGGAGAAGAGGAAGACAGATGATGAGTAAGCGACGTCAACAACGCCTGAATAGCAGCCGTCAGCTGTGTTTGTTGTTCAATAAGCGCTTGCATAAGCTGTTCCATGTCTGCCCCGACACGAACACACAAGTCCACAACGCAGGAAAAAAAAATATCCGACCTCGTCGCCAAAAAGTGTTATAACCTTTAATCACTAATAAAGTGCGTGGAGATACAAAAGTAGAAACACTAGCGGGTTACATGTTACTAACTCCGTATCTGTCATTCGACTGCCGGGCCGTGACATGCGGCCGGCGCCGATCATAACCAGGTGGCGCTCCCGCGCTCGGCCGAGCTGCGGAGCGCCTCTATCGCCGTGTTCACGTACTAACGTAGCGGCACTTTTGAATGTCGTGGCACTGTCACAACAGAAGCTTTCTTTCTTAAGCACATCGAAATTCAGTAAAATACGGTTAGTCTTGGACTACCTCAACAATCATTTCAAAAGCTACTTGAATCTACACAATTTAGAAATAAGAGATTTAGCTTTGAACTTGAATTAAATGATTCTGAACAATTAACAATAGTAAAATTTAGTACGTACCAAGCTGAGCTGCAGTCACAGGTAAGCTAAAATACGGTAACAAAACTCACACTCTTAATTTGTGCTTGTGTAATCTAAATATTGTAGCCAGCTATGAATACTTAAACTGAACTTTGAAATTAAAGCAGTGAAATGGAATTATGCTGGCGTTTGAATTTCAACGACACTCGGGTTCATTTCGGAAAAGGAAGGGACCCTGCTTGGTAATGCACTTGGGACAATGAGCAACAAAGGTTCATGCTAAGTAGCTGTAATTTTGTGATGCAACAATTTTAAAAGTGTGAAAAGCTGAGGTCTGCCATACAGTTCTAAAACTTTACATGCTTCCAGTCTTCCTTGTTGGTTGATTGAAGGTTTGAAGCCGTCGATCGAGGATGTGGCGACAGTCACTCATTGTCGGCCGTCGCTGTTGCAGAAGCTGAATGTTTGCGCGCCTTCTTCTCGACACGGTCACCAGAGAAACGGGCTCTTGATGTGCGTCAGCTAATGCTACCCGTCCGCGACACCATGTCAGAAACTATCATCGCAAGTCGAGCGCAATTACATGCTGCCAAACCCCGAAAGTGCGGCAACTCGCGGGAGCTTCACACCACATACCTGCTCCACTCGCTACTCCAGCCAGACTCCCTCTGCTCTGCCCGCGCTCCATGCGGCCGAGTTAACACTACCAAAGATCCTAAACACTTTGATTCTTCACACGACCCATCGATGTAATGGTTCGATAGCAGTTTTCCCTAGGCAAGACCCAGCGTAAAAATACAAATAATATTTACGAAACAAACCAATTATACATCGACATAAGTGCATAAATATATATATACAAACAGTAAAACAATTACAATATATAAACAGACAGAAATGTCATATCTTGAGGTAACAAAACAAGGAAAAAAAAATAATAGTACAATAGATGGAAATAGGAGGATATGCATTTCCGGCGTTACACGTGCCCCACATTGTCTGAGGATGTTCGTGTAACGTAAACAGACTCAGAAAATGTCCCAAAAAAGAAACAGCGGAAATGCATATGCTCAAAACATCAACAAAATTTAGCATTCGTCTAATTAAGCATAAATCAATTTTTAGACCATAATAATTGAGTGGAGACACTCCTAATCTTATTCCACTCTGTCATCTTGCACAAAATAAAACAGGTTGACAACATATCAAAATTCATAGAAAATATAGAAAATGGTTTAGCTATTCCAAAATCATTAAAATTCGTAACACTATGAGAAATGGAATACTATTTGCAAAATTAATTAGAGTGCACGGTCATAAAAATAGGTAGATCAAAATACGCAAATTAATTATTAATTACATAGAATACACATTTTATATAACCTTTTCGTAATTAATACTCTTGCCATGAGAGTCCACTTAATGCTAAACAAGAAAATAATATTCAACAGATCGAAAAAACCATAAATATTGACAGTACAATTCTTTCAGCTGTCCAGGAAGAAAAACAATTCCGCCTTCCGTACCCGCAAGTACAAAGAATGCCAACAGCGGCACAAGAGCCAACAGCGGCACAAGAGCCGACAGCGGCTCCGCCTCGCCAGTATTGTTGCGCCCGCCTGTGCGGCACGCTTGACCTCACTCGCCTGCGTAACGGCATTTCCAGAACGTCCGTTTCACTGAATTCTTTAGGAAAAACTCACTCCCGAGTAATCTCAAGGAGTCCATAAACACTATCACAGTGCATAACTCAACACTGTCCATCATCACATGCATGTACTAGCCTGAAACTTAAAACAGCGTCTAAGTACATTGGCAATGACTAGTAAATCACATATTTATGAAATCTTACAGCTATTTACAAAATCATATTTACATTCCTTAATCTACTGTGACTCAGCTGAAAACTTAAACTAGCAGCTTGGATTTTTCAGTTGATTAGATCATGATTAAATTGATTAAAATTAAATTGATTAATCAAAATTAATTACTTATTAATTACAACGTCTTTAATGACCTTGGTCAGTCAAAAGCATGGCAATCTAGCAAATTGTTAAATCTTACACTCTATTTTACATACTGTATAAATTACCCATTGTGTGGTATTAATCGATCCTAGGTTGGTACAATTTCAAGCCTACAATGTTCCGTATACCTAATAGTTTTCCAGAGCTTGGATACCCTAAGCAATAAGCATTTGTGTGAGGTATACCAATGACTTTATATGGTCCATTATAAACAAACTTAAATTTAGAGATTTCATTATCTATCTCGCTCGATTTCTCATGAGCTTTTACAAGTACTAAGTCTCCGATTGCAAACTTAGCAAAACGCGCTTTAGCATCATGACGACGTATGCGAGCATCGGCTTTTAGCTTCATTATTTCTGGCAAACAATCTTTTTTCACACCAATACAATTGTCAATCCGTGGAGGGAATTTGATTATCTCTTCCAACTCACTTTCTACACTTTTGTCAATGCCGTGATTCCTCACGTTACGGCAGTTCAAATTCATTCCTGCGTCAATGTCATCCGGCCAGTTAACAATGTGTATAGGCTGGTATTGCCTATGCACACCATTCCTGCCTCGTCAAAACTAACTACTATTGTTTTATCTTGTGACGTACATGTCAAAGTTTTGCTTTCGCAATTAATCACTGCACGGTACTTTAATAGCCAATCTAACCCGATAATTACTTCCGTAGTTAAGTCTGGCACGACAACAAACTCTTGTACGAATTGTGCCCCACATATCTCGAAGTTGACAAAAATCTGTTTTGTGACCGGTTTACTGGCCTTCCCAGTAGCACCGATAATTTTCACTCCTGTTACTGGCATAACTATGATGCCGGGTCTGTCTTTCAGTAACTCAAATATTTTCCCAGATACAGCACTCAATTCCGCACCGGTGTCAATCAACACGTTTAGTTGTAGGTCGTGCATATTAACAGACACTACTATCTGTCTACACTTGTCCTCGACTGTTTCTTTATTTTCCCACAGTAAATCCTCGTCTATATCCAGGTCATTCCAGAAAAAACCATCCGGCTTTGATCCTAAATCCGGTTTATCTGACGGCTTTTTCAGCCTCTGTTCACATACAGTTTTAATTTCAACACGTCTGTCCTGAGGCTTAGTCTGTAGATTCGCCTCCAATACCGAAACCTTTTCCAGTAACTCGTCAACTAGTGAGTGTTGCATTGCTATCAATTCACTAATTGTCACCTTCATTGATTCCTCTTTAGTCAGATTGATCTCATCTGCCAATCTACCTGAAGAAATATGCCCAGTAGTATCTGCAATTACTTCCTCTAGATCTGCGCAACCCACACTGTTATCGTCTGACCGTATAACGTCAGCTCTAACCTCATACACGCTGTAATCTATGTGCTTTTCTACCAATTGTGTCCGGCTATCGCTAAAATTTTCGTAATCTTTCTCCTTAATACTCTCGCAATGTTTAAACTGGAGGTTTGCGTCGGATGGGTCGGCTACTTCTACCACTATAACTTTCGGTAAAGTCTGCCGGTTAGGGCCAGAACTTTCCATCACTTCACAAATACTATCTTCCTGTGGGACGAGACGCGGCAAATTCTGCCCGCGCTCTCCATAAATACTTCTCCCGTACAGGCCCCTATAATCTCTTAGTTCGTCGTATAAGCGACCGAACTGCCTTAACCAGACCTCATCCCTCTCTGTATCCCCTCACTCAATGACGGACGTGTTATCTGACATCTGATCTTCTCTCAACAATTGCGAATCATTCTTAAACTCATTCTCCAGTTCCACTCTGGGTATTACAGCTGCCACTTTATAATCGATTTCCGGAACACTACTTAAATTGTTCTCACTGACAGTGAATGTATTTTCTACTGCCGTGTATACAGCTGATCTACTACTTGTGGGCGCACTCCTTTCTCCTAACACTGGCACACTCTCCCGCCGTTGATTATTCCACACGGAATTTTCATAACGACGACACCTGGGTTTTCTCCTGTTATTGGGCCGCCAAAATTTCTCCACGCCCGGTCGGCCCCTCACCGGCGCGGCTAATGGTTTCCCTGTCTCGTCCCAGCAGATACGCTCCCCGGATGCTGCTGAGGTGGCTGATCACACCCTCCGGCGTTATTACTATTCTGCGAAGCCCGTATCATGCTAGTGTGATACTGGTTTCCGTCATTCCTGTTATTATTCGCATTGTACCGATTGTCATTACGGCCCGAACCATTATTGTTATTGCTGCCAAGATTGCGGTATGCATTATTCCCATAGTTATCATTGTTGTGGTTGCTGTGGTACCCGTTGTTGTTACCACGGCCTCTACCAGTATCGCGATTATTGCGCCAATTGTCCTCGTCCTCAACTCTTTCCAGGAAATCATTGATTGTCCTGTAATTGCTTCCTACGTAGCGTTTTATATCATCTGGAAGCTTTTTGTAGAGTTCCCAGACTATTTCGGATTCCGTGCGGCGATCGCGCAAATATTCCAACTTGCGGATCCATCCCTCACAAAACTCCTTCATCGAACCGCGCGAATTCGCATCGAACAGCCTCGATATGACAAATTTGCGCCAGACACTTTGCTGTTTTTGCTCTGACCAGTATTCAGCCAGAAACAAATTTTTAAATTCGTCAAAAGTCAGGTTCATAATGTTTAGGTTTAAGCCCCAACGCTTGGCATCGCCAGCCAACACATCAATAATCGCATTAATTTTTCTCTCATCAGTCCATGATCTGGGTAAAACTCTTTCACAATTCTTAATGAAATCCATCGCGCGTATACCGCCTTTTTTCAAGGGGTCGAACCGCTCCTCTTTCGTCAACAATTCCGAACTATGTGCATAGATTGGCACATAGCTCTGTTTTTCGTCAAGTTTCTTTTCTAATTCCTACACTCTCATAATTACTTGGCAAGTGGTTGTCGCAAGCGTTTCTATTTCCCTTTTTTTCTCTTCGCAGGTATTAGCCTGCTTCGTCACTTTGGTATCTACATCGGATACTAAAGCCATTAAAGTTTCCACCTTCTTTTGATCCTCTTTTTTCACTAATTGAATTTGTTCCATCACCTTATTCTCGATGATCGGAGCAACTGATTCTCCTACACTTTTCTCGATTCTGCTAATTTCGGAATTAAAACGATTATTTATGCTCGCAATTTCCGCCTGAACGCGTATCATTTCCTGTTTAAGATTACCGATTTCGGTATTAATTACAACAATATCTTCTTTGATTTTATCAACTTTTGTGTTAACAACTCCAACATTGTTGATAACAACGTTAATAGCTTTGTTCTGATTGTCTAGCATCTGTTCAAATTTTTCAGACTGAGCTTCTTGCTTGGCAGCCCGAGCTTCTTGCTTGGCAGCCCGAGCTTCTTGCTTGGCAGCCTGAGCTTCTTGCTTGGCAGCCTGATCTTCTTGCTTGGCCGATTGACTCTTGATTTCGTTAATCAAAACATTCAATAAATCAGTTAAATTCCCGGAAACTACCGGTTTTACTTCCGTAGCGGCTTCCTCTTTAATTGTTCCCCCGTATTCGTCATCAAGGGATTCAGATTTGATTTTCACTTCCAATTCCGAAACATTTTCTAAAGTTCGGAATTCCATTTCTGCTCTTTGTTGCGTTTCAGCGGTCGCGTCTTTCATGCTATCCGCCGGCCCCTGAACAATGGGTACCGCGGTGCGCGTTTCCCACTGTTCGACCGATTGTTGCGTATCCAAGTCTACCAAATTTTGCCAATTGTTGCCTTCACTCATTTTAATAATTTTCAATATAAATGCCAAATCTCAAATATAATTAGGATTACTCCCACTACTTATTCTTGCTGACGTAACGGCCTGTTCGTAACCAGTACTTTGTTACGAGATTTGTACCATACAAAATTTGTGTCCAGAACAACCTCAAAACTGAAGATTGTCCTGTCACCAGGTCGCCACATGTAACCCCCCCTCACTTATCGACCTTAATGACAGTGAAAAATTAAACCGCGTGTACCTAATGGAAATTTGGGAAAAAAGCAATCGTCACCGAAGTTAATCTGTCGGTAAAGAGGGAGGAAAGGGTTACATCTAAATGAAAGGAAAAATGCAAATGAAACTGGTGGAAATTAATTTTGAAAACGGGTAACGTTAATGAAGAAAGTAAATGTGCGGCCGTTACGTTAACAATTAACTAGCGGTAATTAGATATTTGAGATTTGGGGGAAATTACGGTCACCAGTCCTAAGGACAATTACTATAGTAACTGAAAAAGAAAGGTAATTACACATATAAATAGCATTAGAAGCGTGGTACTGAAGGTTGACACGTGTAGTGTGAAAACTGAAAGTTTGTCAGAAGTAATAACTTTCACTGCACTCTGACTTAATTTAGCAAAAGAATTAATAAAACCAGAAAACTGAAAGTTAATTTAGTGACTGAAATTAACAAGAAGCTTTCTTTCTTAAGCACATCGAAATTCAGTAAAATACGGTTAGTCTTGGACTACCTCAACAATCATTTCAAAAGCTTCTTGAATCCACGCAATTTAGAAATAAGAGATTTAGCTTTAAAAGTTTGAAAAGCTGAGGTCTGCCATACAGTTCTAAAACTTTAGATGCTTCCAGTCTTCCTTGTTGGTTGATTGAAGGTTTGAAGCCGTCGATCGAGGATGTGGTGACAGTCACTCATTGTCGGCCGTCGCTGTTGCAGAAGCTGGATGTTGGCGCGCCTTCTTCTCGACATGGTCACCAGACGAAACGGGCTCTTGATGTGTGCCAGCTAATGCTTCCCGTCCGCGACACCATGTCAGAAACTATCATCGCAAGTCGAGCGCAATTACATGCTGCCAAACCCCGAAAGCGCGGCAACTCGCGGGAGCTTCACACCACACACCTGCTCCACTCGCTACTCCAGCCAGACTCCCTCTGCTCTGCCCACGCTCCACGCGGCTGAGTTAACACTACCAAAGATCCTAAACACTTTGATTCTTCACACGACCCATCGATGTAATCGTTCGATAGCAGTTTTCCCTAGGCAAGACCCAGCGTAAAAATACAAATAATATTTACGAAACAAACCAATTATACATCGACATAAGTGCATAAATATATATACACAAACAGTAAAACAATTACAATATATAAACAGACAGAAATGTCATATCTTGAGGTAACAAAACAAGGAAAAAAAAATAATAGTACAATAGATGGAAATAGGAGGATATGCATTTCCGGCGTTACAAACCCATGTTGGCTATTTGTCAATAAATAGTTTTCTTGAAGGTGATTCATAATGTTCCAAAACAGTTGTTGTTGTGGTCTTCAGTCCTGAGACTGGTTTGATGCAGCTCTCCATGCTACTCTATCCTGTGCAAGCTTCATCATCTCCCAGTACCTACTGCAGCCTACATCCTTCTCAATCTGCTTAGTGTATTCATCTCTTGGTCTCCCTCTACGATTTTTACCCTCCACACTGCCATCCAATACTAAATTGCTGATCCCTTGATGCCTCAGAATATGCGCTACCAACCGATCCCTTCTTCTAGTCACGTTGTGCCACAAATTTCTCTTCCCTCCAATTCTATTCAGTACTTCCTCATTAGTTATGTGATCTACCCATCTAATCTTCAGCTTTCTTCTGTAGCACCACATTTCGAAAGCTTCTATTCTAAACTATTTATCATCCATGTTTCACTTCCATACATGGCCACACTCCATACAAATACTTTCAGAAACGACTTCCTGACTCTTAAATCAATACTCGATGTTAACAAATTTCTCTTCTTCAGAAACACTTTCCTTGCCATTGCCAGTCTACATTTGACATCCCCTCCATTTTGACCATCATCAGTTATTTTGCTCCCCAAATAGCAAAACTCCTTTACTAATTTAAGTGTCTCATTTCCTAATCTAATTCCCTCAGCATCACCCAACTTAATTCGACTACATTCCATTATCCTCATTTTGCTTTTGTTGATGTTCATCTTATAACCTCCTTTCAAGACACTGTCCATTCCGTTCAACTGCTCTTCCAAGTCCTTTGCTGTCTCTGACAGAATTACAATGTCATCAGAAAAGCTCAAAGTTTTTGTTTCTTCTCCATGGCTTTTAATTACTATTCCAAACCTTTCTTTTGTTTCCTTTACTGCTTGCTCAATATACAGATTGAATAGCATCAGGGAGAAGCTACAACCCTGTCTCACTCCCTTTCCAACCACTGCTTCCCTTTCATGACCCTCGACTCTTAAAACTGCCATCTGGTTTCTGTACAAATTGTAAATAGCCTTTTGCTCCCTGTAATTTACCCCTGTCACCTTCAGAATTTGAAAGAGAGTATTCCAGTCAATATTGTCAAAAGCTTCCTCTAAGTCTACAAATGCTAGAAATGTAGGTTTACCTTTCCTTAATCTTTCTTCTAAGATAAGTCGTAGGGTTAGTATTGCCTCATGTGTTCCAACATTTCTACAGAATCCAAACTGATCTTCCCCGAGCTCAGCTTCTACCAGTTCTTCCATTTGTCTGTAAAGTATTTGCATTAGTATTTTGCAGTTGTGACTTATTAAATTGATAGTTTGGTAATTTTCACATCTGCCAACACCTGCTTTCTTTGGGATTGGAATTATTATATTCTTCTTGAAGTCTGAGGGAATTTCACCTGCCTCATACATCTTACTCACCAGATGGTAGAGTTTTGTCAGGACTGGCTCTCCCAAGGTTGTCAGTGGTTCTAATTGAATGTTGTCTACTCCCGGGGCCTTGTTTCGACTTAGGTCTTTCAGTACTCTGTCAAACTCTTCACGCAGTATCATATCTCCCACTTCATCTTCATCTACAGCCTCTTCCATTTCCATAATATTGTCCTCAAGAACATCGCCCCTGTATAGACCCTCTATATACTCCTTCCACCTTTCTGCTTTCCCTTCTTTGCTTAGAACTGGGTTTCCATCTGAGCTCTTGATATTCATGCAAGTGGTTCTCTTTTCTCCAAAGGTCACTTTAATTTTCCTGTAGGCAGTATCTATCTTACCCCTAGTGAGATAAGCTTCTACATCCTTGCATTTGTCCTCTAGCCATCCCTGCTTAGCCATTTTGCACTTCCTGTCGATCTCATTTTTGAGACGTTTGTATTCCTTTTTGCCTGCTTCATTTACTGCATTTTTATATTTTCTCCTTTCATCAATTAAATTCAATATTTCTTCTGTTACCCAAGGATTTCTACTAGCCCTCGTCTTTTTACCTATTCTTCTTCTACTGTATTTCTTTCCCCCATTCCTGTCAATTGTTCCCTTATGCTCTCCCCGAAACTCTGTACAACCTCTTGTTTAGTCAGTTTATCCAGGTCCCATCTCCTTAAATTCCCTCCTTTTTGCAGTTTCTATAGGTTTAAATCTACAGTTCATAACCAACATATTGTGGTCAGAGTCCACATCTGCCCCTGGAAATGTCTTACAATTTAAAACCTGGTTCCTAAATCTCTATCTTACCATTATATAATGTATCTGAAACCTGTCAGTATCTCCAGGCTTCTTCCATGTATACAACCTTCTTTTATGATTCTTGAACCAAGTGTTAACTATGATTAAGTTATGCTCTGTGCAAAATTCTACCAGGCAGCTTCCTCTTTCATTTCTTAGCCTTAATCCATATTCACCTACTATGTTTCCTTCTTTTCCTTTTTCTACTGTCGAATTCCAGTCACCCATGACTATTAAATTTTTGTCTCCCTTCACTACCTGAATAATTTCTTTTATCTCCTCATATATTTCATCAATTTCTTCGTCATCTGCAGAGCTAGTTGGCATATCAACTTGTACTACTGTAGTAGGCATGGGCTTCATGTCTATCTTAGCCACAATAATGCGTTCACTATGCTGTTTGTAGTAGCTTACCTGCACTCCTATTTTTTTATTCATTATTAAACCTACTCCTGCATTACCCCTATTTGATTTTGTATTTATAACCCTGTATTCACCTGACCAAAAGTCTTGTTCCTCCTGCCACCGAACTTCACTAATTCCCACTATATCTAACTTTAACCTATCCATTCCGTTTTTAAATTTTCTAACCTACTTGCCCAATTAAGGGATCTGACATTCCACGCTCCAATCCGTAGAATGCCAGTTTTATTTCTCCTGATAACATCGTCCTCTTGAGTAGTCATCGCCCGGAGATCCGAATGGGGGACTACTTTACCTCTGGAATATTTTACCCAAGAGGATGCCACCATCGTTTAATCATACAGTAAATCTGCATGCCCTCTGCAAAAATTATGGCTGTAGTTTCCCTTGCTTTCAGCCGTTCACAGTACCACAACAGCAAGGCCATTTTGGTTAGCTTTACAAGACCAGATCAGTCAATCATCCAGACTATTGCCCCTGGAACTACTGAAAAGGCTGCTGCTTCAGGAACCACACGTTTGTATGGCCTCTCAACAGATATGCCTCCATTGTTGTTGCACCTACGGTACAGCTATCTGAGGCATGCAAGCCTCCCCACCAACAGCAAGGTCCATGGTTCATGGGGGTTCAGAACAGTGTACATTACAAAATTCTGCTGATCAGCATTGGTGATATTGGTCTGTAATTCAATCGGTTACTCCTGCTTCCTTTCTTGGGTATCAACTTTCCAGACTTTGAGTATGGATATTTCTATGAGAGAGTGGTTGTATATTGTTACTAAGTATGGAGCATACTCTGAAAGGAACCTGACTGTTATACAATCTCAACCTGACCCTTGCCTTTTTAAGTGTTTTAAGCTGCTTCGTTACTCACGTTGGCAGTTGTTCTTGATTCAATTCCAGGGAATATTCACTGCATCTTTTTTTATGAAGGAATTCTGGAAAACCATGATTACTTACTGCTTTAGTGGCACTGTCATCAATAACATCACTACTATCATCACACATTGAAGGTATTGACTGCGTCTTGCCGCCAGTGTACTTTACGTACTCCCAGGATCTCTTTATGTTTTCTGGCAGATTTAAAGATAGTGTTTCACTGTGAAAACTATTAAAGGCATCTTGCATCAAAGTTTGCACTAAATTTTGAGCTTCTGTAACACTTCACCAATCTTGGGGATTTTGGGTTCTTTTAAACTTGGCAAGGTTTTTTTTGTTGCTTCTTCAATAGTGTTCTGACCTGTTTGTTTTGTGTCCCATGGGGGATCAGCACCATCTCTTATTAATTTATTTGGTATATATCTCTCAATACTATTTCTGAATATAAACCACATCTGGTCTACAATTACATAATCATATTGGAAGGAGTGTAGGCTGTCTCCTAGGGAGGTGTCAAGCAAATTTTCATCTTATTTTTTAAAAAGATGTATTTTGCATTTAGTTTTGGTGGGTTTGGATGTTACGTTATTCAATCTAGCTACAACAAGCTTGTGCTCACTAATCCCTGTATCCATCATGATGCTCACTCTTTGCGCAGGATTATTCAGGTCAAGTATATTTTTTCATCAATTTAAACTTTGAATTGTTCAAAACAATTTTCTGAATAGGCACATCCAGTACAATTTTGCATGACATTTTATGCCTACAACTGATTTTAAAATGTATTTTCGCGAGCATATAGAGGGTAGATTGAAGTCACCATCAGCTATAATTATACCTACATCTACAGCCATACTCTGCTAATTACTGTGAAGTACATGGCAAAGGGTATGCCCCATTGAACCGGTTATTAGGGTTTCTTCTCATTTAATTCCTGTATGAAGCACAGGAAGAATGATTATTTGAATGCCACTGTGCACGTTGTAATTATTCTTATTTTGTCCTCATGATCCCTATTTGAACAACACGTAGGGGGTTGTAGTACATTTGTAGAATTATCATTTAAGACTGGTTCTTGAAACTTTTTAGTAGACTTTCTCAGAACAGTTTATGTCTTTGTTTAAGAGTCTGCAAGTTCAGATCTTCAGCATCTCTGTAATACCTTCCCTCCGATCAAACAAACCTGTGACCACTCATTCTGCCCTTCTCTGTATATGTTCAACATCCCCCGTTAGCCATGTGTGGATGAGTCCCACACACCTGAGGAATATTCTAGAATGGGTTGCAGAATTGTGTGAGTGGGGTATTTGTTTGAAATGACACTGAAGTTCTTTTTGAGCTGTTCAGCAACTGTATCATTTGAATTGGTCTGGCTGTCCCCACCTCCTAGTTGCCTGAAGTTGGTTTATTAATATTTGGAGTAAATTAGTAACTTGGCAGCTGATCACATTTTTACAGCACTTGCCATGCTGAGATAGTGACACATTGCAGCAAGTGACAGGGACCGTCGAACTTAAACAACCACTTCTGTTAATAATAAAAATACTTATCTTCTTTGATGCTCTTATTTGTTATGTATTGATGGCTCGTTGTTCTTTTCTTTTCTGTGGTTTACCTTCCTGTAATCATCTAGAGGATGATCAGGTTGACGTTTTGATAATAATATGAATTCTGGTGGACTTTCTGCAGGATTACACACATATTTTCAGTCATTTCACTTCACAATACAAATCAGTAAAATACACATAACTCTTTCCCCATCATTGCACTTCAAACTCATACAACCAACTGCCCAAAAGAAGAAAGATTTATTGATAACAACACATAGCAAAGAAATTACTATTATATATCAACCTATACATGCAGAACAATCTTTAGACAATATGTTTCATAAACAAAATACAATTAATTGTCTATCTCTTTTTTGAGACGCCCATAATCATTGTTATAATTACATTAAGTATTTATAAACATTCACATTTTGTTCCAGCATATTGACAAATGCTGGCACAAAGATAAAAACCACAAGAGCAGAGAAGGCTGCGAGACAACGTCAGCCAATAGCCCACTGACTAGGACCGCACCACGACAGGAGGTGACTCTACAAGAAGAGAATATAAGTGATGCTTCTGCGAGCCTCGGCTGCACAGTACTAGACCAGCATTAGGAGAGCATTACAATAGCAGCTATTAGTAATCCATATCCATTGCTTGTATGGACATAGTATATAGAGAAAGACACTGATTGTTTGCCTGTCACCCATCAATTGTGACACGTTCTTGTAATACAAAGTTAAGTATAGTCTGTCTTCTTTATTGTAATAAAAACTATTAATGTGATTTGCTTTAACTGTTGTATAGTATTTCAAGAATATAGCATCCTTTAGGCACCCTATACAAGATGAGTGGGCAGGACCCCGCATTGGTGATGAGAACTTACAAATAAATCCCCGCTCCTGACGGCTGCAGAATTTTTTGTTTGCCTTTTGCTAATCAGTGTTTTCAGGTGGTAATTGCAGAAAATTTCTTTGCTTTTGTTCTTATTTTGCTTGCATGCTTTGTCTGTTTGTTGCATTTGTGTCTTCCAACATGCCCACCCTGCCTATCCCGCCCCCTGCTCAGGCACTACAGCCACAAGCATAAGATGCCACACGGCTACTACAGATGTTTCAGTCCCAGACACAGCAAATCTCTACATTACTCAACATGGTGCAGCAGCTACTGGCCAATTATGGACGCCCCACAGAACAAGCACCAGCTATAGCAACACCTACTGCTATACCGCCTTTTTGACAGTTTTGTGAACAAGACAAGGAATGGCTCAATTGGTTGTCCCAGTTCGAGGAACACCTATACGTCACAATGTACCAGGTACTGTGAAACTTCCCTATCTATTATCCACAGTAGGAAGTGCAGTGTTCTGCCTCACAAACAAACTTTTTCCTAACGACACTCCAAGTGAACTTAGTTACAAACAGGTGGTACGCTTGCTGACAAACTAGTATGACCAGCAAGTGAATGTGGTAGCAGCTAGGTATCAATCTTTAATTGCAAAAAATGGCTGGAACAAACTTATCGTAGTGGGTAACAGATTTTCTGTGTATGACAAGGAAATGCAAATTCACATGTGTTTGCGGTGCTTTATATTTAGATGTGATATTGCGTGATATGATCGTGTACAATGTACCTGATGTCAAACTCAGAGAACTGATTTTGAAACAGTCTGATCCACCATTTCATCAGGTAGTGCAAATACTGGATCAGTATGATTCTGGTGCCTTGTCGGTTCATAAATTTGAACAGCCAGCTATTTTTCAGTTTGTCGGTAGTTGTGATCAGCCCATTCGGCAACAGCAGCAGCTCACCACGCCGAGTAAACAACATTCCACACTGCATAAGCAGTTCGCTACACAGGTGACTACACAGGTGAACAGAATCAAGTCTTTCCCCTGGTGTTATTCATGGCACAAACGCCACGACTGCCCCTTCTGACAAGCTCAGTGTTATGCTTGTTGTATGAAAGGACATGTACTATCCTTGTGTTTGCAACGAAACAAACATAAGAATTCGGCCCATTCACAAAACTCTAATCACAAGGCCCATCTCATTAATGCAGTATATTCAGTCTGCAATAGGCATTCACAAACCTGGCATGCGAGCAGTTTCTTCAGTGATATGCCAGTTGAACAAACTCTTTGTTCATTTTTGGAACATAACCTACGACCAGATTAGAGACAGAAGTGATGACACTTTCTGCAGGACCTGAGCATCATTTTGCAGGACAATGCTCAAGCACGTACAGTGCAAGCTGTTACTGATTTGTTTGACTGATGGGGCTACTAAGTGCTATACCACCTACTCCACTCCCCTGACTTAAGCCCTCATGAGTTCAACTCGATTTCTAAATTGAAGGAAATACTTCACCTGATTTGCTTCAGAACTGCTACAAATTCGTCGGGCAATAGAGCGCACCACTTGAACTGTTGACACAAGTGGCACTGCTAACAGTATCCTACAACTTCCACATCACTGGCAATGGGTTGTACACACTGTTGGTGACTACTTTGAAGGTCAGTAAAACTATTTTCCATGAGCTGTAAAGAAATAGTTGCCACTATTAAAGTTCCAACCCTTGTATTATATTCAGTTCATATCAAATGTTGAACAAATCGCAGCTCCATCGCATCACTTGCATTGCAAGAATGTCCCCTTTGTTTGGACAGATGAGTGCCAAGTAGCTTTTCAAAAACTTAAAGATGCATTGCTCAGTGATCGATGCTTAGTTCACTTTGATCCTGACAAACCAGTTGTATTGCAAGTTGACACTTCCTCTTACAAAATCAGTGCAGTGCTTTTGCACAGAATTGGTGTTGCTTTCACATCAGAAGTGTCATCCAAAGCTCCTGTGTAACTATTCACAAACTCAGAAAGAGGCATTGGCTGTTGTGTATGTTGATTGGTTGGTTTGGGGAAGGAGACCAGACAGCGTGGTCATCGGTGTGTTGTGTATGTTGTCACCAAATTCCACCACTATTTGTATGGTAGAAAATTCTACTTAGTAATGGATTACAAGCGCTTGCAGTCCTTGTTTCATCTGACAAAACTGGTTCCTGTATGAACTGCCCAAAAATTGCAAAGATGGGCTTTGATGTTATCTGAATACCAGTAAGAGATTATGTATCGTCCGACGACTGAACACGGTAGTGCAAACATGCTTTCACATCTTCCAATTGGCCCTGATATAGACTTTGAAGCTTCTGCTGCACCTTGTTGTCATATTGATGCTTAGGATTTTGAATTGCTTCAGTCTTCTCTGCTGAACTATAGGAAAATTGCGCAGGCCACAGAAGCTGATTCAGATTTGAACATTTTGCTAACATATATTCACACATCTTGGTCTCACTCATTGAATAGTATAAAGAACTCTGTAGTGCACCAATACTTTGCACATTGGCATAGCCTCAGTGTACAGAAAGGAGTGATTCTTGGTCAAAATGATAGTGGACAGTCACATGTGTTGATCCCTAAAGCTTTGCAAAAAGATGTGTTGCAGTTACTTCACCAGGACACTCGGAGATCATTTGTATGTAACAGTTAGCATCTTGACACTGTACTTGGCAGAGTATGGATGCCTAAATAGAACAGATGATGTCACAGTGTCACACATGTGCGGAAAATCAGTCCACTCTGCCACAAAAATTCTCTGCTTGGCCTAGGTTGCAATCACCATGGCAACATGTGCACATAGACTTTTCGGAACCTTTTTGGAACACTCTTTGGTTGATTGTGGTTGACTCATATAGCAAATTTCCTTTTGCTGTGCCAATGAACTCAACAACATCCTGTAGCACAATTCAGGTGTTGTCCTCTATCTTTTGCATTGAAGGTTTACCTGTCAGACAACGGACCTCAGTTCATGTCAAATGCATTTGAAACATTCTGTGAACACAATGGCATACAGCATGTAACTAGTGCACCATTGCATCCACAGTCAAACGGCGAAGCGGAACATTTTGTCAGAACCTTTAAGCAGCAGATGGCCAAACTTCGCACTGTACACACCAGGAATCAAGCATTGCAACTGTTTCTTGCCTCCTATCATTCACATCCACAAGATGGACTATCACCGGCGGAATTGCTTCATGACCCCTGCCATCGGACACTGCTCCACCCTCCTCAGCATCCGGCACCGAAGGAAGGCTACAAGTATCACTTCAAACCAAATGATATTGTCTTTTACAGGATTTTTAGCAGCAGCATGTAACGCCGGAAATGCATATCCTCCTATTTCCATCTATTGTACTATTATTTTTTTCCTTGTTTTGTTACCTCAAGATATGACACTTCTGTCTCTTTATATATTGAAATTGTTTTACTGTTTGTATATATATATTTATGCACTCATGTCGATGTATAATTGGTTTGTTTCGTAAATATTATTTGTATTTTTACGCTGGGTCTTGCCTAGGGAAAACTGCTATCGAACGATTACATCGATAGGTCGTGTGAAGACTCAAAGTGTGTAGGATCTTTGGTAGTGTTAACTCTGCCGCGTGAAGCGCGGGCAGAACGGTCGGAGTCTGGGGAGTAGCGAGTGGAGCAGGTGTTGTGTGACGCTCCCGCGAGTTGCCGCGCTTTCGGGGTTTGGCAGCATGTAATTGCGCTCGACTCGCGATGATAGTTTCGGACATGGTGTCGCGGACAGGAAGCATTAGCTGGCGCACATCAAGAGCCCGTTTCGCCTGGTGACCGTGTCGAGAAGAAGGCGCGCCAACATCCAGCTTCTGCAACAGCGACGGCCGACAATGAGTGACTGTCGCCACCTCCTCGATCGACGGCTTCAAACTTTCAATCAACCAACAAGGAAGACTAAAAGCACGTAAAGTTTCAGAACTGTATGGCAGACCTCAGCTTTTCAAATTGTTCCATTTGCCTCGCAAAATTACAGCAACTTAGCATGAACCTTTGTTGCTCATTGTCCCAATTGCATTGCCAAGCAGGGTCCCTTCCTTTTCCGAAATGAGCCCGAGGGTCGTTGAAATTCAAACGCCAGCATCATTCGATTTCACTGCTTTAATTTCAAAGTTCAGCTGGCTACAATATTTAGATTGCACAAGCACAAATTAAGAGTGCGAGTTTTGTTACCGTATTTTAGTAATCTGTGACTGCAGCTCAGCTTGGTACGTACTAAATTTTACTATTGTTAATTGTTCAGAATCATTTAATTCAAGTTCAAAGTTAATTCTCTTATTTCTAAATTGCGTAGATTCAAGTAGCTTTTGAAATGATTGTTGAGGTAGTCCAAGACTAACCTTATTTTACTGAATGTCGATGTGCTTCAGAAAGAAAGCCCACTATTAACTTCAGTCACTAAATTAACTTTCGATTTTCCAGTTTTATTAATTCTTTTGCTAAATTAATTCAGAATGTAGCGAAATTTATTACTTCTGACAAACTTTCAGTTTTCACACTACACGTGTCAACCTTCAGTTGCCACGCTTCTAGTGCTAATTATATGTGTAATTACCTTTCTTTTTCAGTTACTATAGTAATTGTCCTTAGGACTGGCGACCGTAATTTCCCCCAAATCTCAAATATCTAATTACCGCTAGTTAATTGTTAACGTAACGGCCGCACATTTACTTTCTTCATTAACTTTACCCCTTTTCAAAATTAATTTCCGCCAGTTTCATTTGCATTTTTCCTTTCATTTAGATGTAACCCTTTCCTCCCTCTTTACCGACAGATTAACTTCGATGACGATTGCTTTTCCCAAATTTCCATTAGGTACACGCGGTTTCATTTTTCACTGTCATTAAGGTCGGTAAGTGAGGGGGAGGTTACAAGCAGATGGTGGGTGCAAGGTGGATCATCTGTTGCAATGGTGCTTGCATGTATCTTATTTCAGGTCCAGATAGCTGGCAACACCGCTATGAAAATCAACTTCACCTCTGTCATGTGCACGTATGATCTTGCAGTGTCTCTTCTGCCAGATTCATGGGTCCAGAGGACTGCGTAGCCACAGCAGCTGCCAGAGGGTGTCCTCACAACACCACGGGATGATCCTATGGAGATGGAGCCTTCATCTCCTCCTCCTCCTCTTGTCCTATCGATGGAGCTGGACCTGCCCACGCCACATCATTCACCGTCTTCTTCTTCTGGTTCCTGGCATCAGGAGGGGGATGCATACCCTTCTGGTCATTTTCTGGGGGATTTTTCCACCAGAGCACAGGCCAGATGGCAAGGTATGACCAGAAGCTTGACGTCCCCTGCCGCCACAGCTTCCGATCCTGTGAGGCACCCACTCTCCTGCCTGCCCCACTGTGGTCGCACACCCCACATGATGACGGTCTGTTGCTTTGGGAGGCAGAAATGTTTCGGTGTATTGACAAGCACTGGCATGAAGATGAAGAACACAAGAGCAGAGAAGGCTGTGAGATGATGTCAGCCGATAACCTGCTGACTAGGACCACACCATGATAACAGTGACCTCTACAAGAAGAGAATATAAGCATTGCTCCTCCCAGCCTTGGCCACACAGTACTAGGCCTGCATTAGGAGAGCACTATGATAGCACTTATTAGTGATCCATATCCATTGCTTGTATGGTCCACCCCGATAGCTAAGTGGTCAACATGATGGACTGCTGTCCTACGGGCCCGGGTTCGATTCCCGGCTGGGTGAGGGATTTTCTCCGATCAGGGACTGGGTGTTGTGTTGCCTACATCATCATTTCATCCCCATCCAACATGCAGGTCACCCAATGTCGCGTCAAATGTAATAAGACCTGCACCAAGGTGGCTGGACCTGCTCTGCAAGGGGCCTCCCAGCCAATGATACCAAACACTCATTTCCATTTCCATTGCTTGTATGGACACAGTATATAGAGAAAGACACTGACTGTTTGCTGTCACCCATTACTTGCAACACGTTCTTGTAATACAAAGTTAAGTATTGTCTATCTTCTTTATTGTAATAAAAACTATTAACATGATTTGTTTGAATTGTTGAATAGCAGTCCAAGAATGCAGCATCCTTTAGGCACCCTATGCAAAACGAGTGGGTAGCACCCCACACATTTAAACATTTCTGCATAGCTTTGAAGTAATGGATTTTTGTTTTTATATCTTTGGTGCAGTATTGTTCACTTCCTATGATCCAAGATTGTTTAGTATATTCATCTCATCATAATCAGTTTCAAGGAACCAGTTATTAATTTATTATGGTTGCCAAGTACTATGTCTATCCATAACAACTCACAAGAACTATCTATTTCAATTTTCCTAAATGCTAAACTACTTCTGACAGCAATAAAAACTCCACCACCAACTGTATTTAATATATACTTTCTGAATGCAGTTATGTCCTTTATAAAAATTTTGACTCAACTTAATTCCAGTTTTAGCCAGCTTTCCATACCAATAAAAATTTGAGATTCAGTGTTTTTAATTAGTGCTTGAAGCTCTTGTCCTTTCTAACACAGCTACAACAATTTATAACTACAGCATTGATTGTTTATATGTTACCCTCTTCCTGTGTTCATCCTTCACCCTACAAAACTAAAGTCCTTTCTGCACTTCCCTGGGATGCTCTAACCTAAAAAAACTGCTCAGTCCACTCCAAGCAGCCCTTGATACCCATGACCTATTTAGTGGAACCCAGAAATCCAGCACCCTATGGCGTAATTCAAGAAATCTGCAACCAACAGGATCACAGAACCATCTGAACCTCTGATTCAGACCCTCCTCTCAGCTTTGTACCAACAGACCACAGTTGGTTCTGTTAATGAAGCTCCACTTTCATCTTGCAAGCAAGACTGGCAATTTTTACTACTTCAGCTAGCCACCTGAAAGCAGAGAGAATCTCTTCCAATCCAAAGTGACACACATTATCAGTACCAGCATGAGCCACCATCTGCAGTTGGCTGCATGCTGTGGTCTTTATGGCATCTGGAAGCACCTGTTCCACATCTGGAATGACTCCTCCCGGTATGCAGACAGATTGAAAACTGGATTTCTTCTCCTCCTTCGCAGCCTTATCCCTAAGGGGCGTCATTATGCACCTATGTTGGAACTCTCAACCACCAGTAATCCCTCACACTGTGACTGCCCAAACTTTGCAGGCTGAGAGGATTTCTCTGGAACAGGCCAAGTGACTTCATCTGGCTCTGGGACTTCATCAGTCGCAGACAGTGCCCAATACCTGTTCATCAGATGGACTGGGAGACCCTCCAACCGGCCCCTCAGAAAGTCTTTTGCTGCTTGCCACACCTTGGAACAACCTCCCACTAGACCACAGATGAGGGATCAAGATCAGTGTGAACAGTTCATGGGGCAGTCACATAATGGAGCGTTTGAAGGACACGTGGCTCATGCTGGACATCCCTCCGATTACGCCGTCTGGTTCCCCGCAGTCATGCTCATAGGCAACAGCTCAAGCTGCGTGGCTAAAGAAAACACTGGCTGGAGCTGTTAGTGAGGGATCACCAACATGGCTCGCAACTGAACACAGCAATTACAGTTCTTATCCATACTAAAGACAGCCTGATAAATACCCATACATGCACGAAATACAACAGTTGACGCTAAAGAACGCTGATGAAATTTTAAATAAGTTGCTTCTTGTGAGAAGCTGTGGCAACTCACAATACTCTGATGAGCTGCTGGTACTGCTGCTGTTGCTAGGAGAGTTACCATTTGACTCTTTATTATATGAAATTCATATTTGCTGAATGCCCTGTGGAGTGGTGAAAATTGCAATATCAAAAATTTCTCTTAAGAAATAAGAAAAATAATATATGAGTGAGTATAATCAGCAGATAACGGAATTATTATTATTATTTCAATGCAAGCATGGAAAGGTAATGAGCAGCAGAATCTGTAATGTTTTATACCCCGAATCTCCTGAATTAGAGAGAAAAACACTAAAAATCTAGAACTGAAAAAAGGTAATAATTGACAGTATGATATGAATTTGATTGTTCCAGCCAGCAAATGTGAATGTGTGTGTATAAAAAGCTTAATAAAGTAACTGACAGTTATGGGTAGCTCTTCCTTCCTATTGCAAACATCAATATGATGTGAACTTGAATTCAGCAACTTTGTTTCAGATGTTTTAGTCTAACCAGGTGCCATAAAACATAATTTGTAAGAAAAAGGTCTAAATATTATTATTATTTTGGACATAATTTTTTATACATTCAAACTAATGAATCATATCACAAGCATAATGGATATGTACAACGAAGAGACCACATTAGACATAATAATTCAGATATGTTTAAATAAATATTTGCCAACACTAATATTCTAAAAGCATTTATGTACAAAATACAAAACCATAAATAATCAAGTTCAGAAATCTATGATGGTACAATTAGCAAATAATCCATTATCAAGAGAGAGCTAAGGAAAATGACAGAGAGGTGACCTACTTATTGATCTGCTGTCTTTCTATATTCTTTCTGCAATGTTTTGTCTAAGCAGTTATAGTAGTCTTGAGGAAAACTGCTTAACAGTGTTATAAAATTAAATTTCTTACACTGAAATTATTTCCCATAAATACTGAGACCTTGGTATTTTTAATGAAAGGTAAACATTATTATTAACTGATACAATGATTATTTATTGCATATTTGTTGTCCAAGATAAATACTTTCGAAAAATTGTAAACTTTTTTCTAGTCCAAGAAATGTTGCACCATTGACAGGAAATGCCCTTATAATTGTCATACAGGAACCTCTAAAAAATACTTTCAATCCATCACTTTGATAACTTTTGATGAAACAATCCATTAAACTTTTGTATTTTGGATTATCAGGGTTGTCTGCCTGGATCCTTGACTTCATCACATCAAGTGGTATAATACTAATCCAAGACAGCATACCTAAAAGTAATCACAAAAATTTCATTTTCAGATTCCTGAGAGATTAAAAAAGATACCACACAATCAAAAATAATTTAAATATTGTTATTATGTTTTAGGAAACGTGAAACAATTACCAATATATAAATGCAGAAGACTAAATCAGAAAGCTTCATATTATACAGTGAAAGAAAATAAGTTATACTCACAAGGTATGGGAGCTCTGAGGCATAAATAATAAATATACTGTACTCCAAAATCAAACATGTACAACAGCAGGAGGCACAAATGATTGTGATTGAGCTTAGGCTTGTTCTGTGCGCCTATGCCATGCAGTCACTGACAGCCAATGAGCATTCAGTAGTGTTCTCAGCGCTCTGCTGTGAATGTCATAACTAATGTGAGCAATAAACATGATGGGAGTGATTTATTTGGCAATTTTTTATTGCAGCTGTTGCGAGATGTGTGATGTAACAGAAATTAGTGGCAGTTACACCATGATTCTTACCACAGCAGAGTGTGTAAGTGAAAATATAATGGTACAACAGCTATTAAATTATTTAAATATGATGTTCTGATAATTTTTATTCATAAATTTTTGTTTGAGTTTGTTTCATGTCATGAGGAAGAGTTCCACAATGCACCGATGGCAGTACCTTCATCACTGCCACCAGAGAAAATAAGCCAACCACTGCTACACACTAACCAGCAGCCAGTATGAAGAAGATTCTGCCAGCTGCTACTGCTGATCTCTGCCCTCATATGAATTCCTTACAAAAAATATTGTAACTGAAAAATAAATTAATAGCTTACTGTTAACTGATTGACATGTGGTGAGATTATTTAACTGTCAGTAGCAGTTGTGAACTTGCGTGTAGTTACTACTTTGTAATAAAGTCCACAAGAAGTGAAAATTAGTTGTCTGACTTAACATTCAAGCAGCATACAGTGGTACATTATACACAAATATCAAACAGACAATTGTCTCAACTGTGTTGCTTGAAAGAACTGTGTTGATTCAAAAGTACTGTGGAGAACTGAAAATAATTTGAGACTGATGATTTACATGAATAGGACATCTCAACCAGAGATTAGTCAACTGCGCTGCCCATTCCAGAGAGAGGCTTTATCACTGACATTTTAAGTGAAGTTAACATGATTGTGGACATGGAAAAATTGGAAGAATATTTAGATACTTGCTCTAAGTGTGAATCATTAAGTTTGAAGAAGAAATAAATACATAAAGTTGCATTGGACAAATAAGTCCTCTTGGAAACACATAAATCAGCAGTAGCAGATTATGCTCTGGGGAAATCATCAAATTCCTTTCTCTGATAAGGTACTAAAATTTTGTAAAGGTCTAATTATTATTCACTATGATGTAGAAATTCAGAATGATAAAAAAACTTACTTCATGGTTACAAGTAAATAATTTTGCAATTTTGGATAGCTGAACTAGTTTATGTTGGAGAATGCACTACCTACATCTCCATTACCTCCGAAATTGTCCCCACACTATGAGATAAAATGTTAGGCATCAAAATATGCTTTAAGCTACAGCCTGATTCCTGGGAAACCAGTGTTGCCAAGTTTATCTGGGATCTGCTGGTTTTGTGTGGAAGACAACAGCCTTTACAGAACATGCGCCATCAAATCTCAGCTGCCTATATGTGACTTAAGGCAGCTTGTGTTAGTAAAGCCTCTGTTGATGACAACCTTTTTCTTATTGTTTTGGCCAAAATTTGGTGGTTTCTGGGCCATATACTATGTTTTTAACTTTCAAGTATGTATTCTCTTTTTTAATTTTATCTTTGGAATTTTCTTTTCATCCAGAAAAATCTGAACTCATGTCACCAAACATGCATTTCACTCATAGTAACGGAGCTGCACAAGGGTGCCCATCTTCAGCTGTGTTTGACAACATTTTTGACTTGTTGCACATGTATTGCATACTGTGGTTATGTGTCCACAGTGATGACACCTGAAATAACAGATATGGCTCATGGACATATATTCTTCTTTACAGGCAGCTGTTATATGCTCAGGCAAATTTGCTTTCTGTACCTATTCAGCTTGATGGGATGCAACTGTTTCCATTATGATGAGGGTCAGTGTGCTGACCAGTCTGGATATAACATTTAGACAGTTTTCCCCACCCGACTGGGTGAAACTGGGCTGGTTCACAAGCCTTACACAATTTTCAAATGTTAAGAAAACTTTTGCTCACTTTCACCAGCACTATACACAGATAGTTGGTGTACACATATTCCAATCTGGTGGGGGGGAGAGGGGTGGAGAGGGGAGGGGAGGAGTGGGGAGGGGAGGAGTGGGGAGGAGAGGGGAGGGGACAACAGGGTGGCAAAAGGAATCCCATCTGGTCACCCCTTAAATTAACAATGCCAGAGCCATTCATAATGATGCCAACCCTGTGCTAATGTGGGACCAAGGCACAAGGAAAAGAAGAAGGTTGACCCCCAGAAAGGAATGTGTTATGAGATGACCGAGTTAACTAGAGCTAAATACCCAGTTTTAAAGGAGGTCAAGTTACACTTTGACTAAGAACTCTTAAGGTATAACAGTGGCTACACATTTTGCACAATAGGTTAACTCAGTGGATATTCCATTAAATATGCTATGTGTTGTTATGCTCTGATATTGTTTTCTGAAGTGAAGTCCTAAAGTGGACTGTATGAAACCCTTTTTGTTCAGTGGGTGGTACTCTTAGCAGATGGTACACCACTCCTGGTGGGACTGTTCTTATGTATTAAACTGCATGCCACTATGTTCATACAAGTGACTAGAATTATCAAGGTCAATGCAGGTGGGGCACTGCTTATCTTTACAAGCCTTATCACACTGCAGGTGTATATCTGCTCCACTTTATTGGCAGACTTTGGGGTTAAACTTCTTATTAGACATTTATACCATACTGACAGTCCAGGAAATTAAGACAAGGTCCCTGCTCCCTGTGATTGACAAGCTTCTACCACCACACTGCATGGTGGTTGCTGAAGTATTCACAAAGCCTGGTTGTTCATGTGAAATATGAATTATGAATAATTGTGCAGTGGGACAAACTACATAGACATAACTTTTGATGCACATTTGATTACCTTTCATAACATGTATGTCCACTGGAATATTCTGGGAAGCTCCATTATCGTACCAATTTTAACTAACATCCAGTTTTCCTACAGGTGAAAATTTAGGCAAAATTGTATATTTTTATGAGTAGAAAAATCTAAGAGCAAAAATAGTTACAAAAGCTGCTGTAAAATAAAAATTAACTAAAAAGTGATGTTTCCACAGTATGATGTGTAAAAGATAATTTACATTTTTGTAAATCTGTGATTTTGCATGAAATGAAATTGTTTTTCATGTAGTTAATTACATTCTAAAAACATAAGCTGAATATTTGCCTAGCAAAGAACAAATTACCACCTGTAAAAAATTAAATAAAATTTTGAGATTTTGCAAGAACATTTGGTATGTGTTATTATTTGAATGACTTAAATGATGGCAAATTGTGATACTTTCAGACATAATTTATTTTCAAAATTATGTACCTATTAAATTTTCCCTGTTTTAAAGTGAAGGTGATAAGATGACTATCTCTCTATGATTTAAGGTTTAAGAGTTGTAACTTGTAAAAACATTGTCGTCATTTATAAACAAATACAAGAAACATGGATGTTGAAAATGCTCCAAAATATTGCAAACTTTAATAAAAACCATGTATTGCATATTTTAAAACTGAAATGTCATCAAGCACTGTACAAGTAAAAGTGGTATCAAATGATTAATTTTGTCTAACTGTCAAAGCTTCACCTTCCTGCTCTCCCCATAAAATTACCTCTCTGCAATTTTTCTATGCAGATATACCACATTTTATAATTTTGTAAGTACATTAATATAAACGACAGATTACTGAAAAATAATGCGTAAATGAACCATATCCATGGAAATATTGCACACAACAAATTAAATGTATCATTATAATAAATAAATAACAAAAGATAGACTTTCTGAAGAAAACTGGAAGGCAAACAAAATCAATACATTTTTTGTTTATGGCCAATTTTGCACAATGATTTAGCACAATGTCTAATAAAGAACGGACTCATACTATTACTAGTGCAAAAATATTAATTATAAATAAAAGAAAAAGGCTATAATTAATAGTTGAGAAAAGGAATTATCTTTTTAATCTAATTTTAAGTTTCATGTTGTTGCTTTCAGCAAAGCAAATTACTGTCCATGTCACTGAAGTCAATATTGGCCACTGCACTGTATTCTGTTGACAAGATAGTTAAATCTGACAAGTTTGGTAGTTAAATCTGATAATTAACTCCACATAGTTTTTTTTTCATGGCCTTTAATTTGTGTCTCATCAATTGTGGACTTTGCTGTCTATGGGATGGCTTGCATGCATCAGCGATACAATAGCCATACCATAGGTGCAACCACAACTGAGAGGTATCTGTTGAGAGGCCAGACAAAAATGTGGTTCATGAAGAGGGGCAGCAGCCTTTTCAATAGCTGCAGGGGCAACAGTCTGGATAATGGACCAATACGGCCCTGTAAGATAAACCAAAACAATCTTGCTTTGCTGGTACCACAAACAGCTGAAAGCAAGGGTAAACCACAGCCGTAATTTCTCCTGAGGGCATGCAGCTCTACTGTATGGATTAACAATGGGGCATTCTCTTGGGTAAAATATTCCAGAGGTAAAATAGTCTCCCATTCAGATCTCCGGATATGGGTTACTCAGGAAGAAGTCATCAGGAGAAACAAAACAGGTGTTCTATGGATCAGAGTGTGGAACATTAGATTCCTTAATCAGGCAGGTATCTTAGAAAATTTAAAAAAGGAAATGGATAGCTTGAAGTTGGATTTGGTGGGAATTAATGAAGTTTGGTGGCAAGGATGAACAGGACTTCTGGTCAGGTGAATAAAGATTTATAAACATAAATTCAATTAGCTGGACTGCACGAGTAGGTTTAATAATGAATAAGAAAATAATAATGTATGTATGCTACTGTGAAGAAGCATAAAGAACAGAATATTATAGCCAAGATAGACAAGAAGCCCACACCTAGTTCAGTAGCGCATTTTTATGTGTGAGGTAAGTCCACAGATTATGAAGAGAATGAAGAAATGTATGACGAGATAAATTATTCAGATAGTTATGGAGATGAAAATTTAATTGCAAAGGGGGATTGGGATCCAATAATAGGATAAAGAAGAGAAGAAAAATTGCAGATGAATATGGACTGGGAGAAAGGAAAGAAAGAGGAAGCTGTCTGGTACAATTTTGTACAGAGCAGAGTTTAATCACCATGAACACTTGGTTTAGGCATCATAAAAGAAGACTGTATACATGGAAGAGATATGGAGACACCAGAAGGCTTCAGATTTATTACATAATAGTAAGACAGAAATTTCAGAACCAGACTATTAACTGTAAATTGTTATCAGGGGGCAGATGTGGACTCAGACAACAATTTATTACTAACTGTAGACAAAAAAAAAAAAAAAGATAGGAAATTACAGAGATGGGACCTGGATAAATTGAAAGAACCAGAGGTTTCTGATAGTTTCAGAGGGAGCATTAGGCAATGGTTGACTAGAACAGGGGAAAGGAATACAGTAGAAGGCAAATGGGTAGCTTTAAGAGATAAAATAGTGAAGGCCTAGTAGAAATCCTTGAATAATGTTGGAGATACTGAATTTAACTGATTAAAGGAGATACTGAATTTAACTGATGAAAGTAGAAAATATAAAAACGCAGCAAATGAATCCATTGAAAGGGAATACAAATGCCTAAAAAAAGAGATTTACATGAAGTTCAAAATGGCTCAGCAAGAATTGCTAAAGACAAGTGCTTGTGTCTGTGTATGTGCGGTTGGATATGGGTGTGTGTGCGAGTGTATACCTGTCCTTTTTTCCCCCTAAGGTAAGTCTTTCCGCTCCCGGGATTGGAATGACTCCTTACCCTCTCCCTTAAAACCTACATCCTTTCGTCTTTTCCTCTCCTTCCCTCTTTCCTGACTAAGCAACCATTGGTTGCGAAAGCTTGAATTTTGTGTGTATGTTTGTGTTTGTTTGTGTGTCTATCGACCTGCCAGCGCTTTCGTTTGGTAAGTCACATCGTCTTTGTTTTTAGATATATTTTTTCCACGTGGAAAGTTTCCCTCTATTATATTCACTTGCTATTCTATCAGATACCATGAACTGTTCTGGTTCATCTGCAAACAGCATAATTATATGCCTCAGAACATGCTTACTGACCTTTGAGATCCTACAACACTACAGTGAAATAGCAGTAAGATCTTCATTGCTGAACATGAGCTAGCTGTGTAGGTGCAGGTATGAGCAAAAAACTCATTGTTGCACCATAAACCATACTAGCGATAGATGACACTGTCATCACCATATTGTATCATATCATATCATCAACATCATTGTCATCATTCTTATTTTTCCAGCCCCTGATTTGGTCTGTCTTGCACATGAGCCTCTCCATCTTTTCCTGTGCCCCCACAACATATCTCTCTCCATTCTGTCCCAAGCTTTTCCTCTTTTCTTAAAAAATTCTTTCACTCCAACAATTCATGTTTCTCATGATCTTTCTCTAGGTCTCTTTGTGATACTGCTCAGATAAAATGACACTATTGAAACTGCATTGTGACAACAGGATACACTTATAGTTATGGACTGAGGGAAAGGCTGCTTCTTGTTGGTAGACGATTACAACACAAGTGATAAGAGAACACGAGTACCTCTCTTGGTTAATTTGTAAACTGTCATTCCCTTTTGCTTTTTCTTCCTTGTCGATACCTATGCCCTTGGTAGGACCCTATCTTACCATCCATGCAGTACAGCCCTGGCTGCTGGCAGTGCTCCTAAGCTGACAGATTGAGAACCTTGGGTTGCCAAAACCAAACTCAGCCATTAAGAATGAGCTCCCTGGCATGACCCAGGAGGCATGCAAGCTCAAATAGAAAGCCATTAGAACAATGAAAATTACTACCCCAAAAATTATTTAGAGTTGGTGGAGAATATAAATTAGGAAATAGGTGGTAGATTAATGGTAGAAGTTCCAAACCATAAAAAAAGGACAAGATTGTGACTGACGGAAAGTGGATAGAAAATGTTATAAAACTTTCAGGAGCAGCATGGACAAGAACTCAATGCATAGAAAAATCTGTAGGCGGCCTTATTGAGCAATGGATGGAAAAGAGGACCCTGTGTATAAAACCTTGCTTATGGCCAAGCCTGTCAGTGGCATTCATTTAAAGTTCAGGTTCCACTTCCAATTTCAATGTGGCTTCACAACTCAGTGCAACTTATCCCTGGTTGTAATATTCCAATTAAAGTAACATTTCAAACTATCTCATTAAATAACAATACAAAATTATAAAAGTGTTACCTGCCATTCCACCTGCAAATATTATGCTTGATACAGATTTCTGTTGAATATTATTTGTGGCACTCAATGCTTCATATACAGCTGTGTATATACCAGATGAAAAAACATCTCTGTGGAAAAAGATACAAAATCCATGTGTCACCCTCATGTTTTCTTTGAATTTCAGTTCAATGGGTACATCTCATTTTAAATAGTGGCTAATATGTCTTCTGCAAAAACTCAAAGAGAATTATTGACAAGTTATTCATTTCCATATTTCTACTTTTAACACTCTACAGATAATGCAGACTGACGCTATCTTTGTTTCACAGTAAGGCACTGACGCATTTATTTGTGTACACGTTTGTTTCATAAGTTATTTCATGCAATGTCACTAACATTGCTAGTGTGGTGAATTATAGTAAAGTTAGTCCCTGGTCACATTGTACAAACATAAGTTAATATCACCAGCACATGAAAATACAAGACAGTTATAAATGATTGCAGTGATTTCATAAATTCACCATAGCTACATTAATTGACCTATTGTCACAAAACTCAACACTCATATAGAAAAAGTAAATAAGTTATGTATTGTTGCACCCATACTGCAGATTTCTGCCATGAGAGCACAGCAGGTAGCAGTTTTCCAAAATGGTGGCAAGTGCTGAGAAAGTGTTTGTTGTGCTTGAAATGTTTTCACTTCAATCTGTCATAACAGTGCAATGACATTTTAGAACGAAGTTCAACAAAGATACAACAACTACCATCTTCATCTGGTGATGATAGGTGCAGTTTAGAACTTGAAGATACCTCTCCAAGGGAGAATCAGTGGGTCAGCCTGTAGTGAGTGAAGAAATGGATGACCACATGCAGGCGAGTTTCGTATGTAGCTCATGGAAGTGGCAGCTGCTGCGTAAGAGCACAAGAGCACGTGAACATCCTGACTTTCAACATAATGCAGATTTATTGGTTATTTTTCTTTGAATGCTCTTAAATGTAACACAGATGCTGCAATCTGTCAGATACAGCATGTAATCTACTGCGCTACTGCTCCAATAGACTCCATGAAACTTGGCGACATGGTCGTGAGAACACCTTCAGTTATGCACGTTTTAAGATGTGCAACTTGCATAATGTAATTACCCTATAGGCCAAATACATATGGATTTGATAAACAATGTACATGGTTCATAATGTGCACAGGTAGTCATTGCCACTCAACTAGAAGTTTACGTCAGTTCCATCAGATTATAGCACACTGCGGCAGACTTTTATCCCTGTTCACTTGGCATAAATCCTGCTAGATGATAGTACACTCCTCAGATATGCTAATTTACTCACTATATAGTAAAATTAGATCAGATGTCAGTATATTTTAAAGTTGTACTGACAGTAAATCTATTTGGTGGGTTTCTGAATGAGTTATTGTATATTAACTTATGAATTCGATCATACAGTAATCCATTTGAGGCACTGAGAATCACAAGTGCCTCACGCACATCACTGTCTACTGTGAGATTGTAGCATTTATTCATGTTTCTGAAATCTATTGATCTTATGATGAGTCAGGTTTATCTGTGCTGTAAGCCCACATTCTATGCTTGAAACTTCATGAACAGCTGTATCGCTAGTTTCTCTGGTTTTCATTTAAATGTGGGATTGATGGCAGTGTGGTTTAGGGTCTTATGGATCTCAGCACCTCATTTGTATTCTAGTCAGGTTACCACGTTAGTAGACATTACTACTTGAGTTTAATCATTTCCACAAATGGCAGTTTGTGTTTGGAGCTGATTGTTCATTGTACAGGAATCAGCTTTCGTGTGCAGTGTAAACATGAAGTATGTTGAATCAATTTTAAATTCTAACAGAAAAATAAAGCTGTGAGAACAGGTTGTGAGCTGTGCTCAGGTAGCTAAGTTGGTAGAGCACTTGCATGTGAAAGGCAAAGGTCCCGAGTCTGAGTTTCAGTCTGGCACATAGTTTTAATCTGCCAGGAAGTTTCATATCAGTGCACACACTGCTGCAGTGTGAAAATCTCATTCTGGGAATAGAAAAGTAAATTACCATGAAAAGTTTGCCACAAAGGAACTGGGGCCTCTGAGAACAGATTCAGAGAGTGGTAAAATCAAATAAGCATGACTACAAGCAAACATTTAACAAGGAAGTGTACAGTTAGCACAAGTTGTTATGTGGGTGCAGAGTAAGAATATCCGATTTTCAGACCAGAAGTAAATTTGTGAACTAATACATCTGTTAGGGGATCTTGTACACTTGTCTGAAAAAATGGAAAAGTGTGGAAACTCCAACTCACACAAAGTGCGAAATGGAGAGTTGCGAAAGTTTACACATTAATTTGTTGTTGCCCTAAATTGTACATAATTATGTACAAAACAACAAAGTTCAACAAAAACAATTCTTTCTTTTGTCAGATAAGTTATGCATCTTATTCTTTATATGATGATAATAATAATAATAATTACTGTAACAACAGTTATTACTGTTGTTACTGTTGTTGTTATGGTCAGTGGCTGTAGTTGTATAAACTTGCTGATAAGCATAAATGTTGTACAACAGATACTATTAATTTCACACTCTCAAATTTATGTGAATCTAAACATTTGTGAACACCCAGAATGTTTACTCACGAGCCGCCCTTGCTCTCACATGACTATGAACAGAACAACCAGGGAGCTGAACATACCACAATTGACCATTCAGAAGATCTTAAGGAAATGAGTGAAGCTGAAGCCTTACATTATACACTTCTGGAAATTGAAATAAGAACACCATGAATTCATTGTCCCAGGAAGGGGAAACTTTATTGACACATTCCTGGGGTCAGATACATCACATGATCACACTGACAGAACCACAGGCACATAGACACAGGCAACAGAGCATGCACAATGTCGGCACTAGTACAGTGTATATCCACCTTTCGCAGCAATGCAGGCTGCTATTCTCCCATGGAGACGATCGTAGAGATGCTGGATGTAGTCCTGTGGAACGGCTTGCCATGCCACTTCCACCTGGCGCCTCAGTTGGACCAGCGTTCGTGCTGGACGTGCAGACTGCGTGAGACGACGCTTCATCCAGTCCCAAACATGCTCAATGGGGGACAGATCCGGAGATCTTGCTGGCCAGGGTAGTTGACTTATACCTTCTAGAGCACGTTGGGTGGCACGGGATACATGCGGACGTGCATTGTCCTGTTGGAACAGCAAGTTCCCTTGCCGGTCTAGGAATGTAAGAACGATGCGTTCAATGACGGTTTGGATGTACCGTGCACTATTCAGTGTCCCCTCGACGATCACCAGTGGTGTACGGCCAGTGTAGGAGATCGCTCCCCACACCATGATGCCGGGTGTTGGCCCTGTGTGCCTCGGTCGTATGCAGTCCTGATTGTGGCGCTCACCTGCACGGCGCCAAACACGCATACGACCATCATTGGCACCAAGGCAGAAGCGACTCTCATCGCTGAAGACGACACGTCTCCATCCGTTCCTCCATTCACGCCTGTCGCGACACCACTGGAGGCGGGCTGCACGATGTTGGGGCGTGAGCGGCAGACGGCCTAAAAGGTGTGCGGGACCGTAGCTTAGCTTCATGGAGACGGTTGCGAATGGTCCTCGCCAATACCCCAGGAGCAACAGTGTCCCTAATTTGCTGGGAAGTGGCGGTGCGGTCCCCTACGGCACTGCGTAGGATCCTACGGTCTTGGCGTGCATCCGTGCGTCGCTGCGGTCCGGTCCCAG
Source organism: Schistocerca serialis cubense (assembly GCF_023864345.2). Classification (NCBI taxonomy): domain Eukaryota; kingdom Metazoa; phylum Arthropoda; class Insecta; order Orthoptera; family Acrididae; genus Schistocerca; species Schistocerca serialis. Next base: position 390,309,684 of record NC_064638.1, read on the forward strand.
GTCGACGGGCACGTGCACCTTCCGCCGACCACTGGCGACAACATCGATGTACTGTGGAGACCTCACGCCCCACGTGTTGAGCAATTCGGCGGTACGTCCACCCGGCCTCCCGCATGCCCACTATACGCCCTCGCTCAAAGTCCGTCAACTGCACATACGGTTCACGTCCACGCTGTCGCGGCATGCTACCAGTGTTAAAGACTGCGATGGAGCTCCGTATGCCACGGCAAACTGGCTGACACTGACGGCAGCGGTGCACAAATGCTGCGCAGCTAGCGCCATTTGATGGCCAACACCGCGGTTCCTGGTGTGTCCGCTGTGCCGTGCGTGTGATCATTGCTTGTACAGCCCTCTGGCAGTGTCCGGAGCAAGTATGGTGGGTCTGACACACCGGTGTCAATGTGTTCTTTTTTCCATTTCCAGGAGTGTAAATAACTTTAATCAAAATCAAACAATGGAAAATACAGGATGGAATGTAACAATATTATGAGGTGGAAAGTTGTTACCATATAGCAGAGATGCTGAGTCGCAGATAGGTGCAACAAAAACACACTCACAATTATAGCTTTCGGCCATTAAGGCCTTTGTCAACAATAGACAGACACGTATGATTCTAAAATCAAATTGCAATTTTACTTTGAGCTTAATTTGTGTATACGAAATTTATGCAACTATTGAGAAGAATAATTTACGTATGATATTTTATTTCACTGGACTGATGTAAACTAAGATAATTAAAAGTATTGTAAAAGAAAATACAAATTGGAAGTGATGAAACCACCTTCGCAGAGGAGAGTCTATCAGAAAATGAAGTCATGGAACATTGATAATACATTTCTGCATAGCTAACAAATGTGCACAATGTAACTTTTTGTTAGTTCCACCCACATACAAAGAAGAATTAAGATTTAATAGATACTATTATTGGTTCACGTTAAGCTACTCTGTAAATCTACTCTAAGCTTCCATCTATTATAATCATTAGATTTTAGTTGCAGAATATTAACATTGACTTTTACCCACCTACCGGTAGATTGTACAGCGGTATCCTTTATAAAATATTTTGAATCCATAATCTTTATAAAGTCCTCGTACAGATCCGATAACACCACTGTACTTAGATTCATATTGCATTTTCCAAATTGATGGAAGTCCTAAGGAAAGATATAATACTGGTCAGAATGTTTAATTTTAAGAAATTTACAGATAATCTGCATACAATTAATGCTAAGTCACCGTATCATGTTTAAGAGAAATGCTAACTGCAGAATATTATTTCATGTTTATGTTTAATGAGAAGTAGGACTGTTGATATTTTAAAAAATATTGGGATCTGATATGCCAATATTTAAAAAATATCATTATCGGCTCTCAAAAAAAGTACTGATATAGCGATGGAAAAATATTGACATAACAACCTATAAAAATATCAGCTGCAATTTATAAATATACTGCCCATTTTAGAGCTGTATATTTAAGTATTGATTTATCTAAAAACAAAGATGATGAGACTTACCAAACAAAAGTGCTGGCAGGTCGATAGACACACAAACAAACACAAACATACACACAAAATTCAAGCTTTCGCAACAAACTGTTGCTTCGTCAGGAAAGAGGGAAGGAGAGGGAATAATAATAATAAGAAATTTAAAGATAATCTGCATACAATTAATGCTAAGTCACCGTATCATGTTTAAGAGAAATGCTAACTGCAGAATATTATTTCATGTTTGTGTTTAATGAGAAGTAGGACTATTGATATTTTAAAAAATATTGGGAATCTGATATGCCAATATTTAAAAAATATCATTATCGGCTCTCAAAAAAAGTATTGATATAGCGATGGAAAAATATTGACATACCAACCTATTTATTTCTATTATCTTTAAATTCCTCCTTCCCTCTTTCCTGACGAAGCAACCGTTTGTTGCGAAAGCTTGAATTTTGTGTGTGTTTGTGTGTCTATCGACCTGCCAGCGCTTTTGTTTGGTAAGTCTCATCATCTTTGTTTTTTTACACACACACACACACACACACACACACACACACAGCACAAATGTCTGCAGTCTCTCTCTCTCTCTCTCTCTCTCTCTCTCTCTCACACACACACACACACACACACACACACTAACACACAGCACAAATGTCTGCAGTCTCAGAGAGCTGAAACCACACTGCAAGCAGCAGCACCAGTGCATGATGGGAGTGGCGACTGGGTGGGGGTAAGGAGGAGGCTGGGGCAGGGAGGGGGCGGGATAGTATTGTGGGAATGGCGGACAGTGAAGTGTTGCAGTTTAGATGGAGGGCAGGAGTGAAGGTGCGGAGGGGGGAGGAGGTAAGTAGCGGAATGAAGAAAAATAAAAAGAAATTAAAAGACTGGGTGTGGTGGTGAAATGACGGCTGTGTAGTGCTGGAATGGGAACAGGGAGGAGGCAGGATGGATGAGGGCAGTGACTAATGAAGGTTGAGGCCAGGAGGGTTATGGAAACCTAGGATATATTGCAGGGAAAGCTCCCACCTGCACAATTCAGAAAATCTGGTGTTGGTGGGAAGGATCCAAATGGCACAGGCTGTGAAGCAGTCATTGAGATGAGGGATATCATATTTGGCAGCATGTTCAGCAACAGGGTGGTCCACTTGTTTTTTGACCACAGTTTGTCGGTGGCAGTTCATGTGGACAGACAGCTTGTTGGTTGTCATGCCTACATAGAATGCAGCACAGTGGTTGCAGCTTAGCTGGTAAATCACATGACTGGTTTCACAGGTAGCCCTGCCTTTGATTGGATAGGTGATGTTAGTGAGGAGACTGGAGTAGGTGGTAGGAGGATGTATGGGACAGGTCTTGCATCTAAGTCTGTTACAGAGGTATGAGCCATGAGGTAAGGGACTGGGAGCAGGGGTTGTGTAAGGATGGACGAGTATATTGTGTAGGTTTGGTGGACGGCATAATACCACGGTAGGAGGGGCGGGAAGCATAGTGGGCAGGACATTTATCATTTCAGGGTACGCCGAGAGGTAATCATATTGATTTATTATTAGATACTTTGTACATTAACATGCTAGCAGCCTGCCTATCCCCCTTAGAGCAAGAACTGAAAGGAAAACAATGCACGTTCACATTTGGCAATAGTCACTTTGCTTACAATGGTAACTGCATGTTAAATGCCACAATAAAAGGTGTCTGATAGGTTTGTCATTCGGTTTCGTCAAATATCAGATTTGTTCTTTTCATTTCTGCCAATGCCAATGACCTAGCAGTGGTAATGTCAAAACTGCATAGTGAAACTAAATGTTGCAGTTTTTTTCTGGTAGCACCAAGTGCCAATTACATCAGCATTTCCCTCACACATTTCCACCCACTGCAAAGACAAAGCTTGTCATTCAGATTTTTCCTCATCATTTTCAACAATTGTTTTTGAAGAATGCGAAAGTGAAGAAACAGCATATCAGTTGTGTTAAAAATCAATGAAGATAAATGTGAATTTTTTAGAACTATTGGAAGCTACCATTGTCTTGTGCATAATGTAATTTGTAGCAAATTGGCATTTGTAATTCAGATAATGTAACAGATACTCTAACAAACATATTGTGTTGCATCTAGTTTTCCCTTGAAGAGGAGTAGCCCAATATATCACCTGTATTCATTGCAAATTAACTCTGTTTTTGAGTTTGCTAACTACTGTAGTTAACCTCAAAACAGCTGAATACATCATCTGCATTCATCATACATTAACTGCATTTTTGAGTTTGCTAACAACTGTAATTAACCTCAAAATGTTTTAGGAAACTAGTAATTTTTCTGTAACCTTAATAGTATTCTCATCTTGTGTATTTGTTTTAATTCTCATAGGGCATTAGCAATTTTATAGTTCAACAAATTAAGAGATAATCAGTGGGATTACTTTGTTCACTTCCTTGTAATGCATCACACCAGCCAAAATGCAACCCCAGTGTGAAAACTGTTCTCGAACACAGAATGGGTTAGTTGACAATCATAAGCAGCTGGAAATCACCTTGACTACTATCAGATGATTGGCAGTCACGGCAAATCAGTGTGTTGGAAGACCTCCCGAGAGCAGTATATCTATGATACTGGTACCAGAGCTACTTCAAATAGTATCCTGTCTCTTCTGCAGAGAGTACAGGATCTGCCATTACTCATCCACTTGACTGTACAGAATGGTGGCAGACCATGGAGGACTCAGGGTGTTGTATGTTAGATCAATTGCCCTAACTGTAAAGTTTGAGGTGTTGTTTTTCATTGAGTTGGCCTCACTTCACCTGTTTTGGGGAAACTATTTTTGTCTGGTGTCAAGAGGAGGCAAGTACAAAAGGGTATGGGTCTATTAACTGTCAGCAGTTCAAACGTATGGCGAATGATGGTACCCCTCAGGGAAATGGCAGCAAGGAACAGGAAGGGACAGAAGGTGCACACAGTGTGTAAGCCAGGGGACCTCATTCAACACATTGAAGAGGCTATTCTGTCAGCCACTGAGTGATACAGTGTAACCACCTGCAAATTGTAGGGCACTTTGGAGCGACTGTGCTCTGGGGTCACACGTGGATCATTGCATTGAATGGCAGAGAAGACTGAGAAGACAAGCCTTTCACATGGAGTTTCAATGAAGCTCACGATTTGCAGCACTATCTCAGAACTCATCATGATCTTCTGGTTCTGAGTTGAGTGGAAGGACTGAACCAGAGACTTCAAAGGTTCTGTGATGAGCTAGGCTGCAACTTCCTGGACATGGGCCATAGGGTTGAGAACTTTAGGGCCCCCCTAAATGGGTCAGGTGTGCAATAGACAACAGGGGCTGCTACTCAGGTAGGTGACTGTGTGTGGGGTGCACATAAAGGTTTTTTAGGTTAGGAGACCCTCCATCCAATCCAGATAATGATAGTTGTAGAAAACCCAGAAGCATCAGTGTATGATCGGAAAAAATGCCTCCCACGGGTCCTAATGTCCTAATGGTAAAGTGCCAAAGCATTCACGACAAAGTGCCATAGATTGAAGCACTCATGAAAATCAGTGGACTTCATATAATACTAGGAACAGAAATCTGGCTAAAACCTGAAATTGGTAGCAGTGAGATTTTTGGGGAAAATTTGAGTGTATATCGAAAGGACAGGTGAATGGGAAATGGAGACAATGTATTTGTGGCAGTAGACAAGGAACTCAAATCTACCAAGGTAGAAAGAGATACTGCATGTGAGTACCTAGAACAGGTAGTTAGGAACCCCACTCAATATGGAAATATATTGGATCTATTGGCAACAACCAGTCCTTACCTCTTTGAGGATTTCCACACTGAAACTGGTATTGGTGACCATGACGTGGTTGTGGCAACAATTATTACCAGAGTGCAAGGACAACTAAAATGCACAAAAAGATATGTATGTTCAATAAATTAGATAAAATATCAGTGGTATCATATCTCAATGAGGAACTTGAAATTTTCAACACAGGGCAGGAATATGTAGAGGAACTGCAACCAGCAGTACAGTTCATAATGGGAGGGAACCTCCATTGTATACAGTCACTGTAAAGAAACTTCTAAGGAAACCGAGATTAATGCACAACAGGTGTAAAACCAAGCAATCCATGATGCCTTCAATGATTACTGTAGCAGAATATTTTCAAATGATATTTCATGAAACCCAAAGAGATTCTGGTCTTATGTAAAGGATTTCAGTAGCACCAAAGTTAATGCCTAGTCCCTAGCGAAAGAGACAGGAACTGAAATTGAGGGTAGCAGAGCAGAAACTGAAATGCTTAACTTTACTTCTGAATGCTTCTCTACAAAGGAAAACCAGGAGAACTGCCCCAATTTAACCCTCGTACCACTAAAAAAATGAATGAAACAAGTATTAGTGCCAGTGGTGTTGAGAAACAGCTGAAATCATTAAAACTGAAAAAAAGCTCCAGGGCCTGTTGAAATCCTTGCCAGATTCTATACTGCATTTGTGGCCTAGTTAGCCCCTCTTGTAACTATAATCTATCATAGATCCATTATTCAAAACACCATGCCTAGTTCTTGCAAAAAAGCACAGGTCACACCAATCTACAAAAAGGGTAGTGAAAGTGATCCATAAAGACACCCTTCAACATCCTTGATATCAGTCTGTTGTAGAATCTTAGAACACATTCTGAGTTCAATCATAATGAGACATTTTGAACAGAATTCCAACCAACATGGGTTCTGAAAACACCAATCATGTGAATCTCACCTCACACTTTTCTCACAGGACATACTGAAAGCTTTGAATCAAGGCAGCCAGGTAGATAAAGTATTTCTCAATTTACAAAAAGTATCTGACTTAGTAGTATACCTACATTTATTGTCAAAAGTAAGATCATATGGGGTATCAAGTGAAATTTTGTGATTGGACTGAGGACTTTTTGGTAAGGAGGATGCAGAATCTTGGCTGGAGAGAGTGAGGTAACAGGCAAATTGTGGTGCCCTGAAAATATTCTAAGTTGGTGTGGCCACTCGGCCAGCCGGGGCCCAGCAGCAAACATGCGGTGGCGGACGTTAGCTGGGCGAGAGGGGTAGCCCCAGCGCATGGTCCAGCCACATAGCTGAGAATTCCATTGTCAATGAAAGAGATTTGTATGCTGAAAGTGCCAAGGATGGCTGACTTTGTGAAACCATCATGGCACACATTTCACAGTTTGTATAGAAATTAATAGTAGCCAGATGAATGATGAGACCTCAAAAAGAAACATGTACATTACTATTATTTGCATGACGATTCTGATAGTGTAATCACATTTTCAATACCTTTATTAGTTTAAAGTTTAGTCTCTGACGGTAAATTATACAAGTAACATCCAGCAATGAATTTCCAAAATTTAAATGCTTCATCCGATTTCGTCGATCGATGTGTCTTTAGAAAGCTACTAGTGTAAACCTAAATTGGCATGAATTACAGGCATGTAACTTGAATAGTACATGAGTTACTGGAGGTCAAAGCGGCCAATTACTATCAATTGCGTCAGGCCATAAGTACTCCACAGTTACACGAAAAAATGGTAGCAGCATGCTTGTAAATATATTTATTCGTCTATGTATTTGTTTATATTCCAATATATACTATTCATGAAGAAATTGGTTAAATATTTACTGTATGTTAGAAAGCACAGAGACATTAGGCTCCTGGCCTAACTTTTGCTTCTTTTCTTTTGAAATATTTTTATTTAATTGTTTATGTATTTAATAATGTGTGTTAGAGCATGTTTATGGTCCAGCTGTAGGAATATTTATTTTATTTCAAGGATTTAAATGTAAATCCAGTATTTTGAATATGTTTCAATATGTTTGTGAGTGCATGTTGGCTTGGAGACATGGAGGAAGCACTCTTGCCAATCACAGCGCTTGTTACTAAGAGAGATATATGGAGGTTGGGGAGGAGCATCGTTTCTGGAGAGGACATGATACAGTGGGCAGGATGGCACAGGACATGGACAATATGGCACATGACACAGGAAGTGCTGGACACGACAGCAAGACAGATGTGGAGTTGGTGGAAAGACTTGGACAGTGGAGCAGTTTGCATGTGGTCACGAAAGATAGAAATATTTCAGAGTGCGGAGCTGTGCTCTTGTGTGATTTCCGTGGCTTCTGCAGTGAAGACGTAGTGTGCATTTAGAAGTGAACATCTTGCAAGCTATGTTGTTGTTCATAACTAATTACGTGCAGTAGGAATCTATTGTTTCCCTGTTATTCAACTCATATTTTATTTAATTGCTGGACCATCAACACCAATAATTGTTTTGCAGAAATATATCGCATTCTCAAAAGGACTTCTACTATCGTACTCATCATTTAAAGTCATTAAGATAGTACCTGCCCTCTCAGGGGACACCGCCTTATAGTAGGCACCTTCAGTGCCGGGCGGGAGGGTTTGCGTGCTTCGGTGAAGTCGAGAGCTATGCCGGCGGTAGCATAGCTACTGGCAGGGTCTCCCAAGCCGGACTGGTCCCGACAGAGGAGCCAGACAAAGTGTGTCCCACAACATAGGGCAGGGAGGGCTCTAGAGGCGTAGTGAAGCCAGCTTCCCTAGAGGAGTAAACCTCATACAAATCCTGGCCCTCCAGGTTGGGGGTTGGGCATGGGGCTAATAACCCCATACTGTAAAAAAAAGAATATTACGGAAATTCAACAGAAGCCTCGGAAACTGGATGGAAAGCATGTATCACGACCCTGGCAAAGGAAACAGATAAAGGATCTAACAGTAGCATCATGGAATGTGAGGACAATGCTTCAGCCTGGAAAGATGAAAGAAATAGCCAATGAAATTTTAAAATTCAAATATGATATTGTAGGGCTACAGGAAATAAGATGGCAGGGGAATGGGCAGATAGATAAACCTGAGTACTCATTGGTATATAGTGGACCAGAAGAAAGAACAGGCCAACTTGGAACAGGGTTTATAATAACTAGGGAAGTTAGGAAAAGCCTTCTAGAATTTGAACCCATAAATGAAAGGATGTGCAGACTCAGACTAAAAGGTAAATTTAGGAATATATCAATAGTTAATGCACATGCACCAACAGAGGAAAAAGAGGATATAATTAAAGAACAGTTCTACGAAGACTTGGAAAAAGTATACGATGCAGTACCTAAATATGACCTGATGCTAGTAATAGGAGATTTTAATGCAAAAATAGGGAGGAATGAACATCTGTATGGAGTTTCTGGAAAATATTCACTACATGAAGAAAACAATGAGAATGGAGACTTATTATGCCAATTCGCAGCAAGGAATAATATGATTATTAAAAGTGCCTGCTTTCCACATAAAAGGATCCATCTGGGAACTTGGAAGTCTGCAGCCAATGGAGTAGTCAATCAGATTGATCATATTTTAGTGATTGCACGCCACTCCACGTCAGTTACGGATGTACGGAGCTGCAGAGGACCAAACTGTGATTCAGACCACTTTCTGATAAAATCAGTCTTGAGAGAGAAACTGTCACTAACAAATGGCAACAGAATGGGAAAGATGATGAAATGGAATACAGACAAACTGAACATCCCTGATGAAGTAAAAAAATACCAAGTAACGCTAAGCAAAAAGTTGAACAATGAAGAGACCACAGTAGGAGTAGATGAAAGGTGGAACAGGTTTGAAAAAGCCATTAAGGATGCTGCAGAGGAAATAATAGGCATAAGAAAGAACAGAAGAACCCAGGAGTGGTTTGATGAAGATTGCAGGTCAGCAATAGAGGAAAAGAACAGGGCAAGAACAAAAATGCTACAGAGAGAAACCAGAAATAATGTGGAACAATATAGAGAATTAAGGAGAAGAGCTAACAGACTGTGCAAGAGAAAGAAAAGAGAGTGGAATAAGAAGAAATTTCAAGAACTAGAAGAACTAAAGGAACAGAGTGAAATAAGAAAGTTCTATCATGCCATAGGCAAAACGAAGAATAGATTCCAACCAAAAACAATGGCCTGTTCCAGTAAAGATGGGAAAATGATAAGGGAGGAAGAACAGATAGTGGGAAGATGTGCAGAGTATTTCAAAGATACACTAAGCACCAGCCTAGAAGATGAAGAGACAGCTGCACAGGAGGGAAGAGTGGAGCTGGAAGTAGACAATGAAACCAATGAGGCAAGAAAACCAACACTACAAGAGGTCTCCCAGGCTGTGCACAAGTCAAAAAACAATCGAGCCCCTGGGGAAGACAGCATAATTGCTGAATTAATAAAAACTAGTGGTGAGGCTGTAATAAAGGAACTGCACACATTAATATCAGATGTATGGGAAACAGAAACTATGCCAGATAATTGGAAAATTGGAATAATAGTCCCCATTTATAAGAAAGGGGACAGAACAGCATGTGAAAACTATAGAGGTGTAACACTCCTAAGTACAGCTTATAAGATCTTCACAAGTATATTAAACGAAAGGATACGGAAGTGTGCAGAAGGCATACTAGGGGAATATCAGTGTGGCTTTCGACTGGGCAGAGGAACAACTGATCAAATATTTGTGATAAGGCAAATGATGGAAAAATTCTATGAATATGGTATAGATCTGCATTTCTTATTCATCGATTTCAAACAAGCCTTTGACAGCATAAATCGGCAAGAACTATACAGAATACTAAAAGAAGTTGGTATATGTGCTAAATTAATAAGACTAATCAGAATGACAATGACAGAGACGAGAGCAAAAGTAAAGGTCCTTAGCAGAACAAGTGAAAGCTTTGACTTTAATAAAGGTGTGAAGCAAGGGGATAGTCTCTCCACTGTCCTATTCAACATTGCCCTGCATAGTGCAGTAAATAAAATCAACAAAAGAGGCACCATATTTATGAAAGCTACCCAGATATGTGCATACGATGATGACATTGCTATAGTAGGAAGAAATACCAATACACTCCTAGAAACATACCGGGCAATGGAAACAGAAGCCTTAAAAATTGTCCTCATAGTAAATGTAAACAAAACAAAATATATGGTAATGTCACAATCTGAGGCCAGAAGAACCCCTAAAAACCTGAACATCAATGGGAAATGCTTCAATGGAGTGTCCTCTTTTAACTACTTGGGAGCCCTAATAACAAATGATAACAGTATTGGAAAGGCTATAAGGGAAAGAATACAAGCAGGAAACAGAGCTTACTTTGCAAATATGCAGCTTTTCAAAAGTAGCCTTGTTACAAGAAAAACTAAATTGCTAATATATAATTCCCTAGTCCGCCTAGTTATCACATATGGCTCAGAGGTATGGACGTTGACAGAACATGATAAAAATGCTCTAAGAAGCATTGAGCGGAAAATACTACGCAAAATCTATGGGCCAATAAGGGAGGAAGAAGGCTGGAGAATACGCTACAATGCTGAATTATAGGAGTTAATACAAGGCAGGGACATAGTAAAATTTGTTAAATCACAGCGAATACGATGGCTAGGACACTTGGAGAGAATGGCAGAGGATAGAATTCCAAAGAAAATGATGAAAGGTATGATCCATTCAGTTAGGCGAAAAGGGAGACCTAGAAGAAGATGGATCGATGAGGTAATAATGGATATCAGCAATATGGGAGTCCAGGAGTGGAAAAGAGCAGCAAATAACCGAGAAGTGTGGAGGAAGATTGTTGAAGAAGCCAAGGCTCACCAAGGGCTGTAGAGCTACTGAAGAAGAAGAAGAAGAAGAAGATAGTACCTGCAGATTTTATTTAATTGCAATCTTTCATTTATAAATTTATACGTTACATTCATAATTCACAATTGCCGAGTGAAAGAAACCTTCGACCATTCGATTCATGTGTGTATTCTTATCATATACTGTAGACTCAGCAGTATTTGGCCTGTAATGCAGCAACTATGTATCCCAGCCCCTAGACAATGAAACCAGCCAAAACTTTTCGTATTGCAACTCTGAGTCGGAGGGTATGTAGCTGAGGGCCCACATCCTTTCGTCGTTTTATTGTTAGAAAGCCAGCAAGAGTCATAATGAGATGTTGACATAACTTTAGGTGTGTCCCAGGGAAGTGTGCTGGGACCCTTACTGTTCACGTTGTACATTAATGACCTTGCAGACAATATTAATAGTAACATTTCGCAGATGATGAAGTTATGTACAATGAAGTACTAAGTGACAGAAGCTGCATATATATTCAGTCAGATTTGATAAGATTTCAGCCTGGTGCAGAGATTTGCAACTTGCTCTAAATGCTCAGAAATGCGAAATTTTTACACTTCACAAAACAAAAAACTATGGTATCCTATGACTATGATATCGATGAGTCACTGTTGGAATCAGCCAACTCATACAAATACCTCGGGGTACCGCTTTGTAGTGATATGAAATGGAATGATCACATGGATTCAGTTCTGGGTAAGGCAGGTGGTAGACTTTGGTTTATTGGTAGAATACTGGGGAAGGGAAATCAGTGTACAAAGAAGATTGCTTACAAATCACTTGCACAACCAATTCTAGATTATTGCTCAAGAGTGCGGGACCCATACGAAATAGGACTAATAGTGGGTATTGAATACGTACAGAGAAGAGCAGCATAAATGATCACAGGTTTATATGATCTGTAGGAGAGTGTCACAGATATACTGAAGAAACTGAACTGGAAGACTCTTAAAGACAGATGTAAATTATCCCAAGAAAGTCTATTAATGAAGTTTCAAGAATGAGTTTTAAATGACAATTGTAGGAATATACTTCAATCCCTTAAGTGTTGTTCACATATGGATTGAGAGGATAAGATTAGAATAATTACTGCACACACAGACACATTCAAACAATCATTTTTCTCGCACTCCATATGTGACTGGACCAGGAAGAAACCCTAATAACTGGTACAGTGAGATGTACCCTCTAATATGTACCTCATGGTTGTTTGAAGAGTATAGAGGTGAATGCAGATGTAGAAGAATGGTTTGGTTTCATATAGAGGTGTGTACTTTGTTTTATGTAGTATGGTACGAAATAGAGCAGACAGGGTCGGTGTACCAAGAAGAGACGACATAAACCTGTGATGAGGTATTAGGGGAGATAAATTTGGGGATGATTTAGGTACATCATCTCTGAAGGGAAAAGAAGGAAACTGGATGTGAAAAGAGTATGCCTGAGCAATGCGGAGAAAATAATATGTTACTTCAAAAAGTAATGAAACATTTAATTTTTTAGACCTACTCTGATATTGTGCAAAATAAAGGTAGCCTGATTTGTAAAATAATAGGGGATTAAAGTAAAGAAGAAGGTAATAAAGATATCAAAAAGTCTGAAATTGGGTAACTGAGGTAGTGCAGATAAAAAAGGCAAATTTAAAATAATAAATTAATACAGGAGTTACGTGAAAACTTTAAAGATTTACAAGTCTTCAGAATGTAATTTCAATAAACTGACTTTAAGTCAAAATAAAACCTTTTGTGAAACTACACAGGGTGGTTCAAAAAACCATTTACAAACCTAAATCATACATCGGGCATACAACAAGGATCAGTAATCACGTAGGAATAAGGCTTCACAAACTCCATGAGAGGGCTCTTCGGTCACGAGAAGGCATTATTATACAAACATTGGTGAAGTGCATGGAGACCATCGTCATTCACACCACAGAAGTGTTGGAAGTTACATGACTATCTACATGTACCACTAAATAGCTGAGAGGCATTTGATTCATGGTGCGGCCAACCACCTTTCAACACCAGTTGGGCAAAAGTGGCTCATTGCATGTCCACCAGCTGGATGCTGGTCACCAATGAACAACACAGACATTTGCGGGGGAAGAAATGGTGCAGCATATGCTGTTAACAAGTACCTAATTTTCTGTGCCACCGATATCATCCAACCATCTGTATGGCATATTATACATGAGAAGGGGCTGCATCCATTTCATTTCCAAAGCATCCAGGCATTGCTACTGGGGGACTACAAACAAGCACATGTGGTTTTCTTGGTGGTTTCTGCAGGCATCTGCTGTAGACTGAAACTTCACCGCAAGTGTCCTCTTCACCAATGAGGTTGCATTTGCACTCACTCAAAGGTGTGATGAATGTTCGCAACCTGCATACGTCGGTGGATGTAAACCCACATGCTTTATGTATGAATGCCTCACAATGTAAATTTACTGATAATGTGTGGGCTGGCACCACTGGAGACCATTTAACTGGGCCATCCAGTCTCCCAGATCAACTTGATGGTTGCATGTATCTCATATTTCTGCAAGAGGTTTTGACAAACATGCTGAAAGCCATGCCTATTTGTTACACATTCAGTTTCAGCATGACTGAGTTCCCATGCATTTCAGCAGACAAGTGAGGTCACATCTCCAGGCAACCTTTCCTGGCCAAAGGATTCGTCCTTTGCGGGCCACTTGCATGGCAATGACAATCACCCAATCTGTCCCCAGTCCATTTTTTCCTGTGAAGGTGCCTGAAGGGCCTTGTGTATGAAACACTTCTTACATCACCAGAGGACCTAGTGGGTAGGACTGTTGTGGCAGCAGGATATATTTGAGATACACCAGATATTTATGAGAGAGTGTGCTGTTCAATGCAGTACCAATGTCAGGCGTGTGTCGATGCATCTGGACAAAACTCTGAGCATCTCCTGTAGTGGACATCCATTTGTAGCATGTAACTAAATAACAACAATGGCATTTAGTAGCCCTGGATGGCATTTGCGGCCCTCAATTGCTATGCAATTTCTGATCCATGTTGTATATGCGAAGTGCCATGTCAGTCTGTAAACGTTTTTTGGTTGGCCCTATATAGTGGCCAGAACCTGTTATGCCACTTATGAAAGTTCAATGGTTTTGAAGATTATTTCTTGTAATTATAGCCTGTAGGCCTAAGCATGGTTTATTTTTATTATTGAAGCTCATACGAGAAAGTGTGCTCCTTTAAGTTGAAAAAAATCTTGCTGCTGTAACCATTAAGTTGTCAAAGAGCCAGTTTTCAACATCTACTAGTCATAAACACTAATAATAAAAATAACAGACTACCATAAATGTCTGTTACGGTCAAGCAACAAATTGTCAATGATTTTAGTACACTACTTTCACCTCTACAAATTTTTCATTAACTTTCAAATATTTCTGATGAAAACTAGGAAGCTATAGTACAGGGAAAGTATATTGTGCGCAGAGTCTAATCTCTTTGTCAGAAGTAAAATCAGGAATGAATATCAAAAGAATCATTTTTTAAACTGTCTATGCTTTGTGTAAATGTGTGTAAGCAGATGTAGCAGAAAGTGTTATTACTCGCAGATGAAGTCTGAACATTACAAACATATCATATTAAGTGTGCCATGTAGATGTACCATATGACAACAAGAGCATTTGTCTCATGTGAGGGGAATGGAGTATTTTGTGATAAGAAAGTGGAAGGGCAATTTAGTGATATGAAACACCAAATTGGACATAGTAATAAGTATTCCGTGTATCGCTATTCCACCCTGGAGCAGCACAGAATACCCAAGAAATTACATTGTAACAACAAAGGTATATTGAAATGAGCCAAAGAGATGCTGATGTACAAGAAAGGTATTATATTTTGAGGAACTAATATCTTACATTCATGAAGAATGTTTATTTTTGAAATACTGTATAAGGCAGAGGAAATAATATTTCTCTCAGTATAAGAAAATAAATACAGCTCTGTTGACAAAGTCTTGGAGATCAAAATGGAAAGTATATTAATATCCTCAAGCTGCTGGTATGTATCACTAACACAGATCACACAGTAACAGCTGAATCACAGAGTAGATGTGAAAACATCTATATTCACCTACAGAAAGGAAGTTCAGCAGCCAAGCTTCTGCAGGAAAGTTGATGACAATGTTTTGGAATATGAAAGGTCCACTGCTGATTCATTACACTCCTAAAGGTCAAATAGTAAATAATGACAGCTACTGTGATATCTTAAACACAAAATCACAACAAACAGGAGACGGAGGCTTACAGAAAGTGTGATTTTGCTTCAGGATAATGGACACCCTCATACATATAGTAAAACAACCCAGGGTCATTCAAAGTTTGGTTTAGAGCTGCTGGCACACTGTCCAGTACTGATCTAGCTGCAAGTGATTTTCATCTTTTTGGTCTGGGGAAGTAACACCAAGACGAATTCAAGTTTTCATCAGATGATGAGATTGTGGAGGTGGTGCAAGAGTGGATATGCATGACACCATAAAGCTTCTTCCATGACAGAATTAGGAAGAGATGGACCAAATACATACAAGTTGAGGGGGAGTATGTATAAATCTGATATTACTGGCAGTGTTCCTTTCCCAATGAAAAGCTGAATTTAAAAAATTGCCCATACTCTTTTATTTACCCTCATATTATTGTTTGCTTGAAACTTTTATTTTTTTGCTTAAGAGTTGCCTTTCCCCTTTCAAGATTTTCTATTCTTTTATCTACATCATACATGAAACACTTTGTACAGTTTGCCTAACATAATTGTCTCTTTTGTCTTTGTCTGTATAATCTTCATTTCTTAAGGTACCAGTATGCCACTTCATGATTAATTTTACCTCATATTTCTCCCTATTCTTAAGTGACCACTAATAATCTACATTTATGATTTCCTACCTGGTTAGTGTGTCTTTGCAGCTCTGTATCACATTTATTCTGCATTTAGTTGGCTGCCATCAGTTTAATGTCTGAAGTTGTTTCTGACCATTACATCATGTACAATTTTCATAAAATATAGCTGTTTTATTCAATTTAGCTCTTGTCAGGTCGTCTTTCTATTTACTTTCTTCTAGAAAAAAAGAGTTACAGGTGGAAATGTTGTTCTTGTTACTGTATTCGACTGATATATGACATTTATCATTTCTAGTATCATATCCAAAATATCCCATTGAAGATGTTTCTTTAGTTTTTGTTCTATTTCCAATTAAAACACTTGTTATCAGCTCATAGTGGACTTGCTGTCATTTTTCATCTTCTATAACTTCTGGCAGAGGTCTTCTACCTCTTATTGTAAGTGAGCACATACACTTTGATAACTTATATGGGATACCTTCTGTTAATTTTTTTGTAAAAATAGTCTTGCTCTTCTGCTTGAAATTCCGCGAATACTCACAATTCTGATTAATTATCTTGTTCGCAACAAAGGCTGCACCTGAATGTCATCCATTCCCCATTTCTCTGTAATAAAATGTGTGTTCTGCGTTTTATTCTATTTGGTCTTTATTTTAATTGCGAATTATGAATGTAACATATAAATTTATAAATGAAAGATTGCAATTAAATAAAATCTGCAGGTACTATCTTAATGACTTTAAATGATGAGTACGATAGTAGAAGTCCTTTTGAGAATGCGATATATTTCTGCAAAACAATTATTGGTGTTGATGGTCCAGCAATTAAATAAAATATGAGTTGAATAACAGGGAAACAATAGATTCCTACTGCACGTAATTAGTTATGAACAACAACATAGCTTGCAAGATGTTCACTTCTAAATGCACACTACGTCTTCACTGCAGAAGCCACGGAAATCACACAAGAGCACAGCTCCGCACTCTGAAATATTTCTATCTTTCGTGACCACATGCAAACTGCTCCACTGTCCAAGTCTTTCCACCAACTCCACATCTGTCTTGCTGTCGTGTCCAGCACTTCCTGTGTCATGTGCCATATTGTCCATGTCCTGTGCCATCCTGCCCACTGTATCATGTCCTCTCCAGAAACGATGCTCCTCCCCAACCTCCATATATCTCTCTTAGTAACAAGCGCTGTGATTTGGTAAGAGTGCTTCCTCCATGTCTCCAAGCCAACATGCACTCACAAACATATTGAAACATATTCAAAATACTGGATTTACATTTAAATCCTTGAAATAAAATAAATATTCCTACAGCTGGACCATAAACATGCTCTAACACACATTATTAAATACATAAACAATTAAATAAAAATATTTCAAAAGAAAAGAAGCAAAAGTTAGGCCAGGAGCCTAATGTCTCTGTGCTTTCTAACATACAGTAAATATTTAACCAATTTCTTCATGAATAGTATATATTGGAATATAAACAAATACATAGACGAATAAATATATTTACAAGCATGCTGCTACCATTTTCTCGTGTAACTGTGGAGTACTTATGGCCTGACGCAATTGATAGTAATTGGCCACTTTGACCTCCAGTAACTCATGTACTATTCAAGTTACAAGCACATCTGATAACCATACTATATCCCATTTGATTTTATTCAACACAACTTTCAACTTCACTAACTTTTGAAACAACAGTTTTGACTTTTATTGCCCATAAATAAATGTGAAATGAGATTTATTCATCAATTTTCAAGTCATTGTATAATAGAACTGTCATGTTTGACAATAAGAATGTTTTAGGAGAAATACAAAAATTTATATATTTTATACAAATTTCTGAGCTATAGCTACACAAACATCTATTAAAGTTTTTCAGTGCACAAAATAAAATACACTCCTGGAAATTGAAATAAGAACACCGTGAATTCATTGTCCCAGGAAGGGGAAACTTTATTGACACATTCCTGGGGTCAGATACATCACATGATCACACTGACAGAACCACAGGCACATAGACACAGGCAACAGAGCATGCACAATGTTGGCACTAGTACAGTGTATATCCACCTTTCGCAGCAATGCAGGCTGCTATTCTCCCATGGAGACGATTGTAGAGATGCTGGATGTAGTCCTGTGGAACGACTTGCCATGCCATTTCCACCTGCCGCCTCAGTTGGACCAGCATTCGTGCTGGACGTGCAGACCGCGTGAGACAACGCTTCATCCAGTCCCAAACATGCTCAATGGGGGACAGATCCGGAGATCTTGCTGGCCAGGGTAGTTGACTTACACCTTCTAGAGCACGTTAGGTGGCACGGGATACATGCGGACGTGCATTGTCCTGTTGGAACAGTAAGTTCCCTTGCCGGTCTACGAATGGTAGAACGATGGGTTCGATGACGGTTTGGATGTACCATGCACTATTCAGTGTCCCCTCGACGATCACCAGTGGTGTACGGCCAGTGTAGGAGATCGCTCCCCACACCATGATGCCGCGTGTTGGCCCTGTGTGCCTCGGTCGTATGCAGTCCTGTTTGTGGCGCTCACCTGCACGGCGCCAAACACGCATACGACCATCATTGGCACCAAGGCAGAAGCGACTCTCATCGCTGAAGACGACACATCTCCATTCGTCCCTCCATTCACGCCTGTCGCGACACCACTGGAGGCGGGCTGCATGATGTTGGGGCGTGAGCGGAAGACGGCCTAATGGTGTGCGGAACCGTAGCCCAGCTTCATGGAGACAGTTGCGAATGGTCGTCGCCGATACCCCAGGAGCAACAGTGTCCCTAATTTGCTGGGAAGTGGCGGTACGGTCCCCTACGGCACTGCGTAGGATCCTATGGTCTTGGCGTGCATCCGTGCGTCGCTGCGGTCCGGTCCCAGGTCGACGGGCACGTGCACCTTCCGCCGACCACTGGCGACAACATCGATGTACTGTGGAGACCTCACGCCCCACGTGTTGAGCAATTCGGCGGTACGTCCACCCGGCCTCCCGCATGCCCACTATACGCCCTCGCTCAAAGTCCGTCAACTGCACATACGGTTCACGTCCACGCTGTCGCGGCATGCTACCAGTGTTAAAGACTGCGATGGAGCTCCGTATGCCACGGCAAACTGGCTGACACTGACGGCGGCGGTGCACAAATGCTGCGCAGCTAGCGCCATTCGACGGCCAACACCGCGGTTCCTGGTGTGTCCGCTGTGCCGTGCGTGTGATCATTGCTTGTACAGCCCTCTCGCAGTGTCCGGAGCAAGTATGGTGGGTCTGACACACCGGTGTCAATTTGTTCTTTTTTCCATTTCCAGGAGTGTATATAAAAGGCAAAATTTCATGCCATGTGCTGCATTCACAAAATTAGCCAGGCATGCCCCACGGCCTGATGCGTTGCCTGAGATCTCAAATCCACAGCACCAAATATTTATTCATGTGGACAAGAATACTGACACCTCACAGGCTTGCATGTGGCCGTAGGGATCTGAAAATCCTATTTATTCTACATAACAGAGGCTGAAGAGATTTTCAAGACACATGAACAGTAGTAAACTCTGATAGAATTATATACACTATGTAAATTTGTACACATCATAAATTTGTTATTAATATTTGGATTTTTGCCTAATCTTTATCATTATACTAACTGAAAATCTTGGGTGGAATAAAACTGTGAGTGTTTTCTTTTGTCATACCATTGTTTGTCTAAAGCTTTATGTTGATCAAGAAAATAGTCTCTTGTATGGTTAAGACGGAACATGGGAGGTTAGTAAGAAAACTTTTAAAAAACTAAAATCATTTAAATTAAACACTAGAGAAAATCATATGCATTCTAAAACCAATGAGTTTTCACAAACAAATTACCTGTCTTGGACTGAAGCTTTATTTTCAGTACTTCAATAGGGCAGTTAACAACACTCAGCAACAGGCCTGCAATACAGCCTGCAGTAAAGACATTCCAATTCCAAACATTCGGTTTTTTTGTTTTCTCCTCAGCTTGAATACCTTGAGGTTCGAGTACTTTAAGTGTGTTTCCATAAGATCCAAAAAACAATGCATTCAGCACACCAGCTGATATGATTGGAAAGGCCATTCCTTTGTAAAATCCTCTTATCTGAAAATAGACAACTTTAGTTTATCGTGGAATTATAGAAAAGAAAAAGGCATATATTGTCTCTGTTTTTGAATCCTTTCTTTAGTAGTCACTGTTTTACAATATTGGAGTAATGCTACCTTTTGAAAGAGTCTATACCAGCTCTCAGACATGTTGATGTACTGCATCTGCCACCAGGATCTCATCCCTATGAAACAAACTGCCCTACATTTCCTCACTAAAACATCAGGCCCCTCCTAGAACTAACCATGATTGCTGGTTTCAAAGCACCCACTGAATGTATATATACCTTAGTAGATCAACACCTGTAACCTATAGTACGAAGACTTTCCTTCTGTATTAAAGACACGAGCCATTTCCTAGATGATCTGTAATCTACATCCATCCCACTCCTACTACATACCTTGACTTTCACCATTGATGTCACCTCCGTCTATACCAACGTATCCCATGTACATGGTCGGTCTGCTGCTGAACATTACCTTGACCCATGCCCACCTGATTCCAATACTATGATGTCCTTCCCACTCACCTTAATCAACTTCATACTTACCATCAACTACTTTATGTTTGAGAAGCAGACATAAAAACATATCAGGGGTACAGCCATGGGAACCAGGATGGCTCCTCCGTATGTGTCAAGTTCACTAGGACTTTTCTGAAATTCATGTCATTCATCCCCTTGTTTGGTTTAAATACATTGATGATATCTTTGTCATATGGACTCACTGTGAGGCTGACCTGTTTAAATTCTTGGAATCTCTAAATACATTTCCCCAATTAAATTTCACGTAGACCTATTCTGAATCCCATGATGTTGACTCATTCTCAATAAGGGTCAGCTACACACTTCTGTTCACATTAAACCTACTAACGATATGGAGTACTTACATTTTGAGTGTTTCCATCCTTTGCATGTCCAACATTCTCTATCATGCAGACTTGGGATTTGAGGAAAATTTATTTCTTTTCATGCAGACTCTTTACAGCAATACACCACCCATCTCACTTCGGCTTTCACTGGGTATAATTACCCTACCTGCCTAGTTCAAAGGAAGATTTACTGGGTCATCACATCCAACCCTGATATTGCTGATCCCTCAAAAAACAGCTGAGGAGTACACCTCTCATTATTATTGTGGCCTTGAATGTATTAAGCAGCTACTTCAACAAGGTCATGACTTCCTAAATTTCTGTCCTGAAATGAAGTCCATTCTCTTGAAAACTTTGCCCACCATATCTCTAATAGCTTTCTGGCACTACCACCCTCCCATCCCCCCCAACCCCTCCCCCTCCACCTCCACCTCCCCCGCCCCCCCCACTCAATTGCTGCAATTCTCTGGTCAGTCCCTATGCTGCTCCTGCACCCATTCCCCTATCCTATGGCTCATACCTCTGTGACCATCCCCATTGTAAGACTTGTCCTATGCACCCTACAGTCACCACCTATACCAGCCCTGTAGCTGGCAAAATATATAGTATCAAAGGGAGAACCACTTGTGAAACAGTGCAAGTTTTGTACCAGCTGTTATCTGAACACTATTCAGCCCTTTACATTGGTATGACTATCACCAAGTTATTGGGTAGGCTTAATGAGTGTAGACAGAGGGTGCATACTGTTGGCACACATTATCCTGTAGCAGAGAATGGTCTGCAACATTATAGTTGTGACCTCAGTGGCTGATTCACCACACATGCTATCTGGAGTCTTCTCTCCAACAGCAGTTTCTCAGAACTACGCAGGAGGGAACTGGTGTTACAATGTGTCCTTGTTTGTCATCATTCACCTGGGCTTAATTTATGTTAATTTCTTTGGTCTCAGCTTTAATTCTCAGTAACTATTCCTTTCTTCACTCCCTTTTAGTTTTGTATACTGAAGAGGCAAAGAAACTGGTACACCTGCCTATGATAACGTAAGGCACCTGTGATCATGCAGAAGTGCCGCAACACGATGTTGTATGGAGTCAACTAATATGTGAAGTAGTGCTGGAGGGAATTGATGCCATGAACCCTGCAGGGCTGTCCATAGATCTGTAAGAGTATGAGAGGGTGGAGATCTGTTCTGAACAGCACATTGCAAGGCATCACAGATATGCTCAATAATGTTCATTTCTGAGGAGTTTGGTGGCCAGCGGAAGTATTTAAACTTGGAAGAATATTCCTGGAGCCACTCCATAGCAATTTCGCACATGTGAGGTGTCATATTGTCCTGTTTGAATTGACCAAGTCCATCAGAATTCACAATAGACATAAATGGATGCAGTTGATCAGACAGGATGCTTACATATACATCACTTGTCAGGATTGCATCTAGATGTATCATAGGTCCCATATCACTCCAACTGCACACTCGCCACATCATTACAGAGCCTCCACCAGCTTGAACAGTCCCCTGCTAACATGCATGGCTCATGGACTCACAAGATTGTCTCTGCACCCATACATGTCCATTCGCTTTATACAATTTGAAACGAGACTCGTCCAACCAGGCAAGATGTTTCCAGTTATCAACAGCCCAATGTTGGTGTTGATGAGCCAAAGCTTTGTGTCATGCAGTCATCAAGGGTATACAAGTGGGCCTTCGGCTCTGAAAGCCCATATTGATGGTGTTTCGTAGAATGGTTTGCACGCTGACACTTGTTGATGTTCCAGCATTGAAATCTGAAGCAGTCTGTGGAAGGACTGCACTTCTGTCACATTGAATGATTCTCTTCAGTCATCATTGGTCCCATTCTTGTAGGCTACAGTGACAATGGAGATTTGATGTTTTACTGGACTCCTGATTTCACAGTACACTTAAATGGTTTTATGGGAAAATCCCCATTTCATCATCATTACCTCAGAGTTGCTGTGTCCCATCACTTGTTTGCTGACTATAACACCACATTCAAACTCACTTAAATCTTGATAAGCAGCCATTGTGACAACTGTGCCAGACACTTGTTGTCTTATATAGGTGTTGCCGTCCTCAGCACCGTATTCTGCCTGTTTATATATCTCTGTATTTGAATACACATGCCGATACCAGTTTCTTTGGTGCTTCAGTGAGTATCTCTTATTTTCTGACCTGTCTATTTTTCTCCACCCTCCACCTCTACCACATATAATACATTTAGCTTTCCACCCTTCTTAACTCTTGCATGTTATTTTGCCAGTAATCTTTGTCTTGCTTATTACCATACCTTCCACCTTTAAGTTCTTAGGTCTTCAAATATTGTCTGGTGTAGTGCTGAACAGTCAGTCATTCCTTCTCATCTCATTCAGTAAGTCTCCCCTGACTCTGGGTTCTTGGCAATGTCTCTGAACTCTCCCCATTTCCCAAACCTTACCAGTCCTTTTTCCTTAATCCCTGTTCCATCCTCTTCATCTCTTCTTTCATAAGAAGGAGACACTGACTCTGAAAGCTTCTATGTTTACTTAACATTTAGGTATGTTTTCTCCTGCCACAGCGTTATGAGTATATTTTTTATCTAGCCAGTTACATTATAACAAATAAGAAATCACACAGTAATTACATGAGAAATAAAATCTTGGTAGTGCTCAGAGTTATTCTGCTCAGAACTTAAATATAGTAATGTCTTTCCTACACATTGCAACATTCCTTGACAGTTACTTTTTCATTAGTTTTGATTTATAGTTGACTTTTTAAAATATATTTTTCTTTGTTCTTCTTTCTGGTGAAGGTAATTTCATCTGATCTATTTATAGTGACATGTTTCTTACAGTTCTGTACTGTTCTTGTTGGTGAGTTTCTTAAGTTAGTGCTATATGGTGACCACTGGACTACCTTTCACTGAACAAACATTTTAAGCACTGTGCTGCACTAAGCTAGTTAGTGGAAAATGTAACAATGTAATTACAAGTATTCTCTGATGTGTGCGTGATTTTTTTTTTTTTTTTTTTTTTTTTTTTTTTTGGGGGGGGGGGGGGGGGGGGTTTGCATACGTCCTGGTTGTGTGGGTGCGCATTTTTGTGAGCATGTACGCCTTTCTTATTCGACTAATTTGCACTGATTTTTTTATTTATTTCTGTGTGCGACAGAACTAGCAGAAACTTGCCATGATGTATTTGACACAGAAAGATCTATTACAGAATACTCCCAGAGGAGGGTAAGCTATTTTAGTTAACCATCCCCATAAATGTCCTGTTCACACAATATCAGAGTTTCACCTATAACAAAGCCCATAATGTAAACACTGTATACCATACCAAAATGCCAATTAGTGTGCACTTCACTGATTGCATTACAACTGACTCTGACCAGTCCTGGGCAGGATTTGTAGAGGGAGCTTCTGGAGACAAGTGCTCTCTATATAGTGGCACTATGGTGGTCACCAGTAATGTTGCACTAACTACTGTTTCCATAGTGATGTCAGGTAGCATTACCATATCCCATTCACCCCAAAGTGACAACTGATGGAGCAAAATGTAGGTGGTCTATGGTCTGGGCGGGACATCCCACTGGACGGAGCAGTAGATCAATGTCCTTGGGCACTGCTGCAGAAGGCCCAGGCAGGATGAGGCTGATGGAAACAACACAGGTTGCCCCACGACTGGAGGGACTGCCGGGGGCAGAAAATGAGGCAGCTGCTGAGCTGGGTGGTTGAGACAAAGTCAATTTTGTTGGTGCTGTGGAAGTTCATCTGTGAACAACACAGTATACACCACAGAAACATGAAATACTGAGAATATCCTGTGGATACAGGGTAGATGGCACCTGAACTCATCAGCCCTTACATGAGGCATCCATCTGGAAGGAAGAGGCCTCATTGTCAACATCTGCTGGGGTGAATGCAACATGTCCAAGTGAGTGCAATGAAGGTAACCATGAAGATGCTACATCAGGCTGTGGCCTTCACCTGGGGAGGCCCTGTAAGTTATTAGAAAATTGCAGAGGCCATTAGGTGCAGTGTTGGACATAATTTCCTTGGAGGAGAGGTTGAACCACAAATAGGTCAAGGATGGTTGCATGAAAGAACAATAGCACAAGTTCCATTTTAGCCCTGTACCTGTATTTGTAACTAGAGCTTGAGGTTGTGCCAGATGTCCTCTAGAGTCATACCTGTAATCAAGATCACACCAAAGTATGTGGTTTAATTTGAAATACCTTGTAGCAATTGATCCATGAAATGCTGGAGTATAGGATTGGCTGAAAATATTCCAAAAGGTAACCAATTACGATAGTAAAGGCCATATGACATATTTAACACTAGAGAAGCTTCTGGCGCTGGAACCAAGGAGACTCAAAAATATGCCTCAATGAGGTCAATGTTACTGAATAAAGTGCCATATGTAGAGTAACAGAATAGTGGAAACTGTCATGCTGCTGTTCTTACCTCCTTAGCAAATACAGGTGTTAAGATGACTTAATTACATTTAATGCATGTAAAGGTATTTGATTTAAATTTATATTATTACAGCTGCTTATTGCATGGATGTTTGGTTTCTTTGTTTCAAGATGAAATGAAGGACAACCAGATATGCCAATGGCAGAGTTTTTGCTGCTCTGGCCAGAGATGCTGAACTGTCCACTGCTACAACTGAAGTGACAACCAGCAATAGTGATAAGATCCTGGCAGCAACTGTTGCAAAACTCTGGTTCCATTGGGCATCAGTTGATGCTATTGTAATTTAAATAATCTAACTGTAATTGTAATGAAAATGTAATGATAGAGAAGTAAATCTGCAGTTGTCTGCTACTAACAACATACATTTTGACACTGTCTGTCTAATTAGAAGGCAGTAAACTTGTACAGAGCTGAAAGTTAATTTTCCATCTTACTTGCTCATGAAATGATGAAGCAATTTTATTTACAAAGAAATATTAAATGACAGTTTAACACTGTTTATACATTCAGGTATTAGAAGAACTTTTTCAACCATACAAATAGTTTGAGAGTACGATCACTGTCTGAGATAATTAAATTTTGGATCAAATTTCAATAGAATAAAGCATCTTTGACTTGCTATTGACTGAATTGCAGTTTCTAGAGAACAAGTAAATGGAAAGTTTATTCCACCCAAACCACATTTCAATACAAAGGCTCTGCAAGTTTAACAAAGAAATATGGCAACAAAAATGGAGGTATCTTTACTGAATAATACTTAGCAATGTTTTGAGCTTATCACAGTGTGTGCAGTCATTTTCAGTATATTATTCAAGTTACAACATGTACTTCATAGACCTTTCCTTGCTATATTTGCTTATAATATAGCAAAATAAGAAATTACGCAGTAGTACTTTCAAAAAAAAAAAAAAAAAGTGTTGCTTCCAACACAAACAATTTTTATGGCCTTCAAGCTTACCCCTTCATGTTTGTATGTCCGTCTGATAACATCCACTAGGCCTGTATCACCCATTAACTGTTGACGCACTTTTATTGTGTCTGCTGGGTGCCCAATTACAATGCCACATATCCCTGTAACAGATTATAATACATGCTTCTTTATAATAAAAAAATTAATTTTATGAAATTTGTAGACAGACATGTGGATATTTCTAACAACTTTTCTTGTCAACATTACAAATTAATGCAACATGTTAGTACCAATAACTGGGTCCTATATGTTGCATTAATTTGTAATGTTAACAACTGCAGTTGTGAGAAACTTATATGATGTGAATGCCAAGTTTTGCAAACATTTCATATGTTATCTTTCTTTCATACAAATTCTAGCTTAATTCTCCAACTTTCAGATCAAAAACACATTACTTTCAAGTTAAAACTGAAGTGTAGATGCCATGTTTCGTGCTAATCATAACAGCAGAAACAGCATCAGTATAATAATATTACATTTTTCTAAAAATACCTTTCATGTTAGACATGATAAATAGTCTCTAATAAAAAAATATCACATTAAAAACGCCTAGCCTGACATGAAGCTGTAAGCTCCCTCCAACCACGTATAAAAAAAAAAAGACAAATTTTTCCATGTAGATTGGAAAGTTACACCTTCACTATCAGTTAATTGGAAAAATAATTTCCCTGCCATTTCATTACAAAATGCATTATCAGTTAACAGATACAATCAAGCTGGTTCACATCACTGTCCATCGCATCCCTAGACACTTCTTTGCTGGTCATTGGGGCTCAATTTGAAGCGGGATCCATCACCGAAGTTAATTCTACTCCAGTCAATGAGATTCCAGGCCAAAGACATGTCTGTTGATGCCCCAGACAGTGGTGGGATACCAAAATGACTGTTGCTTGCCATATGACCCAACAAACAGGAGTGATGGTCTGGGGTTGCATTTATTTCCTTAGCAGGGCCCCTTTTAGTGTCATCTGAGGCATCCTTTCAGTGCAGCGATACCTTGATGATATTCTATGTCGCATGGCAAGCCATCCTGGGCTTACATTACAGCAAAATAATGCCCAACTGCACACAGTGGGAGTTTCTACTGCTTGTGTACTTGCTTGGCAAACCCTACCTTGGGCATCAAGGTCACCGGATTTTTCTCCAGTTGAGAATGTTTGGAGCATTATGGGCAGTGCACTCTAATAAACTCAGGATTTTGATGTTCTAATGTGCCAATTTGGCATAATATCCCTTAGGAGGACATTCAATATCTGTATCAATTAATGGCAAGCCAACTGCTTGCATAAGAGCTAGAGATGGAACAATGTGTTATTGACTTCCTCAATCTGTGAAGCTCTTTCTCTTGAATAAATCATCCAGTTCTTCTGAAATTGTAATCACTTGTTTGCTTGTACATGTACATGTACATCACATCTACCAATTTCTAACTCATTTGGGTAATACCTATGCAGCGCAGCTTTTTTTTATGTGGTACTATAGTGGACCTAGTTTCAATCCTTGGGGAACCCCATAAGTTATTTCTCTTCAGTCAGAAGCCCACTCACATAGGTCGCATTATTATGTATAACTTTCCACATTCTTTTTGTTAGGTTTGATGACATTATCCACTGTTTTCCTATACCACCAGCTCCATAAAACCTCAATTAGCTCAGGAGGCTATTATGATTCAAACAGTCAAATGCCTTAGGTAAGTCACAGAAAATACCAATTGCTGCTGTTTTGTTATTTAGTACTTGTATATTCTGGGTAGTGAACATTTAAATGGCATTTTCAGTTAAGCAACTCTTCTGAAATGCAAACCATGATTCCCTTTTGTTA
Organism: Schistocerca serialis cubense; assembly: GCF_023864345.2. Classification (NCBI taxonomy): domain Eukaryota; kingdom Metazoa; phylum Arthropoda; class Insecta; order Orthoptera; family Acrididae; genus Schistocerca; species Schistocerca serialis. The sequence goes on from NC_064638.1 coordinate 390,337,972, forward strand.
CTCAGTGGGATACTATTCTAGAATACGTCACCTGCTCAGAAGTTTTGGAAGATGATGTCAGTAGTGAGATCAGGTTGTAGTTGCTGACATCTCTCCTGTTACCTTTCTTACAAAGGGGTGTAACAATAACAGATGCCAAACTCTGGACAAATGCCCTGAGTTAGTGATGCATTATATATTTCAGAAACACCATGGCTCATTATATGGGAACAAATACTTAGCACTCTATTGGAAACACCAGAAAATTGAGAAGTGATTTTTCAGAAGGAAAAGTGGAGGAGGCATGCATAACATTGAATTTCATGTATGTTGCTGTTTCGACATACTGTTTTGGTTTTTCCTCTTGAACAGTTTGTTCTTATATTTTCTACTTCATTTAAGAAATGATTATTAAACAGACCTGCTACCTATGACACCACCTGCAGCTGTTTTATTTAAATCAACAGTGATGTATTCCATTAAGTGGCTGTTTTCCTGTCCCTCATTTTACGACATTCCACAGAGAATTTCCTCCTCTAGAGTAATGGTGAGTAATGAAGATGGAAGAAGTAATGATAGTGTCAGTGGAAGTGGTGGCAGCAAAAATTATCAGTTAAGAAAAGATGAAATTTTATTCTACATACAAAAGCAGAAAATTACAGGGTGTAAATGGAATTGCGAAAGTAGAACAAAAGACATGTTTAAAGGACTTTAGAGCTTAAAATCCAATTGTGCCAAAAAGACCCCACAGCTCAACAGAAGGAATAAGGACAAATGGGCAAAGAAGGAGGAAGGAAAGAATATTAAGATTTAACTAACATCTTATTGACAGTGAGGTCTTTAGAGACACAGCAAAAGTTTGAATTGGAGAAGGAACTTGGCCATGCCCTTTCAAAAAGAACCTTTCTGGCAGTTGCCTTATGCAGTTTAGGGAAAACCTGAGAAAATATAAATCTGGATGGGGATTTGAGGAATTGTCTTCCTGAATGCAAGTCCAGGATCTTACCATTGTGCCACTTCACTCAGTTGAAGAGAAAAGTAAGGAAAGATGGCAGGAGATGCAAATATATTCATCCTCATTACAGCAAGTATAGGGAAATCTAAAGCAACTAAATAAAACCATATTAGAAAAACACAGTGAGAAAATTCGAGGAGAAGATAATGGAAATAAACACTACACTGATAAGCATGAAGAACAAAACATGAAAAAATTGTGCCTAATTATCTGTTATATCAAAGTGTAGCACTTTATCCTATACTTTTAGATGGGGAATGCTACTGGTATGGTATTGCGAGCAAACAACAATGCATGGAGTAAACATGTCGCTAAGCCCTGAAGATGTTGCAAAAGCTATTGCATTGGTGGAAGATAGTCATAGTGTGCACTACTTTGCAGTGGTATTGGAACTACACTTTTGACATATGCCAGAATCATAAGAAGGTACAGGGAAACTGGAGGCTAAGCAAGGAAACTTGTATCAGGCCCAAGAAGAGCAGCATCTGCAAGAAGATGACCACTTCTTACAACTTCAAGTTCTCTGCCACCGTCTCATCACTGAAGCATGAAATCAAATCCAAGTTTGAGGGGCCAATGTTAATGAAAGAACTATCTGAAAAAGACTGGAAGAAGCCAATTTTCAATCCTGAAGATTTGCTATGAGCCCAGAACTCACCAGAGAGCATCGCACTGCTTGCCTACCTTTTGCAAGGGAATATTGATGCTGAAGAGTACAACAGTGAGTGCACAAATGTTGTTCGCCATTGAGTCCTGATATGGCCTGTGGCAACCTGATGGTAGAGAGTGGGTAAGGAGAAAACCCATTCTCATTCAGGATGCCTTCTAGGTGGTTCCCTACTGGAGTGTGAGGAATCAGTATAACTGCTGAAACGGATTTGATCTTCAAGGAGCATGGGAGCTTTACAGCACATCAGTATGCCTAGAAAATCCTTTTGGAGCATGTTGCACTCAGCACTATTTACTGATGATGGTTTTACATTAATGCATGACAGTGCATGCCCACATAATCCAAGAAATGTGCAAGAGTTCTTGGATGAACCAGGGATTCACATTAGGGCTTGTTCTATTTGAAGCTCTGATTTAATCTTACTGAGCACATACAGGACCAGCTGGAGAGAAGGGCCCATCAGCACTACTCAGAGACCCTACAAGGCCTATGGGAACCCCCTTGAAAGAATGGGAGGTGATTCCTCAAAAGGACATTGCAGCATTAACCAGGGGCAATCTTGAAAGACTGGATGCCATGATTGGTGCAAGAGCAGATATTAATGCTTTTGAAAATGCATTACCTTTAAGAGCTTCCTCATAATTTGCCTGAAGTGTGATTCCATTCATGTCACTTCCATGTCTCTGGCTTAATTTGTTTATAATCCCTTTTCTGATAGATTTGTAGATAAATCTACATCATAATATTCTATCACAAAGTACTACTTTAGAGTCATAAAAGTGACAGGAATTTCAAATAAAAATTTACAATAAAATTGTTTCAAGAAATTGCAGTATTCTGTTTTTTATTGTGTCAGTCAGTGTAGAAAGAGGATGGGGGAAGAAAATCACTGGAAGAGAGAGAGGAAACATGGAAGTATAAAATTTCAAGTAATATATTGTAAATATACACAGAACCACCAAGAGACTGGTATAGGCATGCGTATTCAAATACAGAGATATGTAAACAGGCAGAATACGGCGCTGCAGTCGGCAATGCCTATGTTAGACAACATGTATCTGGTGCAGTTGTTAGATCGGTTACCGCCACTTCAATGGCAGGCTGTCAAGATTTAAGTGAGTTTGAACATGGTGTTATAGTTGGCGCATGAGCAATGGGACCCAGCATATCTGAGGTAGTGATGAAGTGTGTATTTTCCCATACAACCATTTCATAATTGTACCATGAATATCAGGAATCTGGTAAAACGTCAAATCTCCAGCATCGCTGCAGGATGGAAAAGATCCTGCAAGAATGGGACCAACAATGACTGAAGAGACTCATTCAATGTGACAGCAGTGCAACTCTTCTGCAAATTGCTGCAGATTTCAATGCTGAGCCATCAACAAGCGTCAGTGTGTGAACCATTTAATGAAACATCATCAACACGGGCTTTCAGAGCCCAAGGCCCACTTGTGTACACTTGATGACTATATGACACAAAGCTTTACACATCACCTGGGCCTGTCAATACAGACACTGGACTGTTGATGATTGGAAATATGTTGCCTGGTTGGATTGGTCTCATTTCAAATTGTATCAAGTGGATGGACGTGAATGGGTATGGAGACAACCCCATGAATCCATGAACCCTGCATGTCAGTAGATGATTGTACAAACTGGTGGAGGCTCTGTAATGATTTGGGGTTTAAGCAGTTGGAGTCATATGGGATCCCTGATATGTCTTGATATGACTCTGACAGGTGACATGTGCGTAAGCATTATGTCTGACCAACTGCATCCATTCATGTCCCTTGTGCATTCCTACAGACCTGGGTAATTCCATCAGGACAATGCGACATCTCACAAATGCCGAATTGCTATAGGAGCACTCTTCTGAGTTTAAGTACTTCCACTGGCCTCCAAACTCCCCAGATGTGAACATTATTAAGCACATCTGGGATGCCTTGTAACGCGCTGTTCAGAAGAGATCTCCTCCTTCTTGTACTTTTACAGATTTCTGAAAAGCCCTGCATGATTCATGGTGTCAATTCCCTCCAGCACTACTTCAGACATTAGTCGGGTCCATGCCACGTCATGTTGTGGCACTTGTGTGTGCTCATGGAGGCCCTACACAATACTAGACATGTGTACCAGTTTCTTTGGCTCTTCAGTATACATCAACCAGGCCCACAACACCTACAAAGATGCTGCCATCATGAGGGAAACATTGGGCAGAGGTTGTCAAGTTCTCTCAACTGTGCTCTGAACTGCAGATATGCTCAGTCTTCAAAAAGCACATGAACTATACTGAGAACTTGGCTAGCTTCTTGTCATATACCAGATCTGCTGTAATATCTGCACAACATTTTATGTGGACATGACAACTGATCAGCTGTCCATATTAATGAATGGCGACCACCAAACTGCGGCCAGGAGCAGAGTTGATCATGCAGTACCACACATATTGCCAAACACAACATGATCAATTTCAATGGGCACTTCACAACCCACATGATCTGGATTCTGCCCCACCAGTCTCTCTGAATTAAGTAGATGGGAATTTTCCTTGCAAACTGTAATCCTCCCTCCTGGCCTCAACCCCCTGCCCACACCCACTTCCTCCCTGCTCCAGGTTCCCAACTTCATTCCTCATGCATCCATACTGTCTTCATCATAGTCTCCTCTGCCTCTGTTCCATCTCCCCATCCCAATCCACACTTCACATCATCATATGCAGAGAGAGAGAGAGAGAGAGAGAGAGAGAGAGAGAGAGAGAGAGAGAGAGAGAATGCACAGAAGTGCACTGTCTTTCTCTGTATCTCTGGGAAAGGTATCACCTAAAAGCTAGTAAAATTCTCAGTCTTATATGTGTGTCTTTTAAAGCCTCAGCACCTGAACTAGCTCTAGACTTACATGTCAAGCATAGCAGTGAACAAGAAGTACAGGTCTATAGTATTGTACACACAATCCTTTTCATTGATCAGTTGTGTGTTCAACACCAAACAGATTTTGCAGCCATACTCATGCACTTTCTCACTTATCTTCTCAGAATCCAATTCCTTTTTTATTGTTCTTTTCTTTTCTTCCAGTAATCTTTCATCTGTTCACTATGATCTTTTGTCCTGTTCTCTGTTCACCTCAGACCAGTTCTTTTCCTCTCTCGTCCTTAGAAACCTTCTATATCAATATTTTTCTCATAAACACTTTTCTGTCAGTTGTATTTTCAGCTTTTATATGGATCCAACTTATTGTTGACCTTTTATCTCACAAATATTGAATATCTTTTTGGTTAATCTACTGTCTTCCATTCAATATAAATGTCCAAAAAATACCAATCTTCTTTGTCTCACTATTTCAAGTATGTTCTGAATGTTTTAATAAATTTCATTGTTACTTCATAATTTCCAACCTTCCATAGTTTTTTGTGGGCCAAATATTTTTCCAAATGATTCACCATTCTAGTCTTTCTAATTTATTTAAATGTAGTTTAATGCTATATACTTCCTTCCATAGAGACATTCTGGCTTTACTACTGTATTGTACTACCTTGTTTTTGCATTTTTAGACAAGCATTTTTTTATTGTGACATTCTTTAATAATTATACCGTATGCTCTTCCCATTTTATGTATTCTTTTCTCAATAGCATCTTTTTCCATACCTTTTTCTTGGATTATCTCCCCCAAAATATTTTACTTTTTTTACCTTCTCTATTTTTGCCAATATAAATTTTTATGAATTTCAGTGTATTTTTAATGCTTGTTTAACTTCATTTATTTATCTTTTATGCAGGAATTCTTAAGTCAGTCCTACAGGATATTTATTATGAAAGACAGCAGATGTCACATTTTCAGAAAGTACAGCAAAGTCATCTGCAAATCGAGACAGTTTATTTCAACATTTTTGTTTTCCCTTCTCAACCTTGTTGGTGAGCTCACATGTTCATTTAGATTTTCATTCCAAATTCTTACTCTTTTTCTAGAATGCAATTAAAAAGAATTTGGGACACTCCATCAGATTGCCATACACCTGTGGTTATTTCAAAGAGCTGAGACTTTTCCCACAAAATTTCACTTTCTGTACTGTCTCTAAAAGTTTTTCATGAACTACATTTGCTAATTTAGGCTTTATACCAACTTCTCAGAATATTTTATCTATAGTTTTACTGTCAACAGAATCAAAGTCCTTTTTGAAATCAACAAACATTGCTATAATATCTTTCATATTCAGTAATTGGGGTGAATTATTGACTTCAGATACATTCATAACTTGTTTAATTATATTAGCACCATTTTATTACTATTTATTGTATAAAAGTAATTATCATTCTTTAAGAAAAAGGGATGTAAAAAGTACTACACATGTAAAACCCTGGTTCAGTGTAAGAGTGTGTTGTAAGGTACAATCTTGTCAGGTAAAAATAATTAAATAAATAACCAAACTGAGACTACAAAAAGATCAATATTAAAATTTACATAATAAAGAAATATTATCTAAATCTTTGTTAAGGTTAAAGACAATATTAACTGTTTCCATATTCTAGAATATTCGATGTTTGTATCAATAGCAGCACTCTCTGTCAAGGAGGCAGTTCCATTCTGTCTGTATGTTGGTGTCCATAATAAATGTGCTTTCAGTGCTAAGTGCTGTACGTCACTGATGACCCTGTTTCAAATTTGGACTTGATTGTGTTTATAATGTGGGATTGTTTGATGGAGACACCAGGTACTTCAATACATGTACATTATATTGGCTTCAATTAGGCAACTTATAACACACTGGCTACATGAACTGAAACTGCAATACAAGCAGTGCATCATTCTTAAGGTCCATAGGATGGCACAGCCCAACGGTAATTTGCAGACCCAATGGTTTGTCCCTATGCCACATTGTGAATCCAAGTGAGAAATGTACCAAGGTTTTCTGGTAAAGGATGTCATGACAACAGAGGAATTAATCAAGTGGGGCCAAGACATTTGGGGAAAAAAAGCTTCCCAAACGGGTCCCTATAGCAGTTGTGGAATACTGCTATGACCTCACCACTCTTATATGTCAGGTAGTAAGGGAAGAAATACAGCAGTTTATGGCAGTGAAAAATATGAGACCAAGAATGCAAGAAATAGCTGTTATGAACCTTTAAGACGAGGTGTGTCAGTCTTCAGCATCAATCTCGGCCACCAGACAAAAGTGCCAATGAAGAATGGACTCTGCCATGTTGGACTTATACCACAGCCATCAAACACTAACTCAGTATCTGACCAACACAAGTACAACCAACTCCTCTGCCAAGTACAACACCCCACAGAAAAACAGACATCTTGAGGACAGAGGACAACATCCTAATATGTTCCCATTGTGTACACCCTAGACACATTGCACACTGCTGCTGCAGAGGAAAAAGACAAGTGTTCAATGACTATTATGCAACATAATGTCAACCATCACAACAGACCTATTCACAGCCATTACCTGCAGATGATTCTATTTGACCTGTAGAAGGTAGCCCATCGTCTATCCTGGATTACCGTGACAGAAGGGGTGAGCAGCAATCTGTGGCTGTTTGCTGTTGATGCTGAGAAGTGCAGGAAGCTTTGTGGTTTAGTGGCTGTAGGAGGATACAAGATGACAGACAGAATTTGTAGATGGTGTGAGAAATGGCAGCTTGCTCTGAATGTAGAAAAAATGTAAGTTAATGCAGGTGTGTAGGAGAAAAATCTTGTCACCTATTATAGAAAGGATAGGTAGCTACTTACTGTAAAAATGACACACTGAGGTGCATACAGGAACAATGAAAAGACTGTTAGAAATTGAGCTTTTGGCCAAAGCCTTATCAGTAAAGAAAAACACACACACATTCACACAAGCAAGCACAACTCACACACACGACTTCTATCTCTGTCAGCTCAGGGCAGACAGAAACTGAAAAGCATCGAACGGTAGCAACAGAACATAGTGGAGTGAGGAGGGGAAGGGATAGCAGAGTATGGGTGGGGGAAGAGGAAACAGTGCTGCCTGGGAGAGTGTGGAGGGACTAGAGGTGGGAGTGGGAGGGGGGGGGGGGGGGGGAGTATAAAAAATAGTGAAAAGGAAAGGAGCAGAGAAGATGGGTGTATTGGCAGAGAGCAGTGCACAATAAAAATAAAGGTGAGGGGACATGAGTTTTGAGGAGATGATAGGACAGATGAAGCAGAAACTATCTGACAGAGGGTATGGGGACAGTAGGTTACCATAGGTTGAGGCCAGGAAGATTTCAGGAGCAGAGAACACATTGTAAGGATAACTCCCATTGGAGCTGTTCAGAAAAGCTGTTGATGGAGAGGAGGATCCATATGGCCCAGGTTGTGAAGCAGCCACTGAAATGAAGCATGTAATATTCACATGCATGTTATGCAACAGGTTGGTCCACTTCACTCTTGGCCGTAGTTTGGTGGTGATCCTTGCTGTGCGGGATTAGCCGAGCAGCCTAAGGCGCTGCAGTCATGGACTGTGCGGCTGATCCTGGCGGAGGTTCAAGTCCTCCCTCGGGCATGGGTGTGTGTGTTTGTCCTTAGGATGCTTTAGGTTAAGTAGTGTGTAAGCTTAGGGACTGATGACCTTAGCAGTTGAGTCCCATAAGATTTCACACACATTTGAACATTTTTGGTGGTGATCCTTCCTCCTGTTGGATGGCTGATTGATGGTCAAAGCAATATGGTAAGATGGCGCCAATAGGAAAGTGTAGTGACGCTTCTCTCTCGTTAAAAAGGCAAAAAATTAACAGTTCTTCGTGTAGAGAATGTAAAAAGCGGGTGATGAAGGGTATTCTGTGTATCAAATGCAACTTCTGGTTACACGAAAAGTGCGTGAAAGTAAATCTAAAGTTCATCAGCGATGATTTTCCGTGGACATGTCACGGTTGTTTACCTGACGAAACGGCCGATCTTGTAAGTGCAGTTGATACAAAAAACGAAATTATAAAGTTACTACGAAGTGACATTGAGGCATTAAAAACCAAACTTTCAACCATCAAGAAAGAAAACGATACATTAATACAAGAAAAGAAGTCCTGTGTGTGTAAAAGCCATCAAACGGAAAAGCAAGTAGATCACAAAAATACGAATGACCGATCGTACTTTAAAAACAACATTTCAAGTGTTCCCGTTGATGTCTCGGTAAACTCAGTAAGCCAAAAACCGGAAGATAAATATAAATGGAAGGTGGTGACATACAGCAAAAGGAAAAACAAGGCGACAGATACGCAACAAAAGGAAAATGACTTTTTAATAATTGGCGATTTGCTGCTGAAGAATATCGCTGTCCCCAATTGCAAGATCGACGTACGACCTGGTATTAGAACGGATCAACTCGGTAAACATTTTAAAAATATGGTAAATGCAAGACAAGATACTACAGAACCAGATTCTGAAACCAGACATAACCATAATGGGGTGTTTATACATGTTGGGACAAATTCGTTAAGGAGCAGCAGTGAGGAAGAAATGGCAAGCGAAACAAGAAACATGATTCGTTCTGCAAGAAATATGTATGCAGGATCTCATCTGATACTTAGCGGAATCATAAACAGAATGTCAGTGAGTGAAAAATATATCGCCAAAATAAACTGTGCTCTTAAAGAACAATGTGATCGTCTTGGGGCAATTTTTATAGACCCAAACAAATTCCTATGTGAAAACTCACTAGCGAAGGATGGCTTGCATTTAAATAGACTGGGGTCTGTAACGTTCAGCAGAATGTTTGCAGATGTCTGCAAAATCATTAGATGCAAGGGAAACTAATATGGCCTGAAGGGGATGAAAAATCATACACTCTAGCTGGAAATGAAAAATATAAGCACCATACAAAAAAAGGCGATACTAAAGAATTTGCCCCAGAATACAGCTCACAACATGTAAACCAACAAAAGAAAAATTACATAAAAGTACTTCATCAAAATATTCAATACTTTGGTAGCAAAAAATTAGAAGCAGAAGTACTCCTGAGTGAAGTAAGACCAGACATATTATGCATAAGTGAACATGGACTAACTGAAAGTAAAATACATAATGTGGCAATAAAGGACTACAAACTAGCTAGTTACTTCTGCAGATCTAAATATAAGGGTGGTGGCGTTTGTATATATATTAAAACAGGTACTCTATCAAAGAATGTAAACAGTGAAGCTGCTACATTTCCCATAGCTAGAGAAAAAGACTTTGAAGTTACTGGTATAGTGGCAGAAAATTTTAGAGTGTTTTGTGTGTACAGGTCACCATGTGGCAATATTAGCATCTTTCTAAAAAAAGTTGCTAGCTTATTGAGAATGAATATGAAGAGAAATCTTATTATATATGGAGACTTCAACATTGACATGGGAAAAGACACAAAAATAAGACAGGATTTTGAAGAATTGTTAATACAGCATAACATGAAAGTGACAATAACTGCACCAACAAGAGTGACTTCACAAAGTGAGACAATTATTGACAACATAATTACTAATATGTGTAACTATGAGTCACATGTAGTTCAGACAGAAATATCTGATCATCATGGACAACTAATCAGCTTTTGCAGAAGTAATGACACAGTATCAGAACCAAAACAAACAACCAAAGAAATTAGGATCATCAGTGAACAAAATATCAACATCTTTAGAACAATGTTAAGTGAGGAAACCTGGAATGAAACCCTACAGGCCCAGAGTGTAAATGAAAAATATGATGCATTTATTTCAACAATTAAGTACCATTTTAATGTAGCATTTCCCAAAGTAAAGAGACAAGAAAGGCATCAAGATCAAACACAGTGGATTACGAGTGAAATACTAGAACAGCGAAGGAAGCTTCAGGACGTGAGACGGATGGCCGAAGCTGAAAACTATAAAATGTTAAAAAAGAAGTATAGAAAAACAATAAGAGAAGCGAAAGCAAGAGCAATTGACACCACTATAGCGAACTCAAAAAACAAGGCAAAGGCAGCTTGGAATGCAATCAATGCTGAAAGAAAGGAAAAAGATGGGTCAAACAAAGAAGAAGGTATTAGGTCAATTAAAGTAGACAACACAGTGGTCACAGATGGTATGGAAATAGCAAACATACTGAATAATAACTATATCAGTGTAGTAGAAAACCTAAAATTGGAAAGAAATAGTCAAAAACAGAAGGGTATTAAGGTACCAAAAAGATCATGCAGTACTATGTTCTTAAGACCAGTCACGGAAGATGAATTGCTGAAAACTATACAGAAACTGAAGTCCAAGAAATCAGCTGGTGATGATGAAATATCAAATCATGTAATAAAGCTGGTATGTGAGGAGATAATAACACCACTGCTGAACATAGCAAACTGTTCTTTCAGAGATGCAATTTTTCCAGAAAAACTGAAGATAACGAAGGTAGTGCCAGTGTACAAGAAAGGGTGTAAGGATGATCCCAACAACTACAGACCAGTTTCATTGATATCAGGTTTCTCAAAAATCCTAGAAATGCTTATGTATACCAGATTAGTTAACTATTTGGACAAACATAACATTCTCATGACCTCACAACATGGTTTCAGAAAGGGTAAATCTACAGAATCAGCAATTGTCAGTCTAACAGAATACATTTTACAGTCCTTAGATGAGAAAAAGGTTGTCTCTGCAATGTTTCTGGATCTTTCAAAGGCATTTTACACCATTGACCATGAAATGCTGATACAAAAATTAAGCAACTATGGCATTCGGGGGCAACCAGGTGAATGGATAAAATCATACTTGTGCAACCGCAAGCAGTATGTATCATTAGGAAACTCGTACCAATCAGGAACCAAATCCATCAAATATGGAGTGCCGCAGGGTTCGGTAATGGGGCCATTGTTATTTAATGTATCTGTTAATGATATAGGTGTTGAGGAGGAAGAAAAGAAAATATTGTATGCTGATGACATGACAATACTAAATAGTGACCAAAATATGGAACAGCTTGAGAGAAGAGCATACATATCTGCAAATGTCACAGCTCAATGGCTGTTGGAAAATGAACTGGTTAAAATCTAAAAAAGACTATGTATGCAGTGTTTAAAAACAAGGAAAAGGCTGTAGACATGGATTTAGAGGTTGACGGAACAAGGCTGGAAGAAGTAGAATCTGCTAGATTCTCAGGTATTCTTGTGGATAATGAACTGAAATGGAAAAAACATATTAATAATGTCTGTAAGAAACTGAGCTCTGTCATATTCTTAATGATGCAGCTATCACAGTATTCAGACAAGAACCTTCTGTGTACAGTGTATCATGGACTTTTCGAACCATACTTACAGTATGGAGTGACGGTGTGGGGAAACTCAAACAAACAAGAGACAAAACGAGTGTTCACATTACAAAAAAAAAAAAAAAAAAAAAAAAAAAAAAAAAAAAAAAAAAAAAAAAAAAAAAAAAAAAAAAAGCAATTAGGACCATTTTAAGAAGAAAGACCTCTGAAACACGCAGAAACTGTCTCAAGAATTTAGGTATCTTAACTTTTTCATCGTTGTATATATACAAAACAATAATGTACATCACAAAAGGTAGTGAGGACTGGATTACAAATGCTAGTGTACACACCCACAATACAAGAAAGAAGAATGAAGTACGGAGCATACCCCACCGACTGGCAATGCTAGAAAAAGGACCCCAGTACTCTGATATCAGACTACTAAGAAGTCTGCCCAAAACCCTGCAAGATAGTGTACTTCACAATGAATTTACAAAGAAACTTAAAGACTATCTCATTGAAAAAGAGTTTTACAGTGTTGCAGAATACTTATGCCATTAAATTTGTTACTCATTATCAGTGATGTAAAAATGTAAGCTAAAGGTGTAGAAAAATAATTGATAAAGAATTTTAATACTTTGACATGTCCTATATTACACGTACATTTACTGTACACAATGTAATCTTACAGGATCAAATAAAATTCAATTCAATATAAAAATCTGAGCATGTTTGCATCAGAGCTATTACACAAAGTGGTTGCTCCCACAGGTGGCCCATCCTCTGATGTGGTAGGATAAGCCTGTGACAGGACTGGAATAGGAAGTGCTGAGTGGGTGTACTGGGCAGTTCTAACACCTGGGTCTTCCACAGGGTACTACATGCCACGTGGAATTGCCACCAATGCCAAACCAACTCATTCAAGCACTTTTACTGGATGGGGAAAAGCTAAAATTTAAAAAAAAAAAAAAATGATTTTTGCAGTTCCTCCAAGGAGGACAAACACTTTCTTTATCTAGACAAGATGTTAACTAGGACTTCATTACATTTAGAAGCATAGTCTCAGGAGGATTTGAGAATGTGAAATAAGCACATAGTGATGCTGTCCATTGCATCCAGGATTATGTAAATCAGCAGTGGCTGATAATGGAGCAGAGAAATCTTGCAGATGCTCAAGACGTTCCACCCACAGACTTCAAGGAAAACCGCCTGAGCAAATACAGGTCAGCGACAATGATGTCAATGCAACACTGTGTTACCTGTGCTCTGTCATTTGTGGACCAGCCTCCAGCTGTGAGTGGTGTCAGAGACAATACTGTGCATAAAATCAATACTCTAGCAGAATCCACAGTCTTCCACAAGGTTTAATGTATGGCACCAGACAAGTTACATGCTACAAAGGCAGCAATCAATGAATTGTCACAGTTGAGGATTGTGCAACTTTTGGATAGCACTTGGGTCTCCCTTATTCACTTGGTTCTAAAAAATAATTCCTATAGATTGTGTGGGGACTGTTAGGTCCTGAATGCTTGTATGGTGACAGATGGATACTCCATACCCAACATTCAGGATTTTGTACACACATTAGCCAATGTGTCAATTTTCAGTGTCCTCAACTGTCAAAGGGCATGCTTACGCATTCCTTTAGCCTTGAAAGACACACCAAAAATGCCATTATTATGCCTGTGGACTGTACAAATTTCTTTTCATGCCACTTGGTTTAAATTAGGCTGCCCAGATATGGCAGCATTTATTCAACAAGGTCCTCCATAAATTTTCTTTCTACTTCCCTTACTTGAACAACATTCCTATATTCTCAGCATCTTCATAAGAGCATGAGGAGGATCTGGGGAAAATCTTTGAAGTGCTAGAGACATTTGTAATACAGGGCATTAAGTAAATAATGCAACACTTTTTTTTTATTGGCCAATTTTGCCTGAAAAATATGGACTTTGTTGTGGGACACCATGGAATATTCACACTTCAGTGCCTATAGTTTCGTGAAGTTTCAGTAGGTGGCAGTGCTATATGTAGCCTTCAAAATGATGTCTGTAGTGGAGGTGCATCCCAGGCAGAGAGCTGTAATTGAATTTCTCTTGGCGGAAAAGCAGAGTATTGTAGATATTCATAGGAGCTTGAACAATGTTATGGAGACTGGCAGTGAACAAAAGCACAGTGAGTCATTGGATGAGGTGTCTGTTATCATCTCAACAAAATCATGACAAACCTGCTCTAACTCTTGTATGGAAGCCAACTGCACACAGCTGTGACAACTGCAGTGTTGCAGTTTGTAAACTCTCTCACTTGAGGTGATCGATGGACCACAACCAAACACCTCGCTGGTCAACTGGACACTCATCCACCAGATGGGGTACCCAAAGGTGTGTGCCCACCAGATTCTCTGCTGGCAAACAGAAGGCCTTAAGAAGCAACAGAGAGCCATCCGTGTGGAACTGCTTTTGTATTACAAGACTGTTTGTGACAACTTTTTGTTGAATATCATTGCAGGTGATGGTGCATGGGTTCATCACTTCGAACTGGAAACAAAATTGCAATCCATGGAGTGGTGCTACACCATCTCTCCTACAAAGAAACAGCTCAAAGCTGAGACCTCAGCTGGTAAAGTAACGGCAATGGTCTTCTGGGACTCTGAAGGGGTTATTCTGTTTGATGTCCTCCCTCGTGGTGGCACAATTAACTCTGAAGTGTATTGTGCTACCCTTCTTCTTCTTCTTCTTCTTCTTCTTCTTCCATTGGCACTACATCCTGGGGTGTGGCTTGGCCTCCTCAATTTTCTGCCATTCCTCTCTAGACTTCGCCGTTGACCTTCAGTTATGGCAACCGGTGCTTTCCTTGCAGAATCTGTCACATTACATGTTCAGCCCATCTAAATCTACACTGCTTTATGAACTTGACCACATCATCCTCCTTATAGTAGTCATAAAGTTCATCATTCCTTCACCTCCTCCAGGTCCCATTTTCATATAAAGGTCCAAAAATACTCCTCAATATACATGGTGATTCAAAAAGAATACCACAACTTTAAAAATGTGTATTTAATGAAAGAAACATAATATAACCTTCTGTTATACATCATTACAAAGAGTATTTAAAAAGGTTTTTTTTCACTCAAAAACAAGTTCAGAGATGTTCAATATGGCCCCCTCCAGACACACGAGCAATATCAACCCGATACTCCAACTCGTTCCACACTCTCTGTAGCATATCAGGCGTAACAGTTTGGATAGCTGCTGTTATTTCTCGTTTCAAATCATCAATGGTGGCTGGGAGGGGTGGCCGAAACACCATATCCTTAACATACCCCCATAAGAAAAAATCGCAGGGGGTAAGATCAAGGCTTCTTGGAGGCCAGTGATGAAGTGCTCTGTCACGGGCTGCCTGGCAGCCGATCCATCGCCTCGGGTAGTTGACGTTCAGGTAGTTACGGACAGATAAGTGCCAATGTGGTGGCGCTCCATCCTGCTGAAATATGAATTGTTGTGCTTCTTGTTTGAGCTGAGGGATTAGCCAATTCTCTAACATCTCCAGATACTGTAGTCCAGTTGCAATAGCACCTTCGAAGAAAAAGGGACCAAAAACTTTATTGGCTGAAATGGCGAACAAATAAACAACTAAATGAAACTTTATAGCTCCCTTAATTCGCCGACAGATAGTGCTTAGCTCTGCCTTTTGTCGTTGCAGAGTTTTAAATTCCTAAAGTTGTGGTATTCTTTTTGAATCACCCTGTACTTCTTTCATGTCATCTCAGTTTGTTTTCACCCTGCTTTGTCATTGTCCATGTTTCTGAGCCGTAAATAAGTACTGGGCATATCAGCGTTTGTAAAGTCGGAACTTAGTCCCTCGTGATAGAAGCTTGGATTTAAAATGTTGCAACATTCCAAAGTAGCATCGGTTAGAAGCACTTATGTGAGCCATAATTTCAGTACAGGTGGTGCCATTTTCTTCTATCTTTGAGCCTAGATAGGTGAAACATTCTGCTCGCTCAAATGTCATTCGATCAAGGGTTGTCGGCTGTAAGGATTGGTTAGTGCCATTATACATATACTTCATTTTTCCTTCATTAATTCTCAGGCCCCTCTTTTCCGCACTCTGTTTTAGAGCTGAAAATGCGCTTTGTAGATCTCTAAGTGTTCTGCTCTTTAAATCCACGTCATCTGCATATCCCAGCAATTGTACAGACCTATAGTTGATAGTACCTCTTGTCTGAATACCTGATTCGCATTCCACTGTTTCAAGTGCGATGTTGAAAAGTAAGCAGGAAACTCCATCTCCTTGCCTTATCCCAGTTTGAGTGGGAAACTGAGGTGATAGCCTGGACTGCACTTGCACAGTACACTGGGGGTACTTCAGGGTTACCTCTATTAAACACACCTACTTTCCAGGCACTCAAAATTCCTTCACTGCCTCAAAGTTTGGCCCAGTTTATTGTGTCATATGAAGATTTAAAGTCAATGAAAATATGGTACACACCAACATTGAATTCACTGGTCTTTTCTGCTATTTGTTGGAGAGTAAATATTTGGTTTACAGTTGAATTTCCTGGTCTGAACCTGCACCCCTTGATAGCTTCTAATAAGGTCTTCTGCTGTAGGTGAAAGTCTATTAAACAGGATACTTGATAGTATTTTATATACAACATTTAAGAGTGTTATGCCCCTGTAGTAGCTGCATTCAAATAGATCTCCTTTCTTATGCACCATACATACTATTCCTACTTTCCATTCTTCTGGCAACTCTTCCTTTTCCCAGATGAGGCACACAATCTTGGAGATCCTATGATTTAGCCCAACTCCTCCAGCTTTCAATAGTTCAGATGTTATATTATCAGTCCCTGGTGCTTTATTGTTCTTTGATCAGGCAACTGCTTTGTTCACTTCTCCTTGGGAAAGGGGGAGATACTATGGCATCATCTTCTTGAGAGACTGGGATATCTTCAATAGGGGACTCTGAAGCATCCAACAGGTCACTGAAATACTCTACCCAATACCCCTTAATAATTAGTTAGTAATGTCCCATAAAATTTTTTAACATCATTTGTTTTTCAAATTGTTTCCGGTTCTTCAATCTGCTTTCTTTCTCATTCCCTTTTCTTTCTCCAATACAGTTCCTTCTCTTCTTTCCTTTTTTCTTGATAATTTCTTACTGCTAGATGAGTATATGATTCCTCAGGCATTTTCCTGTATGACAGATTTTTCTCCTGACTTATTATCTTACATTCTTCATCAGATCAGGAATTCCTTGGTTGTTTTCCTTATTTCCCTAGCACTTCTTCTGCTGCCTTAATGACTGCATCCCTGCAAGCATTCCATTCCTGATCCAGATTATCACTTAAACTAGGGATGTATAATGAAAGATTCTCAGTAACCTTCTCAGAGTATGTTTTAGAGATATCTTCATTTTTTTAGCTTTGATACCATGTACTTACTTTGAGGTGTTCCTTTGACTTTTCTTGAATTTGATATTCTAGCTCTTAGTTTCACAATTACAAGGTAGTGGTCTGAATCTACATTAACTCCTATGTCAGTACGTAAATCTAGTGAGGCCTCACAACAAAATCATGCAAACCTGTCTATCTTCCATATGGTAGCTGACTGCACACAGCTTTGACACCTGCAGTTTTGCAACTTGTGGATACTCTCACTTGAGATGATCGACGGATCACAATCAAACACCTCACTGCTCAACTGGACATCTCTGTTGGTAGTGCTGACACATTCGTCCACCAGACGGGTACTCAAATGTGTGCGCTCACTGGATTCCCCGCCACCAAACAGAAGACCATAAGGAGCAACAAAGAGCTACCTGTGTGGAATTGCTTTTGCGTTACAAGGCTGATAGTGACAACTTTTTTGTTGAATATCATTGCAGGTGATGAAGCATGGGTTTATCACTTAAAACCAGGAACAAAATGGCAATCCATGGAGTGGTCCCACTCCATCTCTCCTCCAAAGAAAAAGCTTAAAGCTGTGCCCTCAGCTGGAAAAGTCATGGCTATGGTCTTCTGGGACTCTGAAGGGGTTGTTTGTTTGATGTCCTCCCTCATGGTGGCACGATCAACTCTGAAGTGTATTGTGCTACCCTGGGGAAGCTAAAGCGATGACTTTAGAGTGTTCTTCACCACAAAAATGCAAATGAACTTCTCATTCTCCATGAAAAAGCAAGGCTTCACCTAAGACTGGGCATCTGAGAGGACCTTGCAAAACTTCACTGGACTGTTCTTCCTCATCCACCTGACGGAATGGATCTCACACCTTCTGACTTCCAGCTGTCTGCCCCAATGAAAGATACACTCAATGGGCAGCAGTGCATGGATAATGGGGAAGTTATTGATGCATCAAGATGTTGGCTCGATGTCGACCAGTAGAATGGCACCATGTGGGAATACAGACTCTCCCAGTAAAGTGGTAAAAGTCATTGCACTGAATGGAGATTATGTTGAAAAAATAGGGCTTTGTAGCCCAAAGAATGGGGAGTAATATGGTGTACTGGAATACTAAATAAAACCACCCTGCTTTCACACAAAATGTGTGTTGCATTACTTACTGAACGCTTCTCATATTTGACAAAAATGGAAAGTGCCACCTGTGCAGGCAGGAAGTTACCGTTTTAGGCCACTAAGCAATTTGTACACCACTTGGCCAATACAAGAGCAAATTAAACTCACGAAGCGGATGACTCAACTGATAACTTTTCACAAACTATGAAGTTTCCTGGGGATTGTAAACTTCTACTGCTGCCATATACATTAACTAATATTTTAGCCAGCAAGAATGTTCATGACAAGCAGACTCTGAAGTAGCATGAGCAGATGCAACAAATATTTGATTCAATGAAAGGTTACCTCCACCAAGCAGCAACCCTGGTACATCCCTTGCCTTCAGCACACATATATTTCAAAGGATGCCAGTGGCACTGCCCTTGTTGCAGTTTTACAACATATGACAGAAGGTCAACAACAACCACTCTGATTATTTTCTCAGAAACTCATGGAATCACAGTGAAAATGGTCAGGTTGACGAAGGGTTATTGGCACTCTATGAAACGGTCCAACATTTTTGTGATGGCATTAAAGGATGCCCACTAACAATTTTCACAAATAATTAATTGGGTGGTGGTGGTGCAGGCTATACTCAATTCATGCGAATGGACAGTTTGTTGCTGGACACAGGCAGACAGTGTTTGTTGGTAATGAGGATCACCCTGTGGCTAAACATGCCATTCATGCGAATGGACAGTTTGTTGCTGGACACAGGCAGACAGTGTTTGTTGGTAATGAGGATCACCCTGTGGCTAAACATGCCTTGGTGCACAGCCAGCACATCTTGGCACAGTGTTACACCGTCCGGGTTATCTGGATACTTCCCACCAACACCAACCTATCCGAACTCCGGAGATGGGAACTTGCCCTTCAGTATATCCTCTCTTCTCGTCATCCGCCAGGCCTCAATCTCCGCTAATTTCAAGTTGCCGCCACTCATACCTCACCTGTCTTTCAACAACTTCTTTGCCTCTACACTTCTGCCTCGACTGACATCTCTGCCCAAACTCTTTGTCTTTAAATATGTCTGCTTGTATCTGTATGTGTGGATGGATATGTGCGTGTGTGCGAGTGTATACCTGTCCTTTTTTCCCCCTAAGGTAAGTCTTTCCGCTCCCGGGATTGGAATGACTCCTTACCCTCTCCCTTAAAACCCACTTCCTTTCGTCTTCCCCTCTCCTTCCCTCTTTCCTGATGAGGCAACAGTTTGTTGCGAAAGCTTGAATTTTGTGTGTATGTTTGTGTTTGTTTGTGTGTCTATCGACCTGCCAGCGCTTTTGTTCGGTAAGTCACCTCATCTTTGTTTTTATATAGAAATTATATTTGTTTATACATCAACAATAGAATTTAAGTTATGAATCAATTACTGATTTCACCCTATAACAAAAGATACTAACTAGGCATAGTCAAAATAAATTAGAAAATTAATTACATACATAAAACTAAGCACAAAATTAGATCTGGTGTTATATTCTATAAAATTGAGGGCCAACCTTCCTCTTTTATGAAAATGCAGATTATATGCATGTATGTTAATGATAATTAGTTAAAATTAAAAAAATGAATCCCAAGGAGGCAGATGACAAAACAAGAGGGGAAGTAAAAATATCCCAGCTTGCTTTGTCACAACCGATTCTCCAAACTGTACAAATTGTACAGTGTTCAATGCTTTCAGACAACAGCATACCATTCCCAACGTAATAGCCTTGAACATTGTCACTCCACACTTAAGACAGTACTAATGTAACACATTGGCCAGTGGACTGAAGCACTGCCTTGGATGCTGGTCCTCCTTGGGGGAATGGCTACAAAGCAGATTTACAAGCATCCATGGCAGATATTTTATGTAGAGTATGTCTTGTTCTCACAGCAGATGTTATGAATCCTGTTCCACCATCTGCTGACACTGTGTTACTGGAATTGGTAAGGCAAATCAAGTGATATATTGCTCATGTCAACACACCTCCTCTACAACCTCATGGTGATCATAAAATGTTGGCAGATCGTGCACAAGTACTGCTTCGCTAAGGCAATATTCACATCTGCAACCGTCTTACACTGGTCAACATTATTCACACCTGCAACCGTCTTTCACTGGTCAACATAGGGTCCAAGAACAAGATGAACAGACGTTCTACATCTATGTCTATACTCTGCAAACCACTGTGAAGTGCATGGTAGAGGTTAAATCCCATTGTACCAGTCATTAGGGTTTCTTCCCATTCCATTCACATATGGAGCACAGGAAGAAAGATTGATTGAATGCCTATGTGCATGCTGTATGTATTCTAATCTTATCCTTGTGATCCCAATGTGCATGATACCATTTAAAACCAGTTCTTGAAACATTGTTAGAGGACTTCCTTGGAATAGTTTACATCTATCTACAAGAGTCTGCCAGTTCAGTAAATTCATGTACAAATTCAGTGCCATTTTGAAAGTCTAGATTAGCATATTTTACTGTTTGCATTGCTTCTGCATAATTTTTCATTGATTGTATCAATACCTATTTGTATTGTGATATACTGTGAAATTTTGAAGAGCTGCGAGGGCCACAGTATAGTCTTACCGTTATTGTCAATTGTAGGCTTAAGCTTATTTACACTCTCTTAAAGTTTTTGAAAACAGTAGGCCTATCCTCATTCAAAACAATAATTCTTTAATTTCGTTGTATAATTATATGAGAAATGGTTGCTTCTGAGAATTTTCAGATGCTTACAAAACTATATTTTTGTAAGTTTACCGGTACAAGGGTTTTGGATATGTAATTTATTTCATAGCAAATCAGCATTTGTGGTACACAGTTACTGCCAAAGAATACATCACCCTTGAATTTCAAAGTATTTCAATGAAGATAAATATGCATATATGAGAACTTCCAGAAGCTACCATTGTCTTTTGCATAATCTAATTTGTAATAAATAAGCATTTGTGATTTGATTACTGTAACAGATATGCTAACCAACATATTGCATGAGATCTAGTTTTCCCTTAAAGAGGAGTAGCCATATATACTATCAACATTCATAGTAAATTAATAGTAAATCAATTCTGTTTTTGAGTTTGCTAACAACTGTAATTAACCTCAAAACGTTTTAGGAAACTAGTAATTTTTACCACAGATATTCTGTCACCTTTTCAGAAATCTCATTTTGTGTATTTGCTTCAATTATTAAAGGGAATTAGCAACTTTTTAACTGAACAGATTAAAAGATGATCAGCAGGCTTAATTTGAAGTTATTTGTTCACTCTCGTGTAATATATGGCACCAGTTAAAAATGCAGCCATTCAATATGTTGAAGAGACTGTTCTAGCGGCCATTTATGGATACAGTGCAACCAACTGCAGAGTGTGGTGCACATTGGAACAAATTATGCCTGACGACTGCACTCTGAGTCATACATTTGTCATTCCAGTGACTGGCAGAGAAGTTTGAGAAGACCAGCCTTGCACATTGTCCCCAGAACTGATTGTGGTCCTCTTGTTCTGAGTCAATGGAAGGACTGAGCCAGAGACTTCAAAGGTTCAGTGACAAGCTAAGCTGTGACATCCTGGACGTGTGCTGTTGGGTTGAGAACTGTGGGTCCCCCTAAATGGGTCAGGTGTGGACTACACATCAGAGGCTGCTAAGTAGGTAGCACAGGTTTTTTTTTTTTTTTTTTTTTTTTTTTAAAATAAGCAACTCTCCATACAATACAGATAACAATACCTGTAGGAAACCCAGAAGTATTGGTGTAAGATTGAAAGAAATGCCTCCCACAGGTGAGAGTATTAAAATCCTAGTGGTTAACTGCCAAAGCATTCACAACAAAGTATCAGAGGTTGAGGTTCACCTGAAAAGTTGTGAAGCTCACATAATACTTGCTACAGAAAGGTGACTGAAGCATGAAATTGATAGCAGTGAGATTTTTTGGGAAAATTTAAGTATATATCCAAGGGATAGGTGAATACTTATAAATGGGAAATCTTCCATAGTTTCCTCTCACTTTCTGAAACTAGTTTAGAACCCAGAAGAGGATATTGGACGTCTGCCTGAAATATAGCTCTTACAAGCTGACACACCCTCTGAAGAATTTCATCACCATTTTCCTCTCATGGAAATTGTCAACATTGAAACACCACTCTCACAACAGGATGACACCAACCACATCCCTCACTCTTGTTACGGCTGTGTCTTTAGGGCCCCATAGTAACTGAGTCAACACCTGTGGGAGTAGGGGTACCACCTCAGAACCATGCAGAAATGGTCACAAAATGCTCCACTTGGCAGCCTGCAACAGAACAATAGCTGTAGGAGACCCAGAAGTATCAGTGTAATATCAAAAGAAATGACTCCCACAGGTGAGTGGGCAGGGGTGGGAGATCCCTCTATGAGGATTTCGTACTGATCATCAAAATCAATTGTGCACACAGTGACCTTAGTAGGTCTCTTTGGTGTGCTATTTCATATCTGCTGTTAAATAGTGATTCAGTCTACTCTTTGAATCCAGCTTATGATAACCTGTTTGTATGACTGCATGCATGCACTATTTGTAATAAAGTATCACAGTTTAATCCTCCTATCTGCACAATTATTTTCTAATTCAATTGTGAACTTAAGACTGGAGTGTCTTGAGTTCAGATGGTCAAGAAACTCATGCAGTTCTTCCCAGCCATTTGGCCAGATGACAAATGTGTCATCAACGTACCTAAAGAAACAGGTTGGCTTGTAGGCAGCGGTCGTAAGTGCCACATCCTCAAATCTCTCCATAAACAGATTTTCCACTACCAGAGATAAGGGACTACCCATCACCAATCCTTCAGTCTGTTCATAAAATTGGCCTCCACATAGGAAATAGGTCGATGTGATATGCTTGAAAAGGTCCAACACAGCTCCACCAAATTTTTCACTGACTAAATTGAGTGCGTCCTGAAGTGGTACCCTAGTGAACAGAGTCTCAACATCGAAGCTGACCATGGTGTCTTTGTTAGAGATTCTTAGGTTTTTGAGATGTTCCATGAAGTCTGACGAGTTGCAGATGTGGTGGACGCACTTTCCCACATACGGTGCTAACATCATCTTAAGGTGGGTGGCTGCGAAGTTGAGGCCCATTCTGAGTACTTTTAAGGTGGCATCTTCTAATGGGCGACCACTCAAATTTACCACCTTGCAAGTATCATGTGCCTGTTGCACTTTTTTATCCATGCGCTCAAATTTTGCCAGTTGTTGAGCTCTAGCGTTGTGTTTAATGCATGCCGCCAGCAACCATGATGTACCGTCCATCCTGTTCCAGTCCTATGGTGCTAAGCTGTTTGCCAAGTCCAGATGTAGTAGAAGCAGATTCCTGGAGGTGATGTCCAGTCTATGCTGCATATCATGGATCATTTCCCTTACCAGGGCCATACTGGCACTATGCCACTTAAAAAGTACTCAGAACGGGCCACAACTGTGCAGTCACTCCTCGAGACCTGCCAATCTCCAGCTTCATCAGTTCTGTGGAGCAAGTGGTCAATACACTACCATCAAGTGCTGCAGAAAAGATTTATAGAGATACATGCAGGGCACTCACAAAAGCCAGACCATCCAAAACAAACATTTCAAGAGATGAGAAGATGGCCCTCAAGAGTTTGCGGGAAGATGAAAGTGTAGTGGTGTTACCGGCAGACAAGGTGAATTCTATTGTCATACTGTTGAAGATCGACTATGACCAGAAGATAAGTCAGCTTTTACAGGACCCTGCTTATAACTAGAGAATGACCCCACCAATAGAGTGGACAGGAAAACCAGAGCTCTGCTCAAGAAAACAGGATGGCCTGAGAAGGTTGTCAAGCAACTGAAAGCTAAGGCACTAGTACCACCTAGATTATATGGATTGCCCAAGGTCCATAAAGAGGGTATCCCGTTGTGTCATAAGTTAAGCAATATTGGTGCAGCCATCTACCCTACAGCCACCCACCTTAAGAAGATGTTAGCACCGTATGTGGGAAAGTGCATCCACCACATTTGTAATTCATCAGACTTCATGGAACATCTCAAAAACCTAAGAATCTTTAACAAAGACACCATGGTCAGCTTCAACGTTGTGTCTCTGTTCACTAGGGTACCACTTCAGGACACACTCAATTTAATCAGTGAAAAATTTGGTGGAGCTGTGTTGGACCTTTTCAAGCATATCTTAACATCGACATATTTCCTATGTGGAGACCAATTTCATGAACAGACTGAAGGAGTGGCGATGGGTAGTCCCTTATCTCTGGTAGTGGCAAATCTGTTTATGGAGTGATTCGAGGACAAGGCACTTATGACCGCTGCCTACAAGCCAACCTGTTTCTTTAGGTATGTTGATGACACATTTGTCATCTGGACACATGGTCAGGGTAAACTGCACGAGTTTCTTGATCTGATCTCGAGATGCTCCAGCATTAAGTTCACAATGGAACTAGAAAATAATTGTCAAATTACTTTCCTGGATGTCCTGGTGAAAAGAAAGACAGAAGGCACATTAGGCCATAGTGTGTATAGAAAACCTACACACACCGACCTATACCTACAGGCTGACAGCTACCATCATCTGGCACAGAAGAATGGGGTGCTGAGAACACTTTTTCACTGAGCCAAAACACTGTCAGACTCGGACAGCTTGGCAGCAGAGTTAGAACACCTACAGCAAGTGTTTGATGACAACGGATACTCAACAAGGGACATCTGCAAGACGCTACATCCCTCCAAATGACCTGATACTGAGGGAGAAGAACAAGAAGAAGAGGCCAGGAGGGTAGCCTTTCTACCGTATGCAGGACCTGTATCTGCTAAGATCAGCAGAATACTGAAAAAGCACAATATCGAGAGCATGTTCTGCCCACAAAACAAGATCAGAGCGCTTCTTGGAATGGTTAAGGATGACCTGGGATTGAGAAAACCTGGTATCTACCATATACCATGTGAATGTGTTATGTCTTACATTGGCCAGACCACCAGGACCATTGACATAAGATGTAAATAGCACCAAAGGCATACCAGGCTACGACAAGCCACTAAATCAGCAATAGCAGAACATTGCTTGCAATTTGAGCGCACCATGAATTATGATAAAACCAGGATCTTATCTCAGACCATCAAATTGTGAGACAGTGTCATCACTGAATTGATCGAAGTCAAGATGGCAGAGAACCTGATAAACCGGGAAGCTGGATACCAACTCAGCACAACATGGAGTCCGGTTTTGGACCTATTACAAAAACAATGGGAGAAAACACAAGACCAGGAGAATGACAGGGGCACTGGAGAAAGTTGGAACAGTCGCCAACAGCAACTGCAGCCTGTCAACAGTGCAAGGAACATGCCTGGTGGGCACAGACCTTGTAGGGAATGCCATGAAACAGCTGCCACTGGAGAAAACAGCGGAAGCGGGCATGGACAGAAGACAGAACACCTGGTGACCAACAGACATGGTCATGCTGGAGAAAGTCGGAACAGTCACCAACAGCAAACGCAGCCTTTCAACAGTGCTAGGAATGTGCCTATCAGGTGCAGACATAGTAGTGTACACCATGAAATGGCAACCACTGGGGAAAATAGCGGAAGTGGGCATGGACAGAAGCCAGAACATCTGGCGGCCAACTGACACGGTCGCAGCGGGAGCAGATGGCATAGGGAATGCCAGACACTGTCCAGATATAAGTAAGGGACACAGTCAGCCTGTCATTCAGTCACACGAAGCACCTGATGAAGATGTCGAGGTACGGCATCGAAATATTGTGTTAGAAAAACACAGACCACCGGCAGTACACCCGCTTCAACAAAATGTCAACATCGCTTTGGTTCACTCCAAGACAACTGGACACTACTGTTGTTGAGACCCCTTCCTGGCACAATGTAACAATTTGGACATGATCGTACCGTGGTATTGACCATCTAGGACGACATGAGCTGTGTACCTCCTTCCTGGTGGAATGACTGGAACTGATTGGCTGTCAGACCCCCTCCATCTAATAGGTGCTGCTCATGCACGGTTGTTTACATCTTTGGGTGGGTTTAGTGACATCTCTGAACAGTCAAAGGGACTGTATCTGTAATACAATATCCACAGTCAATGTCTGTCTTCAGGAGTTCTGGGAACTGGGATGATGCAAAACTTTTTTTGATGTGTGTATATTGAGTTCATCAGAAGAAAATGCTGTACATGGCCTGAAACACCTTTTTCAAAATTACCATAACTATTTCACATATATAGACAGCTGTTTATCACTGCACTGCACTGCACTTCCAATTATTAAGTGGACTACTAACTAATTAGTTACCATCACAAACAGCGCCACCATCATTATTTTACTGACAATGAATATGTTCTGTCCTTAACTGTATCACAACTGACACAAATAATTTTCAGATCCATTTATAAAATTTTTAATGACTGTCAATACATCAAAAGAATAAGTTATAGTTCAATAAAAAGATTTTCCAGAGCATGTCATCTTTCTTTTGATTTTTGTCTATTATTCATATTGTAGTCTCACTTTCTTTTTTGATTTTTTGAAGCATTGTGACCAGTTTTGTTTGCATTTGTTTATTTATTTCCAATTAAAAGCATCCTCTCTCTCACCTTCTTTTTTTCATTACCTGTTAAAAGTACCCTCCATCACCTTCTTTCTAAATTCAACTTCAATCTTTTGAACATGTTTCCCCAAAATCTACTTAGCCCTCCATCTTATAACTGTAAAGTTAGTAGGACTGCATCATTCCTTAAAAATTATTGAGTAATGTTAGCTGCACACAGATATTACCAGGAATTACATAACTGCCTAATTTGTAATGTCTGAGATAGGAATGACAAATTTGTAGAAAATTCATCATGAAATTGAAGGTAATATAATGTGAAGTTTTTACATTTAAAAAAAGCTTACTCCATGAGCTCTCTGTCTATTGTCCACTTCCAGAGAAAATCAGTCCCAGTTGAAAGAATCTGCATGCAGCTTGACAGCAACCATGGGATCATCACCTACGACACCAATAATGTGACCACATTTAAATATCAGATGGTCTAACACCACAGTCAAATTACTGACATTTTACTTAGAAAATAAATCCATAATCAGCTCTATCATATTGTAAAATATGCATTGTAAAGCATCAAAAAAGCCTGTGGCTACCTGCAGCAACTCATATCTGAGAAACATTTTCTAATCTGAACTTTTGTTGTATTTTGTTTCCCTCAGAAACATAATGCTACTCTTTATTTTACAGAACACTCTGAAGTACTGTGTTCTTGATGCAATGGAAGAAACAAATTAAATAATTTAGTAGCATTTTGCTTATATAAGCCAGTAGACATGCATCCAGTTCCCATCTCATGGCAATTGTATATTGCTAACAATTCATGTTGTTTTACGATTTGCAGAGTCTTCTCCAATATAAATACATGAAAAAAAGTTCACATCACCTCTGTTCCAAGAGTTCCGGAGCCTGTACAGAAAATTTGAATAGAGATCAACATAAACGTCATTTCCACCCATTTTATTGCTCATGAAAACCACACAATTCATGTTGTACCACCATAAAGCGAGACCTTAAGAGGTGGAGGTCCAGATTGCTGTACACATCAGTACCTCTAATACCCAGTAGCACATCCTCTTGCATTGATGCATGCCCTTATACATCGTGGTATACTATCCATAAGTTCATCAAGGCACTCTTGGTCCAGACTGCCCCACTCCTAGATCCATCAGAGTGGTTGGTGGGTCATGTCATTCATAACAGCCATTTTCAATCTATCTCAGACTTGTTTGATAGGGTTCACGTCTGGAGAACATGCTGGCTTCTCTAGTCGAGTGTTGTTATCCTGAAGGAAGTCATTCACAAGATGTGCGCAATGGAGGCACAAATTGTCGTCCATGAAGAAAAATGCCTCACCAATATGCTGCTGATATGGTTGCACTATCGGTCGGAAGATGACATTCACATATCGTACAGCCATTACGGTGCCTTCGATGACGACCAGCAGCATATGTCAGCCCCACATAATGCTACCACAAAACAGTAGGGAACCTCCACCTTACTGCACTCGCTGGACAGTGTTTGTAAGGCGTTCAGCCTGACTGGGTTGCCTCCAAACACATCTCTGACGATTGTCTGGTTGAAGGCATATGCAACACTCATTGGTGAAGAGAATGTGATGCCAATCCTGAGTGGCCCATTCAGCATGTTGCTGGGCCCATCTGTATCGTGCTGCATGGTGTCACTGCTGCAAAGATGGATGTCCCCATGGACATTAGAAGTGAAACTGCACATCATGCGCCTATGGCACACAGTTTGAGTCATAGCGTGACGTCCTGTGGTTGCATGAAAACCATTATTTAAACATGGTGACATCGCTGTCAGGGTTTCTCCAAGCCATAATCCATAGGTAGCGGTCATCCACTGCAGTAGTAGACCTTGGGCAGCCTGGGCAAGGCATGTCATTGACAGTTCCTGTCTCTCTGTAATCTCCTCCATGTCCCAGCAACACTGCTTTGGTGCACTCCGAGATGCCTGGACACTCCCCTTGCTGAGAGCCCTTTCTCACACAAAGTAACAATGCAGATGCAATCGAACCATGGTATTGACCATTAGGCATGGTTGAACTACAGACAATATGAGCCGTGTATCTCCTTCCTGGTGGAATGACTGGAATTGATCGGCTGTTCAACTCCCTCTGTCTAATAGACACTGCTCATGCATGATTGTTTACATCTTAGTGATATCTCTGAACAGTCAAAGGGATTGGGAACCCGGGTGGTGCAAAACTTTTTTTGATATGTGTGTGTGTGTGTGTGTGTGTGTGTGTGTGTGTGTGTGTGTGTGTGTGTTGTTGTTATTGTTGTTGTTGTATGGGTCTAGGAGAATGAACCTACTAAAACAGGAAAAATTATCAATGTAGAAGTGTGAGCTGTGTATGATTCCCTGGAGTGATGTCACAGTGTAATTGGCTTACTGGACTTATTGATATTCATCTAGTTATGTAAGAGTTCTTGAGCTGGCAAGAGTTTGAGGGAAATTCAATTTGTGTTATCCTTGTAATTGCTGATACATGTAACAAATACATTATTCATGTTCATGTACATTATTCATGTTAATGTTGGTGCAAGTTATTGTCAATTAGATAATTTTGTTGAATATTAAAAGTTTGTATTAAGTTTAAAGTTGGCGAGATGAAGGTGTAAGATTCTAGATTTGAATCAGCACAAGAAATTGGATTCATAAATAAAACAGATGCATGGTGGTGTGAATTTGATCACTAAAAGTGAAGATAGTCTTCAGAGGTTGATACAATGGGCCTGGATCCTCACAAGTGATGCCCTACCATCCATACTTCAATCTACTGTGAGAAACGTGGAATATTAAGAAGAAAAGTGAAGGTGTATCCAAATGCTACAAGTGCAGAGGGGTGGAATAATAGAAAATGTACATAAAAGAAGAAAGTCACTCAAAGTCAGCACATAAATGAAGAACAATGATACAACTACAAGAACTGAATATGTGAAAGAATAGTTCCTCCAGAAGTAAAAGTGAGGGGCTTTTTGTGTATTAATGCTGCACTGTGGTAGCAAGATATGCCCATGTATAGCGAATAGTATTTCTTGCTGCACTTTGCTTACTATCCAGATCATTTTGTTGATGCTATACAAGAAAAAAATTATAATTTGAAGATTTGCTTAATTAATGCAATGTTCATCTATTTGAACCTGGTTATTGCAGACAAGCCTTGGTCTCCTTCTACAAATTTTACCTTCCCACACTTATATCCATTACCAAACAGATGATTTCCTGATAGCTGAGGATTGTCCTATGACCTTATCCCTTCTATAGTCAAGTTCTGCCGTGAATCTCTTTTCTCCCCAATTTAATTCAATACCACCTCATTAGTTATTCAGTCTATCCATGTAACCTTCAGTTTCCTTCTATAGCACCACATTTCAAATGCTTATACTCTGAAAATTCTATTGTCCATATTTCACTTCTACATAAAGCTATACTACAGACACACTAAAATTTATATTCAGCTGGCAACCTGCCCCACTTTCACATGTGTATGCATCTACTGCCGGACAACTAGTACGACATAGTGCTAGTAAATTATTCCTTCTTCATAAATCAGTTAGTCTATTAATGAAAACCATATCAAATCAGTACAGTCGTTCCTGAAATTAACCTTCACATACATTGAGAAAAACAAGATGGGCAGTTTTCATAAACGCAAATAATTTTTTCTTTTTCAAAAATGCTTTTCTTGCTACTGCCAGCCTGCATTTTTATATTCCCTGTAATTCAGCTATATCCAGTTACTTTTTTGTTTAAATAGTGAAATTCAGCCACTACTTTTGGAGTCTCATTTCTTAATCTAACTCCCTCAAAACTGTCTGCTTTAATTCAACTACATTCTATTGACCCTGTTTCAGTTTTGTTGATGTGCATCTTATAACCTCAACTGATCTTCTAAGTCATTTGCAGTCTCTCATTGAATTACAAACTCACTGTCAAACCTCGAAGTTCAACATTGGCAAAAGCTTTCTCTAAATTTACAGATGATATAAACACAGGTTTGACTTTCTTCAGCCTGTCTTCTAGGGTAAGCTGTGGAGTCAGTACTGCCTGTGTATTCCTATAGAACCAAAACTGATGTTCCACAAGGTAGACTTCTACCAATTTTTACAGTCTTCTCTAAATAATTTGTCAATACTTTGTACCCATCACTTATGAAACTGATAGTTTGGCAGTATCGCATATATCAACACCTTCCAGTTTTAGAATTGGAATTATTATATTCTTCTGAAAAGTCTGAGGATGTTTTACCTGTCTCTCAAATACTGCACACCAGATGGTATGTTTTTGTCATGGCTGGCTCTGTCAAGGATCTCAATAATTCAGAGGGAAAGTTGTCTACTTCATGAGCCTAGTTTCAACTTAAAGTCTTCCAATGCACTGTGAAATTCTTCTCACAGATTCATAGCTCTCATCTCATCTTTATTTACTTCCTCTTTCCCTTATACAATGTTGTCACATTTATTTCCCTTGTATTCCCCTTCTATATATTCCTTCCACCTTTCATCTTTTGGCTTTCAGGTTAGCTCTTGATATTCAAACAGCTGCTTCCTATCCTTCAACAGTCTCTAATTTTCCTAGTGATGACATCTACCTATCTTTTAACTAGTCAGCATGCTCCAATAGCCTTGCATTTGTTCTCTAGTCACTCTTGCTGAGGTATTTTGCAGTTTATGCCAATCTCATTTTCTACACATTCATATTTTGCCTGCTTCAGTTGCTGTATTTTTATTTTTCCTCCTCCCACCAATTAAATTACATAATTTGTGTTTTATCCAAGGCTTTCTACTGGGCCTTGTCTTCTCCCTGTTTGTCCTCTGCTGCCTTCACTATTTCATCTCTCAAAGCTACCTATTCATTTTTTATATTTTACTCAACT
The DNA here is from genome assembly GCF_023864345.2 of Schistocerca serialis cubense. Lineage (NCBI taxonomy): Eukaryota > Metazoa > Arthropoda > Insecta > Orthoptera > Acrididae > Schistocerca > Schistocerca serialis. The sequence goes on from NC_064638.1 coordinate 390,369,822, forward strand.
AATCTGTTTCAGTCAATCAATGCCTAATGATCCCTTTGAAACTGTCAACAATCTCTGTTTCTTTCAATATATCCAAGTCACATCTCCCTAATTTCCTATCTTCCTGGAAATTCTTCAGTTTTAGTATTTAGTACGTAACCAATAAATTATGGTCTGAATCCAAATATGACCTTGGAAATGTTTTGGAGTATAAAATCTTATTTTGAAATCTCAATCTTACTAATATATAACCTATATGAAAACTTCTAAAGACTCTAGGCCTCTTCCACATATTCAATCTTCTTTCACTTTGGTGACCAAGCCCCAGCATAACTAGGGCCACAATGCTGTATTCTGAAGACTATGCCCAAGTAAAGCTCACTTTGTGGTTTGCTAGATGCACAAGCCACCAGTCACTCAAAAACATGACACATTTCATATAAGAACAATGTATGGACATCTAACTACCTTTCCCTTGATAGAAGCTCCCATCTGCTGTCTGTTTCTAGAATTGCTTTGAAAGAAACTGTAGCAAAGTTGTTGTCATGACTGACTGACCCAATGTGAGCTCAGTTGTCATGAGCTTCATGCATATTCCCGTTAGATTTTTCCTGTTTGCTGTAATTCTGCTACAAATATGTAATATTTGTTTAGTGAGCATAAAATTTGAGAAGTTTAAGAAGAAAAATTCAATGATTTTGGATTGGAGGGAAAAATACCTGAGTGGTAACTTGCTGAAGACATTCATAGTCAGGTAAGTTTCTGTCTGCTACAATTTCTCATCACTAATATCCTTGCTACAGCCACTGCTGCTGTGATTACAATTTAGTTCTGTTTTACATTTCTTAATCTCATCTTTATTGTGGTCAAATCTCATGACACATATCCAACACAGGTTTCCAAGAGATGCGTGGAGTACACAAGACGATTTACTGCCAAAACAAGCAGGAAAGAAAGAAACTAATAATGCCCTGACTGCAACACACCTCCTGGAACGCCAGTATACATTTTTTTTTCATAGAAAAGGCAATTACATATGAAATTGTTCAAGATATCAACATAGCAAGGCCATGTTGGCTAATACTTCAAGGCCAGATCAATCTGTCATCCAGACAGTTTCCAGAATGAATTTTCACTCTGCAGTGGAGTGCACATTGATGTGAAACTTCCTGGCGCATTTAAACTATGTGCTGGACCAAAACTCAAACTTGGGCAAAGGTCTTGGGTTCAAGTCCCATTCTGTAACACAGTCTTAATCTGCCTTGTAGTTTCATTCAAACAGTTGCCACTGCAACTATCAATAAGACTGCTGCCCCACTTCCGGAACCACAGGTTTGTTTGGCCTCTCCACATATACCCCTTCTATTGTGACTGTACTTACATTATGGCTATCTGTATCACTGAGGCACACAAGCCACTCCAGCTCGGCAAGATCCATGTTTCACAAGGGATTTCTTGCATATGATGAAGTTGTCTGTAAAGATGTAGTCTGTAAAAAGCTGCACAAGAATTCACTCTGATCTTAATAAGATTTCAAGGTGGTGCAATGATAGGTATTTTCCTTTAAATGTTGAATAACAATTTCTGTGCACTTCACAAATGTGAAAAATGTAGTACTGTGCAACAACATTATCAATGATTCACAAGTGGAATCAGTCAATTGAGCAAAATAGCTGGCTTTAACAGTTGGTAGGGATATGAAATGGAATTATGACATAGGTGCAGTCACAGTGTATTGAAATATAATGAATTGCATTATTCACTAAAGAAATGGATAATAAATTGGATCAGGTAGAACACCAAAAAGTACTGACATTGTGAAAGTCAACACAAAAGTTTCATGAACAGTTGACATGTGATCTATACTCAACAACTGAGACATGTATTTCAATTTAACTTTAATTTAAATGAAATTACCCTATTTAAATCATAAAAAAATAAACATTTTAAGAGGATAAATAAACATCTGTAGCACGGAGTAAGTGAGAAATATTATTACTTTCCTTATCTGTTAATGGATAGAAATGGTAAAATCTTTATTTAATGTCAAATCATTTAACTGGAAGTATAACAAAATTCAAAATGTAGAAGAAAGTTGCTGGTTATTACATCTATGGTGTTTGTCAAAACAATATCCATAAAATCAAAGTCAATAAACATGTGGTAAAAGAAATGAAAATTATCAACTGAAAATTATTTGTTGTAAGATAATAGAATTGTATTAAAAAAGAGCTACATTTTGTCAGCCAATTTTACTGCTAAACTTCACATTCTACATATTTTCTTTGTTTTGACTCCAACACAAATGGGGTGCTTGTCTACATGAAGTATCTATGAGAGGGAGCTCATAGTGTACAGTTAAAGCTAAAGATATGTAACATAACAACAGTAGTAAAAAAAAAGTCAGAACTGAAAATATGAAATTTGTCAAGAGCAATATTTTGTTATCTGGCTGAACCTTTTCTGCAACTTTGCCAAAGGTAATAAATAGAAGATATTTTTCAAAACTGTATTTTCATTTACAACACAAGAAATGAGAGCCTAGATTTATCAATTTCATATATTTCTATGCTGTTCCTGGGACCATGATGAATAAATACAAGCAACAGATAAAGCCAGACAAATATTCTAATGTTATCAAACTATGATAATCAATTTTCAAAATTGGTGATAAAATCTTAAAAAATATTTTTGCATGCTTAACGTGTGTGCGTGTGTGTGTGTGTGTGTGTGTGTGTGTGTGTGTGTGTGTGTGTGTGTGTGTTTATGTTTTAACTTGCATGGAATTTCAGCAGGAAAGATACAGTGATGCAGTAGATAAACTAGGTAGCAAACTTTGGTTTGTTGTTGGGATACTGGGAAAATGTAATCAGTTTACAATAGAGTTAGATTATGGAACACTCACACAGAGCAGCCTAGAATATTTGTCAAGTGTGTGGGAGTCATAACAAACAGGATTAACAGAAGGTACTGAATGTACGCAAAGTATGGCAGCACAATTAGTCGCAGGTTTGTTTCATCCACAGGACAGTGTCATGGAAATTTATTCCCTTTCACAGATGCCAGCTGAAAGACTACGTACCAATTTTTGAAGTACAGAATTGAGGAATGTACTACAATCCTCTATATATCACTTCTGTATGAGCTGTCAAGACAATGTTAGACTAATTACAGTGTGCATAGAGGTATTTCTGCAGTGATTTTTTTCCCTGCTTCATTTACAAATTAAATGGGATGAAGTCCTCATACACAGTACAATGACAAGTAGCTTGTGCCATGCACTTCACAGTCCAAAGCATAGACACAAATTAGTCTCTCTTTTCTGGGTGGGAAGATGAGGAGAAGACTATGCTTAACAGCATTAGTAAACAAGCTCTTCTAAGAATGGTTAGTACTTAATTTATTTTGTTGGTCACTCGCAGCATATCACAACAAAAAGAAAGAGTTGAAAGCAGAAATAAAAGATGAAATTATCACTCTGTTTTAAGCCAAACGAAAACAATATTATTAGTGTGAAAAGAAGCCAGATGACAGTAGAGACTTTTTTTGTCTTTGCCACAATATACCTTAAATGTACAAAGTACAATTTTAAGGAATATAAGAGAGATGAGGGAAGAGAGGGGACTAATTTAAAAATAATTACACTAAAGTGAGAAATAAATTTTCCATCATTTCACTGTTTGTATTGATAGAATACTGGTCTCATGCTATTCAGACTGAAGAAATAAGTCTGTGGTGGCAAGTACTGATCTTTATCACAAATCAGCAAAATGTAACAACTATTTTGTCCTATTGTTTGAGTTGCAGGGAGAATTAAATAATGGTTAACTAAACACAGTGATGAGCTGTGGAGGTGCAGCACAATTACAACCCGAGGGACATGTGTTGCTGTGCTGTTTCACAAGTAATATTGTCTTCGCTCCACAGTTTCAGCTGGTGTGAATCGAAGTTTGGGTATTTGGCAACTCATATCTGCCTGTACAATGCATACCCAATTACTTACTTAGTTTCATCGTCTATGGACCATTTGTATGAATAATTGGAACGATGTGGAATACAAACATTTTATATTCACATTACACATTAGTATGTAAATATGTTTACATGGTGACAAATTACAAATGTGTTCTTTGTTTGTTTCTTTCATACAGTTGTCAGTTAGTAATTGCTAGCCACCATTTACTATATATTACAAAAATAATAATAATTCTATGGAATAAAAGGAGTAATCAAGGTGAAATTTTCTCAGTTTATTTTCAAATTTAACATTGCTCTTTGTCAGGTGGGTTAAGTGACCCAAACTTTTGGTTGCACCACTGAGCAACATAACCTTAATGTGCACTAACAAATGTCATTTTTTCTTCTCTTATTGTAATTATGTACATCATTGTTCCTTGTGAACAGCAGTGTATTATTTACAATGTGCTTCATCAGGGAACAAAATAGAGAGCGTGAGGCAGTAGTCAGAATGCTTGACTCTTTAAACAAATGTCTACAAGATGACCAGAGTGAGCACTACATATTTTTATTACAGTAAATTTTTGAACAACGAACACTTTCTTTCTTAAAGATGAGTTACCCCAAACAATTATTACATATGATGTAATTGAATGAAAATACACAGCATATAACTTACTGATTTCTCACACCCCAAGATCTGCAATGATTCAGAATAAAAATGTGTTTGAACTAAGTCATTTTAGGAGTTCCAGTTTAAATTTTCATCAATATGAACACCTAAAAATTTTGGAGTTCCTATCCTAGTTATTATTTCCTCCCAAGAGTATTGCTGGAGTCATACCTCTAGGTGTGCAGAATGGAATATGTTGTGTCTTTTGAAACTGAAAGACCATTTGCAGAAAAGCACTCAGTAGTACAGGGTGTATCAAAAAGCATCATCCGATTAGGCACATCTACATTTCTGAAACTAATAAACACATACAATGAATTTTATTTTTTGATCAGTGGGAAACTCAAAAAGTTTTTTCATACCTTTTCATGGTGTTCACTATCCCTCCTTGAGATGCATGGAATACACCAATGTTGTATTCAAATTGTTCCCAGATTGCAGCAAGCATGTCTTGAGTTACAGCTCCCACTGCTGCTGTTATGCTATGTCTCAGTTCATTCACTGTTGTTGGTAATGGAGGCACATAAACAAAGTCTTCTGTAAACCCGCAAAAGAAATAATCACATACAGTCAGGTCCAGTGACCTTGGAGACTAGTAATGTAAGGTTGAATCATTTGGTCCAGAGTGACCGACCCATCGTTCAGTAATCCTTTGATTTAAAAATTCCTACACTTCCAGACGCCAGTGAGGCAATGCCCCATGAAACTGTTCAAATCAGTATCCAACTGTGGGAAAAGAAAGTTCTAAAGTATATTGAGATATGTGCTTCATGTAACAGTGTTCTCGGCAAAGAAAAATGGACATACGCCTTTTCCCATGACCCTGCACAAAATGCATTAAATTTTGGAGAGTCCCTCTCATATTCTACAGCTTCATGTGGTTGTTCCGTATCCCACATTCTCACATTATGATGGTTCAGCTTTCCATTTAAATGGGATGTTGCCTCATCACAAAATACTAAGTGTAGAAGAAAATTGTCATCCTACATCTTGCCAAGAATGAAATTACAGAACTCCACACATTGTCTGTCACCTTCATGAAGAGCTTGCAGTAGCTGAATTTTGTATGGTTTCATGCGTAAACGTCAATGTAAGACTCACAGTGAACAGATTTCTGTGGACTCCTCGTGAAACTATGGCAGATGCCTCTTCTGTGTCACACACTGGCAGATGGCCCAACAATTTGCCTTTACACAAACAACCTGTGTCTCAGAATTGTTCATGCCATCATCTAATGCTCTGTGCTGTAGGAGTTCACACCATACCTAGTATGAAAGGCATGCTGAACAGTTATCACTGACCCACACTGTGCAAAACATAGAACATAACATGCTTTCTGTTGTCCAGACACCTATTTTACTGTAACTGAAGTGGGTGCACACTGCTGCTACCTAGCAGGAACCATGTAAATTTCAAGAGTTTGCTCTTTCCAACAGTACGTTGCTCATGCACATATCTCAAACAACATAACAGTTATGATTTTTTTTTTAAATCAGATAATTCTTTTTGACAAATCCTGTACTTTTAAGAATATTATTTATCACATCTTCTCTTGTTGTATGTTTGGAATTGTTACAAAACTAATATCACCTACAAAAAGAACATTATGCTTGTTGTACAAGGGTTTTTTTATTTTTTTCAAACTCTGGTCACTAAATTAAAAAAGCACATAAGAAATCTGATGAAGCTTTGCCTTGATGTGTTGACAGTGACTCTAGTATGCCCGTCAATTATGTTGCATCACATTTTTCGTTTCCAAATGCAGTGTGAGGAAATAAAGATGCCTAGAACAATAGTGACTCGTGCCAGGTGTTAATTGCATGCTGTCATTCGCTGAGGGTTTCTGACCGATATCATGCAATCCACATACATAACTGTCATGTGTGACAGCAAAGAGTTGTAAAATTTTGCAGAATCTCACTGCAGCTGCAATAAGGATACTCCTGCAGTGTTTTTAGTGGGAAGTGTTTGATCGCCCACCATACAGCCTGGATATTCATCCTTTGCCCACATGAACAGCTGGCTATGAGGAACAGCACTTTAGCACAGATAAAAAACTGCAAACCAGAGTAAGGAAGTGGTGGAAAGCACTGTCACCTGGCTTCTTTGACAAGGGTATTGAAAAATAGGCCCAATGCCATGACAATAGTCTAAGTTGGAGTGGCGACTATATAGGGAAGTAGCAGGAAGGTGTAGCTAAATGTTGAAAACAAAACATTTTTTTATTTTCACTGTGGTTTCCATTTCATGACCAAATGGAGGTTGAAAAAAAAATAGTACCCTTATTGTGGTGTCAATGCCAGACACCACACTTGCTAGGTGGTAGCCTTTAAATTGGCCGCGGTCCGCTAGTATACGTCGGACCTGCGTGTCGCCACTGTCAGTGATTGCAGACCGAGCGCCGCCACACGGCAGGTCTACAGAAATGTCCTAGCACTCCCACCAGTGTACAGCCGACTTTGCTAGCGATGCTACACTGACAAATACGCTCTCATTTGCTGAGACGATAGTTAACATAGCCTTCAGCTACGTCATTTGCTACGACCTAGCAAGGCGCCATTACCAGTTTATATTGAGATTGTTATTAATGTACAGTCAAGAGAGATGTTCACCAATTGTGGATTAAAGTTAAGTATTCTACCAGTTACCTCCTGTTTTGCTAATCTTATTTCTCTGACCTGTTCCAGACCTCACGCCAGCCTGCATGAGCTTAAATGCGTGCCTTTCGGCTTCCTCCAAACCCCGTGAATTGGCTCCTGCCAAATCACAACACATGCGGCATTGGCGCAGCCGGAGTGGTCACACCAATTTGGATCCCATCCTCATCGCCATGTGTTGTGATTTGGCAGGAGCCAATTCACGGGGTTTGGAGGAAGCCGAAGGGCACGCGTTTAAGCTCACGCAGGCTGGCGTGAGGTCTGGAACAGGTCAGAGAAATAAGACTAGCAAAACAGGAGGTAACTGGTAGAATACTTAACTTTAATCCACAATTGGTGAACATCTCTCTTGACTGTACATTAATAACAGTCTCAATATAAACTGGTAATGGCGCCTTGCTAGGTCGTAGCAAATGACGTAGCTGAAGGCTATGCTAACTATCGTCTCGGCAAATGAGAGCGTATTTGTCAGTGTAGCATCGCTAACAAAGTCGGCTGTACACTGGGGCGAGTGCTAGGACGTCGCTCTAGACCTGCTGTGTGGCGGCGCTCGGTCTGCAATCACTGACAGTGGCGACACGCAGGTCCGACGTATACTAGCGGACCGCGGCCAATTTAAAGGCTACCACCTAGCAAGTGTGGTGTCTGGCGTTGACACCACACTTATATTAGAGAGAAAGTCATTTAAGAATATGAGAAGCAACATTGGACCTAAGATAAAGCCTTACAGAATCTCCCCAGTCAGAAGAATCTCTGCTGTTTACATTTGTTGAATTATTAAGTATAACTTACTGCAATCGTTTGGTTTGTATCGTTAGCTGCAACAGGCAGAAGCATGCTTTGTTGATGGTGTACATTTTCGCAATTTTGACTGAGATAAGCACATGCTGCAGTGTCCTCCTTTGGCACGCAAATGTAGAAATTGGCACAGACACAGTCAAGTGAAAAATCCATACAATTCACCTGTTTATTTATATGTATAAGCTGAATCCAGAATTTTCCTTTGTGTGAGATCAAGCGTACAAAATTCATGTGCCAATTTGAAAGTCTAGATTTCCATGTTTTACTGTTTGTGTCATTTCTCCATAAGCTTCCATTAATTGTACAATATCAATTTGTATTGTCAAATACTATGAAATTTAAAACATTAACATCATATCAGCATTTGTGATTCACAGTTACTGCCACTCTGAATTTCACTGTATATCAATGCAAATAAATGTACATTTTGGGGAATTTTCAGAAGTTATCATTGTCCTGTGCATAATCTACTTTGCACAAAAACCAACATTTTTTATATAGTTACTGTGGCAGATATCATAACTAACATATTGTGTGATGTCTAGTTTTCTCTTATAGAGGAGTATATACACTGAAGAAACGAAGAAACTGGTACACCTGTCTAATATTGTGTAGGGCCCTGCGAGCATGTAGAAGTGCCCCAACATGATATTGCATGGACTTGACTAATGTCTGAAGCAGTTCTGGAGGAAATTGACACCATAAATCCTGCAGGGCTGCCCATAAATCCACAAGTGGTGAAAATCTCTTCTGAACAGCACACTGCAAGGCATCCCAGATCTGCTCAATGATGTACATGCCTCAGGAGTTTCGGGGCCAGTGGAAGTGTTTAAACTCAGGAGTATACCTGGAGCCACTCTGTAGCAATTCTCGATGTGTGGGGTGTCATATTGTCCTGCTGGAATTTCCCTTGTCTATTGGAATGCACAAGGGACGTGAATGGATGCAGATGATCAGACAGGATGCTCGATACAAACTGAAACTAGTCTCATCCGACCAGGCAAAATGTTTGCAATCGTCAACAGTGCATTGTCAGTGCTGACAGACCAAGGCGAGGCATAAAGCTTTGTGTCATGCAGTTATCAAGGGTACACAAGTGGGCCTTCAGCTCTGAAAGCCCATATCAATGATGTTACATTGAAAGGTTCGCACACTGATACTTGTTGATGGCTCAGTATTGAAATCTGCAGCAATTTGCAGAAGGGTTGCACTTCTGTCACATTGAACCATTCTCTTCAGTCATTGTTGGTCCCATTTTTGCAGGATCTTTTTCCAGCTACAGAAATGTTGGAGATTTGATGTTTTACTGGATTCCTGATATTCAAGGCCCACTCATGAAATGGTCGTACCGGAAAATCCCCACTTCATCGCTATCTCGGAAATGCTGTGTCCCATTGCTCATGCACCAATTGTAGTGGTAGTAACTGATCTAACAACTGCACCAGACACTTGCTTTATATAGGTGTTGCCGACTACAGTGCCGTATTCTGCCTGTTTACATACCTCAGTATTTGAATACGCATTCCTGTATCAATTTCTTTGGTGCTTCATTGTATTAACTACAATCATCATGAACTAACTCTATTTCTAAATTTGCTAATAACTATAATTAATCTCAAAAAGTTTTAAGAAACTAGCAATTTTTACCACAGATTTTTCTGTTGGCTTAGCAGAGAACTTGTTTGTGTATTTGATTCAGTTGTTACATGGAATTAGTAATCTTTTTAGCTTGACAGATATAAAAGATAATCAACAGGTTTAATTTAAAGTTATTTGTTGACTATCCTCTAACACATTTGTGCCAGCCAAAAGGCAGTCTCACTGCAAATGCTGTTCTCAAACATGGGACGAGTTATTGATTTATTTATTTATTTATTTATTTATTTTTTTTTTTTTGTGGTTTTAGGGCGCACAACTACAATGGTCATTAGCGCCCAGACTAAGTTAGGAATGCACCGCGATGCACAAGATTAAAACAGCAACTAAAAGGGACAACACTATAAAAGACATATTAACAGGCATAGGATTAAAAAACAGCTTAGACAGGTTTGTCAAGTGGATAATGCGCAGTGTATTAAAATTCGGAGAGGACATTAAAATGTGGCATACCGCCAGCAATTGCCCACATGGGCAGAACGGCGTCGGCGCAGCCGTCAACAGATGGCGATGGCTGAACTGGCAGTGTCCAATTCGTAACCGGGCCAAAATGACCTCCTCCCACCGAGAAGGGCGTGAAGAGGTCGTCCAAGCCATGGGAAGAGGTTTCAAGGCCTGAAGCTTGTTGTCCGTAAGTGTAGCCCAATCAGCATGCCACAGCGATAAAATGCACTGACAAATAACCCTGCTACAATCTGATGAAGGGACACAACAAGAAGCTGTCCGAGGCTGGAGGACCGCAGCCTTGGCCACGGCATCTGCAGCTTCATTCCCAGGGTTACCGACATGGCCAGAAACCCACATAGAGGTAACCAGAGAACCGTCATCCGCCAGCTGCTGAAGAGAGCGTTGGATCCGGTGCACGAAAGGGTGGACCGGATACGGATCACTGAGGCTCTGGATGGCACTCAGGGAATCGGAGCAGATGACATAAGCAGAATGTCGGTGGCGGCAGATGTAAAGAACAGCCTGGTAGAGGGAAAACAGCTCAGCTGTGAAGACCGAACAGCCGACATGGAGCCGGTATTTGAAACTGTATGCCCCGACAATAAAAGAACACCCGACACCATCATTGGTCTTAGAGCCATCTGTATAAATGAAGATCATATTAATGAACTTCGAACGAAGTTCGACAAAACGGGAGCAGTATACTGAAGCTGGGGTAACCTGCATTGGGAGCGAGCTGAGGTCAAGGTGAACGCGAACCTGAGCCTGGAGCCAAGGTGGCGTTTGGCTCTCGCCCAGGGTTGCAGGGAGTGAAAAATCAAGGTGCTGAAGGAGGCGATGAAAGTGAACTCCAGGGGGTAGCAGGGGAGAGACATGCAACCCGTATTGATGGTCGAGAGATTCGTCAAAAAAGGAATGATAAGACGGGTGGTCGGGCATTGACAATAGCCAACAGGCATACCAACAAAGCAGTATATCATGCCGGTAGGTTAGTGGCAATTCACCGGCTTCAGCATGAAGACTCTCGATGGGACTAGTATAGAATGCTCTGATCGTAAGACGTAAACCCCAATGTTGTATAGAGTTGAGGCGGCGTAAGATGGACAGCCGTGCAGAGGAGAATACGAAGCTCCCATAATCCAGCTTTGAGCGGACGATCGACCGATATAGGCGAAGTAGGATGGTTCGATCCACTCCCCACGACATACCGCTGAGAACACGGAGGACATTTAGAGAATGGGTACAACAGACAGCCAAATATGACACATGTGGAGACCAGCTAAGTTTCCTGTCAAATGTAAGACCTAAAAATTTTGTTGTCTCCACGAATGGGAGAGCAACGGGACCAAGTCGTAAGGACGGCGGGAGAAACTCTTTGTAGCGCCAGAAGTTAATACAGACCATCTTCTCGGAAGAAAAACGGAAGCCATTTGCGACATTCCAGGAGTAAAGACGGTCAAGACAATGCTGAAGACAGCGCACCAGGAAACATGTACGCTGCAATAGATGGTAAAATCGTCCACAAAAAGGGAGCCTGATACATCAGCTGGGAGGCAATCCATTATGGGATTGATTGCTATGGCGAAGAGAGCGACGCTCAAAACTGAGCCCTGTGGCACTCCATTCTCCTTGCAAAAGCTGTTTGACAGGACAGAACCCACACGTACCCTGAACTGTCGATCCATTAAAAATGCACGAATAAAAAGAGGGAGGCGACTGCGAAGGCCCCATGTATTCATGGTGCGGAGAATGCCCGCTCTCCAACAGCTGTCGTAAGCCTTCTCCAAATCAAAGAACAAAGCCACAGTCGGGCGCTTCCGCAAGAAGTTATTCATAATGAAGGTTGACAAGGTAACCAGATGGTCAACAGCAGAGCGGCGCCTACGAAATCCACATTGTATATTGGTAAGTAGGCGTCGAGATTCGAGCAGCCAAACCAAACGAGAGATAACCATTCGCTCCATCACCTTACAGACACAGCTGGTAAGGGAGATGGGTCGATAACTGGAAGACAAGTGCTTGTCCTTCCCCAGCTTAGGAATCGGGACAACAATAGACTCGCACCAGCATGTGGGAACATGACCCTCAATCCAGACACGATTATAAGTATGAAGAAGAAAACCTTTACCTGCAGGAGAAAGGTTCTTCAGCATCTGAATATGAATAGAATCAGGCCCTGGAGCGGAGGACCGTGACCGGGCAAGTGCATTTTCGAGTTCCCGCATGGTGAATGGGGCATTATAACTTTCACGTTTCGAGGAGCGGAAGCTAGGTGGCCTTGCCTCCTCTGCCTGTTTTCGGGGGAGGAAGGCAGGGTGGTAATGAGCGTAGCTCGAAACCTCTCCAAAAAAGCGGCCGAAGGCATTGGAGACATCCTCAGGGGCCACAAGGACGTCATTCGCGACCGTAAAGCCAGAAACTGGTGAGTGGACCTTCGTGCCAGATAGCCGGCGCAGGCTACCCCAGACAACAGAAGAAGGAGTAAGACTGTTGAAGGTGCTTGTGAAAGCAGCCCAGCTGGCTTTCTTTAATAACACGACAATGCTGCACATGTAATCATTTATAATTGATACAATTCGCCATTGTAGGTTGGCGTTTAAAGGTGCCATAAAGCACGTCGACGAGCACGTAAAGCGTCTCTACATGCTGCGGTCCACCAGGGGACTGGTACGCAACGTGGAGAAGAATCAGTGTGAGGGATGGAATATTCAGCAGCAGTCAGAATGACTTCCATGAGATGTGCGACCTTACTATCGCAGCTTGAGAAGGTTTGATCCTGAAAGGTCGCCCTGGAAGAGAAGAGCCCCCAGTCTGCTTTGGAGATGTTCCAACTAGTTGAGCATGGAGAGGGGGTATGATGCAGGAGATGGATAACACAAGGGAAGTGGTCGCTCGAATACGTATCAGAGAGTGCGTACCACTAAAACCAGTGTGCATGTTGGTTAGTACATATGGAGAGGTCTAAATGGGAATAGGTGTGAGTTGTGTCCGAAAGAAAAGTAGGGGCGCCAGTATTGAGGCAGACAAGATTGAGCTGGTTGGAAAGGTCTGCTATCAGGGAGCCTCTTGGGCAGGATGTTGGAGAGCCCCAAAGGAGATGGTGGGCATTGAAGTCTCCAGTTAACAAAAATGGTGCAGGTAGCTGAGCAATAATTTGCATCATGTCTGCCCTGGTAACGCCAGACGGCGATGGAGTGTAAACGGTACAAATGGAAAATGTAAAAGTGGGGAGAGTAATTTGGACGGCAACTGCCTGCAGGCCGGTGTGCAACGTGATGGGATCGTAGTAAATATCATCCTGGACCAGCAACATAACCCCTCCATGAGCCGGAATACCTGCCACAGGGGGTAGGTCAAAACGCACAGAGGCATAGTGTGCCAAGTCAATTTGATCGCATGGGGGTAGCTTCGTTTCCTGGAGAGCTACGACGAGTGGACAGTGCAAGTGTAGCAGCAACTTTAAGTCCTCTCAGTTGGAACGAATGCCGTGAATATTCCAATGAAGAAGTTCCATCGTGAGAAGAAAAAGGAGAAGGAAGAATGGGTCACCTTGAAGGCCGCTGAGGGCCTGGCTTCGAGCAAGCACTGCCGCCGCTATCAATAGGCGGAGAGTCATCGTCCATTGGTTCAATAGGTTTGTCGGCCATCTGACTTCTGGGTCTTAGTCTTGGCAGAAGCTAATGAAGGTGCTTGTGTCTTAGGGGTGACGGGAGGAATAGGAGACGTTGACCGGGCGATCTTAGCACTGGCCGAACGAACAACCGTAGTGCTGAAGGTCAGATCACATGTCTGTGTCGCCACCTCCCTGGTAGTCTGAGGAGAGGCGAGGAAAGTACTGTATTTCCCTGCTGGGAGCAGCGTGGGATTCCTACTAGCAAATAGCTTGCGAGCAGCGGAGGTGGACACTTTCTCTTTGAACTGAATTTGCTGTATACAACATTCATCCTTGTAGATGGGACAGTCGCGGGAGAACACTGCATGGTCATCCTGACAGTTCACACAACGAGGAGACGGAGGTGGACAGTCACCCTCATGGGCATCCTTGCCACAAGTGACACATTTAGCCGCATTAGAACAAGACTGGCGAGTGTGATTAAAACGCTGACACTGGTAGCAGTGCGTAGGTGTTGGGGCACAGGGAGAACAGAAATAACCTCGTAGCCCACTTTGATGTGCGACGGCAGCTGAACACTATCAAAGGTCAAGAAAAGTGTCCGGGTCAGTACAAGGTCATTGTTGACCTTTTTCATGACCGTATGGACAGCTGCCACACCCTGCTCAGTGAGGAAAGACTGAATCTCCTCGTCAGTCAATCCGTCAAGTGATCTAGTATATACCACACCACGCGGCAAATTCAAAGTGCGGTGAGCCTCCACCCGAACAGGGAACGTGTACAGGAGTGTGGCCCAAAGCAGTTTTTGTGTCTGAAAGGCGCTCTCAGTTTCTAACAACAAGGTACCGTTACACATCCTGGTACAAGACTTGACTGATCCAGCTATGGCATCTACGCCCTTCTGGATAACGAAAGGGTTGATAGATGAAAAATCCTTTCCGTCCTCAGATAGAGAAACTACGAGGAACTTTGGGGCAGACGGTAGTACTTTTGTCACTGGTGGCTGGTCAAGTTTCCGTTTTTGGGCAGAAGTCGAGAGAGAAGAAGAAGAGAAATCCATTGCGGAGGAATCCCCCATGATCGCCAGCGTCTCCGATGGCACGCTCCTTCCTTGTGGGGACCCCCACAGAGGGCACTCCCGCCTTAGGTGAATGTTTACACCTCAGGTCACACCTCCTGAGAAACAGACGGAGGGACCAATCGGCATGGTCAGAAGGTATCAGCTCAGGCAATCACCCCTCCCCGGGCCTGGCCTTTAGCAGGGGGTACGTGCGTGCCTTACTTCTCTACCGAGGGGGCACGCACAGGGAGGAAAGAAGAAGAGGAAAAAAAAGGGAGAGAGGGAGAGAAAGGACAGACTGTCTCAACGCCGAGGCGGAGACCAGAGGGTGGACAAGAAGGCAAGGAGAAGAAGTAAGGAAGACAGTGAGAATGAGAAGGACAAAGAAAGGAACCAAACAAAGGAAGGAAGAAAGCAGAATAAGTGAAAAACCAAAATGACCATAAATATAAGTCATGGAACCATCCGTCTCTGGACGCAGGCGCAAACTACCCCCTTGAGGGAGAGGGACTCCTTTTAGTCACCTCTTACGACAGGCAGGAATACCTCGGGCCTATTCTAACCCCCAGACCCACAAGGGGGCAGTTGGTTGATGTTTGCAAGCAGCTGGAAATCACCGTGACTACTGTTGATTAATTGGCAGCTTTGAATTTGAGAGTTGGGAGTGCTCCTGAGATTCATGTACCTGTGGTATCCATACCAAGGTACTTCAAATACTATCCTCTCCTGCAGAAAGTATGGGATCTGTCATTACTCGTCCACTTGATGGCAAGTGGGGTTTCAGCGGTAGATCTAGGTGTCCTGTACAGGGTGGATATGACCCAGGAAGGACTCAGGGTGATATGCCAATCCCCTTACCAAAAATTTTAAGGTGCTGTCTTTCACTGAAAATGAGCCAGTGAGACTCACATCATCTGTTCTGGGGAAACCTGTTTTTTCTGGTGTCAAGAGGAGGCAAACGCAAAAGGGTAGACATCTATAAATCATTGGCAGTTCAAATGTACATTGTGCCTTTGGGAAATGGCAGCAAGGGACCGAAAGGACACCAGGTGCACTCAATGTGTATGCCCAGGGTCTCATTCAACACAATGAAGAGGCTATTCTGACAGCAATAGGGGAAACAGTGTGTGACCAATTGCAGCTTGTGGGGCATCATGGAAAAATGGTGCCCGTCATCTGGGCTACAAGGTCATATTTGGAACAGTACAGTGACTAGCAGAAAAAGTGGAGATGACCAGACTTGCACATGTAGTTTAAACAAAGCTCCCAATTTGCAGTATTGTCTCCAGAATTTATTGTGGCCACTGGATTCTCAGTCAAATATAAGAAATGGACTAGAGACTTCAAAGGTTCTGTGACAAGCTAGGCCGTGTCTTCCTGGACTTGCGCCATTGCATTGAGAGCTGTATGGTCCCCATACATGGGTCAGGTGTGCACTACACTTCTGGGGCTGCTACCCAGGTAGGTGACTGTGTGTAATGTGCACACAAGGGTTTTTTAAATTAGGGAACTCTCCACCCAATCCAGAAAATGATAGCTGTATGAAACACAAATGTATCAGTTTAGGATCAAAAGAAATGCCTCCCGCAGGTGAGAGTATTAAAATCCTTGTGGTTAACTGCCAAAGCATTCACAACAAAGTGCCAGAGGTCGAAGTACTACTGATAAGCAATGAAGCTCACATACACTAGGGTAACAAAGGTCATGGGATACCTCCTAATATTGTGTTGGACCTCCATTTGGCTGGCATAGAGCAGCAACTCAAGGTGGCATCGACTCAACAACCCATTGTAAGTTCCCTGTAGAATTATTCAGCCATTTTGCTTCTATAGGCATCTTTAATTGTGAAAGTGTTGCCACTGCAGGATTTTGTGCATAAACTGACCTCTTGATTATGTCCCATGAATGTTTGATGGGATTCATGTCAGGAAATCTGTGTGGCTAAATATTTCATTCAAATGTTCTTCAAACCAGCTGCAAACAATTGTGGTCCAGTGACATGACGCACTGTCATCCATAAAAATTCCATCGCTGTATGGGAAATGGTCACAGAGAGTGTCAAAGATATGCTGAAGAAACTGAACTGGCAAACCCTTTAAGGTAGACCTAAACTATCCTGAGAAGGCCTACTATCAAAGTTTCAGGAACCAGCTTTAAATAACAACTCTAGGAATGTACTACAGCCCCATATGTATCACTCACATAGGGATCATGAGGATGAGATTAGAATAATTACAGCAGGCACAGAGGCATTCAAACAATCATTCTTTCCACACTCCACACATGAATGGAATGGGAAGAAACCCTAACGACTAGTACACTGGGTCATACCCCTGTCGTGCACTTAACAGTGGTTTGCAGAGTGTAGATGTAGATGTAGACACTATCTATTGGTCAGCTACACCATCTATTCCCTTAGACTTTAACTTACCTAGGATAATATCGTGACATACACAGTCAAATGCCTTAGACAGGTCACAGAAAATACCACCTGGTGCTATTTTGTCATTTAATGCTTGCAAAATTTGATGTGTGACCTTGTAAATGGCATTCTCAGTTGATCAACTCTTCTGAAATGTGATTTACTGAGGATATTACTGTTGGTCAGATGGGATACTATTCTAGAACCAATGACAAACTCAAAAATTTTTGAAAATTATGTGAGCTGTTGGTTATTGACAACTCCCTTACTTTTCTTACAGAGGAGATTATCACTGGCATATTTCAGTCTCTGGAAAAATGCTAAGAGTTAGTAATCAACCTCATATTTCAGAACAGACAGTGCTTATTATATGGCAGCAAGTCCTTACTACTCTGTTGGAAACTCCATCAAATCCAGATGAGCTGCTATTTTTCAGAGAATGTATAATTTTCTTGAAAATGTTGCTCCATCTGAGTCATGTGGATGTGTGGATAGCAGTGAAATTGCAAGCATAAACTATGCATAACCACAGACCCATGGAATTAAAATCCACTGGTCAAAATAATAACATTAATTTATCACAAGACGTGGTTTTGGAATAATTTTTATCTGTTTGTGAGGTTATTAAAGAAATTATCATGTTACATGCCTCATTTTGATATCCACCATCACGTCTAACACGAATCTCTGCCAATTTTACATCCATTTATTCCTTAATAACTGAATTCAAGACGGATTTGGTCAGAGCCAAGGTTTTTGTGACAGAATAATCCGTACACTGACCCACGGAAGAACAATGCTCAGCCATGGCTGACTTATTGGGCTGCAAAAGGCGAGTGTGGTGATACCGTTCTGAGTACCCTTCATGAACTGTGCTTGTGGTCTGAGCAATATATGCTTCGTCACAATGACTTGGTATTCTGTAGATTCCACCTTTCTGAAAAACCCAAGGCACAAACACTAGATGGAAATAACATTCATTTAACATAATGTTCCTTTAGGGTGCTGACATATAGGAGGAACACTCTGGACTTAACAGCCCATCACCCTCCTCATCTTGTAACTGGTCATTTTTACTCCTTGTTACAGTTGTACCAATCTGATAGGAAGAGCATCCATTTTCTTTGAACACATGTTGTAGGCACAGGTATTCCAGCTCCATTGCAGTCTGTCTGTCAGACACAACATGTACTTGTGTCAAACATAGACTGCCTTGCGAAGGAGCTGGAACATCTACAGTGTGGAGATTAAAATTTTTAAAAAAATTGCGTAAAGGTACAAAATGAAGAAGATGGGACTTGGATAAGTTGCAATAACCAGAGGTTGCTGCGAGTTCCAAAGGGAGTGTTAGGCAACGAGCCAACGGCTGATAGAAACAGAGGAAATGAATAAACCAAAAATAAAGGGGCAGCTTTGAAAGCTGAAATAGTTAAGGCAGCAATAGAACATCTAGGAAAAAAGCCAAGACCCACTAGAAAGGGGAAAATATAAAAATGTTACAAATGAAATAGGTAAAAGGAGAATACCAAGCTCTAAAAATGAGATTGGCAGAAAGTGCAAAAATATAAATCAGGAATCACTAGAGGAGGAATGCAAAGCTGCAGAATTTTACATGACTTTAGGAAAGTTATGTGGCGAGCATAGCAAAATTGAAGACATATTTGGATAAAAGAAAGGACATGTATGAATATCAAGAGATCAGATGGGAAACCAATATGAAGCAAGATTGAATGGTGCAAG
The DNA here is from genome assembly GCF_023864345.2 of Schistocerca serialis cubense. Lineage (NCBI taxonomy): Eukaryota > Metazoa > Arthropoda > Insecta > Orthoptera > Acrididae > Schistocerca > Schistocerca serialis. The sequence goes on from NC_064638.1 coordinate 390,388,827, forward strand.
GAATATGTTAAATGTCACCTGAAAGGAACAAAACTTGAATGCAATATCATGGAAAGGATGATTGGGGATAGTGCAAGAAGAATTTGGAAAAGTACTAAAAGTCCTCAGTCAAAACAAGGCCCGGGCAGTACACATCATTCCCTCAGAAGTATCTGGAGAACCAGGAGACACCTACTCCACTAGGCATGCAAGGTGTATGAGACAAGTTAAATGCCCTCAGACTGCAAGGATAATATAATAACAATTCCAAAAACGGGAGTTGCTGAATCTTACTGAACAATCAGTTTGCTAAGTCACGGCTGCAACATGCCGACATGACTTATTTGCAGAAGAAGGGAAAAAACTGTTAGAATCTGACCACAGATTAGGTCAGTTTGGGTTCTGGAGAAATGTAACACATGAGGCAATAGTCACCCAATGACTTCCCTTAGGATGTAGGTTAAAGAAAGGTGAACCTATGTGTTATGTCCACACTATAACACAACAAAAATTCCGTGATAACCAAATTTATTTGACCTTCTGTCACTTACAACAAAACTTAAGTTCGACTACCTACACTTCGCTGGCTGTAGCGCCAAGGAGAAATCAGAGTCACTAGTAGAGAATACAAGTCCAAACCACTGCCAACCAGTCAATACCAACACATCGTAAGTTTCCAGCCAGGGAGGCCACAGTACAGTTCGGTCATCGTGAATCCAGAAGCCGGGTAGTAACACAGTCATAGGCGAAGATTGAACTGGTTAAACGGGCTCAGGGAGCTCGCTTAAATCCACAGGTCCATCCAATAAGAGTGTTGGTAGATGGCGCCCTTATACGGTTGCTCACTCTTGTGGCAAGGGCAGTGCTGCCAGGATAATCTGTATCGATAGTGGTGTGTACACTGCCACTAACCCCACGACGACGCGTTCACTTGCGCCAGTTGTTGAGATCGTGTGTGGCACCAGCGGTACTCGCTGTGTGCCACACGTGTTGTAGCACATCGCGCCGAGTTGACGGCTGCTGTGCGGCGGCCGATACGACACTATGTTTATAGCAGTGGCATATAAATATGGGGTGGGGGCACACCCCTCCCCCCCTTGCGGGGCTGCCCACTTTGCCACCATTGCCACCCCCGCCAGTCAGTCCGCACACTATTCATTTGGTTATTTCATCAGTTGACTCGAATGAATTGAGTTATTGAGTATTTGTACATTCCTATGTAGCATGAGTGTCCATGTTGTATTTTATATGTTTCTGTCCAGCACATAGATAGCTAACAAATACCTACAAGAAAAGTTGTGGCCATTCTAGTGATCTTGATACGCTATTCTGTCAGACATTTGTTAAAGAAAAGTCCCGAATATTCTACTGTTTTCTTGGACAGAGAACCTACAATATGTAGCATTATAAATGTGGACTATTCGTCGAATAGGAAGCTAGTTTACATTAAGAAGCAGAAATATTAAGACTGAAGAATGAATAAGTAAAAAGCTGTCTGTTTGTCCTAGAAATGACTATCCTGCTTTGCACAGGTTGTACAAAATATTTGCTTGTCTACATGCATCTATTGCTACAGTAGATAGAAGTTTTTCAACATTGTGGCATACAAAGACATGGCTGAGATCGAAAATGGAGGAGGATAGACTTAATGGCTTAGCTCTGTTGAACACTCACCCTGACATAGATTGTCCTAACCACAATTGTAACTTTTTTACATCATAAGATGGCATTGCCTTGTATAAGCGTACAATCAGCTTAAATAAAACTTTCTTCAGCTTTGCATGTGACTTGATTATTTTTTATTATGGGAAAAGTAAAGGTAGCTCAAGATATATTTACCAACCCCTCCTAGAAGTTTTTCTTCTGTATCTGCAACTGGTTTATATTATTTCTAATCTTAGAGAAATCTTTTGACAATGTTGACTGGACTAGACTCTTAGAAATTCTGAAGTCATCAGGCATTAAATACAGGTACCAAAATGTTATCTACAGCTTGTACAAAAACTAGACTGCAGTTGTAAGAGTCAAAGAGTGTTGAAATGAGAGTGTGAACAGTTTGTAGCCAAGGGGCTACGATTAACTCATTTCTATGCAGTGTCCTTTCTTACAAGAGTGCTAGTTCTGTAATGTTAACAGTAGAACTTCTGTAAAGTTCCGAAGATTGGGAAGATACACCAGCAGAAATGAAGCTGTAAGGACACATCTTGAGTCATGCTGGGACAGCTCATTTGGTAAAGCATTTGTCCTTAAGGAGCATGGGTTCTGGTTTTAAATCCCAGTCCAGCACACAAAGTTTTAATGTACTGTATTAGAAAGTTTCAAATGTCATCGACATGACTGTCAGGGTTTTTGGGATAAAGCAAAATGACGTACCTGCAGAGTTGCTACAGATACTGGTAGAGAAAGAACTGCGACCCAGTATGTGTTCTGCTACTTCATTGTTCCATGAAAAGGTCTAGTGTTGTGGAAAAATGGGTGGAAGTAAATGAGGACTAGCAAGACCGTGTTGGTAAAGCCCTCAGACCAGTTGTCTCAATTCCTAAGTTTATTACTCAGGTGAAAGGGAGTAGCTATAACATCACTAAGAATGGAGACATGTTCCAGTCTCTACAAAAGAAGAAACCTGGCATGAGTGCAACATTTCTGGAGTGCAGCTTTCTATGTATCAACTGACTTTTTTGTGACAAAGAGCACTTTGCTTGCTTCAGTTTTTGTCAAGCTTCTTTCCAATAGGGACAGTGATTATGATGAAGATAGATTGTAGAGTAGTAGAGTTAATGTCGTAGATATACTCAAAGTACTAGTAATTCCAATCCAAAATGCTAATACTGGTACAGTTATTTTTTTAAATTATCTTGTCAGAACTTTTATAGTTCTTTCCAGCTACCTTCTGGCATTGGCTAATGAGTGTATTACTATTTTTTATCTGTTTTATGTAATGATTCTGTCAAATAATTAGAGAATATTGGAGTCATCCATGGGTGTACAAGTTATTGTTGTTTGTTCACTTTTTGAATGCAATATGAAGTGTGATCAGTAGCACTAGTATACTATTATATATTACACACCATACAGGAACATACAGAGTGCAGCTATTAATGTTTATATGACTTTTCAGGCTTTCTCTGAGGTTGTGTTGCAAACTGCTCGCTGTGGCCATGGTGGCCAGAGACTGGTCGTGTGTATGTGAGAGTTGCACTTTTGTGAATGTGTATGTGTTTTCAACTTTGGAAGACCTTTATGGCACAAAGCTTAAATATATAGTGGTCTCTTCATTCAGCCTGTCTATGGTTCCGATCTATACTTTTCATAATATTGCTCAAATTCATTCCTGGACCTCCCACTGTTTAACCACACATCTCAGGTTTGACACTGGATAACACTGATTAAGTCATATAACATTTCATTGCAGCAGTTATTTAATGTCTGTAGGTAGTTGTAGAAGCTGCTGCAGCAAGACGCGAGTCAAGGCCAAGAGCAGGAATCACACATGCACAGAAAAGTGCTGACAGTTGGGTGAAAATAGAGATAATAATCCCCCCTCCCCCAATGGATGCCAAAAAGAGGCCTTCTACATGTGCATTGTAGGCACCAACTGTGCTGTCAGATGTTGCTGAGGTTAAAAGCTGAATTAAAATTCTAGAGTGCGCTGTATCAAGTCTCTAATTTTAATATAATGGCAGCTAGTGCTGTATTTTGCCAATGGCCTTCCCAAAGTGGTACCACCAAATTCCATCAGATCACAAAAGTTAAGCATTTTCAGGCTTAGCTAGCACTTTGATGGGTGCCCAACCAGGCCTGCTGATTGCTGTTGACATGCCCCTACACATTTGCATCCTCTGCCGCCTATCGGCTGAGGATGACACGACAGTCGATCAGTATCACTGTGCCTTACAAGTCCTGTTCAGATGGAGTTTAGTGCTGGATTCCAGACAGTGCTTAGTCATCTTCTCATAAAACATGTGATGTTAATGTTCAAAAAATGCTCTGCTGATTTAACTTCCTCCATCTGACTATTCAGTTGACATGGAAGTGGCAAAAGATGGCCACTTACCATTTTTAGATACTGGGATAATGTGACTACCACAAACCAAATCAAAAAGAATTATATTTGCAGGCCAAAAGCTGCAATCACCCTGCACAATGCAGTATAGCACATGTGGTCTCAGACCATGACAGGCTGCCAGGTGAGCTTGCAACACCATGAGTTTTCTGATAAATAGATATGTAATGCATTCCAATAAAAGAGAATTTAATCTACGGATGTAAATGAAGCTGATGAGGCACCCACTGCAGTGGCCTTCTTGCCATTTTTTTGGCAGCATGCCCTCAAGAATCAAAAGGATCCTCAAGAGATATGATATTAATTGTGTTCTTTACCATCTGGCAAAATAGTGTAATCTATTACAACTGAACAATCATGAACTTGGTCTTAGGAAACAAAATATGTAAAATTCCATGTCAGTCTAGGAAGTCTTATATTGGATAGGCACGTTACACAGTGCAAGAATGCTGTGTTGAACATGATCGACATACATGCCTGGGCCAACCAGATGAATCATCAGTAGGGAAGCATTGACTAGACACAGAACATTGCATGTTTTCTGAGAAGACTGAAGTGTTACTCTCGGCATCACGCACAAAAGCTTGATAAAACTGAAGGAAACGCACCCTGTTTTGCATGTCACTGCCTTGTTAAAGTAGCTGATTAATACATTCGAGACAAGGATAATACTCAGTGACAACAGGTATACTCCTAAGTTGTTTTTGGAGGGATCAGCAGTACCAATACTAGGATTGTATGTGATGGCCCAGGAAACTGCTTTTGAACTAGGCTGGTGCGCTAACTACAGCCAGTGAAGGCTGAGGTGAGAATGGTGTATTGCTATATTTTGTATTTCAGCACTAAACCTGCATTTAAACAGGTTGCTTACTTTTCTTTACATGTAATGTCAACTGCAAGTATCATTTTGTAACCCAACCCTTTCCAACAGCAAACCTGACGTTGGACTCTGTCTTGAACAGTTCTGACAACAATCCCAATTATATCCACCACCATTACCTCAGTTCAGCCCTTACAAGCCTTCCAAGAATTGCCTAACATCCAGCATTGTTTCAGAACCCTTCCTCAAGTCCCTACAATATGACACTGATCTGTTCTCTGTAGAACTCCAGGCTCTTCATTCTCTAAAAATTGATGATTCAATCATTATCCTTCTGGTGGACAAGGAAATTTCCACTGTGGTACTTGACCAATGGGAATCCTTAAGCAAGGGTCTACACCACGTGTCCGACATCTCTACATACAGCACCATGCCATCAAGACCCCAGCCTTGTGGTACAAACTGACCTATGGTCCCTCCTCAAAACCTCAGGCCCCACACGAAGACTAACATCTTAATCCATAGAACTTCTACCCCACCCAAACCACATATCTCCACTTTGACCTTCTTCCTAAGATCCACAAACCCAATCACCCTGGCAGTCCCATAGTTACTGGCTTCAAAGCACCGCAAAACGTATATCAACCTTAGCTGTTAAACATCTGCAACCTGCAATACAAAGACTTCCCTCCTATATTAAAGACACCATTTCTAGATCGTCTGAAATCTGTGTCAGTCCCACTCACACCACACACCTTACTTGTTACTATTGATGCAACCTCCCTCTATACCAACATCCTTTATTTATATACTCTGTCTGCTGCTGAACATTTCATCAGTCAGTGCCCAAACCTACGGCATCCTTTCTGCTCACCTTAATCAACTTTATACTTTCCATCAACTACTTAACCTTTGAGGGGCAGACACACAAACGGATTAGGGGCACAGCAGTGGGAACCACGATGGCTCCTTCCTATGCCAACCTTTTCATGGGCTGCTTGGAGGTGGCTTTCAAGGGATCCATAAGCCTTGAGATGCTGATTTTGTTTAGATACATTGATGATACCTCTGCCATATGGATTCATGGTGAGGCTAATCTACTAAAATTCTTGGGAGTCTCTAAATACATTCTCCCAATTAAATTTCACGTAGTCCTATTCTGAATCCCATGATGTTGACCTCTTCCTCACTGAGGGTCAGCTACACACTTCTGTTCACATTAAACATACTAACAATAAACAGTACTTACATTTTGAGTGTTTCCATCCTTTCCATGTTCTACGTTCCCTCCCATATAGACTTGGCATTCAAGGAAAATGTATTTGTTTTGATGCAGACTCTTTACAGCAATACACCACCATTCTCACCTCAGCCTTCACCGGGTGTAATAACCCCACCAGCCTAGTTCAAAAGCAGTTTTCCTGGGCCCTCACATACAATCCTGGTACTGGTACTGCTACTGCTGATCCCTCCAAATAACAACTTAGGAGTACACTTGTTGTCACAGAGTATTAAGCTGGTCTTGAATGCATTAATCAGCTACTTTGATAAGGTTAAGACTTCCTAAAATCAAGCCCTGAAGTGAGGTCCATTCTGTCCAACATTTTGCCCATCACACCTAGAATAGTTTATTGTCACCTTTCCAATTTTCACAATATCCTTTTCAGGCCATATGCTCCTTCCGGACCCATTTCCTATGGTTCGTACCTGTGACAATTCATGCTGTAAAACTTACTCTATACATCCTCCTATCAACACATGTACAAATCACATAACTGGTAAAACATATTCTATCAAAGGGAGAGCCACCTCTGTTCAATGCCACATGTCATGTATCTTCTATTACATAAACCCGAGTTTCTGGGAAGTTTTTCTTAACTCTTCCCATTTCCTAAACCTCACCAGACCTTTTCTTTAATCCCTCTTCCTTCCCCTTCAACCCTTCTGCCTAAAGGAGCCATTGGCTCCAAAAGCTTGCAGATTTTAGTACCTTTATATGTTTGTTGTTCTGCTGCTGCTTGGTAAGCAGATTATTTATCTCTCCAGTTACATTAATTTAAGCTGTGCACATATTCTTCATTTAATATATTCTCTCACTAAAAATCTTAAACAAAATTTGCAAAATCACTTCAAATTAAAAGATATTTTCAGCAATCACTTATCATTAATGCACATATGAAATATGAGCAACCACAGAGGCTGCTTCTAGAGCATGCACAGGCAATCCATGTGCCACTTACACACAGATTACTGCCAGTATCTTAAGTTCAGTGTTCCACAGTATATGTTTATATCAAAGTGTTCGGTGTGGAGGTGACCAGTATAACAATTATTCCTGCAACAATCATTTGCCACCAGACTTTGATGTATGAAAGACACACACAATGCTGAATTTTCACACTATGCAACAAAACATGGTTGAAATTCCAAGATTCCACAGTAATCAAGTGAGGAGAAACAGCAATCCTGCATCTCCCTTTTCTGCCAGCTAACGAGAAAAAATGTTAATAGCTGTTAGAAATTAGATAGAGTAAAAACATTCTATGTGTATAGAAACCATTACAATATTAAAAACTGTGATGGCCATTACTCAAATGCAGTCCCACTTTTGCAACAGATTTTGTCATGAAGCATTTTCTGTAATTTACGTCAACATCTACACTTTGCAAACCACCATGACGAGCAAGGCAGAGGATTACTCTAATCTTATCCTCAAGATTGCTGTATGAGTGATATGTAGGAGATTGTACAATATTCCTACAGCCATCATTTAAAGCCGGTTCATGGAACCTTGTTAGTAGACTTTATTGAGATAGTTTGTCTATCTCCAAGAGTCTGCCAGTTCAGTTTCTTCAGTATCTCATGTGTAGACTGCACAGCTCACCCCGTTATTTAGGAATTGAAAGAAAGAAGATTAGCAAATTAAAGATATACTTCACTAACACATATAAAACGTCATCTGAAAGAGTTCATCAAATTACCTGAATAAATATTAAGTCCTAATCACAGCATAACCTGGTTTCAGGAAAATCTAATCAATAAGTTGACAGTACTGATTCCAGCTTTCAACTGCATGGTGCAAATCGCTGGAGGCAAAAGCAATAGAAGTCAAAAGAGCAGTGACAGGACTGACTCATTGCCACAGAGACATCTATGAAATGTGTTATGTCATTGGTTGAGATAGACTTGAGAAGTAGCCGCACCAAGCCCACTGCAACTGTAAGGGACTTTCTTTCACTGACTTTATTACAGTTAATTGTAATTTTGTGTAGTTCAGTTTGCAGAAAACAACTGTCTTAAATAAGACTGCCAACAACATGTAAATCTGGTCATTTAATAGAGGACAGTAGGAATCAGCTATTTTCTTCTGCAGAAGTGAGCCACATGTTGTATGGCAGCACTGTCCCAATGAGAGCTAAGATTAAGAAGATTAGTGGCAGTAAGCATTACCCATATTGGAGTAAAGAAGGAAATTTGGGGTTATGATTAAGATCTCATGCCTTCCTTGATGAGGAGGTTGTTAGAGATTGAACATAATCTCACAGTAGGGAATGATTGGAAAAGAAATCAACCTATCATTTTCAAAGGAACTCTTCTTACATTTGCCTTAAGTGATCTAAGGAAACCACAGAAAACCAGATTCTGGATGGCCAAGATGGGATTTGAAACACCATTCTCCCATACGTTAGCTGAGTGTCACTTTATGCCGTACCACCTTATTTGGTCGCAATTTGGAAATGGGATTCCAAGTAGGGGCATGGTTCTGTTGTGACAGGTGGAGTCAGAGAATGGACAATTTGTGAGATTATTGGATGACTAAGATTTAACAAATTGGGTGATCATCCACATACTTAACATAAAGTGTCTCAGTTAGCTAATCTATATGCATTTCTTGTTCAGTGTAGGGTAGTGTATTTACACATATGATTCCATGCCTTCATCCAAAGTTTCGAAAGAACACTACAATTTCACGAATAAAAATTATTTTTTGATCGAAAGTTACATTGAAGTTAGGCGTTCTGTGGCATCAGAATTACAGTTTTAAGGGGAAATTATTCCCGATAAACGCTTTATTTACGGCGGGCCACGGGCTATTTCCTCTTCCGATTCTTGTAAAATACGAACAGAGAACAGATGTTGTTGCTTCAATTATTCCGCTAGTTAGTTGGTTGGTTTGATGTTTAAAGGGTCAAACTACATGGTCATCGGTCCCATTTCCGCTAGTATAAAAATAATAGTGATACCAATAAATAAATGCCGAAGATAAAATGATTCGAGAGTTCATTTCTTTTTTATTGTTGGCCAGAGAAATGTCCTGTTTCTCTTTACTTCACCTAAATCTTTCTTTGCTCATTTACATTTTGATGTTGCTAGCGTCATACTTTTGATGGAGGACACTCTTACAGTTTCGAGAAAATTTGCTCCTTTCCTTCATACTTTCTGGAACGGATAATGCGAATTGCCGAAAATGTGCAATTAACTTGTACCGGTACGAAGAAAACAAAAGGAAAGAATGTATGGTTTGGTCTCCTGTCGACGATAAAATTACCATAGCTGTAGCTAAAGCTCAGTTTGTACAAGAGTGGCTCGGGAAAAAACCGCTCCTTTTTTTCGTAAATTTCCCGATATTCACCCGAGTTATTTAGAGAAACTGCGAAAAGGCTAAACTGGGATGGCCTAAGAGGAATTTTAACCCTGCCCTTCAGGAAACGAGTACAATGTACGGTATGTGTATTATTTTACTATTGGTCTCGTAAATCGTCATACGCTACCGTACACGACACGTACGATGTAGGGCAGACCACCAAGAGCAGTGCTTACAGAATTATCTGTCCTTAGAACTGCATGTGACAAATCCGTGCGTTAGTTTCTTACTTATCACATTAATGTAATCTTTCTACTTGCGAGATTAATTCGATGTTTCTGGGAAGTCATTGGTCTTGCCAGTATCGCTGTCTTATCCGTTCTGTCCATATTTCCCAGTTCGCAAAATGGTCTTTCCGAGACATCGCCCCCAAACGTTTTTTTTTTTTTTTTTTTTTTCAACAGGAGACATACAATCGTTTCTGCCTTTTACGCGACCTTCTCAAATACCGAGGAAGGCAATGTGTAGTAATGAATACTCTACGAACAAGGCAGCTAACAAGGATATAATAACACGTACCGTAAATAAAAATTCTCTGCGACACACTGTATGTTTTTCTGCGTGCTGGAGATAGCACACAGTGTAGCATACTGTAAATTCTGAATACTTTATACTTCACAGCGCTGCCAGTAGTAATATTCACATTGGAATATACGGTAGTTGTAGTTTCATATTATTTAAATAAACATGTCGTGAATGAGGTGCATAAGCTTAGATTAGTTCTGTCAGAGTTTCCTATCATTCCTACCATCTCTTGGATTTAAAAAACCAAAGTACAGGAAACAGTTGTGCAGGAATTATTGGTGTTAAATCTTGTTTCATACCAGCGTTCCAACCAGCCAAGAAATCGGCGAAAGTAAACATCTCGGCCCAGCGACTAGGTAACTTCTGCCCTCAGTACTGTAGGCATTCGACACGTTTTGTACTTTGCTCCCGTCACTACACTATCTAGATAACACTGTATACTTATTTCTAGTTGCCTCGACTGTAAACGGCGAGCGTTTATCGGTTGCCCAACAGTTTCCAGAAGGAGTCGTAAAGATAATCCTAAGTAGTATGTATTTCCATTTACGTTCTACGGGTGTGTGTGTGTAATGCATATATTTTGTTTGTCCATTGAACATTTTAATCCTGCTGTGGTCGCGTGAAGTTCTATTACATTGGACGCGTGGATGATGGCTCTCACCCATCTATGTTTTCAATGTTACTTTAACAACGATGAAATAAAATTGGATACGGTATATACTTGCATAATAGTATAGATTTCAATTAGTTACTCAACTCTAGATCTGAATGCCCTATATTTACTGTAGCACCCACACAAAACCTACCGGTCTTTTAATGTAAACAAACAAAAGTGCACATATATTGCACTACAAATTAATAATAAGTGATGTTGGTGCACCATACATTATAATAGCTGTGTATGAACCTTACTAATACAGCAATTAGACCGAGCGAGGTGGCGCAGTGGTTAGACACTGGACTCGCATTCGGGAGGATGACGGTTCAATCCCGCGTCCGGTATTCCTGATTTAGGTTTTCCGTGATTTCCCTAAATCACTCCAGGCAAATCCTGGGATGGTTCCTCTGAAAGGGCACGGCCGACTTCCTTCCCCATCCTTTCCTAATTCGATGAGACCGATGACCACGCTGTCTGGTCTCCTTCCCCAAACAACCAAACCAAACCACACTGCAATTAGACCAGTATTTTCAAAATAACTTTTTTTGACCCAAGTATTATTACAGTCTGCACTGTCCAAACAGTTGACATAAACTTCCTTCAAATGATCAGGGAGGTCCACTTATCAAACGCAGCACGGCACTTCGTGGTTGATTTGTCCTGTGATCTACTACGTTCTTAACATTTTCCTCTTCACGCTAACTTATCTCTTGCGACCTGGTTGAAGTGTCTTTCATTTCAAGCAATAAAAGTCCACGCCTCTCAATCTCGGAAACCTGCTGTGCTTCACATCTTTCTGTTAGGGCCTTGATAACTTCATGTACAAGATTGGTTCAGAAAGTCTCTTCAGTGCTATACCTTCATTTTATTGAATTTATTACTGCAAAAAGCTTTTTTGCATCTATGTTTACTTTATTATAATTCCAGGCTTGGATCACAATGTTTATTTCCGATCAAGTTGTAGATTGGTGCATACGTTAGAAGCACTTTTGTTTTGCATGTTGGTATTCCGGTTGCTAAGGGTTCATTTATCAATTGTCATTTTTCATTTGTAGTTCGCTGTTGTTGTTTTGAGTTTAAGTTTGCCGTGTGAAGACAGGGTGAACCCGTAGACGCTAGAAATTTGGGTGCCAAGTCGAGAAACCGGAACCTTTCCAGCATATTTTTTTGTTTGAATTCAATAGAAGGGTGATCGCAGCGGAGGCAGCCGGAAACTTTCGCGCCGTGTATCGGGATAATGCCACTGAACAAAGTACGGCAAGAAAATGATTTTCTACTTTTAAGGAGGATCAATTTCGAACTACATTTTTTTTTTGAGACAGCTGGCCAGCTTTGGTAATGTAAAATGATATGATCGCAGGCTGTTTTGAGTCCCCTGTATCGCTGTCAATAACATCCTCGTGGTGCATTGTAGAAATTGCCCGCATCTCGTGGTCGTGCGGTAGCGTTCTCGCTTCCCACGCCCGGGTTCCCGGGTTCGATTCCCGGCGGGGTCAGGGATTTTCTCTGCCTCGTGATGGCTGGGTGTTGTGTGCTGTCCTTAGGTTAGTTAGGTTTAAGTAGTTCTAAGTTCTAGGGGACTGATGACCATAGATGTTAAGTCCCATAGTGCTCAGAGCCATTTTGAACCATTGTAGAAATTACAAGCATAGCTTTACTCGTCTTGGGACAGTGTGAAACAAGGGCTTTGTCGTTTTTAAAGACGAAAATTGATGGTCTTTCTGTTCTTCGTTAATTTGAAAGAAACGTCAAAGCCACTTCCCGTTTATTTTGGCGAATTGTTCCCGCGTAGGAACCTTGACTTGAGATTTTCAGTAAGGGACTACGTCGTAGGCTGTACACTGTTATTCATTAACTGAAGAAAGACGTGCTTCGGCCGTATAGGCCATAGGGCATTATCAGGTTATCTTAAAATGTAAGGTGGTGGCGCGATGGGAGGGGGGGTTGGCAACGGTAGAATAAATCCGGCGTGGTTCTTTCTCAGACTACTATAAAAGCAAAACAAGCTTCGAACACTGACCGCATAAAATTACGCAGTGAAACTATGTAACTAGCGTTAAAAATGCCAAAAACCGTCTGTCAAGGAAGATATGATACCGAATAAGACAGTAAAAAGCAAGCTATACGGAAACATTAAAAATATGAGTAGAGAATGAAGGAAAAACCGAAACATGCGTATTACCTCATGGAGGCGACGACAGGCGTAGCAGCACAGGAAGTCGAAATTCAGTTACCAATGGTTACATTTCCTTAGTCCCCGCAATCTGCTCCACCATTCTTATTAGAACATCGAGTAGGCTATTGTCTTATGTATAACGTCCATCTGGCTGCGAACCAACATAGTTTTCTAAATTTACTGTACTTTTTGTCTTAGCATCAACTGAAGCAAATGTTTCAGTCCATAGGCTAATTAGCTGGTTTGCTAGGTATGAACTGCTGAAAAGGACAGTTACCCCTAAATGTTAACATCTGTTTATCTACAGTAAGATACTTGCTTTCTCAAGTCTGTCTCTTACATCATCCAAACGCAAGTATCATAAGAGAAAGCGGGAACTTTCTTCAGTCATTGGTTAGTAACATGATTCTAGACCAGTGGTCATGAAACGTTTTTGCTCAAGAGGCATTACTGACATTGTGTGGCGGCGCCTCGGGCTCCACGTATGTACCGAACTTATTATTTATTGTACATGACTTAGGGGTTGCAGTCAAACACGTGATGCCAGTTAAGAAGCTACTTGGCCGAATATTAGTGGCTCTAGGTAACGAAAACTGACAACGGCCGGGAGATCAGTGTGTTGACCGCATGCCTCTCCATTTACCCATCCCATGACGCTATTGGCGCAGGATTGCACAACGGTCGGTCGCTACCGATTACCCGTCAGGGCCTTTGGACAGAGTTAACGTTTTCTTCACACGAATTAGTATATTATTAGCCTACAACAGAACAGCTATAGAAAAAGCGCTAGAAGTTGACCACCGGCAACACGCGGAACACTTCATGTCGACTGTTTTCTGTTTCTTATTGCCGCCACCCCTCAATGACCCTAGAGTTGTTGCAGCCACGGAGTGGTATTCTGTTGTCTGTGTGAGCGGATGATTGATTGATTAATGACAGTAATTGCACATACATATAAATGCATTATGCAATGTGAGACAGATCACAAAAGGTTACTATCTGTTTTGAATGCCACTTTTCTTTTGCTCATTGCATTTATATTACAGCAGCCTTAATTTAATTTCATATTCCTTGCTGCAAATAAGTATCGCATATTAAGATGACAGTCTCATTCACAAATCCGTGTTATTTCCGTGTCTAAAGTTACACCACAGCTGTTTTTCGCTACGAATTGTGCACGTCAGTGCTGCTTATCGCTACGAGTTGTGCACGTCAGTCAACTATCAGCACTGCAAGACGAACAGTAAAATATTTCCCTTATCACACTCTTTAACCCCGCATTGGCCACGCTACTTACACCTCAGTATCTAAGGTATGTGGCCAACTTAGCTCACGGCCGATTAACCAACTTCAATTAAAATTAAGAAGCACATCTAAAAATATTACTGTCTCTGTAAGTATTTTTGTCTGTTACTGAACAGGAAAATTACACCCTTAAGAAGCTGTTAACATTAGTGGACGTTCTTGGGTTGGACTGTTTGTTACTAGGTGCATATTATTACAAAAAACAGCCGAGAACGGCGGGCCGCACAAATACTTGACTCGGACTGCATGCGGCCCGCGGTTAGCCGACCTGTGTTCTACACCATTGATTGTCGAATTGCCGTACATTTGATTAGATTTTTCCTAAATGACATCATTGTACCTGTAAGATGCAGTAAACCCTCTCTTTCGTGTTTCAGCGATGTTATGGACATTTCACTTCTTGCCAAAATGCTACCTGACAGTATCTCTGTAAATATTTGCAGTTTCTTATCCTAAGAGAGGACGAAACTGGTCAGTTTCCGGATTCATCTGTCAGGCTCCGTTTTAAGTTCCAAGCAGATGTGTGATTACATTGTGTGTCCGCATAAATGTATGTCGGTAGAGGGCTTCTGTTTTAGCCACTTAGTAATCTTATCTTTACCCATTTGTATCTTCAATTACAACACCCTCTTCTTCATCCTCTGACATCTTTTGCTTGAAAGCTGAATTGTGCTTACTGAAGACACAGTGTTTTCCTCAACTTCTGAATCATCAGAGAAGATGAGAACCTCCTCTGCATCCATGATGTCAAATTTGGAATAAAAAACCTAGTTAACAACCACAGATAACATTTAATAACAGGCCGCTTACGTCCTTCAAGATGGCGTCAACAAGATATACCATTATGG
Source organism: Schistocerca serialis cubense (assembly GCF_023864345.2). NCBI lineage: Eukaryota > Metazoa > Arthropoda > Insecta > Orthoptera > Acrididae > Schistocerca > Schistocerca serialis. Next base: position 390,403,846 of record NC_064638.1, read on the forward strand.
CCGCAAAGAAGCGTAAGAAACACGCGAAATATTTCAGTCATCCAATAAAACGAAACTGGCGGGACAAACGCTGAAATTATGGTTTTTTTGGGACAAAATAAAAATACAACAACACTAACATCATTCCAAAACAACCACATAATCTAACAATAATACACACGAATTCATATAGAATAAAAAGAACTAAAATAAAACTGAATAAGAAAATGGAATTGGAATCGAATATTTCACTTGACCTACACATCTCAAACGAAGACATTAATACCAGACACCTCCCCTCACAACCCAAAAATCGGTATCGCAAAACACATTTAACCCATAGAGCTCAATTAATGACAAAGATACTAAAAATCCCACTCACAACCATAAGGAACCCAACCTTCCTACCCCAAAAAAATTAACCAACCCCCCTCAGCCTGCTCATTTTCCAACAGATTTCATGAAAGCTTTAAATGGACAAAAATTATAAGGCACACTTCTTCACTAACGATACACATCAAAATGAGGCTGCAGAGTAAAAATGTAACTCTACGCCATCCTTACAACAGATGTAACTCGCCACCCTCCAAATACCCTCTACCATGATAATACATGCCCCCGTTTTGTAGTCTTTAAATTCCAAACTATGATTAACTGTAAAACAGTGTAATCCCTACGTCCCAAATCACTATAAAATGAAAAAAAATCTGAAATAAATATAGACTTTCCTCAATATATTGCTCAATTCATCCCTCCAAAACCCTTTTAGTCACCGACCAACAACCCCAAAAATAGAGTCAGAACATCCACCTCCCGAAACACCAACCCTTCCCACTGTTTCTCCAACGAGCTGGTTCCCTCTGACATATTTCCTTTTACGAAACTGTGACTCGTCAACCTCAACAAATGCACTCCTCCTCCCCGCCTCCCCCCAAAGATTTATTATCTATACTAATAATAAATCTGTAAAACTGTCATATCTGTCTGTTTGAAGACGATAAGCTCCAAAACTACTAGACGAATTGCCATTGTGCTTTCACAAGTAATTTGAGTATAGCTTTGGACACGATATAGGCTTTATTTCTTCAAAATAGTCTCAGGGAAGAAAGAGATATCATGATTCAAAGTTTTATCTAAAACCGTCGTATCTATCTACCTGTTTGAACACGCTAATCTCCAAAACAACTCAATGGTTTTTCATATGAGTTTTCACAGGTATCTTGAGCGTACCCTCGAACACCATATATGCTTTGTTTCATCAAAACTGGATTACAGAAACAAAGTTCCATGAATTAAAGTTTTATCTAAAACTGTTGTATCTGTCTCTTTATCTGTTTAAATACGCTTAATCTGTAATGCAGTTCGAGTTTAGGGGGAATACCAAGTGGGCTGAGGCTTGAATGTAAATTTGGATTCAGGAGGGAGGCATGCTACGGGTAGCCTGTGCAGTTGTGCAAAGGCAGTGTGCCAGGGTGGTGTAGTGGTTAGTTCATCTGTGAAGTGAACAGGAGACTCTGCTTCAAATCCATGCCTTGGTGCAAATTTTCATTTCTTGCAGCAGTCCACACACATATATCAAAAACATTTAGCTTTAGAAAAAGCGTTCTACTCTTTGACTTTTTATCGTTATTGTACTCCTGAAAATGCATTTATTAGTTGATATGTGCCATGTGATAGATTCAAAGTAATGAATACAATTTTCAGTATATTTAGTCCACAGTATTTGTTGCATTATCTACACAGTGTATACTGTACAGTTACTTCGATAACATAATGCAGAGATGCATACTCCAACCCATGCCCCATTGTATGCACTGCTTGGCTGTGATGCTGTACATGCTGACACATCGAGTTTTGGAACAGCATGGGAGAGGGAAGAGTGAGGTACACATCAGAAGCTATGCTTACCAAATAAGCAGACACATGAGGGCAGTTGATATTACCTGCGCAGTAGATTACTTACTCACCATAAACCAAACACCTGACTAGTAATAATAATAATAATAATAATAATAATAATAATAATTTTATTGTCATTCGGCCATTACAGCAATAGACAACGTCATATACATACTAAAATACAATTAATAGTTTGAAAGAAACAACAGGTTTCTTGTTAACATTATAGTATTACATTACAGTTGATAAGTTCTCTTATGTCATAGAATGGGTGGAGGACTAGCCAGTCATGAATTGTTTGTTTGAATAATTGTTCAGGTAATTCTTGAACAGATTGAGGAAGTTTATTAAATAATTTGTACCCCATGATTTCGTAGCTGTTGAGTGACTTTGACAACCTGTGGTAAGGAATATAGAGGCACCTATTCCTTCTTGTATTGTGGCCGTGTACATTTTCTCTGGTTTTTGTTTCTGGTAATTTCTTCTTCGTATAAATTAGAACATAGTATATGTACAAGTTTATAACAGTCATGATTTTCTGTTCACAGAACAATGGTTTACAGTGTGCCTTATATGCAGAACCAGTAATTATCCTAATAGCTTTTTTTTGCAGTATTAATATGTCATGTACACAGCTAGAGTTCCCCCACAAAATAATTCCATATGTTATTATACTCTGAAAGAATGAAAAATAGGATGTTCTAACATATGTTTCAGGAACACAATCCTTAAGTTTCCTTAACAGGTAAATAACTCTAGACAATTTACCACTAATATATTGTACATGTTGACCCCAAGATAATTTATCATCAATGTATACCCCCAAAAATTTGACATAACTTGGATCGTCTGACAGAAGCTTGTCTCTAAGACTACAGACCATCTGCTGTGTTTTGTTTTCATTCAGCAGGAATCCATTTGCCTTGAACCAATAGGATGCTTGGTCAATTGTCTTTGCTGCACAAGTTTTAAGGCTATTGAAATCCTCACTAGCATGAAGAAATGTTGTATCATCTGCATACAACACAGTGGTGGACTTGATAAATGACGGCAGATCATTTATCATTATCAGGAACAAAAAGGGGCCCAGCACAGATCCCTGCGGAACACCTACCTTGACTTGCTCTATACTCGACATTTCTCTCCCTACACAAACAACTTGCTTACGATTCTGAAGATATGATTTTATTAATTTAAGGCTGTTATGTCTAATGCCATAGAATTCCAGTTTTTCTAGGAGTGGCTTATGCTTTACACAGTCAAAAGCTTTGCTTAGATCACAAAATGTGAGTTGAGCATAGCCCTTATCCTCAAACACTTGATGTAAGTATTTGACTACAAAGTCTATAGCATCCACAGTAGACAACTTTTTCCTAAAACCATACTGAGATTCACTAATTATTCCTAATTTTTCAAAATAGACAGATAGCTGTTGGTAAATTACACATTCCAGTATTTTAGAAAAAGCTACGACTATGGAGATTGGTCTGTAACTGCAAGGTGAGTCCATATCTCCCTTTTTATATATTGGAATTACCCTAGCCACTTTGAGTTCTTCGGGAAAATATCCTTCAGATACGCATTTATTTATACAGAATGTTAAGGGGTACACAATATAGTCTATTACTTTCTTTAGTAAATTACAGGATATGTCGTATATATCTACACTGTCTGAAGATTTCATCCGTTTTACAATGCTTAGGACATGACTAGGTGAGACCTCGGAGAACATAAACGTACCTGTGTCTGTTGGTGTTCTGCAAACATTTTTAGAAAGTAACTCTGATGAATTGATATCAGGTTTGATTATAGTATTTCCTACATTTTCAACAGATTTAATAAAGAAATCATTGAATTTTTGGGGACTTATATTAATTTTTTTGCTTCTTACATCTTTAGCAACACCATTTATTAATTTCCATGCAGCTTTGCACTTATTTGTAGAATTATCAATGGTATTGAAATTATGTGCTTTTTTGGCTTCCACGATGGCTTTTTTATACTCATTCCTGCATTTTATATAGGCTAATCTGGCATGTTCTGTTTTCTGATTGCTACATATATTGTGCAACACCATAACTTGGTTTTTCATACTTGATAGTTGTTTAGTGAACCATGAATTTTGTCTGTTTGTAGCCCTGTTTGTAAAGCCTTTGTCAGTTAATTTGCATTTCTTTATGGGGATATTGTCATTAAATTGTGTCAGAAATGTTTTAAAAAATCTCTCAAATAATAGTTTCCCTGACAAATCAGCACTAAGACTATAACTTGTGTCATCATGACATTGGTTGAACCAGTCTCTCTCAGCAAGGGACTTACAGAGCTGAACAATTTTGTCATCTGTGACAGGCCTGGTGATTATAACTTTTGGGACAGGCTTAGGAATATTACTATTATCAATACAGAACCTACTTGTATAGTTTAAAGATACAGAGTCATGATCTGAAAATGGAAACGCTGTAACAGCACATGATTCTTCTGTAGTTTTAAAGTTGACAAAAATATTGTCAAGACATGCTTTATCTCTTGTGGGCCTGTTATTGATTGAGTGCAAATTGCACTGTCTTAAAAGGTTTTTCAACTCAGTCACAGTACGTTTATGTGTTGTTATATCAAAATCCGCATTCAGATCTCCACTAATTACTATGTCATAATGCAACCATCTGGTCCCTCTTAGTACATCTAACAGCATGTCCAATTTTTCTAGAAATACATTGATGATACCCTTAGGTGACCTGTAAAGGGATACTATTACTAACTTAAGACTGTCCATAACTATACCAGTGGCTTCAAAGTTCTGTTCCTCACATAAATAATCTAGGTCCAACTTAACAATGGAGCAGCTGAATGACTGATTAATATATATTGCCACACCACCTCTTATATGCAGTTTTCTACAGTAACTATTTGCTACATTATAGTTATCAAGTTTGACAACTGTAAGTACACTCTCAGTAACCCAATGTTCACTCAGACAGAAAATATCAAATTTGTTATCTAGTCCAAAACTGTTTACAATAAATTCTTTATCTATTAGTCCTTGAACATTCAGATAGCAAATTTTAAGATCATAATTGTTGTTTATTTTAGATTGAACGTTTTGGTGAGGTGTTGTGAAATTTGTTACACTACTTATCTCCTGGGCTGCTTCATCCTGCTGCCTTCCACTAAAAAATCATTTAGACGGACAGGAGGTGCTGTTTTCCGTCTACACGTAACACTTGATGCTGCTTCTCCTGCTGCAGTTCTCATTTCTCCTTTTAGAGGCACTATAGTTACTGTTGCTGGTGAAACTTCTGCTGTTGATGCTACTGTTACTCCCTTTTCCACTGCTGCTACTGATAATGCCACTGGTGACTGTGACGCTTCACATGTTTGCACAGTTGTAATTTTTTCATCATAGGGTGTATCTGCAGATGTTTCTTCCTCATATGCTGTTGGTGCACTTTTCTTTTCTGTTGTCATTGGCAGAAAACCTGTTGCAGGTAGTGCTATTTTTACATAGGCACCCACTCCTGCTGTCTTTATCACCTGGAGAATTTCTTTCGCAAGCACTTTCTTGCCTAGGTTGTTTCTGTGCAGTCCATGTCTAGTAAAATGCTCTCTTACTGAACTCGTTGCTTCAATGAAAGTTGTGTTTACAAAACCGCTACAAATCTTCCTGAATTTCCGATTTGTCGCGATGATTTCTTTGTTTACACACGAGTCTTCCGTTAAGTCGTGTCTGTAGGGAATGTTTACAACAAATACCTTCGCCTGTGAAATTTTTCCTAGCGATTCTTTCAGTGTTCTTACAGCAAGGCTGCTTTCATTTTTATAGACATCGTTTCCCCCTCCGATTATGACACAGTTGACGTCGCTTTTCACGGAACTTTCACAGTTTTTCAGCACTTCTCGTAGAGGAGCACCAGGTTTCGAAATTCCAATCACTTTATATTCGGATTGCATATCAGACATGATTGTAGCCAGTCCCTTGCCATGACTCATCGATAATATGCATATTTCTTCCTTCTTCTTCTCTGTTTCCTTTTTTGTCTCGTGTTCAGTTTTATTACAAGTTGCTCTCACACGATTTTTTCGTTTAATAGTATTTGATGGTAACGTGTTTCTGCTGGCACTTTTTTGTTCAACAGATCTTTCCGAGCAGTTACCTGTTACACTGAGATTTTTTGTCCGTGATTCTGAGCTGTCTGCACTTAGAACATCGTATTTATTCATTAGTGGAACACGAAAAACATTGGTATTTAAGACAGGTCGAGAGATTTTCTTAGGCCTAGTATATACACACTCTCGTTTGCCTGTTTGCGTATCTGTGGGAAGGTCCATATAGTCGATCAAACTTTTCAGCATTTCTGCATATTGTCTAGCTTTACTTAAGTCACTTTGCAGTTCTTCCCTCACACTTATTTCGAGTCCAGCGTTGCACATTTCAAATGCAGTTTCAAGACCGTTGCACTCAGTTCCACAGTCACATGTAGGCCTATGTTGACCGAGGTTTGCTTCCATACCTCGACGACACACACACACACACACACACACACACACACACACACACACACACAACATTCAATCTAAAAAACGAACAAATTGCAAGCGAAAACTGACATCTCAAAAATCAAAACAAATAAATAACTGATAACTACTAAAATTAAAAATTTTGCAATACAGGCAGCCACAGCCGTTGAACTTCATAATGAATTAGAAATACTCACCTTAAGCCAACAATAAACTCCAAATCCAACCATACTAGAGACATCGGAATATTCAAACGCATCTCCAGCCCGAAACTACATACAAACGAGCGACACAACCACAACATTCAAACTGAAATACCAACAAACTGCAAACGAAGACTGATAGCCCAAAATCCAAAAACAAATAAATACAACTTTGAAACACTCTGCTCCATTCAACTAAACTAGGTATTACTACAAAGCAACTCGTAAACACAAACATTCACCACGTGAATACACCAACCAGAGCTTACTGAAAGGTATCCCCTTTAAAAACAGTTCATTTCAAATACGCCGCGCCATAGACCATTACACGGATTGTGCATGATGACATTGTTCTGAAACCAACATCTAAGTCACATGACTAAGGGCAAAAAGGTTCAGGAAGTTGAATTTCTGTGATTGTGTGCACTGTTTTGGAGGCGATTTTTGGAACACAGCTCACTTTATTTTAATTGTAGTACTTTCAGTTACAGTTTCTTTGTTATAATGGGCAGATCTTGCGCAGCGTTTGGTTGCATTAAAAGGTATGCAAAATGAAGTAATGTTTCATTCTTGTTATAACACAAAAAGGTTTGTTTATAGATTTTATGAGATTATGTCAGTTTACTAACAGACTGAAGCAAAGGAGTGATATCATTACCACACAGGTGAAAATGTTCCTCGATCTGAGAGTAATTATTTGAGTCTAAATATCACGAAATGAATGTTAAGGGTCATTATACAGTATATTTATCCTGTAAAAATATGCGTGGAAGTTTATATAAATTATTGAGAGCAAGTATTTGCTTTTTCTGTTCAGTTTTGTAACTTGTTGTCATGGTACTCTCAAAACTGATTACAGTTTTCCCGAAGATGAAATATGGAGGAATGTTTGGATCCTTGGTTTGAAAAATCGAGAATTTCAAACCAAACGACAACACAACGGCATGGTGCAAACATTTTTTGCCTGAATGTTTTGATGCCGAGGTCTTTGCTACTGGAAAGAAACTGAAGACAGATGTTGTGCCATCAATTTTTGTTTTTCCTCTGCACTTGGCAAAAAAGGAAAGCATCAACCCACAGAAATTTGCAATAAACATAGTATGTTTCAGAAAATTATGTGTAAGATGTATTTTATTTGTACTGTAATCGATATCACAGTAAAGGAAGTTGTCAAGTGCATGTATCAATCGCTTAAATGTGCAACTTTATTCCATGTGTTAGGATTGAGCATAAGTCGTAAAATATAAACGGTTACTTTGTTTAAAAACCATATGTTGTGGATAAAAACTGATTTCTTTTCTTTTATGAAAATATAATAAAATATTTGAAACATGTTAGTGTGAAATAATCAGAAAACTAACCCCGCTTGCCAAAAATGTTATTTTGTCTTCTAGACCTGTAGAAGCAGTGAACTAAAAATTGACACTGCTACAAACACAGGTTTTCACTGAATAACTGTAATTCTGTCGCTTGTCAACAGAACTGTCAGTATTTTTCACCTAATCACATGTAAAAACGATAACGATCATACTAATATCAGGAAGTAAGGAGCAGTTGGGTTATCGGTAACTGTTCTACTATATGTGTAATTATAACACCACAATTCATTCAACTATTAGCACAAACACTTGATATCAGATATAAAAACTGTAATTGTCAGCTCCAGTTTGCATAGTGCGTAACAACAGGAACTTAGCTTTCTGCTCAGAGACACATGACTATGACTTTCACGCTGGTTTCAAACCTCAACATAGTAGAGACAGGGGCGTTAGCGGCCTGTGTTATTTATGGTCTATATTCTGCGCTACACGATGTTACACAGCCCAAGACAGTTACGTCACTGGACACAGGTCAAAGGCCAAAACCAACCAGTGGGATAGCAGTGCACACTTGACCCATATTTAGTATAAACACGATACGGAGTATACAGTATCAACAGCATATAAAACAAATATTAAATACTGAAAAATACGTAACTTAACTATCGAAATAGAAATGGAAATGGTAACATCGACAGTCGCGTGGGCGACAGTTGTTGACCAGAGTATACTATGTGGAGAAATTTATTTTTATACTCCCTAACAATAACCACATTGGAACAATAATGGTAAAATAATGACTGTTTAAGTGGAACTCAATGCATACAAATTCAGGTCTGTAGATGATGCATAAGGGCAATAACAAAAAGATAAATCACTGGTTGACATAACATCACCCATGCAACAACTCATGGGTTAATAACAATCAATAACAATCAAGGAATACACACATCAAAAAAAAAAATTTTGCGTCACCCCGATTCCCAGAACTCCAGAAGATAAAAGTTGACTGTGGATAGTGGATGTCAGATACAGACCCTGTGACTGTTCAGAGTTGTCACTAAACCTGCCCAAAGATGTAAACAACCATGCGTGAGCAGTGACTATTAGACAGAGGGGGCCAAACAGCCAAACAGTTCCAGTCATTCCACCAGGAAGGTGGTACATGGTTTGTGTTGTCTGTAGTTCAAACACGTCTAGACATTCAATATCGCGGTTCGATCACGTCCACATTGTTAGTTTGTGGCAGGAAGAGCTCTCAACAAGGGAAGTGTCCAGGTATCTTGGAGTGAACCAAAGTGATGTTGTTCGGTCATGGAGGAGATACAGAGAGACAGGAACCATCGATGACATCCCTCGTTCAGGTCGACCAAGGACTACTACTGCAATGGACGACTGCTACCTGCGGATTATGGCTCAGAGGAACCCTGACAGCAATGCCATGATGTTGAATAATGCTTTTTGTGTATCCACAAGGCGTCGTGTTACGACTCGGACTGTGTGCAATAGGCAGCATGATGCGCAACTTCACTCCCGAAGTCCTTCGTGAAGCCCATCTTCGCGACCACGACACCATGCAGCACAGCAATATGTCGAATGGACCACTCACGACTGGCATCACGTTCTCTTCACCAGGTTGTGCCCCTTTTCCCTTAACCAGACAATCGTTGGAGATATGTTCGGAGGCTACCCAGTCAATGAGTGCAGCAAGGTGGGGGTTCCTGTTGTTGTGGATGGCATTGTATGGGACCGATGTACGCCATTGGTGGTAATGGAAGGCGCTGTTACAGCTGTATGATACATGAATACCATCCTGCGACCAATAGTGCAACCATATCAGCAGCATATTAGTGAGTAATTCGTCTTCGTGGACTAAAATCTGCGCCCCTATCATGCACGTCTCGTGAACGACTCCCTTCAGGATAACGACACCGCTCGACTAGAGTGGCTAGCACATTCTCAAGGCATGAATTCCTATTGAACATGCCTGGGATAGAGTGGAAAGGGCTGTTTATGGACAACATGACCCACCAACCACTCTGAGGGATCTACGCCGAATCGCTGTTGTGTAGTGCAAACAATCTGGACCAACAGGCCTTTATGAATATGTAAAACATTCTCGGTTTTCTTGCCGCATCAATTCGGGACAAAATCTCAAGCTTACGATATCCTCCATTGTCATCGTCAGGAGCAACTGCCTGTCTTCACTGCAGCTGTGGCAGCTTCTGATTTGTCGGCGACTGCTGTCGCAGATGGTGCCAATGTGTGCGCCGGTGGCGCCACCGCTTCCGTTGGAACATAAACCTTGGAAGGAACGTCTCTGCTGCTTCTCTGCACCAAGCGCTCGATTCCATACACAGCTCAGATGGTATCCACTATCGCAGCTTAGGTTCTTTTGGCTCATTCTTATTTCAACAGCAGCCTTAATAACAGAATCCCAGTACTTGGAGGCATGGGACCGAATATTTGTTTCATCAAACAATATTTTATGTTTGTTCATGAGGCTGTCCTTCGCAATTGCCGATTTCTCAACTTCTCTATTTTTAAAATGGCGTTGGAGTTCTGCACAGCGGTCGGAAACGGTACGAGTGGTCTGACCTATATAACTGCTTCCACAATCACAGAGGATATCATAAACTCCAGGGACCCTGAGGCCGAGATTGTCCTTAACAGGGAGGACGAAAAATCGTCTACGCAGGACTCTTCCTATTTTGCTGGAAATAGCGCCACAAAAAGGAAGACCCGCAATCGGTGTTGCATCCTGTGAGTGTGCAGCATTTTCACGTTTCCTTTTTTTGAAGAATACTGCCTTTATATCGCATGCACCAGAGCCATTCTTTCAGAGCACTTACTTCAGATGGTTAATCTTGGACCTTAAGCGGTCATCGCCAGAAACAGTTTTTGCTCTATATATAAACGTGTTCAAAAACGCCTCTCTTCTGAGCAGGATGATGGAAACTCTGTGCATTCGGGAATAAATCGGTATGCGTCGGCTTATGATATACAGAGTGGCCAAGACGCCCGTCCGCCTGTCGTTGTACTAAAACGTCTAAGAAAGGCAGTCTACCTTCCTTCTACATCTCGGCAGTGAACTGGATGTTCGAATGTATGCTGTTCATGTGTTCCATGAATTGTTCGAGATGGTTCTGCGCCGTGTGGCCAGATTATAAATGTATCATCTCCATAACGATAAGATAAGGATGGACGGAGGGGAGCCGAATTTAATGCTCATTCCTCAAAATTCTCCATAAAAATGTTAGCCAGTGATGGAGATAACGGAGAGCCCATTGCCATACGGTCCGTCATTTCATAAAATTTGTTACCATACAAGAAGTGGGTGGTCGTCATCACATTCCAGAACAACTTTATAGTCTCAGGAGGAAAAAGATCCGCCAGCATTTTCAAAGTGTCCCCCACCAGAACTTTTGTGAACGGCAATCCACATCCGGGCTGACTAAAATGTCATTCGGACCAATTCTAATCTGTTTGATTTTCTCAATGAACATCTGGGAGTTATTGATGTGATGTTCACACAAGCCGACAATAGGAGTCATCAATTTTGTTAGGTATTTGGCCAGCTTGTAAGAGGGAGAACCAGTTGCACTGACAGTAAGTCTCATGGGAACATCATCCTTGTGGATCTTCGGCAATCCGTACAACCTGGGCGGCCTAGGAGCTCTGACTCTGAGATTTTTTGTAACATCGTCTGACAGCCCGGAATTCTTCAGTAACTTCACGATTTTTCTGCTGTATGTCAAAGTTGGGGCCCGTTTAAGACATTTATACGTACTGTCCTTCAACAGTGATGTCATTTTAGTATGATATTCGGTAGTGTTAAGGACCATGGTGGCATTTCTTTTGTCAGCTGGTATTATGACACGATCTTCATCCTTCCGAAGTAAACGTAGCCCCTCCCTCTCACTTCACTGATATTAGATTGGGAGGCTTAGTTGAGGCCGAAAAGCGACTGGTAGCAAGTCTCACTTCGTCGGCGTCGTCCTGTGCAAGATGCTGCACCGCCTGTTCTACTCCACTGATAAAATCCGCGATGGGTATAGTACGTGGTGTAGGAGCGAAATTCAAACCTTTATTAAGGGCCGAGATGGCTCCTTTGTCCAGGTTCTTGCCCGACAGGTTGACGACAGTGCGTGCTGTTTCGTATAATGACTCTGATCTTTGCGTAGCTGCAAGACGCTCAAATTTCTTTACTTGTTTAGCCGATGTGTTGCTAAGATGAGCTCTTTGATGAGCAGATGTCGTCATATCGACCCACTCCCAGTCAAACGGCGAGAGAACTGTAGATAACAAAAGATGGCAACTATATAAGCTTCGTGCATTAAAATCCAGTTCGTACCTTGTGTGTTGTCACCTTTGTTTGACGATCTCTCGGCTTGTCTTCTGTAACATATTCTTCTTTCCAACCGATTTTATATGGTGTTTAACCTCAGCAAACTTAGGCACAATCTTCTTATAGCGACAGCGTTGCAGAAATGACAAATTACTTCGCAACTGTGCATAGTTGACGCGCATCCTCTCCAGTTGACGAACCTGGGGTGCGATGTTCTCCCCGTAGAGGAAAGTAATATGGGAACGAAGTCTTTCACGACGGCACTTATATGTAAAACTTTCTGTTTTCTTGCCACGTCAATTCGGGACAAAATCTGAAGATTTCGACGATATCCACCATTTTCATCGTTAGGAGTAGCCTTTTTTATAGCCCGTGGACGGCTTCTGATTGGTCGACCATTACGTACTGCTGTCGCAGATGGTGTCAATGTGCAGGGTGCTATTTGTGCTTTCACCAGTGGGGGAGATGTCTTAGGGGGTTAGTAGAATTATATATATAACTAGCTTGGATCACGGCGTTACGCATAAGCCGATATGAAAGTACTCTCATTCTTCCCAAAAATTTGGCCTGTTTTTGCATTTTCCACAATGTTACACATGTTACCCAACTATGTAAGTTCTGACCCACAGTTTTTGACGTCGTGTTGCAGCGTTGCATCCTGTCGACGTCATGTTTCTCTCAGGCAATCACAATGCATCATAGTCCCAATTATTGTATCATTACTAAGCCACCAGAACGTTACTAGTGTGTGTGACGTTATTGTGTGTGCATTAGAAACGAACATATTGGTAGAAATGATGATGTTACATCATACTAATGGCATTATAGTAAATTCTATATGTATCATCAGTTTCTAAACGAAGATATTGTATGTATAACAGAAATCTCACCACACTAGATAAACCCTGGCCTAACCACCACTACATTACTATTCCAACGCTGTTCGGGGTGTCTCCAGACACATTCTCGACCTGTAATCTCATGGACTGGAGTAGAATTGTCTTTAGTGATGAGTCCCACATCGAATTGAGCCCCAGATAGTGATGGGATACCAACACGACTGTCGCCCACCATATGGCACAACAAACAGAAGATATGGCCTGAGGTGCCATTTCTTTTCATAACAGGACCCACTGCATCTGCAGCAACCTTATAGTACAGCAATACATCGACAGAATTCTTCGCCCCATTTTGTTGCCCTTCACGGCAAGCCATTCCAGCCCTACAGATCAGTAACATAATGCCTGACCATACATGGTGACAGATTCTAGTGCTTGTCTTCGTTCTTGCCAAACCCTACATTGACCGACAAAGTCGCTAGAGCTCTCCTCAATTGAGAACTTTTTGAACATGATGGGCAGGGTCCTCCAACCAACTCAGGATTTTGACAATCTAACGCACCATTTGCACAGAATTTGGCACAATATTCCTCAGGAAGGCATCAAACAACTCTGATAATCAATGCATCAAATGTTGGGGGGGCGGCTTAAAACTTTTTAAGGATATGAAATGGAATGATTACATAGGCTCATTTGTGGGTGAAGCCGGTGGTTGACTTTGGTTTGCTGGTCGAATACTAGGGAAATGCAATCAGTCTACAAAGGAAATTGCCTACAAATCACTTGTGCATCCAGTTCTAGAATATTGCTTAAGTGCGTGGGACCAGTACCAAATAGGACTAACAGAGGATATTGAACATATACAGAGAAGGGCAGTATGAATAGTCACATGTTTGTTTGATCCAGGGAGAGTGTCACAGAGATAATGAAGGAACTGAACTGGAAGACTCTTGAAGATGGATGTACACCATCCTGAGAAAGTCTATTAACAAAGTTCCAAGAACCAGCTTTAAATGACGGCTTTTATAGCTCACACAGGGACTGTAAGGAAGTAATTAGAATAATTACTGCATGCACAGAGGCATTCAAACAATAATTCTTCCTACACTTCATATGTGAATGGAATGGGAAGAAATCCAAATAACTGTTACAATGGGATGTACCCTCTGCCATACACCCCATGGTGGTTTCCTTAATACAGATGTAGCTGTAGAAATGTCAAGCGAAATAACTGCTTGCATGAGGGCCAAACGTAGAGCAATGTGTTATTGACTTGCTAAATTTGTGAAGCTCTTTCCCTTGAATGAATCATCAAATTTTTATGAAATTGTAATGATTTATTTGTCTGCATGTGATCATCACATCTACCGATTTCCCTCCAGTTCGAATAATTCCTTTTTTGTACGTCACTTTTATTGTCTTAGAGTGGACATTCTTTTTATTCTGCTGCAACATGAATGTCACAAGAGCAAGAGGTAGGATTGATGCGATTTTTTTCTGTATGCATGAAGCTATCCAAAATGCATACTAATGGAGGAAATTCACTTTAAAGACATCCAGGTCACTTTATAGCAAGAGAGTAATTGTTTATTTACATAATAATGTACAACCAAAAAATGTTACCCAGAGGACGGAGACAAGAGTTTGCAAGAACTATCAGACATCCCTGGCGATTCAGCTCAGACTACCCTACCACAATGAACCTAGTGGTGAGTTAAGAAGCGGTATCGGCGTTGACTGTAAATTCGACCATCCATTGCCAACATGACTTCACTTTTCTTCAAATAGTTAATATTATAAGTGTCGAAAGCAATAAATTTGCCACAACTTGTAACGTCCTCCTTCCTAATCAGCATATTGGTTTGCAATATAAAAAACAGTTATCGCATATGCCTAACGAAATTTGACAATGAGTAAGGCCATCGTTACCGAAAAAAATCAATATTGGCTAGTTGGAGGAAAGTGTACAACAGACCCTTCTGATGACGGAATCTATTCTAAATCTAAGCTAAATACTGATAATAATTTTGAAATGGGGGGGAATTAAGTGTAATCGCTCGCAAGTCGCACAGGGGGTAAAGGGCACCACGCAACATTTAATACAAAAAATACTGATTAGCAAAAGAAAGGGGTAACTACTATTTTATCACTGCTATTGATGCATTTAAACAAATTTTCCTTGCCAATTACCCAGCAGTTACATAATAATTACAATCAGTTGTATACATTCACAAACAAATACACTATTATTCATATTTTGTATTAAATATAGTGTCTGTAATAAAGTTTACAGGTTCCAAAATAAAAGTATATTACAAATTATCAACAGATAATTTGTAAAACTTTGGATGTTGCAGAAGGTATTTTATCTGCACTTACAGAGTTACATGTGCCCATTTTACATGAGTTTTTTCCTGGAGGTTAACAGAATGTCTGAAGAAATACAAACGGAAATGCAGATGTGTAAAGCCATTCAGTTTTGTCTATATAAATGTTGTTAATCACTCATTAAGCTTCTCATTAATTATCATAATTATGTGTGGTCACGTAATTAGTATGACAACACTTTGTCATTGAAATTCAAAATATCATAGGGTACCATAACACATTTTAAACAACAAAATTATATCTTTCAAAAAACCATCACATATGAAGTGGTTCATGTATTATGAAAATTTACTATAGTAGTACTATACAAGAAAAATAAGTAAGTAAGATAAAGGTACACAAAACAGTAAGTAAAAGGATAAGAAACAAGATAAGAAATCACTGTTTACAAGGTTTACTGTACATACTTTTTCATAAATATCATAATCATTAATAGATTGCGTTTTTCATTATGAGAGTTCATGTGTTTCAAGCAAGCAACGAGGTAAAACCTAAATGCTTACATCAAAGCTTTACACTGGTTGTGCTGAAAGGAAAAAAAAGGTTGTAATCCACACACTTATTTATTTACAAATGACATTGCAGCGTTCTAAGATCCTCAGCGGCTCAGTGCAGACATTGTGTTGTTGTACGCGCCACAGCTGCACACTTGATCCCTCTATTTGTTTGTGCAGTGCCAGTCCACAAAGTCCACCCACCTTGCATTTTTAAAACTCATTCTCGGGTAATCTCAAGGTGTCCTTTTATTTATGTGAGAGTGGATAACCTAACACTGTCCATATTCACATGCATGCATAGACCTGAAACATACACTGTCTGAGTGCATTGATAAATGGTTCAAATGGCTCTGAGCACTGTGGGACTTAACTTCTGAGGTAATCAGTCCCCTAGAACTTAGAACTACTTAAACCTAACTAATCTAAGGACATCACACACATCCATGCCCGAGGCAGGATTCGAACCTGCGACCTTAGCAGTCACACGGCTCCAGACTGTAGTGCCTAGAACCGCTCGACCACCCCGGCTGGCGTGCATAGATATTCACATACATAATACACGGTATAAAAGAATTTTTACATCATCATCATCACCATCTTGGTTTCGCCTCTATACAACATCTGTTTCAAATGGTTCAAATGGCTCTAAGTGCTATGAGACTTGACATCTGATGGTCATCAGTCCCCTAGACTTAGAACTACCTAAACCTAACTAACCTAAGAACATCACACACATCCATGCCCAAGGCAGGATTCAAACCTGCGACCATAGCAGCAGTGCAGTTCTGGACTGAAGCGCCTAGAACTGCTTGACACAATGGCCGGCCATCTGGTTAGGATTGGGTATCAATGCTACTTGGCCACTTTACTCTGTCTTTCCACCATTCTTCTTCCACAATTTGGTTCCATAGCAAATTTCTCCTCCTTAAACTCATCTTTATTATATCAGTCCATCTTGTTCTCAGTCTTGTTCTTGGCATCATGCCCTCAGTCTTGAACTCCATCATTCTTCTTGGTACTCTTCCCTCTCCCACCCTCTTCACATGCCCAAACCATTTTAATCTATTCTTTTCAATTTTTCAGTCAATTTCTCCACTCCAATTTCGTTCCTAACATCTTCGTTTTTCACTCTGTCTCTTCTTGTCTTCCCTAGCATATTTCTCAGAAACTTCGTTTCACTGGATTGTATCCTACTCTCCTCTCTCCTAGTCACAGTCCAAGTCTCTGAGCCATAAATTAGTATGGGTGTGAAGTAAAATAGGCACCAGCTTGCACCTCATTGGCACTTCCCTTCCATACACCAAGCCCCTCACACACTGGTAAAATGTACTACTCTGTAGTATTCTTTTGCTAATTTCTCCAAATGAGCATTTCCCATAAATACACTCTCCAAATATTTAAAGTTTTCCACTGGTCCCTTATACCTTCTCTTAATATGAATTTGTCCCTTGCCCTCTCTATCCCATTTGGTTACCACCATGGTCTTGCTTTTCTCCACACTAAATTTCATTCCATATTTCTCGACCTTATTATTTAGTCTATTTGGTTTTTGTACCTCCTTACTGCTTGTTCCTCACACGACAATATCATCAGCAAACAGTAACAACTTCATCCTCCTTTCTCTATGGGCTTCTTTTGTCTCTTTAACTATTACATCCATCACCATTATAAATACTAGTGGTGATATCACACTTCCTTGTCTTAGTCCCATAACATTCGCAAACCATTCAGTTCTTCCAACTGGTGTCTGCACATAACTAGAGCTTTTTTCATACATTGCCTGAATGACTTCAAGCGTTTGCTTTCCAACTCCCTTTCTCTTCCAGGTTGCCCATACATTTTCCCTGGGGACACTGTCATATGCTTTTGGAAGATCGAGAAATGTCGTCATCAGATCTTTCCCATGCTCCCAATGTCTTTCCATCAACTGTCTCATACTAAAGATTGGGTCCACTGTTGATCTTCTACGACGAATGCCATACTGCTCCTCTTCTAACTGCCCTTCCACTTTTTCTCTCACTCTTCTCTCCAGTATCCTCTCCATTATTTTTGCTACTTGGGTTATGAGTGTGATCCCTCGATAGTTGTCACATACTTTCCTGTCATTGAAAACTGGGATTATTATTCCCTTTCCTCATTCTTCAGGTACACAGTTTTGGTTCCAAATGCATCTTATTTGTCCATATAGCCACTGTAGCCAACCTGGTCCAGCTGCTTTTATGATCTCCATAGTAATGCCTTTCCTGTTTTCATTTTTCTCAGAGCTAGTTCCACATCTAACATCGTTATATCCTCCTCTTCTTCCAGACCCCTGCCCCCCTGCCGTACTTTTATTCCTTTCCATCGCCATTCTTTACATTTAGTAATTTATCAAAGTACTCTTTCCATCTTTATCTCCTCTGGTTGCATTAATAGCTCTCCGCTTTCACTCCTCTTTCACTGGCTTTGTGTATGTTTTTTCCTTCCTCATACTCTTTGTAATTCCATATATATCCTCTTACCACTAGAAACATCTTTTTCCAACTTCCGGGTGAATTTCTACCAGCTTTTTCTCTTTTCTTCTGCTACCATTTTCTTACACTTATTTTTACTATATTAGTATTTTCTTTTACTTTCAGCTCTTCAATCTCTATTCCATTCATGCCAGGCTTTTTTATTTTCCTTTACTGCCTCCTTCACCCTCTCATTCCACGATGGTGTCTCCATTTCCTTTACCCTTCTGGACATTCTGCCACAGGTCTTCTTAGCAGAGCAAACAAACTTACTCCATTCCTCTTCCACATTCCCATACTTGGTGTATGTAACTACTTAAGTAACTACTTAAAATTTTCCTGTACCATGCCATCCTTTAGTTTCCACACTTTTATTTTCCTTTCCCTTTCTTCCTTTATGTCTTTCAGTTAATCGAATCTCATCTTTGCCACCATCACTCGATGGTCTCCATCAAATGCCTGGGAGTGCAGTTACATCCATCAACTTTCTCCGATTTTTCTTTTCCACCAGAAAGTAATCGATGACTGTCTTCGTCCGTCTATCACCCCATCCATATCTCGTTATCTTTTGGCTATTCTTTTTAAGAAACAATGTGTTGCCCACAATCTGCCTGCTTTTTTCACAGAAATCAACCAGTTTCTCTCCTTCCTCATTTTTCCTCCCATATCCGTATGGGCTAATTATCTCCTTCTTCCCTAGCCTTTCTTTGCCTACCTGCACATTTAGGTCACCCATTTCTATTCCTTCCACATCTGTAGTTATACTCTCTAATACCTCTAGAACATCCTCCATGTTCTCTTCTTTATTTCCTGTTTGTGGTGCATATACTTGGATGAAGTCCTTCACTACATTCCTTGTCCTCAGGCGAATACTCGTCACCCTATCACTTGTGTATTCTACTGCTTCCACATATTACTTTGTTGTTGTTGTTGTGGTCTTCAGTCCTGAGACTGGCTTGATGCAGCTCTCCATGCTGCTCTATCCTGTGCAAGCTTCTTCATCTCCCAGTACCTACTGCAGCCTACATCATTCTGAATCTGCTTAGTGTATTCATCTCTTGGTCTTCCTCTACGATTTTTACCCTTCATGCTGCCCTCCAATATTAAACTGGTGATCCCTCGATGACTCAGAACATGTCCTACCAACCGATCCCTTCTTCTAGTAAAGTTGTGCCACAAGCTCCTCTTCTCCCCAATTCTATTCAATACTTCCTCTATTAGTTATGTGATCTACCCATCTAATCTTCAGCATTCTTCTGTAGCACCACATTTCGAAAGCTTCTATTTCTCTTCTTGTCTAAACTATTTATCGTTCACGTTTCACTTCCATACATGGCTACACTCCATACAAATACACTCCTGGAAATTGAAATAAGAACACCGTGAATCCATTGTCCCAGGAAGGGGAAACTTTAGTGACACATTCCTGGGGTCAGATACATCACATGATCACACTGACAGAACCACAGGCACATAGACACAGGCAACAGAGCATGCACAATGTCGGCACTAGTACAGTGTATATCCACCTTTCGCAGCAATGCAGGCTGCTATTCTCCCATGGAGACGATCGTAGAGATGCTGGATGTAGTCCTGTGGAACGGCTTGCCATGCCATTTCCACCTGGCGCCTCAGTTGGACCAGCGTTCGTGCTGGACGTGCAGACCGCGTGAGACGACGCTTCATCCAGTCCCAAACATGCTCAATGGGGTACAGATCCGGAGATCTTGCTGGCCAGGGTAGTTGACGTACACCTTCTAGAGCACGTTGGGTGGCACGGGATACATGCGGACGTGCATTGTCCTGTTGGAACAGCAAGTTCCCTTGCCGGTCTAGGAATGGTAGAACGATGGGTTCGATGACGGTTTGGATGTACCGTGCACTATTCAGTGTCCCCTCGACGATCACCAGTGGTGTATGGCCAGTGTAGGAGATCGCTCCCCACACCATGATGCCGGGTGTTGGCCCTGTGTGCCTCGGTCGTATGCAGTCCTGATTGTGGCGCTCACCTGCACGGCGCCAAACACGCATACGACCATCATTGGCACCAAGGCAGAAGCGACTCTCATCGCTGAAGACGACACGTCTCCATTCGTCCCTCCATTCACGCCTGTCGCGACACCACTGGAGACGGGCTGCACGATGTTGGGGCATGAACGGAAGACGGCCTCACGGTCTGCGGGACCGTAGCCCAGCTTCATGGAGACGGTTGCGAATGGTCCTCACCGATACCCCAGGAGCAACAGTGTCCCTAATTTGCTGGGAAGTGGCGGTGCGGTCCCCTACGGCACTGCATAGGATCCTACGGTCTTGGTGTGCATCCGTGCGTCGCTGCGGTACGGTCCCAGGTCGACGGGCACGTGCACCTTCCGCCGACCACTGGCGACAACATCGATGTACTGTGGAGACCTCACGCCCCACGTGTTGAGCAATTCGGCGGTACGTCCACCCGGCCTCCTGCGTGCCTACTACACGCCCTCGCTCAAAGTCCGTCAACTGCACATACGGTTCACGTCCACGCTGTCGCGGCATGCTACCAGTGTTAAAGACTGCGATGGAGCTCCGTATGCCACGGCAAACTGGCTGACACTGACGGCGGCGGTGCACAAATGCTGCGCAGCTGGCGCCATTCGACGGCCAACACCCCGGTTCCTGGTGTGTCCGCTGTGCCGTGCGTGTGATCATTGCTTGTACAGTCCTCTCGCAGTGTCCGGAGCAAGTATGGTGGGTCTGACACACCAGTGTCAATGTGTTCTTTTTTCCATTTCCAGGAGTGTACTTTCAGAAACGACTTCCTAACACTTAAATCTACACTCGATGTTAACAAATTTTTCTTCTTCAGAAACGCTTTCCTCGCCATTGCCAGTCTACATTTTATATCCTCTCTACTTCGACCATCATCAGTTATTTTGCTCCCCAAATAGCAAAACTCCTTTACTACTTTAAGTGTCTCATTTCCTAATCTAATTCCCTCAGCATCATCCGACTTAATTCGACTACATTCCATTATCCTAGTTTTGCTTTTGTTGATGTTCATCTTATACCCTCCTTTCAAGACACTGTCCATTCCGTTCAACTGCTCTTCCAACTCCTTTGCTGTCTCTGACAGAATTACAATGTCATCGGCGAACCTCAAAGTTATTATTTCTTTCCATGGATTTTAATTCCTACTCCGAACTTTTCTTTTGTTTCCTTTATTGCTTGCTCAATATACAGATTGAATAACATCGGGGATAGGCTACAACCCTGTCTCACTCCCTTCCCAACCACTGCTTCCCTTTCGTGTCCCTCGACTTTTATAACTGCCATCTGGTTTCTGTCCAAATTGTAAATAGCCTTTCGCTCCCTGTGTTTTACCCCTGCCACCTTAAAAATTTGAAAGGGAGTATTCCAATCAACATTGTCAATAGCTTTCTCTAAGTCTACAAATGCTAGAAACGTAGGTTTGCCTTTCCTTAATCTTTCTTCTAAGATAAGTCGTAGGGTCAGTATTGCCCCACGTGTTCCAACATTTCTACGAAATCCAAACTGATCTTACCCCGAGGTCGGCATCTATCAGTTTTTCCATTCGTCTGTAAAGAATTCGCGTTAGTATTTTACAGCTGTGACTTATTAAACTGATAGTTCAGTAATTTTCACATCTGTCAACACCTGCTTTCTTTGGAATTGGAATTGTTATATTCTTCTTGAAGTCTGAGGGTATTTCACCTGTCTCATACATCTTGCTCACCAGATGGTAGAGTTTTGTCAGCACTGGCTTTCCCAATGCTGTCAGTAGTTCTCATGGAATGTTGTCTACTCCAGGGGCCTTGTTTCGGCTCAGGTCTTTCAATGCTCTGTCAAACTCTTCACGCAGTATCGCATCTCCCATTTCATTTTCATCTACATTCTTTTCCATTTCTATAATATTGTCCTCAAGTACATCGCCCTTGTATAGACCCTCTATATACTCCTTCCATCTTTCTGCTTTCCCTTCTTTGGTTAGAACTGGGTTACTATCTGAGCTTTTGATATTCATACAAGTGGTTCTCTTTTCTCCAAAGGTCTCTTTAATTTTCCTGTAGGCAGTATCTATCTTACCCCTGGTGAGATAATCCTCTACATCCTTACATTTGTCCTCTAGCCATTCCTGCTTAGCCATTTTGCACTTCCTGTCGATCTCATTTTTGAGACGTTTGTATTCCTTTTTGCCTGCTTCATTTATTGCATTTTTATATTTTCTCCTTTCATCAATTAAATTCAATATTTCTTCTGTTACCCTAGGGGTTCTACTAGCCCTCGTCTTTTTGCCTATTTGATCCTCTGCTGCCTTCACTACTTCATCTCTCAAAGTTACCCATTCTTCTTCTACTGTATTTCTTTCCCCCATTCCTGTCGGTTGTTCCCTTATGCTCTCCCTGAAACTCTGTACAACCTCTGGTTTAGTCCATTTATCCCGGTCCCATCTCCTTAAATTCCCACCTTTTTGCAGTTTCTTCAGTTTTAATCTACAGTTCATAACCAATAGATTGTGGTCAGAGTCCACATCTGCCCCTGGAAATGTCTTACAATTTAAAACCTCGTTCCTAAATCTCTGTCTTACCATTATATAATCTATCTGATACCTCTTAGTATCTCCAGGGTTCTTCCATGTGTACAACCTTCTTTCATGATTCTTAAACCAAGTGTTAGTTATGATTAAGTTATGCTCTGCGCAAAATTCTACCAGACGGCGGGGTACTTGAATTCCAGTCACCCATGACTATTAAATTTTCGTCTCCCTTCACTATTTGAATAATTTCTTTTATCTCCTCATACATTTCATCAATTTCTTCGTCATTTGCAGAGCTAGTTGGCACATAAATTTGTTGTACTGTAGTAGGCGTGGGCTTCGTGTCTATCTTGGCCACAATAATGCGTTCACTATGCTGTTTGTAGTAGCTTACCCATACCCCTATTTTTTTATTCATTATTAAACCTACTCCTGCATTGCCCCTATTTGATTTTGTATTTATCACCCTGTATTCACCTGACCAAAAGTCTTGTTCCTCCTGCCACCGAACTTCACTAATTCCCACTATATCTAACTGTAACCTATCCATTTCCCTTTTTAAATTTTCTAACCTACTTGCCCGATTAAGGGATCTGACATTCCACGCTCCGATCCGTAGAATGCCAGTTTTCTTTCTCCTGATAACAACGTCCTCCTGAGTAGTCACCGCCCAGAGATCCAAATGGTGGACTACTTTACCTCCAGAATATTTTATCCAAGAGGACGCCATCATCATTTAATCATACAGTAAAGCTGCATGCCCTCGTGAAAAATTACGGCTGTAGTTTCCCCTTGCTTTCAGCCGTTCGCAGTACCAGAACAGCAAGGCTATTTTGGTTAGTGTTACAAGGCCAGATCAGTCAATCATCCAGACTGTTGCCCCTGCAACTACTGAAAAGGCTGCTGCCCCTCTTCAGGAGCCACACGTTTGTCTGGCCTCTCAACAGATACCCCTCCGTTGTGGTTGCACCTACGGTACGGCTATCTGTATCGTTGAGGCGCGCAAGCCTCCCCACCAACGCCAAGGTGCATGGTTCATGGGGGGGGGGGGACATATTATTTTATGTTTGGTATTACTGTGATACCTACTCCATTTTTGGCTTCTTGTCCACCACTCCAGTAGAGTGTGTAGCCTTTCCTCATTTTCCTCCTCATCAGTTCCCATCAGTTCTATGTTCTCCTTTATCATGAAGTCTATCAACTCTTTCGCCTTCCCAGTAAGGGTCATCACATTAACGATACCCACCTTCATTATGTTGGTGCCTAGCCGCCAACTCCTCACAGTTCCCCCAGCACCCCAAGAACTTTGCGTCGCCTGCAGCGAACGCCCTTATCTTTTCAGAGGCTGGTTCTGAAGTACCATTTCTATATAGGCTATTATTACCATGGTGTCGCCACTCCCAAGGGCATTTTAGAGCTGTTGCCATCATATGTTTAAGCCGCTGTTAACATGGAGAACAGATGCCGTTTGTAGCCGCCCCTCTGGAGTACAGATGCTATGGGAAGTAATATACGAAGACAGTTCTTCCACTCTTCCACCGTTGGGACTTGTAAAACCTCTTCTGCTTTCCAACCGTTGTCTGTCTTCATCTGTTACCCTGGCAAGGGGCCCTTACAGGGTACTATCATCCGGAGCCAGATGGACCCAACGTTTTTTAACGACGTTGTTACTCCTCCTTCCTCACCACTTGAAAGGTGAGGCCCCAGGCTTGGAACCTTCACTGCCGAAGTTTACAACATATTACCTGCAAAATTACAAATGATACATATATCAAAGTGATGTTTATACACATTGGTCACGGCTTGGGTTTTTCTTTCATTTCAGTTGCTTTCGCAACATTTACTCTGTAAGGTAAATACAATTTCAAGTGAACAGTATTACCTACAAATAACAGCTTGCCAGAATTAGGAAAAGCTGAACAATAAGCGTTAGAGTGAGGTATACTGACAATTTTAAGTGCTCCATTATGAATGAATTTAAATTTTGAAATCTCATTGTTAATCTCGCTTGATTTCTCGCTCGCTTTAACGAGAATCAGGGCACCAGTTACAAATTTAGTAAGCGGCCCTTTCGCGTCATGACGCCGTATTCGCGCCCCGGCTTTCTTTTTCATTACCTCTCGTAAACGTTCTTTCTTCGCCTCAATGTCCGCCCCGGTAGCTGAGCGGTCAGCGTGACAGACTGTCAATCCTAAGGGCCCGGCTTCGATTCCCGGCTAGGTCGGAGATTTTCTCCGCTCAGGGACTGGGTGTTGTGTTGTGCTAATCATCATCATTTCATCCCCATCGACGCGCAGGTCGCCGAAGTGGCGTCAAATCGAAAGACCTGCACCAGGCGAACGGTCTACCCGACGGGAGGCCCAAGCCACACCACATTTCCATTTTTATTTCACCTCAATGGCAGTACTAACTCGCGGAGGGAAATCGGTTACCTCTTCCACCAAACACTTAGATTTATGGTGTAATAGGATTTCCTCTGAAGTGAATCCTGTATATTCGTGCGTCAAAGCATTCATAATCTTTTCAAAATTGTTTATATATTTGCCCCACGCCCTGTGAATGTGGTGACAATGCGCTTGGCAAAGTCGCCCAAGCTCAAGCATGTACCATTTCACTGGAATTACGACCAGGCAGTAGCCCAAGATGTGCATCACTTAACCCATTTGCGTTCCACATCTTCATTCCATAATTTGAAAGTAAAATGTGTCTCATTATGGGAAAGAATCCCTTTTGGTTCGTTGATGTGCACAAAGTAATCAATAGCAATATAGGTTGAGATGTGTATCACTTTAACTCCACCGCTCTCCATATCTTCATTCCATAATTTGGAAGTAAAGTGTGTCTCGTTATCGCACAAAATCCCTTTTGGTTTGTTGATATGCACACAGAAATCGTTTGCAAAAGAGGCCGAGATGTATCTCACTTCAACCCCACCACTTTCCATACCTTCATTCTATAATTTGGAAGTAAACTGTTCCCCATTATCGGACAAAATCGCTTTTGTTTTGTTGATATGCACAAAGTAATTGTTTGCAAGTTTGTTACAAACCGCTTTAGCTGTCGCTTATGGTATCAGATATAACTTGATGGACTTCGAAAAGGCTTCCGGCACTACTAATATGCAGGCGAAATCACCAGAGGTCTTTGGCAGGGAGCTATAGAGGTCTGTGCACTATAACTCTAACTGTCAGGTATTATGCTCGGCGTGTGTCTGCGGTTAATGCAGTTGGTCACTTTACCCTCTGACAATATCATTGCAAGTCTTTATCTTAAATGTTATTCTCTTTAAAGGCAGTACGTATGGTGAAATTGGTCAAAGAGTGACATTTTCTGATTATTATATCTTCATAATATTAGATCCCCCCTGAAGAATTTGATGTGTCATCTGTCAATTAATTCCAATTGAAAGTATGCTTTTTATCATTTCAAAGTTAAAAGTGCAAGTGTAAAAAAATCCGTTGTTTCTGCATTGACTTGCTATCTCTGGAACTATTCAATCTACAATACTGTGGTTTTCAACTATTTATACCTTCAATTCATGTTAAGAGGTCGGATGCACTGTGTAAACAGAAATGGGAGCATTGCACATGCATCTTGTGGATTTACTATGTGGGTGTAGTATTTTATAGATATTGAACTGTAAACATAGTGGTTTGGTGTACTATTACACGTTCTTATACCTCTTTTCAAAATGACGAAAAGAGAGAGTTCTTTTAAGAAGCGAGGTTTCCATGGAAATCAGCATATGACTGGATCTGAATCCAGTGCTGATCCTGAAATAGATGTTTCACAGGCATAAGAAAAGGACACATCTACTAGTGCTTCGAGAAGGAAACTTGGAAACCATGAGGATTTATTTATTGACAAAGATCTTGTAAATAGTTCATGTTATCTTTTATTATGTCTGAGTGTGTTAGGATAAATTTTACAAGATGCTGTATCATGTAATGTTTGTGGACAAGCTAACGAACTTGTTGTTCTGAGCAAAGTGTCAGGCTCTCTAGGTCATTTTGGATTTCTCAGAAGTGGAAGAATGACTTCTTCGAGTGCAATGGTAGATTCTTGTATGGAATGAGGTGTATAGGTAAAGGATTGACTGCAGTTCAAGTATTATCTGCGATGCTGAACTTGTCAAACCCACCAATCAGACCAAGTAAGTACACAGAGGTAAATGATGAATGTTGAGGTTGCTTTTATGAAAGCCTCTGTTAAAGAAGCAGTAGAATAAAATAACACGGCAGACTTATCTGTGCCAGTTGATGGTACATAGCAGAAGAGAGGCCACACATCTAAAAATGCAGTTGCGACTGTCACTAGTGTAAACACATGTAAAGTTTTAGACATCGAAATGCTAACTAAATACTTCCATCAGTGTAAATCAGTTGACAATGAAACAAGTGAAAATCATAAAACAAATTCTGCCAAGAATTATAAGGGAACTAGTGGGGATATGGAGGCTGCTACAGCTGTTTTTACGTTCAGACACTCACAGCAGGAAAGAGGTGTGTGCTACGCTGAGTACTTGGGGGATGGTGATACGAAGGCCTTCAAATCAGTCGTGGAAATACAACCTTAAGGTGAAAAACATATTTTGAAGATTGCATGTGTGGGCCATGTTCAAAAACGGATTGGAGCACGTCTTCAAAAATTGAATGGCTCTGAGCGCTATGGGACTTAACACCTTAGGTCATAAGTCCCCTAGAACGTAGAACTACTTAAACCTAACTAACCTAAGGACATCACACACGTCCTTGCCCGAGGCAGGATTCGAACCTGCGACTGTAGCAGTCCCGCGGTTCCCGACTGCAGCGCCTAGAACCGCACAGCCACCGCGGCCGGCTCGAAAATTGAAGCAGACAGAAGGAAAAGAGAAATCATCAGATGGAAAGACTCTAAATGGTAAAGGAAGACTTACAGACAATATTATGGAATGGCAATAAGGAACAACATACATGACATACAACGAATGAAAAGAGCAGTGTGGGCTACATACTTCCACATATCATCCACTGATGGTACACCTATACATGGTCTTTGACCACCTAGTGCTGCTTCATGGTGCAAGTACTGCAAAGCTCAGGCGGCGGGTACAAAGGAACAATTTAGGCAAAAAAACAGCATATCATCTGCAGTGATGGAGGTAATTAAGCCAATATATGGAGAGCTAGCTCATCCTGATCTTTCCAAATGTCTCCGTGGTCGATCGCAAAACCCAAATGAGTCTTTCAATAATGTCATTTGGATCCGCATGCCAAAAAATGTCTTTGTAGGCATGAAAACTTTATGCTTGGGTGTTTTTGATGCTGAGACAACGTTTAATGATGGCAATAAGGGAAGAATTACGGTACTAGAGCAACTTGGTATCACTCCAGGAGCCAACACTCTGCAAGCCTTCCAGCGAATGGATCGACTCAGCATCATGAAAGCCCAGTGAGCAGCAGAGCAAATGACTAAAGAAGCAAGAGGCAGGAAAAGAAGGAAGCAACTAGATTTGCGGGATGATCAAGTACACGATCCAAATAATGCTGATTATGGGACTGGCTGTTTCTAGGAGCTGGTCTGGCTCCATATGTGAGTTAATACCAAATAAAATGTTTAAACTTGATTTCCCAGAAATGATATTTTTTAAAATATTTGACCTATTATCTCAGGAAATATTACAAATGGATATGTCTTATTTTACACTATGTTACCTTTTAGTATACTGCACCTACTGAACCACCAAAACGCCTCTACGTGTAGTGGTTTTTACTTAGAGAAGGAACAGGGGACTTTAAAAAAAAAATTAAAAAATTGAACATTATGTTTGAAAAATCATAACTAACTAATAATTTGTCTGTATATTCTGATCCTGGTTCAGTAATCAGACAAGGAGTGAAACTATACTTCGTAAAAATTTCAGATTTCTATCTCTCAAAGGTTCTGAGATAATGGGTCATCAGTATTGCAAATTTAACACTGTAAGTATAGGACATACGTACTCCCCTTAACATAGTGTTAAAATCCACAACTTCAGGCATTTTCTCTATACATTTCTTTAGACCACAATGACAATAGGCTAAGTGAGAATAGCCCAGATCACAGAATAATTCTTATTTGATCTGTGATAATATTTTACTATTTCGGTGAGATACTTGGTGGGCCAATACACCTTCCAAGTGTCGCTATCCTCATCTTTGGGTACATATGGGATATTGTTGTACATCCTGTTATACTTTCTCAACTTTTCTCTATTTTTATTCTTTTCGTCATACTTTGTCTTCACAATTTTCAATCATTCGTCCTTACTTTGATGACGGGGCATATTTTTACAAATACTCTCTATCTTTTTTCGTGCTTCTACGTCTTGCGACTAGTACTATTTCACTACGTCTTCAGATTCGTCTTCCACTAGTCGCTGATCGGTTTCAGGTAAACGCAACAGTGCAGCTGCTATATAATTTTCTGTACCTTTTTCGTAACATGTATCGTAGTAATTAAACTGCTGTAAATAGACTATCTTGTCAATCTTTCATGCAATAAACGACAATCTTTGAGATAAGTGAGCGCCTTATGGTCCATGTGAATTACCACTTTTCGGTCTCATAAGTAACCTTTAAATTCCCTAAACCACCATATGATTGCGAGACCTCCAAAAGGCCTGGGTTAGATTCCCTGCTGGGTCGGAGATTTTCTCCGCTCAGGGACTGGGTGTTGTGTTGTCCTAAAAATCATCAGCAAGTCGCCGAAGTGGCGTCAGATCGAAAGACTTACACCCAGAGAACGGTCTACCCGTCAGGAGGCCCTAGTCACACGACACTTACATTTTTATTGCGAGACCTTCCGTCTCAGAAATCGTATAGTTTGGCTCACTTTTTGTCAGCGTCCGATTTCCAAACGCAACCTCCGATGTTTCTTGTTCTCTCTTTCTCCCTACCTCCTGAAACAGTCCCAAACCTAAACCGTAATTTGACGAATCCGTTCCCATGTGACATGGTAGCGAAAGATCAGGATGGTACAATATGTTACTCTGTAACAACTAGCTTTTCAGTCTCCCAAATGCGACCTGATACCCGTTAGTTCACACAAACAATGTATTCTTGCATAGCAAGTTGTTTATGTTTGAATCATTGAACTATTGCCCCTACACGAACTTGCGATGAAATGCGATTAATCCTAAAAACTTTTTGTTTTCTAGTCTTCGGAGATAGATAATTCTTTATTGCCTCTAACTTCTGTAGAGCTTTGGCGAATCCTGCTGTAGTAATTACGTGACCAAGAAAACTCAATTTTGCTTCATAGACCCACACGTTTTCAGTTTCAAAGCCATTTCAACTTTACGTAATGCAGTGAGAACGTCATGTAAAAGATTGCAATGTTCTCACCACGTCGCATTCGCCACGTCCACGTGTACTGTGAGTCTCGAACTTAGGGCTGCAATTAGTAATATAGTTTATATATTTATTTAATGAATTCGGTGGGAAATCGACTGCAGTGTATGCAATACTGTTTAAAGAATTAAGACAATGTGTGAAATATTCTTTGTTTAAATAATTTATGGGATATAAAGGGGTGCTTGGAACATTAAACAATTGCTACGTTTTTTTATTCTGATTGTGTTTGGAAATGCTGAGTAGGCTTAATTTATACTTTCTACCGGAGTCAGGGATGTCAAGGCTCTTATTATTTATTTTCCTTACTTTTCGAAGTGCGCTAGTGTCTAAGCACAGACAGGCAAATCAGAATTACATATCTAAAAGTTCATGACATATTTCGAAATCTACCATCACTTTCTGCAGATGGACAAATTACTAGAATAACAGCAGCAAATTATTTTGTACAGATTGAAAAATATACAGCAGTCATATTGCACTGATAGTTAAACCCTGCAAAATGGGTCTACAGATCATGAATGGAATAAAATGTGGTATAGCAGCCACCTTTTGAGATCTCCCGCGTGTTTCTCTGTCGTCAGGGTGCTGCCACGAAGGTCAAAACCGTCCAATGTCCTAATTAAAGACCACACTACTAAATGCCACTGACCGTGGACTACATATCGGCCTCCTTAGATCTCATGGCCCCAAACAAAGCATTAGGTGGCGGCATTCTGTTGATCTGGAAATTCCAGAATCGTTGCATGTCTGTGTCTTTCTCAAGACGACAGTATATGTTTGGCTGTGTGACCCAGGGTCACAAAACATGCAGACAGAGATTTTCTGCATGACGGAGCTCCAGACGGACAGAGTTTGATGCATTTTACGTAAATCAACTGCACTATCAAAATGTTCTAGTGTCAGGAGTCAGTGCCAAGAAGGTATTGGTAAAAGAGAACATAAACACATGCACTCCTAAGGCTACAATGTTCTTAATTTAAAACATGCTATAATGTTTGATCATTGCGGTTTCTAATCCATTAATCGTGTGAAATGCAACGCTGTTACTATCCCAATGTAAGAAATACACTCCTGGAAATGGAAAAAAGAACACATTGACACTGGTGTGTCAGACCCACCATACTTGCTCCGGACACTGCGAGAGGGCTGTACAAGCAATGATCACACGCACGGCACAGCGGACACACCAGGAACCGGGGTGTTGGCCGTCGAATGGCACAAGCTGCGCAGCATTTGTGCACCGCCGCCGTCAGTGTCAGCCAGTTTGCCGTGGCATACGGAGCTCCATCGCAGTCTTTAACACTGGTAGCATGCCGCGACAGCGTGGATGTGAACCGTATGTGCAGTTGACGGACTTTGAGCGAGGGCATATAGTGGGCATGCGGGAGGCCGGGTGGACGTACCGCCGAATTGCTCAACACGTGGGGCGTGAGGTCTCCACAGTACATCGATGTTGTCGCCAGTGGTCGGCGGAAGGTGCACGTGCCCGTCGACCTGGGACCGGACCGCAGCGACGCACGGATGCACGCCAAGAACGTAGGATCCTACGCAGTGCCGTAGGGGACCGCACCGCCACTTCCCAGCAATTTAGGGACACTGTTGCTCCTGGGGTATCGGCGAGGACCATTCGCAACCGTCTCCATGAAGCTGGGCTACGGTCCCGCACACCGTTAGGCCGTTTTCCGCTCACGCCCCAACATCGTGCAGCCCACCTCCAGTGGTGTCGCGACAGGCGTGAATGGAGGGACGAATGGAGACGTGTCGTCTTCAGCGATGAGAGTCGCTTCTGCCTTGGTGCCAATGATGGTCGTATGCGTGTTTGGCGCCGTGCAGGTGAGCGCCACAATCAGGACTGCATACGACCGAGGCACACAGGGCCAACACCCGGCATCATGGTGTGGGGAGCGATCTCCTACACTGGCCGTACACCACTGGTGATCGTCGAGGGGACACTGAATAGTGCACCGTACATCCAAACCGTCATCGAACCCATCGTTCTACCATTCCTAGACCGGCAAGGGAACTTGCTGTTCCAACAGGACAATGCACGTCCGCATGTATCCCGTGCCACCCAACGTGCTCTAGAAGGTGTAAGTCAACTACCCTGGCCAGCAAGATCTCCGGATCTGTCCCCCATTGAGCATGTTTGGGACTGGATGAAGCGTCGTCTCACGCAGTCTGCACGTCCAGCACGAACGCTGGTCCAACTGAGGCGCCAGGTGGAAATGGCATGGCAAGCCGTTCCACAGGACTACATCCAGCATCTCTACGATCGTCTCCATGGGAGAATAGCAGCCTGCATTGCTGCGAAAGGTGGATATACGCTGTACTAGTGCCGACATTGTGCATGCTCTGTTGCCTGTGTCTATGTGCCTGTGGTTCTGTCAGTGTGATCATGTGATGTATCTGACCCCAGGAATGTGTCAATAAAGTTTCCCCTTCCTGGAACAATGAATTCGCGGTGTTCTTATTTCAATTTCCAGGAGTGTATATTGCCTGCACATGACATACATTCTCCTTGCAAGTTTCTCGACAATAAATTATGGCAAAAAACTGTAAAATAAAAAAAAACTACCTCCTTAAATCAACGATTATTTGTGATAAATGCACAATATAGCTTTCCAGAGGTGTATAGCGCCCACTGTCTGCATCCAGTCACGTTCCAGAAATTGTATTTTGCTTGCATCAGTCCTATATAAAATGATTGTTAGTGGTGGAGAATGCCTCTTACAGGGTGTTTCAAAAATGACCGGTATATTTGAAACGGCAATAAAAACTAAACGAGCAGCGATAGAAATACACCGTTTGTTGCAATATGCTTGGGACAACAGTACATTTTCAGGCAGACAAACTTTCGAAATTACAGTAGTTACAATTTTCAACAACAGATGGCGCTGCGGTCTGGGAAACTCTGTAGTACGATATTTTCCACATATCCACCATGCGTAGCAATAATATGGCGTAGTCTCTGAATGAAATTACGCGAAACCTTTGACAACGTGTCTGGCGGAATGGTTTCACATGCAGATGAGATGTACTGCTTCAGCTGTTCAATTGTTTCTGGATTCTGGCGGTACACCTGGTCTTTCAAGTGTCCCCACAGAAAGAAGTCACAGGGGTTCATGTCTGGCGAATAGGGAGGCCAATCCACGCCGCCTCCTGTATGTTTCGGATAGCCCAAAGCAATCACACGATCATCGAAATATTCATTCAGGAAATTAAAGTCGTCGGCCGTGCGATGTGGCCGGGCACCATCTTGCATAAACCACGAGGTGTTCGCAGTGTCGTCTAAGGCAGTTTGTACCGCCACAAATTCACGAAGAATGTCCAGATAACGTGATGCAGTAATCGTTTCGGATCTGAAAAATGGGCCAATGATTCCTTTGGAAGAAATGGCGGCCCAGACCAGTACTTTTTGAGGATGCAGGGACGATGGGACTGCAACATGGGGCTTTTCGGTTCCCCATATGCGCCAGTTCTGTTTATTGACGAAGCCGTCCAGGTAAAAATAAGCTTCGTCAGTAAACCAAATGCTGCCCACATGCATATCGCCGTCATCAATCCTGTGCACTATATCGTTAGCGAATGTCTCTCGTGCAGCAATAGTAGCGGCGCTGAGGGGTTGCCGCGTTTGAATTTTGTATGGATAGAGGTGTAAACTCTGGCGCATGAGACGATACGTGGACGTTGGCATCATTTGGACCGCAGCTGCAACACGGCGAACGGAAACCCAAGGCCGCTGTTGGATCACCTGCTGCACTAGCTGCGCGTTGCCCTCTGTAGTTGCCGTACGCGGTCGCCCTACCTTTCCACCACGTTCATCCGTCACGTTCCCAGTCCGT
Source organism: Schistocerca serialis cubense (assembly GCF_023864345.2). Classification (NCBI taxonomy): domain Eukaryota; kingdom Metazoa; phylum Arthropoda; class Insecta; order Orthoptera; family Acrididae; genus Schistocerca; species Schistocerca serialis. The sequence continues at coordinate 390,438,071 of NC_064638.1, forward strand.
TGAAATTTTTCAAACAGATCCTTTATTGTATCGCTTTTCGGTCCTTTGGTTACATTAAACCTCCGTTGAAAACTTCGTCTTGTTGCAACAACACTGTGTTCTAGGCGGTGGAATTCCAACACCAGAAAAATCCTCTGTTCTAAGGAATAAACCATGTTGTCTACAGCACACTTGCACATTGTGAACAGCACACGCTTACAGCAGAAAGACGACGTACAGAATGGCGCACCCACAGACTGCACAGACTGCGTTGTCGTCTATATCTTTCACATCACTTGCAGCGCCATCTGTTGTTGAAAATTGTAACCACTGTAATTTCGAAAGTTTGTCCGCCTGAAAATGTACTGTTGTCCCAAGCATATTACAACAAACGGTGTATTTCTATCGCTGCTCGTTTAGTTTTTATTGCCGTTTCAAATATACCGGTCATTTTTGAAACACCCTGTACAAAGAAAGAGACAAATGCATAGCAGCAGTGTTTGCCATGTGAAATTACACATTGCGCCGCTACTAACTCCATAAACAGGACATCTGTCAAGCAGCTGTATACACAGGAATTGCAGTACCTCACCTCGCTAACTTAGAATCACCATAGTTATGAAACTGAAAACTTGATTTTATGCCCAAGATGTGGCAGGGGAATGGAGTACACCACATAAATCTTCGTTCGTCTAGAGTTTTTTTAGTCTGGGTGGTCTATGTTGGGGTGGAATTGTTTAGAACTACCATGTAGTTCCTAGCTGCAGTTGATTGTGTCACAATGCACTGTGGCTGTCTCCATCTGTGGTCACAAGGAGTCGGCAACTGGAAGGAATGGATTAGCTCAGCGTGTGATGGGTTCAAAGAATGTGCCTACCTGTCTGATCTTGCCCACAGCAGTGAGGGCTGGCGAAGTGGCCAGTGTGCTGGCTGTGCTTGACAGAAGCAGACGTGTGTGGGTTACACGGGAGAAAAATCAAAATGATGGATGTTTACACTGGAGGAGGAGGAGATTAGTGTTTAACGTCCCGTCGACAACGAGGTCATTAAAGACGGAGCGCAAGCTCGTGTGAGGGAAGAAGGGGGAAGGAATTCGGCCGTGCCCTTTCAAAGGAACCATCCCGGCATTTGCCTGAAGCGATTTAGGGAAATCACGGAAAACCTAAAGCAGGATGGCCCGGGACAGGATTGAACCGTCGTCCTCCCGAATGCGAGTCCAGTGTGCTAACCACTGCTTTACACTGGATATATTGATAACATCCGAATTGCTACCACTCCAATCATACCCAGGTGCCCTCCAATGACTGGGGGTGGTCCACTCTGGCATACACCCACGTCTATGATTGCGACTGTGGTTGCTGCAGGAATTTACACTGACCTCTTTACATTTGTGGTATAACTGGGGACAGGGCACTATTTGTGGACGTCTGGGAGATGCGTGCATGGGATGTGTGAGTGTTTTCAGCTGTCTCTGACATCTAGCCATGACAGCTTATTGCTGTGGACCGGATTGTGGTTTAAGTGTGTCATGTTTAGTGCTTCTCATTACATCGCAGTGGACAGATGTTGCAGTGGTATTTGCTGTTGTCTCTGTTCTTCGTTCCAAATGTAGCAGAGAGAATCAGTTTAGGAAGTCTATAATACTGTTAATAACCCAGTAGCAATGTCAAATTCCCAGCTGATCAATTTATTGTTTCCGATAGTTGTATTGCATGTGTCCAGGTGTGTGTCTCTCTCCTGGCAGGTGCAGACAGGGGCTATGGTGTAGATGGCGAACGGTGCACATTTGAGATGGATAGTCTGCATCATCAGCAGGATTTTTCCTCATCAGTTTAGGGTGTTTGTGCTCGCAAATGTTTTTGCGTGCAAGACCTTGGATTTATTTAGCGCTACAGTCTATTTGTGATGCAAATTTAATTGGCCTAATGTTTGTGTGTGATACTCGATACTCGAATGTTGAAAATATGTTTAATTATGAAGGGGAATCATCGTGAGTTGGAGGAGAGTGCTTTAAGCGATCTAGTTGACTGTTATAATTTGTCAAATAATTAATTTGACCGGGTAGTGCAAATGGATTATTTCACTCTATTTTTGATCAAAATGGTATCAGCTCTTGCTTTGTTTACCTCCAGCATTACCCAATAGGAACACTGTACTCTGAGGGGAAGATGCAAATCTCTGTCTGCATGTTTTGGGACGTTCATTCGCACAGACCTCTTGAGAAAGACAGAGTCATGAAGTGAGTCTTTGATTTCCCAGTCAACAGAACTTGATGCTTTGTTTGCAGGCCACAAGATCCACGGAGGCCGATATGTGGTCCATGGTCGGTGGTATTTAGTAACGTCAAATGTAATTAGGATATTAGGCGGTTTTGCCCTTCGTGGCAGCGCCCTGATGATAGAGATACGCACGGGTGGTCTCAAACAGTGTGTACTATAACGCACTTCATTCCATTCATGATCTGTAGTACCCCTTTCATAGGGTTTAGCTGTCAGTGCAATATGACTGCTGTACGTTTCTCGATCTGTACAAAATAGTTTGTCACTGAGATTCTAGTAATTTGTCCATCTGCAGAAAGTGACGGTGGATTTCGAAATATGTCATGAACTTGTAGTGAGTGAAGAAAATAAATAATAAGAGTCTTAACATTCCTGATTCAGGTAGAAAATATAGACTAAGCCTACTCAGCGTTTCTAAGCGCAATCAGAATAAAAAATCGCCGCAATTGTTTAAATATTCCGTACTGCGATGGATTTCCTGACAAATTCTTTAAATAAACCGTCTTGTATCTTGTAAATTGTTTAAATAAACTGCATTCTACACACTGCCGTCAGTTTTCACACAAGTACTTTAACTAAATAAGTAAACTATATTCCAAGCACCCCCTTGTATCCCACAAATTGTTTAAATAAACTATATTCCACTGATTGTCTAAATTGTTTAACCAATATTGCATACACTACATTCGATATACCATCGAATTCTTGAAATACATAAATAAACTATATTTCACACACTGCCATAAATAAATAAGCAATATTCCACTTAGTGTCTATATTGTTTAAACAATTTTCCATACACCATAATCGATTTCCCGCTAACTGCTGAATTCTTTACATAAATAGATAAACTATATCCCATAGAGGCCTCATTTCATATAGACTGTTTAAATAAATATATTCCACACATTGCAGTCGATTTCCCTGCAAATGGTGGATCAACTGGGTCTTTTTCCCGGCAATTTCCTCGAGGGGGAGTTGAGGGGGAGGCTTGGGGGCTTTCCCAGAGAGTTGGTTTAATTAATTGTTCGATTTAATTAATTATTCAATCAAATTTACATCAAAGGAGTTCCCAGAGGGACATGTGAGGAGGAGTTGGAGGGGGTGGAGGAGAGAGGGGAGGGTGAGGAGCAGTAGGTTAAGGACCTGTCAATCAAAAGGAAAGATTATCCCCAGGAGGTTGTAACCTGTCAATCAAAAAGATGGATTATCCCCAGGGGGTCTTAATCCTCCTAGCAGAACAGTAGGTTGAGGACCTGTCAATCAAAGGAGAACATCAGGTTTCCCACTCAGTGCATACTTAGGACCTGATGTAGGCAACCAGCACTGTATGCCACAATGTACTTTGCTCTATTAGTCTATTCTTCGCCCTTCCGCCATTCTGATACTCCATCTCTCACATCCATCCATCACAACCGGATATCCATAGCCCTCACAATTCGGATCTTTGTTGCTAAAGTTATATGTGCACTCCTTAAAACGGTAGCAGAAAGCAGCTGGATACAAATGTCCACGAAGTGATGGCCATCCACACTCGGCTGATGGGGATGCTCTCAGCTTTGGATTGGGACAGGATTGAAGCATCCACAGTAGCACAACAGATGTCATCACAGAGGAAAACCACAGAAAGGCAGAAACGAAAACTCAGTCAGCTTTCATAGGAACAACCTGGGGCAGAAGGTAGAAGAACAGAAAGTGACATTATAAATATGATGACGAGAAACATCAATACGGGTGCGGGTGCTGAGTTTCTAGGCCAACTGCGAGACGTCTAAAACGGTCAATAAGTGAGTTTTCGATAACCAGAACCAAGGCCAAGACCTAGGACCATTCAAGAAGGGACTTAACATCACACCATCTCCAAGAAGCATCCCTTCCATTGACGTCATAAGTGGTGTGGAGCAAGCGGTTCGTAAGTTCCCAGTGAAATTGCAGAAGAAATCCCTCACGAAACGAGCTTTATTCTTTCCAAATCCGAGCCATCAACCTCGAACTTGGTAAGAGCTGAGCATAATGGTCCTCATGAGCTCCACAATGATCCTCTCATCGTAGTTTTACCAGCGGACTAGGGAAATGCAGGCGTTATTATCGAAGGATCTGACTATGACGCAAAGATCTGGTTGATGCTGGAAGAGGAGACATATAAGAACCTTCAAGGGACACAACATCCAGAATTTATGAGGAAGACTTTGGAACTTCTAAATCGGTCTTCACTGATAGAAAATGTCGTTAAAAAGCTCATCCTGCAGACACCTCATCCACCTACTTTGTATGTCCTTCCTAAAGTTCATAAGGAGCATATCCTCTATGCCCTATAGTAAGCACCATTGGATCACCAAGGTACAGGCTAGCTGAACATCTGGCGAGCATCCTTATTCCACACGTTGGTCACTGTGAGCACCACATCAAGAATTCGACTGATTTCATCAGTCGAATGAAATGCTTGTGTCTTGGAGAAGGAAATCTGATGGTTAGCTTTGTTGCGGTGTCATTGTTCACCTAGGTTCCCATAAAAGACTCTTTAGATTTACTCTCCAAGTTATTTGACGGCACTGTTGTGGATTTATTTAAGCACACTCTGACTTCATTGTAGTTTTTATATGACGGAGATTATTTTAACCAGACGGACGGTGTTGCGATGGGAAGCCCATTAGCTCCAGTTATAGCCAACCTCTTCATGGAGTACTTCGAGAACATCGCCCTGGACATGGCTCCTGCAAACCCTAGTTACTTTTATCGTTACGTCGACGACACATTCCTTGTCTGGCCTCATGGGCGTGAAAAGCTGGCATAATTTTTCAACCACATCAACAGCATCCATGATGACATCAGATTTACGATGGAGGTAGGGACAGATGGTGCCTTGCCTTTTCTAGACCTCCTCGTTCGCTGGAAAGAGTGGATGTCTCAGCCACAGTTTTTATCAGAAACCCACCCACACAGACCGATATCTCCATGCTACCAATTATCACCACCCTTCACAGGGATGTTCCATTCTGAGGACATTGGTGCATCGAGTGGAAGAATTCCAAATTAACTGAGCCACTTACGGAAAGTCTTCAAAGAAAGCGGCTACAACAACCACCAGATTTCGCAAGCCCTCCTGCCGAAGAAACATACGCAGATGACCTGCAAGGAGGGCATGAATAAGCTTGTGTTCTAGTCGATCTGCGGCTTAATAACAGAAATGATTAGCTGGCTTCTAAAGAAGCATAAATCGATACTGTTTTTAAGGCACTGCCTAAAATTCGACTGCTAGTTAGGACTGTGAAAGACGATGTTGGAATCAGAATACCGGGAGTATTAAATTACCGTGTGGGTGTTCTATATCAGAGAGACTGTACGTACCATTGAACAGTGGCGTGTGGAACACGAGAGATGTTTTCACCTACAGTATCCTGAGAAATCAGTAGTAGCGGAACATGGTTTAGAAAACGGACACTGTATTGCATTTGCCAAGACATCAGTTATTACACGGACTACCAGTTTTTAGGATGGTGTTACAAAAGAAGCGATTCAGTTAAAAATTTCTGACAACACTCTCAATAAAGACGGTGGCCTGCAGCTAAGCACAGATTGGAAACTGGCCACAGGAAAGTTGAAGTGGGCGTGGCAAGCACACTATGAAAACATTGCCATATAGGGGTCTGGAGCGAGCACCAGTGATGTCAGCATCGCTATTTACGGATGACAGCAGCAATCATTCGACAGTCACCACTTGACAATGGCCGAGGAGAGCTCGGTCAAAAGCTCATGGATTTTAAACCACTGGATGCGGCTGGAAGCTGTAGATAATTTTGTCAGTGTATATGGCCGCAAGACTATGCATTTGTATAGTATGCTGTTGGTTGTTGCGGTTATGGTAATTATTGCTATTACCACGGCTTTTGAAATTTTCATGGTTAGTCTGCCAGTTATCTTCATCTTCGACTCTTTTCTAAGAATGCTGTAATTGTTCTGCAACTACTGCCTGTGTACCTCTTGGAATCATCTCAAAGCGTCTTCCACAACTCTCAGACAATTTCCTATTCAGTCTGTCGATCACGCAAATATTCTCATATGCATATCCAATTTTTGCAAAATTCTTTCACTGAACCTCAGGAGATTGCGTAGTAGGATTCTGACACTACGAAGTCGCGCCGTATACTCTCCTGCTTCTGCTCTGACCAATATTCTTTCAAGAAAGTATTCTTAAATTCTTGAAACTTCAAATTCGCAACATCGAGGTTTAAGTCCAGCCATTTAGACTCGCTTACTGGCACGTCGATTACAGCATTAATCTCTTATCCATCCATGATGCAGGCAATACCCCTTAGCCATTTCTAACGAAATCAGTACCTGGCAATCCATCCTGCGTTTTGAGGGGATCGAAATGCTCCTCCTTCACTAAGATTTCAGTGTTATATGTGTGGTACAACAGATAGTGTTGCTTTTCGTTTAATCTCTTTTCTAGTTTGGGTACTTCTGTAACTACTTGGCATGTAGTCGTCGCTGATGTTTCCACTTCCTTCCTTTTCTCATCACACACAGATAGCTCATTCTTCACTCTAGTGAAATTTTGCAGATTCGTAACGGCTCCCTGTCGTCATTTTGCTCTAATTCTACATGTTCAGTTACCTTATTTTCAATAATGGGATCAACAATCTGTTCCAGTTTCTGTTCGATCCTCTTTTCTTCCATCTCAGAACGACTACTTATCCTTCCTATTTTTTTGACTGTACCTCTGTCATGTCCTGTTTAAGATTACCAATTTCGATATTCATTACAATTATTTCTTTCTTGATTTCATCTACTTTCGTGATAAAAACTCCAATATTATTAACAATCCTGATTGCTTTGTTCTAATCATCCATTTTACTTGATTGTGCATCAATTTTACTGGATTGATTGAGATTGAGCTTTTATTGATTCTTATTGAGCATTAATTTTAGTATCAATTGAATGGGATTGAGTTTTTGTTGATTCAGACTGAGAATTAATTTTACAGATCAACATGCTCAACAAATCGTTTATATTTCCAGATATTACTGGTTTTGACTCCAACTCCGTTTCTTTATTAATGGTTTCCTCGTATCCATCGTCAGTGAATTCAGTGTTGATTTTTATTCTGAATTCCGTAGCATCTGCAAATGCCAGGAATTCCATTCTTGTCAGTTCCTGTGCTTCAGTGATAGCGTCTGTGATGATATCCGCCAATTCCATATATATATATATATGGTGTAAAAATATAGTAAACCACACTTGGTTATGTAAGTAGTAAAAGCATATACATATAGCTTACTTTATTTATATATTCCAGAAAATGGGAGTATATATATATATATATGCCCTTACTGCTTACATAAGCAGGTCTGGCTTGCTATTTTTTTTGTACCCTCCAACTTTGATACAGAGCCACAACTCAGCTAATGTATTCACTTATTCTTCCAAATGCCACAACTAACACCAAAACACACAAACGCTCATACGTTATTGCAGTGGGGATAAAACACTGAAGTGAAACTGTTGTAAACACAGCACAGTTACGCTATTTCGTGTATTGGCTTTCAGCAGAGGTCCCCATTCCCTCACTCCACCGATGGCGGAGATTTCATTGGGGAAGTCGTCATCGGGGGCGTTGTCATGGTGAGGTGACGTCAGGAAGGGGGGTTGTGGCGCCAACAACAGCGTCCTGAAGGGGGGGGGGGGAGGTGTTTGTTTGGAATTGCATCAGAAAGGAGGGCCACCTCTTTTAAGTGCTGGATATTGCTAATGTTGATCCAAAACACAGTGCTTACAGTGAATACTCTTATGTTTGGATCCAGCTTATGGTACATCTGTAGATATTGTTCAGGGCAGATCCTCCTTCACAAAGGCTGGGCAACAATTGGAGGGATCCATTTGTGGAAAAGATATTCCAGAATAATGTTTGGTACAAAATCCACCCACATATTATGTCCTATCTGAAAGGTGGATCTGCCAGTGCTATGGCTGTGAATATTCTTCAGGCTGGACGCAGCATGCGGCTGTTCTGTGCCGCCTCAATAATCAAGCATGATTTATGATGAATTACATATAACCCTGTGCAGCCATGTACTTAAATACATCACAGTTGAATTAATGAATGTATAGGCAGTGTTAATGTTAACACATTTGACTATCTTGCTATCAGAAAGGATTTCCTAGTTCTCAAGGAATGGTCACATGTATGCATGTATTTCAAGGTATAGGATAATAGTATATGGAAGCACTCACAAATAGGTGGCATGTTACAAAAAATGTAATTAAACGCAGTTATCTGCCTAGTAATATGTTCTCTAGCTGAATGGAATTAATTGCATCGGTACACAAAACTTAAAATCACTTTAGAGGTAATAGAACTGTAAATTGTCTGCCATATAGCTGTGTTATCAAATCATGCTCCCTATAGAGTAACAACAGTAATATTACTTAGGTAAAAAATTAAACCCAGCGAAAAATTGTTTCTTTTGTTATATCAGTACAATACTGTACAAGAGATTATGTTACAAGTAAGACCAGTGACGTAATTTACCACCTATACTGGCTTTCTTTTATTTTCATTTTTTATTTTTACAATCATAAAATGTAACTTTTTCCACTTTTGTGTACCTTTGCCTTTAAGAAAACTGTTTACAACATTTGAATGATTCGAATAGAATATCTCAAGCAATGCTTCCCAATTATTTTCTTTTAAAAATAATAGTTTTTTTCGCAGCTGGACAGTCGTAACTTCATTAAATTCTTTATGACAATTTCGGTGCAATTATGACTATCTAGTAAATATTGGTTATCTTTGTCTTTCCTAATAGGACTTTTTCCAAACAATCTATTCTCGAGACTTTTCGTGTTTGTTTCAGACATGAGTCTTAGAAGGGAATTCTGCTCAGAATTATAAGTCGTAGAAGGGAATTCTATTCAGAATTATAAGTCAGGAACTATTTTTTTCTTTCGCGTAACATAGCTTTATTTTTGCTATTATTACTATACAGTAGAATTTAGATCTTCATAGTGTACGAGCGCTAGCAAAAATCTGCAGTACTAGTAACGAACAGCACCAAAGAAATTAAACAAAATACCTTTATGCCCCCACTACTTTTAAGCATAAAATTACACATGCTCGAAGCCTCTTCAGGTGTTGGCATTACACGTCGCGCTATGATACCTACGTTGAATGGCCACTTGATGTAATCAATAATAATGAGTGACAGCTTTGCTGTGCATTTGCTCCTTTTAATGGATCCTACAGTGTCCACGGACTATCTCGAACAATGGTAGGGCAGATCTTTACTATAGCATGGAACCAACCCAACTTTGGCCAATTGTATACACTAAGGTCTATCACAATAAAATGACGCTCTTGAGTTACTACGCTCAATACCAATACACCATCAACAAAATAGGTAGAACTCTACTACAGCAGAGTGCACCACACAACGAAATACCCAAAACTGAATTACCAGTGAGTGTCGTTACCAAATACCTAGGTCTACAACATGGAAGCATATAGATCCCAATCCATCATCCTCAAACCAAAAGCTACAATTTTTAAGTCTTGTTCTTACAGCTCATAAAATACTTCCCCAGCAGTATATAATTGCAAATAACTGTAAGCTAGACAAGCTATAAACCATAATCACAGATCTACCAGTATAGGAGTGACTATTAAGCAAAAGATCAAAGCAAATTCACAGTATGCGAATAACTTGGCGTCATCTGTATTTGGGTACAGATATTCTACCTGTTGGTGACATGAAAATTTGTCCCAGACTGGGGCTCAAACCCGGGTTTCCCACTTACCGCGAGCAGTCGGTTCTTTATCGTTTGGCTGTCCGTGCACGTAAAGCAGATGGACTCAAACCTCTAATGTCACACTGTCTATATACCTATACCATACACTCTTACTTTCATCACTGAATGCTCTCAGTTGAATTCCTACACTAACGATAATAAGGCTATGGGGATCGTCTAGTGCCCGTGTCGAAGCTAGATCTAAATAAATTCGCTGATTGCGAATAACTTGGCTTCATCTGTAATAGGTACATACTGTATGTTCCAACTGTTGGTGGCCTATAAAAATTTGTGCTGGATCGAGACTCGAACCCGAATTTCCCACTTATCGTGAGCGGTCGCCTTATCACTTTTTTTGTGTGTGATTTTATTTTGTTCTATATTGTTTCTTGAATTCATTTGGGCCGGACGTCCGATGACACCCGTTCACGTTGTTCGTTGATCTGTTCATTCAGTTTTTATTACAGAGGGTAGCGAATCTCTGAGCGAACATGCTGAGCTACCGTGCCGGCTTTTTTTTTATTATTAATAACACATTTATTTTGTTTCTGAATCTTCAGTTCCTCCTTGATATCTACCAATGACCTGTTACAAACTTTTGCATTGGAATATGAAATATATTCCAAATCCCAGATACAGATGCATGTTCTATACGGAAATTCATTAGATCTAGTATTGTGGTTGTGAATTTCACAGCGCACTTGTTATTGAAGATGATGTTTTCTTCACACACACAGTTTCAGAGATCACACATCAATACAGTATGCAGGCCACTTAGAAGCCGCAGGTCGGCCCCTGGTGGACTCAGCTTTCTGGTGTGACTCCTGCATTAGGCCCCAGCACAAGTTTTCATATGCCACCAACAGGTAGAACAGGGTTACCTAATACAGCTGACACTGAGTTATTCACTTTCAGAAAATTTATTTCGATCTAATTTCAAACCTAACTTGTCAATTAGCGAACCAAGTCCTACCAAAACTTGAAAACCCAAGGACAGGCTATTAAAAAAGGAAAAGAAAAAAAAGACAAGCTTTAGGGTCAGGTTCATTAGATCACAAAAAAGAAAAAAAGTCCGGTAAACACGGGCTTTAAAATACGAGGGCACTTCAGAAAGTAGCCTCCGATTGGTCACAGTGCGGGTTGTGGGGGGAGTAGCGACGCCATCTGTGCGTTCATGCACTCAACAGGTCAGTCGGCATCAAGCCGTGGTCGAGCGAACGTCGTACCTGCGGTAGTTTAGTTTTTGTGGCAGTTTGAAATGTGTGCTGCAATAGAAAACCCCGCCAAATGTGAAGTGCGTGCTGTCATAAGGTTTTTTACAGCCAAAGGATATTCTGCAGCAGCTATTCATCGTGAGCTTTGTGCCGTGTACGGACCAAGAGTTATGAGTGAAGGAGTTGTCCGTGAATGGGTACGTTTATTTAAAAGTGGACGAGAAAACGTTCATGATAAAGAGAGGAGTGGTAGACCATCATTGGTGACTGACGAACTCGTTCAGACAGTTGATGCAAAAGTTCGTGAAAATCGACGTTTCTCAATGTCGGAGTTGTCTACTGGTTTTCCACAGATTTCTAAGACTCTCTTGTACGAGATAGTGACAGCAAGATTGGGTTACCGTAAGTTCTGTGCTCGATGGGTGCCCAAAATTCTTACCGACCACCACAAAACTCAAAGAATGGCCTCTGCATTAGACTTTCTGTCACGTTATGAGGACGAAGGAGAACCATTGTTAAACAGAATCGTGACCGGTGACGAAACCTGGATTAAGTACGTGAACCCTGAGACAAAAGAACAATCAAAGATGTGGGCACATTCAAATTCGCCTACCAAACCAAGAAAAGCCTCGCAAGATTTTTCTGCCAGAAAACTGATGGCAACGGTGTTTTGGGATGCCAAAGGGGTGTTGTTGGTTGAATTCATGGAACGTGGTACGACCATTAATCAAGACGTGTACTGTGAAACAATAAAAAAGTTACGACGGGCTATACAGAACAAACGCCGTGGTATGCTGACTTCCGGTATCGTTTTTTTGCACGATAACGCCCGTCCTCACTCTGCTCGCAGAACAACGGCCCTTCTTGAGTCCTTCAAGTGGGACGTTATCAACCATCCACCTTACAGCCCAGACCTGGCGCCAAGTGATTATCACCTCTTCATGCATTTGAAGAAATGGCTCGGGTCACAGCGGTTTGATGACGACGAAGAGCTCAAAGATGCGGTCACAGGCTGGCTCCAGGCACAAGCGGGTGATTTTTATGCAGAAGGAATTTCAAAGCTTGTGAAGAGATACGATAAGTGCCTCAATCGCTATGGAGACTATGTAGAAAAATAGTGCAAAGATGTAGTTGTAAGATGTATATATTAAAATATTTTTATTTAACTTGGTGTATTTTTTTAAATCAACCGGAGGTTACTTTCTGAACGGCCCTCGTACATAACATAAAAGCTATGAGTACCTGCCCATCTTTGGTACTATGAAATATATCTCGTCTACTTCAAGCTCTTTGCTTTCCATATTTTGGGTGGACGTAGTGTGGACCAAAAGAAGAGAAAAATGCTAGTAAACGTAGGCTCTAAAATGCATACCATAACATCTATTAGCCCTTGCTTGGTATAAGAGATGTGTTTCGCTCATGCGAAGATGAAGGAGTTGTCATAGCTCTAAAAAATTATGCACTTTAGACCCCATGTTTATTGGCCATACTTTTCTTGGTTTGGTCGATACTACCTCCTCTTAAAATATGGAAAGCAAGGTCCGTTTCTTCGATATTACCTTCTCTCAACATATGGAAAACAAGGTCCTTGCAGTAGATGAGATTTGCTTCAGTACGTAAGATGAACAAGTGCTCATATCTCTTAAGGTATGCATTTTAGAGTCCACGTTTACTACACATTTGAAATTTGCTACTTATTCCCGTATGATGAACCGTTCCTGAGATATGTTTTTCCGTACTATCTGCATTATTGTCAACATCACTTAACTAGTTGTAATAACAGCCCTCAGTAGCAGGAGACGATAAACCTTAAGTTGATATCCAATCTTCTGTGATCCACTTCCTTCTATTTTGGACATAATCACTGAAATGATTACAATTATTAGCGGTTTCGGTCATTGGTAGCACCTCGTGAATAAAACATTCACAACATCACAACATACAGGGTGATAATTATTGAACTATATGACAAAAATGTAAATTACTGTAGTTACAAACAATGGCGTGCACGCACTTTCTCCAAATGTAAATATCACTAGAGATATTAGGATTTATGTTGTGACACATTCGATATGCCTGACATCTTTGGTGATGATGTGGCGCAGATGAATAGCGAAATTATGCATGACCCAGTGAAGTGTCAGAACGTTGATGATGTCGATGACCTCCTGACTGGCTGTTTTCAGCTCAGCAGTGATTTCGGGGCTATTGCTGTACACCTTGTCTTTAATGTAGCACTATAAAAAGGAGTGGTATGTGTTCACATCTAGAGAATATTGCGGCCAATCGAGGCCCCATAGCAGTGGCCTCTGGGTACCCCAGAGCCAGAATGCGGCCCACAAACAAAGTGCTCCTCCAGGGCATCAAACACTCTCCTGCTTCGAGCTCTGTCTTGCATGAACCACATCTTGTCCAAATCAGGGTCACTTTGGATAATGGGCGTGAAATCATCTTACAAAACCTTTACATACCGTTTGGTAGTCATCGTGCCATCAAGCAGTATCGCACTGATTATTCCGTGACTGGACGTTGCACACCATGCACTCACCCTTTGAGGGTGAAGAGACTTCTCGAGCGCGAAATGAGGATTCCCAGTTGCTCAAATGCGACAATTTTTGATTATTAACGAACCCATCCAAATGTAAGTGGGCTTTGTCACTAAACCAAACTGTATTCACATCAAAGCCCTGTTCGTAAATTCTATGGAAAATAGTGTTGGCGAAACACAACCGCTGTTCCATGGCCCTGGGGCTTAATAGTTGGTGGGTTTGAATTTTGTATGGGATGAGACACAGGTCTTCAACAACAGTTTGTCGCTGTGCCTCCCGGTTGATTGTAATCTGTGGTGCAGCTCGTCTGATCGATTTCCTGTGGCTGCTTCGAAACACAGCGCATGTCTTCTCGATGTTTTCAGGCGTTTTCACTCTTATTGAACGACCGACTTTGCCAACACTGTCATCACGAACATTATCCGTTCCCTAAAACTTGCGAATCAAATTCTTGATTGTTAGCACACTTGGACCGGTTGTCTTCAGCTTGAATTCGGTCGAAACTTTCTTTGAGCCGCAGTTGGGCTGTTGTTGATCGCATAGCTGGAATTCACAACCGCTATACGCTCAGACACGCTGTACCGTGACATTTTCAAGTGCAAATGGCTGCAGTTGGGCTGTTGTTGCTCGCATAGTAGGCATTCACAACCGCTATACGCTCAGGCACGCTGTACCGTGACATTTTCACTTGCAAATGGCCGTTCGCATGCGCATTCTAATTTCCACCATGCCCCGTGGCTAACCGTGCAATTTGAACGTCCCAACGCAAACCGTTCTGAAGGTATGACGATTTTATTTCATATAGTTCAATAATTGTCACCTTATGCATTATCATTATTCATGTGGGACCATAACACAGAATGTTCACTTTCCTTTTCCACTAGCGTTGGAGTAGGTAAATGTCATCAGTGTCAGTGTCAGATCTGAACAGTGTACCCGTGATAATAAGGTTTTGCCTGTGTGTGTGTGTGTGTGTGTGTGTGTGTGTGTGTGTGTGTGTGGTGTTAGTACATGTTAACAAATATAAGCTATAGAAACCACTTAAATTAACTGTAACTTAGTTAGCAGCCCACTGAAAAAAATCGCTCTTTGGCACAAGGAAATTCGACTGGATTCGAGATGTCTTGGTAGGAAGGATTCAGCATGTTTCTTCGACGGAGAGTCATCGACAGATGCAGAAGTAACTTCAGGTGTGCTCCTGAGCAGTGAGTTAGGATCTGTGCTGTTCATATCGTATACTAATGACGTTGCAGACAATAATAATAGTTACCGGTACCTCAAATGTTTTGTAGATTGTATAGTTATCTATAATGAAATATTATCAGAAAAATGCAGATGATGTAGTTACGTATCATGAGGTACTGCCTGAAAAAAGCTGCAAAAATACTCAGTAGATCTTTATAAGATTTCAAAGTGATGCAAGGATTGGCAGATTGATTTAAATGATCAGAAATGTAAAATTTTATGTTTCACAAAACGAAAAAAGTCATACATTACAGCTACAGTATCAACGAGTCACAGCTGGAATTGCTCAACTCATACAATTAACCGTGCGTAGCCAGGGTCTTTTTCCCGATACTTATAATTTAGCCCCACCCCCCTCCACCACTCCCCGTTCCTCCTTCTCCCCTTTTTCCTTGCACAGTTTCACCTACGTCAGTTTCCGGTACTAACTGTGTATAAAATATTGGTATCGCCTGCGGCCGCTACTAATTGTGATACGTTCTGTAACAGTACGTTAACAGTGGTCCCGTTTTGATATGGAATGGAACGATCACATAGGTTCAATCGTAGGTAAAGACGAATCAGACTCGGTTCATAGATAGAATTTTAGCGAAATTCAATCTATCTACAAAGAAGATTGCTTACAAATCACACGTACAAACAATTTTTGAATATTGCACAAATGTGTGGGACGCATACTACGTAGAACTAAAAGGGATATTGGACGCATACAGAGAAGGGCAGCACGAGTAGCCACACGTTTGTTTGACCGAAGGGCGTGACAGTGATGCTCAAAGAACGAAAGTGGGTTACGCTTGAATATAGACGCCAGCTCCTCCACGAATGAACTAACTTTTAAGTGATGTATACATCCCCTCCGTATCGCTGCAGTAAGAGTCACGAAGACAAAATTGAACCAATTACAGTGCGCAAAGAAACGTTTAACCTACCCGCGCTCCTTACGTGAATGAATCGGGAATAGCCCTAGTAGTTCATACAATAGGACGTATACTCTGCGATGCAGTTCACAGTGATTTGCAGAGAGTGGATGTAGATGCATGTATTGTTTATCGCTGTTCTCATTCAGCCGGTAGTTATTTGGTTGATCCGATGTACGATGCAGTGATTGCCTTCTCTGACGTGGAAACGATCTGGTTGTTTGGTGCAGCATCGCCGATGGCCAAATGATTTTTTTAAATTTTTTTGTTTAACGAGTGATATCTTTCACCCGAGGTATGACTTCTAAATTCATAATTTTTTCATGTTTTTTGTTTATTTGCCTTTAGTTGTGACAGAGCATGTTTAGAAATTTCGCTTATTCTTAGAATGTGAAGATCGCAGCGCGTCGTTAGGTGTGACAGATGAGATTTGGTAACGTGTGCTACTTCTAAATTCCTGCAATGAGCGGTACCGGGAGTAGCAATGTATCTCGAGAAGAAATCGAACGACGAATACGCGCGATGGGTAAGTTGATAATTACCAATTCACAGTAATTACGCAACGAATATACGATCACTAGACAGCAAAACAGTTAGTAAAAAGTGCATGTGCAAATACCATATTATGTTCCAGAATCCACGTGTTCTTTGCGTGTTAACAGAATGGGTCCTTAAAGAATTCGTTCTTAATGGTACTACTGAGAATTTAAAAGTGGAATTTAGTTTGCTAAACAAAAATTGTTACCTTGAAGAGAGAAAATTTCTTCATTGATCAAGAACATTTGAGGGAAATTTGGCAAGCTCGATACGGAAAACGTTACTTCGAAATTTCTCTTCCGTGGTTCTTTCGGAATGCGTCACGTCGTAAGTTGGGACTTGACAGCACACCTTTTACAATCGTCAATACCACAGAGTTTTGACGCTTCTTTCGGTTAAATTTATTTGCAAGTACCGCTCTATATCATGTTACATACTTATATGTAATTTCAGTGATACATACATGTACCTTTGGGGCTCCCAGACGAGTGATCTGCGAAGAGATCGCTCGTGTGTGTTCAAATCAGAGAGCATCACAATATAGCGCTGATCATTTGTAATTCTCAAGCAATTTGACCAGTCGCCTGCGGTGGGTAGCAACATGGCTGCGACTCATTTGTCCAGTTATTAGGGGTGCTTGTGTAGCTTCGTTATACCCACATGTGTGGGCCTAAGGTCTTTAGATGTTAAAATTTGTAGTTATTCCTGGCGCGCGATCCACTCCGAAAATTGAAGCTGAAGGTGGAGTTCCCATTTATATTAAGAAGGAATCCAAATAAAAAAAAAGATCCGATTACATCTTGCAGGGAACAGCATTTTGAAGCTTGTGTTGTAGACGTCGAAATTCAAGGGAAGTTTACAATAGTCACAATATACTGACGTCCGTTTGGTGATTTTTATTCATTTAGCTGCATGACTGAAGTTGTTAACATCTAGTCAGGTTGAAGTAAAATGAAGTGGGCATTTTAATTTTGAACGTTTAGGGCATACCATTTCTACAGCCATACTTAAGCCCCTTGCCATTTAAATAATCTGTCTCACCCTCAACAATTCACAGGAGTTCTGGAACTGGCACTGCTACTATTAATAAATGTCTGTAGGCGCATTGAGTTTGCAAAGCCGATCAACCACAAGATTAATAAATAAAAATGAAATTAAGGGATTTAAGACATAATGCGAAATATAGAATGGAGAGATGTGTAGAAGGCCCTTGCTGTCAATGAAAAATATGAAGTTTTTCTGCAGCAGAGCTTAGGCCTGCAGTTTCCAAGAAAAGCGCTCCAAAACAGGTTTAAGAAGAACTGCCACTGCTGCTAAACGTAGCAGTTCGTTTTCCACAGCAGAATTTGACGACACTGCTGCGTTCGGTTGAAACTGCATGGTAAACCGCTCTTGTGTGGAGTCGAAGCGAGCTCCATTTTTAAGCAATATCACTTGTGGTTCGTCGTATATATTCGCATATTTTTGTTAAAAAAACATTTTTAGCGTACGTTTCACTATGTTTTGATTTTTAACAGTAGATATACATGGTATCCCAAAAGGTGCTTTACGACTTCAGTGTCATGTAACTCGACTTCTAATTAACGGAGAGGAAAAAAAGATGATGCACCAACTCGAAAAGGTTTTCTGTGGTTGTTTAATCAAGTTCTACATGTGCCCTTGTGGCACGTACAGTATCTAGTCGATATTCCAACTCTATTCATTATTTTTAGCGTGTGGTATGTATGATAAGTTTTCTGATTTTTAGCAGTAGATGTACAGGGTGCCCCAAAAGGTACTTCACGATACTCGATTTGTACTTAGAGAAAAAAGATAAACCTTGGCTGATTCACCAACTAAAAAAGCTCCTTTCCGGTTCTTTGTCTAGTTCTACACTTGGTCTCCTTGTGGTTTGCACAGTAATCAATCGATATTTTGAATTCACGTTAATGTCTCGGCGACCAGATTCGCTTGATGTAAATCCTATGGAACCCACCTGGGTCGTTATTCGGCGCCGTCACGGCGTACGCAGATCAGCGGCCCGTTATTCACGCGTATTCCATGACCTGTGCGTAGACATCTAACGTACATACCTCCACAAAACTACCAACAAACTGTCGGTGGTCATAATGGTTTGCCTCATCAGTGTATATCTGCTACAGGTACAGTATTCTGATATTTAAAAGGTAAGCATGACTTATGATTACTTCAAAGAAAATCTTTTTTGTATTATTAAATGATTATGGATGTGACACATTTTTGAAGCTGATGATTTGAAATTATAATTATCATTTTACGATTATATTTGACATGTTTCCAACAAAATGATCAATGAACTAGGAAATAAAGCAGCAAAATATTTAGAAAAGATATTTTTATGCATATACCAATAATGTTTATTGATACTGAATGTCAAAACTCTGCAGTAGGAAATAATCGGGAGCGAGAATTCTGTTGGTCATAAATAAAACTAACCAGTCATAAACAACTTTTGACGAATCTTCCTCGAAAGCGACAACGCAGGGAGCAAATGTTAAATACACAGCTGAGTGCACGCCGTACCGCACATGGCATTCTGCAAAATCAAACAGCGCTTCAGGAAGCACTGCGTTTACCTATTGTTGATTACGTTAAGAGTACTATGACAGGGAATTTGATTCCACTACAGTTCGGAAATACCTTGAAACCTACTTGTCGACCACGATTCGAAGAAGCCGATAAAGGAAGTCGGCGCGGCTCACAAGAGCGGCTAAATCCTTGTTTCTACCCGCGGGACCGACAGCGTGCCCATTGTTATAGTCGTTATAGAAAGCAGAGCAGCTACAAACAAATGATGCCACTGCTCTATAATCAAACGTTTGGTGTTACATTTTCTAAAAAGAAGATGGGAATTGCCACAGCATTATCTCACTGCGATCAGCTACGTAATGCTGCAACTGGCTAAACGAGAGGTTTTGCTGAATCACAGAAATTACTTCTAGAAACATATGAGAATTTTGCGATGAATGAAATTTCTGTACTCCAGATTATGGATGCGGGGAGGGTGGGAGGCAAGTGGCCCTGGACTCTTATGATCGTCATAATTTGACCTGTGATGGAGGGTACTTATAGTACCACTAACTGATGTCCCTTCCTTGTTCCACTCACGAATGGTACATGTTAACAATGATTGTAGGTCAGCCTCTGAATTAGCTCTTAATTTCTCAAATTCGCTCATCTCCACGCTAGCAGAGCTAGACGTACAATACAGACGCGAATATAACCAATACCAGAAAGTGAGAGAATTATGTAATGAATAAAATGCCAGTTCCCAGATTTCAGGAGGGGAAAAGTGCGGTTCGCTGCAATTGAAAGCCGGCCGGGATGGCCGAGCGGTTCTAGGCGCTTGAGTCTGGAACCACGCGACCTCTACGGTCGCAGGTTCGAATCCTGCCTCGGGCATGGACGTGTGTGATGTCCGTAGGTTAGTTAGGTTTAAGTAGTTCTAAGTTCTAGGGGGCTGATGACCTCAGCTGTTAAGTCCCATAGCGCTCAGAGCTATTTGAACCATTTTTTTGCAGTTGAAAACATGACATAATTCGACTTGAGGCGACATATATCGAGCACAACTAGATGTTCTATGTGGACAGACGGTAGCACCTATTGTTTATGTTATACTTTACGGTTTTATTGTTTTGGTTAAAGAAATTATGTTTTACAAATCTCGATGTCTGGACAGTGTTTTTTGAAAAATGATTTCTCTTAGTAAATTTTAACACGAGGTTTAAAGAATCGAAAATTGTGATTTTTCTGACTGGCAGCGGCGGGGAGACGTGTGAGCGAGATTGTATGGTAGAGGAGCTGCGTTCCAGCACCTAAAAGTTTGGAAATTAACCGCCTCGGTAGCTGCGCGGTCGGTGCGGAGGAATATCAAGCGAAGAGGTCCGTGTTCGATTCCTGGCTTTTTCGAAGATTTCTCCGGTCAGGGATTGGGTGTTGTGTTGTCCTTATGTTCGTACCGTCATAATAAATTGACAAGCACTATTGAGATAGCTGAACGGGCACCTCCCGAAAGCCAGTAAACTTAGGAACAAAACAAAAAAAAGTTCACAAATTAAGCACTGTGCTGACCCCGCGCAACCTAAACCCTAGTAGTGTACACCTCTGAGATTCTCACTCGATCTGCACACCAGGGCCACGGTCCCCCTCAATTATTTACTGGAGGAATTACTTGAATATAGGACACGTTATAAAGAAATCAGTATTAATACATCCAAAATTTGAGACTTATTAAAAAGTCTCCATGGAAGATTTTCAACGATGAAACTTGAAAGTCATCCAGATTTAAAGACTTTGTTTGCCGGTTCATTAGATGAAGATGCTATTCACATAATAAAATACGCATATTACACAAATATGTTGAGGTGTTCTCAGTTATTCGCAAATGGATTCATTCATTATTTCCGCACTCTTCGGATATGGACTACAATTTTATAGACAACCGGCAGGTCTCTTCTATTAAGGATAGTTGTCTTCAAAACAATGACCACTCTTACCGTGGTCGACTGTATTTTATTTGTCTCTGTCTAAAATTCGGCAGACTTATTGGTTTCGCCGTTGTCCATAACTGCTATAGGAGCATCAGCTTCAGTGTCAGTTTAATTATGAATGTCATTTACATCACTTTCGTGACTGAATTCTTCTAATAGTGCTTCCCGTAAAACATCTGCCATTAGTAAAGTGTCATTTCTACGCGCAATTTTCACATAAATGTAGTTTATACTCGGCGACAGGATATGTACACGATGTATACTCGAGGGTCACACCCTTCACAAAAATATTTTTTGTCAAATAAATTAAGCAACAATGTCTCTCAACTACGAACATTCATCTTCTAGGTTTCAATGAATGGCGAATTTACATTGGTGGCAGCGGGCTATGCGTGTGCTGTGGTGCATGCACAATAACAAAAACGCTAGGGTCACAGTCGCTCTGAATAGTGGAACCAAGTTCGCACTAAGCCACTTTTGCTATCAAATTTATTGACTAATTAATTAAATTGATCGTTTAATTACTCTCTACCACTCTGGGAAATCGACAGCCCATCGGAGGGTCCCACCCCCTACCACTCTGGGATATCTCAAGCCTAACTAATAATAATATATTCATTATTTATAAAAATTCAATCTGCATAAAGCTGGTGTGGAAGGCAGGGTATTTTCTTAATTTCATCATCTTTGAAATCCTGGCGCAGTCTAACTTTCGTCACAAACCAAGATGGCCGACCCAAAATACTGGCACAGTCGAACCCTCCTCCATTTTTTGGCGGAAAATTCAAATTTTAGCCTCTGGTTACGAAGCCCTAGAGTTGGCGAGGGGTAGTTGCCATTGATCGAGCGCCATAGAGCAGCTCCAGCCAGTCTCATCAATAACTGCTGGAAATATAGAGCATATTTTCGCTATTAGTCGAGCACTAGACAGTTGCTCCAGCCAATCTAACCCTATTTGGGAAGGCTGGGCAATAATAATAGGATAGAAAACTATCACTGAAGTGCATGGAAATAGCTGCTAGAAGGACATAAGGAAGGGTATTAAGATTAGGACAGTGTCACATTGTCAAAGTGCTTTTTTTTTTTTTAAATAGTAGGTTGGGGTACAGCATCACTGATGGATCTCGGTCTTACTATCTTGGTGTAAGGGTAAAGTTTTTCTATCCTGCAGTGTCATCATTGGAGTACACGTCGAAAATTTCTGCTCCCTATATTCGTCAATCATGTAACAACACCTATTTACATGCTGCAAGTCGCATCCTAGCCAAAAAAACATGGGAAATACATCATACGATATTTTTTGCTAGTGTAGTGCTCATTCTCTTACTTAAACAGGTAATCTCAAGACGAAAAATGTGGACAGTCACCATCAGTCTAGTCCAGCGGCATCTACTTAGTGTATGGTGTACCTGAAGAGCCGACCTGCGGGAGCCTGTCATGTACCCGCAAGGTCGCAAGATGCTGGACAGCTGAGCCCTGAGGGGGCCCTATTCTTTATCTTTCGGTCGCTCTGCCGATTGGCATTGTTTTCGAAGGAGAGTCCCAACATTATTCTGTAAGCATTTTGGAAGCAATGCTGAATGGTTCTAGCAAACTGAGATGCTGTTGTCAGTTCTCGCACCAACCAAACTGGTGACTGTGCCTGCCACCAGCCGTGGAGTGGCGTCGCTATCTCCTACCATACTGTGAGACAAATAGGCGAGGCTTGAACATAAGAGCTCTAACTGCAGTTCCATCCCTGACTTAGGCTTCCCACTTTATAAAATCCACTTTACACAATCCCAGACACGGTTATTGTTGTCCATACACCTCAATTTTCTCACACGAAATGTAGATTCCCTCACATTTATGTGTGTTATTTTTGAAGACAGAAGAAATCGAAACGTACACGCGGTTTCACATCACTCAAGTATCGAAACTTGTTGATTCTTAGTGTGAAAATTCTATACAACACTACATCATGTGTTATATTTCCTCTAAGTATTCTCTCATCAGGTAAAATATATCTTTTTGCCGTGCGGGATTAGCTGAGCGACGCCGGCACGGTAGCTCAGCATGTTCGGTCAGAGGATTAGCTGCCCTCTGTAATAAAAAAACTGAGTTACTTGATCAACAACGAACTTAAAAGGATGTCTTACGACGTCCGCCCCAAGCAGATGTAACGAACAAAAGCGAACAACAGCGTCATGGACTGTGTGGCTGGTCCCGGCGGAGGTTCGAGTCCTCCCTCGGGCATGGGTGTGTGTGTTTGTCCTTAGGATAATTTAGGTTAAGTAGTGTGTAAGCTTAGGGACTGATGACCTTACCAGTTAAGTCCCATAAGATTTCACGCACATTTGAACATATATCTTTTCACATTGCCTTAGTGTCTTTTACGTCCTACATCACAGCACTAGAATATTAAACTCATTTGTGGCTCATGATGGAGAGCTCAGGAGCATGCTCTACCTCTGTCACAGGATGCTCTCTTATGGTAGTCAAATGCCTTGCCATCTATGAAGTCTCTTAAGGCAGCCAAATAGCAGCACAGGGGAGTTGTAAATATCAGGATAAAACTATGTATTACTTTATAAATTCGGTAATATAACTGATTTTATTACGGTGGCTATCTCCCCCTGTGTAGGTGGGAGACTGAAATTTCGTTAAAAGATCTCGTCACAACGGGAACATGCGTTAGTGTCGCTCCAACTCATGAATCGTATCCCTGGCACTCTCATCCTTGCTTCCCCAGTCAATCAGATCGACTGATTAATTAAATTTGTCATGAGAGCCCCTTTGCTTGGTAATTTTTTTTACTGCAATCGAGTTACACTCACCAGATAACTCAAATGGGAAACCCTGGAGGAAAGATGATGTTTTTTTCGGGGAATACTGTTGAGAAAATTTAGAGAACCGACATTTGAAGCTGACTGCAGAAGGATTCCACTACCGCCAACATACGGACCATGAAGATAAGATACGGGAAATTGGCGCTCATACAGAGGCATATAGATAATATTTTTATACGCGCACTATTTGTGAGCGGAATAGGAAGGGATATGACTAGTAATGGTACAGGGTACCCACCGCCACTCATGTGAGGATGGCTTACGAAGTATGCATACAGATGAAGATGTAAATCTAGTATACCCATTAAGATGTCAGTCAATCCATTTATAGCCACACAGAACTCACAGAGGTACCAGTATGTTGTATCTTCTTTATTGAGAACACACCTTCTCATTAATCTCTAATTTCCTCATATCAGTCACTTCGTGAGAAGTACGTCAGAGGCAGTAATATGTTTGCCCACAACAATTAGAAGAAGCGGTAAAGAAGTCACCTCTCTGCTTCGCTTTTGTTAGAGTATTGCTTACTCCCCCATATTCACATGAATCTTCCATTCTTTGAAATATAGTGATAAATACTCCCAGCGAAGTCACAGTAATTCTCTGGAAATCTCATCACATTGCAGTAACACTGTCCCATTCGTTAGAAAGCTGCATAGCCCTCTACCCATCACTGGCTATACAGAGAGCAACCACATCAAGAGAAAAATAGCACAATACCGTTCAAGGGGTCACTACCATGCGGATGCTCGTGTCCAGATATTTTTTATGATTGGTACTACTTCTAGCGATTTGTAGTCAATGACAGAATAGAACAGTAGCAGGTCTCTTCAGCTAGGTTACATTCAGTAACTACATTTATCTACATTCAGCCCCAATGCCCAACCAACCCTCAGTTCTCTGCATATCGCTATAGCTTACCGATATCACAAATCTGCTGTAGACAGTAGCCCACATCTAAATACATATTCCACAAACCACTGCACTGTGTGGGTTATGTCATAGTAATATTATCGATTGTTTGTTCCTTTTCCAGTCTCGTGCCAATGATTGATTAAAAATAAATGTCTGTATGCCTCTGTACATACCCTGAGCACCTCTATAAGCGCTACACCAGATACAGGTTTCTTAATGGCCAAGGAAGCCTTACTGCATCACCTTTACTATACGACGACTGCATTAAGAAAATCTGGTACATCCGCAATTCATCATTATCAAATGACTGTCTGTAAATATGTCACTGTACATGTCCTAATCTCCTTTATTGTATTTTGATGATTACTTCAATAGCTATGCAACAGTGTAATGGTATGAGAGCCTTCGTTGGTAGCATAGTGTTTCATGAGAAATACACCATCAGTTTTGAACTGAAGTATACCTCCATAATACTGTTCTAACAGTATCACAGTGCTTCCAACTTGCACACTATCCACTGAATCATGTACATTGATGCAACAGCCATGCGTAATTCAGAGCTCCTGGAAGAGTAGAGAAAGATTCCATCTAGATCAGAGTATATGCACATTGTAGTACACATATGAGTGGTGTAGTTATTTGTTTAGAAATAAATGCAGTATCTACATGCTTATCCAACTTTTGTACACTGAGAGCCAATTAACCAACAAGTACAAGCCAGACCAAATTGGTGTCAATGTTCCCTCCAGCAACAGCAGTTATCTTAGTGCCTCTTACACCTCCATTTGAATTGTAGTGCCACAGTCTCCAGGCGACACGCCAATGAGAATTATGGCCACTCACCTCCTACACTGTCACTTCCTCATGGGTGGAGTACACCCTCTTAGAAGTATATGCTAATGAATTTGAGCCCCTATCAGCCCTCAGTCATTTCAGCAAATGAATCTGACCACGACATATGCATTTTTCTTTAGCTCATTCCAGATGCTAACTGCTAGACAATTTACTGCGGTTAATGGTCTGATGACAGAGTACAGGATTTATAGTCCTATTAATGTGCAATAGATTTAGTTATATACAGGTTAACTGCCAGCCACACCATACATCTTCCCACCTGCTTGCAGATAACTCTGTTACTTACGAACATCTTAGATGTAAAACAAATATGCCGCAAGCCACTGTACAGTGCACGGTGTAGGAGGATACATTGCACTAGTGTTATTAACTGCCCAATCTTAGGTGCTGATCAAGTAAAAAAATGATTAACTGTGTTGTTGTTGTGGTCTTCAGTCCTGAGACTGGTTTGATGCAGCTCTCCATGCTACTCTATCCTGTGCAAGCTTCTTCATCTCCCAGTACCTACTGCAACTTACATCCTTCTGAATCTGCTTAGTGTATTCATCTCTTGGTCTCCCCCTATGATTTTTACCCTCCACGCTGCCCTCCAATACTAAATTGGTGATCCCTTGATGCCTCAGAACATGTCCTACCAACCGATCCCTTCTTCTGGTCAAGTTGTGCCACAAACTTCTCTTCTCCCCAATCCTATTCAATACTTCATCATTAGTTATGTGATCTACCCATCTAATCTTCAGCATTCTTCTGTAGCACCACATTTCAAAAGCTTCTATTCTCTTCTTGTCCAAACTATTTACCGTCCATGTTTCACTTCCATACATGGCTACACTCCATACAAATACTTTCAGAAATAACTTCCTGACACTTAAATATATACTCGATGTTAACAAATTTCTCTTCTTCAGAAACGCTTTCCTTGCCATTGCCAGTCTACATTTTATATCCTCTCTACTTCGTCCATCATCAGTTATTTTGCTCCCCAAATAGCAAAACTCCTTTACTACTTTAAGTGTCTCATTTCCTAATCTAATCCCCTCAGCATCACCCAACTTAACTCGACTACATTCCATTATCCTCGTTTTGCTTTTGTTGATGTTCATCTTATATCCTCCCTTCAAGACACCATCCATTCCGTTCAACTGCTCTTCCAAGTCCTTTGCTGTCTCTGACAGAATTACAATGTCATCGGCGAACCTCAAAGTTTTTATTTCTTCTCCATGGATTTTAATACCTACTCCAAATTTTTCTTTTGTTTCCTTTACTGCTTGCTCAATATACAGATTGAATAACATCGGGGAGAGGCTACAACCCTGTCTTACTCCCTTCCCAACCACTGCTTCCCTTTCATGTCCCTCAACTCTTATAACTGCCATCTGGTTTCTGTACAAGTTGTAAATAGCCTTTCGCTCCCCTGCCACCTTTAGAATTTGAAAGAGAGTATTCCAGTCAACATTGTCAAAAGCTTTCTCTAAGTCTACAAATGCTAGAAACGTAGGTTTGCCTTTCCTTAATCTTTCTTCTAAGATAAGTCGTAAGGTCAGTATTGCCTCACGTGTTCCAGTATTTCTACGGAATCCAAACTGATCTTCCCCGAGGTCGGCTTCTACTAGTTTTTCCATTCGTCTGTAAAGAATTCGTGTTAGTACTTTGTAGCTGTGGCTTATTAAACTGATGGTTCGGTAATTTTCACATCTGTCAACACCTGCTTTCTTTGGGATTGGAATTATTATATTCTTCTTGAAGTCTGAGAGTATTTCGCCTGTTTCATACATCTTGCTCACCAGATGGTAGAGTTTTGTCAGGACTGGCTCTCCCAAGGCCGTCAGTAGTTCCAATGGAATTTTGTCTACTCCGGGGGCCTTGTTTCGACTCAGGTCCTTCAGTGCTCTGTCAAACTCTTCACGCAGTATCGTATCTCCCATTTCATCTTCATCTACATCCTCTTCCATTTCCATAATATCGTCCTCAAGTGCATCGCCCTTGTATAGACCCTCTATATACTCCTTCCACCTTTCTGCTTTCCCTTCTTTGCTTAGAACTGGGTTTCCATCTGAGCTCTTGATGTTCATACATGTGGTTCTCTTATCTCCAAAGGTCTCTTTAATTTTCCTGTAGGCAGTATCTATCTTACCCCTAGTGAGATAAGCCTCTACATCCTTACATTTGTCCTCTAGCCATCCCTGCTTAGCCATTTTGCACTTCCTGTCGATCTCATTTTTGAGACGTTTGTATTTCTTTTTGCCTGCTTCATTTACTGCATTTTTATATTTTCTCCTTTCATCAATTAAATTCAATATTTCTTCTGTTACCCAAGGATTTCTACTAACCCTCTTCTTTTTACCTACTTGATCGTCTGCTGCCTTCACTACTTCATCCCTCAGAGCTACCCATTCTTCTTCTACTGTATTTCTTTCCCCCATTCCTTTCAATTGTTCCCTTATGCTCTCCCTGAAGCTCTGTACAACCTCTGGTTCTTTCAGTTTATCCAGGTCCCATCTCCTTAAATTCCCACCTTTTTGCAGTTTCTTCAGTTTTAATCTACAGGTCATAACCAACAGATTGTGGTCAGAGTCCACGTCTGCCCCTGGAAATGTCTTACAATTTAAAACCTGGTTCCTAAATCTCTGTCTTACCATTATATAATCTATCTGATACCTTTTAGTATCTCCAGGGTTCTTCCATGTATACAACCTTCTGTCATGATTCTTAAACCAAGTGTTAGCTATGATTAAGTTGTGCTCTGTGCAAAATTCTATCAGGCGGCTTCCTCTTTCATTTCTTAGCCCCAATCCATATTCACCTACTACGTTTCCTTCTCTCTGTATACTTCCATAAATACACTAATCCACCCTTATGCTTCCAGGAGAAATAGGTCGCCTTTCCCAGAGATTCCTTTTTTCCTGTTACATTTTCGAACAGAGTATGCCCTCCTACACAGTCTTAGCAGCATCCACGTGATGCTTTTGCTTCATAGGCAAGCCAGGTAAAATGAATTGAGGCAGGATGACATGATTGGTGGACAGCGACTGTGCAGTGCCGGGCTGTCGAATCAATGGTATGTGTTAGTTACCACAAACAGGTCTATGCATGTTAATGTCAGGATAGCTGCTGACAATGAGATCAAAGTTACAGTGGAAGTTTATAAAGTAGGGTGAGGTACAAAAAGAGGCTTGTTCAGACAGAGTGAGAGAACTGTGTAGCAAACTGACACGTATATCAAGGGGCAGTTGAAACATTCTTTCTCGCCATTCCTGTCTCTGACAACTGTGATGGTAGTGCATAATTAATTACGTTCTTGGTGATGCTACATTAAAATTAACTGCTTGAGAGTCATCGCAGTGCATAGTCCTAAAGCCTCAAAGTGTCTTGCACACACATGGTCTGCAGGAAGCGATATGTGCTGCAGTGGAGCGAGAGTAGATGAATGGTGGTGTTTTGCTTAAGAAAGTGGGAGCATTGAGATGGAGATGTGCTGTTTGTGATTTGGGCCTCTCAGTCACTCTGAGATCAATGAAAGTCAATGCAAGGTAGTATACCCACTCCAACAGGTTTTAGGAGCAATAATTCAAACCATACAAAAACATGAAACTTTCCTGGCAGATTAAAACTGTGTGCCAGACTGAGACTCGAACTCGCAAGTGCTCTACCAACTGAGCTACCCAAGCACGACTCACGCCCTGTCCTCACAGCTTTACTTCCGAAAGCACCTCGTCTTCTACCTTCCAAACTTTACAGAAGCTCTCCTGCGAACCTTCGCACTTGCCCGCGAAAGGCAAAGGTCCCAAGTTCGAGTCTCGGTCTGGTACACAGTTTTAATCTGCCAGGAAAGTTTCATATCAGCGCACAGTCTGCTGCAGAATGAAAATCTCATTCTGCATACAAAAACAGTTATTTATGAAATATTGTCACATAGCCTCAAAACATAAATCAATGCTATTTAAGTACAGTGATACTGTTTGTGGTACTCCATCCTATCATTAACAAATATTCCATTAAAACTATAGCCTTCTGTGCCAAATACAGCCATGTGAAACTCTACGTGATTTTGAAATGTAATTTGCTTAGGAAGAAACAAATAGCCATTAATCCAGTGGTGCAATGGAGTGAGATGCTTTTAACTTTTTCCTCAAACATCTGTCAGACATTGCAGTCTTCCACACCACATTCATCCCATATTGATTTCTGAAATGTACCTGCGTATCACTAGCATTTAGAGATCAAACTTGAACAGGTCATTTCCATAGTTATAAATCAGAGTTTAAAAATCTGGTTCTTTTTAGCAGAGGAAGATGTAAATTTTTCTCCCAAATGTTGTGTAATTTCAGATATCCCTTATCCTAATCCATAAGCTAGTAGACATGTATAGAAGGCCATTGCGATAGTACAGGCTGATGGCCCATTTCAACATCAACTGGTTCTGCATTAGATGCATTTTTTTATATTCCTGCTGTGTACATACCAATTTCTCCTAATATACACCATGCTTCTGACTGTGGAATATGGTACAATGTCTCTGAGTGCATAGATCTCCTCCTATTAAAGTATTGATGTATATCATAATCCATCCATACAGCATATTGTGCACACATTGAGAAACATCTACTGTGTAATGCTTCATACTAAAGTAACATGATGCATGGCCTCAAACAGCACTCATATTTTCCTTTTTCTCTCTGCAATACATACCTTCATTTTTCTCCCGGCAATACAGTCCAATACAGAATCTAGTCACTACTAGCTTAGTGGGGTGTACACGTCACAAAGTATTTGTTACCAGATCATATGGATCTGTGCAGCACAGGTCTTAACAATAGCACTCTACTGGGGGATGAAATGATGGCATGGTCAGGAGGCTGACCAAAAGCTGTGGCTTAGCCTACTGTGACTGGGCACGTACGATGAAAGGCTCAGGCTGGTCAGCACTTCAGTACACAATACACTTGGTAGATGGCTCTGGACTAGACTGGAGGAGACCAGCCACATTTTTCGTCTTGAGATGCCATGTTCAACTAAGATAATGAGCACCACACTTGTAAAAAATATCGTATGATTAATTTTCCATGTTTCTGTCAACTAGGATGTGACTTGTGACTTGTAAATAGGTATAAATGTGTTCGATTTCCCAATGCTGTTGCTATGTGACTCATGTATAGAGGGAGTATAGATTTATAGCAGCACTGGGAAAATGAGTATCTGTCTTAATATTATTACCCATCCTTGTATCCTTTGCAGCAGCTATTCACTATCCGGCAGTTAGTGATGAGTCCAGCAACTCTCTAGCACTTGATCAATGGCGACTACCACTCCCCTACTCTGATTTTTCACAGCCAGAGGAAAAAATCTGAATATTCCTGCTGAGTTTTGAACTGCCAAGTATTGAATTTTCTGCCAAAAGAATGAGGGGGGGCTGGACTGCGCCAGTTTTCTGACTCAGCCATCTTGCATTGTGATGTCATAATTAGAATGTGCTAGTATTCCAAAGATTATGAAATAAAGCG
Source organism: Schistocerca serialis cubense (assembly GCF_023864345.2). NCBI lineage: Eukaryota > Metazoa > Arthropoda > Insecta > Orthoptera > Acrididae > Schistocerca > Schistocerca serialis. The sequence goes on from NC_064638.1 coordinate 390,469,186, forward strand.
TGTAACTACATCCTACAACACCAGTGGTATGCAAATTGAATTTGTATGAATAATATATATATATTATTATTATTATTATTATTATTATATTACTATCATCAGCATGTCCTCTGCAATGCAATGTAATTAGCATTTAAATTTACTGCAAAAATTCGAATATCACAAAGCAAACAATGGAAAAATGTTTGAATTTCCCACAGATTTTCCAGGTGGGGGACAGAAGGTGATGAGCCCTGTGTCCTGCAAACTGATTAAATAAAGGATATGCTATTTGAATTTCATAAATAAACAATATAACCTATGCAGTATAATTGACATTGATTTCAGCTTAGTGTTGTGAGATCCTTCCAGTCCAACAGCTCAGCACAGGCTGGGCAATTTTTCCCACCAATTTTTTTCGCAGAGGTATGGGGATGTGGGGGGCAGATTTCTCAGAGGGGCGCGGGGTTGACCCTCCAATGGACTTGGGATTTCCCAGAGGGGTAGTGGGCAATTAATTGATCAATTTAATTAATTAGTCAATTAATTTGATATAAATTTAATATCAAAAGTGGCATAAAATGAACTTTGTTCCACTACTATCTTGCTGTACATTCAAGCAAGAATTAAACTGGTCCTTCTCCAATAAGATAACATGCAACTACAGCCTAGTACCATCAGCGTATATAGAATACCATGGCCAGTAAATGTGCAGACAGCAGGGCACGCATGCGGAGAGCGATCATGGTGGTGGCTCTACCTGGCATACAATGGAGTGACAAACTGGTATAGGCATGTGTATTCAAATACAGGTAAATGTAAACATGCAGAATATGTCTTTACAGTCGACAGCGCCTATATAAGACAACAAGTGTCTGTTGCAGTGATTAGATTGGTCACTGCTGCTACAATGGCAGATTATCAAGATTTAAGTGAGTTTGAATACGGTGTTATAGTCAGTGCGCGAGCGATGGGACATAGCATCTCTGAGGTAGCAATGAAGTGGCGATCTTCCCATAGGGCCATTTCATGAGTGTACTGTGAATATCAGGCCAATAGCCATACCCCAGACTTGTTTGTAGGTAATGCCTTCAAAGGAGAAGTAATTGTGGGTGAGGATATAGTTGGTCAGGGTGACTAGGGAGAAAGTTATTGGTTTGGAATCCATCAGGTGTTTGTAAAGGTAGAGTTCACTAGCGGTAAGGCCGTGGGCATTAAGAATGTTAACGTAAAGGGAGGTGGCATCAATAGTGACAAGCTGGGCATTGTGTGGTAAAGGAACAGGAATTGTGGAGAGTTGGTGGAGGAAATGGTTGGTATCATTTATATAGGAGGGTAGGTTCTAGTCAATAGGTTGAAGGTGTTTGTCTATGAGAGTAGAGAGGAGAGAAGTACCTTCTCCATCTGAAAAATTTCCTGGAACCCATAACCCATATTGAAAATCTAGTCCTGCAGGAACCTGAGCAACAACACAATGCCATCTTAAAAAGCTCTCCATCCTGCTCACTTCCTACTCCCACCTTGCTGTGCCACTGTCCACCAAATCTAGAATAACCTCCAAACCTCCCTCACATCCCCTCATAACTGACAAACCAGTCTCACAGCCCTACTACACTTACCCTACCCTCCAAAACTCCCTCCCACAACCATACAGAATCCAGAAACTAAACAGACCCATAACACAGTCTTGAACCTTTGCTCCAGAAGCCTTAGCCCCACAGAAATATCAGTTCTTTCCAAATTGCCTCACCTTTTGCCCCACTCCCAAATTCAATCATGCAGGACTTGTTAAAGGTCTTCTCTCCTTCTCCCAGTCCCTACAGTGGAAAAATTTTTCATCACCAACCATATCAATCAGACTTAACCAAAGACCAATGTTGAACCCTGCCTGACTCAGTTCACTCCTCCATTCAATTGTGACACACCACCACTGCCCTGAAATGACCCCTTGCTAACTTTCCAGGATTTCTTAACCATCAGTCTTGCCTCATTCTCATTCCGCAAATCCCTCAATATGAAAACTACATTTACATCCACAGAAAGAAACACAGTCCACCATCTAAAAACTGCAGACAAAGGCTCCACCACTGTTGTTTTGGACTGCAAGGATTAGCTGGCAGAAGGAGTCTGCTAGCTGTCAGATACTTCCACCTACAAGCCTTGCCACAGTGACCCCATTCCAGAAATCCAGCAGGATCTCCAATAGCTACTGAAATCCTTAGGCCCATCCCAGAACCTCTCCCCAGAGTCAGTCTCTCTACTAACTCCTACCACTCGCCACACTCCTCCCTTCTACATGCTTTCTAAAGTCCATAAACCTAACCACCCAGGACGCCCCACTGTGGCCAGTTACTGTGCCCCCACTGAGAGAATCTCTGCTGTCATAGACCAATACTTTCAACATATTACCTGTAAACTACTCTTCTATGTAGATCATGCCAATCATTTCCTCCAGCGACTCTTCACAGTTCCTGTCCCTTTACCACACGGTGCCCAGCTCATCATTGTTGATGCCATATCCCTTTACATCAACATCCCTAATTCCCATGGCCTTACTGCTATTGAACACTACCCTTCCACACACCCAACAGATTCCAAACCAACAATCTCCTTCCTAGTCAGCATGACCAACTATATCCTCATCCACAATTACTTCTCCTTTGAAGGCATTACCTACTAACAAATCTGGGGTATGGCTATGGGTATCTGCATGGCACCATCCTATGCCAACCTATTCACGGTCCTTCCAGAAAACTCAGAATTCTAAATCCCTCACCTGGTTCAGATTCATTGATGACATATTTGCAATCTGGATTGATGGTGAGGACACCCTATTCACATTCCTCCAGAACCTCAACAACTTCTCCCCCATTTGTTTCACCTTATCCTACTCAGCCCAACAAGCCACCTTCCTAGATGTTGACCTTGAACTCAAAGATGGCTACATCAGTACCTCCATCCATATCAAACCTACTAACCATCAGCAATACCTCCACTTTGACAGCTGCCACCTGTTCAATACCAAGAAGTCCCTTCCGTACAGCCTAGCCACATGCGGCCTTCACATCTGCAGTGATGAGTGGCCACTCTTGAAATTTACCAAAGGTCTCACTGAAGCCTTCACAGACTACAATTATCCTCCCAACCTTGTACAAAAAAAAAAAAAAAAAAAAAAATCTGCTGGGCCTTATGTTTGCAGTCTCCCATCACCTCCCAAAGTCCCACTGTTCAGCCACAAAGGAGTATTCCCCTCATAACTCAGCACCACCCAGGACTGGAGCAACTGAATTACATTCTTCGCCAGGTTTTTGATTACCTTTCCTCAAGCCCTGAAATGAGAAATGTCCTACCCAATATCCTTCCCACCTCTCCCACAGGCGTATTCCACTGTCCACTGAACCTATACATTGTTCTTTTCATCCTTACTCCTGTCCAATCATGAACATCACATATCCCATCAAAGGCTGGGCTACTGTGAAACTAGTCATGTGATCTACAAGTGAAGCTGCAACCACTGTGCTGCATTCTGTGTGGGCATGAAAACCAAGTAGCTGTCTTTCTGCATGAATGACCACCAACAAACTGTGGCCAAGAAACAATTGGACCACCCTGTTGCTGAACACGCTGCCAAACAGGACATCCTTCATTTCAATGACTGCTTCACTGCTGGTGCCATATGGATCCTTCCCACCAAAACCAGCCTTTCTGAATTGTGCAGGTGGGAACTCTTCCTGCAACACATTCTGCATTCCCATAACCCTCCTGGCCTCAATCTTCATTAGTCACTGTCCTCACACATCCAGCCCCTTCGCTGCTCCCTTTTAAGCACTACACAGCTGTCTTTCCACTGTAACACCCAGTCTTTTTGCTTCCTGCCCTGAATCAAGTGACTTACAATCAGACATTTGTTTCAAAACTCAATATGGCAGAGACAGGGGCATGCCCAAATCTGTGTCATTTATGATCTATGGGAACTCTGGTGCAGTTTTAGTGTGATGCCACAACCCAAGATTTGGAATACTGGTGCAGTCCTGCTATGATGTCAGAATACAAGATGGCGAAACAAGATGGCTGACCTTGAATACTGGCCCAGAGCAGGGATTCTGGCACCAGTTCTATGACATCACAATCCTACTTAGACCTGTTGTGCTATTTATAACACTTTGGAATTCTGCCATACTGGCCTAGATTTGAGGTATTGGGACAGGTTTCATGATGGCATAATCCAAGTTCAGGAATACTGGCAGGATGATGTCTGAGGCAAAGGATGTTTGTGCAGATCCAACCCTATCTGCTACCCTACTTGACAGGTTTTCCTTGGCTACTATTCACTCAGAGGTGTATGGACACTGCTTCTCTTATCTGAAGTCCAAGTCTCTCCACAAGTGTCTTTATTCAAACAAATACCATGTGCGGTTGCAACTGTTGCAGTTCTAAAACAGAGTACTAACAGAGTTGTTTGTACATTGTACTTGAATATTAAAGTTCTTAGTTTTCAATTGCTCATCCTACTTTACTCAAGCTAGAGAGGGCTCTTGGTTCACTTTATAGGAAGTACAAAAATTTAGTTATATGTGGTGGCTTCAGTATGAATTTCAAGTGCAATTTTGCAACAAAAAGAATGTTGAAAGATTTGCTAAATTCATATGATCTGATGTAGACTGTATTTTTTTAAACCAGAGTACAGTGGAACAGTAGTGCAGCCATAGACAATATTTTTATTCATTTTTCTTTACTATCTGATCAATTAGTAGAAGGGGAAATGGCCTTTTAGAGCATGATGCACAAATTTTAACACTAAAAGGTTTTTGAACTCAAAGAAATGTTATAAATAATTACAAACTTTGTAGAAAACCTAGTCCAACTGCAATAGAGAGTTTTTTAAACCTTGTTAAGGAAAAAAGGGGCAGGATATTTATACTGCTGATAACATAGATGACAAGTGTAATGCTTTCCTTAACATACTCCTCATACTCTTTGAAAGTTGCTTACATTAGGACATTGTAAACAGGGTACTAGCAGTAAAAGACAGTCTGGATGACGAATAGTGGTGTGTGTGTGTGTGTGGGGGGGGGGGGGGAGGGGGGGGGGAAGGACAAAGAAAGAAATATATATATATTGGAAACTGAATAAAAATTTTCTGCTTGAACAATTAAAAGAAAATTTTTTGAAGAATTATTGAAAACCACTGGAAAGTAATATTCTTGGTGAACTTTAACCAGCTCTAATATAAACGGACCTTCAATTATCAATACATATATTCAGCATTTAACATTTATAAATTTACATACATCCTTTACTCGTTACTGCTGTCTGGATCGCCCCTCCTCTGCTCACATGAATTCTTCCTATTATTGTATGATTATATGATAGCGGAACAAACACTGGTAGCAGTTACTTCTGTAAAATATCTGGGAGTATGCGTGCGGAACGATTTGAAGTGGAATGATCATATAAAATTAATTGTTGGTAAGGCGGGTACCAGGTTGAGATTCATTGGGAGAGTGCTTAGAAAATGTAGTCCATCAACAAAGGAGGTGGCTTACAAAACACTCGTTCGACCTATACTTGAGTTTTGCTCATCAATGTGGGATCCGTACCAGATCGGTCTGACGGAGGAGATAGAGAAGATCCAAAGAAGAGCGGCGCATTTCATCACAGGGTTATTTGGTAACCGTGATAGCATTACGGAGATGTTTAATAAACTCAAGTGGCAGACTCTGCAAGAGAGGCGCTCTGCATCGCGGTGTAGCTTGCTCGCCCGGTTTCGAGAGGGTGCGTTTCTGGATGAGGTATCGAATATATTGCTTCCCCCTACTTATACCTCCCGAGGAGATCACGAATGTAAAATTAGAGAGATTAGAGCGCGCACGGAGGCTTTCAGACAGTCGTTCTTCCCGCGAACCACACCCGACTGGAACAGAAAAGGGAGGTAATGACAGTGGCACGTAAAGTGCCCTCCGCCACACACCGTTGGGTGGCTTGCGGAGTATCAATGTAGATGTAGATGTAGATGTAGCTTCGATCCTCCTGATGCAGGATTCTCAGCGCGTCGTGGAATAATGAGCAGGAAATGACTGTGCAAATAAACTATGCTATTTTGATAACAATTTTTATCTTGATAACAACTTTTAATGTACAATTGGAATGCGGAACTTGCAATATGTCTGCCCAATATCGCGTGTAGAGACGAAAAGATGAATCGAAAGGAATTAAAAAATTGAAGAGCATGTCTCTCGTTGTTTTGTTTGTGACCCTATAGTATTGCTAAGACAAAATAACTTATTAGAAAGAATGAGAGGAAGAAAAGAGAAAAAGAAAATAATAATATGGTTCTGCACAGTAACTGACTAGTGGGATAAGGATGTCATGCTGTCATGCTGAACAATGTGGGAGCTGCATCAAAATATTAAAAGTAGTTACACTCGAGCTACAGTAGCCCATTACAGACAGTACTGTTAGGTGGTTAAAAATGTTATGAGGATGGCAAAAAATATGTGGTACACAAACAGAATAGCTAATTAATAGGATAAAATTAAAACTATATGGTCAGTCATGAAGGATGAATCTGGTCAGAAGCACAAGGTTGACGCTATAATGTCAGTATGCAGTAAAAATGTTTCCGTTACTGATCAGTATTTAACAATTGCTTTCTTAATATTGCTGGTGAATTAAATAAAAGCCTAGTTTCTACAGGGAATCACATACACTATGTGACCTAAAGTATCTGGACAACTGGGTGAAAATGACTTACAAGTTTGTGGCACCCTCCATCGGTAATGCTGGAATTCAATATGGTGTTGGCCCACCCTTAGCCCTAATGACAGCTTCCACTCTTACAGGCATATGTTCAATCAAGTGCTAGAATGTTTCTTGGGGAATGGCAGCCCTTTCTTCATGGAGAGCTGCACTGAGGAGAGGTATCAATGTCGGTCGGTGAGACCTGGCATGAAGTTGGTGTTCCAAAACATCCCAAAGGTGTTCTATAAGATGCAGGTCAGGACTCTCTGCAGGCCAGTCCATTACAGGGATGTTATTGTCGTGTAACCACTCTGCCACAGGCCATGAATTATGAACAGGTGCTCGATCGAGTTGAAAGATGCAATCGCCATCCTCGAATTTCTCTTGAACAACAGGAAGCAAGAAGGTGCTTAAAACATCAGTGTAGGTCTGTGTTGTGATAGTGCCATGCAAAACAACAAGGGGTGCAAGCCACCTCTGTGAAAAACACGACCACGTCATAACACCACTGGCTCTGAATTTTACTGTTGGCACTACACACAATGGCAGATGATGTTCACCAGGCATTCGCCATACCCACACGCTGCCATCGGATTGCCACATTGTGGACTGTGATTCGTCACTCTACACAATGTTTTTCCACTGTTTAATCATCCAATGTTTACGCTCCTTACACCAAGCAAGGTGTTCTTTGGCACTTAGCGGTGTGATGCTTGGCTATTGAGCAGCCGCTCGACTATGATATCCAAGTTTTCTCACCTCCTACCTAACTGGATCCTGATGCTGTTTGGAATTCCTGTGTGATGGTCTGGATAGATATCTGCCTACTACACATTACGAACCTCTTCAACAGTTGGCATTCTCTGATGGTCAACATACGAGGTCGGCCAGTATGCTTTTGTGCTGTACATGTCCCTCCACATTTCCACTTCACTATCAAATAGGAAACAGTGGACCTAGGGATGTTTAGGAGTGTAAAAATTTTGCATACAGACATATGGCGCAAGTGACTTCCAGTCACCTGACCATGTTCAAAGTCCATGAGTTCCACTGAGTGCCCCCATTCTGCTGTCTCACGATGTTTAATGATTACTGAGGTCGCTGATATGGACTATCTGGCGGTAGATGGCAACACAATGCTCCTAATATGAAAAACGTATGTTTTTGAGGTTGTCTGGATACTTTTGTTCCCATAGTATAACTCTCTTGGAAAATGCCTTCCCAGGACTGATATCTGAAATTCTCCTCTGTGATTTTGACAAGGGGGAGATTAAGTCAATAATTAAATCACTGAAGACTGAGGACTCTCATAGATATTATGGAATATCTAACAGAATATTAAAGTTCTGTGGTGCACGTGTTAGCCCCGTACTTTCTAATTTAGCCCTTAGGATTGGTTGGTTTCCTGAATGATTAAAGTACTCAGTAGTAAAGCCACTTTATAAAAAGGGAGAAAGGGAAAATGTAGACAGTTTTAGACCTGGTGAAGTGTTCTCAGGCTTCCAGACGGGAGGCAGTGTCTTCAAACTGCGATGATTCGACGAGTGACATACTCATCATCTTCTGGCGAAGTGCCAAGACTTTGTGGATGCTGGTCCCTTTATACCTGTGGCGTGCTCACCACTTCCTGGTTGCAGGAGGCTGGATCCAGAGGAGCCAGCGGGTGGGGTGGAGGGGGAAGCGGGTGTGCCGTTTGTGTCTCCATCAGAGCATTCCGGTTGTGTCGTGCAAGCTGGACGGTTCTTGGTTTGTTCACGCTGTATTGCAGCTAATGCTGGAATCCAGGCCACGCTAAATTGATAACCTTCATCCCTGTTGACAAGATTCTTGTGGACCCGTATATCTATCGTTTCTTTAATGATGCTGTCCCAATAGGTCCTGGCTCGGCACAGCACCCTGGTGTTCTTGAAATCAAGGGTGTGGTTTTCTTTGATAAATACTACCTTCTGACCACTGCCAAAGATGAAAGAGCTGCTAGGCTCAGCTAAAGACCCATGCAAACTCAACTACCTGGCATATATAGCATTGCCTGTGAATGTAGTGTACATTGGACAAACACAGCATTGCATCTCTAAAAGGTGCGAGGAACACACCAGACATGTCCAACTTGGACAGACAGAGAAATCTGCTATCGCTGAACATAGTATGAAAGAAATGTCACAGTTTGAAGACACCGCCACCCAGCTGGAAGCCCGAGAACTTGTCACCAGCTGTATATGCCAGGAAGGCATACATTCAAATTTTAGACCTATTTTTATGGCATAAGTGTCTGCTAAAGGTATTGAAAAGGCTATGTGTGTGGCAATAATTGATAATTTTACTTCACATAATTTGCTAACAAATGTACAATTTGGTGTTAGAAGTGGTTTAACAACTGAAAATGCTGTATTCTCTTTTCTCGGTGAGGTACTGGATGGATTAAACAAAAGGTTTCAAACACTAGCCATCTGTGCCATCTGTTTTTATTTAACTGAGGCATCTGATTGTGTTGATTACAAAATATTGTTCCAGAAGTTGGACCATTATGGAATATGGGGAGTAGCTCACTACTGGTTCACCTCTTATGAGGGTGGTTTGAAAAGTTCTCAGAAGAGAACAGAAAAAAGTACTTGCATCGCTGAAAATTTTTTTTTATTTTTCAATGTAGTCTCCTTGTAGATTAATGCACTTGGTCCAATGATGTTCCAGTGCCTTGATCCCATCTCAAAAATGAGTTTCCTCTAGGCCTGCAAAATAGTTGTCAACTCTGGCTATCAATTTTCCGTTGGAAGTGAATCCTTGTTCACCAAGAAAAATTTTCAGTTTTGGGAAGAGATGGAAGTCTGATGGAGCCATATCAGGTGAATAAGGTGGATATGGCAACAATTCATACCTGTTGAAATTGTGTGAACAATATATTTCATGCGAGACAGCAGCAAACTGCATCATGTGAAATATAATAGACCTCTCTGGTGCTATTGTACACTCTGAGTTTTATGTCCCTGGTTGTTGTGTTCAATGTATTTTACCTGGAAGTGCAAATATAGTTAATGGCACTAAATGTCTTTTACTCACTAATACTTACTCAACTGTGTTGACTCTAACAGGTTATGAGCCCAGCAATACATATGAAATAAGCATATCCGTAATATACGGTAGTAGTGCTTGAAGTACGAGTTATCCTTACAAGACGAACACAACTCTTTTATATTATTCTTCAGTGTTATTCTTTATGTTAAGAAAGGTCAAAGTTACCTGAGCACCACACAAATTCCACAGACTGAGAGACTTATAGGTCGTGAAAACTATGCAGCGTGGAAATTTGCAGTATAAGCGTGTTTACGTTTGGACGACCTATGGGATGTGTTGGATGGGACAATGAAATCCATAGTTCAGAATTGTTCAAGTAAGGATAGGAAAGCAAAATAAAAGTTACTGTTACTGGTTGGCTCAGTGAATTTTGTTCACATTGAAAAAGCTGCGACAGTGAAAGAAGTCTGGGACAAATTATGAATACATTTGAGGATGGAGGTCTTTTAAGAAAAGTAGGATTATTACGTGACTTAATTACCACTGAGCTGGACAAATGCAAGAGTGCAGATGAAATTGTCAACAAAATAATAGCCACGCCAAACCAACTGAGAAACATTGGGTTTGAAATCACTCATGAATGGATAGGGACACCACTGTTGGCAGGACTGCCCAAAAGGTATGCGCCTATGATTATGGGGCTGGAAATCTCAGGTATACCAACCACAGGCGACAGTGCTAAAGTGAAAATCCTACAGGATGTAAAGAGTACTTCAAGATGTCATGTATTGGAGAAGAAAACTGTATCTGCTCTTTATTCAAAAAACAAAAGGAAGAAATCATGAGGTGCTGCAGATGCCAGAAGAAGGGGCAATTGCATCTCAGTGCAGAGAAAAAGTAAACCCAATGTGAGACATGCAGAAAAAGAGGTATGTTGATGATAGCCCAGAGAGAGGGACCAGTAATAAAGGTAAAGCACTCTCGTATTTTTATTCTTTTGGAGATGTGGGTAATTGTCAACTGGAATGGATTTTAGACTCAGGTGCATCTGCGCATATTGTTAAACACAAATCTCTTTTTTATGATGGTAAAGATAAGACTCATATGGGAATGTCTACTGTTGATGGCAGCAAGTTCAAGTTTCATTTGGCTGGGAAACTAGACCTACATGTAAGTGTAAATGGGGAACCTGATACGGTTACAGCACATGATGTTCATTATGTAAAAAATGTTGCGACTAACCTACTGTCTGTAGGGGAAATTGCCAAGAAGGAAAATACAGTCACTTTTGATATGCACAGAGCAAGAGTAATCAATGAAAATGGTGAAGTTATAACTACAGCAAGTAACAAAAGGGGTATTTTTAAGTTGGATACCATTGACAGTAAACATATAAATGTTAGTCATTCAGTACACTCAGTGGAAAGTTTTTTATGGCATCACGGACTTGGAGACCAAAATAGAAAGAATATGTCATTGACAACGGATATGGTAAACGGAATACAGAATTATGGTACATCCAAGGACTCTTGTGAGATTTGCATAAAAGGAAAACAAGCGAGGCTACCTTTTAAGACTTGTAAAAGTAAATCTGCAGAGGTCTTACAGTTAATCCATGTGGCCCAATGGAGTGCGAATCCACAAATGGGAGTTATTATTTTCTTACATTTATTGATGATTATTCATGATATACTCATGTTTATTTTCTTATTTCTGAAGACCAAGTGAGTGACACTTTTGAGGAATATCATAATATGGTCGAAAGGTGGAGAGAAAAGGAGATTAAGATCATCAGGCCTGGTAATGGGAGAGAATATATTAACCAGAAACTGAAGACGCTTCTGGCAAAAATGGGAATCAGTCATCAAGCTACCAAAAGGTACAGAAGGTACAGCCCATCTCAAAATGGGGTTGCTGTGAGGGCTAATAGGACCATTGTTGAAAAAGCAAGGAGCGTGATAACTGATGCTGGATTATCAAAAGATTTTTGGGTAGAGGTGGTATCAACAGCCAGTATTCTTTGAAAATAGAAGGGACTGTGATGTGGGCAATACTACTAAGTTAACTGCACCTAGTTCCAAGAGTGAGACCTCATGTGGAGAAAGAGAAAGTGAAGAATAGGAAGAGGACAGTCAAAGGCTAATGGAAACTATTTATGATGACAATGAGTTTGAGGATGAATGAAATGAAGAGAACAATGTAAGGCATTCTTCTCGTGAACCAAAACTGAAAGAATATCCAGATTTTGAGATGTATGCAGCCCAGTCTTTTAATGATGAGTCAGCAACAGCAGAAGAAGCAATGAGCAGCCTGAACTCTCAAGAATGGAAAGAATTGATGGAGAGGGAATTGGAATCTTTATCTCAGAATGAAACCTTTGAATGGGTAAATATGCCAGCAGATAAGAAACCATTACAGGCAAGATGGGTATTCACTTTGAAGAGCCCCAAAAATTCTTCACCAAGATATAAAGCACGACTTGTAACAAAAGGATATTCGCAAAAACAAGTGGTAGATTACAAAGAAACTTTTTCACCTGTACTCAAGTATGCCTCATTGGCACCAAAACGAAATTTAGCAATTCATCATACAGATGTAAAAACAGCATGTTTAAATGGGAAGTTGGAAGAGGAGATATATGTCATTCCACCAAGAGAGGTCATGAAAACTGGATTGGAAAGGGAAAAGATTTGGTGTTTGCGAAAAAGTGTTTATGGACTTAAACAGAGTGGACATTGCTGGACTTGATGTCTACATAATACTCTAATAAATATGAATATGAAGCTATCTAAGGCAGATCCCAGTATACACTATAAAAGGAGGAGAGAAGGGATAATAATAATGACAATATGGGTGGACAACTTCTTTATCCTGACTGAAAATGAAAGCCAAATGAGGAATTTTAAGAAACAGCTGCAAACCAAGTTTAAAGTGCATGATTTGTGAGAAGTTAAGCATTATTTAGGTTTGCAGATCACTAAGGATGAAGAGAGACAAGAGTTGAGCATAAGTCAATCGTGATACTCAGAAGAAATTTGGCATGATGGATTGTAAACCCATAACTAACATAAATGAGACAGATGTGGAATGTGATAAGAATGTTCCATATTTAGAAACAGTAGGAGGTCTGTTATATTTATCTCAAATGTCACAACCTGACATTGCTATTGCCATCAACACAGTGAGAAGATGTTGCAGAGACCTAAATGAAAAGCACTGGAAAGCTGTGAAAAGGATATTCCAATATCTAAGATGAACTTCAAACCACGAATTATGATACCATAGAAAAGGAAATGCGAAACTAGGAGGCTACAGTGATGCGGACTCGGGGAGTGAATTGGCAGATAGGCACTCCACTACTGGCTGCTGCTTTAAATTAATGGGGGGGGGGGGGGGGCACTCATTTCATGGTGCAGCCAAAAGCAAACAACTGTTGCATTGAGTACCGTAGAGTCTGAGTATATGGCGCTATCTTACACCACACAGGAAGCATTGTGGCTAAGAACATTAATATGTGAAATGGAACCCTATTTAACCATGGAATCTATAAAAATTTTCAGTGACAATAAAGGAGACATTAACCTAGCTAAAAACGATGTCACTAGTGCTAGGACAGAACATATTGATATAAGGCACCATTTTATTCAGGATGACATAGAGCAACAGAACATCGCTGTGGACTACCTTTGCACAGAAGACATGTTGATTGACCTTCTGACAAAACACTTGGACAAAGAAAAGTTTGAAAATATTGTGGGGCTATTTGGTTTATATTGTGAAGGCGAACCACAAATGTATGTTCAAAGGGGGTTGCTGGAACTGTGTGAACAATATATTTCGTGTGAGACAGCGGCAAAGTGCATCATGTGAAATATAATAGACCTCTCTGTTGCTATTGTACATTTTGAGTTTTATGTGTGTAATATAATGTTCCTTGGTTGTTGTGTTTGATGTATTTTACCTGGAAGTGCAAATATAGTTGCTGGCACTAAATGTCTTTTACTCATTATTACTTTTTTGACTGTGTCAACTATAATAATACCTTGGTTCATGTAATTTTGCCATGGTGATGGCACATGTATCTGGGCGCACATTTTCTTGATGGAAGATGACTTTCTTCCTCGCTAAACGTGGCCTTTTTTCACATTTGTTGTAATTTTTCCAGGAGGTTAGTGTAGTATTCTCCAGTAATTGTTTGCCCAGTGGGGATATAATCTACAAGCAGAATCCTCTTGGCATCCCAGAACACTGATGCCATGACCTTTTAAGCCGAAGGAATTGTCTTTGTTTTCTTTGGTGGCGGAGATTCAGCATGTTTGCACTGCTTTGACTGTTGTTTTGTCTTTGGGGTATAGTAGTGCACCCAATTTTCATCTGTGGTTGCAAACCGGCACAAAAAAATCTTGTTCGTTTCTCCTAAAATGGGCCAAACATTGTTCTGATATATCCATTCTCATACGTTTTTGATCCAGTGTCAAGAGTCATGGCACACATCTTGCAGATAATGTTTTCATTTCTAATTCTTCAGTTCAAATGTGATACACCCTTCCAGATGACATATGGCAAGTGTGAGCAATTTCATGCACTTTCAATTGGCGATCCTCCATGACCATTTTGTGCACTTTTGTGATGATTTCTGGAGTAGTGACACATCTTGGCCGATCACTGCATCGATCATCATCTAAGCTCTCCCAATCAAATTTAAATTCATTTGTCCACTTGACAACAGTTGGATATGAAGGAGCAGAGTCCCCCAGTGTATTCTGGAAATCGGTATGAATGTCCTTTGCTTTCATACCTTTCTTTATGAAGTACTTAATCACTGCTCGAATCTCAATTTTTTCCGTCTTTGCAAATCACTACGCGGGAACAACAACAGAGGCACATCACCACCACAGCTCTCTTCCAAGAGCACTGATGTGGCACATGATTACAGGCAACAGTCCAATGAGTATCACGTGAACAACTTGTGCTAGCACTGACCTCTCGTGGTGATTGCAAGAACTTTTCAAACCACTCTCCTACTTTAATAATGGACAGCAAAACGTCATTATCCACAGTATTGAGAATGGCTATGATGTGGGATCTGACTAGGGCATGATTGAATGGAGGGTGTCTCAGGGATAACTACTGGGGCTACTACTGTTCCTTATTTATGGAAATGTATGCCCTCTAATATTATGGGTGATGCTAAAATATTTCTGTTTGCTGATGACACTAGCTTGGTAGTAAGTGCTGATGAGTGCAATGTTGACACTGTTTCAAATAGTGCAGTTCAAGACATAAGTTCATGGCTTGTAGAAAATAACTAAGCCATTACAATAAGACTTAGTTTTTACAGTTTCTCGCACACAATTAAAAAAAACTTGAAGTTTTAATTTCACAGAATGGGCATATAATTAGTGAAACTCAACAGCTCAAATTTCTGGGTGTTCAGATACATAGTGTACTGTCACAGAAGGCCCACTTTCAGGGTCTTGTTTGAAGACTTAATGCTGCCATTTTTACTATTAGTACAGTATCTGAAGTAAGTGATAGTGCTAATTTTATTCACTTTTCAAATTTTATTCACTTGTGATGTATGGTATTATATTTTGGAATAACTCTTCCCATTCTCATAGGGTATTTTTGGCTCAGAAATGGGCAGTTTGGACAATAAGTGGAGTAAGTTTAATGCCTCTTGTCAACCCCTGTTCAAAGTATCAGCCTATTCCCAAGAATTAGCAGCTTTCACTCAGTTAATACCAGGCAGAAATCCAATCTGCATTTGGTTTGCACTTCTTTGACTCTAATGCAGAAAGGTGTGCAGTATACTGCTGCATTCATTTGCAATAAGCTACCACAAGAATTAAAAAATCTTGGCAGTAATCCAGGCGTTTTCGAAACTAAACTGAAGAGCTTCCTCATGGGTCTCTCCTTCTATTCTTTTGAGGAGTTCTTTGAAAAATTAAACTGATTCTTGTGTTGTATTATTGATTGCATGTACAGGTATATAAACTTATGGCTTGTCAGTTTTTTGGATTCATAAACATTTTATTTCATCTGTTATTACTTTTCTATTTTAATTCCATGTACTGACACATTCTGTAACCTTGGAGATTTGATCCTCACAACTAGATGTGTAAAATGAAATAAAAGTTGGGACAGGAAACCTCCTGGATGTGCCTTAAGTTAAAGTTCAAACTACACAGTACTTTACTAATGAGAGCTCCCTTTCCACTATCGGGAAGTCCGCCACTGAGCAACACTCCCACACCCAGAAGGTTGGGCAGAGCTGAAACTGCCATTGTCACTGTACCGCCAGAAACATAAAGAACCTGGTTGGCAGTAGTCAGCTCACTGGTGTGTGTGTGTGTGTGTGTGTGTGTGTGTGTGTGTGTGTGTGTGTGTGTGTGTGCATGTATTTTGTCCACTATTGAATTTTGTTGTAAAGTTCTGAACTATAAAGATGCTGCTGCAAACTATATATTTACAGACCTGGCCAAATTTGCAACAAAATTATTAACTTTACCATATTCTAATGTGGACATTGAACATGTATTCACTCAAATTAATTTTGTTAAAACTAAAACTCAGGAACAGTTTGTTAACCTCAACAGTAAATGCAATTTTATGTATAAGTCATTGGTTGAAAAGGATGAACAATCCAAAATGCATAATACCTCCTGAGTATGGTTAAATCTATTTTTGCGGCCCTTATCGCCTTAACCATCATTATTTGTCTATCTACAGTGTATTTAAAAATGTAAATGTTTGTGTATCTGTATGTATAACTGTGGCCAAAAAACAAGTGCACCACCGTGTTGCTGAACATGCTGCCAAACATGATATCCCTCACCTCATGACTGCTTCTCACCTTGTGCCATATGAATTCTTCCCACCAACACCAGCTTTTCTGAATTGCGCAGGTGGGAACTTCCCCTGCAATACATCCTACGTTTCCGTAACCCTCCTGGCCTCAACCTTCGTTAGTCACTGTCCTCACCCATCCTGCCTCCTCCCTGTTCCCATTCCAGCACTACACAGCCATCATTTCGCTGCCACACCCAGTCTTTTAATTTCATTTTATTTCTTTTATTTCTCTCCTGAAGAGGGGCAGCAGCCTTTTCAGTAGTTGCAAGGGCAACAGTCTGGATGATTGACTGATCTGGCCTTGTAACAATAACCAAAACGGCCTTGCTGTGCTGGTACTGCGAACGGCTGAAAGCAAGGGGAAACTACAGCCGTAATTTTTCCCGAGGGCATGCAGCTTTACTGTATGATTACATGATGATGGCATCCTCTTGGGTAAAATATTCCGGAGGTAAAATAGTCCCCCATTCGGATCTCCGGGCGGGGACTACTCAAGAGGATGTCGTTATCAGGAGAAAGAAAACTGGCGTTCTACGGATCGGAGCGTGGAATGTCAGATCCCTTAATCGGGCAGGTAGGTTAGAAAATTTAAAAAGAGAAATGGATAGGTTGAAGTTAGATATAGTGGGAATTAGTGAAGTTCGGTGGCAGGAGGAACAAGACTTCTGGTCAGGTGACTACAGGGTTATAAACACAAAATCAAATAGGGGTAATGCAGGAGTAGGTTTAATAATGAATAGGAAAATAGGAATGCGGGTAAGCTACTACAAACAGCATAGTGAACGCATTATTGTGGCCAAGATAGATACGAAGCCCACACCTACTACAGTAGTACAAGTTTATATGCCAACTAGCTCTGCAGATGATGAAGAAATTGATGAAATGTATGATGAAATAAAAGAAATTATTCAGATTGTGAAGGGAGACGAAAATTTAATAGTCATGGGTGACTGGAATTCGAGTGTAGGAAAAGGGAGAGAAGGAAACATAGTAGGTGAATATGGATTGGGGGACAGAAATGAAAGAGGAAGCCGCCTGGTAGAATTTTGCACAGAGCACAACATAATCATAACTAACACTTGGTTTAAGAATCATGAAAGAAGGTTGTATACATGGAAGAACCCTGGAGATACTAAAAGGTATCAGATAGATTATATAATGGTAAGACAGAGATTTAGGAACGAGGTTTTAAATTGTAAGACATTTCCAGGGGCAGATGTGGACTCTGACCACAATCTATTGGTTATGACCTGTAGATTAAAACTGAAGAAACTGCAAAAAGGTGGGAATTTAAGGAGATGGGACCTGGATAAACTAAAAGAACCAGAGGTTGTACAGAGATTCAGGGAGAGCATAAGGGAGCAATTGACAGGAATGGGGGAAATAAATACAGTAGAAGAAGAATGGATAGCTTTGAGGGATGAAGTAGTGAAGGCAGCAGAGGATCAAGTAGGTAAAAAGACGAGGGCTAGGAGAAATCCTTGGGTAACAGAAGAAATATTGAATTTAATTGATGAAAGGAGAAAATATAAAAATGCAGTAAGTGAAACAGGCAAAAAGGAATACAAACGTCTCAAAAACGAGATCGACAGGAAGTGCAAAATGGCTAAGCAGGGATGGCTAGAGGACAAATGTAAGGATGTAGAGGCCTATCTCACTAGGGGTAAGATAGATACCGCCTACAGGAAAATTAAAGAGACCTTTGGAGATAAGAGAACGACTTGTATGAATATCAAGAGCTCAGATGGAAACCCAGTTCTAAGCAAAGAAGGGAAAGCAGAAAGGTGGAAGGAGTATATAGAGGGTCTATACAAGGGCGATGTACTTGAGGACAATATTATGGAAATGGAAGAGGATGTAGATGAAGATGAAATGGGAGATACGATACTGCGTGAAGAGTTTGACAGAGCACTGAAAGACCTGAGTCGAAACAAGGCCCCCGGAGTAGACAATATTCCATTGGAACTACTGACGGCCGTGGGAGAGCCAGTCCTGACAAAACTCTACCATCTGGTGAGCAAGATGTATGAAACAGGCGAAATACCCTCAGACTTCAAGAAGAATATAATAATTCCAATCCCAAAGAAAGCAGGTGTTGACAGATGTGAAAATTACCGAACTATCAGTTTAATAAGTCACAGCTGCAAAATACTAACACGAATTCTTTACAGACGAATGGAAAAACTAGTAGAAGCCAACCTCGGGGAAGATCAGTTTGGATTCCGTAGAAACACTGGAACACGTGAGGCAATACTGACCTTACGACTTATCTTAGAAGAAAGATTAAGAAAAGGCAAACCTACGTTTCTAGCATTTGTAGACTTAGAGAAAGCTTTTGACAATGTTGACTGGAATACTCTCTTTCAAATTCTAAAGGTGGCAGGGGTAAAATAGAGGGAGCGAAAGGGTATTTACAATTTGTACAGAAACCAGATGGCAGTTATAAGAGTCGAGGGAGATGAAAGGGAAGCATTGGTTGGGAAGGGAGTAAGACAGGGTTGTAGCCTCTCCCCGATGTTGTTCAATCTGTATATTGAGCAAGCAGTAAAGGAAACAAAAGAAAAATTCGGAGTAGGTATTAAAATTCATGGAGAAGAAATAAAAACTTTGAGGTTCGCCGATGACATTGTAATTCTGTCAGAGACAGCAAAGGACTTGGAAGAGCAGTTGAATGGAATGGACAGTGTCTTGAAAGGAGGATATAAGATGAACATCAACAAAAGCAAAACAAGGATAATGGAATGTAGTCTAATTAAGTCGGGTGATGCTGAGGGAATTAGATTAGGAAATGAGACACTTAAAGTAGTAAAGGAGTTTTGCTATTTGGGGAGCAAAATAACTGATGATGGTCGAAGTAGAGAGGACATAAAATGTAGGCTGGCAATGGCAAGGAAATCGTTTCTGAAGAAGAGAAATTTGTTAACATCCAGTATTGATTTAAGTGTCAGGAAGTCATTTCTGAAAGTATTTGTATGGAGTGTAGCCATGTATGGAAGTGAAACATGGACGATAAATAGTTTGGACAAGAAGAGAATAGAAGCTTTCGAAATGTGGTGCTACAGAAGAATGCTGAAGATAAGGTGGGTAGATCACGTAACTAATGAGGAGGTACTGAATAGGATTGGGGAGAAGAGAAGTTTGTGGCACAACTTGACTAGAAGAAGGGATCGGTTGGTAGGACATGTCCTGAGGCATCAAGGGATCACAAATTTAGCATTGGAGGGCAGCGTGGAGGGTAAAAATCGTAGGGGGAGACCAAGAGATGAATACACTAAGCAGATTCAGAAGGATGTAGGTTGCAGTAGGTACTGGGAGATGAAAAAGCTTGCACAGGATAGAGTAGCATGGAGAGCTGCATCAAACCAGTCTCAGGACTGAAGACCACAACAACAACAACAATTTCTCTCCTTTCCGCTACTTACCCCCTTCCCCGTAAAGTTATGTGTTAGCTGATCTGTTCCTGTTATTTGTATGATAAGAACAACGTACTTGTGCACTAAACAACAATTTGTAAAAATTTGACTCATTCTATATCCAGAGATGTATTGTCATATGGTTCTACAGAACTCAACATAAATGAATAAACAAAATAAAAATAAATGCTGTCACAGTTACAATGTCCCAGACCCCATCGTACTTAAGAAGGGACAAAAAAAGACAGGTGCATCCACATCTTCTGTGCAAGACCCACTGATTGCGCATCTTCAAGAAGATGTGAATGAGAGTCTAAATATTTTATTTATGTCACAGAAGACTGATTTTAATATTAAACTCAGACCATAATCAGCCCAAAAATGTTATTAGAAAATAAATGTATTTTATTTTAGTTATAAAATGTTGATATAAGTTGAATTATCTTTCACTTCAACAAATAAATATGATTTTCTTGGAGTGATAAAATTTTAATATTGTTCATTTATTTATTTATTACAATAATCTGTCACAATGAACTGTTATTAATAGCTATTAATTTTAAGTTTATTATTTTATGTTTTACAAGTGTAATATATCTCCCTAAAATGGTTTAATAAAAAAAATATATTTAACAAATATAAGTGATGCAGTTGGTATAAAACATTAAACATGTATGGTTTATCCTTATTTTCAATTTATTTTTAAGGTAATTCCATTTGCTATATACACCAAACATGTAACATTTATTCTTGTTTTTACCTAAAAATATGTCAAGTTTTGTTTTACATAATTTTCAAGATAAAAATTTAGATAGGCCTCTCATGATATCTGGCTTACTGATGCAAGCTAATTAATATTTTCTCCTCTTTTCACTCCATGGTAGATATACGATACAACAGTTTGGTTATTCTGCTTGGTTGAGTTATCTTTCAGTAGTGTTAGAAATTGGTGAAGTTACCTTAACGTAGAATTTTTTTTATAGAAAAGGCTAGGGGTATAACATTATTCTGGTAAAATTTTATTTTGGTAGGTGTACACTTTGGTAGATGTATCAATTGTAGCCTTTTGATTGCTATAATGTAAAAGTTCTAGACATATTTATAGATATTGTGTTTATTAGAGATTCCCACAGAAAAATGCTTATGGTAGAGTTTCATGTGCTAGGGTTCATAAATGATGGAGATGTTACTAGGTAGGAATAACATTTGGTAGAATTGTTTATTGGCATAGTTAATTTTTTAATGTTAAGGTAATTGTGTAGACTTTTTCATCATTTTTGGCATTTTTTAAAAGTAAATTTGACATAAAATACTTTTTTAGAATTAACAAAGTTGAGAAAGAGGGCTCAAAAATTAACAATGCAGTGAAATCTCTGTAGTTAAGGTTGAAAAAACTGCAGATATTTTTGGTACTAGATGCAATAGAGGTATTGATATAGCAGAGCTATTTAATGGAAGAGCTGCTTTTAAGTTACAGATGAAACAGCTGATGAAGAACAATAACATGACTCCCCATTTGGATTTTTAAAAGTTTTTCTCAAAGTTTATGCCTATCTAAACATGGAAGTAGCTTTTAGGATATTTGTGATAATGCCAGTGAGTGATATCTTGTGAATGCAGTTTCAGCAAATTAAAGATGGTAAAAAAATCTACATTCAAGTATAGTTTGAAAACAAAGTGTGAAATTTAGCTATACTTCCAACAGAATACAAAACAGCTGCTTAACTTGACTTTTACTGCATAATCAGTGTGTTTTTTTTGCCCTTTAGCAAGCAAATTCAAAGCAATACCATAGTAAAAAAGCAATTCCTGCAGAGGAAATTATAGCAAATTTCATTTTGAATTAATAATTTATGCACTATTAATAATTCATAAGGAGCAAAACCTGTCTTTATTATACATCATACTAAAAACAATCTGTATTAGCTACCATAAGCAATAAGATATAGATTTTGTTATACTTCAAATTTTCTAACAAATTTTATACAACTTGTTATTTATTTACTACAATAACACATTATTGTGCATAGGACGGTAATGATTACATTATTTCCCATCAATATAGTTCATTTTAGTAATATTTTTGATAATTTGCTAAATCTAGGAAAAATTTCTGAAAAGTAGTTTTACACGGGGGAGGGACACTACTTTGGCCTTTTTTGCAATGGGTGCAGGATCACATTAGTATGGCTCTGCTGGTCTGTGATACTGTGTCCATGATTGTTTCTAGCAACATTCTTGCATTGCAGTTGATGTATTTTACACAAGAAGTTTTACAATACTGAACTAGATGAGAACCCTCGCATATATAACACCTAATTTTGCTCTAGTGTCAATCTCTACTGTGTCAAAAGTATGGGCTTTTTAAGTTCTACTTTACAACACGTATGTATAATGAAATCTGGAAACACATCTCAGTAAAAACTACTATTGAAAATCCTCAAGTCAGGAAGAAGTCCATAAATGATAACATGGGCTTGGTCACATTACACGTCCTTCCTAGTGAATCGGTTAGCACCAGTAAAGATTAAGACATTTAATGAAAATTTTATTTAATTAACATTTATGCTTTCATCCGTATTTTGGACAACTTTTTGGCTATCAGCCATATGTGTAGTGTATAAATGCTCATCATTTCTAGTCAAATGTATTGTAGTCTGTGAGCCACCCATCATGAGGAGGGAACTATGACAATTAACAAGTTTACAAGTCTTCATGGATCTGCCACAGCTAGCTGCAGCCCTGACAGTTCAGGTGTGGGGGTGTGCAATTGCTAAGCCACCATTGTTTGTGTGAGCAAACTCCTTGCTGCCTACCTCTGCTCGTGTGGGAAGACAATGCTGCTGATGTGAGCCATCTCGTTATATTGGGTTTTCTGCATGATTCTGTTCTGCCAGCCAGCCAGATTCTAGTCTGCATTATGGGCAAACTCCTTGCTGCCAGCTGCTGTTGTGGAATCACTGTGTTCTTCACCTCATCATCCGTTCAATGCTACACACAGCCATACCGCCTGCTGATGGCCACACCTCTTTGCAGGCCATCTAACACTTAATGTTCAGAGGATGGTGGCTTCTCTGAGTATTGTCACAATCATTGTAGCATGTTGGATAATGGATGAATGTTCTAACAATGGTATTTTCATGTTGATACTGCTGGTCATTCACTTTCCACTCCACTACTATCCCACTAAATTTATGAATTACTGGCTTTCTGATGCTAAAAGGTCAGTTCTACCACTTGCCATAGGGCCATTTACCCCTGGCCATTACAAGTGGTGTGAGAAATGGGACTGATGTCTGCACTTGAACCCAAGACCACATCTCCATCCGTAGCATGTAGAATCAAAGTGCAGAGGGATGAGTGTGCTGACTTTATGTTGTGTGTTTTATCTGCCTTTGGTTAAGATGTTGAGTCTGTGCACCTTCTACCAGGCTCTTAATTCTGTTTTATATGTGAAGTGTGACAAGTAGACTGAGACAGTGCTCTGAGGAGGTGTAAATGTGAGAGATAGTTTCCACCTCGTTAGTATGGGCAGTATGTCTTACCATGAGCAAGGGGTATGGCTCATTGTCTACTCAAGTTTGTCATTCAAGTTTATAAGATGTTAAGCATGTGGAACACCTCAGGAGATGAAACTGAGTTCTCTCAAGAATTATTATGATAGTATTAAATTCAAGTGTTCTTCTTGTCATAAGATATCGTTTCGCCTGTTGTTGATGTCTGTTGTATTTGTTGAATAGTTTCCACAATACTGGAGTCCGAGATACAGGTTGTTTCTGAGCATTGCACGTGGCAGAATGTCACAAAAATCTAATCACATTGTATCTGTTAGAAAAGTATCCGTCCTAATTTTTTATTTGTGAACACCCGATGGATTTGAATCTAGCGCACTTGTGTGAGCCAACCTTCAACATTTGTTTGCATGTGGGATTTTTTTCCCACCTGTCAATTGCATCAGCTCCTGGCAAGCAGTAGTTGAGTAAGGTAGTGTGTAATGCTCGGTTTTTCATTGCAAGGGAAATGACAGAACAAATGGAGCAGCACTACTGCACCAAATTTTGCTCCTGGCAGGTGGAAACCATTCGGAAGATTCAGACAGCTTCCAGTGATGATTCTTTGGGTATCACACAGCTTAGGGAGTGGTACAACTGGTTTAAAGACAGTTGCACATAGGTGGAGAGTGAGCCATGTTCTATTCAGCCATCAAAATGCTGAAATGACCAGGTCATTGCCAAAGTGAATGCTGTCATGATGCAGGACTGTTGTGTGACTGTCAGAAAAATTGTGGAAGAAGTGGGCATCAAATGTGATTTTGGCTCATAGAAAATGTTGCTGATCACAAATTTAGAAAAATCCTTGTACAATTATTATTATTCCATGATGTTGATCCCCTTATTTATGTGTATGTGCACAATATTTCAAATTAGGGCAAATTACATCACATTTTTAATTAGTCAGTTAATTTTCAACGGTGTATGTCATTTTATAATAGACAAGTTAAAGAAACAACAGTATGTAATTAAAATTAGAAATCTGAAAACAGTTATGTCAAACTCTGTAATGGAAATGGGAGGAGTCTAGGGCTTTGATATCATTTATTACATTTGTCAATTAATTTTAGATTATTCTAGTACTTTACGGGAAAACAGGGCTGCCAGACTTTCTGTTGGAGTGGGTCAACTTTCCAGATATACTAATTAGCTCATAGGGTTTTGCATGTTGCAAACTGTAGTACTAACACAAATTTATGGGAAACTTGAGATATACACTGGTGTATAATATCAAATACATGATCTGTACATGCAGTAATACTACTTTCTTGAAGGAAATGTACATGAGATATCCTTAGAAGAGCAGAGCACTGCACTTACTAAGTAGAGAGAGAGAGAGAGAGAGAATGTCAGGTCAGTGATGCTGTTGTTGTGATTGATAGCTACCGCAGAGGTAAACCTCCCTACCCCCCTCCCCCCCCCCCCCCCTCCCCCTCGCCCCCCCATTCCATACCCTTATCAGATGCAGGAAAACTGGATACTGATCTGTTTTGGGTTGTGGCTGAAATTGGTGTAGGCAGAAATGCAATCCTAGAGTGATGCAGTCCTAAAGTCCAGCATTGCTGTGTCGGGAAGAGGCACTAAAGTTGTTGGTGACATTTGGAGGCAAATAGTGCAACTGACAGTGGTTGCACTGGTGTCATGTTGTGTTGAATTTCTCTGATGTCTCCTGAATGTGACACTGCAGAGCATTGTCAACCTGTGGTGGGTGTGCTGTAATCAAATGTGGAACTAGGTGAATGTAGTCAGTGGAATTGTTGACGTCATGTGGATGTCAGCAGCAGACAGTGACTGAGCTGTATTCCATTGAGTCATGCAGAAGTGACATGGTGACAACATGCTGTTGAGCCAGAGTGGCATGCCTGAAGATGCCAGCAGTGGAGGGGCCAGGTGGTGAGGAGAAACATAGTGTCCTGTTGTGTGTGTTTTGTTACATGTCCAGGATTGGTGACATTGCATATGCTGGGTGGAGCAAGGAAGGAGTTTGGTCAGATGCTGGGTAGGCATGGCAGGTTGACAGGACCAGGGTCATATGTGTGCTGCCACATTCATCATCATTATGGTTGTATGTTGAGACCACGTGCTGCTCACACACTGTGGTGAGGGTAGTGGACTTGTCATTATTACATTGTGGAGACAACGTGATTTCCATACAGAGAGCATCTGATGATGCACAGAAATGGGTGTAATGTTGGTGAATCACCAAGAACTAATCAGCTGAGGAGGCACACTGCTTGACTGTGTTGATGAATGAACAATTGTCTTCCTGCTGTTGTCTTGAATGGTCAGTGTACCAAGTAGGGATGGAGGCACCAGTGCAAAAGGTACTGGAATGCAACAGCCCAAGTCAAAGTACAGGAGCATGGTATGATGTATTAGCAAGGAGAGGTGGGATTGTTCATGTGTGCAATTAGAGATATGAAATCCAGGAGCACCCATTGTCAGTGGAGTGACAGAAGATTCACTGGTCATGCAGAATGTTGAGATGACAAGATAGTCTTGTCGAATAGATAAACTTGTAATGAGCAGTATTGAGAACTTATAAGCCGGATGACAGTTGCTCTGGGATGTGGCAGCGCGTAGGGGGTGTTAGCATGGATGAAGTAATTTGTTTTGACAGTTTGCAGGTTGCTGAGTTGTAGTGGGGGCATACATTGTATGATGTGCAGGTGCAGAGAAGTTGGCTACATGTTGTGGTTGCATGGATGTGGTGTGGTTGATAATGTTCTGCTTATGTGAGAGCATACCATGCTAAGTGTTGTTATATACAGGCCTGGGCATGAGGTGGATGTGCATGTTCTGCTTATGCATAAGTGTGAAGCAGGTCATGAGAAGGTGCTGGTTTGTTGACATGTGTTGGCCATTGCTCCAGCCAGGTACATTGACATCAGAATGAGAAGAAACTGGCTGAAGTTGGTTGGGCTCAGCTGCTGGCTGGAAGGAAGGATGCTTAGCCTGCTGTTGTGACACATGGTGATGAGCATTGTCATCAACAATGGTGGAATATTCTTGATGTGAAAGTTCATCAGCAACACTATTAATTAAAAATAAACTGTCTACACTTATAGGCCAGATATGAGATCGATCCAAACGAATGTTAGTGTTCCATGTTCGTGTTTGAAACTCAGGCAACTGTTGGCTGCAAGGATGGATTGAAGGAATTCACATGCAGTGAGGAAGAGGTGCTGTCCACGGTGAATGAAAGTGAATCTGTGCAGCTGGAATGTTGCAGTCTGGTCATTGCATAGTGCTTCTGTGAGTAGGGTATGGCAATGTGGTTCCACAGTAACTCATTTGTTGCTTTCAGTTGTTCGGGACTTCCATCTTAAGTTAAACCCCAGTACTGAAGCACTTTACATTCAGAATTGATCCAGAATACCAGAAACTCAACAAGAGCAAAATTTCTCAGGAAATTAAGCAGTTAAATATACAATGAATTGGAAGGAACTTGTAGAAGCACTGAAAAACATTATCAGATTAGGCAAATCCCCAAGAAAGAGAAAACACAGGTGGTGGAACAGTGCATGTGATCAAGCAACAGAAGAGAGAATATGACCATGAAAAACTTTTGGGTCTAGTGAAGCATGGGATACAACCTGTCGGCTTTGACCAGTGACGTCATAGGTTCCTCATAGATATTAATGTCGTTACTTTTAGCCATAGATAATGAAACAGTCCCGTGTTGCGGATAAGCGCTATCATTGTACATTAAAATAATTGAATGTGATTTTAAAAGAGATTGCTGCGTATTGCCTAAAGTATTTTTTGTGTGCATTTATTTAAATAATTGGTTGTTTGCAATTCATTTGGTACTTAATTTCATTCTTAGTGATATTGAGGTAATTTGGAATATTATTATTTTATTTTAGGGCAATGTTTAGTTTTTCATTTTTGTTTGTAGGTATGGATTTATCTGTTCTGATGAATCTGGATGGTTTGAAAGAAGCTGTTGGCGTAGACATGTCATCCACAATTCGATTTCTACAAATTTGTCGTCTCGTTGCCGATTATGTTCCATGTCGTGAGTGCAGCGAACATATGCGCCTCACAAGTGTATCTCCTTGCTGTACTCACGACTTATTTGTATGGTGCTGCAGCAAAGATTGGTTGTGGCGGTCCATTAGATGAGGGATATGGTTCGAGAAATCTCAGCTCACCTTGAGACACAGTATAAAAATCACGTACTGTTGGTGTTTGAGATATCCTTTGTGGCTGTGTGTTCATGAATGTCCGTGTGAGTCAGCGTACAGTTGTAGATTGGTACTCATTTTGTAGGGAAGTTTGTGGGGAATACATAAAATGAAGGGGACCATTGTGGGGGAGGGGGGGGGGGTGTTATAGTTGAAACTGACGAGTCGTATTTTGACAAAAGGAAATACAACAGGGGGAACCTCTGGTGGGATTATGGATTTGGGGAGCTGTAGTTTCAGGTGAAGATTGTGACATTGTAGTCTTTAAAGTAGCTCCCAATTGAAGGAAGGAAGTTTGGTCACATTAATTGAACATCATGTTGCAGAGGGTTCCACAGTAATTTCATATGGTTTTTTTTCATGTAGGGATTTAGGAGAAAGAGGTTATTAGCATCTTGTTGTTAATCACAATATTGAGTTCAGGTCTTTATCAACAGGAGCTTGTACAAGTAGCATGGAAGGTAATTGGTCAGCTGTTAAATCTCTTGTAGGGAAGGGGAAATGCTGGATTTCCACACTACAAAGTCACTTAGATGAATACTTGTGAAAGCATAGTGTTCACCATGCATATTTTCCATTTAAATGTTTTATTAAATCCGTAGGGCAAATGTATCATCCCAAATATGTTAGCTAATTTCACATTGGGATGGGGAGTAGGGGGATGAAATATGTGTGTGTGTGTGTGTGTGTGTGTGTGTGTGTGTGTGTATGTGTGTGTCTGTGTGTTTTGGTAATGCTGTATTTCTTGTGTCTGTGGGAATGTGATTTTTGTTGATGTCTTTCTAGGCGAGCTTTGGTTCTTTTGAGGAGAAGTTCACATTTGGTAAGTTCAGTTTTCCATATTTTTGTTTTACTGCATTTGAATATTTTGCCATATTTCATATGTGTATTACACCGTTACGTATTTTTCATCTATTGGAGTACTTAATACAAATTTTGCAGCTGTCGTTCTTCTTTTCTTTCCTAGCACTGGTTCTAGTACAATTTTTTCAATTCTGTACTATAACTACTAAAGGCAAAAAGACTGACATAGTTCAACTGAACAAGAGGATACTAATGCAAATGAAAATTAAGAAATTGACATACACTAAACTTGTATCCCATACTGCAGTTAACTTATACAGTTCAAATGAGGTTCGAGATACAAGCCATGTATATGTGATGTGAGGTATTCTATGCTGCCACTATTTCATCCATTTTTCCCCTTTATTTTCCATGGAAATGATATGATATAAACACGCAATATCCTTAAGGTTGAAATACTAGTGGCCTTGATATATGTCAACCATATTTTTGTCTTTCATATTCATTTGTTTCTGAACACTCTTGTCAGCTGTTACATCTGTGTAATAAATGATCTCTGGCAAATTCTGACGTCATTGGTAAAAGCCGACGGGTTGTATCACATGCTTCACTAGACTCAAACTTTCAGTAGTAACAAAGCTCCAGAAAAGTGACAGGAATTTTTGAGAAAACAGGAAAGTTCATCCAAAGCAATATGAAGAGGAAAACATAGATATGTTATAAACCGGCTTAAAGAAATTAAACAAGAGTTTATCAAGAACAACACCAGTAATTTTTATGAAATTTTTGGAGAAAAGCTGACAGGAAATCTATAACAAGTCACCCTCCACTAACATTACCTTTTTTTTTAATAGAAATAACCGGTACCATTCTTGCATAGGTTAAAATTGTCTCAGCTATTTCACTAAAAGAATTCATATGATTTTGTGTATGTATTATATTTCAGGGTAAAATGTATAAAAAAATCTAAGTGTTACACTCTGTATGTATGGTTAAAATTATTCTTCTTTTGAAAATACTTGAAATTATCAAAATATCTGGCATATTTGAAATTTGCATTATTAATTACACAGTCTAATGCAAATTATTAAATTCATTTCTGGATTAATTTTTAAAATAATGACATATTTTAGTGATGATTCATCTTTTGTTTTGTAAGCTCTTTTGCTTTCTAAACTCTGGAATTGTGTGAGTACTGCAGAATGTAAGTAGTGGTGGAAATGCACATATTTTTCTAAACTTGTCAACAACAATTTGTGGTGTGATAAAAGAGAAAATTGTCAAGTCGGTGTGATTTAGAAAAATGGGATAAAACAAAATTCAAGAAAAATACAGACAAATCTTCAACAGTTATTTAGTCATCAAGAACCTAATAAATCAAAATTTCCTGCAAGAATGTACCCCTAGACAAGACTTTGAGCCATTGACAACAACAGCAAGATAATGAAGATAAGCAAAAAGTTATTATTTTGTATATCTTACACCTCTTGAAGCTTTTGAAAATAGTGAAGATACTAAGACAATGAATTCAATAGTGATGTGTGCAAGGGTAAGATTACAAGTGGTGGTGTCAGCCATGATTTGTTGACTGATAATGAAGTTTTGTCTGTTGTAGAAGAAGGAAGGACAATTATATGCCATTTACATTTTTTATATACATATGGAAACTCCAGTCACCTTAAGAAAGAAGACCAGAGAACTGCCCAACAAAGTCGTATCAACAGTGATGAAAATTTCATATAATATCAGCAATGATGGACCAAATCAATTGAAAGAGGACTGTTGTGACTCGACGATCTTTCAAAGTGCCGCCGCACAATTATGCGCATCCTCTACATGCAGCGTTATCTGCCAGCTATGCAGCAGCAGTGCCACCTAAGCGGCTCGCCAGCCAGCCAGCAGCCGCTAGACTCGGATTCAGTTATGATTTAACTGTTAAAGTGTACACACATGTTACTCTGTTTACTTGATCTGTGAATTTCATGTATTGCGTATTCCTTGAAATATATTTGTTCAACTTGAAGTCATAACAATTGGCGATGAGGTAGTGGTTTTTCTTTTCCATCATTGACCCTCATGTTTCCATGGCTACTTTAGAGCAACTATTGCAAGGTCTCATAGAACAGCAAATGCTTCTCACAAATGCGATTTGTGATTTCATCGCGGCATCAAATGCGGGGCGTCTCTCGTCGTTGTCTCTACCTACTTTTCCTCCTTAAGACGACACGGCGGAAGACTGGTCTGATTACGAAAAATGTCTCCGTCAGCACTTCTTGGCATTTCATGTCACGGATGAAAAAACATGTAAGTCTCTGTTCTGTTCATGGATTTCATCTAAATGTATCGGCTGTTGTCGCAATTGGCTTCTTTGAAAGATCCTGCATCTTTGTCCTTTGCTGAAATGTGCTCACTTCTGTCCATCTATTTTCAAAAGCAAACACATGTGGTAGCATCTCGTGTTGCCTTTTATCATTGTTAAAAAGAACTGAATCAATCCTATTGTTCTTGGGCTGCTGAACTTCACGGCCTCAGTAGAAAGTGTCAATGTGTTACTGAAGTTCACAAAGAATCCTACACCGATTCCATGGTACGGGATGCTATTATCCGATTGGTACCTGGCAAAGAAGTTAGGTAATGTGCCCTTCAGTAGGCAAATCCGACTCTAGATGAAGTCCTATCCATCGCTCAGTCTTTTGAAATTTCTCGCACCGCTGGAGCGCAAATAGAGGCATGGGGCAAAGTCGGGGAAATACAACCTCTGTGCGATGTTGACGAAGCGTGTGGCGTGTCCCCGCTGGCCGACGTGGCCGCAGTACGCTCCCAAGTGCAGCCTCGGCCCAACTGTAAACAAACCTCTAAGATACTGCAGCAAAACCCATGGCAACTTCCTTCATGTCTGCGGTGTTTTACGAAACATTCAAGAAAAGATTGTTCACAACATTGGGCCGTGTGTCAAAAATGCAAAAAAAAAGGGTCATGTGTCATCCGTTTGCAAATACAACCGCATACATGATGTTCATGAACATGATGCTGATTCTGATTCTGTGTTGTCTGTCAATTGTTCTTCTTCCCTTTCAGGTAAGTTATTCCTCACTGTCCAAATACTTGGTCGAGATGTTCGCATGCAGGTGGATACTTGTTCTGCTGCCACTGTCATCAATTCTCAGACATATCTTCAGTTGGGTTCTCCAAGCCTGTCACCTGTCACTAGGCAATTACGGACTTACAATAAACAGAAGATTTCTCTCTTGGGACAATTTGATGCTGAGGTATCTTACAGATCTGTTATTCGCACTGTTCCCATATTTGTGGTCGACCATAGTAATGCGGAGAATCTTTTTGGTTGCGATGCCTTTTGCGTTTTTGGGTTCTCCATAGATGACTCTGTCAATATCATCTCTGATGCTATTCCTTATGCTCAATTGGATTCCTTGTCGACAACATTTTCATCCCTTTTTTCTCCTGGGCTAGGCTGTGCAAACGACTTTGAAGCTCATATCATGCTCAAACCCACTGCTTGGCCTAAGTTTTTTCAGGCCTGGCCCATTCCTGTGGCCCTTCATGATCAGGTCAAACAGGAGCTGGATCGTCTCACTGCTTCAGGGGTCTTGCTTCCTGTCACTTCCACTGAGTGGTCCTCTCCTGTCATTCTCGTTGCTAAGCCAAATGGTGATATTTGTCTCTGTGGCAGTTTCAAAGCCACTGTAAATACTCAGTGCTTTATTGACACTTACCCTATGCCTCGACCTAAAGAATTGTTCACTATACTTGCTGGAGGCCAGTATTTTTCTAAACTTGACCTGTCAGAAGCTTATCATCAACTTCCTCTCGACACTGCTTCCCGGCAGTTTTTCGTCCTTAACATACCTTTCAGCCTCTATCAATTCCAATGATTGCCATTTGGGGTTGCAAGCGCCCCTGCTCTCTTTCAGCGATTCTTGGAACAATTATTGCTCACTGTCCCTGGGTGTATAAATTAGCAGGATGACATCGTTGTCACTGGCTCCACCACTGATGAACATCTTCAAAATATCCGCACACTTTTTCATGTCTTACAGTCTGCCGGTCTTAAGTGTAATCTTCAGAAATCAAAATTTTTTCAGGCATCTATCATGTACTTGGGGTTTCACCTCTCTAGGGATGGTATTCGTCTGCTTCAGCAAACTGTCGCTGCGATCGATGCCCTTCATCGCCCTACATCTGTTAAGGAACTGCAGGCTTTCTTGGGGAAAATAGCATACTGTCACAAGTTTTTACTGTCTGCTGCTTCGGTGGCTCAGCCTTTGCATCGCCTGTTGCATAAAAACGTACCTTTTCACTGGTCCATGTCATGTGATGCGGCTTTCCAGAAATTGAAGACTATGCTGAAACAGGCCCTGTCCCTGGCTACTTATCAACCTGGCCAAACTCTTGTTCTTGTCATGGACACCTCTCAATATGGGGTTGGTGCAGTCCTTGCGCACCATTTTTCTGACGGTTCTGAACAACCCATTGCTTATGCCTCCAAAACGCTCATGGATGTCCAACAAAAGTATTCTCAAATTGAAAAAGAAGCTTTGGCTATCATTTATGCTCTTCATAAATTTGGTGTTTTTCTCTTTGGATCCAAATTTCATCTTGTTATGGATCACAAACCACTTGTTTCCTTGTTTCATCCATCAATGTCACTTCCCGACGAGGCTGCACACCGCCTCCAGCATTGGGCTCTTTACTTGTCTCATTTCAATTATAAGATTCATTTCCGGCTGACAGCTCGACATGTGAATGCTGATGCACTGTTTTGCCTTCCCATGAGTCCTGATCTGGCATTTGATAGGGACGAACTTTTGTGTTTCCACCTGGATGTTGCCGAGCAGCGGGTTGTTGACGGGTTCCCCAACACCGGGGACCGGCTGGCAGCTGCTACGGGTTCTGACCCTACCCTCTCCTGGGTTTTACCCCTGTATTCAGAAGGGTTGGCCAGATCGTCCATCTGCTAAGACTTCTGATCCGTTGCGGAACTACTACACTTTGCTATGCTTTGGCTATCATTTATGCTCTTCATAAATTTGGTGTTTTTCTCTTTGGATCCAAATTTCATCTTGTTATGGATCACAAACCACTTGTTTCCTTGTTTCATCCATCAATGTCACTTCCCGACGAGGCTGCACACCACCTCCAGCATTGGGCTCTTTACTTGTCTCATTTCAATTATAAGATTCATTTCCTGCTGACAGCTCGACATGTGAATGCTGATGCACTGTTTTGCCTTCCCATGAGTCCTGATCTGGCATTTGATAGGGACGAACTTTTGTGTTTCCACCTGGATGTTGCCGAGCAGCGGGTTGTGGACGGGTTCCCCAACACCGGGGACCGGCTGGCAGCTGCTACGGGTTCTGACCCTACCCTCTCCTGGGTTTTACCCCTGTATTCAGAAGGGTTGGCCAGATCGTCCATCTGCTAAGACTTCTGATCCGTTGCGGAACTACTACACTTTGCATTACCGCCTTATGGCTAGAGATGGTGTTATCCTCCTTTCCACCGAAAATTTTTCGCCGCGTGTTGTGGTATCTGCGTCTTTGCATGCTTTGGTCTTGCACCTCCTTCACCAAGGGCACTGGGGGTGTGTCTCGCTCAAAATCTCTGGTGCACCATCATGTGTTCTGGCCCAGCATTGATTCTGAAATCGCACATATGTTCACTGCCTGCGGCCCTTGTGCGTCACAGGCCGCTGCCCCGAAGTCATCTTCGCCTGAGAAGCCCTGAGAGTGTATTCATGCTGACCTCGCAGGACCTTTTTTAGGTACTTATTGACTTTTAGTTATTGATGCCTACTCTCACATTTCTTTAATTGTCCATTGCATGTCGCCTACCACCACGGCATCCACCAATGCTCTAGCTCACATTTTCTCTTTGGAAGGCCTTCCCTCTACTCTTGTTACTGATAATGGTCCGCAATTTGCCTCCTTCGGTTTTGCGGATTTTTGTGCCCGTCACGGCATCATGCATGTCACGGCCCCTCTGTTCCATCCACAGTCAAACAGTGAGGCTGAACGACTGGTCCGCACATTTAAGGCTCAGATGAGGAAACTCCTGACTTCTTCTGCTGCTGATGATGCGCTTCTCCAATTTCTGGCTTCTTACCATTTCACCCCCATGGGCTACCACAGCCCGGCTGAGCTCTTACATGGCCAACAGCCCCGCACGGTACTTCATCTTCTGAGGCCTTCCACTTCATGGCCGCAGGTGCCTTCGCTTGGCTGGTTCACCGCCGGCACCCTTGTATGGGTATGGGGATATGGCAGGCGGCCAAAATGGAGTCCTGGCCACATCTTACAACACCGTGGCCAACGCCTGTATGAAATCCAGATGGACACGGGTGTTGCAGTGCATCATTCGGACCAGCTTTGGCCTCGTGTGCCGGCAATGCCTGTTCCCAATGCCGCTACACCACCTTCAGCTCTACCTGATGCTCGGGATACTCGAATCTCTCATTACTCATAACGCAGTCCTCTAACCATCATATCGGTGCCAGCACAAGAACTGACACCACCAGGAGATGTGCCCATGCAGGAACCAGATGATCATCATCTGTTGCAGCAACTCTACTCGACTCCTTCTCCTACAGACGTGGACACATTGCCCATGTCTCCTGTTATAACAACCGGGCTTGCCACAGTGGGCAGATTGGTGCATGGGGCCCCAGCATATTCGACTCCCATGGCTCCTGTCATCTTGACCTGTTATCATCGGGGACACTTCCGTCCGTACAGGAAGCCTTCTCCTCGAGACTTTACGGCCAGTCAAACAACACCTATGGACATTAGCAATCCACAGGCCACCTCCATCAAGACCTGCACAAAAACTTCAAAGGGGGGAAAGTGCTGTGACTCGCCGATCTTTCAAAGTACTGCCGCACAGTTACGTGTGTCCTCTACGTGCGGCGCTGTCTGCCAGCCATGCAGCAGCAGCGCCACTTACGTGGCCAGCCAGTGAGTGACCGTTACACTTGGACTCAGTTATGATTTGACTGTTAAAGTGTTCACACATGTTACTCTGTTTACTTGATCTGTGACTTTCATGTATTGCGTCTTCCTTGAAATATATTTGTTCAACTTGAAGTTATAACAAGGACTTTACAACTACAACAAAGAACATCAGAAAAGATAAGTACAAACCTTATGTGAAAATAATTTTTTTTGGTGGACTTCTGTGACTGCTAGGAAAATGAATAGAGATAACGGTAATGGTGATGAAGTGAAAGCTATAGGACGTAGCCAAAACATGTTTAAACCAAGTTAAAGAGTAGAAAGCAAAGAAACAGTCAAAATTGACCTTGTGCAGTTGATTCTGGCAAAATTGATTGAAAATAATGATAAAATGGACAGGCTACAATACCAAATAGACCAAATTAGTAATCAGGTTTTGGAACTAAAAGATGGGTTGTCAGAGGGATTAAAAAGTGTGAATGTAAAAGTTGATGTATTAGAAAATAAGTTTTTTGTTTTGGAAAATGAGTTCATGGCCTAATCTGCACAACAAACAAAGAATGTCGATGATGTCAGAGTTGAACAGAAAGCTGTTGCAGAAAGAATGAAACAAACCTTTAATAGTTTAGATCAAAAAGTTTTAAATGTTGAAAACAGTATGCTAATTAATGTAAATGTTTTAGACCAAAAAATTTCATTGGTTCTGGTAAATTGTATTCACAACAATCCCTTTTTAAATAATGGTATTGCATGGTCCAACATTCCAATCAAAAGTTTTCCATCAGGCGATTTCCATCCAGCAGATTTTCTACATCACTCTAGGGATAGTTTTGTGTCAGGCATGAGGTACATCCAAGAGATTAAATTTGGTAAAATATGTCTTGAAGGTGAAGCTCTGTCATGGGTAAATCTTAATTTTGAGGCGGTGGGAGACATATAAAAGTTTTGAAAGAAGTTTTTTAAATAAATGTTGGTCAGAAAATGAGTAAGGCAGAACTAAAAGTGAATTTCTGAATGGTCCAAATTTAGGAATAGGGATGATACACTGAAAGAACTTTGTAAGAATCAACTTAAGAAATTAGCTTACTTTGACAGGCCATTTGATGAAATGACATTAATTGCTGCACTAAAAAGGAGATTACCAGAAAGTTTGCAGTGAGATTTAGTACATGGACCTGACTATCATCTAGAACAATTTTTACAATATGTAGACAGGCTGGATAGAGCAGTAGAAAGAAACATGTGCAGTAATCATTGAAATGATAGATATGACAATGGTAACAACTACAGAAAGAGAGATGGTGGTAACTTCAATCAGGGTCAAAATGGTCATAGAGACAGAAATTTTGATCATCAGCAGAATAGGGGCAATGGAGACAACAATGGGCAATATAATAGGAGAAATAATCATAGAGGCAACTATTCAGGAAACAGTCTTCTGCCTCAATGAAGGTCCACAGTTTTGCAGTGAGGAGACACAGCAAGTACAGGACCCCAATTTAAACTTACAATTATACAATAATAACAGTATTAATAATGTGTCACAGGTATCTGAAGTTTAATAGAAGGAACATCTGATTTCTCATTTATATTTTGATCAAGTAGTTTGGAATACTGTGTTTAATTATAATGATGTAGGTGCTAATCAAAAATTAGAATGTGAGAATAATGAGAATTTTTATGTCGTCTGTACTAATGATTTCTTCCCTTCATCAGAAAACAGTGTTATTGATAACTGTAAAACAGGTAACAACTGTATTGGATCTGAATTAGGTGGTATTTTTGATGTGGTTGTGAATGAGAGCTGTGAAATGACTGAGGTTGATAAGTCTGAGACTATGGCTTATTGCAAATGAATATAAATGAGGTGTGTAACTTTGATAGTGATGAGAACTGTGATGTTAATGATGTTGTTGATGAAGTAATTTTGGAAGAATATTATGATGATAATGTTGATGAATATCAGGTTTTTGTGGAGTTTAAGAATAATTAAGTTTCAGAATTATTTGTGAATACATGTAAGGTAAGTGATATTTGGGATGATGTAAGTGAGAGCCATGGAATACCAGTCGAGTCAAAGTAGTTTTTCATTAATGTCATGCACTGAAATTTGTTTGTGACCATATTGACGATAACACAAATAAATGTGCATTCTGGAATAAGTTAGCTGTGGTTAGTCAAAATTTGTATCCAAATTGGTGGAATGAAATGAAAGAAGACCGAAGTAGGAAGTGTAATTTTGACAGTGATGTATTTTATTTTCATTCTGTAATAAGTGATGTTAATTGTGCTGTGGAACCCATTTGGTGTATTCAATCTTTACCTGACAACATATGTAACCAAAGTAATGCTATGATACAAATAAAGTTGAAAAACACTTAAAAACAGTGTAGATATAGCTTTTGATGAAATTGAAAGCGACCTCTTAGATGAAGTGTGTAATAATATTGATGATGATTCATATTTTGGATGTCCACTAAGATTGATCAGTGAGAAGGGAACTGTGTGATTGATACAGGTAGTCCGATTTGTGGTATATCTGAACAATT
This sequence comes from Schistocerca serialis cubense, assembly GCF_023864345.2. Lineage (NCBI taxonomy): Eukaryota > Metazoa > Arthropoda > Insecta > Orthoptera > Acrididae > Schistocerca > Schistocerca serialis. The sequence goes on from NC_064638.1 coordinate 390,507,242, forward strand.
TAGAGACAAAATCCAGTATAATAAGAATTTTGTCAAAATTCCCATTGTAGGTGTAAAGATAAGAGGAGCTACAGGTAAGCAAAGCAAACTGGTAAAATCTCAAGTACTTTTAACATTCAGTATAGAAGGCAAAACCTTTGAACATGGATGCTTAGTGATCCCCAGGCTGGATGAAATATAATTCTCGGTATGGATTGGACAGTGAAAGTTGATGCTTGTTTGGGATGGAATGCTAAAGAACTTTGGAACCTAAAAGTAATAATTATATGAAAACTAATTTCTGTATCGTAAACTTCAGGAATAGTTGTAACTATTTGCAAAACATTGTGAACCAAGGTGAGCACCAGGTGTTTGATGATGATATAGATTTTAATGATACTGAGGATCAAGATTTTGAAAGTGCAGTGGAGTCTAAAGTAAGGGAAGCTACAACTCTTAATGACATACAACAGGAACAACTTAGAAATTTGTTATTGGTGTTTGGAAATGCATTTAGTGAAAAATCTGGGAGAGTGAAACACTATCAGTATATACTTTACCTTTGAGATCATCAAACTTTCTTTCTCAAGCCATATAATATAGCATTTACAAAAAGGAAAGATGTAGAGAAAGAAATTCAGAAAATGGAAACATGGGGTGTAATAGAAGTAGGAGTGCTTACAATAATTCTTTAGTTGTGGTAAGTAAGGAAAATGGTGGATTGAGAATGGTTCTGAACTCTAGACATCTTAATAAATTTCTAATCAGAGAGAGTGATCATCCTGAGAACATGGATGAGCTGTTACACCAATATTATGTAAAATACATAAGTAGTTTGGACGTGACCCATGCATTTCACCAGGTCCCACTTTAAATTAATTCTAGAAAGTATACAGCATTTTTGTATGGAGGTAAGTGTTTTCATTATTGTGTGGTGCCGTTTGGGCTAAATGTATCTGTAGCTGAATTCATAAGAGCTCCGGATTCTGTCCTGGGAAGTGAAATGAGTTCAAAAGTAACTGTGTATGTTGATGAAATTTTGGTTTCTGAAAAGACTTGAGAACAACATTTGAATCTATTGAGAGATGTGTTTTCAAAATTGGAATCAGGAGGCATGACTTTGAACATAGGAAAGTGTAAATTAGATGTGGAAGTAGTTGAATTTTTAGGACATGTTATACCTGAAAAAGGACTTGCACTTGATAAAGAGAAACTTGATGCTATTTCTAATTTTCCTCCTCCTTGCAACAAAAAACAGCTTAAATCATTTTTTGGGTTAACTGGATTTTCTGGAAAAATTTGTAGCAGTCAAGCTTTGAATGCTCCATGCTTTCATGAACTTGAAGAAGAATACCATTTGGGACTGGGATCAAGAGTGCCAATATGCCTTTGATGAGATCAAATGACAGTTGTATCAAAGTCATATATTGTTCAGACCAGATTTGTCTCTTCCTTTTGTATTATGACAGACAGTAGTGATGTTGGAGTGGGTGCTCATTTATTTCAGGAGGTTAAAGCTGATGGTGTTATTGAACATAGATCTCTTGCATTTGGTAGTGAAGTATTGCAGTAACATGGAAAGACATACACCGTGACTGAGAAGGAACTTTTGGTTGTACATTGGGCATTCAAGAAATTTAAAAATTATTTACTGCGTCATAAAGCCATCATCTATACTTGTCACAAAGTATTATGTTATCTTCAGGTGTGTTAAGCTGTACCATAACAGAATTACTCATTGGGCCTTGTTTTTACAGCAGTTTAATTATGAAATCAGATACATTAATGGTACAGACAATGTAGTTGCTGATGCTTTGTCTAGGCTACCTTTAGGACATGAATTATGTAACAACTTTGGAGAAGGAGAACAAGAATTTAAAATTATCTACTCGAAAGGTGTAAAAGAGAAAAAAGATATCTTGAAAATTTTCAAAGGCATCAAAATAATGATCAAAATTGGAAATTGATAAAGAGCATGTTGAGTAAGAAAGGAGGAGAAAAGACAGAACAGTATTATAAGGTACACAAGGGTATTTGATTCAGGAGACAAAAGGCTGGCTCAGAGGATTGCAAACTGTGTTGTCTGCAACAGTGCATTGATACTTTAATTACTTATACATATGTGAGTTTTGGTCATTGTGGATCGACAAAATGCACACAAAAGATTCAGGAAAACATCTATTGTTATAATACAGGAAGGAAAGCCAGGAAGAAGATTGCCAGATGTGACAGATGTCAAAGAGTGAAGGTAAGTAGCCAAACAAGTAGGGGCCAAATGCAAAACATATTGCCTAATAGTAACCTAGATCTTGTGTCTGTGGATGGTTATGGACTTTTACCTTAGTCTAAGAATGGATTTTTCTATGTTTTTGTGGTGGTTGATGTATTTTCCAAGTTCATAAAGTTGTTTCCTCTCAAGAAAGCTACCAATAAGCAAATCATCTCTAATTTTGAAAATACATATTTTCATCAGTTGGGTATCCCTAAAAAAATTTTATATGATAAGTTCTCAGTTTACATCACAAGCTTGGAATGATTTTGTTGATCATGCAAAAATAAGGCATATTCTAACTTCAGTGTACCATCCTTCGAGTAACCCTGCAAAAAGTCATATGAGAGAGATTGGAAGACTGTTAAGAACATATTGTAGTAAGAATCATACCAGTTGGATAGATTATGTCAGTGTCTTTGAGGATATTATGAACAACTTACAACATTCTTCAACAGGTTTTTCACCATTTGAAATCATGTTTAATCGCAGACCACGTAAAATTCTGTCTCCACAAGAGAGGGAAGAGTGTGTTAGGGGGATGATGAAACAACAGGGGGATAGGAGAAATCAGAGACGTGATGGTAAAGGTAGATTTCCCGAGTTTGAAGTAGAGGATCTTGTATTGGTGAAAGCCAAAGAAAAATCTAAAGTGTTGATATCCAAGCTAAAGAAATTTTTTGATATTTATATTGGACCATTCTAATGCATACAGACCTGCGTATCGAAAATCTAAGAAGTTGTTTGGATTATGCAATATCACTGAACTGAAAGAATATAGACATGATCCATAAATATCTAAAGTATGTTTGTTTGTTCTTCTTCCATTATCATGAATTTAGTATGTATGATCATGTACTTTCTACAATTCTGTTTTATTTATTGACTGAGTTTAAATATATCTGAAGATTCATATACTATATAACTGTGTTTTGTTTACTGAATTTAGTATGAAAGATGATGTTAATTTTAAAGTTTTGTCTTATCTATTGACTGAGTTAAAATCTATGATACACTATATAGTTAAGTTTTGCAATATATTTGTGCTTTAGAATTAAATATATAGATGAAATGAGACTGAATGAATAGAGCTTTTTACAGTTCTGAAATGGGACAATATTCATAACTTGTACTATAAAGATTAGGAACAGTATCTGAGCATATCTGAGTGTATTACCTTAGTAGTGTATTCTTTTCATTGCATTTAACTTTGTATATTAATATTTCGTATGTGAACACTTTTTAATTTCACCTGACATAGATCCCATACAACTGACTTTAAAAGTTACTAAGGAGAAAATACTTCGTGTGATGTGGAGAAGGCAATGAACAACATATTTAGTACACAAAATAATGTTTCAGGATTTTATGTGAATGCTATACAGGAAGTTACCTATCCATCAGATCGTGTGATGAGAACTCTAAGGTGAAAGCTGAATGTCTGTACTCTGCTAGATCAGTCATCTTGCAAGAGATCATGGGTGATGCATAACATACTCGTGCATCTGACAACTGGATATGTCTTGTAACTAATATTTGTGAACTGTTAGGCAAGACTGCTAAAGACAGTGTAATTCAGCATATATGCATGCTTTTTTTTTATTTGGGGGAATGACTTTCCAATAATTATGTAACATTAAATCAGTATGTATTTTTCTTATTAACTATAAATAAATCTTCTAGATCTTTGTGTACGTAGGTTAGTGTGGAAGACATTTACTAGTATAGATAATATAATAAGATGTATGCATGTCTGCTTTCATAATCTGATTATCATTGTCAAGCTACTGGATTGTGTCATCATTCAAAGCTAATTATGATTATGTTTACCTGAGCTTATCCTGATTATGAACCATGAACCATGGACCTTGCCGTTGGTGGGGAGGCTTGCGTGCCTCAGCGATACAGATGGCCGTACCGTAGGTGCAACCACAACGGAGGGGTATCTGTTGAGAGGCCAGACAAACATGTGGTTCCTGAAGAGGGGCAGCAGCCTTTTCAGTAGTTGCAGGGGCAACAGTCTGGATGATTGACTGATCTGGCCTTGTAACATTAACCAAAACGGCCTTGCTGTGCTGGTACTGTGAACGGCTGAAAGCAAGGGGAAACTACAGCCATAATTTTTCCCGAGGACATGCAGCTTTACTGTATGATTAAATGATGATGGCGTCCTCTTGGGTAAAATATTCCGGAGGTAAAATAGTCCCCCATTCGGATCTCCGGGCGGGGACTACTCAAGAGGACGTCGTTATAAGGAGAAAGAAAACTGGGGTTCTACGGATCGGAGTGTGGAATGTCAGATCCCTTAATCGGGCAGGTAAGTTAGAAAATTTAAAAAGGGAAATGGATAGGTTGAAGTTAGATATAGTGGGAATTAGTGAAGTTTGGTGGCAGGAGAAACAAGACTTTTGGTCAGGTGAATACAGGGTTATAAATACAAAATCAAATAGGGGTAATGCAGGAGTAGGTTTAATAATGAATAAAAAAAATAGGAGTGCGGGTTAGCTACTACAAACAGCCTAGTGAACGCATTATTGTGGCCAAGACACACACAAAGCCCATTCCTACTACAGTAGTACAAGTTTATATGCCAACTAGCTCTGCAGATGATGAAGAAATAGATGAAATATATAACGAGATAAAAGAAATTATTCAGGTAGTGAAGGGAGACGAAAATTTAATAGTCATGGGTGACTGGAATTTGTCAGTAGGAAAAGGGAGAGAAGGAAACATAGTAGGTGAATATGGATTGGGGGGAAGAAATGAAAGAGGAAGCCGCCTTGTAGAATTTTGCACAGAGCATAACTTAATCATAGCTAACACTTGGTTCAAGAATCATAAAAGAAGGTTGTATACCTGGAAGAATCCTGGCGATACTAAAAGGTATCAGATACATTATATAATGGTAAGACAGAGATTTAGGAACCAGGTTTTAAACTATAAGACATTTCCAGGGGCAGATGTGGATTCTGACCTCAATCTATTGGTTATGAACTGCAGATTGAAACTGAAGAAACTGCAAAAAGGTGGGAATCTAAGGAGATGGGACCTGGATAAACTGAAAGAACCAGAGGTTGTAGAGAGTTTCAGGGAGAGCATAAGGGAACAATTGACAGGAATGGGGGAAAGAAATACAGTAGAAGAAGAATGGGTAGCTTTGAGGGATGAAATAGTAAAGGCAGCAGATGATCAAATACGTAAAAAGACGAGGACTAGTAGAAATCCTTGGGTAACAGAAGAAATATTGAATTTAATTGATGAAAGGAGAAAATATAAAAATGCAGTAAATGAAGCAGGCAAAAAGGAATACAAACGTCTCAAAAATGAGATCGACAGGAAGTGCAAAATGGCTAAGCAGGGATGGCTAGAGGACAAATGTAAGGATGTAGAGTCTTGTCTCACTAGGGGTAACATAGATACTGCCTACAGGAAAATTAAAGAGACCTTTGGAGAGAAGAGAACCACTTGTATGAATATCAAGAGCTCAGATGGCAACCCAGTTCTAAGCAAAGAAGGGAAGGCAGAAAGGTGGAAGGAGTATATAGAGGGTTTATACAAGGGCAATGTACTTGAGGACAATATTATGGAAATGGAAGAGGATGTAGATGAAGACAAAATGGGAGATAAGGTACTGCGTGAAGAGTTTGACAGAGCACTGAAAGACCTGAGTCGAAACAAGGCCCCGGGAGTAGACAACATTCCATTAGAACTACTGATGGCCTAGGGAGAGCCAGTCCCCACAAAACTCTACCATCTGGTGAGCAAGATGTATGAGACAGGCGAAATACCCTCTGACTTCAAGAAGAATATAATAATTCCAATCCCAAAGAAAGCAGGTGTTGACAGATGTGAAAATTACTGAACTATCAGTTTAATAAGTCACAGCTGCAAAATACTAACATGAATTTTTTACAGACGAATGGAAAAACTGGTAGAAGTGGACCTCAGGGAAGATCAGTTTGGATTCCGTAGAAATGTTGGAACACGTGAGGCAATACTAACCTTAGGACTTATCTTAGAAGAAAGATTAAGAAAAGGCAAACCTACGTTTCTAGCATTTGTAGACTTACAGAAAGCTTTTGACAATGTTAACTGGAATACTCTCTTTCAAATTCTGAAGGAGGCAGGTATAAAATACAGGGAGCGAAAGGCTATTTACAATTTGTACAGAAATCGGATGGCAGTTATAAGAGTCGAGGGGCATGAAAGGGAAGCAGTGGTTGGGAAAGGAGTGAGACAGGGTTGTAGCCTCTCCCCAATGTTATTCAATCTGTATATTGAGCAAGCAGTAAAGGAAACAAAAGAAAAAGCTGGAGTAGGTATTAAAATTCATGGAGAAGAAGTAAAAACTTTGAGGTTCGCCGATGACATTGTAATTCTGTCAGAGACAGCAAAGTACTTGGAAGAGCAGTTGAACGGAATGGACAGTGTCTTGAAAGGAGGATATAAGATGAATATCAACAAAAGCAAAACGAGGATAATGGAATGTAGTCAAATTAAATCGGGTGATGCTGAGGGACTTAGATTAGGAAATGAGACACTTAAAGTAGTAAAGGAGTTTTGCTATTTAGGGAGTAAAATAACTGATGATGGTCGAAGTAGAGAGGATATAAAATGTAGACTGGCAATGGCAAGGAAATCGTTTCTGAAGAAGAGAAATTTGTTAACATCCAGTATTGATTTAAGTGTCAGGAAGTCGTTTCTGAAAGTGTTTGTATGGAGTGTTGCCATGTATGTAAGTGAAACATGGACGAAAACTAGTTTGGACAAGAGGAGAATAGAAGCTTTCGAAATGTGGTGCTACAGAAGAGTGCTGAAGATAAGGTGGGTAGATCACATAACTAATGAGGAGGTATTGAATAGGATTGGGGAGAGGAGAAGTTTGTGGCACAACTTGACTAGAAGAAGGGATCGGTTGGTAGGGCATGTTTTGAGGCATCAAGGGATCACAAATTTAGCATTGGAGGGCAGCGTGGAGGGTAAAAATCGTAGAGGGAGACCAAGAGATGAATACACTAAGCAGATTCAGAAGGATGTAGGTTGCAGTAGGTACTGGGAGATGAAGAAGCTTGCACAGGATAGAGTAGCATGGAGAGCTGCATCAAACCAGTCTCAGGACTGAAGACCACAACAACAGCAACATCCTGATTATGTTTACCTGAGCTTATCCTGAGTATTGCAATAATGTATAGATTGGAAGATTGGATTTTGAGTTGTAGACAGACTCATGCTTAGCTCTGTTTTGGGTACCCCTTGTCATTGCGACTCTGTGTGTGTGTGTGTTAAAAAAGTGGTTCAAATGGCTCTGAGCACTATGCGACTTAACTTCTGAGGTCATCAGTCACCTAGAACTTAGAACTAATTAAACCTAACAAACCTAAGGACATCACACACATCCATGCCCGAGGCAGGATTCGAACCTGCGACCGTAGCGGTCGCTCGGCTCCAGACTGTAGCACCTAGAACTGCACGGCCCTCTGGCCAGCATATGTGTGTGTTAGTGTGTGTGTGTGTGTGTGTGTGTGTGTGTGTGTGTGTGTGTGCGTGTGCGTGTGTACTCAAAGAGAATGTACAACCATTGATTGAAGCTAGATGCTTCTCACAACTGCTCTTTGCATATGATTGAACTTGTTGAGATGATTATAAGCTTTATTCATTTGGTTGTGTTAAACTTTTTTGCTGGTTTGTACCCAGTGTGTTTTGGATCCATGAGTTGATCCTCACATCATAAATTTAGGCTCTAATATTTTTGCATTATTTTGCTCTTTCATGAGCCAACATATTCTTGAATACTATGGTTTATGTGGCTGATTGATTCTTACTCATGATTGAGCATATTCTTCTGGTCTGTATCCATCGTTGTGAGTTTTTCGAGTCAGCTCACTCATCGTACACTTAGGGTCTGAAATTTTTACTCTTCTCTTTTGATGATTTTGAAAGTTTGATTGTACAGATCTTAACTTAAAGTTTATAATTTCTAGTAATTCTGTATTTATTTCTGCAGTTTAGTGGTATGATGTTGTAGTTTAGACCTTGTGTTATTTGTCTTGTGACAGTGTGTTCCACAGATCTGAAAATCTGAATATCATATGAATAAAAAAGAAAGAAACATTCCACATGGGAAAAATAAATTAAAAACAAAGATTCCATGACTTACCAAACAGGAAAGCACTGGTAGATAGACACAATAAAAAAAATTTTCTATTTTATTTACTCAGGTTTATTTACTCAGATTTATTTATTTACTCAGGCTTGTCTGACATTTGGCATTACCCCCAAAGGCCTCACACTTAAAGTTCCCATCTCTGGCTGTAATCCTTCTTTCCATCAGTCCCTATACCAGTTCCAAACTGCACAATCCATAGCCCTCACCCATCTAATCCTTCAACTACACATCGACTCAGCCAATGAACATGCCCGTCAACTCCTATCCCTAATCAAAGTCCTCAATCTTTCCTCTCCCACATCCACACTGGCTATTCAGAGCATCCTCCTACAGGCCAACCGCAAATTAGAACAGCATGCCACCCTCCACCTCAAAAAACTATCCAATCTCCTGGTTTCCCATCTCTGGAAAGGCAACTCACTCACCCTCCACAACCTTTCCAACAAACCTCAAACTTCTCTCATTGCACACAGACCCAGTCTCTCCCATCTACTCAATCTCCCACTTCCAGCTCCACTCCCCCCAACACCTCAAAACTCTAGTCAACACAATCTGGAAGCACAACACTCCAGTTCAGTAGTTAACCTTTCCTCCAAACCTCTCTCCCAATCTGAAACCTCTGTCCTATCCAAAGGCCTCACCTTCAGCCCCACTCCCAGATTCAACCAAACTGCCCTTGTCAAAGATTTACTGTCCTACACTCGTAGTCTCTGCTGGAAATACCACTTTGCCACGAAGAAAAATAATTCTGATCCTACTCCTAATGATCCAACTCCCAAAGACACTATCCAAATTGAACCCTGCCTGGAACAGTTCTGTCCTCCATCACAGCGGGACCAACCTCCTCTTCCTCAAAATCACCCTCTCCAAACCTTCCAGGAATTTCTCACTTCCAGCCTTGCCTCTCAATCTTTCTTGAAAAACCTTAATCCTACTCCCAACATCACCACAGCCGAAGTCCAGGCTATCCGTGATCTGAAAGCTGACCGATCCATCATCATTCTTCCGGCTGACAAGGGTTCCACAACTGTGGTACTTGATCGTCGGGAGTATGTGGCTGAGGGACTGTGTCAGCTTTCAGACAACACTACATACAAAGTTTGCCAAGGTAATCCCATTCCTGATGTCCAGGCGGAGCTTCAAGGAATCCTCAGAACCTTAGGCCCCCTACGAAACCTTTCACCTGACTCCATCAACCTCCTGACCCCAACGACACCTCACACTCCTAACTTCTACCTACTTCCTAAAATTCACAAACCCAAACATCCCGGCCGCCCCACTGTAGCTGGTTACCAAGCCCCCACAGAACGTATCTCTGCCTACGTAGATCAACACCTTCAACCCATTACATGCAGTCTCCCATCCTTCATCAAAGATACCAACCACTTTCTCGAACACCTGGAATCCTTACCCAGTCTGTTATCCCCGGAAACCATCCTTGTAACCATTGATGCCACTTCCCTATACACAAATATCCCACACGTCCAGGGCCTCGCTGCAATGGAGCACTTCCTTTCACACCGATCACCTGCCACCCTACCTAAAACCTCTTTCCTCATTACCTTAGCCAGCTTCATCCTGACTCACAACTTCTTCACTTTTGAAGGCCAGACATACCAACAATTAAAGGCAACAGCCATGGGTACCAGGATGGCCCCCTCGTATGTCAACCTATTTATGGGTCGCTTAGAGGAAGCCTTCTTGGTTACCCAGGCCTGCCAACCCAAAGTTTGGTACAGATTTGTTGATGATATCTTCATGGTCTGGACTCACAGTGAAGAAGAACTCCAGAATTTCCTCTCCAACCTCAACTCCTTTGGTTCCATCAGATTCACCTGGTCCTACTCCAAATCCCATGCCACTTTCCTTGACGTTGACCTCCATCTGTGCAATGGCCAGCTTCACACATCCGTCCATATCAAACCCACCAACAAGCAACAGTACCTCATTATGACAGCTGCCACCCATTCCATATCAAACGGTCCCTTCCCTACAGCCTAGGCCTTCGTGGCAAACGAATCTGCTCCAGTCCTGAATCCCTGAACCATTACACCAACAACCTGAAAACAGTTTTCGCATCCCGCAACTACCCTCCTGACCTGGTACAGAAGCAAATAACCAGAGCCACTTCCTCATCCCCTCAAACCCAGAACCTCTCACAGAAGAACCCCAAAAGCATCCCACTTGTGACAGGATACTTCCCAGGACTGAATCAGACTCTGAATGTGGCTCTCCAGCAGGGATACGACTTCCTCAAATCCTGCCCCGAAATGAGATCCATCCTTCATGAAATCCTCCCCACTCCACCAAGAGTGTCTTTCCGCCATCCACCTAACCTTTGTAACCTCTTGGTTCATCCCTATAAAATCCCCAAACCACCTTCCCTACCCTCTGGCTCCTACCCTGGTAACTGCCCCCGGTGTAAAACCTGTCCCATGCACCCTCCCACCACCACCTACTCCAGTTCTGTAACCCGGAAGGTGTACAAGATCAAAGGCAGAGCCACGTTTGAAAGCACCCACGTGATTTACCACCTGACCTGCCTACACTGTGACGCTTTCTATGTGGGAATGACCAGCAACAAACTGTCCATTCACATGAATGGACACAGGCAGACAGTGTTTGTTGGTAAAAAAGATCACCCTGTGGCTAAACATGCCTTGGTGCACGGCCAGCACATCTTGGCACAGTGTTACACCGTCCGGGTTATCTGGATACTTCCCACTAACACCAATCTGTCAGAACTCCGGAGATGGGAACTTGCCCTTCAATATGTCCTCTCTTCCCGCTATCCACCAGGCCTCAACCTCCGCTAATTTCAAGTTGCCGCTACTCATACCTCACCTGTCATTCAACAACATCTTTGCGTCTGCACTTCCGCCTCGACTGACATCACTGCCCAAACTCTTTGCCTTTAAATATGCCTGCTTGTGTCTGTATATGTGTGGATGGATATGTGTGTGTAGCGAGTGTATACCTTTCCTTTTTTCCCCCTAAGGTAAGTCTTTCCACTCCCGGGATTGGAATGACTCCTTACCCTCTCCCTTAAAACCCACATCCTTTCATCTTTCCCTCTCCTTCCCTCTTTCCTGACGAAGCAACCGTTGGTTGCGAAAGCTTGAAATTTTGTGTGTGTTTTTGTGTTTTTTTATTGTGTCTATATGTTATGATTAATATACCAGATATTTTTCTTATGATCTCTGTAATATGTTACATATCAGATACTTCTATGCATCCATCTGCTATCCTGGGCATCATTTTGTATGGGCATCATTTTGTATACCATTTGGCAAACCTTATGGTCTGTCACAAAATATTGTAAACACTCTGTTTCCAAATTTTGTGACAGGGTTGTTATAATGAGTTACTCCCCCTCCAATGTTACCTTTTTTTGTAGAAATGTTTGATACCATGTAAACTATCGATTCTTGCTTAGGTTAAAATTATCTCAGCTGTTTCACTAAAAGAATTCATATGATTTTGTATATGTATTATATTTCAGGCTACATGTATAAAAAAATCAATTTGTTACACTCTGTATGTATGGTTAAAATTACTCTTCTATTGAAAATACTTGAAATTACCAAAATATCTGGCATATTTAAAATTCATGTTATTATTTGTATAATCTAATTCAAATTATTAAACTCATTCCTAGATTAATTTTTAAAATAATGATATATTTTAGTGATAATTCATCTTTTGTTTTGTAAAGTCTTTTGCTTTGTAAACTCTGTAATTGTGCGAGTAGTGGTGGGCATGCCTCTGATGGTAATGCATGTATTTTGCTAAACTTGTCAACAACAATATAATTTGTGGTGTGATAGAAGAGAAAATCGTCAAGTCGGTGTGATTTAGAAGAATGGGATAAAATAAAATTCAGGAATAATTCAGAAAAATCTTCAACAGTTATTTAGTCTTCAAGAACCTCAGAAATCGAAATTTCACCTGCAAAAATGTACCCCTAGACAAGACTTAGAGCCATGAACAACAATAACTAGATACTGAAGGTAAGTAAAAAGTTATTGTTTTGTATATCTTCCCCCATGAACCATGGACCTTGCCGTTGGTGGGACAGCTTGTGTGCCTCAGCGATACAGATAGCCGTACCGTAGGTGTAATCACAATGGAGGGGTATCTGTTGAGAGATCAGACAAACGTGTGGTTCCTGAAGAGGGGCAGCAGCCTTTTCAGTAGTTGCAGGGGCAACTGTCTGGATGATTGACTGATCTGGCCTTGTAACACTAACCAAAACGGCCTTGCTGTGCTGGTACTGCGAAGGACTGAAAGCAAGGGGAAACTACAGCCGTAATTTTTCCCGAGGGCATTCAGCTTTACTGTATGGTTAAATGATGATGGCATCCTCTTGGGTAAAATGTTACGGAGGTAAAATAGTCCCCCATTCGGATCTCCGGGCGGGGACTACTCCGGCGATGCCTTTATCAGGAGAAAGAAAACTGGCGTTCTACAGATCGGAGCATGGAATGTCAGATCCCTTAATCGGGTGGGTAGGTTAGAAAATTTAAAAAGGGAAATGGATAGGTTAAAGTTAGATATAGTGGGAATTAGTGAAGTTTGGTGGCGGGAGGAACAAGACTTTTGGTCAGGTGAATACAGGGTTATAAATACAAAATCAAATAGGGGTAATGCAGGAGTAGGTTTAATAATGAATAAAAAACTAGGAGTGCGGGGAAGCTACTACAAACAGCCTAGTGAACACATTATTGTGGCTAAGATATACACAAAGCACATGCCTACTACAATAGTACAAGTTTATATGCCAACTAGCTCTGCAGATGATGATGAAATTTATGAAACGTATGATGAGATAAAAGAAATTATTCAGGTAGTGAAGGGAGACGAAAATTTAATAGTCATGGGTGACTGGAATTCGAGTGTAGGAAAAGGGAGAGAAGGAAACATAGTAGGTGAATATGGATTGGGGGACAGAAATGAAAGAGGAAGCCGCCTGGTAGAATTTTGCACAGAGCATAATTTAATCATAGCTAACTCTTGGTTCAAGAATCATGAAAGAAGGTTGTATACATGGAAGAATCCTGGAGATACCAGAAGGTATCAGATAGATTATATAATGGTAAGACAGAGATTTAGGAACCAGGTTTTAAATTGTAAGACATTTCCAGGGGCAGATGTGGACTCTGACCACAATCTATTGGTTATGACCTGTAGATTAAAACTGAAGAAACTGCAAAAAGGTGGGAATTTAAGGAGATGGGACCTGGATAAACTGAAAGAACCAGAGGTTGTACAGAGATTCAGGGAGAGCATAAGGGAGCAATTGACAGGAATGGGGGAAATAAATACAGTAGAAGAAGAATGGGTAGCTCTGAGGGATGCAGTAGTGAAGGCAGCAGAGGATCAAGTAGCTAAAAAGACAAGGGTTAGTAGAAATCCTTGGGTAACAGAAGAAATATTAAATTTAATTGATGAAAGGAGAAAATATAAAAATGCAGTAAATGAAGCAGGCAAAAAGGAATTCAAACGTCTCAAAAATGAGATTGACAGAAAGTGCAAAATGGTTAACCAGGGATGGCTAGGGGACAAATGTAAGGATGTAGAGGCTTATCTCATGAGGGGTAAGATAGATACTGCCTACAGGAAAATTAAAGAGACCTTTGGAGAAAAGAGAACCACTTGCATGAATATCAAGAGTTCAGATGGAAACTCAGTTCTAAGCAAAGAAGGGAAATCAGAAAGGTGGAAGGAGTATATAGAATGTCTATACAAGGGCGATGCACTTGAGGACAATATTACAGAAATGGAAGAGGCTGTAGATGAAGATGAAATGGGAGATACGATGCTGCGTGAAGAGTTTGACAGATCACTGAAAGACCTAAGTCAAAACAAGGCCCCAGGAGTAGACAACATTCCATTTTGACAATGTTGATTGGAATACTCTCTTTCAAATTCTAATGGTAGCAGGGGTAAAATACAGGGAGCAAAAAGCTATTTACAATTTGTACGGAAACCAGATGGCAGTTATAAGAGTCGAGGGGCATGAAAGGGAAGCAGTGGTTGAGAAGGGAGTGAGACAGGGTTGTAGCCTATTCCCGATGTTATTCAATCTGTATATTGAGCAAGCAGTAAAGGAAACAAAAGAAAAATTCGGAGCAGGTATTAAAATCCATGGAGAAGAAATAAAAACTTTAAGGTTTTCCGATGACATTGTAATTCTTTCAGAGACAGCAAAAGATTTGGAAGAGCAGTTGAACAGAATGGACAGTGTCTTGAAAGGAGGATATAAGATGAACATCAACAAAAGCAAAACGAGGATAATGGAATGTAGTCGAATTAAGTCGAGTAATGCTGAGGGAATTAGATTAGGAAATGAGACACCTACAGTAGTAAAGGAGTTTTGCTATTTGGGGAGTAAAATAACTGATAATGGTCGAAGTAGAGAGGATGTAAAATGTAGACTGGCAATGGCAAGGAAAGCGTTTCTGAAGAAGAGAAATTTGTTAACATCGAGTATAGATTTAAGAGATTTTAAACATGGCTGCAACAGCAACTGTTGAAATTCTTCACGATAAAGGATGAGAGCCAAAACAGTTGCAGGATAAAAATTTTTATTAAAGTTCTTGACCAAGGTTTCGGTACATATAAATATACCTTCATCAGAAGTAAAAAAATCTAAAATTACATCATGCAATGGAGATTAATAAAATAATTGTGCCAAAGGTGTCGTAAATAATTAAGACATATTCTCCATTTGTACAACATGACTATGGGCACAGGGTCAATGCGAACAGTTTAGGCAAAGTACTGGTGTTAAACTGCTCGCATTGACCCTGTGCCATAGTCATGTTGTACAAATGGAGAAGATGTCTTAATTATTGACGACACCTTTGGTACAATTATTTTATTAATCTCCATTGCATGATGTAATTTTAGATGTTTTATTTCTGATGAAGGTATATTTATATGTACTGAAACCTTGGTCAAGAATTTTAATAAATTTTTATCCTGCAACTGTTTTGGCTCTCATCCTTTATCGTGATAGATTTAAGAGTCAGGAAGTCGTTTCTGAAAGTATTTGTATGGAGTGTAGCCATGTATGGAAGTGAAACATGGCCAGAAGAATGCTAAAGATTATATGGGTAGATCACATAACTAATGAGGAGGTATTGAATAGAATTGGGGAGAAGAGGAGTTTGTGGCACAACTTGACAAGAAGAAGGGACCAGTTGGTAGGACGTGTTCTGAGGCATCAAGGGATCACCAATTTACTATTGCAGGGCAGCGTGGAGGGTAAAAATCGCAGAGGGAGACCAAGAGATGAATACAGTAAGCAGATTCAGAAGGATGTAGGTTGCAGTAGGTACTGGGAGATGATGAAGCTTGCACAGGATAGAGGAACATGGAGAGCTGCATCAAACCAGTCTGAAGACCACAACAACAACAACAACAACATATCTTACACCTCTTGAAGCTTTTGAAAATGGTGGAGATACTAAGACAGTGAATTTAATGGTGATGCTTGGGAGGGTAACATTTCATATCAACCATATAATCTGTACTTTCACTGGCCTGACAGATCACTGGAAATGAACACATTAAATAATTATCAAAGTTTAGCTAAGTATTTTCACACGCTTCTCAACTATGAGCCTCCAATAGAACAACTAGATTCTAAACAACTCCCATCCAATCTTGATTCAAAATCATCATCTCTTAAAACGTAAACAATATAATTAACTCTTTGAAGAACAACAACATTCCTGGGGATGATAGAATCTTAGCAGAAATATGGAAATTAAATGACAGTAATCTCACACAAGCAACTCGCAGATCTGTATCAAACAATTGGGAAACTGAACAAATACCTGCAGAGTACATTAATTCATCCTCTACAAAAAAAAAAGGAATGAAAATTGATCCAAATAATTACAGGGGAATTTCACCCATAGTACATAATTTTTTCCAAAAGTCCTGTTAAGTCAACTAGAAGAACAGGTGGGACAATAAACAGCAGACTATCAGGTAGGGCTTTGCAAAGGTCAATTGTGCATTGCACAGATAAGGAACCTAAAGACAACCTTGCAAATGAGAAGGTGTAGAAATACTGTAGTAACTTTTGTAGACTTCGAAAACGTGTATAATTCAATAGATAGGTAAACATTATTCGACATTTTAGATTAACTCAAGACTGAAAGGAAAACAAGATTAATTATCCAACAAACATTAACATGTACAACCTCCAAAATTAAATTCATGGGACAAACATCAGAAGCATTTCATATTCTTAGTGGTAAAAATGAAAATGAGCATATGGCATTGATTGCCAGGAGGCCCCATGTGGGGAATTTCAGCTGCTAAGTGCAAGTTTGGCCACCACATTAGGTGGCTTATGTGCTGGTGATGAGGATGAAATGATGATGAGGTCAACACAACACCCAGTCCACAAGCAGAGAAAATCTTCAGCCTGGTCAGGAATCGAACCCAGGCCTGCTTGAATGGGAGGCAAGCTAAGCAGGCAGACTTCATAGTGGTGTTCACCAAGGAGATAGCCTCTCACCCCTTCTATATAAAATGGTTCTGGAAAAAATTTTGAGGGTTTGGAAAGAAGAAATAAAGGATTAAAAAAGAGCAGAGAATCAATATGAAGTGTCTGGTTTTTTCAGGCAGTCTTGCCAATGTAACCAACAATAGAGAAAAAACCAAACTTGCCAACAAATTTCCTACGAAAACTAAGTACATGGAAAGCAAGTCTACCGATAATCTCCTTGTTACAAGTCAGTACAGGAAAGTGCCATGAGTTGTGCACTTCAAACATCTGGGAGAGATAATTCAACCATCCAGAGTGGACTCCATAGCCAATCAAGAAAGATCTCCAAATTACAGAAAGCATAAAAGCTCACTTGGAATCACTACAATAAAAAAATCTATTTCTGGTAGTGCTGCGGAACTACAGTGATTCATGTTCATATCAAAATCAGAAAGACTGAAAAGCAAGAAAGAAAAATTCTGTGGAAAATATATGGATCAGTGTTTCATGAAGGAATTTGGGTAGAGAGGCCAACAAGAGAGATCAACAAAGAGATAAAAACAATAACAGACACCCATAGAAAGAAGGATGAAAGTTTATGGACATATTAGCAGGATGAACAAGAACAGACTCACAGAGCAAATCTTTGATATAGCAGACACTTTCAAGAACAAGACAGTGGATCACTGAAACAAAGGGAGGCATTAAAGAAACTGGGAATCACACAAGACAGAATAAACAACCAAGAAGAGATCATGACCATCATAAAGAAACATAAACTTAAACAAAAACATGCCAAGAAAAGAACAGAAGAAGAATGGAAGAGAGAGCACAGCAACCATATGAAGAGAATTTGGGGAGAATGAAGGGAGAATTAGAAATTGTGCCTCCTCAAGTTCAATTTCTCTCTTAAAAGGGAATAATTGAAAAATAATAAATAAATTTAATAAGTAAATATTTACCTTATGCCATTCAGGTAGCAAATAGCAATGTGACCAAAAATTCTATCACACTAAGAATGGCTATACTCCAGTCATCACTGCACTTCACAAAGATGGCACCTGAGGAAAGGGAGTGCAGCACATTTCAAAGGATGCAAAGGAAGGACATTGTGTAAAAGGAATTATGACTCAATGGGATGGAAAGCATTCCTTCATCATCCCAGGTCAATACTGAAGTATTTTCACATCAGACCAAAGTCAGGTCATCTGGGTTTTCTGAAGACCCTTGACAGAATTAGAAGCAGGTATCATTGACTAGGGCTCAATTGATAATGTCAGATGTTATTTAAGCCACCGAAAGGAATGAAAGTGACAGAAGCATGTGCCTCGGTTGTCAATAGGACTTCTGGTACAAGTTACTCTCACCATTGGTCCATTTAATTTGACTGAAATTGACCTTTCCAAGAGATTCCCAAATTTACAAATGGGAACAAATGGATAACAGAGTGCGCTGACCTCCTCACTTGCTATGATGTCACCCAGACTGTCTGTGGAAGATCAGAAATTACCAAGATTTCATGTACAAGAAATAATTTGGAAGCATAGAACACAACATTTACTGATCTTTGACCATGGAAAAATGTTTCTATCAGCACTTAAGTCAGAAGTAATTTCATGATGCAACATCATCCTTACTAAGTCAAGTCAACTGCCTACAATCTGCAGTGTCACACTGTCAATCAATATCTTGATATATGTTGAAATCAAGCAGAGACTGGGATAAAATGTGGCTGTCATGACTTTTGCATCCAACACAGCTAAGCAAGACACAACAGGTTTGATGTCATTTTTGCAGATCCAAGCTTGAGAGGCTGAAACATTTGTGTATATATTGTTTGTTGCTGATAACAGCCAACAGCCCATCACCAGACACCCAGGGTAGGGCTGCGAACATTATAATGCAAATGTTAACTTACAAACTACAAACCAGGAAAACTAGTAAGGTTTTTACACCTGTGTAGAATATCAGACTATCAGAAGAATTAAACGGTACTTTTCCCATACCAAATTCCACATAACTTGTTGACACCATCTAAGAAGTCAAAGGTGGTGATCAAACAACAAGGAGACAAAAGTACAGAGATGTACAAAACTGAATGAGGTGGCCATCTATGAAGATGAAGTCGCCACAAATGAAAATACTCCATAGACAACAGTTGCCAGTATGTCGAGAAACCACATAAACATAATCATTGACAACCTCTGTCTGACTGGGCACTAGTCAATTCTAGGGCATCGTTTTCAATGATGTTGGTGCTTATCATTGCCAGTTGAAGAAGATTATATTCTGATGTTGAAATGTAAGTTTACTGGAGGTTGCATGTGAAAAATATGGCCAGCAAGAAGAAATCTGCATTTTGAAATAATTACCAATGACAGAACACACTCATTCATATTTGTTATTTCACTATACTGCAGTTATAATGTTATTCTTGGATGGGACTTCCTGCAGTTTTCACAAGTAGTCACAATTATGGAAATTTGGAGCTGCAAACTGACAAAGCTACACCACTTAGTTTAAGCACCAATGATTTCCTTGATCAATTGTCAACAATTGAAGACACATGAACCCTGCTGTCACCAAAATTACAGTCACTAGTCTGGACTGTCAGTTAAACTATGAACCTCTAATTGGGTGCAATAGAGCATCCCACCTCACAACAGAAATCTGTATGCCAGCAATGATCATAATTATCAGAAGTGAGCAAGTAGAGTTCTCATCATGAGCTGCTAAGAACAGCCACAACTCATCCTTGAGACTATGTGCATGAGGACAGCTGAAATTTTCAAGAAAGGCCAGCCAATGCCATTGATGGAGAACCAGGTTATAATACCATTATGATTACACACTAGAGGAGATTAAATGATTTGCAATATGGGCACTTTAGCTTCAGGAATGTTACATTACAGTCATATAAAAAAATGAATGTGAACACATTCATCCAAACTGTCCATTCCAGAAGCCATTGGAAGCTTATTAGACATTCTACTATAGTGAGATTCACAAAGGATGGCTGTCAAGATTACGCTTTTTCTGTTCACCTACCTCATGCATTCTTGACAGCCAATGAATGTTCAGTAGCCTTCTGAGTGCTCTGCTGTGATGTCATAGCCTGTGCGAGCATAAAACATGATGGTAGTGAGTTATTTAGTGATGTTTTACTTTGTTTGTTGCTTGTTGTCATCACTGATGGTAGGTGACAAATTCTACATAAGAAACCAAGAGATTTAATTTACAGAATACATGCTTTCTTTAAACACAAAGCGTGTGTATGCGTGTACCGCTACTGTCACTTGGGACCAGCAACAATAGAAATCCCATCTATATCTCAACCTGTGCAAACTGCCATTGTGACCATGTATAGCCCGCATCTCGTGGTCATGCGGTAGCGTTCTCGCTTCCCACGCCCGGGTTCCCGGGTTCGATTCCCGGCGGGGTCAGGGATTTTCTCTGCCTCGTGACGGCTGGGTGTTGTGTGCTGTCCTTAGGTTAGTTAGGTTTAAGTAGTTATAAGTTCTAGGGGACTGATGACCATAGATGTTAAGTCCCATAGTGCTCAGAGCCATTTTTTTTTTGACCATGTATAAACACAACATGAATGTTATATGTAGATTCTTTTAATGTAAGCTAATTGAGGGATGTCGTATCATAAATAATCGTAGGTGGCATGAATTGAACCAGTGACCTACGTGTCAGCAGCAAGTGACTGTAACTGTTACAACACAACAGATAACACACGACATGGCAAGATGTCAGGTGTCAAAGGACTAGCTACTAAAGTAATATAATTACACACATCACAGATGATATTAAGCACAGATCAAAAGTAAAATCATTGTGACTGAAGACTCTGACAAATTGGTAAATAAATCTGAAAAATGCGTTATTTCATATTAGTTCACGCAAATGCTCCACTAAATTATTGATGGGACATCTACTGAGTCTAGAAATTATTAACAAAGTAAGTTTCTTATTGATGCAGTTAGTTGTTGGTTGTGGTTGAATTTACAAGTATGAACTTTTTCTTGAATATATTTTTGAATATTAAAATAATAATGTCAAAAATTGAGACCAAGTAATGTAATATTGTGATGCAGTGCTCATGTGAGAATCATTGATTCTCTTTAATAATTATAGTTGCGGTGACACGGTTAGTTGAATACTATCTTTGAAGCAATGAAGCATTAAATATCTTTGGTTTGGGACTCTCTGTCCTCCCAGTTTCTTACTGGCGATGTTTTGTTTGAGTGTTTTCTCTTGTAGTATTTCATGTATCTCTCACTGATTTTTAATAAAGTTTGTGACTTCAGTATCAATGAGCACTTAACTATGATCAACATCTGCTACAAGTGGTGACTTCAAAGAAAACCATGGATGAAGAGATACACATTAAGTATGAGGATATTATGTTGGCTACAACAGATGCTGTCACGTCAAAGCTGAGGAAATGTCTAAACCCTGCCCCTCTATGTGCTCCCCAGTGATGTACAATTGCTGGATAATTCACTTGGTATGCAGTGCACACATGATTTATTGATTAGCTACATTGTGTCTTCCACACCATGAAGCAAAATCATCATACATGTCACAGTAGCTGGAACTATGGTTCATATTACTGCAACTTTTGTTTGTAGCCTGTGGTGTGTGTGATGACAATCTACAATCCATCCTGACTGTCACACTCAAACTCTTTTCTTATTGTCACACACTGTTCATTACAGGTATGCATACCTTAAAGACTACATTCTCTGGCATGTTCATGTATCAAGAATCCTATGCATTCAACAAGTTTTAGTGACATTATTGGTGATAAATCTACATTGGAATGAGGCATCCCCTAAGAACACCAGTGCTTGTATTTGAAGTTTCCACTGCAGCATTGAAACAGATGTGGTTCAGTCATTTGACTTTTGCTGTTGAAAGTGCTGTGATTTCAAATAATACTGTGGACTTCTCAGTTACAGGTAGCTGACCAAATGCATAGTATTTTCTAACAAATATGGAGGCCTACTAACTAGTAATGGCATAATGCTTTTAGTTGCTTTGGACCCCACTAAAAGGAAGGCAGCAGCTCTCATTATCTGAATTAATCTTCTGGCTCCAGTATGACTTAAACACTCTCTAGCAGAAATTCAAACAATTTACAGAAACAGCGCCAATTTATTAATGTCCACACCACAGCAGCCAGCACAGCCCTTGCTGCAATGTCAACTATCAATTATGCAACTGATGTTGTTGTCATTTCTGACACAGGCTGCAGACAAATAAATGCACAACTCATGCAGCTAGCTAAATGACAACAGTGGCCAGAGATAGGCACAACTGGTCACTCTGAATTGAACTATCTGATCACAAGTGTCACAACCGATCAGGATGTCAGTTTGAGGCTAGTTTTTTCCACAAGCTGACAAACATATGTGTTTTTAAGCACCACCATATCACCGACTACCACCTGGCCAGTAACGGATTGGTGGAATGATGGCATCGTGCTATAAAACCTCCTCTAATGTACCATGGCTCTTCGTGGCTATCAGCCCTACTGCTAGTGTTATAGGGACTTTGTGCCACTAGTGAACCCAATATTGGAGCTTCTGCAGTGAGGTTCATGCATGGTGAACCACTTAGACTCCTTTGGAATTTTCTGAACATAAATGTGACCAACCACAACAAGATCCACCTTTTCTGCAGCAATAAATCAAGCATTGCATCTCCAAATTTCATCTGTCTCTGGCATCCCAACACTTGAACACTGATATCTTTGTACACAAAAATCTACATATGTTCTCTGACATTGTTATGTACTGATTGTCTGGAAGCTCCATTGAAAACATCTTACATCAGCTTTATCCCATATGGACATGGTGTTGTGGATTGTCAAGACAGCCAACCCACTAATAGGAAGCCGAAAGGCACGCGTTTAAGCTCACACAGGCTGGCGTGAGGTCTGGAACAGGACACGGAAATGAGACTAGTAAAAAACGTACATAGCTTCTGGAATACTTAACTTTAATCCATAATTGGTGAACATCACTCTTGACGGTACATGTTTTACAGCATCAGTAGTAACTGGTAATGGCGCCTTGCTAGGTCGTAGCAAATGATGCAACTGAAGGCTAAGCTAACTATTGTCTCAGCAAATGAGAGCGTAATTTGTCAGTGAACCATCGCTAGCAAAGTCGGCTGTACAATTGGGGCGAGTGCTAGGAAGACTCTCTAGACCTGCCGTGTGGCGGCACTCGGTCTGCAATCACTGATAGTGGCGAAACGCGGACCGCAACCGATTTAAAGGCTACCACCTAGCAAGTGTGGTGTCTGGCGGTGACACCACACATGGAATGAAAACACTATGACAATATTGTTTTGGTTACTGGCAAGCCTGCCACAGTGCCCTTGGAACATGTCAAACTGGTCTACCTGCTTCCAAAGGGTAAAACTTTGGGCCAGGTCCCCCTATCATTGCCCGTGCCTACATCATATGCCACAGCTGCTGCCAAAACTGATTCCCATTGGACACTCAACCCACTTCTGTGGTTTTAGCACCAACACGCACTAGGACTGGTAGTGTTGTACATCACAAATATCCCTTCTTTCCCAGCAGCCCTACCCTGTAGCATGGGGAGAGGGGGGGGGGGGGGGGGGGGGTACATGTAGTTATTGTGGATAGATGTCTCCCACATACTGATTTGCAGAGTAAACATGTATGAGTCACTCGTTTCCAAAATGACCTTTATCCAATTTTTGTGGAAATTGAGTTATTGTTAGCGCAGCATTCATCAATTTTTTTACATCATATTAAACTACAATTTTTGTTGAAAACGAATTTTAAACCATTACAATTTAATAATAAAATCCTGGAATATGCCTCTTTAGTTTCAGAATGTCCCTTATCCAATCCAACATGGCTGACTCACCTACCGTTAATTTTTGTAACAAAATGACTTATATCCTTTGCCTTTATCTAAGCAATGTGTCATTTTTTCTTCAAAAGTGACTGTTACACACAGTGCAACTACCAATCATTTTAAGGAATAGAGTAATTTAAAAATATTATGTAGGGTATTTTTCCAGTGAAAAGTTTTGTGGTAGAACTGGCGGTCAGCTGAAGTTAAGTTTTGTTTACTGTTGACAATAGGTTATGTATTTTGTTTATTGTGAAGTTGGTGCTTGTTTGTGTGTTCACCATGGCATTTTTGCTAATTTTTATTATCAAAATTCTCCCCAATAATTGAAATCAGGCTGTTTTTAAGTGTTCTTCTGCATTTAAAGTGAGCTTCTTGTTATGAAAGTGTACTGTACAGGCAGTGTTATAGGCCTAAAAGATGATAAACTTGTATCCAGGGCTCTCGGGCGTCCAGCCAGATGCGATTGTTGAAGTCCCATGATATTTCAGTGAATAACCTTTCTGCCGTCATTAGATAGTTTTGATGGAATGGTCTCTCTGTTCATTGACGGTGTTATTTATGTCCATCAGCTGGGCTTCTATTCCCTGCGCCGACCGTCCGATCGCGGTCACCGACATTCTGATTGCGAGCGCCAATGCTTTGATTGCAGTCGCCGACCCAGGTACTCGATTTCGGATGAACAAAATCTGCACAAAGAACTCAAACACCTAGAAAATGTGTTCTGCAAGAATGGGTACAGCAATCCACAGATCCAGACAGCCTTCAGACGATGGAAACACAGCAGAAACCCAGATGAAGAACTGTCTAAAGATGAGGAACCAGGCCTTGCCTTCCTACCATATGCAGGCAACGTGATGTCAAAAATTAGGAGACTGCTAAAACAACTCAAAACTGACACGGCCTACTGACCACCGTCCAAGATACACCCCTTACTGGGGACAGTGAAAGATGGATTTGGCCACAAGAAAGTGGACATATATAATGTTCCATGTGGCTGTGACAAATCCTACATCAGTCAAATGCTCTGAACAGTTGAAGACTGCTGCAAAGAATGCCAATGCCACACACGCCTAGGCCAGCCCAACAAAACGGCACTGGCAGAACACTGCTTGGAAACTGGACACAACGCGAAATACAAAGAGACCAAGATTCTGGCCCCTACCAACTTCTACTGGGACAGAATCTTCAAGGAGGGCATTGAAATTTACATAACAAACAATCACATAAACTGAGACACAGGTTTTCAACCGAGCAAGGCATGGAAACCCTTACATAATTCCATCGAGGAGTCACGCCTCAAGCGAACACAAGATCCTTCCGCAACAGTCGCTGGGGACACTCCATGCGATTTTGCATCTTCCACCAACCGGCGCAACGCCAGGGATGGAGTGGACCTGGTTCAGCCCCCGCAAATGGATTGTTGGCAGCTGCAATCGGAGTGTCGGCGCTTGCAATTGGAATGTCGGCGGCCGCAGTCGGAATGTCGGTGCAGAGAATTTAAGCCTGACTGACAGACATAAATAACACTGACAATGAGCAGACAGATCATTCCAGCAGAACCACCTGACGATGGCAGAAA
Organism: Schistocerca serialis cubense; assembly: GCF_023864345.2. Lineage (NCBI taxonomy): Eukaryota > Metazoa > Arthropoda > Insecta > Orthoptera > Acrididae > Schistocerca > Schistocerca serialis. The sequence goes on from NC_064638.1 coordinate 390,532,646, forward strand.
GTTTATTTGCCAAAATATCGTGGGACTTCAACGATCGCATCTGACTGGACATCCGAGAGCCCTGGAAACAACACATATGCCGGGAAAGCCTCCGATCACTTGATGAACTTTGTGGTTAACCAATGGAGGAACTACAGCCTGAAACTAGAAGGGACCAAAAATAACTACATGCCAGAATGAAGGAAGGAAACATGTAAAGGATCCAGATAAATGGAAAGAGACAATAGAGAAGTGGAAGCTCTACACGTCAAAGACTTTGCCAAGACTACCACAGTGCCTTTATTTTGATCAAGTTTTTAAGTGTAATCAGCTTACAATGCAAGATGTTCATGAGTTTCATGGAAGCTTTTATTCTTCTAAGAGTAAAATTGATCAGCATAACTGTGTACTTAAATATACTGTGAGTCAAACTCCTAAACAGAGGAGAACTATTGTACATGAATAGAGACAAGTCACTGAAAATTGGAATCACTATCTAATCCCACATACCAAACCTGGGAACACTTCTTTGGTTTGGGTGTTTAAGAAATCTTTTTGTGGCATACTTGGTGTTAATGAGAAAAGAGCTCAATGAGTTTGTAAGAGAAATTTCCACTCCACAAATCTAACTGTAGAGAATAGAGGAAGAGACCGTAAGTCTAAGCTGTTTGAGGCTAACAGGCATTCTGTAAAGTCATTCACAGAGAGCCTCTGCCCACTTGAAAAACATTATTGCAGAAATGCCAGAATTTTAAGACAGTTTTTTTGAGCCATCTTTCAATAAGTAAGTTTCACAAGGCTTACAATTCAAGAGTAGAAAGTGATCTTCAAGTTCCATATTCATTTTTTTATGAAATATTTGCCAAAGATTATAACTTAAGCTTTGGCTCTCATGCTGTCGACAAGTGCTCAAAATGCATCCAGTTTCAGATGAAATTAGACAGTGGGGACAAATAGGTTGAAACTGATTTCAATCTCCACAAAAAGAGGCAGAAGCATTCTTTAATTTACTGAAAACTGAAAATGATATCACCCTATCCTTTGACTGCCAGAAGAATTTGGTTTTACCCAAAATCCCTTACCAGGCAGTTTACTATAGTCAACAGTTCTATTTATTTAACTTTACTGTCTCTCAAGGTACATCTAAAGATAAGCAGACAAAAGAGCATGTTTTTATATATTACTGGACAGAATCGGACTTCAAAAAAAGTTGGAATGAAATTGCGTCAGTAATTTTTCATAGGCTAAAAGATACTTGTTTGGAACGAGTGACCACTATAAGGCTTTTGTGGCTGGTTGAGGAGGACAAAAGTGGAACAGTTCAATGAAGATTATGCTTCAATACTGGTTGGTAAATGAAGCGCTGCCAAATATTGAAGCCATTGTTTTAGTATTCCATGTACCAGGTCATTCGTGTATGCCACCTGATCATGTATTTGGCAGAGTTGAGAAGGAAATTCAAAACTATGACACTATTATGAAGCCTGAGAAATATATTGAAATCTTTAAGGAATGTGGAACTGTTTTCAGTGTGACTGAGAGCTCTTATATTTTTGACTGGAAGAAGGTATGTGAAAATTACCAAAAGAAACCTGGAAGTTTGTACTTTAAATTTTCAGCTGCTAAAAGATTTATTATAACACTAAGCAATGTGCCAACCTTTGAAATACTTGTTGCAGGTGAACCTTGGTGTAACATCAATCTTTGAAAGGTGAAAAAAATACTCAGACCTGGATATAAAGTTCAAAACTTTGAACTATCATTAGTACTGCAGTAAAAGAGCTGAAAGTGGAAGATGTCAACAAGCTTCTGACTCTTCACTTAGGGGAAAACTTGGCTCAAAATGAAGACCTAGCCTTCTACAAAAAATTATATTCAGTACAGTACAGAATATACCTGAAGAACAATCTGATGATGAAAATGCTGGTGGACACTTGGATGATGAAAATTACTCCACAGCATTTAATAGGGCAAACCCAGATTTAAATAAGTAAATGACTACACTTACGGCACTTTTAAAATTATATTTTCTGTAATATATGTAGGTTTAATGTAACATTATTTTAATAATTTTCTAGTAAATGTATGTTTCTATCTGTTTCCCTAACTTAACCATAAATTATTTCAGTTGTTTTAAAAATACCTACAGACATTGTTTCCACAAAAATTAAACTATATACATTTACTAAACAAACATTGTTTATAATTTTCCCCTATTTTCTTTTTCAAACTGGCCCTTAGCCAAAGTTTTAATTTTCGAAATGTCTCTCCTTCATATTTTTTAATTTATAACTGAATTTTGGAATAAGTTATTTTCATTGTTTTTTTAATAACAAAAATAGATGAATAGGAAACATGCAGAAAAATTTCAATTTTATACATACAACACGAATTGTTAAATATGTTTTTTACTGATTACCGAAATTTATGCCAATTGGATAAAGACATTTTGGAACTCAGTGACCTATATATATCTTTATTGTTGGTTTTAAAAGTGACTATCAGTTAAATTTATAACAATTTACTTGTTTATTTGTTATGATTAATGCAAACATTGTTTTCTGGTGAAACTGAAATAGTAATACTATTTTGTGTTGTTTGTTACAGATGGAGACTGTTGTAAGTTAAAAGAGATGTTATTGGAACTGGAAGAAAGTTTAATGTGGGCTGAAGAATGGCAACACACAGTAACAGAATTTTCTAATGATACAATGGGTTTCATGGATAAAGCTTTCCACAGTAAGCTTCATCCAGAAATTGAAATTATGATAGCTCATAAATCTCATAATAGCATTGTGCCATGTACATATCAAAACATGCGCACAATAGTAAGTAAAATGTGTTGTGTAGCTATGATGGTACATAAATAATTTTCTTACATTAGTATTCACTCTTCCGTATATTCATGAACAAGAATGGCCATAAGCCAGAAACAAAACATAGTGTTATACATACTTTCATACACATCTGCTTAGGTAATTGTTTAATAAATGTTACTTGCAGATGTGTATGACACAAAAGTGGCAGTCATTTGTATAGCAGAAGTAAATTAGTCTAATCATTTTAATAGATTGGTGGATCATGGGTCCACAGCCTCTGCAAAAATGTTTAACATGAAAAATACTACTTGTGGTTACCAGTGTATTTATTGATTGGGATTGCAGTTTTGACATCTTGTCCTTTTCAAGCACACTTACAAAATGCTGCAGCATGTATCCATTAGTAATATCACAAATGAACAAAATTGGTTGGATTGCATTTCACTGGATAAAAAATTGGCATCCGCAAACAATATTTGTCATGGTCACTAATCATTTTAGGAATTTTCCAGTATTGTCTGGTGTACTATCTTTATAATGTTTTGAATTTTTAAAGGGCAAAGTTATCACTTCCTTTGACAATTTATAACCCTCTTAATGTGATTAACTTTGTTGACTAATGGAAACAGTTCAGTTTTTCTGCATACAAATTTTGTACCACTAAGAATATTTCTGTTACTTAAGTGGTATATTACTCTAGGAGGTGTTATTTTCTCAAAAATCGTTGAAAATGATTCCTGCAGGTTAACAGGATATTAAATATTGTCATTTTTCCTGTAAGGTTTTTGACAACAGCTTTTTAAATCTCTGTGGAAAAATTTCTTAAGTTAGTTACACATTAAATGAATTATCAAGTCATATTCCAGAGATAAAATAGTTGCTCATTCATATCTCTGCACAGGGATTACTTAAGAGCATGTTACCATCAGGAAAAAACAAATATGGCATTACATGGATCAGAATTTGGGATGTTAGATCCCATAACCAGATAGACATGTTAGAAAATTTGTATAAATGGGAAGGCTGAAGTTAGATATAGTGGGAGTTAGTGAAATGTGTTGACAAGAATAACAGGACTTCAGCACAAGTGCATAGAGGGTATCACCTGAAAATCTGGTAGGGGTAATGCAAGTGCAAGCCTAACAATGGACAAGAAAATATAATGCTAATGAGCTACTGTGGACAGCATAGTGAATACTTTTTAGTCTCAGAAAACCAAGCTATGCCACAGAAATACAAATTATGTACTTGATAGTTCCATGGATGATTAAAGAAATTGAAGGAGTGCATGACGAGGTAAAAGAAATTATTTAGAGTGTTGAGGAGACAAAAAATTAACTGTGATATGGGAACTGGGATTCTGTAGTAGAAAATGAAGAGAATGAAAAATATAGTAGCTAAATGTGTATTGGAGGGGAATGAAAGGATATGCCACCTGCTATAGTTCTGCGCAGAGTACCATTTAATGATTGAAGATTTGATTTAAGAGTTATGAAAGATAGTTGCGACCATGAATGAGACATCTATGCATTGGACAGTTTCATATATATTACATAATGGTAGACCAGAGATTTCAAAACCAGATTTTGAACTACAGAATATTTCCAGGACATATGTGAACTCTGGCCAGAATTTATTGTTTATGAATTGCAGATTGAAACTGAAGAAGTTGCAGAAATGTAGGAAATTAAGGAGATGCAACCTGCATAAGTTGTAAGAACCATTGATTGCTGAAAGTATCAAATGAGGCAGTAGGCTCTATTGTCTGAAATGGGAGAAAGGAATCCAATAGAAGATGAATGAGTAGTTTTGAAAGTTGAAATAATGAAGGCAGCAGAGGCACAATTAGATAAAATGAAAAGGCCTAGTAAAAACCCTTGAATAATGGAAGAGATACTGAATTTCATCGATGAAATGAGAAAATATAAAAACATTGTGTAACAGGCTAGTCAGTTGAGGCTACAGAGTTGTGTGTGCCAAATACTATGGTATGAGTTTTCCAGTACAGCAGCAGCAAAATTATTTTGGACAATTAGTTCATGAGCCCACACCAATGGTTGCAAAAACACACTTTACCTCTTAGCCATAAATAATCCTGATCTAATAGAGAGTGCCATGATGTATACAGGGATTAGTGAACACAATTGTAGCGAGTCTAAAAACCATATCAACCAAAACCACTAAAAATAAATGCAAAATGTATCTATTTAAAATGACAGATAAAAATTCACTTGATGCCTTCCTAAGAGAGAGTCTCCATTCCTTCCAAGCTAATTATTTAAGTGTAGACCAGATATGGTTCAAATTCAAAGATACAGTGTCGACAGCAATAGATAGATTCATACCACATATGGGACTGATCAGCATTGTACACAAAACACATCAGAACACTGTTGCAGAAGCAACGAAAAAAGCATGCCGAATTCAGAACAGCGCAAAATCCTCAAGACTGGCTAAGTTTCACCAAAGCTTGGAATTTAGTGTGGATGTCAATGCGAGATGATTTTAATGGCTTCCACAATGAAACATTATCTCAAAATATGGTTGAAAACCCAAAGAGATTTGGTGGTATGTAAAGTACACCAGTGGCAAAAAACAGTCAATACCGTCACTGCGTGATAGTGATGGAAATGTTACCAATGATGGTGCCACTAAAGCGGAGTTAATAAATACAGTTTTCCATAACTCCTTCACAAAAGAAGATGAAGTAAATATTCCGGAATTCGAAACCAGAACAGCTGTTAGCACGAGTGACATAAAAGTAGATATCTTAGGTGCTGCGAAACAACTCAGATCATTTAAGAAAGGCAAGTCTTCTGGTCCAGACGGTAATACCAATCAGGTTCCTTTCACAGTAAACAGACTCAATAGCACCTTTCTTAGCAATCATATACAACAGCTCACTTGACATAAGGTCTCTCCCTAAAGACTGGAAAGTAGCACAGGTCACACCAATATTCAAGGAAGGAAATAGGAGTAACCCATTGGATTACAGACCTCAATTTGCAGTAGGATTCTGGAGCATATACTGCACTCTAACATTATGAAAGAGCTTGAAGAAAATGACTTATTGATATATAACCAACACAGATTCAGAAAATACAGTTCTTGTGCAACACAGTTAGCTATTTATTCCCAAGAAGTAATGAGTGCTGTTGACAAGGGATCTCAGATCGATTCCATATTCCTAGATTTCCAGAAGGCTTTGGATACCATTCCTCACAAGAGACTATTAATCAAATTGCGTGCATATGGAGTATCATCTCAGTTGTGTGGCTGGATTCATTATTTCCTCTCAGAGATGTCACAGTTGACAGTGACAGACAGTAAATCATCGAGTAGAACAGATCTGATATCTGGTGTTCCGCAAGGTAGTGTCATAGGCTTGCTGCTGTTCCTGATTTACATAAATGATCTAGGTGATGATCTGAGCAGCCCCCTTAGGTTGTTTGCAGATGACACTATAATTTACTGTCTAGTAAAATCATCAGACAATCAATTCCAATTACAGAATGATCTAGAGAGAATTTCTGTATGGTGCAAAAAGTGGCAATTGGCACTAAACAAAGAAAAGTGTGAGGTCATCCACATGGGTACTAAAAGAAATCTAATAAATTTTGGGTATATGATAAATCGCACAAATCTAAGGGCTGTCAATTCGACAAAATACCTAGGAATTACAATTACAAGCAACTTAAATTGGAAAGACCACATAGATAATATTGTGGGGAAGGCAAAACAAAGACTGCACTTTGTTGGCAGAACACATGGAAGATGCGACAAACCCACTAAAGAGACAGCCTACATTACACTTGACCGTCCTCTGCTGGATTATTGCTGCACGGTGTAGGATCCTTACCAGGTAGGATTGACTGAGGACATCAAAAAAGTGCAAAGAAGGGCAGCTCATTTCATGTTATTGTGCAATAGGGTGAGGGTGTCACTGATATGATATACAAATTGAGGTGGCAGTCACTGAAACAAAGGCGGTTTTCTCTGCAGCGAGATCTATTTACTAAATTTCAATCACTAACTTTCTCTTCCAAATGTGAAAATATTTTGTTGACACCCACCTACGTAGGGAGATATGCTCATCATAATAAAATAAGAGAAATCAGAGCTCAAATGGAAAGATTTAGGTGTTCCTTTTTCCCATGTGCCATTCGAGAGTGGAATGGTAGAGAAGTAGTATGAAAAATGGTTCGATGAACCCTCTGCCAGGCACTTAAGTGTGAATTGCAGAGTAACCGTGTAGATGTAGAATTGTGATTGTGATTTTTATTGGCCCTGTAAATTACCTTTTGTATAGGTATGTACTTGTAATATAGGACACATCATTTGGTTGCAGTCTAGATGGTATGCATGTAGTGGATTACACAGTAAAAACATGCTAGCTTGCACAGTATATACATAATGCTGAAGAATTTTCAGCATATACACCAGAGTTAAAATTTTTTTGTGAATCATATATTGTACATGAATCATTCTGCTACGTGTGTTGCTCTAGCACTAATTTGTTATTGTAGTTTCTCTTAATGTGTTGCATAGCATTTATCACTCACAGGATGAACTTTGACTTACTCTCTGCTCATGTACCTACAATTCCTTTTCCATTAGAAATTCTTTAGGGATGCAGGGAACACCTTCTCAGTTTTGAGGTTTTGTAAGTCTCTTGGCAATTCTTGTATTAACTTTATGCCAAAGCAATTAGCTCTTTTTCGAAAATCTGAAGTCTATATGATATGCCTCGCAACTGATTTCTGTTACTTGTGTTAAGAGGACGAACAGTCTCTTTGATCTCCAGTTTTATGGGATTTTGTAGTGCAGTCACAATGGTCTTGAATATCTACAGTCATGGAAATGTCAAAATATTAAGATCTGTGAAACAGTTTATACAAGATTCTTTTTCAATATAATTAGAATGGCTTTCTTCTGTAGTATGAATATTTGTTTCATTCCTGTGATGGTTGAATTCCCAAATACTATGATTCCATATTGTGTGTATGTTTCAAAAAGTCCATGATAGACAGTGCACAAGAGGTCTTGATGTGCTGAGCAAGTTGTTTCATTCTAAATATCACTGAGCGTAGCTTGTTGGAAACAGTTTTTATCTGCTGCTTCCAATTTAGGCCACTGTCTATTCTTATGCCTAAAAACTTAACTGAAATTACTTCTCACATTTCTTTTTCATCTAGAAAAACAGTTATGTTTTCTTTCTTTTGCTTAGTGTTGAAAACCATGTACATAGTTTTTTTCAGATTAATTATTAACTCATTGTCTGTGAGCCATTGTGCTGTATTATTGACTGATATGAAAGTGTTTCTCTCAAGTGCTTCAAAATTGTTGGAAAGATTTAGCACAGTCATATCATTTGCAGACAGCTTCTTATTTTCATTTTCATATGCTTGTACATTATTTACAAATAAATTGAAGAGGATAGGTCCCCTAACAGATCCTTAAGGTACATCATACATAATGCTTCTAACTTCTGATCTGTGATCTGTGTAAGTTGTTAATGGTGACATATTGCCTCCTGTTACTGTAATATGACGTTATCCAGTCCGTTGCTTGTCCACAAATAACAGTATTCTCTAGTTCTTTACTAGGACTGCATGACTGATTGTGTCAAACGCCATGAATATGTCAAGAAAAACTCTAGATGTTACCGTCTGGTTGCCAAGCCCTGTACAAAAAAGTCTGTTAATGATTCAGTTGCTGTTTCCAATGATTTCCCAGGGAGTCAAGAATGCCTGTTCAACAGGAACATTCTTTATTATTTGATGACTCCCATGCCATGCTTTAATGATAGTGATAGTGGACCAGTGTCTGGTCACAGCTACTAGGCAGCAGGTGACATCCCCAGCACAATGCTGAGGCAGCACAACAACAGCTGGTAGTGACAGTGCCCTTGCTGACCAGGTAATGTGTCAACTCCACAGTGTGGCAAGGCTACTGGCTGCAGTCAGTGGTGGCTGGCAGAAAGGAGGCAGAAATGAGCAGGCACACAAAGTTGAACTCGGGAACATTGGAGGCAAGATGGCACATCAGGCGATGGCGGCTACTGGGCACCCTTGCTGTGGCAGGTCGTTTACAAAGCTCTGAATTGTTAGGGCTAGCTTACAACTCATAACCAGCAACCTTGCCAACTTGTTGTGCTGCTCAGTGAGGTTGGAGTAACTTAGCTGTACATCTGACAGATGATTGTTGCAGAGACTATGCCCGTCAGATGCACTACACTGAAGGAATGGTGCTACTGTCTAAAGTGGGAGCATTTGTATTACCTCAAGCTTAGTGTGTGTGATACATGGTAGGCTCTCATCACACACTTGGTTGTGAAAATTCCATATTATGCTGCACTGTGTAGCAACTCAGTCAATCACTGACAGGAGAATGAATTCTGTGTTGAAGGGTGTTGCGCAGCACTTTTGCACCACCCTGCTGCCCAGCTGTAGAATTACAATGGTGATTGGCCTGCACATCCTTTGCCTGGATGTGAAGGCATGCCTGAAGTCAAGGAAACAGTAGTAGCTACTGAAGCAGACAAAAAAGTAATACGAACATCTAAAAATTACACTGACAGAAGCTGCAAAAAGACAAAGCAGAAATTACTAGAAAAGAAAGCAAAGCTGTTCAAGTATACATGACTGTGAGAAAGATAAATGTTGCCAAGAGGAAGATCAAAGAAAGCTTTGGAAAAAGAGAAGCAGATGTTTGAATTTCAAGAACTAAGATGGCAAACCAGTACTAAGCAAAGAAGGGAAGCATTTCCCTTGACGGGACATCCACAACTGTTATTCATGATCAATGATAAAATCCTCTACAGTTGTAAAAATTATTTATTTCTGAAAAGGAAAGCACTACCCAGTTTTGGGACATATGTCCCATCTTCAGGTGCATATCAAAATGTGATTCCACAGAGAATGCATAACTAAGGTTAAAATAGGTTAAAATAGGGCATCACTGGTACATGGTATGCAAGACAATATCCCTTTTTTGGCAACCTAGGACTGAAGAGGGTGTTCTCTTGCATGCCATGTACCAGAGATGTCCTTTTTTTAACTTATTTTGACGTTGGTTATGCATCCTTTGTGCACTCACATTTTAATTTGCACCTGAAGTTGGACTTGAAACCGGGCGGTGTGTTCATTTTTAGAAATAAATAATTTTTACAACTGTAGGAGAATTATTAAACAAGGGAAGGCTGGAAGGTGCAAGGAATATATGAGGGTTGGAACTTTAATAGTTGCAACTATTTATTTACAGCTCATACAAAATAGATACATATTTCAAAGTTTTACTAAACTTCAAAGTAGTCACCAGCATCATGTATAACCTGTTACCAGCAATGTGGAAGTCGTAGGATACTCTTAGCAGTGCCAGTTGTGTTGACAGTTTGAGCGGCATGCTCTATTGCTCAATGAATTTGTAGCAGTTCTGAAGCAAATGCTGTGAAGTGTCTCCTTCAGTTTAGAAATCGAGTTGAACTTATGAGGGCTTAAGTCAGGGAGTGCAGTAGGTGGTATAGCACTCAGCAGCCCCATCAGTCAAACAAATCAGTAACAGCTTGCACTGTATCTGCTTGAGCATTGTCCTGCAAAATGATGGTCAGGTCCTGCAGGAAATGTCGTCACTTCTGACTCTATGCTATTCATTTTTGGAACACAACCTACGACCAGCCAAGTGATGACACTTCCTACATAACCTAACGATCATTTTGTAGGACAATGCTCAAGCATGTACACTGCAAGCTGTTGCTGATTTGTTTGACTGATAGGGCTGCTAAGTGCTGTACCACCTACTGTGCTCCCCTGACTTAAGCCCTTGTGACTTCAACTCAATTTCTAAACTGAAGGAAACACTTTGTGGAATTCACTTCAGAACTGTTACAAATTCATTGGGCAATAGACCGCGCCACTCAAAATGTCAACACAACTGGCACTGCTAAGTGTATCCTACGACTTCCACATCACTGGCAACGGGTTATACACAATGCTGGTGACGAATACTTTGAAGGTCAGTAAAACTTTGAAACATGTATATATTTTGTATGAACTGTAAATAAATAGTTGCCATTATTAAAATTCCAACCCTCATATAAAATGGCTATGCAAAGTGAATTAACTTTAAGATAATATGGTGGAAACAAAACAAAAAGTATATGAAGATTGTATTGTATTGTATGGTATTTATTGGTCCTGTTTTCTACAATGCAGCTTATGCATAAAGCATTGGACAAGTCAAGTTATGAGTATTCAGCTGAATGTCATTTCTAGCCATACATATTTAAGTTTACAATAATTAACTTTATACATAAGTATTTGCATAACATACTTCATAAATTTAAATATTCTTCAATGGAGAAAATGCAGTGATGCTGTAAATATTACTTTAGAGATTTTCCAAAGGTATTGACCTCAGTAATAGCTTTTATGTCATCTGCAGCCAAAGTCCTAAGAATTCGGTTTCAGTACTGTTACCAGCTAATGGATGGTATGATATTGCAGGAAGAATTTGACAGAGTGCTGAAAGATTTAAGTCAAGACGAGGCACCTGGAATAGATAACATTCCCTGAGAGTTATTAAGATCTTTGAAAAAACCAGCAATGAGAAAACTATTACACTTCATATTCAAGATATGATACTGTCAAAATTAAAGAAGAATGTTACATGTAACTCCAATAACAAAAGGAATTTGCTGACAGGAATGAGTATTTTATAACTGTCAGTTTAATTGTCACGATTACAAAATACTGTCACAAATTATTTGCAGAAGAATTGAAAGACTTCTAGAAGCCAACCTCAGGCAAAATAAGTTTACTTTACAAAGAAAAGTAGAAATACATAGGGTAAGACTATTTCTACAATTTACAATGGCAGATACCAGTAGATTGAAGGAAGATAAACCTATGAGGTGGCTGTAGCAACAATATTTAGCCAAGTACAAAAGATGACTTAAACAAGTAATAAAATTTACATGGTCAGCAAACTTGATAAAGAAGCACTAGTATCGTTTCACAATGAGGACTTTGAAATATTTAGCTCTACCAGGAGTAAGTAGAAGAACTGTGGCAGAAGAATAGTTTGCCAAACACTGGATACCACAGACAGAAAAATGCTAGATTAAACATGTTTGATTGTCTAAAGGTTAATGTGTAAAGCCTCCCAGTGGCTACTGTAACAGACTCATATCAAAAGACTTATTACAAAACCCAAAGAAATTCTGGCCATATGTAAAGGCTTCCAGTGGTACCATACCAAAGTTTGCATTCAGACACTCATAGATGATGCAGTAACCAAAACTGATTGTGTTGAAACAAAAGCAGAAGAGCTCTGCTTCATTTTAAAATATTACTTTAAGGAAAGAGACAGGAGAATGATCCTAGTTCAGTTCTTGCAGAACTGCAGAGATGATTGATATCCACTATCTTCTGACGTCTACCTTTGTTGAGTCTTAGAATGTATTCTAGTTAAAGAAGGGAAAGGTGGAAGATTACAGTTTAATGCCTCATTGGCAGTGTAATCATTAGAGATGGAGCACAAGCTTGGGCTGTGAAAGGACCAGGAAAGAAATTGGCCCTGCCCTTTTCAGCTAAAACATTCCAGCTCTTGCCTGGGGTAATTGAAGAAATCACAGAAAAATTAAATCTAGATGACCGGACAAGGATTTGGACTGTCATCCTCACAAACGTGATCCAGTGTGCTACCCGCTGTGTCACCTCTCTTGGTCTTCTGGCTCAAACATAATGGTGCATGATGTACCTAAAAAGGAATGTGTCCCACCATACCAACCAACATGAACTCCCGTAACTGTCACATGACATACTGAAAACTATGGATCAGAGCAGTCAGATTCATCAGTCAGACTGATGTTGTATTTCTCGATTCCCAAAAAGGATTTGACTTAACTGATACACCATGGCAAAACAGTGGAAGACATGAAGATGTGTATCATAATGTACGTAGGAGTGGAATATCAGTTACACTCAGTTTTCAATATACTGAATACCATTTTGAAGGTCACAAAGATTGCCATCTGCTGGGTTCTGTGACTGGTCACACTCATTCAGACAGCCCACTGATTATTTTGGATTGGTGCTGGGTGTATCACTATGCCCCCAGGTAAAAGAGCAAAGCCAGCAGTGGAAGCATGAGCAAACACCATTGAAAAAGGCAAAGACCTTTTCATCATTGTGTAAGGTGATGCTGAGTATATTTTAGGCCTGCTGTGATGTGATGGTAACAGTTTATTCCCAATTAGAGCCAAAGCAACCCAGGAGAATACTACCAGAATTTCCTGAAAAGGCTTTGGAAGACTGCTCTCAAGATGTATAATTGCAGGAAGCTGTCCAAGTTCATTATAAATCTATTTATCAATCATTTTACTATAATAACATTTAAAGATTGTCATTGTTACCTGTTATAAAAATTCGATTGCCTGAGTGCAAGCATGTTTATATGAGAGGTAGTTCATTCATTCATTCCAGTTGAGTGTTAGAGGAACATTCACTACAAGTTTGTTTGTCAGAACTTACGTATTTGTGAGACGTTATAATACTGAGTGAAAACTGGCCACAAATTTGTGAACATTTGTTAATCAGAGTAAATATCTGGCATCCTACATGAATGAAGAACCAATCATATATGAACTACAGTGAAGCAAGTTTTAATCATCACCCCATCTACAAAGACAGAGACCAATCTAAATAACCATCTGCTACTAATTTCATCAGTACTCAAAGCAAAATAAAAAAGTTAAATTTAATTGTCAGTTTATCACATCAATTTTGTAGTAAGTTGTTATGGCTGCCACTCTGAAACAAGATGCAGCCTCACCAGTTTTATTATAGAGCTGCTATAAGCAGCTTAATGCTAAGTACTATTTGCATTACTACTTATTATACAGCATTATAACAAATACTACTACTTGACATGTAGTTAACAGCTATTTACAAATCCTTAATCTAAACATTCAAATAATGTGGCTAATGAGATATGCTTTGAATTTTCTTTTAAATTGGTAGGGATTCCCAGTTTCTTGCTTTATGTTAAATGGGAGCTTGTTGAATATCTTCTACCAGAGTAAATAACTTCATTATGAACCATGAACAAGGAGACAAAGTCTACATGAAGTTCATTTGTGTCTTGTATTGGGTTGGCATAAATTAAAGTTTAGCTGAACCTTATTTTTACCATCAGCAGTTGTTTGTTATCACTGTTCATTGTTATGATTAGCTGTTTTGTCATATCAGTCTCGAATTTAACAGTTTTTTTATGTAACCATCAGATTGGACACTGAACATTTCCAATTGAAATCCAGATGAATTTGTTTCATGGAATTTTTTTTGTCTGTAGTAATTTCATTGCAAATTCCTTCAATGTCATGAAATGTAGTTTAGCTGTTTAACAGATCTCTATTGACTGGAAAATTACTGTGCTTGTACAAATTGAATTGTATATTAAGGATGAGATTCAGATAGTTTGTTTTTATTTTGTAACTCAAGGAAATGATTCTGTTGTACTGTGACATAAATTTAATTTCGCTTCTTGATTTATTAGCACTTTTAATGTTTAATTATCATTAAATGACTTTGTTGTCTTTTGGTTGGGATCTTCACTAAACAAACAAATTATGTTCAACAAACACTCAAAAATATTTTCTTTATAGAATATGATGAAAATTCTGCCATACAAAGACTTGCTGTAGATTACAGAGAAGCATCAGTGCTCTTGTGCTTACATGTATTGGTTACTTCAACATTTGGTAACTTGACACCAATGGTGGTGGATACTGAGTGATATTTACATAATTGACTGTAGATTTGTGGTTTTGATACAGATGTTAATCCTATCATTTTATTATTAATAATAATTTTCACAGATGATCATGACATAGTCTTTATCTTCTCACAGATGATAGCTGTTTAACTCTCAGCAATGGCTGGCATAGTTTTAAGTTGTCACATGTATGGCATATTACCACTGGGTTACATGTCACCAGCATCCTTCGTATGAAACAGAGCATACGCAGTTGCATCAGTATCGTGATATACTATATGTATCAATAAATATTATTTGCAAAATTTACAGCAGTGCATTAATTACAATAATTATTTGATGAATTATCTTGTTAGTTTTCACTCAGGCAGAAGAAATTGTAATTTTAGGCACATTTTTCATGACACTACAACTTCATGAGAAGAAAGAACAAGACCAGTGGGTTCTGTCTCATTATCAGAGGCAAGCAGTACCTCAAATCTGTTCATCAGAAATTCAGGGTACCATTTTGTCCATTTGCCACATACTGTCTTACCCATGAAATAACTTGAGATCTAGGGATGACCTGCTAACCATCATTGGGTGGCAAATTGGTGCCAGATCTGGGTCTTCAAGAGTTAAGTCAGCAACAAGAATAAATGGTTAGCTGTGCAGCATGTTTGCAGTGACAACAGACTTCCCTGTTACTTCATCACTGGTGCAGTTTTCAGAGGTCATATGAAGTCAGTCAACAGTTGTCAATGGAGGTTCCAGAAGTTCATGAGCAGCAACTAGCTGCTCCAGGAGGATTCCGTAATGCGTAGTCATACCTATTCCACAAAACAACCGAATTACATATTTAGGGCGAGCAGCAATCTATCCTTTTCATAATATTGTTGACGTACCACCCTCACTCTTGCAAAGACAAAAAAGTAAGGAAATTAAATCAAAAATAAGTTGCTGATTACCGCAAAACAAAGATCACATGCAATCTAGAAATTTAATATTGCTGGTCATCACTGGTATCTGCATGGTGTAGGAGAGGTGGAGGGAATTTGCTGCCCTTTGAAACTTGACTGCAGGTGTCCATTGACTTACAGTTGAATCCCAATGGCCCCATGCCCACTGCAGCCACAATTGATGATGTCATTGGGTCAACATGTGAACACTTAGGGCCAGTCTGCTGTGGGGCTCCATGTCCAACAATATATGATGAACAGTGTGCTCAAAAGACTTGTGGGTACACCATCATTGTGCTCTTTTGGTAGAGGTGCCAAAGATCACTATCTATCGTACTTTACAGAGCAGACAAGTCTCCAACCACCATGTTCTGTGAAGAGTCATGGATGTTGAACCATTTAGTATCTAGTCATAGTTTCACTGTCCTTCTATCCTTTTCTGTAGATGCTCATGACAGTAGTGTGTGAACATTCAACTAGCTTCACCATTTTTGGGATACTCATTCACAGGCTCTGCACAATAATAATCAGCCCTTTGTCAAAGTCCCTGGTCTCAGTGGACTTCCTTATTAGTGGCCCATATCTTCACTAGGGTAATCCCTCATCAGTACCTTCTCCACTTACAAACTTTTGTTACCACATGATGTACCTGCAATACCACTGGGCAGCATCCAACAATGTGACAGGCAGTGGTCATACTGTTTTGGCTCATTAGTATAAGTTAGTTTCTATCAAATTAAGTTCTTTTGCTTGATATGTCCCAAAACTGACCAACACATTTATATAAAAAATGACACCCGGGATAAATTTCTGTGGACACCCATGCTGGTCACTCTCAAAGGCTTTAGCACCTGTAATGATCTCTGTTGTCTGTGTCAATTCCTTTACCAGTAGCTGCTTGCCTAGAATATAACCAGCAAAACTGACTCTAACCTCACAATGACAATCTTCATCTACACTTCATTGCACCTTGTATTCATAATTTTATTGTCTATAGGATTTAATTGTATTGTTGCTCTTTTCTCCTTTCTGAAAATTATTTAGCCGGCTACTGTGTCCGAGTGGTTCTAGGTGCTTCAGTGTGGAACCAGGCTGCTCCTACAGTTTGCAGGTTTGAATCCTGCCTCAGGCATGGATGTGTGTAATTCCTTAGGTTATATATAAAAACAAAGATGAGGTGACTTACCGAACGAAAGCGCTGGCAGGTCGATAGACACACAAACAAACACAAACATACACACAAAATTCAAGCTTTCGCAACAAACTGTTGCCTCATCAGGAAAGAGGGAAGGAGAGGGGAAGACGAAAGGAAGTGGGTTTTAAGGGAGAGGGTAAGGAGTCATTCCAATCCCGGGAGTGGGAAGACTTACCTTTGGGGGAAAAAAGGACAGATATACACTCGCACACACGCACATATCCATCCACACATATTTAAATATGTCTGCTTGTGGCTGTATGTGTGGATGGATATGTGCATGTGTGCGAGTGTATACCTGTCCTTTTTTCCCCCAAAGGTAAGTCTTTCCGCTCCCGGGATTGGAATGACTCCTTACCCTCTCCCCTAAAACCCACTTCCTTTCGTCTTCCCCTCTCCTTCCCTCTTTCCTGATGAGGCAACAGTTTGTTGCGAAAGCTTGAATTTTGTGTGTATGTTTGTGTTTGTTTGTGTGTCTATCAACCTGCCAGCGCTTTCGTTCGGTAAGTCACCTCATCTTTGTTTTTATATATAATTTTTCCCATGTGGAATGTTTCCTTCTATTATATTGATGTCCTTAGGTTAGGTAGATTTAAGTAGTTCTAAGTCTGATTACCTCAGATGTTAATTCCCATAGTGCTTAGAGCCATTTGAACCATTTTTGAAAATTACTTCTTCCTGAAACAAGTGTATCCTGTTGTGCATAGTTATAGTTTCTTGAATGGAATTGCAAAGATTAGAGCTTCTGCTTGATTGATTTTATAACAAAAAGGATGAGAACAAAATACAGGTATTAATTTTAACATACCCCAAATTTTAATTCCACCAGGTCTTTCAGAAAAGCATTGGAATGATTTAGAACAAAGGAGTCAACAATTGACCCAAAAGGCAGGCATTGCTGCAGAAGTTGCCGTTAATCTCAGGAGCTCTCTTTGTGTAACCCGTCAAATGCTTACGGTTCTAAGGTAATTGAATTTTCATTTTTGACAATGAGTGTTAATAGAAAATATGAAAGATGAATGAAGTAAAGTACCAACTGTTAGCACCATGTGCGGAGATCTTGGTTATAATATTACATGGAATATTGGAGATTCTGTGTTCATTTACTATGAGGAATTTTATTTGTTTGTAGACTGAGTCAACTTGATGAATGTTGCTCTTGATTAGTGGTTACATGTATCCACATGAAATGAGTTTGAATGTACTCAGACAAACACATAAATGTTCCAATGTTTAAAGGACTTGAAAAATCTTGTGTGAGGAGATTTGCTTTCCAGGCACTGAAAATTCTGCACTAACAATAATCACACAATTGTGGTAAGGAAACTAGTGGTAGATTGCTAATAATTTATGAGCAAAGGAGACAACTCACCAACTAGTGGAATAGTAGAAATGACAAGTTATCAACAGATGCACGAAAAAGAATGAACACACACACACACACACACACACACACACACACACACGCACACACACACACACACACACACACACACAAAGTGCCACTGCATTAAGCCTGATGAACACATATTAACTCGGTCATTTTAAATTGCACAGTGGAACCATGTGCATTCATCATGACTCAACATCTGCACAAAGTTCTTCAAATGTTGACTTCAGCTTGGCAAAGGTTCATATTTTACAATGTTGTTGCATAAAATCAATGGATTATAAGACAGCACCATTACCTGTAGATTCCATGGCACCATTACACTAATGTTCAAATAGCCAATTAGGGCAAGTATGACATCACGTAGATAGAAATTCTAGTAATAATAGTGGTTGTTATCATAGTGATAATTTGTAAAGTATAATCAAAACATGAAAACCTTGCTCTGAGTGTTTCTGCTGCTGTGACCAATGCACTTGCCCACAGCTCAACACTTATGGTTTTGCTTGCCGCAAACATGGGCAAGTGGCCACCATCTCTAATTTTAACCATGAAGCAGAACCCCAAGGCACAGCTCCAGTGTAGTTACATTAGCCAATTCTGGAATTGCATTTAAAGTGATAATCTCACTGTTCATTAACAACATGGACATCAGTTTTCAAATGGATAATGAAGACACCATAAACCTAATTAACATTATCACGCATGCTGGTGTATTAGCCCACTACCTCTGGAGACAACTGAACATTGTTTGAAAATGTACAGTATTATTTCTTGTAGTATTTTCACCATCTGCAACTGATATTGTTAGTCTAGATGACTTTCCTGTCTTCTTCTTCTTCTTCTTCTGTTTTTTCTTGTTTTTTGTTTTTTTATTATTTTTTTTTTTATTCAAGATTCAGTATGTATAACAGCTAATAGTATTCTGTTTAATGATTTCAATGTGTTAGGTTTAGTGGCTCAGCGTTGAAGTGATAGAATATGAATACAAAGCTGTCTGGTTCAGTACCTGGTGTGTACTGTGATTTTTGTGTGTCATTTATCATTTCTTTTGCTTTAGGCTATTTTAATTAATGTGAAAAATGAAGAGCTGTAGATCCTCCCATAACTGGCTGGGTAAGGCAACAGCATGCCATCTCTAGTTGGACCATGCCTAGTAAAGCACTATATTGCTCAAACCGTCCTTTATTTTATATAAGGTATATTATGATTTGTGTGAATCTAAAATAAGAAGTACAGCTGTAATTAAAACATAATGCTACTCCTCATTTTACCCAGGCTAACCCCATGCCTTTTGCTATGAAGGAATTAAAGTGTAAATCTACCATTCAGAGGCATCAGGTGTTGTGACACCATTCATATCTAGCCAGTGGATGACACCGATGGTGGTAATTAAAAAGTCTAAAGGCACACTTCAGATCTGCAGCAGTTTTCAAATAAATATTGTAACTTGAGCTCTTGTTTCGTTGGTGTGTGTCTACATAAAACAATATGGGATTGTAAGTCTCCAATCTAGTTTCAGTAATACTCTACCTCAGTTCATTTCTTTATCTGAAACATGAAAACCACTGAAGATGTCCATATTTTGCAGAAACATGTCTGGGGAATTAGGTAAACAAAAAGAGTTTCATCAAGGCAGATTAACAAACACATACTGATTTTAAATTGTCTATGTGTTGAGTGTAATCTAAGTGTTTATCTGATTCTGCATCAAGAAGAGTTGGCTAAGTTCTTATGGGTCCAGTTTTGTTATAAGGTAGGTTACTTACAATCACTCTTAGATGCAACATCAAAACATTTTATGCTAAGCAGTATGACTTTTGATCAACATCAGTATAGCAGTTTACTTTTTGGTATTGAGAGACCACTCACAACATAAAAAAAAAACTTAGAGCAGCTTATGCAGGAGGTACCACAGGTTTGAACTATTTAGATGACACTGTAGTCCTGGGTTTATCAGGAGAAACACCACAACAATTGAAATTAAATTTTTAATAAACATAGAGTTAGCAATCTCAAATGTATCTTAATTATGTGTAGTTTTTTTCCAACTTAGTTTTGAGTACCTCCCCACATTCTGAACAAAGATACCCTCAGACTTACTTTTAAGGGTCTGATGACCTACTTATACCCAAAAAACTAAACAAGTTCCAGACGTTCCTGGGCAACTCATGATAAGTTCTCATTGTCACAGAAGATATTGAAACACTTTAAAATTTTAGCTAAAATGAGAACACTGCCCAGTGTAAGCCATTAAAACACTTTAAAAAAGTGGCTAAAATAAGAACACTCCCAGTGTCAGCCAGCTGTTAAAGCACTGTCAGTTTTCTTAAAAAAGTAAAGTGAACTGAGATGCTATTATAAGAATGTACCAGTAAACCTCATTTAGTGTTCTGCCTGCATAACAGGTGCATCCAAACAAATCTTGCTCTTCCATATAAGAGTCCTTCAATATCTATAGTAGTATTTTTAACTTCCTAGTTTACAGTTAAACCTACATCTGAATTTCTTTCTTCCTCTGTTCCTCTGTAAGAAATCACAAGTCCTGGTTTAAGTTCCATTTGGTTTTTGTGATTTTGCTGGAATCCTGATAACCCCACTATAGCCCATTTGGTCTTACTGAACTCCACTAACTTCTCTTTGGATTTTTAAGTTCTTTAGTATATTACCCTTAAATTAAAAGTAGCAGTACAGTTCATTTTATAAGGTCCATCTTATTGAAACTTTCTGGAAGTTTAAAACTGTGTGCCACACTGAGACTTGAAGCTGGATTTGTGTCATGGTCCAGCGCACAGTTTTAACCTGCCAGGAAGTTTCGAATCAGTGCACACTCCTCTACAAAGTGAAAGTTCATTCTAGTCCATGGTGTTATTTATTTACCCACACTTCATGTAGCATAGTGTGGGTTCAGAAGTTCCTAGATGTGCCCTTGGCATACAGCCTTTGCCAGAATTCCCTCAGTCCATTACTTCTAATGTTCCTCTATAAATGTGCCTGGAGCTCATATGTGGCAGTAGAGCTGTCAACAACCACACCTGGGGTACACTAGCCAGCCAGGGTGTGATGAATATGACCTGATACCTGAACAATGCTACACTTTGCCATGGTTATTCCTGTACCAATTTCAACTCAGGCCTGTTTGTTTGAGAATCTAAGATCTTGGGCTCAACATCACTAGTCAGGGTGGTGGTTAGTGACAGCACAACATGCAACACAGAATCATCATTTAGCAGGCAAATCAATCTTTGTATAATTCATTATGCATAGAAGTCTAGTCTAGTGGGATGTGCATGCACTACTCACTATACATTCTGCAGTGTGTGTTGATGAGCAGTGCTTGCAAATTTGTTCCCCAGAAACTAGTCTCTCAAGATGATACTAACTGCCTCATGATATGAAATCAGGATTCAAAATAGTAAACTTTCACTAGTGACTGTTATATACATGTAATGCTGCTAAATTTTATAAAGTTCCAATGTTTTGAATTTTCCTTCACTAGTAGATTAAATTTAACTTCAAACAATTTTCATATGTGGAAATTTTTGTTGTGTATGCTAATCAGGGATGAGAAAACCACTACAGAAGAATATTACTGGCATCAGCTGGAAGTGCTCAGACAACAGTCAGCAGGCTACCTCAACCTCTTTAAAAGAACAGAAAAAGTTTTGAACCATCTTAAAGATGTCCAGACTGTGGTAAGACATGTGCATTTTCTTTCTGCAGAAATTTTTATCCTGATATGTAGCCATTAGCTATTCTGTAAAGAAACTCTGCAAAATGTTATAGTTCTGACACTTTCATCAAAGATTTCTCACAACAAAATCTTTGCATTGGTGCTAAACTTCAGAACTTCAGTTTCCAGCTCAGATGTTTTGTAACTTGAATACTGAGAGAAATTTAAACAATATCTTATCTATCATTGAGATGATGCGTAATGTAGCCCAGTAAAAGTGGTTATCACATCGGCAGACTATGGCTTCTTCATGTTGCACATTCTCAACTGCCTGAAACTTAGATAACTCACCTTTTGTAATAGTCTTCCAATGGTGGGTGTTAATCTGAATTCACAGCAACAAACACTCTTGTATATTACTGCCTGTAATTTGTTTTCACATTTTCAACAAAAAGTGGCATTCTAACTATGAAATGATCTAGCTAACACATTTTCTGTTTAAACTTACCAACATATTCACAAAACTGACAAATTAACTGATACTGAGCGAGTGTCTTAAAAGCTTGTGAGAACTGCGTCTCACATGGTCATTGCCGTATCAGTTAAATAAGGTTTCAGAAATGGCATACATTCTTTTGTGTTGTTACAAACACGATTATTGCCAAGTTTACAATTAAAATATTAAAGTTTTGTAGACATTATACAAGGTGGGTGAGAATTAACTCCCACTGAAAATTGTTTATACCTTTTAGATACTTGACCAATTTTCATGAAACAAAAAAATATTTTGTTCCTTACAATGATAGAATTGTTATGTAACACTAAAAGTCAACATAAGCAACATCATTATATATCAGTTTCCATAAACAAATGATATTTGTGACAGACAGTGGTACATTTTCAGTAATTTGGCAAATTCACTCCTCAAATTTATCAAGGGTGTTTGGTTTTGTCTCATAACCTTCATCTTTCACTCATCCCCAGAAGAAGAAATTGCAGAGCATTAAGTCAGGATTGCTTGCTGGTCATTCAAGGGGGCCACATTGTCCCAATCAGCATCCCGGAAAAAGAGTGTCAAGACAAGTGAGGCTAGGATATGCAAAGTTAGGTGACACCCCATCTTCCACAAATATTAGATCATTGGAATTGTCCCACCTGGATACAATACCGTGAACATAATTTTCAAGGATATTAACAGGGTGTATATGACCCGGGACAACCGAGAGATCCTGTAAAAACCCAGGAATTTTTTCATCTGGGAGAAAACTGGGAAAAACCCAGTAATTTTTCATTGTTTTAGTTTGCAGAATAATACTGCAGCTATAAAAAATAAACAAGGGGGGAAAAAAAGAAAAAAAAAAAAGGAGAGAGAGAGAGAGAGAGAGAGAGAGAGAGAGAGAGAGAGAGAGAGAGAGAGAAAAAAGAAAGAAAGAGACCGAAAATAAAACTTAAGTTGCAAAGGAAATGCACCATATACAACTAAACACAGTGCTCATACAAGCGTCTTCCAACAGTGTCAAAGGCTTTAGGAAGACAATGCAATGTGTCATAACAACAAATTGCCTACGATGAGTGTGATGTCACAACTGTTTACATTAGATTCATTTGAGCGGTTGTGAGCGAGCTTATGCGCACGTGCAGTTGAGTTGCATGTGAGTAGTACATTCTCCAGCTTCTGGCTACAGAAGTGTGGCAGTTAGCTGTATAAGCAATAGCAGCAAGCAGCCAGATGCTATCCGGAAAAATTTTACCGGTGCGCCTAAGATGCCAGATCTACGTATGCACAACAGGCCCGGAACTACAGGGCGTGGGCAAACCGGAGTATCTGCCCCGGGCGGCAGTTTCAGGGGGAGGGGGTTGGGGGGAGGGGGGGGAGTGAGGGAGAGCGCCAAATTCATATTATTGAGGAGAAAGACATCATTTCACAAAGTGCCTAGCATCCAGTGCATGTCGGTCTATCAATTACTCATATGATTTTGAACACATCCCTATTGGTTTTTGAACATTTTTGAACAAATTCTAAGTTGATTTCTGAAAGAATCGTAATTTGATTTTTTAATGCATTCACAGTATACATTATGTCTCTGCCAGGGGAATCCCCATTGTATCTAGGAGTAAACTTTCCTGCAGACAAAAGGGGACAGGTGTGTACGAGTTGAGTGGAATAAAGCCGAACAGGTGAATGCCAATCACTGTTTATGGGGTTGACTGGGTTTGCAAATGATTAGAGTTGTTGTAACTACTAGTGAATTCCATAGATTCAGACTACCAGAGTGGAAATAAACGACTAACAGGAATAACATGCAACAAAGATTGCGTGCTGTCTCCTCCATATGTACAAGAAAATGAAATTTATACAGAAAATTTTTGGCCAGTCCACTACATTACTAAGGGCCAGTTATACAGTCCCCAGATAGCAGCTGCTAAAGTTCTGTTCCGGGAGTAGTGCGGAAACGTGTTGTACGAACATGTAATAACGCCTAACCAGAGAATAAATGTGGCATAACTAAATAGGTGACTGTGGCTGGGTTAGTGAAGTTAACCTGAGAATAAGTTTTGACACTGGCAGTAATAGTTACAGAATTAGTGATGACATGATTGTTTGTTAGAACAAAGAAGGAAAAGAAACGGGGACTCACACAACTTACAGAAGAATATGATGATTCCAAAGTTATATAAAAATTTCATACTACTACTTTTTGATCTCATGTTTCAGAAGCTAAAGAGTATGAACGTAATGTGAAACTATTTCCTAACATAACACTTTTTTCTTGTAGTAGTCCTAATAGGCATTTGATATTGATACTTCATGAATTACACTCCTGGAAATTGAAATAAGAACACCGTGAATTCATTGTCCCAGGAAGGGGAAACTTTATTGACACATTCCTGGGGTCAGATACATCACATGATCACACTGACAGAACCACAGGCACATAGACACAGGCAACAGAGCATGCACAATGTCGGCACTAGTACAGTGTATATCCACCTTTCGCAGCAATGCAGGCTGCTATTCTCCCATGGAGACGATCGTAGAGATGCTGGATGTAGTCCTGTGGAACGGCTTGCCATGCCATTTCCACCTGGCGCCTCAGTTGGACCAGCTTTCGTGCTGGACGTGCAGACCACGTGAGACGACGCTTCATCCAGTCCCAAACATGCTCAATGGGGGACAGATCCGGAGATCTTGCTGGCCAGGGTAGTTGACTTACACCTTCTAGAGCACGTTGGGTGGCATGGGATACATGCGGACGTGCATTGTCCTGTTGGAACAGCAAGTTCCCTTGGCGGTCTAGGAATGGTAGAACGATGGGTTCGATGACGGTTTGGATGTACCGTGCACTATTCAGTGTCTCCTCGACGATCACCAGTGGTGTACGGCCAATGTAGGAGATCGCTCCCCACACCATGATGCCGGGTGTTGGCCCTGTGTGCCTCGGTCGTATGCAGTCCTGATTGTGGCGCTCACCTGCACGGCGCCAAACACGCATACGACCATCATTGGCACCAAGGCAGAAGCGACTCTCATCGCTGAAGACGACACGTCTCCATTCGTCCCTCCATTCACGCCTGTCGCGACACCACTGGAGGCGGGCTGCACGATGTTGGGGCGTGAGCGGAAGACGGCCTAACGGTGTGCGGGACCATAGCCCAGCTTCATGGAGACGGTTGCGAATGGTCCTCGCCGATACCCCAGGAGCAACAGTGTCCCTAATTTGCTGGGAAGTGGCGGTGCGGTCCCCTACGGCACTGCGTAGGATCCTACGGTCTTGGCGTGCATCCGTGCGTCGCTGCGGTCCGGTCCCAGGTCGACGGGCACGTGCACCTTCCGCCGACCACTGGCGACAACATCGATGTACTGTGGAGACCTCACGCCCCACGTGTTGAGCAATTCGGCAGTACGTCCACCCGGCCTCCCGCATGCCCACTATACGCCCTCGCTCAAAGTCCGTCAACTGCACATACGGTTCACGTCCATGCTGTCGCGGCATGCTACCAGTGTTAAAGACTGCGATGGAGCTCCGCATGCCACGGCAAACTGGCTGACACTGACGGCGGCGGTGCACAAATGCTGCGCAGCTAGCGCCATTCGACGGCCAACACCGCGGTTCCTGGTGTGTCCACTGTGCCGTGCGTGTGATCATTGCTTGTACAGCCCTCTTGCAGTGTCCGGAGCAAGTATGGTGGGTCTGACACACCGGTGTCAATGTGTTCTTTTTTCCATTTCCAGGAGTGTATATTGCATCGTGTTATAAAAATGACCATTTGGCCAAACAGTCTCGTTTATTTGGTGTGTGTAACAATTGCTGCAATATGGGACAGCCCTATTTCATTTTATACAGCAGTGACAAAATACATGTAATCAGATCGAGAAACCTCACCAGTCTTGGGCACAATTTGTATTAACAGCTTTTCAAGTATTAGACTACAACATTTCATTTTTTCATGTAGCAAAACTGTGACGAACTTTGATGAGGTAATAGATTCTTTCCCAGAAACAGAACTGTGGCAAGATTGGAGATTAAAAAAAGCTAGGACTTAAGGATTGGAGAAATGTGTTCTGTCTTGCTTGTCTCTTGTCTTTACTTGTTTCTTGTATCCTATATTTAATTTTATGTCACCCAAAACAGCAAGTTATTAGCTAATATGCAGTAAAGACTGCAAATTTTCTGAAGAGTTCTTGTTCTGCTGATTACAAATAATCCCATCCAGTATTAATTCTGAGATTTTTTTAAAGAGAGGCAGGATGTGAAACCGGCCAACTGGGAGCAGGAGAGGCACCACAGGACATTTTAATTTCCATTGGCGTGAGTATAGTTTGATGGCACCCATTACAAAATATTACATGTTTGAATGCCACAGAGTGAAATACAGAGACGTGCGATGAAAGAATGCTGTGTGAAGAGGCATGGTGCTGTACTTTGGCACACTTAAGACTAAATAACATGTATTACGTTCCCTCAAACATATATGTTTTATATATCAGATACCTTTCAAATTCTGAAGGTGGCAGGGGTAAAATACAGGGAGCGAAAGGCTATTTACAATTTGTACAGAAACCAGATGGCAGTTATAAGAGTCGAGGGACATGAGAGGGAAGCAGTGGTTGGGAAGGGAGTAAGACAGGGTTGTAGCCTCTCCCCGATGTTGTTCAATCTGTATATTGAGCAAGCAGTAAAGGAAACAAAAGAAAAATTCGGAGTAGGTATTAAAATTCATGGAGAAGAAATAAAAACTTTGAGGTTCGCCGATGACATTGTAATTCTGTCAGAGACAGCAAAGGACTTGGAAGAGCAGTTGAATGGAATGGACAGTGTCTTGAAAGGAGGATATAAGATGAACATCAACAAAAGCAAAACAAGGATAATGGAATGTAGTCTAATTAAGTCGGGTGATGCTGAGGGAATTAGATTAGGAAATGAGGCACTTAAATTAGGAAAGGAGTTTTGCTATTTGGGGAGCAAAATAACTGATGATGGTCGAAGTAGAGAGGATATAAAATGTAGGCTGGCAATGGCAAGGAAAGCGTTTCTGAAGAAGAGAAATTTGTTAACATCCAGTATTGATTTAAGTGTCAGGAAGTCATTTCTGAAAGTATTTGTATGGAGTGTAGCCATGTATGAAAGTGAAACATGGATGATAAATAGTTTGGACAAGAATAGAATAGAAGCTTTCGAAATGTGGTGCTACAGAAGAATGCTGAAGATTAGATGGGTAGATCACATAACTAATGAGGAAGTATTGAATAGGATTGGGGAGAAGAGAAGTTTGTGGCGCAACTTGACCAGAAGAAGGGATCGGTTGGTAGGACATGTTCTGAGGCATCAAGGGATCACCAATTTAGTATTGGAGGGGAGCGTGGAGGGTAAAAATCGTAGAGGGAGACCAAGAGATGAATACACAAAGCAGATTCAGAAGGATGTAGGTTGCAGTAGGTACTGGGAGATGAAAAAGCTTGCACAGGATAGAGTAGCATGGAGAGCTGCATCAAACCAGTCTCAGGACTGAAGACCACAACAACAACAACAACAACATATCAGACTCTTAAGAAAGATGTGCGCTACAAAATGAAGATATTTTTGAAAAGTCAATTTTTAAAATTTTTGGCGTCTTACCTTAGACGCTTGAGGGAGGGGGAGCGTCACTATCTAACATTGACCTGGATTGGAAATATTGGAGATCTGGACCTGATGCACAGTGCAGTCTGAGCTGTAGTGGGGTGTTGGTAGTCTCCACATGACCCATGTTAACGTTAAGTGATTTTGCTGTTTCCCCTTCGTTTACTCGCATGTCAAACGAAAACAAAATGGATTTCTTTGGCCGGGAGCTATCAAGTCAATTAAAATACATTCACATAATTACAGAAGACTAAAATATGTAATTAGTTTCAGATTTTATTTTGTTTCCACTTTCCTGACAGTCAAGCGTTAATCACCTTGCAGAACAATGAAGTTATTTTTATCGGTTTGATAAAGAAATTTGGCATAAATCTTTTTTGCTGAAGCAGTCAATTTATTTGAAACAAAGTGTTTAATTCCACACTAGTGGCTACTTTCAACTGTTCACTTCATTTCAAGTCCAGGTTTTCATCTTCTAGCATGTATTGCATTATGCCTTAATGAAGAACCAAACATGAGATAATACGGTACTGGTACTCCAAAAAAATTTACACCTGAATTTGGACATACAAATGGACACTTTAAGCCAAATGATGCATTTTAGTGTAGTTCACAAAATTCCCATGCTTTTGGAGTGTCCTCTAATGGCTTTGATACTTTTGTGACATAATGTAGGATCTTTTAATGTTTTAAACATACGAATGTATGGGCTTCCTGCGTCATCGTAGCTGCGCAAGCATGATGATGCCTGTTATCTGATGCTTTCTGGCAACTGCTGAAATGAATCTATTTCTAACAGATCGCAGGAAAATATTCTGAATGGTTGTTTGTAAAGCATTACTTTCAAAGCGAATTTCCTTTTATGCAAGATGAACTCTGTGTGTGAATGTCTGATGAATTTCTTAGATCACAGAGCGTTTGACTCTCATTCAAAAATCAAATCTTTGAGGACGACCATTTAGAATATTTTCGAGCCCAGAAGATCAGACATTTATGTCATTGTTAAAAATTTTACTGGCACATTTGTGTGATGTATCTTAAAGTGTAACACACTCGAAAAAGATCAACATTATGTGTGAAAGCTTAGCTTCTGTTGCAGCTTATTATACTTAAAAGCTTTTCTTTTCTTGTAGCAACACTATGCATATTAATTTAAACCATTACCTTTTCCTATTTGTGTGTTCGCTCTACTTAACAGTGATGTTGCTATTGGATGACTACATCATGTGTCCTATGCTCTGAAAATCCGCTGTCATTGGCTGTCGAGATTGCTTGACATGAGCTAGGACTGGCTTACAAAAGCGCATTGCAATCTCAATTTCAATCCTTCCCAAAGTAACATGCAGTGTTTGGTGGAATTCTAATTTATTCTTTCATAATATGAAAATATGCAGTGTACATGTTGCTGCACATCAGACATCTTTCCAAAATGTGTTTTTTCCCCTGAGTTTCGTTCTCTAAAGTGCCAGCAAATTCTACACCAGTGTACAAAACCTCAACCATTGAAAGGATAGATATGTTTTACAGTTTTGAGCAAAAATATACTGTTACTTAACGCAAAAATGTGTATTTTTAACTGGGAGAAAGTGTATTTTTAACTGGGAAATCTGGGAAATTTATTTCCTCATAAACATATACACCCTGATTAAGGTACCATTCTGCATTCATTGTGTCCTGTATCAGATATGGACCCACAACTTTTTTGTGTGTCAACTCACACCATGCTGTGACCTTTGGCTGATTTTGGCTTTTTTCATCAACCATGCTTGGATCCTCTGATGCCCAGTAATTATGATTGCACTTATTAGCAAACCCTCTAACATGAATCATGGCTTCATCTGACTAGAGGGTATTACTAAAAATGTCAGACCAACCTTCATACAAACCAAACATCATCTCCTCGTATTTGTACCAATAATCACAGTCATCTGGCGATAATTTCTGGCAGTAATGTGGTTTCCATAGATGAAAATTAACTCTTTCTTCAGAACAGTATGGTCGTGGATCAGATTAAACCACTTTCACAAGACAACCTGTCTTTGTGATTTCAGAGGACTTGCACATTTTTCTCCAACCTGGATGTTGAGGGTCAACTGCTTCTCCTTGCAGCCAATAAACAAGCTGTGTCCATTAGCTCTGAGTCGTAATGCCTTATGGTCTTTGATTGTCTTTGCATCTACCAAGATACAAGGTCCATACATACTTTGCTACCACCCCTGTACTTGCACCACAGAAGGTTAGTCATTGCACAGTTGTCCACCTTGGTTCCTGCAGTGACATAAAACAAATACAGTGCAGTAAATTCTACCATTGTAAAATAAAATAAAAATAATTTTTCATTAAAATTAGTTCAATATTAACAAAAATTTATAAATAGTTTTTAATCCTCATCCACCCTGTAAATGATGTAATTGCAGTATATTACAAACTATTTCGTCAAATGTCTGCCTCCATAGTGCAGCGGTTGTGTTTCCGCTTGTCACGCAAGGAGCTTGGGTTTGATCCCTGGCAGGGGACTGGGTTTTGTGTGTCGTTCACCATCATTTTCATCATTATTGACTTGCAAGTCGCTGAAGTGGTGTCAACTAAAACAACTAAAAAGGACTTGCAATACGGTGACCAATCTCCCCCACATGGGGCCTCCCAATCAACAATGCCATACTCCCATTTCCATTATTTCATCAAATAATAATATCATGAAAAGAATTAATTGTTCCCTGGGAAATTATGTTGAATTATTCTGGACATTAATGCTCTTAATTGATACTGAAATTACTATTAAATTATGAGAGACAGTTTGATGCTAACATGAATCTGATGTCAGAGTAAAAGTTGTGTTTTACAGATAAAAGGGGTTTGGTAGAAAAGAACATTAATACCTGGTACCAATAATTTCTATATGTTGACAACAGTGAGAATACTTCATAATTGTGTAATTTACATAATAACACTGAATGTGTCACTGAAAGTTACATAAATGTGAAAATAGAAGGAAATTAAAGTTTAAACAATGATAGGCATGTGAACAAACAAAATTAATTGGTGAACATGATATGCAAGTACTATACATGATATTGATATTTTATACTGGGGTTGAGTTGGGTATCATAATCTAGAGTTCAGTTTCTGTTGTTTAGTACTGCAAGTGTCCTCCCTCTCTGCCACATTACAATGTCTAATCTGGTCTTCTAAATATCACTAGATCTTTACCCCTCAGGTTGTGCTGGCCTTTATTTTGTTGAAGCAACATGCCTCTGAGCAGAATTCACAATCCATGATGAGGTGGACAAGCTAGCTACCTGAGAAATACTACTGCCAGCACCAGAATATTTCTGAGGCAACATGGTGCAAGATCCAGTTTCACTGCTGTGTCAAGTTGAATTACCACATGCTGTGGCCCAAATCTGATTTGCCTCTATTGACTACATGAAGAAAAGCAATGCCCTCTCATTACAAAACCAAGCCAAGCAATTATAAATACTCATTGATCAGACCCTACCAGTTATCTCATACCCACACTAGTTGGTGGTTCATGGGTGTCTATCAGCTTCATCATGTCTAGCTATTAGTTGCCAATCTGAAGGTCACTGCTGGAGCTGGACCAAATGCTACTGTGGCTTGAGCTAATGCTACCCAGCAGGGTCAACTTCCAGGGTGACTCTGTCAA
Organism: Schistocerca serialis cubense; assembly: GCF_023864345.2. Classification (NCBI taxonomy): domain Eukaryota; kingdom Metazoa; phylum Arthropoda; class Insecta; order Orthoptera; family Acrididae; genus Schistocerca; species Schistocerca serialis. Next base: position 390,564,204 of record NC_064638.1, read on the forward strand.
GCCTCTGTGCATCTGCAATGGGTCTTGGCTTCAGAGCCACTGTGTTAGCATGTAACATTATTGGCTGACTCATGTAGCAGCTAGCTATCCACACACCTGCCAGCAGGCTGCTGATGCCTGACATCAGCATTGTGTCCAAAGGGTTTCATACTGATGCTGCTCTCAGCTAATCTGTCACTTCTGCAGCCAAGTCTTATGTCTTGGGCTCTGCTGAGTTAGCCAGTGCTATCTAGCAGTCAACACACACTTTCCAGTCACTGCCAACAGCCACTGTACAAGCATCTCATTGAATAAAGAATGTATTTTCTTCTGAAGCATACCTGATTCTGTAGCCACCCAACGTCCTGCATGCTATCATGACTCTAGCAGCCTTGCATATAATAACATTCACAACCTTGACATTTATTACAGTCTGTCAGAAATTCAGTCAGATTATCTCTAAATACGCAATCATTAACAGTAGGACCTCCTTCATCAGCTTCATGTTAAGACATACTTGTCAAACTCTTCGCGCTACACCATAAAACTGAAAATGATAACTCCACAGTGCATTGAAGAAGCTTGTCACTCTGAGACATGAGCAAACTTACATCTCATCTGCAGCTCATTTAGAAGTCAAACTCAGTTGTGCATACAGCAGAATGGGCATGCTTTCATATAGCTCATTTAAATGAACATTCTGCCATCAGAACACTGAGCTGAATACAGCTAGTTATTTCTTTCTTTAATTTCTGTCAGTTATGTTCACTGCATTGCATCCATCTCTAAGACTTTCAAATTTTCTACCTCCCTAACTAAAATGGTTTAAATACATCAGCTGTAGGAGTTAAAAAATAATGAACTATTAAAATAATAGTAATTTGTTGTTGTAACTTGGTGGAAAATGAATCAATAAACTATTTTCTTAACTCCAGAGAAAGTTTAAAGTTTCCCATATTATGGAGAAACACCTTATATGAAACACTCTGCATAAGTGCAGCATTCCACTCATGATACAAGCTACAAATGGGGAAATCCACTGATGTAAACAACTTTCACAAAGGGCAAATTATCATGTCCTGGATCCTAGGAATGAGTATCTTGGAAATAATGTAGCTGGTTGGATGCTTCTGTGCAGCTGTTTTGAGCACCTATGGAAAGTGGTTGAAGCATAGTGAAACCACAAGTAGATGACAAGATGTTGGACGCCGTAATGCTACTATCCAATTATAAGTTTGTTTCATAGTCATTATTTGTAATTTGCAAAAAGTTGAAAATTATTATTTTCAGGTGATCTAATTGGAACAAGTCAATGAACATAGCGAAATTAATAACAGTGAATGGTAACACAGAACTAAATTGCTTTTTTAAATTATGTGGCTTAGCATTGTGGGTTGAATAAATTGCTGGTTATGAACTTCATGATTAATAACCCAACAGCAGTTTATTTTTGGACTTCTATTTTATTACTTGATTTAAGATCAAATTTTGATAACACTGTTCATTTATACATTCCGTAATCACCTCAAATTATATGTCATAACTTCTGGAACAAATTAAATGCATACCAACAAATTCATGCTGCCCAAAATCTTAGAGAAAAACTGTGTGACACCTTACATCTTCTGTCACCCAAACATGTATATGAATACAACACTCAAAATCTTATAAGGCATTATTAGATCATCCACATAATTGAACTTACAGTTAAAAGTTATGGTTTCACAATCAGCATAGTACTTTACATAATAGAAGAAAGCATTTAATATGATGACTGAACAATGACATTTCAGCCAGAGATGCTAGAGTTGGTGGTCAATTGAACGTTAGGTGTGCTTGCTTGTGGGTGTGTGTGTGTGTGTGCGTGTGTGTGTGTGTGTGTGTGTGTGTGTGTGTGTGTGTGTGTGTGTGTGTGTGTGCATGCATGTGTCAAACAATGGCATTCTGGCCTAAGATGCTGGAGTTGTACATGAGGTGTGCTGATGCTTAATGTGCTATTGAATACTGTTCTGAAGTATACAAATAAGAAAACTTGATTCCAGGAACTGATGAAATGTTGATTTTTTTTGTTTGGAATATACAATCGAAGTAAATTTGTGTAAAATTAATGGATTTAAAGTAAAAATTATGCCTGCATGACTAAAATAATAAAAAAATTCATATCCAATTGGAGACAAGAGTGAATATGTTAGCAGTTATCTATACGTGCTCTATACACATCTAGTGGATCAGGACAGTCATCACTCATCAGTCCTGGTACTGATAATTTCATAATGGTGTTTCCTGGTCTGCCACTTTACAACTTCCATGTCTCATCACAGAACATTGAGGTTGGAGGATTTCCCTCTCTGTAAAACATTATAGGTGGCAATTTGTGACAAATCTGATGACAGTATACAATGCTACACAAATATTTCACAGCATACTATTCAGTTCACATTGTTGAACATCATGCCCTGCATCAGATGATCCTCATATTTTCCCATGTTAAACCAATGATATCTTTTATGATTTCAGTGGATACACTATAATTGAGAGTGAACCACAGAACAGTAGAAATGTGTCACCTCCTCAGACGAATCACGTTTCTTGTGCACCAGGTTGACGGTAGTTGTGTCTGTATACGCTGTCACACAGGCAAATGACTGCTTGAAACATACATTGTCTCATGGATTCAGGCCAGCGGTGACAGTATTATGCTATGGGAGATTTTCACTTGGGCCTACTTGCAACCTGTGGCAGAAATCAAATAACTATGAGAACAATGGAACGTGCAAACATTATTACAGACCACATGCATCCCTTCATGACTGATGTATTCCCCAAAGGTGATAGCATCTTCCACAGTAAAACTTTTCATTTCATAGGGTCATAATCATACTACAGTGGTTTAGGGAGATTGATAGTGAACTCAGATTGATGCCATGCCTCCAAAAATTTACCTCATCTGAACCCAATGGCACACATCTGGGACTGTATTTGGCATGAGCTACACACTCATAAGCCACTGACCCATAATTTATGGGAACTGCATGACCTGTGCATAGAGATCTGGTGCCACATACCTCCAGAAACCTACCAAGAAATCTGTGCTGTGCAGAACTAGTGCCATGTTGTGATCCAAAGCTTGACCAACATACTATTAAGCAGATAATCAGAATGTTTTGCCTCATCAGTGTATTTGGAATAAGAAAATGTTATTATTTTAAAACTGTGATGTAGGCCCTCTTGTAATCAGAAAAGGCAATGATGTACTTCTTTTGCATAGGTTTATTGCCAGAAATTTTCAGTATATAGCTCATATGAGTTAACTAAGAATTCACTTCTCAGGCCCTGTACTCCTTCAAATCAAAGTCACAGTGGTGCACAGTCAAGTATGTGGCAATTCAGTTGAGAAAACTGTGAAACTTTTAAAGAAATGATTAACAGGACTTGAGCATTTGAAGCAAGTTTGATTTCACGGAAGGCCACTTTCTTCCATAGTTCATTTCATTCAAACCAGGACATGGAGTCTTGAGCTCCTGAACCTGCAGGAGATGTAAAAGATACATTTCACTGTAGAACCACCAAAACCACAGAAAAATTTCAGTAGAATGAAAAACCAGTCCAGAGTTGCAAATTTTACCTTTTTATTCCCTCAGTGACTGGTCTCAAGCTCAATCATCATAACATATTCAAAAACGGCATTCCTGAAGGTGTGAAAACCATGTCAAAAATGTGCAATGAACAATAACAGTGCATACAGTTATCTGTATGTGCTGTAACTGTTTGTTGCAAATTTTTGTTATGGTTTTCACATCTTCAGAAATTACAATTTCAAGTATGTTACTATGATTTGAAAATAGGTCTTGACCTGAAATTCATCATCGAGAGAACAAAACAGTAAAATTTTCAACTTTGACTTGGTTTTTTGTTCTGCTGATTGACAGAAGTTGCTGACCTGTAGATACTCCAGCATGCTGGAAGTCTGTATACAGAAAAATTTTGCTGTAAATTTTTCTTTTATTAAAAATGACAACAAGATTCGTTCTATGTGTTTGGGTCTTTTTCTATTTGTCTTTCACCTCATGAAGTACTATACTGTACATTTAAATGGTTAAAATTTTTTAAAAAGTGTTAAATAAAACAACAAATTTTGTGCTCAAGGGCATATTTTTCCCTTTGTTGGTACTGCCTGTGATAGTAATTCAAACTACAACTAAATTTAATTTGGAAACCCTGGCATGCAGTAACTGCAGGAAATTCATTCAGAAAACTGCTGTTTGCCCTGTAAATTTATGGCTACTTCTGTATTATCTCCATCTGCATATTCACATACAAAAATTCCTCCACATGTTGAGTTTGTCACCATTTGTGCAACAATCATTCGGAATCAACCATTTTGTGTCCAAGTTGCCAGTGTCTTCTGTAAATGACAATATGTACTCCAATTGAAGAGAGTTTCATGAAAGTTTTTGATGTACTGAAATCTACATTTGTGTTAGCGTTTTCATTCCCGTTTTTGAAACTTTCCTTTGTCAAGGACAAAAATGTATTATTCAGTTATGGATGGAAAAGTGAATAGAAACTTTGGATAGGTGGTACATTCAAGTACAAACTTTATATCTAAAAACAAAGATGATGTAACTTACCAAATGAAAGAGTTGGTATGTTGACAGAGACACAAACACACACACAAAATTCAAGCTTTCACAACCCACGGTTGCTTCATTAGGAAAGAGGGAAGGAGAGGGAAGGACAAAAGGATGTGGGTTTTAAGGGAGAGGGTAAGGAGTCATTCCAATCCCGGGAGCAGAAAGACTTACCTTAGCGGGAAAAAGGGACAAGTATACACTCGCACACAAACACATATCCATCCGCACATATACAGACACAAGCAGACATATGTAAAGGCCAATGTTTCTAGTTTATAAAAACATTCATTGTCCAAGTTTTGACCAGTATTGATTGTTACACTTTTTACCAGAGAAAAATAGTATGTATTTCGACATCCTATATGTTCCAAGCATTATGTTTTTGGTTATAATGTCACTGAACACTTGTAAAATGATTTCACACTGGAGACACAATAAATACATATTACAAGATTTAGAGCTTATTGTAACACAGGCAGTGTTTGTCCTTGGTTGGAGATCCATGTAACATAAAATAACTTGGTGCTCTTCAGGCTAAGATCCCCAACAACTGTTTGACTGCTTATTGACTCATCGTGCTGACACCACCTGACCAACATGTTTTAAAGAGAAATTTGAAAGTAAAATAAAAAATACATAATTCAAATGATACATATTTATTTTTATAAAAAAATGTTTTTGTGTTCATAAGTATACTAATACTGACCATAAAACTGCAAAAATTTCTCAATATCCCTATTACAATGTTGCAACATCTGTGATAGTCATTCTAGCACAATACACAGAAAAGCCATGGTGGCTGCATCTGTCATTGCAGACATTTAATGAAAGGGTAACAGCAAATAAAATTTATTACTGTAATAATTAAATTTTTTATTCTCTCTGGAATTTTTTTAATGATTGCCATAAACATTAAATATGAGCTAATATCCATGAAACGAAAGAGAAAATTTGAAAGTGGAGGTGCTAAACTCTTTTCCTTTAAAAGAAACATTCATAAATGCATTACATCATAAATGGTATATTAAAATTTGTTACAATTAAATAATAAACATTGAACATTGTGTTATAGGCTTTTAATTCAAAGATTGCTCTAAAACAGTTCTCTTTTCTGGTGTCTTAGTTACCACAATATTTCCTTTGGTAGGGGTCTGCCTCTCCACTCAGGGACTGGATGTTGCATTATCCCCATCATTGTTACATCTTCTTTGACACACAAGTTGCCCAACTTGGCGTCAACTGAAAAGACTTGCAGGTCGGTGGCCAAACGTTCCCAGTTGTGGACTCCCGGCCATCAGTGCCATATGATTTCATTTTTTTACCCTCTGGTATGACCTGCAGCATTGGTTCAGCCTGGGGATCTATTGATCCTAAATAAGGCTCTAGGAATAAATGGTTAATAAAACAAGTTTTTAATTTTCTTTTAATAACTGCTTTATGTTGGAAAGGAGCAAACTGAACACTTTTCCACTGGAATACCATCCTCTGCTGTGAACCGTAACAAGGAGACACAGTCTACATGGGAATCACCTTTGTCTCTTGTACCATCACTGTGTAAATCACAAAAGAAAAAAAAAGTTGGAAGTTAGTGTTAGAAATCCATGATATTTGAAGAGGTGTCTGAAAGATGTGTGGTCATAAACTTGGCAATGTAGTCATAGTTCTCACTATTGCTGAATATGTACTTTATTTCCTTTACCTGCAACCCTGAAAAGATAGTTCCTTAAAACAACAGGGAATGAAATCTTCAATATAAGGTGGCAGTCTGGTCTCAAAGTTGAAGCAATGAGAAATCTTCCTTGAGTATTAATTCCATTTAAGTTTGTTACGCAGCTGGACTCCATGAAATCTTACACTCACATCATATTATGTACAGTCAGCTTCCAAACGTCCCTCCATGTACTTTGCAATTGGACACTTCTATTTTTTTCACACAAAGACAACACGGAGCTAGGGAAATGTATTGCATTCCTTGCCATGGGTATACCCAAGAACTGTCAGGTAGAATTGTTGTTTACATCAGAATGTGTTTCTTTTTACTGTCTGTTCATGTGGGATGCCCCTAACACTTGATAATTTACTCTTCCCTATCTAATGCATGAATCATTTTGAATGATGAATCAGAGGTACTTCTTCTGCCCACTCAGCTACTCCCCAAGGTGTCCTACAAGATTCATATTTGGCATATTGTAACACCAGCATTTGATAATTCACAAAAATAATAACCATTAACATAATTTAACTTTGGAAACACCAGATGATTTATTTGCAGTAAATAGGCAATGAACATCATTGAAAGGCAAAAACATCAAATGGTAATTACAACTAGGATAAACATCTAAAGTATACTTACCTATGCGAAGTGTAACTGAAAAATTTGCTTGGTTGCTTTAAACATATCTTACTAACCAGACAACTTTTTGCACAGATTCTTCTGTTTTTTAATTCCACTTTTTTGGAGAGAGATAAGTACAGGCAACAGAGACACAGACTTACATAGCTCCAAATACAAGATGTAACATAGACTAAAACAACAACTAACTCTATTTTCGGGCCAGATTGGCAGGAACTACTATCAGACTATAAATATCACACAACAATTTCAATGTTGTTGTTGTTGTCATCTTAAGTCCTGAGACTGGTTTGATGCAGCTCTCCAAGCTACTCTATCCTGTGCAAGCTTCTTCATCTTCCAGTACTTACTGCAACATACATCCTTCTGAATCTGCTTAGTGTATTCATCTCTTGGTCTCCCTCTACGATTTTTACCCTCCACACTGCCCTCCAATGCTAAATTTGTGATCCCTTGATGCCTCAGAACATGTCCTACCAACCAATCCCCTCTTCTAGTCAAGTTGTGCCACAAACTCCTCTTCTACCCAACTCTATTCAATATCTCCTCGTTAGTTATATGATCTACCCATCTAATCTTCAGCATTCTTCTGTAGCACCACATTTCAAAAGCTTCTATTCTCTTCTTGTCCAAACTATTTATCATCCATGTTTCACTTCCACACATGGCTACACTCCATACAAATACTTTCAGAAACGACTTCCTGACACATAACTCTATACTCGATATTAACCAATTTCCCTTCTTCAGAAACGCTTTTCTTGCCATTGCCAGTCGACATTTTATATCTTCTCTACTTTGAACATCATCAATTATTTTGCTCCCCAAATAGCAAAACTACTTTACTACTTTAAGTGTCTCATTTCATAATCTAATTCCATCAGCATCACCTGACTTAATTCGACTACATTCCATTACGCTCGTTTTGCCTTTGTTGATGTTCATCTTCTATCCTACTTTCAACACACTGTCCATTCCGTTCAACTGCTCTTCCAAGTCCTTTGCTGTCTCTGACAGAATTACAATGTCATCGGCGAACCTCAAAGTTTTTATTTCATCTCCATGGATTTTAATACCTACTCCGAATTTTTCTTTTGTTTCCTTTACTGCTTGCGCAATATACAAATTGAATAACATCAGGGAGAGGCTACAACCCTGTCTCACTCCCTTCCCAACCACTGCTGCCCTTTCATCACCCTCGACTCTTATAACTGCCATCTGGTTTCTGTACAAATTGTAAATAGCCTCCCTGTATTTTACCTCTGCCACCTTTAGAATTTGAAAGAGACTATTCCAGTCAACATTGTCAAAAGCTTTCTCTAAGTTTACAAATGCTAGAAACATAGGTTTGCCTTTCCTTAATCGTTCTTCTAAGATAAGTCGTAAGTTCAGTATTGCCTCACGTGTTCCAACATTTCTACGTATTCCAAACTGATCTTTCCCAAAGTCGCTTCTACCAGGTTTTCCATTCTTCTGTAAAGCATTCACATTAGTATTTTGCAGCTGTGACTTATTAAACTTATAGTTTGGTAATTTTCACATCTGTCAACACCTGCTTTCTTTGGGATTGGAATTATTATATTCTTCTTGAAGTCTGAGGGTATTTTGCCTGTTTCATACCAAATGGTTGAGTTTTGTCAGGACTGGCTCTGCTGGGACCTTGTTTTGACTCAGGTCTTTCAGTGCTCTGTCAAACTCTTCACGCAGTATCGTATCTCCCATTTCATCTTCATCTACATCCTCTTCCATTTCCATAATATTGTCCTCAAGTACATCGCCCTTGTATAGACCCTCTATATACTCCTTCCACCTTTCTGCTTTCCCTTCTTTGCTTAGAACTGGGTTTCCATCTGAGCACTTGATATTCATACAAGTGGCTCTCTTTTCTCCAAAGGTCTCTTTAATTTTCCTGTAGGCAGTATCTATCTTACCCCTAGTGAGATAAGACTCTACATCTTTACATTTGTCCTCTAACCATCCCTGCTTAGCCATATTGCACTTCCTGTCAATCTCATTTTTGAGACGTTTGTATTCCTTTTTGCCTGCTTCATTTACTGAATTTTTATATTTTCTCCTTTCATCAATTAAATTCTTCTGTTACCCAAGGATTCTACAAGCCCTCATCTTTTTACCTATTTGATCCTCTGCTGACTTCACTACTTTATCCCTCAGGGCTACCCATTCTTCTTCTACCTTATTTCTTTCCCCCATTCCTGTCAATTGTTCCCTTATGCTCTCCCTGAAACTCTGTACAACCTCTGGTTTAGCCAGTTTATCCAGGTCCCGTCTCCTTAAATCCCCACTTTTTTGCAGTTTCTTCAGTTTTAATCTACGGTTCATAATCAATAGATTGTGGTCAGAGTCCACATCTGCCCCTGGAAATGTCTTACAATTGAAAATCTGGTTCCTAAATCTCTGTCTTACCATTATATAATCTATCTGATACCTTCTGGTATCTCCAGGATTCTTCCATGTATACAACCTTCTTTCATGATTCTTGAACCAAGAGTTAGCTATGATTAAATTATGCTCTGTGCAAAATTCTACCAGGCGGCTTCCCCTTTCATTTCTTACCCCCAATCCATATTCACCTACTATGTTTCCTTCTCTCCCTTTTCCTACTCTCGAATTCCATTCACCCATGACTAGTAAATTTTCGTCTCCCTTCACTACCTGAATAACTTCTTTTACCTCCTCATACATTTCATCAATTTATTCATCATCTGCAGAGCTAGTTGGCATATAAACTTGTACTACTGTAGTTGGCATGGTCTTTGTGTCTATCTTGGCCACAATAATGTGTTCACTATGCTGTTTGTAGTAGCTTCCCCGCACTCCTATTTTTTTTATTCATTATTTAACCTACTCCTGCATTACCCTTATTTGATTTTGCATTTATAACCCTGTTTTAAAAGTCTTGTTCCTCCTGCCACCAACCTTCACTAATTCCCACTATATCTAACTTTAATCTGTCCATTTCCCTTTTTAAATTTTCTAACCTACCTGCCCGATTAAGGGATCTGACATTCCACGCTCTGATCCGTAGAACGTCAGTTTTCTTTCTCCTGATAACAACATCCTCTTGACTAGTCCCTGCCCAGAGATCCAAATGGGAGACTATTTTACCTCCAGAATATTTTACCCAAAAGGACGCCATCATCATTTAGCCATACAGTAAAGCTGCATGCCCTCGTGAAAAATTACGGCTGTAGTTTCCCCTTGCTTTCAGCCATTTGCAGTACCAGCACAGCAAGGCCGTTTTGGTTAGTGTACAAGGCCAGATCAGTCAATCATCCAGACTGTTGCCTCTGCAACTACTGAAAAGCCTGCTGCCCCTCTTCAGGAAACACGTGTTTGTCTGGCCTCTCAACAGATACCTCTCCGTTGTGGTTGCACCTACGGTACGGCTATCTGTATCGCTGAGGCACGCAAGCCTCCCCACAAACAGCAAGGTCCATGGTTCATGGGGGGAGGGGGGGGGACAATTACAATATTACATAGTATTATTTGAACATGTAATTAATTAAAGTACAGAAATTTGTTTTACAATATGTAGGAACATATTCAAGATGGCCGCCGAGTGAGATCACAGGTATTTTCTTCGCCTGCTAAAAGAACATATTTAAGAGGAAATAGTGTCAAGTTTTCTTTGTTTCATATACTTGCTGTAGTGTCCATTCTTCTCACACAACTGAATCTTAGCATCTCAACAGAGCTTGTTCGTGAAGAAACTTTGTGATATATGAAATCCCAATAGTCTCGACATAACCCGAAATTTTGAGTGACATAAACACAAAAAAATCTAGCAAGAAAGAGAATGAAATCTGACAGTTTTATCATCTACGCCAAAAACATGTATCCACCACTGCCGGAGTTAAGTGGAGAAAAGCCTCAGGTAGAATGAGAGTAGGAAATGTGCAGCACACTTCAGCTGAGGCCAAGAAGCCTAGGAATGTACAAAGTGTTACAAAGAAGAAAGTGCTGCTGCTAGGTAGTAGCCATTGGTAAGGTGTAGGCCCTCAGTACCAGGAAAGTTAAAGCCAAATGCAGGGCTAAGTTATGTGATAGAGGACTTAGGGTCTTTATGTAAGGACTTTACAAAAGAGAACAATGTAGTGATAGTGGATGGGTCGGGAAACAGTTTGGACAAGGATGGGGCATGTGACATAGGTGGTGACCTGGACAAGATAGTGTCCCTCACTCATAGCATCGATGTACACTTTGTTGAGTTGTTCCAGCGTCATGATCAACCGGACCTTGATGGATCTGCGAGGCGAATCAATGTGGGGTTAGGGATGTCTCTGAGGACAGCCAACATTTCTCATGTTTCTCTGGTGCCCATTGGGACTATCAACAGATGGGGTTTCACTAGGCATGGCCTACACCTAAACAGGATTGGGAAGGGAAGATTGGTACAGCTGATTCACGAAAGTATAGGGGTTGGATCTTGGGCCACACGTGGTCAAATACCTGTCGTCATGGGTAGGAAAAGTAAGCCTTTTTTAGGATAAATACACACAACGGGTTCGCCTGCCTAAAGAGTATCTCCAGCAGTTTAAATAAAACTGAAACAATCACTTGCAAGACAGATTTTAACACTTCAAATATCACACATTCCAGATATCACAAAGAAAAACAAACCATTGGAAAGAGTAACATGGGGCATTTCATGGAGTTAACAATCTTCCATCAAAACATGCAATTACTAAAAAATAAAATACAACTATTAGAAGAGTAGCTCTACTCTTTGAACTGCACAGTAATTTGTGTTACTGAGCACTGGTGTAGAGACATAGAAATCCAATATTTAGTTTTATCATTGTAGAAAAGGGCAAACTCTTACTGCAGAACTGCTTCAAGTGGTGGAGGATCATGCATTTATGTCAGAAAAGGAACACAGGTCAAATCAAGTCATGACCTCAGTACAGTAAGTGAAGACAAACACTTTGAAATATCAGCTATTGAATTAACAGGGCTTGATATCACCGAGAAATTAATCATTTTATGTGTGTATAGACCTCCAAGTGGTAGTGTGTACACTTAATAGAAGCTCTAGATAAAGTCTCAAATACAAAGGTCAACATAATACTGTGTGGGGACATTAACATCAACACTAATATCATAAATAAATCCAGGAGCACCCTCATAAATATCTTTCAAAGTTTTGGCATGTCCCTATTGGTCAATAGTGCAACAAGGGTTACTACAATGGCTGCATCAGTAATGTAACTGGGTTTTCTCTTTTGAAGCTAGTCCATTGTCAGGATGAGCATTACTGCAAAGGGCATTTGATTCTAAAGCATTATGTCAGAGTGAGAAACACTAAAAAATTACTTTTTCTCTCTTAACAACATATGGGCAGGGTGGGTTAGCCTTTGCTCAGGTATGAGGTGGAATGAAAGAGCATTTTTATATACGATACTTTTATTGAAAGATTCATACAACAGTTTTCTTACTGGATTGTTCTGGTTGGGAGAGTGGCAACTGTGTCATTTGCGAAGCCTTCTGCTGCGGCAGTGGCAGCATCTGATTATGCCTGGCGGTGTGTATCTCGTGTCACCCTCCGTCTCGCCTAGTTGACTGGAGATGCGCAGCGCGATGTGGCCCATTTAATTATTGAGAATGAAGTCGTGAAACGGATGGTGATAGCTTGGATGTGGTGTCCCAGTGTTTCTCTTCTCTAAGCGGCCGCATGTGTTGTGCGTTGGCCAATGGAGTGGTGCGGCGGGGGAAGGCTAGTGTCCCAGAATTGAACAACGGACTCCAGCTTGCCAGTCTTCTGCTGTCAGATCTTCATCACCAGCTCACAGGTGACTGCTGATGTGAGGCCATCTCCTTCCTGTCCTCACGAGTCACCCGGGTACGTAAAAATCAGTCTTCAAATACCTTCTAGCTTCTGTCTTCTGGTGGCGAGGCTGCTGCATGCTATTCCATTACAATGGTGGACTTGGTGCTTCTGTGTACGATGTAGTCTCTTCCTGCATGATGGTCTTCAGCACTGACTGAACTGTGCTGGAACTGAAAACTACTACTCTCGGGCCCACTGCATCTCGCGTATTTATTCACTTCAGTTCACTGGAGGTGAACGACTTCACGTTCATTACTTCTTCTGTCACGTTGAAAAGCTTCTTGAATAATCTTCTTAACATCTGTCATTGGCTCTTGGAATGTAGGCGAGGGCCTTTGATCACATATTACAACTGAGAAACACATGAGCCAGTCGAGCAATGCCCTGATGGCTTAATCGACAGCTTCCGCTTATGTGGGGAGGGCGGTGGCTTCTCCTGAACTTGCTGACTTTGTGGTCATTGGCTCTTCTGTCACTAGTGCTCTTCCCGCTGTTTGCCATGTGTAATTCTTCTAAACTAAACTAAGTTTTTCATTTATTTTCTAATTTCTACTTCATTTCACATTGATTTCACTAATTTATTTACCTATCTTAAGTACCACTCAACACTAATTGACCATGTGGCCACAAATATGGACAGGAGAAAATGTGATGTAGCTGTAAAAGATCTGACTATCAGACCATCTCTGTCAAATAACAACAGTAAAATCAGGCATTGAATCATTTCCTAAACTACAAGCCTACAAATGACATCTATCAGAAATCAAAATAAAAGATTTTTCAAAAGAACCAGCAAAACAAAGCTGGGATGAAGTGCATAAGGAAACCAATGTGAATATGAAATTCTCTAAATTCTCCACATTATTTAAATTGAACTTTGAAAAGGCATTTCCAAAAGTATGCATGTCTGTATCAGCATCTCACAAAAACAGATGGATAACAGCAGGTATTAATAAGTCCTCCCATACACTTAAATACCTCAGTTTCATGAAAAAGAGTCACAATGATCCAGGATTCTTAAATTTCTATCACAGATACAAAAAGATCTATAGGAAGTTGCTGACTGCTGCAAAAAAGTCAGTTAATGACAAAATAATATATAATGCAGAGAATAAAACCAAAGCAATCTGGGATGTTATAAAAAAGGAATCAGGGATAGGCAAACAAACGCAGAATAACATACTGCTAAGGGAGGGGAATAAGGTAATAAATGATCCACAACACTTAGTAAACTATGTAAATGAGCATTTTTCAAGTATTACAGAAAAGTTACAGCAAAAATTCCCCAAAACAGATAGAACATCTCTAAATAATGTTGCACTAAATACAATGATGTACTTTCAACCACAAAGGTTGAAGTCAATAAAACTGTTCATAAACTAAGAAATAAAGAGTTTGTCGGCTTAGATGAAATACCAATATGTGTACTGAAACAATGCTTAGGGATTATACAGGGCCCCTTAACAAATATAATAAATGAATCCTTCACCATCAGGGACATTTCCAGAGCAGTTAAAACAGGCAAGAGTTGTACCTTTGCTTAAGAAAGGTAATGCAGAAGACATAGAAAATTACTGGCTCATTTCCATGCTGTCGCCATTCTCAAAAATAATAAAAGCAATTATGATAGACAGATTAATGAATTACCTGAATAAATACAATCTTTTAAGCGAATCACATTTTGGTTTCCAAAGTGCCAAAAATATGGAGTCAGCCATAGTAGAATTCTCAAAAGTTGTACTTGATGCTCTTGCTAAATATGAGTGTGTCATAGGCATATATTTGGATCTTTCTAAGGCCTTTGATACAGTCAACCAGAAGATTCTATTAAATAAATTAGAAGTGTTAGGAGTAAGAGGGGTAGCTAATGACTGGTTTCGATCATACCTAGCAGATAGGTTTCAAAGAGCAGAAATAACAAATACTTCAAATAGGTCCAAACACGTAGCAAAACACATATAAAAACCAAAATACATTAATATAGGGCTTCTGCAAGGTAGCATATTAGTACCAATACTATTCCTAATGTACATCAATGACTTTCCCAGTAGTGCTACTCATGGTGAAAAAATTCTCTTCGCTGATGACAGCAATATCATAGTGACCAAGAAAACAAGAGAACTCCTTGCAAAGAAAGCAAATGAAACTTTCAGAGAAGTTTATGATTGGTCAATAAGCAATAAAGTGACATTGAACATTAAGAAAACTAGTGCCATGAATTTCATTTTGAATAGGAAATATGACAATGTTAAATTAAATGTAGATGGCACCCCTATAAACTGTGTAACAAATACAAAATTTCTAGGAATGAATACTGATTTTCAGTTGAAGTGTTGTGGACACACAAAGGTAGTTGCAAATAGAATGTCATCAGCATGTTATGTCCTTAGAATCCTATCATCAGTGTGTAACATGCAGTGTCTTTTAGTTATGTACTATTCATTTGTACCCTCAATTCTTGCTATAGCATTCTTTTTTGGGGAAAAATGCACAAAATGTGAACACAATTTTCAAACTCCAGAAAAGAGCCATAAGAATATTAACCAAAAATACTAGTCAAACTCATTGTAAAGACCTGTTCAAAACAATGGGGAGTTTAACTGCTCCATGTGAATACAATTACCAGTCAGCTGTACCCATAGAAAATGACATTGGTAACTACAGCACAAACAGCTCTGTCCATGGCCATGGAACAAGAGCTAGACTCAACTTACATCTACCAAGAAAAAAAAACATAAAACTGAAAATAGCATTTTCTACCAAGGATAAAAACTGTACAATAAATTATAAAATGAGATTAAATAATTTGCAAAAATACACTTATTTAAAAAGGCAGCTTAAAAGTTCCTGTTATGCAATACATTTTATACATTGAAGGATTACTTAGATAAAAGAAAGTAGGTGTTTGGTAAAAAAAGTTATACAAACAAATAATAATAATAATGATTATAAAACATCCAACATTCCACATAACACATTCACACTATGTTTTTTCCTTCTTTTTTCCTTTTCTAGAAACACTTACCCCCAAGATATGCTTAGCACAATACTAACATCTCTTCCTCTATCTGAGCTCAACGTCTCACTCATTATAGAGGGATGTTGACTCAGTTTTTCAGGACCGCAAATGGGAAGTTGCGGTACAGAAAATGGCCCAGAGATCACCAGTGTGTGTGTGTGTGTGTGTGTGTGTGTGTGTGTGTGTGTGTGTGTGTGTGTGTAATGAGTGAAGTATTATGAAACAATGTTTGTATAGTGGTATAGTGTGTGCAGTAACTGATAGATTTGAGTGAACAGTGTGGCACTACATTATTTAATAAGTTATTTGTAAAAAAAGTATTGTATACCAGGGGTAAATCTAATGATTGTCTTTAACTAGATGTCTAGATGTCTGTAATTGTATGTGTATGTGAATGAGCTTATTTGGAATTGGTCTTAACTTGTAAATACTTTGACATGTCATCTATCCTTGTAGAAAGAGATCTAAGGATGAGTAAAGCTACTACTACTACTATTACTACTACTACTACTACTGCTATTTATACAAACAAAAGTTTGACAGAACTACATTCCCAGTACAAAAATTTGGAGAGCTGACCACATGAGAAAAATAGTAAACATAACGTCATTGCTAGCCACACCACAGCAGAGTGCATAGAAAGCGCCAGCATAAATACTACTCTCTTCTGAATCACAATCTCAGTTGCAACTACCCTGTGACACATGGGAGGCTGTGTCAATTGGTTCTCTGTGCACCTAATCATCTATGGAGTCATATGTCTTGCACAGTTCTGTGCCAACTGCAGGGTTATCACTGATAGGGGGCAGAGACTAACAGCAAGCTGCTGGCTTACTGGATGCTTAATCAGCAGGGCCAAGCTGTATGCCATCTGCCATCATGAGGGAGAGCCACTGTTGCTGTTCACCCTGTTTCTGCACCCGCCATTTATGCTGCTGAACTCTGTCTCCTAACTGCAGGCTGCAGGTCGAATGTTGGATGATAATGAGTGCTTCAGGTTCGGCTCAAGGACACATGTCTTCAAAAACTGTGGTTTGGATAACAGCTCATAGTGTTGCTGCCCACCACTGTCCATTGCAGACATTGCCAGCTTTGATGTCTGTGGCTGAAGACATAAATGCTCTTTGTGAGCTGTATGTGACACTGCAGTATTGCTGGATGATGCATAATTGCTACTGTTGATGGGGGTCCACTTACTGCTGGCCCAAGAGAGCTGCAAGCACCTGAGTATTTCTGATTAATAATTTTGTTGTTGTGGATAATGTTTTCTTGACACTTTTGAGCATAAACAGGTCCTCCTCACCGCTCCCTGCTTGTCACAATCCTGACAGCTATACGAGTCTTGGACTCAGCCCCTATACCGTGGTTACAAACATCATTCCCATGATCTATATATCAGGTTGTTGATTACTCTAAAGGATCAAACAGTAAATAAATTTTGATACAGTACAAAATGAAGTGGGCAGAGCACTTTATCTATAGTGCCTGATAAAGGCCAGCACTGTGTGGCTAGTGGTTCAGTTCATAGTGTCTTGTTAAGCTCATCCAATACTCACCATAATACTTGTTTATGATACAGCTGATATTTTTGTGGCTTCTCTTTTCTCATTACTTTTATGGATAGATTACACTTTATAGTATCAAAATAAATGAAGTAGAGAGAAGTAATAAATTATGAGAGAAAAATGGCAAAAATGTCTAGTGGCAAGCCATAGACAATAGAATAATTCTTAATTGCACTGTTCATGGCTTTCCCCCCTAATCTATCTTCATGTCTCACTCTGTCCCTATCATCTGTGAGCTGAAACTGGCACAGTTATGTAACCTACTCTTCCTAATGCCCCAACTTCATCTTTATCTACCCTTGTCCTCTACAGGTGGGTACCTTTCTCCTGACGTCTGAGTAACCTGCTCTTAATGTTCCCCAACCAGGAACTATTTGTTCCAAAGCTAGGAAGTGAATCACTTTTACTTTTCTATGCATCTATCAGCAGTGCTTCCTGAGAGTAAGCACCGACTAGGAATTCTTTCTCTCAGGTTTTTCAAAATGCTGCTCCATTCATTTATCATATGCCCATGTTCACAACGTAAAATGTGATGAAACTGGAAATGTCATGGAAAAAAAAAAAAGAAAATAATGTAAGGATAAGGTAACCACCACAATTCTGGCCACAGAAGGGTCAATTGTGCCCAACCAACCTATGTGTTATACATCAGGCAATGACATCATGTGAATGTGTTATTGCCTGTTGCTGCATCAGAGGACCTGATGCCATAAAATTTCAGGGTTCTGACAGTTGCTTTAGTCCTAAAATATTACAAAAAGAAATGAATAGTTTCCAGCCGCTATTTCTGTTTAATGTATGTTCACTTAGGTAAATGAAAAACATGCTCCAGAATTTAAAATTACTTTTTTAATTAATTGTTTACCAGTGGAAAGACGCTCTAATTGGAGCACAAAAAAGGCAGGTATGCTCCTGTTTAAAAGACTCTGACTGAAAAGTGGGATACCAGTTGTCTCATTCTAATTGCCTCAGAACCTTTAAAAATCTTTTCAAAAATTTTGGCAGGTGACCATATTCACATTTTTTAAAATTACAATTCATGGCTTACTCCCACAAGCTCCCCTGACTGTAACTCACTCACACCCACTAGTCTAGTGCTTTAAGCTACTCATACCTATCCACTCCCACTTGACCATTCTCACTCACTCATACTGCCCGACCCATTGTCATTATCTTTTTGTCTTTCTAATGGTCACAGTCTCCTGTCTCACAGCCACTGTCTCCTTTGTTTCGTCTCACTACTCCTGTCTCCATTCACTATCACTATCTCCTCCTTGCTCTCTGTTAATGATAACACCTCATTCCTTCCATTCTACTGCTGCTGTCTTTTTGCTTATTGTCACTCTCTCTCTGCTCCTCATTCTGGCTGTCATAGATTCTGTTCCGTATTATCATTGGCTCTCACCCACTTCCACTTTCTCTGTCTCTTTATTTCTCTCCAACTGGAACTGTCTTCTTCACTCTATTCTTAGCACTGTTTGTCACTCTCAAATATGTTCCATTGTCACTGTGTCTCTCTTTCACACTGCCACATTGTCTCTTTTGCTCCTTCTATGCCACAATCATTCTCTCTTGTCTTCCAGTATCTCTTTCACACTGCCACTCCCTTTCCTCTCAGCATAAAAATGTGTGAACATGTTCACATACCAAATTTTTTGGGAAAATTTTAAGGGTGCTGAGGCAGCTAGTACCACATTTTTCAGTTTCTTTTAAATAGCAGCATATTTACCATTTTTGTGCTCTGACAGGTGTGCTGTTTTCCTGGTTTTCTCTGCCACAGCAGGGCATGTCACTCATATGAAATAATGTTTATGGGTCAGTAAAATTTTGATAGTTATGTCAAATTGAAATAACTCAAAACTAATTTTACACCTCAGATCAGATTTTACATGTACAAAAATTTCGTGTATTACAATGTGGGGCTCCCAGAGCAGTTCTGAAAGTAATGAAGACACTCTACAGCATATTTCTCCATGACACATCACTTTATTAACTATGTTTTTATGTGTACTGATACTGTAACTTTGAACCTCTGTGTCACAGAAATGGGTAATGATACCAAGAAAATTTTCAAGGTTGTTTGATGTCAATATCTTAGGAATATATCATAAAAACTTCAGCCATGTCCTGTGCAAAGCCATTTTGGAATCTACAGCTTTAAT
Source organism: Schistocerca serialis cubense (assembly GCF_023864345.2). Lineage (NCBI taxonomy): Eukaryota > Metazoa > Arthropoda > Insecta > Orthoptera > Acrididae > Schistocerca > Schistocerca serialis. The sequence continues at coordinate 390,583,764 of NC_064638.1, forward strand.
TTGGTATTAAAAAATGGTAAAAAATGCTTTCTTGGGGTTTTCTAAGGAACTGTCCATGAACTAATAAAGATTTTTGAAAACATGCAGGTGGCACTTTTAGATAAATGCCGAAAGAATACAGCATTAAAATTTGATAAATTTGTTGCAGTTATTCATTATTTTGCTTTCACCTCATACTGGATTTTATGTTACAATTTTACACATAGAAGTAGGGTGAATTTGAACCTATGTATCTTAGAAATGGATAAACTATCAGGAAAATTTTCAGCATTGTTCGGTAGTGGGAACTTATGAATATATTGTAAAAGTTTGTCTTAGGCTGTGCATAGCCATCTTGGAATCTGTGGCTCGGTTTTGATACCATTACAAAAAAATGGTGAAAAAAAAAATTTTGGGGGGATTTCGTAGGGAACTACCCATGAACTACTGGTGCTTCATAAGTTCCTTACAGCCCACTGTACACCACATCAAATGCAAAATGGACAAACCAATTTGCTCAATTTGCCTAAGCAGGAGAAAGTGTGTAATATTCTTACTTTGATCCTGAACTGCAATATAGTGACACTAAGATGATCCTTTCGTTGGGCGTACAAATGGCCCTATCCCAAGGGCTATCTAAAACACTTGGCCATACCTTTCTGTCACCTGCAAAACTTGAGGTATGAGTCCAGAAGAACACTGTTTTTGTGTGCAGCATTTTGGAATATATTAAGCATTTATTACTGTAAGCCTCAGTTACTGTTCATTTCTTGATTTACAGGAGAGCAGCGTACATTTATTCTTGTTTGGCAAAGATTGATAAAACTGTTATTACTATCATAAAATAAAACTATTTATGACATTTGATTTTTGTTGTACTTTATACTGCTTTAACACATTTGCTGTCTTATCACACAGTATTTGGAAATCCAGCGCAGACAACGGCATAAAGATCCTGTAGACAGCGAATTCAATTTCCAAGATGTAGAAATACAGCTTAATAACTTGCAGTACAGAAGAGATCGCCTTAAAAGGTTTGTTTGTGGCAAAATTACAAATGAACTTGGGACCTTTACTTTTTGCAGGCAAGTGCTCTACTAGTTGATCTTCCTGAGCATGACTCATAAAGCTGTGAGAATTGGTCATGAATGGTGTATAGGTGGCTCAGCCGATAGAGCACTTGCTGGTGAAAGTCAAAGGTCCCAACTTCAAGTCTTGGTCCAGCACACAATTTTAATCCACCAGGAAGTTTTGTATCAGTGAATACTCTGCTGCAGAATGAAAATTTCATTCTCATTGTTAATCTTTATTCTTCCTTAAATAAGATCTGATAATTTATTTATCCTTGAATAAACAATATGTTTGTAATGTTTAAAATTTTGTCTTGGTATTGATAAAAGCATTGCCCACTTAAAATCAGTTTCTTCGTACGTACAAATATATTTATTTGATCAGTTGAAGTGTTGGATTAGTTGTCTTTTCAGTTTTATTTGTGTGTCAGCTGTAGTGAAAATAGCTTTAAAATCATCTCAAAAAATAAGTAATTAATTTTTTGTTGGGTTACTTGTCTGTTTTCAAAGTACACATTGATATCCAATCACCACACTACTGTGTCATGCTGTTAGAGAAGCCAAACCAATATGGCAGTCCATCTCCTCAGTATCAATTGACTGTGCTATTTCTTTATTGCTCCTTTAGTGTCGTGCTAAGTCACTGTGTCATGCAGTGTGTAAAACAGGGCTGCGGATGTAGAGCTACAAACAAATGCAAAATTAATTGTGTAACCTTGTTATTTTGAGGTGATAATTAAGACATTATGATTAACTACTGTATCACATACGATATGTCCAAACAAAAGTCTTGGGGTTATGACACATAGGTTATTTTTGCATTCTGCCAATTATTTTATTGCAGAAGTCAAACAAAAGTAAGTGGAATAACATAGCTCTCCAATTTATTGCTGTGTCACGTTCCATATTATTGCTAAGAATTGTGGCATGTAACTAAATAATGGGTCAAGCACTTAAAAACTGATTTAGAGATAGTCAAGAAAATGTTTATAGCACTTATAGACAAGCAGTATATAAGTCAGCTTTCTTGTCATGTATGTATTTTTATTCTACATTTGTATGTTTAAGAACAAAATGATACAAAATTTGAAGAAAATGAAACATTCTGTATGCAATGGCTTTAACATAAATAATGATACAAGTACCATCAACTATCATGTGCTAACCTATATTTTCCTCAACCAATTTCAGTAAGTTGCACTCTCCATTTATATTTGAGAGGTAACACTGCCTGATTGTCTATTATCAAGTGCTCCCACATACATGTCACATCAACTTTCCAACACTACTGAGAATTGTAATTCTAACAGTTAAATCAAATACACAATATACTGGTAACTAGAAGCAATGTAAATATTTTTTATATATTTTTTGTTTTGTTTTCATTACTACTGGCATCTGTATTTGACACACTTTACTCACATATAAGTTATATGTGTAAGTTAGAGCTTTAGGGGTGTTTATTTCTTTTTAAAAAATCATCCTTGATCCTGGGAGAAATTACTACTTCTGATCACATTGCATTCTTAATTGTGAAGACATGTGATTTTTCTTCTTCAAAAGCAAGGCCTCTATAGTATCAGATTTTATATTTATGCATGCTATTTCCAGAAATGTGCTATTAACAAATGTCCTTTCCAATCTGTTGAGATGGAAGTTATAAGCTGTGTGAAATCCCCTCCAGTCTGCTTACATTAGTGTATGCTACATTTCTGAATTGCCTATATGTATTTTACATATGTCTATTAAAATTTTTCTATTTACTTATGGGCACGGGACCAGTCATGTACATCATGACGAAGAGAAAAAAATGTTAAAATTTATTTTTCAGAATCTTTTGATGCTCCATTTAAGGGGAGGTTTACTATCTTTGGCTCAAAAAAAGCATGTTCTTTGAGAATTTTTTTCTCGGGATGTTTACAGATATCAATATCAAATTTGGTCAAAATGCTTATTGATATTTCCTCTACAAACTGGAATTTTTTTGACTGAAAATGTCAAAGAGCAAAGGCAAAAGTGCCATCGGAATCAGAATGAAACAAAATTTCGATGTAGACCTCCACGTGCGGTATGTTACAGGTCAGTTGGCTCGACTGAAATAAAAATTGAGTGGATGTTAGTGAAGTATATAAGATTCTTTAGGAGTTGTACCTTGCTTAAGTTATTTGGAACATAGGAAACAAACTGCTATTCTGGGTCCATAAACTAGTCCTTCCTCTTCCTCATAGAGGGTGTTCAGCTCTATCTGGCCATCCTGCACTGCTCCAGAGCCGCTCGTGTGGCCGGTGACAAGTGGTTTTCAGCCGCTTGAATGCAGTGGTCATCCAAATGCTTGGCAAACTGTGTCAAATAGAGTCCCAGGGTGATGTCGATTGTTGTCATGGTCTTCAGAATTGCTGAATATCCTTCGTTGAAGTTGCTCTTTGCCAGGAAAGTGGTAATCTCCACTGTCTTTGCCCAAGAATGTAAATGCTTGGAGGCTAAGTTTCAAACATAAGTGTGCAAACTTTCATTTGAATTTTGTGTGTTTCCTACCAAGCACCAGCACAATAACTCATCCTCTGAAAGAAAAAACCTGGTGCATGAAAAAGGCCGATTTCAGGTAGGTGCATTTTTTTTTGTTCAACCGCAAATAACAAACATTTCCATTCTGTTTTTGGAGAAACCATTTCAGGGGTGGATTCTAAACAGTTTTATGGATCCAAAAATGCAATGTAAAAAAAAATCAATTTTTTTGAACCAAAAGATAGTAAACTTCGCCTTAAGAGAAACAATGAAATCTTTTGCATTGTCCTTTGCTATATTGTTTGTAGCTATGAAGAATATGGTTTCTTTACAGTCCACAGAAGTTTCAGCATCAAAATACGTGCCTGATTTTGACATGCTGTTAATTTTATGGACACTAATACTCTGAAATTTGATGGCTCAATTAATAAAATATTCTGTACTATCATGCAATGGTCAAATGGATTTTACATTAAAAGACAATGTTTTGTCCCCATCTGCATAGGACATTTTCATTCGCAATCGTAACTATTTGAGTGTCCGATTCACATACTGGTTCACTACTGACTGCATCAAAATTCCGTTTATGTGTGCTCCCTTGCAGTGGTGTGACATCACATGCTTTGTTACCTGAAAGCAATCGGCTGTTGTCAGTTGCCATTGTCAGCTGTTGCTATCACCCCATGGTGGAAGACTCATACATATTTTCTTCAACACTGGGATCCATATGTCATTCATTTTCAACATCTACATACATCTACATACATACTCCACAATCCACCATATCGTGCATGGTGGAGGGCACCTCATACCACAACTAGCATCTTCTCTCCCTGTTCCACTCCCAAACAGAACAAGGGAAAAATGACTGCCTATATGCCTCTGTACAAGCCCTAATCTCTCTTATCTTATCTTTATGGTCTTTCTGTGAAATATAAGTTGGTGGCAGTAAAATTGTACTGCAGTCAGCCTCAAATGCTGGTTCTCTAAATTTCCACAGTAGCGATTCACGAAAAGAATGCCTCCTTTCCTCCAGAGACTCCCACCCGAGTTCCAGAAACATTTCCTAATACTCACGTGATGATCAAACCTAGCAGTAACAAATCTAGCAGCCCGCCTCTGAATTGCTTCTGTGTCCTCCCTCAATCCGACCTGATAGGGATCCCAAATGCTCGAGCAGTACTCAAGAATAGGTCGTATTAGTGTTTTATAAGTTGTCTCCTTTACAGATGATCCACATCTTCCCAAAATTCTACCAATGAACTGAAGATGACTATCCTCCTTTCCCACAACTGCCATTACATGCTTGCCCCACTTCATATCGCTCTGCAATATTATGCCCAAATATTTAATCAATGTGACTGTCTCAAGCACTACACTACTAATGGAGTATTCAAACATTACGGGATTCTTTTTCCTATTCATCTGCATTAATTTACATTTATCTATATTTAGAGTTAGCTGCCATTCTTTACACCAATCACAAATCCTGTCCAAGTCATCTTGTATTCTCCTACAATCACTCAACGACGACACCTTCCCGTACACCACAGCATCATCAGCAAATAGCTGCACATTGCTATCCACCCAATCCAAAAAATCATTTATGTAGATAGAAAACAACAGCGGACCTACCCCACTTCCCTGGGGCATTCCAGATGATACCCTCACCTCTGATGAACACTCACCATCGAGGGCAACATACTGGGTTCTATTACTTCAAGCCACTCACATATTTGGGAACCAATCCCCTATGCTCGTACCTTAGTTAGGAGTCTGCAGTGGGGCACTGAGTCAAATGCTTTCTGGAAGTCAAGGAATATGGCATCCATCTGACACCCTTCATCCATGGATTGCAAGATATCATGTGAAAAAAGGGTGAGTTGCGTTTTGCAGGACCGATGCTTTCTAAAGCCATGCTCACACATGGACAGCAACTTCTGTCTCAAGGAAATTCATTATATTCGAACTGAGAAAATGTTTGAGAATCCTGCAACAAACCGATGTTAAGGATATTGGTCTGTAATTTTGAGGATCCATCCTTCTACTCTTCTTATATAAAGGCATCACCTGCGCTTTTTTCCAGTCGCTCGGGACTTTACGTTGGGCAAGAGATTCACGATAAATGCAAGCTAAGTAAGGAGCCAATGCAGTAGAGTACTCTCTGTAAAATCGAATTGGAATCCCATCAGGACCTGGTGATTTATTTATTTTTAACCCATTCAGCTGCTTCACAACTCCAGGGATGTCTATCACTATGTCCTCCATATGGGAATCTGTACAAGACTCAAACGGCAGTATGTTTGTACGATCCTCCTGTGTGAAACATTTCTCAAATGCTAAATTTAAAATTTCAGCTTTTGTTTTGCTGTCTGCCGTTGCCAGGCCAGACTGGTCAGTGAGTGACTGTATGGAAGCCTTCGACCCGCTTACCGATTTTACATAAGACCAGAATTTCCTTGGGTTTTCAGTAAGATCTTTTTCTAAGGTGTGACAGTGGTAGTGGTTGTATGCTTGACGCATTGCTCTTTTTACAGCAGCACAAATCTCTACTAACTTTTGCCTGTCCTCATTCTCCCAATCTTTCTTGTACTGCAAGCGCAACTGTCTTTGCTTCCTGAGCATTCCCCAAATTGGGCTGTTAAACCACGGTGGGTCTTTTCTGTCCGTAACCCACTTTTTCGGCACATACTTGTCCAATGCATGATTTACAATGTGTTTAAAATTTGCCCATAATTCTTCACGGCTGAAAGCAAGGGGAAACTACAGCCGTAATTTTTCCCGAGGACATGCAGCTTTACTGTATGATTAAATGATGATGGCGTCCTCTTGGGTAAAATATTCCGGAGGTAAAATAGTCCCCCATTTGGATATCCGGGCGGGGACTACTCAAGAGGACGTCGTTATCAGGAGAAAGAAAACTGGCGTTCTACGGATCGGAGCATGGAATGTCAGATCCCTTAATCGGGCAGGTAGGTTAGAAAATTTAAAAAGGGAAATGAATAGGTTAAAGTTAGATATAGTGGGAATTAGTGAAGTTCGGTGGCAGGAGGAACAAGACTTTTGGTCAGGTGATTACAGGGTTATAAATACAAAATCAAATAGAGGTAATGCAGGAGTAGGTTTAATAATGAATAAAAAAATAGGAGTGCGGGTTAGCTACTACAAACATCATAGTGAATGCATTATTGTGGCAAGGAAGACACAAAGCCAATGCCTACTACAGTAGTACAAGTTTATATGCCAACTAGCTCTGCAGATGATGAAGAAATTGATGAAATGTATGACGAGATAAAAGAAATTATTCAGGTAGTGAAGGGAGACGAAAATTTAATAGTCATGGGTGACTGGAATTCATCAGTAGGAAAAGGGAGAGAAGGAAACATAGTAGGTGAATATGGATTGGGGGGAAGAAACGAAAGAGGAAGCCGTCTTGTAGAATTTTGCACAGAGCGTAACTTAATCATAGCTAACACTTGGTTCAAGAATCATAAAAGAAGGTTGTATACCTGGAAGAATCCTGGAGATACTAAAAGGTATCAGATAGATTATATAATGGTAAGACAGAGATTTAGGAACCAGGTTTTAAATTGTAAGACATTTCCAGGGGCAGATATGGATTCTGACCACAATCTCTTGGTTATGAACTGCAGATTGAAACTGAAGAAACTGCAAGAAGGTGGGAATTTAAGGAGATGGGACCTGGATAATCTGAAAGAACGAGAGGTTGTAGAGAGTTTCAGGGAGAGCATAAGGGAACAATTGACAGGAATGGGGAAAAGAAATACAGTAGAAGAAGAATGGGTAGCTCTGAGGGATGAAGTAGTGAAAGCAGCAGACGATCAAGTAGGTAAAAAGACGAGGGCTAATAGAAATCCTTGGGTAACAGAAGAAATATTGAATTTAATTGATGAAAGGAGAAAATATAAAAATGCAGTAAATGAAGCAGGCAAAAAGGAATACAAACGTCTCAAAAATGAGATTGACAGGAAGTGCAAAATGGCTAAGCAGGGATGGCTAGAGGACAAATGTAAGGATATAGAGGCTTGTCTCACTAGGGGTAACATAGATACTGCCTACAGGAAAATTAAAGAGACCTTTGGAGAGAAGAGAACCACTTGTATGAATATCAAGAGCTCAGATGGCAACCCAGTTCTAAGCAAAGAATGGAAAGCAGAAAGGTGGAAGGAGTATATAGAGGGTTTATACAAGGGCGATGTACTTGAGGACAATATTATGGAAATGGAAGAGGATGTAGATGAAGATGAAATGGGAGATACGATACTGCGTGAAGAGTTTGACAGAGCACTGAAAGACCTGAGTCGAAACAAGGCCCCGGGAGTAGACAGCATTCCATTAGAACTACTGACGGCCTTGGGAGAGCCAGTCCTGACAAAACTCTACCATCTGGTGAGCAAGATGTATGAGACAGGTGAAATACCCTCAGACTTCAAGAAGAATATAATAATTCCAATCCCTAAGAAAGCAGGTGTTGACAGATGTGAAAATTACCGAACTATTAGTTTAATAAGTCACAGCTGCAAAATAGTAACACGAATTCTTTACAGACGAATGGAAAAACTGGTAGAAGCGGACCTCGGGGAAGATCAGTTTGGATTCCGTAGAAATGTTGGAACACGTGAGGCAATATTAACCTTACGACTTATCTTAGAAGAACAATTAAGAAAAGGCAAACCTATGTTTCTAGCATTTGTAGACTTAGAGAAAGCTTTTGACAATGTTGACTGGAATACTCTCTTTCACATTCTAAAGGTGGCAGGGGTAAAATACAGGGAGCGAAAGGCTATTTACAATTTGTACAGAAACCAGATGGCAGTTATAAGAGTCGAGGGGCATGAAAGGGAAGCAGTGGTTGGGAAAGGAGTGAGACAGGTTTGTAGCCTCTCCCCGATGTTATTCAATCTGTATATTCAGCAAGCAGTAAAGGAAACAAAAGAAAAATTCGGAGTAGGTATTAAAATCCATGGAGAAGAAGTAAAAACTTTGAGGTTCGCCGATGACATTGTAATTCTGTCAGAGACAGCAAAGGACTTGGAAGAGCAGTTGAACGGAATGGACAGTGTCTTGAAAGTAGGATATAAGATGAACATCAACAAAAGCAAAACGAGGATAATGGAATGTAGTCAAATTAAATCGGGTGATGCTGAGGGACTTAGATTAGGAAATGAGACACTTAAAGTAGTAAAGGAGTTTTGCTATTTAGGGAGTAAAATAACTGATGATGGTCGAAGTAGAGAGGATATAAAATGTAGACTGGCAATGGCAAGGAAATCGTTTCTGAAGAAGAGAAATTTGTTAACATCGAGTATAGATTTAAGTGTCAGGAAGTCGTTTCTGAAAGTATTTGTATGGAGTGTAGCCATGTATGGAAGTGAAACATGGACGATAACTAGTATGGACAAGAAGAGAATAGAAGCTTTCGAAATGTGGTGCTACAGAGGAATGCTGAAGATAAGGTGGGTAGATCACATAACTAATGAGGAGGTATTGAATAGGATTGGGGAGAAGAGAAGTTTGTGGCACTAGAAGAAGGGATCGGTTGGTAGGACATGTTTTGAGGCATCAAGGGATGACAAATTTAGCATTGGAGGGCAGCGTGGAGGGTAAAAATCGTAGAGGTAGACCAAGAGATGAATACACTAAGCAGATTCAGAAGGATGTAGGTTGCAGTAGGTACTGGGAGATGAAGAAGCTTGCACAGGATAGAGTAGCATGGAGAGCTGCATCAAACCAGTCTCAGGACTAAAGACCACAACAACAACAACAAAAACATAATTCTTCCACGTCCGTCGTACGGGAAGTAAATGAAGTCAATTCATTTACTAATTGGGACGCTAACAACTGCTTATCTGCTCTTTCTAGTAAGTATTCTCTCCTAGCCTTCTTGACCGACTTTTTAACTTTCATAACCATAGTCGTAATGACAACATCATGACCACTAATCCCTGTCTCAACACTGACACAGTCGATGAGGTCTGGTCTGTTCATGGCTAGCAGATCTAAAATATTTCCATTATGTGTTGGCTGTCGATTTCACATCTACCTCATTCCTACTAAAAATTCCTGGAGTGTTTCACAATCTCTATGTCTTCTCTGTATAGCCTTTCATGGTGTCTTCTTGTGGTTGCCAGGTCTGGGATCCAATCAAAATGAAAGTGATGGTCTGCTGGCTGCAAAGTATTTTCTTCAACAGCTTGTGATGAAGCAAGCTGGGATCTCTTTACTTCCTATCTTGTTTTGCTATATGCGTCCTTAAAAAATTAATTTTATTTCATTTTTGCATTATTACCATTAATGTACATGTGTATAATCAGCATTTCTATACAAGAGGAAAGTTGTCCCTCAGTGTTAAGGAATATACCACCAAGTCTAATTTTGTGCCTAGTTTTGTGTACGTACTCAATGTCCTAATTTATTTGGACTATTCCTAGTTAATATTTTTTGTTATAGAGTGAAATCAGTAATTGTTTCGTGACTTAAATTCTATTGTTGACTTATAAACAAATATAAATTTTGTAATAATTATAAATATTTGGAAGAAATTCAATGTACTAGTCTTCATTAAAGTATCTATTTGTCTCTATTCAAAAACATGTTAGCAAAGCCAGCCCTTAATTAATTCCAAGGTAATGAGCAGTTTTGTCAAAAGTATTGTTTGTATAACTATATCTGTTAATTTCATCATTTACACAAATAATTCGGCTTAATACTTGTAGTAGGAGAAACTGTTAGAAAGAATGAATTTTTCAAAATATTCAGTTAATTGAATGAGTTATGTTTTGATTGTAATTTCTGTAGCTTAAACAGCAAACAGTGTATTGTTTCAGTACCTATTATTGTGATGATATATAAAGGCCTAATTTTTGGTCAAAAGACATTCAGTCCACGGCCAATTTTTAGATGAGGAACCTGTGTTGGTTTGATCAACAACAATGCATCAACTTAACCATGAAATAAGTGTAACACAATTAGGCCATGTGTTAAAACAATGACAGTGTCTGTTCGATATGTACTGTATTATTCTGCAAGAACTATGTGGTTAGGTTTTTATTACTCACAGATGTTCAACGGAAAACTATTGTAGCAGTTTGCTGACATTTGCCTGCAAAACTATTAACAAGGCTTATTAAAAGTTAATCAATAGTGAACTGGCCATTTAACTGCATAATATTGCGAGGTTCTCATTTTTCAACCAGTATAACAACACACTACATCGACACTGAGGACCATCAACGAAGAAATGAAGCAGATAAACATTACATATGGTCCCTTTCCCGGTGAGGAATATTGTATGTGGGCACAATAAACTAGGATTCACAAACTTCAAGCAGTGAACTCAATAACAGTTTACAATACAGTGATTTTAAGGAAGGAAGTGCAACAGTCAATCAGCGCTTGCATTTTATGGCCACAGTATGACAGCAGTCAATCAGCGGGTGGGTTCTATGGATGCAGCCATTAAGTACAGGAGCCACCAATCAGCACAAAGGTGAATTTAGCCGACCAGGATAAACAACACACATCACTGAGAAAATTACAACTTGCAGCAGCTGTGCAGATGATGAGTCGAGATGGCAACCGCAGCAGAAGTAGCAGCAGCAGCAACAACAGGAGATGAGCGAATAAGAATAAGGTAATTTCATAGCAAAAGCCATTTTATATTAACTCATACATAATGAGTGCACTTAATGAACAAGACAGTTTGATGGGGGAGATATGACAACAGGGGAGTGGTGTGGTTGATAACAAAGCTGTGGAGGTTAAGTTTTTCAATGAACAGAGAGACTTAATGTGGACTGGTTCTGTAGATGATAATGGCTACAAATCAGACATGAATGTAACTTTAAATGATGGGGACAAAAGTCACAATGTATATGAAATGATAAAAGCCTCATCTACACTGTTTGGTGATGTGAGCAAAGTGATGAAAACCAGTACTGAAGCAGATGAAATCATTAAGGTTAAGGGGGAGGAACCTAGTAGTGGAAGTCAGCAAGGGTAAAAGTTTATGGCAGACGGAAAAGTGGAAGTGATGTTAAGGTAAATTATGATTAGTTTGAGTAGTATGTGTATGAAAGAAGACATTAATAGGCTGTAAAATAGTATGAAAGAAGAAATTAGTAGGGTGGAAAAGAAAACTGATAGCATTAGAACTGACATGGTTAGCTTAAAGGATCAACTGAAGAAAGAAATTAAAAAGGAGATTAAGGTAGTTAGCTCTAATGTTTCAGAATTAAATAAGAAGGTTGAGGCAGTAGTTAAAATTGAATTTTGATGAGAAGATAATGAAGGGCTGTGCAGAATACTAATGAGAAATTAACATTAATGGGTAGTAAATGTGTATAAGAGAGAAAGAAACTTTGTGATGATTATAGTAGGAGGGTAGAGGCTTCTGAAAAACAGTATAAAGATGACATCGAAGCTGCCAGCAAATTTTGTGCTGAAAACGGGGTTAAACTTGAGAACCACGTTGATCAGATTAAAAATGATTTAGAAACGGAGGTAGAAACCAAGTGTGCAGTACTGACAAACGAAAACCTGGTAAAAGTAAATAAAAATGTGGATTCAAAATTGGATAAAATGGAGAAAATGATGGAAGAGGTGCAAAATCTAAAGAATAGAGAATGTAGTGTACCATTTATTAGTTGTAAGAAATTTCATAACTTTGAACCGTATGGGGAAGTGCATCCACTGGATTCGATTAGGGAGTTTAATGATTTGCTTGAAACATGGAATGACACAGAGAAAATGTCATTTGTGAGAGGTTTTTCGAAAGGGGATGCTTATGGATAGGCAGCTCAGGTAGGTGATAGTTGTACTTCATGGCAAAACTTTATGAAAGCTTTTTTAGATTAATATTGGCCCAAGGAGAAGCAGCAGAGAATTTTGAGTGAATTTTGGGGAGGAGAGAGATCTGACTCTAGGAAGGTTTCTGTCAGCTTTGGATAAACCAAATGAAATATTTGGACAAAGAGCTAGGTAGTGGATCAATAATTATGGGTTTAGAAACTAACTTGCCTCAGAAAGTTAGAGAATTGCTTGTACCTGCCCATAGGGGTAATAGTAGTGATTTTTTGAATTATGTTGATAAAGTGGAGAGGGTGAACACATCAGTGGAAGATTGTAGGAGGAATTTTGATGATAATAATCAATCAGGGAGAGAGTTTCAGGTAAATAGGATGAACAGAACTAATTATACTAGAAATGCAAGGAATGGTTAGGTGGAGGATAGCCAGAATGGGCAAGGAAATGGTAGGAGAAATTCAAGTAACAGAAATAGAGGAGATGATTTTAGCTCTGTATTAAACCATTTAAACTAGACAATACTCCAGTTTTGGCTCACACTAGAGCAGGTAGTGATGAAGAGCCACTTCTATATAAATGTGCAGTACTCACAGGTAAGGGTAATGCAAATGGTAATAGTAAAAGAGGAGGAACTTACTATAATAAAATCAGGTGATGAAGCAGAGTGTGTTGCAAGGAATTCAGTTGTTTTGCTTTGTGGTCTGATACTTGAAACAAGGATCAACTAACTAGCCAAGTATTTGAGGACAATGAAAGTGACAGTGGGTCTGATTCTGACAGTAGTGGTAATGATAGCAGTGGCAAATCCAGTAGTGATGAAGATAAGGTATTTGAATTTGTTATTGATAATAATGGCAATGTGTTAAGCAAAGAAAGAATAAAGGAGTACAATATTAGGCCAAATGAAGAGTTAGACTATAAGAGTGGTAATGAGGAAGAGAACCATGCTATCTGTCATTTGACTGTGTCTGGTAATTATTTTGGTAAGCAGGATGATAGTTTTTCCAGGGAAAAGATTAATGAGAATTTGTTGTATGAAGAAGATCATATGGTAAGTTAAAAGGAAGTGTGGCACCCTGTAATAAAAGCAAGTGTACAAGGTATACATGTTAAGTGTTTACTGGACAGTGGTGGTGATTTGAATGGTATTTCTCAGGCATTTTTTTTTTTAATCTATTAAGATCACAGAAGGTATAGTAGTGATGCATGTTTCTGGAATAAAAATTATTGGTGCTACTGGTAAGCTATCAGAGAATGTGAAACGAGAGGTACTATTAACTGTGGAATTGGCAGGACACCTGTTGGAGTGCAATTTGTTGGTGATTCAAAATCTCAGCATTGATGTAATATTTGCGACTAATTTCTTGTGCAAATAGCAAGTAGGAGGTTCAACATTCTGTGTTGGATTCATTATGTAGCGATAATGCTTACCGCTGTCTGTCTGGCTCGTTTTTATCCTATCTGTAGTTTATTAATCAGAAACATTCTGCTTTGACTTTCATGTGATTTTGTACAGCAGTGTACTTTAGTATAGGAATATTTTAGAAAAGATTTCTCCAGTGTTTATTATTATTTATATTATGTTGTGTTAGTGATAAGTAATGGAATCATAAGAGGATGGAAGATAGTAAATTGTTGTCAAGGATAAAGAATTTCTGCCAAAAAAGGAAGGTAAACAGAAAATGAAGGGTGTCAGCATATATGGAGGAGAAGGTGCAGATTATCTGAAAACTATAACGAACATTTGAAGTAATCAGCTTATGAGTGCAGTAGCAGAGGCAATATGCAGTAAATATCATCTTGAATACTAGGTCTTAATATTAATTGTGATGTAATAGAAGTGTTTGTGTCCAGTGCAATAAATATATTGAGATAACTATCTACCTATAGAAATGTGTCATGGTACAGTCTCTTCCAACATTAAGGAAATAGAACTTTAAACATATTTTACTGGAGTAATGTATGGAAAGAATAAGCAAGATTTGTATGTATATCACCCTTCAGGCTAGAACCTTAAGCAATTTGATAGACTGCAGTGAAATAGTAGTTTTTATAAGAGATAATTTTGTCTGATCAGTAATGATAGTTAAGTTTGCCTTAGCATAAGGATCTGTTACTGTGGATCGTTTTTAAATAAAATCAATTTTTCATTGGCTAAGCAGATTGGGTGTTTATTAGATAATGAAGCAATGGTGGAGTAATAAATAATGAATACCGTTAGGGTCTTAATGGTTAGGGTGCCTGCCTCTGCAGTAGTGATTTTTTTTTAAATGCCCTTCACTAGCTAACGAGGTTAGATATGTAAGTAAAACAGTGGAGCTGACAGACATGATTAATCAGAGTGTATACGACCAGGGACAACCAGGAGATCCAGGAAAAACCTGGGAATTTTTTCATCCAGGAGAAAACCGGGAAAAACATGGGAATTTTTTAGAATTCAGGGAATTTTTCATTGTTTTAGTTTTCAGTTAAATTTTTATAATTTTGACTGGTAAGAACCGATAGTCTAACAAAGGATATTATAGTATCCCACTACTGCAGAATTATGCTGCAGCATTAAAACATAAACGAGAGGAAGAAAACGAAAATAAAACTTAAATTGCAAAGGAAATGCACCATATATAATAACACAGTGCTCGCACAAGCGTCTGCGAACAGCAAAATGTGTCAAAGGCTTTCAGAAGACCATGCAATGCTTCATAACAACAAATTGCTCTCCGATGAGTGTGACGTCATAACTGTTTACATTAGACTCATTTAATCAGTAACAAGTGGGCTCATGCACACGCACAGTTGAGTAGCATATGAGTAATACCTTCTCTCACTTCTGGCTACAGAAATGTGTCTGTTGGCTGTGTAAGCAGCAGTAGCAGCAACAAGCCACATGGTACCCAGAAATATTTTACTCGCACGTCCAAGCCGCCAGATTCACACATGCACAACAGACCCAGATCTAGTGGGGGTGGTGGCAAACTGGGGTATCTGAACTGGGCAGCAATTTCAGGGAAGGGGGCAAATTCATATTCTTTAGGAAAACAACCTTGTTTCACAAAGCACCTAGCATCCAGCGCATATTCGTCTATCGATTATTCATATGATTTTGAAAAGTTTCCTGCTTGGTTTTGAACACATTCTAAGTTGATTTCTGAATGAATTATAAGTTGATTTTTGAATGCATGCATAGTGTACATGATGTCTCTGCCAGGGGAATCCTCGTCACATCTAGAAATAAACTTTTCTGCAGAAAAAACGGGATGGGCTATACGAGCTGAGTGGAATGAAGCCAAACTGGTGAATGCCAATTGCTGCTCGTTTTTGTGGTTGATTCGGTTTGTGAATGTTCAGTGTCATTAAAATTACTAGCGAAATCCATAGATTCAGATTACCAGAGTGGAAATAAATGACTAACAGGAATAACAGGTAAGAAAGATTATGTATTATCTTCTTGGTGTATCCAAGAAAGTGAAATTTTGACAGAAAATTTTTGGCCAGATCGCTACACTAGACAGGGCCAGTTGTAGTCCCCAGCTAGCAGCCACCTAAGTTTCATTCTGGGAGTAGCCTGGAAAACACGTAGTATGAACACGTAATAACACCTAACCGGAGAATAATCACTGAATAACTAAATCAGTGATTGTGGCAGAGTTAGTAAAGTTAACTGGAGAATGAGTTTTGACAGTGGTAGGAATAGTTACAGAATTAGTGATGACAAGACTGTTTGTTAGAATGAGGAAGGAGAAGAAACGGGGACATCACACAAATTATGGAAGACTATTACAATTCTGAAATTTCGTTCTTCTACTTTTCGGTCTCATGTATGAGAAACTGGAGCGTATAAATGAAATGTGAAACTATTTTCTAACATAAAGATTTTTGGCGAAGAGTTCTCGGGCTTCCAGCCGGGTGGCGGTGTCTTCAAACAGCGACGTTTCGACGAGTGACATACTCACAGAAGATGATGAGTATGTCACTCGTCGAAACGTCGCAGTTTGAAGACACCGCCACCCGGCTGGAAGCCCGAGAACTCTTCGCCAGCTGTATACGCCGGGAAAGCATACATTCACATAAAGATTTTTGTTTGTAGTAGGCCTAATAGGTATTCATACTGGTACTTCGTGAATTATATTCTGTTGTATTATAAAAATGATCATCATTGCCAAAACAGTGTTGCTTATTTGGTGTGTGTTATAGTTGCTGCAATATTAGAAAGGCCTATTTTGTTTTATCCAGCACACAGTGACAGAACAGACGTAATCAGATCGAGAAACCACACCAGTCTTGGGTACTATTTGTATTAACAGCTTTTTCAGTATTAGACAACAACATTTCTGTTTTTCATGTAGCAAAATGTTTGTTGAACTTTGATAAGTAATAGTTCTTTTGCAGAAAGGAAAGCGCACCATGTAAAGCTGTAGCAAGATTAGAGAGAAAAATCGCTAGGACCTAAGCATGGAAGAAATGTGTACTATCTTGCCTGTCTCTTGTCTTTACTGGTTTTAGGTATCCTATATTTAATTTTGTCACACAGAAGAGCAAGTTAATAGATAATAGGCAATAAAGAGTCCAGATTTTCTGAAGAGTTCTTGTTCTCCTGGTTGCAAATAATCCTATCCAGTATTAATTGTGAGGGTGGTTTTTTTTTTTTTTTTTTTTTTTTTTTTTTTTTTTTTTTTTAATTAAAAACTGAGGGTCAGGACGTCAAACTGGCAAATTGGGAGCAGGAGAGGCACTACAAGACATTTTAATTTCCACTGTCCTGCAATATTTTGATGGCATCCATTACAAAATATACATGTTTGAGTTCCACAGAGCGAAATAAAGTGACATGCGGTATAAAAATGTTGTTTGAAGAGGCGTGGCACTGCATTGCACACTTAACACCAAATAACGTGTCTTACATTTCCTTGATGATATATGTTTTATGTATCAGAACCTTCAGAAAGCCACACGTGACCCATGTTTACAATTAGTGATTTTTGTGTTACCTCTTTGTTTACCACTCTCATGTCAAATGAAAACAAGATGGATTTCTGTGGCTGGGAGCTATCAAGTGAATTAAAATACATTCACATAACTACGGAAGGCTAAAATATGTTACTAGTTTCAGATTTTATTTTATTTCCACCTTTCTGACAGACAAGCAGAACAATAAAGTTATTTTTGTCGGTTTGCTAAAGAAATTTGGCTTTTGTTAAGCTTTCCTGCTGAGGCAGTCAATTTATTTGAAACGAAGTGTTCAATTCCACACTATTGGCTAGTTTCAACTGTTCGCAGCATTTCAAGTGCATGTTTTCATCTTCTAGCATGTATGGCATTATGCCATAATAAAGAACCAAACATGAGATAATACAGTACTGGTACTCCAAAAAAATTTACATCCTGAAAACCACATTGAAAGCTTCATATCAGCTCGAGGCCTACATCATTGGGAATCTGGACATACAAATGTGCACTGTAAGGTGAACTATGCATTTCAGTATGGTTCACAAAATTCCAATGCTCTTGGAGTATCCTCTGATGTCATGTTTCTTTTATGACATAATGTAAGATCTTTTAATGTTTTACACGTATGAACGTGCGGGCTTCCTATGTCACCGTAGCTGCGCAAGCGTGGTGACGCCACTTATCTGGCGTTATCTGGCAACTGCTGAAATGAATCTATTTCTAACAGGTCTCAGGAAAATATTGCAAATTGCTGTCCAGAAAGCATTATTTTCAAAGTAAATTTCCTTTCATGCAAGATGAACTATGTGCGAGAGGGTACGATAAATTTCTTAAATCACAGACCTTTTTCTCTCTTTTAAAAATCATCTCTTTGATGACGTGCCATTTAGAAGAATTTTGAGCCCAGGAGATTGGAGATTTATGTTGGTATCAAAAATTTTACTGGCTTATTTGTGTGATGTATATTAAAGTGTAACATGCACTAAACAGATCAACATTATATGTGAAACATTAGCTTCTCTTGTAGCTTATTAACCTTCGAGACAGATATTATATGTGAAAGCTTTGCTTTCCTTGTATCAACACTATGTATATTAATTTAAATCATTAACTTTTCCTGTTGGTGGAATTCGAATTTATACTTTCATAATACGAAAATATGCAGCGTACATGTTGGTGCACACCAAAGATCTTTCCAAAACAGGTTTTTCCCCCTGAGTTTCATTTTCTAAAGTGCGGGGAAATTCTACACTCCTGTATAAAACCATATCCCCTCAAAGGATATGTTTTACAGTTCCGAGGGAAAGTATACTGCCACTTAACACGAAAAAAGTATATTTTCATCCGGGAGGAAACATATTTTTAACTCGGAGATCCGGGAAAAATCCTGAAATTTTTTTTCCTTGTCCATGTATACACCCTGATAATGCAAAAGATGAGTGTATACAAACAAATGTGGTGTAACTGTATTGAGAATCTGAATTTTGAACCAGGTAACATTGAGTACTGTGTATATTGTGCAATTCATGACACTGAAACTGGGAATGAGAGCTTAACAGAAAGAGCAAAATTTTATTGAGGTACAAGTCATATAATGCTGCATCGTTGGATGTATAGGTTATCTAAAGACTTGTATTTGTGTTCTAAGGAAAGTGGTATTGCTGGAACAAAGAAAAGTAAATTTGCTGATTAACTGGTAAGTGTAGTGCTAGGCTGATTTGAATATTGTGACAGGGTTACTATTTGGTAGTGTTTTGTGAGCATTTTATTTTCTGGTTGAATGAGAGTAGTGCTCAGAGTTGAGTGTGTAACACCATTATCGATTGTGTGTAATTGGTACAGTGTAATTTAATTATGAAGTGTTTATTCTGTACAAGTTAAGGTCTTTGAATTGTTTGAGGGAAGTGGAAATTTATGATTTATATTTTGTAAATATTTAACGGTGTGTTTAAATAATGGAAGTATAAAATATGTCTGTTTGTAAAAACAAAATTATATGTAGAAAACTGGCTCATACTTAGGGACCTTGCATTGTGAAATAGAAAAGTTGTGGGGAACCACTTCTGCTACAGAAGGGGCTTGGCATGTGAGAAAAGGTGGAAGTGGTTGTCAATTTGGGTGGCAAGAGAGAGAGCACATTAGGCAGTAAGTGACCAGCAGTTCTTTCTTTGCCAATGGAAAAGAAACCCAAATCTTTCAAGTATAACCAGTTTCAGGCAGTTATGACTTAAAGTAATGTTTTGTAGTGTAATGTGTACTTGATTCTAAATTTTTACTCATCCACACCTTTCGTACTACAGTCAATTTCAGTGCTAATTATTGTAATGTTATGTGAACTATGTAATGTATCTATCTATAATGCAATTACTATCATTTGCCATTAGTGTTAAACATGCTTCTTTCTTAGACTTAGTTAGAAGTAAAAGTAAGTGTACTAAATTAGGGTATTTTGCCAGATTTTTTTTCATGTACTGTGGCAGAGGAGACCCTTCTCCAAGGGAACTGATAGCAGTGCATTTCCTTACCATCTGCCACTTCGACCAGTTAAAGGTGTGGACAACTTGGTGAGAAAGTGTGTTAAAGCTCATTAAAAAAATGAAAGTTCTTGTGCATAATACTAAACATTGAAAAAGTGAAATTTTCTGTCTGAAAATGAACTGCAATGCGCAGTGTAATTTAACTTTTTGCAACCCATGGTCATTCATTATTTGAAGAAAGACTGGACTTGCATCAAGTGATACGGATCTTAGAATGTAATCTTGGTTTCTCCAAAAAGGACATCACATATGATGAAGTTGCCTAATTTCTATTAAAAGATAACCTGTGGATATTTTGTGATATTGTACAATACACGGTATGTAAATATTTTGTATGGGGATTTTCTTATAGCCAGTTCACATGAGTAGAAATTTGAAAAACATATGTACACTATTTTTGATTAGATTTCTTATGTAATATTTTTTTGTGTGTAGTTCTTCAACCCATTTTTTATGGTCACATGTGGCCATTGAATTGCCCAGTTAGCTATTTGCAATATCTGTCTGGTCAATCCAATGAGGGGGAAATGTGGCAAAGCAAATTGGGATCTTGTAATGAACTTTAAACGTTACTGCTTAACTTGCGTTGGTCTGTGGTTCATTGATATTGTGGATGCTGAAAATAATGAGAACAAATCAAAATTTCAAGCTTTACAAATTATTTATTGACATCAGCTGACTGACAGAACTGACATAAGTGCAAAACAACTGATGAAACTGAGCTGAACCGAACTGAACTGCATTGACTTCTGAAGTAAACAAAATTTGATTGACTGCCCTGTGCAGCCTCGTTGCGTCGCTTTAAATACAATTTTAACAATCACTGCCATCGTTAATTTATTACAAAATGTAACTTACAATTAAAAACAATTTATTCTACACTAACTTCTGTTACATTTGTACAGGTTATAAAATATAATGTCAAATAATGTAATATTTTTGTCATCATCTTGGTTTTATGTGTGAAAATTAAGTCACAATCTGATTTCAGCAATTATTTTGATTTTACTTTAATTTTGTAATTAGTGGCTATGTATTTTATTGCTAACATTTGTTCAAAGTATACACAGCGTGCTTTGCCAGATTACATAAATTAAATGCACACATGTTTTCTCAAATAGCAGAATTTCGTAAATTTGGGTGGTGTAACTAACAAGAGTTAAATATCTGCATAATTTACTAGCAACATTAATTACAATAAATCACATAAAAATGAATAAGAAAAGAAATCACATCATTGGATAATTATTGTTATTTTCATTTGAATCATAATGAGGTTTTTGTGTTAGTGAATTTGCAAATTGCAGTTATGGTAACTAGAGGTGTTACTTATTTATGCTAACATATCAACAGCCACTTGTTGCTAAACATTTATTACTTCAATTTCATAATCTGATATTTAATTTGGCATATGCATATGTTTTGGTTAACAACAAAAATCTATTAACAATCATGAGAATGTACATCATACCAGAATATTCTATATGCATTTACAAAGAAGAATATGTTTTTGGGCAAACTGAACTGAACGACACCTATAAAAATACACATAAAATGCCCTAGAAAGCACTGAATCGTACAATAAATGCACAGATGTATATAAAAAAGGTGGCATCGGACAATTCATAATGATCTTGGGGGAGGCTGTTGCATGATAATCTCTTTACTTCCTCTCTTGTTGTGCCATCTGCCTCCGTAAAATTCATTTTATTTTCATTTTTGCATAATTACTATTAATGTACATGAGTATAATCTGCATTTAGTTTTGTGTATGTGCTCAATTTCGTAATTTATTTCGATATTCCTAGTTAATATCTTTTGTTATGGGGTGAAATCAGTAATTGTTTCGTGACTTAGATTCTATTGTTGACTTATAAACAAATATAAATTCTCTAATAATTATAAACATTTGGAAGAAGTACTACTAGTATTCTTAAAGTGCCTATTTGGCTCTTTTCAAAAACATGTTAGCAAAGCCAGCCCTTCATTAATCCTGAATGTATTGTTTGTGTAACTATATCTGTTAATATCATCAATTGCACAAATAATTCAGCTTAATTCTTGTAGTAGAGTAAACTGTTAAAAAGAAGGAATTTCTCGATATATTCAGTTAACTGAATGAGTTATGTTTTGATTGTAATTCCTGTAACTCAAACAGCAAACAGTGTATGTTTTCAGTACCTGTTATTGTGATAATATGTAAAGGCCTGATTTTTAGTCCTGAGATGGTCAGTCCATGGCCGATTTTCAAACGCGGAAATTGTGCTGGTTAGATAAACAACAATGCATAAATTTAACCATAAAATAAGTGTAACACAATTAGGCCATGTGTTAAAACAATGACAGTGTCTGTTCAATATATTGTGCAACAACTGTCTGACTATGTTTTTACTGCTCTTAGATGTTCAACGGAAAACTATTGTAGCAGTATGCAGACATTTTCCTGCAAAACTATTAATATGGCTTATTAAAAGTTAACCAATAGTTAACTGGCCATATAACTGTATAATATTGCAGGATTGTGAACAGTGAAAGTAAAGAGCTATGAAATGTAACTATGCATCTGTCAGCTACATCATTTACAGCTGTCAGTGTTGAACTTCCACTCCCCACCACCATTTTTCAGCCAGTATAACAACACACTACATCAACACTGAGGACCATCAAAGAAGCAATAAGGAGGTGAATGTCACAAGATGATCTGTCAGTCTCCCCTTCTACAGATGCACTTGTGCTCTTCTAGTCATTTCTTGAATATTCTTTTTGCAGTATCCATGAATACCTCATCACAAATACATGGAAACCTATAAATTCTTGATTTTTCAGCAGTTTGTGAGCATCCTTGGACCATTTTAGGTAATTCTGTACCTTCCAAGTGAGTTTGTAGGTTACTATGGTGATCTGTTCTTTGAAGATTTTTTTTCCTTTATGGTCAGTAAAGTTTTTAATGAAAAGCGGGGAAACTTTCAGTTTCATAGGCGCTTCTTGCACAGTGGTATTAATGTCCTTTTTCCCTCAGTGTATGAATAACCATTCTTTAGCAACGCATTGGTGAGGTATTTTAATTTGTTGTCAAGCAGCTCTACTTCACAGATGTTCCCTGCTCTATCCGCCTATGTTTTTATGATGCCTTGATCTTGTTGTGGGTGGTGGTTCAAATACCAGTGTAGGTAACAGTGTGTGTTTGTGTGTGTGTGTGTGTGTGTGTGTGTGTGTGTGTGTGTGTGTGTGTGTGTGTGTGTGTGCGTGGGTGTGTGTGTGCGCATGCGCATGCGTATTTGGTAAATTATATGGCCGAAGCTGTCATTTTCTTTCTTGAAAAGTGACATGAAGAAAATTTAATCTTCCGCTGGCCTCTTTCTCCATGGCAAACTGAATCTTCAGATTGTTCCTGATATGATGCTTGTGAAAACGACCTAGTTCCTCTCTGCCATGCTTGCAGTAAACTAATGAATTATCCACATAGCAGAACCAAATATTTGGTCGCTTGTAGGCAGTTTCGGTGCCTGCACCTCGAATTTTTCCACAAAGAAATTCACTATAATTGGGCTTAAGGGACTCCCCATAGCCATGCCAGCCATGTGTTCATAGAACCCATTGCTCCATTTGAAATATGTGGTTGTAAAGCAATATTTAAACAATACTGCAGTATCAGGAAGGAAAATGAGATTCTGTTGTTGTGACACCTCATTGATCGGAACCAAAGTAAACAGAGATACCACATCAAAATTAACTTACATGTCCTCCAGCTGGACCACTGGAAAAATGTGCTGAATTCTTCATATATGAATCCAATCAGTCCACATAATGTCATAATAATGTTATCAAGAACTTGGTAGTTGA
Organism: Schistocerca serialis cubense; assembly: GCF_023864345.2. Taxonomy (NCBI): domain Eukaryota; kingdom Metazoa; phylum Arthropoda; class Insecta; order Orthoptera; family Acrididae; genus Schistocerca; species Schistocerca serialis. The sequence continues at coordinate 390,607,468 of NC_064638.1, forward strand.
ATAGATGGGTGAACCAATGGCGCTAACTTCAGGCCTTGGAGGAACATGTTCTTTACACACCTTTGACAACCCATGAAGTCTTGGTGATAGCACAAATGAATTAACAGGTTTTTCTGATCTCTGTGTTCAACAGAGGACTAATGGCAAAACTTCCACCCCTGACAAGCACAGATCTTTCACCGACAGAATATCCGGATAAACTGATAACTGATTTTGCAGTTTTGAGGCTGCCTATTGCCAGGTCATACATAAAAATAATTAACAGGAAAAGTAGAAACTTTCAAGATGTAGTTTTCCATATACAGTACTGACAGATGCATATAGTCACATGTCAATTCTATTAATTGCTGCTCTTTGGAGTTTCACATGCATATTTGCAAGCAGGTTTGTAAACCTTCACTAAAATTTATTTTTTCTTCTTTAGAGCTGCTGAGGAACTTCTAAAAGAAATTCAGAGCCTAGAACAGGAGGAGCAGCGAGTGGGAAGATTTATTCAGCTCTCAAATCAATATTTGATAAAACTGAAAGAGGCAAGGGATGCTCTTCACAATGAAAACCATGTCACTATGACTCGCAGGTAAGTAAACTTATGTAGAAGAAAATTTTATAGCAGTGCCATGGTGCAAAGCTATAACTCAAAAAAAGGGAAAGTTTAAGACCTTGTACATCAACCATAAAATAATGTATAGAGATGGTAAAGCAGTGAAATCCATTTTTGTTATCTCAAATTCATAAAAATTTCCAGAAAATTGGCTTTTGAAAACTATTTATGTTTACAGGCTGATTTTGTAATGAAATCTGTATCGTCATAGAACAAAGTGTAAATTGTGATTTTCTTGCATTTGATTATTCTAATGTAAAAATATTGTGTTTACTTGTCAGTCATAATCTGTACACTCTATCATTCAAGTTATAATTATAACTTGGCTTTTGACACCTCAGGTTAGAAGGCAAAGACAGATGAAGTCTTCAAGATACCTTTGTATTATCACATATTTATTTTATTTCGGATCAGTTGTCTGAATATCTATGTACAATATACAAAGTGAAGGAAAAAAATGCCCTACTTGGTGGTCATTATGCAGTCCCTCATCCCAATTCAAGATAAAAGTGTGTTAGTGAAACGTAGTCACACCAGTGGGTTTATAGAAATGCAGTTTAAAAGATAAGGCTCTGGCTATACTGTAACTGTGTGCACTGAAGCCAAAAACAGGTATCATCAGCCATTAGCTTAGTGGAGTGAGGCAAAGGGAGTGAGGGAAAGGATATGCAGACTTGCTGATATTCAAGTCATTTTCATGCCAAAACATTGTTTTGCAGTTAAAGCACCAAATTGTAACCAATTTACACCTTCACACTGGGGGATCTTGAGTGTTTCATTCTGTTACTGCTAACACTTTGCCACATGCTGGCTCATACTTCATTGGATCCTATGCAACACATTTTTATCCACCATTGCCCAAGCGGCATCCATGCCAGCTCTTAGGTCATGTACGTCATGGGTGGAGTGCTATGAACTTGTTCCTTTAAGTGTCCCCACAAATAAAAATATAGTGGATTAACACCTGGGGAACAGTCTGACCATCCCCACCATCTTGTTGCCTAGTGTTAAACCTAGTAATGTTTGGAGTAAGTTAGTAATTTGAGTGGCTGGTCACATTTTCACAACGCTTGCCACACTGATAGAGTGACACACTAAACTGAGTGACAAGGACAGTCGAATTTTAATAACCAGTGCCATTAATTGTAGAAATAATGATCTTTTTTGTTGCTCTTCTTTATTTTATGTTGATGGCTCACTGTTCTCTTCCTTTCTGTGGTTCATCTTTCTGTAATTGTCTAGAGAATTATCAGGTTACTACCTCAATAACAATGTGACTCTGGTGCATTTTCTGCAGAATTATACATATGTTTCCAGTCATTTCAGTTCACAATACAAATTAATAAAACACACACAACTCATTCTTCATCCTAACTTTCGACTCCTACAACCAACTGCACAAAAGAACAAAGATTTTTCTCTAACTACATGTTGCAAAGAAATTAGTATCATATATCAATCTATTAATGTAAAATAATCTTTGGGACTTACACTTCATAAATAAAATACAATTAATTGTCTATCTTTTTTGAAAAGTCCATAATAATCATTGTAATTACATTAAGTATTTATTAACTTCGGCATTTAAACATTTTCACATAGCTTTGTAGTAGTGGATTTTTGGTTTTTATGTCTTCACCACAATATCATTCACTTCATATGAACCAAGATTGGGCAGTACATTTATCTCACTATAATCAGGTTTATTACAACATGGAGGCTGAACATTGGCCAATCACAACCAATCCATTTCCCTGGAAACACTTCATTTATACAGATTTAAATAGTTAGACATACATTCATTCCATCACTGTCATTTACCATCATGGAAACCATAGCTCTTCTCGAACAACAAATGGAATGTTTTTTAAAGCATCAGGCAGAGAATTACAAAGAAACATATAATAAAGGATTACATTCAATTTGTCCAGCAATAGGTAAGGACCCAAAAACACTCCTCCCACGATTCCGGCTCACAGGTTTATGCCACAGCATGCCCGAAAGTCACATTCACAGGTGACATGTAGATTGTGTTCCCACCAATAACAGCTAGATTTGTCAGTCCATACCTAATTATTTATAAAATGTTCATTATCTTGCATTTAGTGCAAAAGCCAATTACAAAACTGTACTCGTCAAATATGGATTTCCAGTTACTGGTGTCAAGTTAATGTGTAATGATATGGATATAGTTTTTCATCGTACAACACTTTAACGATCATTCTTTGACACATCTGGAAGTGCCTTGCGATATCATGGGTACTTCGCCAATGTAAGTGGTGAATTGTTTCAAGAAATGCGCCCTTTGTAAGTCTAGTCCTTGGGCAACCTCTTTCCATTACTTGTGGATGAAGATTACTGGTTTCCCAAAGGCACTGCTCCAGGTCAAGGAAAACGTTTCTTTTTGGGATGGCACCCTCATGTGTACCTTGCAGCATATGCACGAGCAGTAGTAGCAGCTTGGTTATCAGGTGCACCCAGCACCAAAAGCATATCAACATATTCATCATTAGTGCACTCCATTGGGAAGAAGTCTTACATGAACTTGACAGGACCAGTTTGGTTGTGTACCTGTGACAAAGCAAACTGGGATATTTTTACTTTCCCTCTTGTTTTGCCATCCTACCTCCTTAAAGTCGTTTTTTCAGTTTTAACTGATTACCATTAACATAGTTGATTATAATCTACATTTTCATAAAAGAGAAAGATTGGTCCTCAGTTTTAAATAATATAACACCAGATCTAATTATGTGTTTAGTTTATCTAAAAACAAAGATGATGTGACTTACCGAACGAAAGCGCAGGCACGTCGATAGACACACAAACAAACACAAACATAAACACAAAATTCTAGCTTTCACAACCAACGGTTGCCTCGTCAGGAAAGAGGGAAGGAGAGGGAAAGACAAAAGAATTTGGGTTTTAAGGGAGAGGGTAAGGAGTCATTCCAATCCCGGGAGTGGAAAGACTTACCCTAGGGGGAAAAAAGGACGGGTATACACTCGCACACACACACATATCCATCCACGCATATACAGACACAAGCAGACATATACAGAGGCAAAGAGTTTGGGCAAATTATGTATGTAATGTATGTAGATTAAAACTGAAGAAACTGCAAAAAGGTGGGAATTTGAGGAGATGGGACCTGGATAAACTGAAAGAACCAGAGATTGTACAGAGTTTCAGGGAGAGCATAAGGGAACAATTGACAGGAATGGGGGAAAGAAATACAGTAGAAGAAGAATGGGTAGCTTTGAGGTATGAAATAGTGAAGGCAGCAGAGAATCAAATAGGTAAAAAGATGAGGGCTAGTAGAAACCCTTGTGTAACAGAAGAAATACAGGGTTATTACAAATGATTGAAGCGATTTCACAGCTCTACAATAACTTTATTATTTGAGATATTTTCACAATGCTTTGCAGACACATACAAAACTCAAAAAGTTTTTTTAGGCATTCGCAAATGTTCAATATGTGCCCCTTTAGTGATTCGGCAGACATCAAGCCGATAATCAAGTTCCTCCCACACTCGGCGCAGCATGTCCCCATCAATGAGTTCGAAAGCATCGTTGATGCGAGCTCGCAGTTCTGGCACGTTTCTTGGTAGAGGAGGTTTGAACACTGAATCTTTCACATAACCCCACAGAAAGAAATCGCATGGGGTTAAGTCAGGAGAGCATGGAGGCAATGACATGAATTGCTGATCATGATCACCACGACCGATCCATCAGTTTTCCAATCTCCTGTTTAAGAAATGCCGAACATCATGATGGAAGTGCGGTGGAGCACCATCCTGTTGAAAGATGAAGTTGGCGCTGTCGGTCTCCAGTTGTGGCATGAGCCAATTTTCCAGCATGTCCAGATACACTTGTCCTGTAATGTTTTCTTTGCAGAAGAAAAAGGGGCCGTAAACTTTAAACCGTGAGATTGCACAAAACACATTAACTTTTGGTGAATTGCGAATTTGCTGCACGAATGCGTGAGGATTCTCTACTGCCCAGATTTGCACATTGTGTCTGTTCACTTCACCATTAAGAAAAAATGTTGCTTCATCACTGAAAACAAGTTTCGCACTGAACGCATCCTCTTCCATGAGCTGTTGCAACCGTGCCGAAAATTCAAAGCGTTTGACTTTGTCATCGGGTGTCAGGGCTTGTAGCAATTGTAAACGGTAAGGCTTCTTCTTTAGCCTTTTCCGTAAGATTTTCCAAACTGTCGGCTGTGGTACGTTTAGCTCCCTGCATGCTTTATTCGTCGACTTCCACGTGCTACGCATGAAACTTGCCCGCACGCGTTCAACCGTTTCTTCGCTCACTGCAGGCCGACCCGTTGATTTCCCCTTACAGAGGCATCCAGAAGCTTTAAAATGCGCATACCATCGCTGAATGGAGTTAGCAGTTGGTGTATCTTTGTTGAACTTCGTCCTGAAGTGTCGTTGCACTGTTATGACTGACTGATGTGAGTGCATTTCAAGCACGACATACGCTTTCTCGGCTCCTGTCGCCATTTTGTCTCACTGCGCTCTCGAGCGCTCTGGCGGCAGAAACCTGAAGTGTGGCTTCGGCCGAACAAAACTTTATGAGTTTTTCTACGTATCTGTAGAGTGTCATGACCATATGCCAATGAATGGAGCTACAGTGAATTTATGAAATCGCTTCAATCATTTGTAATAGCCCTGTATTGAATTTAATTGATGAAAGGAGAAAATATAAAAATGCAGTAAATGAAGCAGGCAAAGAGGAATACAAATGTCTCAAAAATGATATCGACAGGAAGTGCAAAATGGCTAAGAAGGGATGGCTAGAGGACAAATGTAAGGATGTAGAGGCTTATCTCACTAGGGGTAAGATAGATACTGCCTACAGGAAAATTAAAGAGACCTTTGGAGAAAGGAGAACCACTTGCATGATTATCAAGATCTTTGATGGAAACCCAGTTCTAAGCAAAGAAGGGAAAGCAGAAAGGTGGAAGGAGTATATAGAGGGTCTATACAAGGGCGATGTACTTGAGGACAATATTATGGAAATGGAAGAGGATGTAGATGAAGATGAAATGGGAGATATGATACTGCGTGAAGAGTTTGACAGAGCACTGAAAGACCTGAGTCGAAACAAGGCCCCCGGAGTAGACAATATTCCATTAGAACTACTGACAACCTTGGGAGAGCCAGTCCTGACAAAACTCTACCATCTGGTGAGCAAGATGTATGAGACAAGCGAAATACCCTCAGACTTCAAGAAGAATATAATAATCCCAATCCCAAAGAAAGCAGATGTTGACAGATGTGAAAATTACCGAACTATCAGCTTAATAAGTCACAGCTGCAAAATACTAATGCGAATTCGTTACAGCTGAATGGAAAAACTGATAGAAGATGACCTCGGGGAAGATCAGTTTGGATTCCATAGAAATGTTGGAACACGTGAGCCAATACTGACCCTACAACTTATCTTAGAAGAAAGATTAAGGAAAGGCAAACCTACATTTCTAGCATTTGTAGACTTAGAGAAAGCTTTTGACAATGTTGATTGGAATACTTTCTTTCAAATTCTGAAGGTTGCAGGGGTAAAATACAGAGTGCGAAAGGCTATTTAAAATTTGTACAGAAACCAGATGGCAGTTATAAGAGTCGAGGGGTATGAAAGGGAAGCAGTGGTTGGGAAGGGAGTGAGAAAGTGTTGTAGCCTCTCCCTGATGCTATTCAATCTGTATATTCAGCAAGCAGTAAAGGAAACAAAAGAAAAATTCGGAGTAGGTATTAAAATCCATGGAGAAGTAGTAAAAACTTTGAGGTTCGCCGATGACATTGTAATGCTGTCAGAGACAGCAAAGGACTTGGAAGAGCAGTTGAATGGAATGGACAGTGTCTTGAAAGGAGGGTATAAGATGAACATCAACAAAAGCAAAATGAGGATAATGGAATGTAGTCAAATTAAGTCGGGTGATGCTGAGGGAATTAGATTAGGAAATGAGACACTTAAAGTAGTAAAGGAGTTTTGCTATTTAGGGAGTAAAATAACTGATGATGGTCGAAGTAGAGAGGATATAAAATGTAGACTGGCAATGGCAAGGAAATCGTTTCTGAAGAAGAGAAATTTGTTAACATCGAGTATAGATTTAAGTGTCAGGAAGTCGTTTCTGAAAGTATTTGTATGGAGTGTAGCCATGTATGGAAGTGAAACATGGACGATAACTAGTATGGACAAGAAGAGAATAGAAGCTTTCGAAATGTGGTGCTACAGAAGAATGCTGAAGATAAGGTGGGTAGATCACATAACTAATGAGGAGGTATTGAATAGGATTGGGGAGAAGAGAAGTTTGTGGCACTAGAAGAAGGGATCGGTTGGTAGGACATGTTTTGAGGCATCAAGGGATGACAAATTTAGCATTGGAGGGCAGCGTGGAGGGTAAAAATCGTAGAGGTAGACCAAGAGATGAATACACTAAGCAGATTCAGAAGGATGATGCTGCAGCAGGTACTGGGAGATGAAGAAGCTTGCACAGGGTAGAGTAGCATGGAGAGCTGCATCAAACCAGTCTCGGGACTGAAGACCACAACAACAACAACAACAATTGTTTTCCTACTTTATTTTGAATATTCCTAGTTAATACTTTCATTATAGTGTAAAATCAGTGGTTGTTTTGTAACTTAAATTCTATTGTTGACATATAAAGAAATATAAATTCTATATTAACTATAAACATTTGGAGGAACAATTAATAGTATTCTTAAAGGTTCTATTTGGCTCTATTCAAAACATGTTAGCAAGCCCACCCCTTAATTAATTCCAAAGTAATTTTCAATTTTTATCAAAAGTATTGTTTGCGTAATGATATTTGTTAATTTTATGATTTAAATTAATAATTTGGCCTAACTCTTGTAATAGAAGAAACTATTAAAAAGAACCAATTTTTTTTATGTATTCAGTTAACTAATGGAGTTAAGTTTTAATTGTAATTTCTGTAAATTTAACTTCAAATTATGTTTAGTTTCAGTACCTGTTATTGTGAGGACATATAAGAGCCCAATTTTTGGTCCTGAGACAGTCAGTCCATGGCTAAGTTTCAGACAAGAAACTTGTGTTGGTGAGATCAACAACAACGCATCTGTAAAATAAGTTTAACACAGTTAGGCCATGTGTTAAAACAATGACTGTGTCTTTTTCCATATGTACCATTTCATTCTTCAAGAAATGTGAGCTATGTGGTGAGGCTTTTGCTGCTCGTAGATATTCAACAGGAAACTATTGTAGCAGTATGTGGATGTTTGCCTGCAACCTATTAATGAGGCCTATCGAAAGTTAAACAACAGTGCACTGGCCATATAACTGTGTATTATTGGGGAGGGGGGGGGGGGGGGGGTTGTGAACAGTGAAAGTAAAGGATTGTGAAACGCTACAGTGGCATCTGTTGGCTACATCATTTACAGTAGACAGTACTGCACTTCCATCCCCTTTTATTTTCAGCCAGTACGTCGACACCGAGGACAACCAATGAAGAAATAAAGAAAGAGAACCGTCCCACACTGCGCAGTTAGCAGACACATGTATGCAGGTTAAAGTGTCCTATTATCATTTGATAGGCTATTGTCATGTGACAAATTTATGGTCTGCTTATAAATGTTGAGAACTAGGGAATGAATATCTAAAAAGTAAAATGAATGACCATGATGAGGATTCGAACCATAACTGCGTGGTGGATGTGGGTTTGATGTCCCAGCAGTCTACCCACTGGCTGGAATGGTAGTGTGGAGTGATAAGCATTCCTTTTTTAACTCCAATGCACTGCACAATGTGACAATGCTGCCTGATCCTCTTTTTTGTGTATGTGTTTCCAAAATGTACCCCATCTGATTTTGCTTGATAAACTTTTGTATTGAATCTGGTAAAGCAGTCGCATTCCAGCCTCTTAAGTGTGGTATTTTGTCTTCAGCCTGTATAATACTATTACAAAAGTACAAGAGTCAACTAAAACAAACAGAAATATTTACATGTTTAATGTTACTAAATGGAAAACTTCACAGACCAAGATTAACCAATAGTAGTACACAATGTCTTTTTAGTATACTTCTCGACTCATAGGAGATTTCACTACATCAAAATATATGTATAACCATGTTATAATTTCATTGAATATCATGCTATACTGTCATGAAGAGTAATAATCAGACATCAAATGATAATAACTCATTGCAAACTTGTTAAATGATAAAATTGTTTCTTCATGAAGTGAGCAAGATTTTATCAGTAGTCTTCAATACAGGTTGGAACAGAGTACTTTGTATAAAATAATGAAGATTCAGGACTGGAGTTACCATTATTGTATGCAAGTAAAATATTAATTTATTTTAAAAGAAAACTTTCATATTGTAACTTTTATTGTTAAAATAATCATACTATAAAACTAAAATTTGGAAGATTTTGTATTTTATGAAAATGTCTGTGTAAAAAACATTTATATTTTTTGCTATGTGTTCTGTCAGACATAAATAATTTTGGACAAGCATTTTTTCTCATTTTAAAATTATGTAACATATTAATCATAATAATACTGTAAGTGCCATGACATGCCACTTTTGTATATAAGGACTAGTGTCAAGCCAAAGTAGATAGTTAGCAGTTAGTTCAAATTAGTTGATACAGCAGCTGTTATTGAGTTGTTAGTGTGAGTCAGTGATCAATGTGACTCAGTTGCAGTTAAATGGAATGAATAAATCAACAAAATCATCATTATATTTATGTTGGATTTTTTATTTCTAAAAGTTAACATACAAGAACTGCTAAATAATTAACTATAATTTAAAAAAGCAACAAAACCATGAGATCCAAACAAACATGAATAACAGTATTATGGAAAGGATAGTTGCTAGTCACCATATAGTGGAGACTCTGAGTCACAGGTAGCCCAGAGTTTCAACTATCTCTAATCGTGCCCTGAGATGAGAAATGTCCTACCTATTATCCTTCCCACCCCTCCCATAATGGTATTACGCCACCCACTGGACCTACACAATATCCTTGTAGATCCCTACACAGGCCCTGCTCCCAACTCCTTGCCTCATGGCTCATATCTGTGTAATAGACTTAGATGCAAGATCTGTCCCATAAATCCTCCCACCACCACCTAATCCAGTCTGGTTAGAAACATCATCTCTCACATCAAAGACAGAGCTACCTGTGAAACCAGTTATGTGATCTACAAGCTGGGCTGCAATCACTGTGCTCCATTGAACGTAGCCATGACAAGCAACAAGCCATCTGTCCAGATGAATGACCACTGACAAACTGCTGCCAAGAAACAGCTGGACCACTTCGTTTCAGTGACTGCTTCACGGCCTGTGCCACCTGGATCCTTCCTACCAACACCACCTTTTCTGAGTAGCACATATGGGAACTCTCCCTGCAATATATCCTATGTTCCCATAACCATCCTGGCCTCAAGCTTCGTTAATCATTGTCCTTACCCATCTAGTCACTTTCCTGTTGCCATTCCAACACTAAACAGTCCTCTAATCCAGCAGTGCACCCACTATCTTTTTATTCCTCTCCTTTTTGATATCCCCCCTTCCCCTCCACCATCCATCTAACCTCCTGACTGCATCTGGCTACCATCCCCTTTCTCCACCTCGTCTCTGTATGCCACCACAAACAGCACTTTACCATCCCTACACCTATACTGCCATCCCTCTCCTTTCTTGCTTCAGCCTCCATCTTAACCCCAGCACTTTGTTGCCTCTCCCATCGAGCATTGCTGCTCCAGTCTGGCTTCAGCTGCCAGAGTCTGTGTGTACTATGTCTAATTTCAATTAATGCTTTTTTGGCTGAAAGCTCCCTTTCTGACACTCTATCTGTGACTCAATATGTCTGCAATATGGTGAGCAGCAACTATCCTTTTCATAATATTATTACATTCCATCCTGGAGTTTTCCCTGTTTGATTTTGCCCGATGGCTTTTTTTTCATCTTGTAATCCAATGCTGTTTTTCTTTGTTACTATTTTCTAATGCATTACTATGCTCAGTGCTTACTGCCTCAAAAACCGTGCTGCACACTCTGATTATGAGCCACACTGTATCAACCAACTCAGCTACACACTACAGATGGCTACAAGACCATGCTGATTGTTGGTGCAGCATCTCATGTCACACATTACTCCCACCAATATCATTAATTATAAACCTTCAAACAGATCACTTTCCTGTGTCACTTTTGTGTGTTTTCACTTGTTCTTCCCATATCTTTTCTATGTGAAGTGAACATGCCAACTCCCCACCCCCCACTCCTTCTTCTCTCTATTCCAGTTTGTACCTACTGACTTCACCTTACATCTGCCGCCCCCATTCTTCACACTTATCTACCCACAGATCTACAACCCACATTACAATTTTTTTTGTTTATTTTATCTTTGAACTCACTGTCTCTTTATAGCAATTTCAGTTGGTTTATGCCTTTCACTATCGGCCTACTCCCTCAAACTTCATCTTATTTCCACATTCTTCATCCATTTCATCCTTTTCATGATTTTCCCCATGTGTTTGGGTGTATTTTGTGAATTCTTTCGGACTTAATTCTATGTTATTTACCTATTTTTATACATCTCTATCCATCATGATGTATCCTTGCTCCTTCCATCTGTGTCCATAAAGAAAAGTTTTCTTACCCCTAGCCAGAACCCAGTCCCAAATACTGTTCCTGTGTGGTTGCTTGTTTGATGGAATCCCTCCCCCCTCCCCCCAGATGGCCTTATCATCATATTACCCATAGCTGACTGCCACCCTTCCTTCCACAGTGACCTCCATCTGTTCAGATTCTGCCAATCCTTAACCCCTACCAACGTAGCCCTGCAAAACCATGTCAGTCAGGTCCAAACCTCCTTGCAATACCTTCTTTCCATCTGCAAAATTCTCCTGCTGTGCAATCCCAAATTCCTGGATCCCATAACACACATTGAAACTGAGCTACATGCACAATGCAACCTCAAAAAACTTTCCACCCTGTTCACTTCCTACTCCTGCCTTGGACTACCACAATCCATCACCTCTAAAACCTCCAAACTTCCTCCATGATCCCTCATAGCTGACAAACCCTGTCTCACAGATCTACTACATTTACCCCTTCCTCAAAAACTCACTCCCACCACCACACAGAAACCAGAAACTAAACAGACCCAATACACAGTCACAAACCTTTCCTCCAAAAGCCTTAGCCCAGCAGAAGTATCAGTCCTTTCCAAAGGCCTCACCTTTTGCCCCATTCCTAAATTCAATCACGCAGGACTTGTTAAGGATCTTCTCTCCTTCTCCCAGTCCCTATAGTGGAAACATTCTTCATCACCAACCCTACCGATCAGACACAACCAAAGACCAATGTTGAACCCTGCCTGACTGAGTTCACTCCTCCATTCAACTGTCATCCACCCCCACTGCTCCCAAATGACCCCTGTTAACTTTCCAGAATTTCTTAGCCTTCAGCCTTGCTCATCCTCATTTCCCAAATCCCAAAACATACAAACTAATCTTACATCTGCAGAGAGAACCACAATCCACCACCTAAAAACTGATCTTGGTCTTGTAGTCCTGCCTGCTCACAACGGCTCAACCACCGTTATTTTGATCTGCAAGGATTACCAGGTAGAAGGACTGAGCCAGATTTCAGATACATCCACTTACAAACCCCGCCACAGTGGCCCCATTCCAAAAATGCAGCAGGATGTCCAATCTCTCCTCATATCCTTTGGAACATCCCAGAACCAATCCCTGGAGTCCATGTCTTTCCTCACCCATATCACTCCCCACACTCCTACCTTCTACCTGCCTCCTAAAGTCCATAAACCCTACCAACCAGTCCATCCCATTGTGGCTGGTTACTGTGCCCCTACTGAGAGAATCTATGCTCTCATAGCCCCAACACCTTCAGCCTATTACTCACAACCAACCTCCTATATAAAGAATACCAACCATTTCGTCCAGTGACTCTCCACAGTTCCTCTTCCTTTACCACATGGTACCCTGCTCAGCACTACAGATGCCACCAGCCTTTACACTACATCCCTAACACCCATGACCTTACCACTATTGATCACTACCTTTCCCAATGCCTGATGGATTCCAAACCAACAACCTCTTTCCTAGTTGGCATGTCCAATTATATCTTCATCCACAATTACTTCTCCTTTGAAGGCAAACAAACCCAGGGTACAGCTATGGGCTACGACATGGCACCATTCTATACCAACCTATTCATTAGCCATCTACAGGAATTCTTCCTAAATATCCAAAATCCCAAACTGCTCATCTGGTTGAGATTCACTGATCATATTTTTGGGATCTAGATCGAGGGTGACAAGACTCTATCCACATTCCTCCAGAACCTCATACCTTCTCCCACATTCGCTTCACCTGGGCCTACTCAACCCAGCAAGCCACCTTCCTAGATGTTGACCTCCACTTCAAAGATTGCTACACTAGTACCTCTGTCCATATGAAACCTACCAACTGCCAGCAATACCTCCACTTCAAAAACTTCCACCCATTCGATATCAAAAGTCCCTTCCATACAGCCTAACCATCCATGGCCATCAGCACTCAAGTGATGAGCAGACTCTCTCAAAATATATCGAGGGTCTTCCTGAGGCCTTCACAGACCATAATTACCCTCCCAACCTTGTACAAAAACAGATCTCTCATGCCTTATCTTTACAGTCTCCCAAAGTCCCATTGTCTTGCCACAGAGGAGCATTCCCCTCATGACTCAATACCACCCAGGACTGGAGTAACTGAATTACACTCTCCACTGACAAACTGTTGCCAGGAAACAGCTGGACCACCCTGTTTCAATGACTGCTTCACAGCCTGTGCCATCTGGATCCTTCCCACCAGCACCAGCTTTTCTGAATAGCACAGATGGGAACTCTCCCTGCAATATATCCTATGTTCCTGTAACATTCCTGGCCTCACCCTTCATTAATCATAGTCCTTACCCATGTAGCCCCTTCCCTGTCCCCTACTCCAGCACTACACAGCCCTCTATTCCACCAACGCATCCACAGTCTTTTTACTGCTTTCCTTTTCTGTACCCCCCCACCCTCCATGTAACTTGCTGACTGCACCTGGCTGGCATACCCTTTCTCCACCTCGTCTCTGTATGCTCCCACAAGCAGCACTTTACCATCTCCTACCCATACCTTGCTATCCCTCCCCTTCCCTGCTTCAGCCTCCTCCTTGCCCCCACCACCCGGTTCCCTCTCCTATCACATGCTGCTGCTCAGAGTCTGGTTTCAGCTGCCAGAGACTATGGTTATGTGTGCTTGAGTTACATTGACTTCAGATTGTATGTGTATGTTGCCTAATTTCAATGAAGGCCTTATTGGCTGAAAGCTCCCTGTCTGACAGTATTTTTGTTGTGTCTATTGCAACTCAGTATCTCTGCTATATGGAGAGTAGCAACTATCCTTCTCATAGTATTATTACATACCATCCTGGATTTTCCTATTCTATAAGTTCTATAGTTTAAAAACTCCTCATTTACTTGTTAAGGAAAATAAATCTACAACTAGAACTGTGAATTAAATTTTTATATCTTGAGTGAGAGCAGGAACAGTTAAACAGTTGAGAGTTCTTTTATAAAAATAATGCATGTTCCATAGTCACATAAATTGGCTATCTCCTTATCCACACAATATACAATTAAATTTCATTATTCAGAATACTGGTTCCCATTAGATCACTGAAGTTAAGTGCTGTCAGGCTTGGCTTGCACTTGGATTGACCAGGGTCCCAGTCAGCCAAATTCATTGGCAAGTGGTGTACACTCAGCCCTTGTGACACCAATTGAGGAGCTACTTGATTGAGGGGTAGCGACACCAGTCATTAAAACCAACAACAGCTGGGAGAGTGGTGTGATGACCACTTGCCTCTCTGTATCCACATCTGGTGATGTCTAAGGGCTGAAGATGACACAGCAACCAATCGGTTGGGCCTTCAAGGCCTATTCAGATGGTGTCTCTTTGTCTTTGTTTTTTTCTGTTCATTATTCAGAATATAATTTACAAAGTTCTGATGACAATAGTATATTTAATTCACCAGCAAACATTTTATTTAAAGAAATATGCATAATTTATAATACCTATAACACCATTATTATAAGAACTGTGTTATATAATGTGGCAAAAATTTTTTTGAGTGGTGGGATTTGGGATTTGTATCTTGCTTAACACAAGAAAAACAAAATAGCACGTCATATTACCTATATCCTCCACCAAATAAATAATACATATCTTGTGTAATCCAGGGCGCTGCTTCTTAATGCTGCTGCGGGTTCATCTTGATGTTACTGCATTCCCACACGGGAGTCACGCAACAGTAGAAATAAGCTCCAGGAACACGTGTTCACAAAGAATTTCGTTTTGCACACTAGATGTTCGGCAGTGAAATATGTGTTAAATTGACTTAACACTGCCTCATGACTGATGTAAGACTAACTTCAGACTGAATTGAATTGAATTGAATTTTATTTGATCCTGTAAGATTACATTGTGTACAGTAAATGTACATGTAATACAGGACGTGTCAAAGTACTAACATTCATTATCACTTCTTTTTTTACACCTTTAGCTTACATTTTTAAATCATTGATAATGAATAACAATATATACAAATATAATGGCATGAGTATTCTGCAACACTGTAAAACTCTTTTTCAATGAGATAGTCTTTAAGTTTCTTTGGAAAGTCATTTCAAGTACACTATCTTGCAGGTTTTTAGGCAGACTTCTTAGTAGTTTGATACCAGAGTACTGGGGTCCTTTTTCTAGCAATGCCAGTCGGTGGGGTATGTTCCATACCTCATTCTTCCTTCTTGTATTGTGGGTGTGTACACTAGCATTTGTAATCCAGTCCCCACTACCTTTTGTGATGTACATTATTGTTTTGTATATATATTGTTTTGTATATATATATATATAGAGGGTCTATACAAGGGCGATGTACTTGAGGACAATATTATGGAAATGGAAGAGGATGTAGATGAAGATGAAATGGGAGATATGATACTGCGTGAAGAGTTTGACAGAGCACTGAAAGACCTGAGTCGAAACAAGGCCCCCGGAGTAGACAATATTCCATTGGAACTACTGATGGCCGTGGGAGAGCAAGTCCTGACAAAACTCTACCATCTGGTGAGCAAGATGTATGAAACAGGCGAAATACCCACAGACTTCAAGAAGAATATAATAATTCCAATCCCAAAGAAAGCAGGTGTTGACAGATATGAAAATTACCGAACTATCAGCTTAATAAGTCACAGCTGCAAAATACTAACACGAATTCTTTACAGACGAATGGAAAAACTAGTAGAAGCCAACCTCGGGGAAGATCAGTTTGGATTCCGTAGAAACACGGGAACACGTGAGGCAATACTGACCTTACGACTTATCTTAGAAGAAAGATTAAGAAAAGGCAAACCTACGTTTCTAGCATTTGTAGACTTAGAGAAAGCTTTTGACAATGTTGACTGGAATACTCTCTTTCAAATTCTAAAGGTGGCAGGGGTAAAATACAGGGAGCGAAAGGCTATTTACAATTTGTACAGAAACCAGATGGCAGTTATAAGAGTCGAGGGACATGAAAGGGAAGCAGTGGTTGGGAAGGGAGTAAGACAGGGTTGTAGCCTCTCCCCGATGTTGTTCAATCTGTATATTGAACAAGCAGTAAAGGAAACAAAAGAAAAATTCGGAGTAGGTATTAAAATTCATGGAGTAGAAATAAAAACTTTGAGGTTCGCCGATGACATTGTAATTCTGTCAGAGACAGCAAAGGACTTGGAAGAGCAGTTGAATGGAATGGACAGTGTCTTGAAAGGAGGATATAAGATGAACATCAACAAAAGCAAAACAAGGATAATGGAATGTAGTCTAATTAAGTCAGATGATGCTGAGGGAATTAGATTAGGAAATGAGGCACTTAAAGTAGTAAAGGAGTTCTGCTATTTGGGGAGCAAAATAACTGATGATGGTCGAAGTAGAGAGGATATAAAATGTAGGCTGGCAATGGCAAGGAAAGCGTTTCTGAAGAAGAGAAATTTGTTAACATCCAGTATTGATTTAAGTGTCAGGAAGTCATTTCTGAAAGTATTCGTATGGAGTGTAGCCATGTATGGAAGTGAAACATGGACGATAAATATTTTGGACAAGAAGAGAATAGAAGCTTTCGAAATGTGGTGCTACAGAAGAATGCTGAAGATTAGATGGGTAGATCACATAACTAATGAGGAGGTATTGAATAGGATTGGGGAGAAGAGAAGTTTGTGGCACAACTTGACCAGAAGAAGGGATCGGTTGGTAGGACATGTTCTGAGGCATCAAGGGATCACCAATATAGTATTGGAGGGGAGCGTGGAGGGTAAAAATCGTAGAGGGAGACCAAGAGATGAATACACTAAGCAGATTCAGAAGGATGTAGGTTGCAGTAGGTACTGGGAGATGAAAAAGCTTGCACAGGATAGAGTAGCATGGAGAGCTGCATCAAACCAGTCTCAGGACTGAAGACCACAACAACAAACATATATACAATGATGAAAAAGTTAAGATACCTAACTTCTTGAAACAGTTTCTGGACATTTCAGAGGTCTTTCTTCTTAAAATGGTCCTAATTGCTATTTTTTGTAATGGGAACACTCGTTTTGTCTCTTGTTTGTTTGAGTTTCCCCACACATGCTGTAAGTATGGTTCGAAAAGTCCATGATATCCTTTACACAGAAGGTTCTTCTCTGAATACTGTGATAGCTGCATCATTAAGAATATGACAGAGCTCAGTTTTTTACAGACATTATTAATATGTTTTTTCCATTTCAGTTCATTATTCACAAGAATACATAAGAATCTAGCAGATTCTGCTTCTTCCAGCCTTGTTCCATCAGCCTATAAATCCATGTCTACAGCCTTCTTCTTGTTTTTAAACACTGCATGCATAGTTTTTTTTTTAGATTTAAAACCAGTTCATTTTCCAACAGCCATTGAGCTGTGACATTTGCAAATATGTATGCTCTTCTCTCAAGCTGTTCCATATTTTGGTCACTATTTAGTATTGCCATGTCATCAGCATACAATATTTTCTTTTCTTCATCCTAAGACTGACCTCAAACTGCACTGAACTGAACTATGGACCCATACAAATTGCCTCAAATTATATGATTTTAAACAGTTACTGACATTGTTACATATTAAATTTTTAGTTCTATACAATTAAAATTTTTGCACACATCTTCCCAAACTGCTTAGAAACTTACATGAATTAAAAGTGAATAGTTTTGTACAAAGACAGAAAAGAATCTGTTTCTATTAAGACTATAAATTACATGTTTAATCATTGCAACAATTATTTTGTGAATTTGAATATATCATCTTACTTAGTTAAAGGATAATCACCCTATCAGTTTAAGGTGATCAGAGAGATCAGTTTTATTGAATGAAAGGCCCAGATCCAACTAATTACATTTTGTACAAGGAAATTTTAACATTTCTGTATTATCATAATTACAATTCCATTAACTAACACCAGTTAAAACATGAGTATAGTTAATTCTGACTAAAAAATTACAAGTCATATTTCTATTAGGGATACAATTTGTTTTTAGCTTGAATACATAAAAATAGCTGTCTTTTGATGACTACAAATATTGGAATTTTAATTGTTAACTACCTCATAATTATGATAGAAAAATTATTCCTACCATGTGCCTGAAGTTTGTATAATGTACAAATTGTGATGGTACATCAGCTTTTAATCCAACATGTTTCCTTCATTCTGTATATTGGTGAAGCCCATTGTAAACAATGTCAAAACAATAGCTTAATCATACATTCTCTGAAAAACTCCAGGTTTCTCATGGATGCACTAGTATGTTTTGATTCAGATTCAGACTCAGACTGCTTATTTTTCATAGACCAAATGTGGAGGAGTAAGCTTTACATTAATGATGTCATACAGCAGCAATCCCTGTATTCATTGCATAATCTAACACTAATTATTAAATTCATTTCTAGATTAATTTATGAAATAATGATATATTTTAGTGATGATTCATCTTTTGTTTTATAAACATTTTTACTTTGTCAACGCTTTCGAAACTGTGAGTACTGCAGAATGTAAGAAGTGGTGGGCATACACCTGATGAAGATGCACGTATTTTGCTAACCTTGTCTCTAATAATGTAATTTGTGGTGTGACAAAAATGGAGATTGTGAAGTCAGCGTGGTATAGAAGAATGGGATAAAATAAAAAGATATTTATAGCAACAGGCAACTCTTCAAAAGTTATTTTGTCATCGCAAACCTAAGAAATCAAAATTTTCAGCTGCAAGAAAGTACTCCTAGACAAGACCTTGAGTCATCTACAACAACAATGAGATAATCAAGTTAAGTAAATAAGTTCTTCTTTTGTAATCTTACTCATCTTGTAATTCTCAAAAGTTGTGAAGAGAATCAGAACTTTAATGGTGATGTGTGGGAGGGTAAGATTACAAGTGTAGAGAATACAGCAATTTATTTAGTAATTTCAAACAGCTCGCTTTGTGAGAGTTGTCTGTTTTTGTCAGACTATGCCTAGAAATGTCAATATTAACTTTGTTTCTGATGTCATAACAGTGTATATTCTGTATGGTATTAAACTCTGTTATGTTGTTTTTAGCATATATAAATATTGCAGAGATGTAAAGATTTATCTCTGTCAGTGTTTTGAAATTGGTCAATAAAGGATGACAAGTTTTCCCATGGACCAACATTACACATTATTTGTAGCATCTTTTTCTAAATCAATTTACATCACTCATGTACAGTGGTGGTCCATAAGTACCCGGCCTGACCGAGAGATGGCAGTTGTTGTTGAAAAATATCTCTGGATTAGAAGGTATATGATCAATGAAGCATATGTTTCAAGTTTGAAGATGCTACATTGTTTAGTATTTGTTTGGCGGCCATTAATAGTGAACATTGTGAATGAACTTGTGAAAATGGAGAAAATTTGTCATCTTTATGTGATACAATAATTGTTTTTGAAAGACCTCAGTTCAACCAATATTAAAACTGAGCTAGATTATACTTTGGGAGAATCTGCTCCTTTGTTGACAACAGTAAAATATTGGGTAGCTGAGTTTAAATGAGGCCGTACAAAGTGCCAAGAAGAGCATCGCAGTGGGCGACCAATTGAAGTAACAATTCCAGAAATGGTGAAGAACATCCACAAAGCAGTACTGGATGATCGTCAACTGAAAGTGCATAAGCTAGCAGACGTAGTATGCATATCAAAAAGTGCAGTACATCACATATTATCTGAAAAATTGGGCGTGAGAAAACTGTGTGCAAGGCTTGCACCACGATTGCTCACACTTGAGCAGAAACAGGGTCACGAAGGTGTTTCAGTTTAGTGTTTAGCGAAGTTTTGCAGCAACATAGCTGATTTATTGTGCCATTTCATAACCATGGGCGTCGATTTTTTGGGATGCGCGTGGGATAGTTTCCATTGACTACCTTGAAAAAGTAAAAACTATCAACAGCGAGTATTACGTGAACTTACTGAAATGTTTGGGCAAAGAAATCAAGAAAAAAGGCTGCATTTTACCAAGAAGAAACTGTTGTTTCTTCAGGACAATGCACCAGCTCACAAGCCTGTTATTACAATTGCGAAAATTAATAAATTAAAATTTGGATTGCTAGCACCCTATTTGCCAGATTTAGCCCCTTGGATTATTTTCTATTCACAAACTTTTTCAAAATGGCTTGGTGGTTGAAGATTTTCAACAAATGAAGACATGATGTTGGCAGTTAATGGCTATTTTGAGGGGCTAGACAGTTCTCATTATAAAAAGGGTATCAAACTTACTGAACATCACTGGGAAAAGTGTATAGAGCTGAATGGAGATTATGTTGAAAAATAAATACTTTTTTTTCCATTTTTTTTGTTTTCTTTGTTGGGTCAGGTATTTATGGACCCCCCCCCCCCCTCCTCCCTTGTAATGCGAGTGACCCCATATCAACAGCTTATAAGATATGTGATACTGAAAAAGTCCAAAGTAAGCTGCCCTAATGTATTTATTACTCAGTAGACCACTTAATTTCCATATAGGATAGGACACATATGATATCTGTTTGCAAGCGTGATTAATGAGGGATTTCCAGTTTAGTTTGGAATCAGTGTGTATTCCAAGCAGTTTTACAGATTTCAATTCTACATCTTTAGTTAGTGACAGCTGCACATGCCGATTTTTCCCTCAATTATGGAGTAGTCTGTTAGATGGGAACCACAATGATGAAGAAGAATGGTCCAAGGATAGAGCCCTGAAGCACACTAGATGTGACTTTCTTGAAGACAGAATGCCTATTTTGAAGTGACACAAATTTTATCCTGTTAAAAGAATTATTTATTTCTAATGCTGTATTATTTATTCCATAACACTATATTCTGGCTAGTAAGATGTCAAAGCGGTACAGTCAAATACTCTACTCAAACTGCCTAGCTCAAGAGATATTGTATTCTTATTGTCAAATGGAGTTAATGTCTGACTACCAATTTTTGGAACTGTAGAACTTGTATCTTTCCTTTGTTAAAAACCGTTCTGTCTATTACAAAGAAGTTCATTTTTCTTGAAGTAGTTACTAATATGGATGTGAAAAATTGCTTCAAATATTTTGGAAAACAGTCTATCAATAGACTCTGGATGCAGTTCTCACAGAGATACTTTCCCCCTTTTTTGTATACAGGTATACCTTTTGAAATTTTGAGCTGGTCTGGGAAAACTTGACATTCTCGACATCTATTCATAATAAAAGCAAGGAGTTTTCAGGTGATGTGTATTGCTCTTTTTATTGTGTGGTTAGATAGCAAGTGCCAGTCCATATTTTCAGATTCAAAAATTTTGAAATAGCATTCACAGTATCTTTGGGTGGATGAGAGCCAAGTGGAATTCATGCCCTCTAGGAAGCTGATCAGCAATTATGAGTATATCAGTTGCTGATCTGTTTGACTGGTTAATTTTAGATCTTAATTCATTTACTGTAGTAGTGAAATATTTATTGAACTCATCTGGCATAAGCAGAACATCTTGAGTTTGCGTAGAAATGACTTCTTGTGTTATAACATTTCTGTTGAGCTGCTTCAATTTAATTTTCATGAGCATCTTGATTGTCAAGTTTAAGATGGCTTTACATTTCAGATAAGCTTTATAAGAAATATTGTACTGCTATTTGCCATATTTGCTTTTATGATATAGTAGAACAACAGATAAAGAAAATCACAGACTCAACCACAAATATTGAAGTCACACAAAACCAGTTGTGTTCGACAGTAAAAATGGTTACCACTGTCATTAACAAATTAAACACAGACTATGAAGGTGTACCTCTAGCTGTAGAAGAGCTTACTTTAAGGATAGCAACATTAGAAGTCAACTCAACATATGCTAAGAAGGAAAGAGAGAAGATATATAAAAATCTAAGTGATATCATTAGTCAAGCTGAAGCAGGTATGTTAGATAAGAGTAATACCATTGCAGAGAAGTTAGTAACCAATTGTAAGTTATACACAGATGTAGTAGAAAAGGCTATACCAGAAAAAGAAAATGAAATAGTGAACAAAGTAATCATTAATCTACAACCCATGAAAGATGGGATACACAATCTTTTAGAAGAAAATATTACTGGATCTCAAAATATGCTTATATATAATACACAGGCTACAGTGAACAAACCGCAACCTGTCGGTATGTATCCAAAAATTGTTACGAGTCCTACAGCAGGTACCTGTGACAGTTGTAGAGTGCAAAATGTAAACTTACCCACAATTCCCAACACCTGAGCAATTACCAACTAGAATTGAGGGGGTCGGCACAACAGTGGTCTAAGCCACTTTTTTAAGAAATAGAGAAACAGAAGGTCAAAGGTATACAGTTGCAGTTTATCTTGGAATTTGGAAATCCCACTTTTTTTGGTAGTGGTGTATCCCATGATGATTGGTTAACTTAACCACAGTGTTATAAAGTCTTTTGTGAATTAGTTTTAGAAATAGTGCAGTTTTTATGAGGCACCTGCAACTCATTTTCTTGGTTAGACCACTGTTGCACTGACATTTTTGTGTACATGAGAAAGAAGAAAAAATGTTATTTGAAGAAATGTAATGTAATTAATCATATGTTCATCCTAATTGTTCTTTTACAAGTTTTAATGTGAATTTAAGGTAACAACACATTACACAAAATGGTTCTGTCAGTAAAATATTAAGATTATAAACATATCATTACAAGCAAGAGCTTTCTCTTTCAATATACTTCTTCAGTATGTGTTTTGCAAGATTACACAGTAGTCCTACTATACATAATCAGGAATATAAAAAATGTCTTCACTGTCATCCTCCACAATATGTTGTATATTTTCATCTTCCTCAGTTCTATTTTGAGATACCAGACTATTGTAAAATGAATGGTGAATGGGTGGAATATATTTAAAAAGGTCATTAATATCTTTAAGTTTCTTTGGTTTTATTGACCTTGGGTTGGAATATTTTGGTACTAGCTGAACATGTTGTAGTTCAAGGGCGTGTTTATTTTTTCTCTTTTGTCCTTTAACAATATTCACTTTTGTCCTTTAACAATATTCACATATGCACCTTGCTGTATACCATCTGAATAACAATACCTGACACATTATTTCCATGGTTGTTCAACAGAGACTTTCAGCACTGAAATGCAACTGAAAGCAACGGGTACTTTGTGGATGTTTAAAGCTTTCCTGGTGTACTGATTGTTCCATAAAAACACAGGAGAACTGCTGGATGTCAGTAACATCCTGCCACAGTATTTCGGTGCAGAGTCCTCTGGCCATCTTCAGGTGCGTACCACCATTGTTGTACTGGCGAGTATGCACTGAGCTCCGCTATTTAAAGCCATACTGAGGTGATATTGTGCATGCGCTGCTCAGCATGCACGTTCATAACTCCGTGCGCTGTGCCTTGTGCCCTCTGTGGTGGAAGCTTGGCATATTGATATCAGGTCAATTTTCATCTTACGCAGATAACTACATTGACTACAAAGTTTCTCTATAACAAGATTCCAAGCAGAGTTTAGCTGATAACCGCTATCTCGACTGATGAGAGTCTCGTTGTCAGACAATCTTATTTCCACAGGTTCATTGATAACCAAGCTCCAAAAGTTTGATGTATGGGCCAAATTTTTTGTGTCATTGTAATTCATGGAATGGTCTGTGGAAATATAATGTTCAGTGATTGTGGACTTGGTGGGTTGCAGAAGGTGAGTATGCCATTGGTGTTCCACAATGCATTCCTGCACAGTTCGTGTTGTTTGCCCGATACATGATTTGCCGCATTCACACGGAATTTTGTAAACATCTGATTTACGCAGGCCCAGGTCATCTTTACCAGATCACACCAATGATGAAATTTTGAAAGGAGGGCGAAAGATGACTCTCACTTGATACTTTCTCAATATTCAGCCTATCTGTGAAGAAATATTCCCAATAAATGGTAGATAACCAGTCGACCTGTAGGCCTCTTCCTCTTCCTTGTTCCGTCATTTGTAGGTGTGCATCACTCTGTTCACTTGCCTAGTTGAAAAGCCATTCTTCGGAAATACTTTTTGCAGGTGTTCCAGTTCCGCTTGAAGACTGTTGGCATCAGAGATGGTATCGGCACAGTGGATCAAGGTTTTGAGAACGCCCATTGTTTGTGCTGGATGGTGGCAATTAGTTGCTTGTAGATACAGGTCTGTATGAGTGGGCTTTCTGCACACCGAGTGACCAAGTGTGCCATCACTCTTACATCACACCAGAATGTCTAAAAATGGCAAACAACCATCTTTCTCTATCCCCATGGTAAACTTTATGTTTTCACGTATGGAGTTCATGTGACTTAAAAATTCTTGGAGATGGTCCAGACCATGAGGCCACACTATAAAAGTGTCATCAATATATCACCAAAATACTGTCAGTTTAAAAGTGGCAGAGTCGAGTACTCTCTCCTCAAAATCTTCCATAAAAAGATTGGCCACCAGGGGGGACAAAGGACTCCCCATGGTGACACCATCAGATTGTCCATAAAATTCATTGTTAAAAATAAAATATGTAGAGGAAAGAGTGTGCTCAAACAATGCTGTAATGTCTGCATCAAACATATTGCCAATGAGGTGTAGTGAGACCACAAGAGGCATCTTTGTGGAAAGAGAAACCACATCAAGACTGACCAATAAGTTGTTACTTTGCAGCTGTAGTGACTGAAGTTGGCTGATAAAATCACTAGAATTCTGTATGTGATGTGCACACTTGCCTATGACTGGTTTGAGCAAAGATGCCAAGAATTTTGCTAGGCCGTAGGTGGCTGCTCCAATGTTACTCACAATTGGACGTAACGGCACATTTTCCTTGTGGATCTTAGGCAGTCCATATAGACTAGATGGAACTGAACTGTTTGGTTTCAGTCTCTTGATGACCTCCTTTGGTAGAGAACTATTTGATAAAAGTTCTGTTGTTTTTTGCACCACTCGGCTCGTGGGATCCCTATCAATTTTGCGATACATTAAGTCACATAATAAAACATTGATCTTATAAATATAGTCATCCCTTGGTATAAGGACAGTAGCGTTTCCTTTGTCAGATTTTAAGACTACTGTATCCACATCTGGTTGTAAGTTACAGAGGGCTACCCTCTCAATATGCAAGATGTTACTCTTCATTGGTGCACCTCTGGTCAACACACTGCAATACTCTCGACGAACTTCCTCCACTTCATCTGTATCAAGACGGCATACAGCTTCTTCGATGGCACTGATGAAATCCACTAGTGGTGGTGAAACAGGTATGGGAGCAAAATTCAGTCCCTTTGCTAGAACAGACACAGTCATGTCATCTAAAGTTTTCTCTGTCAAAGTAACAACAGATCGTCAAGTTGGAACTTCCTGCTGCATCTATGTAGAAAGTCTGTCAATCTTGGCAGTTTGCCTCGTCACAGCTTTATCATGGCTCCAGTTTGCTTTAGCCCATGTCACACAATCCACCCAGTCCCACGACAGAGAAGATAGTCTTGCTGCCAATTCCAAATCTATGTGGAACATGTCCTTGGACATAGAATCCAATTCACGCCGACTGAGACGAATCCTTTACCTCACCAAAGCCAAGCTTGCTTTACGTTTGACGTTATTTGCAGCAGCGGTATTTATGAAGTGCATAATTTTAGCAACTGTTGGAATAATGCTCTTGTCTCTGCAACTTAATAAGAATATCAATAAGCTCAGCAGCATTGCTCTTCTTTCACGTAACTTGTCGAATATTTGAATACATTCCATCACTTCCTCCACATAGAGATGCTTGATGTGATGTTTAAAGCTTTCCCGGCATACTGATTGTTCCATAGAAACATGGGAGAACTGCCAGATGTCAGTAACGTCCTGCCACAATATTTTGGCGCAGAGTCTTCTGGCCATCTTCAGGTGAGTATCACTGTAGTAGTACTGGTGAGTACGTGCTGAGCTCTGCTATTTAAAGCTATACTGAGGTGACATTGCGCATATGCTGCTCAGCGTGCGCGTTCATAACAACTCTGTGCGCGTCCTCCATGGTTAAAGCTTGGCGTATCGATATCAGGTCGATTTTCATCTTTGTGCAGATAACTAAGTCGACTACAAAGTCTCGTTGGGTTTATGGACTTTAGGAAGCACTTAGAAGGTGGGAGTGTGGGTAGCGGTTGGGGTAAGTAGAGAGATGGACTCTGGAGAAAGGTTCTGGTATAGGCCCAAGGATTTGAGTAGTGACTGGTGATCCTGCAGGATTACTAGAATGGGGACACTGTGGCAAGGTTTGTAGGTGGAAGTATCTAACAGCTGACACAGTCCTTCTGCCAGGTAATCCTTGCACTTGAAAACAACAGTGGTGAAGCGTTTGTCTGCAGGTAGGATTATAAGGTCAGGATCAATTTTTAGATGATGTACAATGATTCTTCCGGGGATGTAAGATTAGATTGCATGTTGAGGGATTTGGGGAATGATGGTGAGGCAAGGTTCAAGGTTAAGAAATTCTGGAAAGTTAACAGGGGGTTGTCTGGAGGCAGTGGGGGTGGATCACAGTTGGATAGAGGAGTGATCTGAGTTAGGCAAGGTTCAATATTGGTCTTTGGTTGAGTTTGACTAATCAGGTTGGTGGTGAAAAACTGTTTCTAATGTAGGGACTGGGAGAAGGAGAAGTCTTTAACAGTTCCTGCATGATTGAATTTGGGAGTGGGGCAAAAGGTGAGGCCTTTGGAAAGGACTGATATTTCTGTGGGACTAAGGTTGATGATTGTGTTCCAGGTCTGTTTAATTTCTGGGTTCTGTGTGGTGGTGGGAGTGGGCTTTGGAGGGTGGGGTAAGTGTAGTAGGTCTGCGAGACAGGGTTTGTCAGCTATGAGGGGATGTGGGGGAGGTTTGGAGGTTGTAGAGGTGATGGATAGTGGTAGTCCAGGGCAGGAGTAGGAAGTGAACAGGGTGGAAAGTTTTTTGAGGTGTTGTTGTGCATGTAGCTCTAATTCCTCAAGGGCAACAGTTTCAGTGTGTGTTATGGGATCCAGGAATTTGGGATTGCACAGCAGGAGAATTTTGCAGGTGGAGGTCATTGTGGAAAGAGGGGTGGCAACCAGAGATAGGTAATTTGATGGTAAGGCCATTAGGGAGGATTTCATGAGACAAACAACAACGCAGGAACAGTATGTGGGACTGGGATCTGGCTAAGGATAAGGAAACTTTTCTGTATTGATGCAGATGGAAGGAGCAAGGACCCATGGTGGTGCAAAAAATGCGAAAAGTAATGAAAAAAGTAGAATTACATCCCAAAAATTACTCAAAAATACACCAAAATACATGTGAAAAATCACGAAAAGGACGAAATGGATTTGCAATGGGGAAAACGAGATGAAATCTGAGGAAGATGTCAAAAGCAGAAGGCGAAAACTCACTAAAATTGGCGATAAGTCACAAGGGTCAAAGTAGAGAATAACTAACAGTTAATAAATATATGTATATTACTGTGAGTAGCAGGTTTGAGGGCGGATAAGCGTGAAGAAGAGGGAAGGCAGAGTGACTGAATGAAGTGGATTTAGTGGATGTGAAGATGAATAGAACGGTGGAAGTGCGGGAGGGTGGGGAGGGCCTCATAGTTACAGATACAAGATTGTGTGGTACCAGAAAGGTGTGGGAGATAACACGCAAATATGCAGGAACTGACACAGGGAGAGTGATTAGTTTGAAAGCATAGGATTAATTACATCAGTGTGAGTAATGTGGGACATAAGATGCTGCACCAACATTCAGCGTGGTCTTGAGGCCATCTGTTGCATACGGCCAAGAAAGTTGATACAGTGTGGCTCGTAAGTAGAGAGTGCAGTGCGGTTTGTAAGGCAACAAGAGAAACACAGGAAAGAAAAGAAAGAAGGATGGGCATTGAGTATAGAGATGCAAAGGAAAATAGTGACAAAGGAAAACAGCACAGGGTGAGGATCGAAGTAAAGCCATCAGGCAAAACTCAAACAATGGAAAATCGAGAATGGAATGTTACAATATTAGAGAAGAAAAGTTGCTACCCACCATATAGCGGAGATGCTGAGTCATGATAAGCACAACAAAAAGATTCATACAATTATAGCTTTTGGCTTAATAGACACACATACACATATGCACTATAGCAAAAGTCAGTAATTTACTCAACGGACAGTATTTTTCAGTACAGGTATTTCGTTCATTCCAAGCAAATGTCGATTCATAACGTCATTGTCCAGACACAAATTGACTGTAATCTGAATCTATTTTAGCAAACAAATAATTTCTCTCAGGCAATAAAATTTAACTGATTATGAAATACAAGTTCTTGAAGTTTATTCAGAATTGGAATTACATGCCATAATTTATTTGTTTAATATAAAGGTGTTTTGAATTTTGTATGCATAAAAAAAAAGTATGAATTTATGTGTGGCTTTTACTCTGAGGCAATTTATCACTTATAGTGCTAAAAGGGTGTGTGTACAGTTCGCTGACCTATGTGGTGAATTTTATTTTGTTATCTTGACCTGAATGGAGAGTAAATCCAGTTTCATTTCAACTTTACATGAGATAGACACATCACATTATTACAAAAGAGTTATTTAGCCGATTAGGGAAAACTGAAACCTGCAGGCTCAATTTGAAATATGTTACACGCCAGTGCGTGAACGAGCTGTCCAGTAAATCAAGTAAAATAGTTGCAAATGCATTTGGACTTAATGCACGAACTTGGAAATTAATTTTGAGACAAGTGCTGATTTTGACAAAAAATGAACCAAAAGTTTACTCAAAATATCGAGGTCCAGTTTAAATTGAGACACGTATCACCTTGTTGATTATGTTGCCTAGAAACACTATAAAGCAGCTTAATTAATTCATTAAAATGATTTGCGACATAGTAAGGCCCATTACACACGCAAAATGTTACACGAAGTTTGCTGACTGCATGAGATGGTTAATCTTTCCATAAATGCCTATAAACAGGCAGTTTCAAAAATTAAATTATTAAGTGTTGTGTAACTTCTTTGATTGTCCTACACAACTACAAAACTTGTTGTATCGTGTCTCTTCAAAAGAGATGCCAAGAAGCCGGGATAAACAAGAAGAAGAAAAATACTAAAGAAGAGGCATCGGTATATTTGGCGCCGCAACTTGGGGCTTGAAAACTATATACTAACAACTTCAGGCCCAAGGCACGAACTGCGACCCACTGGAATGGATAAGTACTCACAGGTAATGTGAGATACTCACAGGTATGAGTATGATAGACATAGTATAAAAGAATAGTTCTACACTTGGTGAAAGTATATTTTGAGTTGATATTGATATTTTAACTGTGTATAAAAATATTAGGAAAAATGTACACCTGAACAAAGAGAGCACGAGATAATGCAACCCAGAGTTTGGAAGATGAGGGGATTGAAAGTGGATATAATCCTCATGAGGAGATAACTAGGGAACCAATTATAGGACAGCAACCAATTATAGGACAGCAATCACATAATTTAAGTGATAGTAATATCATTGATGTGGAGGTGACAGTAGAAGCAGACCTGAGTACAAGTATAAATAGTAATATAGAGGAGTCTATAAATACCAAAGTTACACAGGAAAGTGTGAATCTTACATCAAATGCTACAGAGCTTAAAGATGATCTTATTATTAAATTTGTCATGATAAGTTTGATACTAAATTTGTTTCCCAAACTGAAAAATTCGACACCCAAATGGGTTTACTCAATGACAAAATTTGACAAAAAGTTTGAGTCATTTAAAGATGATAATAGACAATTAAATGAGAAATTCAATAACTTAAAAGTAGAGTGGGAAGAACAATTAAATACTAAATTTAATGAATTAGAAATAAAATTTTCCATGGTTGTAACTAACCTACACACCGAATTTATTGGTAAAATTAATGAGATGAAGAATAAATGTGATACTATTTCAAAGGGGCATAGTGATTTGTATGATAAAATCTGTAACTATGAAAGTAGTTACTTTAATGCTAATGTTCAAAAAGGCTAATGTGGAAAAAAAAATCTAAAATAAATGTCAGAATTCAAAATAAACACTGGCAAGGGCATGGATTAATATTTAAAGGACCAAACTAAAAAATTATAAGATGATCTTTCTGTGTGGATAGAAGTTAAAAACAAGGAAATCAAAGAGAAAGTCAATACCACCCTCAAGTTGAAACAAGCTGAGATATGTAGCTAAGGAAAACCAGATGGCAAACTATGAACTTATCAGGTTATTTAGTAGCGAGTTTCAGGCTATTAAAGATAAAGTAATTAAGAATTGCATAAGTGCCAAAGTGAAACAAACTGTAAATTGTCCAAATTAGAACAAAAATCATCACAAAATGTAGTGATGAAAGACAACTATTCCAAAGACAGGCTTAGGAATAATAAATCCTGTAGTGAAGTAACATGTAACTGTTGTGGGAATATACCCGATAAATTTTGTGACTGTTATAGAAATGAAAATGACGCTTTTGTCCAACGGGGTTGCTTGTCATCTTTAAAAGTTGAGACAAGCATATTCAAAAGCAGACAGTTTCCTACCTTTTTGACTGAAAAAGATGACATCCATCCAAAAATTTTAATCAACAATTTTAAGCCTATTTTTCCTCACAGTTGGTCTGAACATGATAGACTTCAATTTACTGTGTCCAGCAAGATCACAGGTGAAGCAGCACTGTGGGCTGCAGAAGCGGGTGAGAACTGTAATACGAGGGTTATTCCAAAAGTAAGGTCCGGTTATAAAAAAAAAATCAAAACTAAAATGTTTTTTCAAAACAATTGTTTTATTTACATTCCTTACATCTTTATCTATTTTTCTACGTAACTTCCATACTTATTTAAACATTTGTCACATCGTTCAACAAGCTTTTGAATGCCCATGTTATAGAAATCGGCCGCCTGTGACGATAACCAGTCCTTAACTGCTTCTTTCACTTCATCATCTGTGTCGAAGCGCTTGCCGCCGAGAAACTCCTTTAAGTAACGGAACAGGTGGAAATCACTTGGCGCCAGGTCCGGACTGTAAGGAGGATGGTCCATCTGTTCCCATCCAAATTTCTTGATCAGAGCTTGCGTTTCATTTGCAGTGTGGGGTCTGGCATTGTCATGCAACAACAAGATTCCAGACGACAAAAGACCACGTCGCTTATTCTGGATTGCACGTCGAAGTTTAGTCAGGGTAGCGCAGTAGGCGGCTTTATTAATCGTTGTTCCTCTCTCCATAAAGTCGACTAACAATACTCCACGTCTATCCCAGAACACAGTCGCCATAACCTTACGTGTTGAGATTGTCTGCTTTGCCTTGACCTTGACTGGCGATGACGTGTGACGCCATTGCATTGACTGACGTTTAGACTCTGGAGTGATGTGAGAAACCCATGTCTCATCCCCTGTGACAACATTGTCTAAAAGACTGTCACCTTCCTTATGATATCGCTCCAAAAAATCAAGAGCAAAAGCCATTCTTTTCATTCGTTGGGGCTCAGTAAGCAGCCTGGGAACCCAACGGGCACACAATTTGTGAAACTTCAAATGTTCAGACACAATTCTGTACAAAGTTGTTCTACTCACATTCGGAAAATGCATGTCTACGTCTGTAATAGTGAATCGGCGATCTTCACGAATTTTTTTGTCAACCGCATTGACCAAATCGTCTGAAATCACTGATGGTCGGCCACACCGTGGTTAAACATTGTAAAGTGACACTGTGAACTACACTCAGCAACAGTAACAAAGCGAATGGCGGCGTTTGACGCGCAAGGCTTGCCGGGAGACGGCGCGCATGCGTGTTTTGTCATTGGTGCCAAATTTCAATAGTTACAACGAATCGGACCTTACTTTTGGAATAACCCTCGTACATGTGCAGAGTTTGAACAACTTTTCTTAGCGAAATACTGGTTGAGTAGCAAACAAGAGAGGCTATGAAAGAAGGTGTAACAACTGGAATTTTATAATAGTAAATGGGGTTCATTAAGACAGTATTTCAGAAGACAAACCTGATAGTATACAACCTTGGAAAGCCCCTTCGACACCTGAAGTTTGATGGGTAGATGCAAATGTAACTCAACGAGCACAACAACCACAAGGACCGATACCACTTGGTAATGGAACAATGAAGTCACAGAGGGAACAACTACCAAATTCCGACCATACTGTATGCATTGTTGAAGTTCATGAGCCACCGAATATGACATCTACTGAAAGATTAAACTAGAACTGGTCACTGAAAGCCTTTCTAGGATGACTGGAGAGGATGAGGAGGACAAGCATCATTTTGAAGTAAATGTACTGAGGTATAATGATGATTTGAATCCAAGGGAGGAAATGATTGAAGAAACACCTTACATTTCGAATAAGTGTGGATGAATTTTGCAGCCAGTAGTTCAAGCAGTAATAAATGGTATTGATGTTGAAATTTTGATTGATACTGTAGCAAATATTAGTGTAATGACACAAAATTCTTTTAAACAAATTAGATGAGGAGCAAAAGTGCTTACATTTCCTGTTACTGGATTTACTGTATCTGGAGCATTTAGTGTGAAGGTGCAAAAGGTCTCAAAGCAGGCATGAGTATAATGCTGCGTGTGTGTGTGTGTGTGTGTCGATCTCATTTTTGTGATGTTTGTATTCCTTTTTGCCTGCTTAACTTGCTGCATTTTTGTATTTTCTCCTTTCATCAATTAAATTCAGTATCTTTTCTGTTACCCAAGGATTTCTACTAGCCCTCGTCTTTTTACCTACCTGATCCTCTGTTGCCTTCACTATTTCATTCCTCAAAGCTACCCATTCTTCTTCTACTGTGTATCTTTCCCCCATTCCTGTCAATTGTTCCTTTATGCTCTCCCTGAAACTCTGTACAACCTCTGGTTTAGTCAGTTTATCCAGGTCCCATCTCCTTAAATTCCCACTATTTTGCAGTTTCTTCAGTTTTAATCTACGGTTCATAACAAATAGATTGTGGTCAGAGTCCACATCTGCCCCTGGAAATGTCTTAAAATTTAAAATCTGGTTTCTAAATCTCTGTCTTACCATTATATAATCTATCTGATACCTTTTAGTATCTCCATGGTTCTTCCATGTATGCAACCTTCTTTCATGATTCTTGAACCAAGTGTTAGCTATGATTAAGTTATGCTCTGTGCAAAATTCTACCAGGTGGCTTCCTCTTTCATTTCTTAGCCCCAATCCATATTCACCTACTACATTTTCTTCTCTTCCTTTTCCCACTGTCGAATTCCAGTGACCCATGACTATTAAATTTTCATCTCCCTTCACTACCTGAATAATTTCTTTTACCTCATCATACATTTCATCAATTTCTTCATCATCTGCAGAGCTAGTTGGCATATAAACTTGTACTGTTGTAGTAGGCGTGGGCTTCGTGTCTATCTTGGGCACAATAATGCGTTCACTATGCTGTTTGTAGTATCTTACCCGCACTCCTATTTTTTTATTCATTATTAAACCTACTCCTGCATTACCCCTATTTGATTTTGTATTTATAACCCTGTATTCACCTGACCAAAAGTCTTGTTCCTCCTGCCACCGAACTTCACTAATTCCCACTATATCTAACTTTAACCTATCCATTTCGCTTTTTAAATTTTCTAATCTGCCTGCCTGATTAAGGGATCTGTCATTCCACACTCCGATCCATAGAATGCCAGTTTTCTTTCTCCTGATAACGATGTCCTCTTGAGTAGCCCCTGCCCGGAGATCCAAATGGGGGACTATTTTACCTCTGGAATATTTTACCCAAGAGGACGCCATCATCATTTAATCATACAGTAAAGCTGCATTACGGCTGTAGTTTCCCCTTGCTATCAGCTGTTCGCAGTACCAAAACAGCAAGGCCGTTTTGGTTAGTGTTACAGGGCCAGATCAGTCAATCATCCAGACTGTTGCCCCTGCACTACTGAAAAGGCTGTTGCCCCTCTTCAGGAACCACACATTTGTTTGGCCTCTCAACAGATACCCCTCCATTGTGGTTGCACCTACGGTATGGCTCTGTATCGTAGTGGCAAGGGGGGGGGGGGGGTGTACCAACCTTCTACATTCTTCCTAAAATCCATAAACCCAACCTCCCAGGACAACCCACTGTGCCCCACTAAGAGAATCTCTGCTCTTATAGACCAAAACTTTCAACCTATTACCCGGAACCTATCCTCCTATATAAAAGATACCAACCATTTCCCCCACCGACTCTCCACAATTCCTGTCTCTTTATGACACGGTGCCCTGCTCATTACTGTTGATACCACCTCCCTATACACTAACATTCTTAATGGCCATGGCCTTACTGTTGTCGAACACTACCTTTCCAGACGCCCTATGGTTTCCAAACCAACAACCTCCTTCCTAGTCTCCATGACCAACTATATCATCACCCATAATTACTTCTCCTTTGAAGGCATTACCTACCAACTAATCCATGGTACTGCTATGGGCACCCACATGGCACCATCCTATGCTAACCTATTCATGGGTCATCTAGAGGAATCCTTCCTAAAAACCCAGAATCCTAAACCCCTCATCTGGTTCAGATTCATTGATGACATCTTTGCTATCTGGACTGAATGTGAGGACACCCTATCCACATTCCTCCAGAACCTCAACGACTTCTCCCCCATTTGCTTCACCTTGTCCTACTCAACCCAACAAGCCACCTTCCTAGATGTTAACCTCGACCTCAGAGATGACTACATCAGTACATCCATCCTTATCAGACCTACTAACCACTAGCAATGCCTCCACTTTGGCAGTTGCTATCCATTCTATACCATGAAGTCTCTTCTATAGAGCCTAGCCACCCATGGTCATCATATCTGCAGTGACAAGCAGTCACTCTCAAAAAATACTGAGGTTCTCACTGAAGCCTTTAGTGACCGTAATTCTCCTCCCAACCTTATACAAAAATAAATTTCTGTGCCTTATCTTTCCAGTCTCCCACCACCTCCCAAACTCCCACAGTCCAGCCACAGAGGAGCATTCCCCTCGTAACTCAGTACCATCTGGGACTGGAGAAACTGAATTACATTCTTCGCCAGGGTTTTGATTACCTCTCGTCATGCCCTGAAATGAGGAATGTCCTGCCCACTATACTTCCCACCTCTCCTACAGTGGTCTTCT
Source organism: Schistocerca serialis cubense (assembly GCF_023864345.2). Lineage (NCBI taxonomy): Eukaryota > Metazoa > Arthropoda > Insecta > Orthoptera > Acrididae > Schistocerca > Schistocerca serialis. The sequence goes on from NC_064638.1 coordinate 390,642,780, forward strand.
GCCATCCACCGAACCTACACAATATACTTGTCCATCCTTACACAACCCCTGCTCCCAATCCCTTACCTCATAGCTCATACCCCTGTAATAGACCTAGATGCAAGACCTGTCCCATACAGTCTCCTACCACCACCTACTCCAGTCCGGTCACTAACATCACCTCTCCCATCAAAGGCAGGGCTACCTGTGAAACTACTCATGTTATTTACAATCTAATTGCAACCCTCTGCTGCATTCTATGTAGGCATGACAGCCAACAGGCTGTCTGTCCACATGAAAGGCACATGTGGCGAAAAGACAAGTGGACCATCCTGTTGCTGAACACGCTGCCAAACATGATATCCCTCATCTCAATGACTGCTTCACAACCTGTGCCATATGGATCCTTCCCACCAACACCAGCTTTTCTGAATTGTGCAGCTGGGAACTTTCCCTCCAATACTTCCTATGTTCTCGTAACCCTCCTGGCTTCATCCTTCATTAATCATTGTCCTTACCCATCCAGCCCCCTCCCTGTTCCCATTCCAACACTACACAGCTGTCATTTCACCGCCTCACTTAGTCTTTTAATTTCTTTTTATTTCTCTCCTTTCCACTGCTCCCCCCCCCCCCCCTCCCCCCTCTCCCTACTCACCATTCCAGTGTCCAAAATGCAACACTTCACTGTCTGCCACCCCCACCATACTACCCTCCCCCTCCTACCCCAGCCTCCTCCTTACCCCACCCAGTCGCCACTCCCATTATACACTGGCGCTGCTGCTCTCAGTATGGTTTCGGTTGTCTAAGACTGCAGATGTATGTATATGGTGAGGAGCAACTTTCCTTCTTCAATATTGTTACACTGTATCTGCATGTGTTAGATACAATGAATAATATCCAGGAAGAACAAGTACAAGCAACCATTAAGGTGAAAATATTTAATATTGACACATAGCTAATTTTAGATACAGGTTCTACCAACCTAATGTCAAATGCATTTTTCTGTGAATTGAAAAAGAGAGGAAAATTTCCAATATTTCCTGTCCAAAATTGCAAGGTGCAAACTGCTACAGGCAGTAAGACTTAATTAGCTGGGCATCACACAGTTTTTCCATTACAAATTGAATATTTTAGAGTGAAGTGCAATTTTCTTATAATTGATAAACTCATAGTTAATTGTCTTATTGGCATGGACACGCTTAGAACATACAAAATACAGATTGAAAAAGGTAATGGTAAATGCCACTTTTATGTAAAGGATCAGATTTTTTCTATTGATTTAGTCAAAATGCCTGATGAAAGTAACAAAAACAAACCAAAGTCAAATGTAATAGTACAACATTCCTTTCCGACTGTATATTTCACAAACAGATTTGATACTGAACAAGAAGAAAACACTGAGGTTAGTTCTGAATTGGTAGAGCAGAAACTAAGTGAAACACAGATACTAAATGATATGCAATGACAAGCAATTTCTAACTTGTTGTTTAAGTATGCAAATGTTTTCATTAACGAGCCAGGAGTAATAAAAGATCATGAATATAAATTGAAATCTATGCACATGAAACATTTTGTGTAATGTCATATCCTATTCCATGGGGAAAATGAGAGGCAGGAACAGAGGAGATCAATCATGTGATTAAATGGGGAATTATCTCACTAAGTAAACCAGTCAAGTGTGTTAGATTAGTTCTCGATGCCAGAGGTATCGATAAGATTTTTAGTACCAGTACATATAAAACCAGACAACTTAGACAAACAACTTTTAAAGTTTTACAATACAAAATACTTCAGTATACTCAATCTGAAGGCGTCCTACTGGCAAATAAAGCTCCCCAAAGAAAGTCAATAATGTACAACTTTTTTTTTTTTTTTTGTGGCAGAAGTTACGAATTCGGTGTTCTACCTTTTGGACTGAACATTAGTGCAGGTGTGTACATTTATTGAGATGACATGTTGATAGCCACATCTACTTGGTTAGAACATATCAGGCTGATTGAACAGGTACTTCAATGATTTGCAGGTTACACAGTAACAGCCAATTTTTAAAAAAATGTCTAGTTTTGTTAAGGAGCAAGTCAGATTTTTAGGACATGTTCTGTCAGAACAAGGTACAGTACCTGCTCTTAAAACACTTGATGCCATACACAATTGTCCAGCTTGAAGGGATAAAAAACAAATAAAAGCTTTTTTGAGATTAGCATCCTTTTTTTGTAAATTTGTTCCACAGCAATTGATAAACAGTGATGCATTACTCAACTTGTTAGAAAAAAAATAGGCCTTGGTTATGGGATGATAAGTATCAGGAGGACTTAAATAACATTAAGCAGGCATTAGTCAATGCAAACATTCTTAGCCACCATGCCATGTCCAAGGATTTTTGCCTAGGCATAGATGCCTCATCTTAGGGACTGGTGGCATCCTTGTTTCAGATGCAAAAAGAAGAAGCAGAAGCAGGAAGATCTTACTCTGTGTCAGAACTGGAAAGTTTAGTTGTAATATGGCAATTACGAAGTTTTAATATTTTTTGTGGTTTAAGAATAGCAAAGTATACTGTGACTATCAGTCACTGTCATTTCTTTTAACATGTAAACTATTGCACAGTAGATTAGCTAGGTGGTGTCCATATTTACAAGAATTCAATTTCCAGATCATTTATACTAAAGGAAGTCAGAATGTTATTGACAATGGCCTTGCTGCAGTGGTAACACTGGTTTCCATCAAATCACTGAAGTTAAACACTGCCTGGCTGGGTTAGCACTTGGATGGGTGACCATCCAGTCTGCCGAGCACTTTTGGCAAGCAGGGTGCACTCAGCCCTTGTAAGGCAAACTGATGAGCTACTTGATTAACAAGTAGCAGCTCTGGTTTCAAGAACTGACATATGACCAAGAGACTGGTATGCTGAACACGTCTCTCCACATCCGCATCCAGTGACACCTGTGGGCTGAGGATGACACAGCGGTTGGTCGGTACCGTTGGGCCTTCCAAGCACTGTTCAGATGGAGTTTGATTCAGAAAGTTATTTCAGATACATCGTCTAGGCTTCCACAAAGTTTAGTGGAATTTAGTGAATTAACAGGGCAAGATGCAAAAATCAAAACATTACAACACAACAGTCTGATTACTGTAAGTTTTGTAAGCATATGAAAACTATACAACAGCAAGGTCACAGACAGAGTAAGGTCGTGCAAAACCTTAAGCAAGATGAAGGTGGAAAGGTAAGTAAATGGTATCAGAAGCAGAAGGGCGTTTTGTTTCATAGAAAACATGAAAAATCTGATCAGTTGTGTGTATGTATTCCTGAAGATTATATCGACAAATTTATAAGACACACACATGAAGTATGTGACCGTTACGGAGTAGGCAAATGTACTGAAAAAGTTGTAACACTTTGTTATTTTCCAGAGCTGAGAAGCCAAGTCCTACAGGTATTAAGAAAGTGTGCAACATGTCAAAAATCAAAACAGTCCAATGTGTCAAAATATACTGAGCTACACCCAATACTCATGAAAAAACTCTCTAATATAGTATCCCTGGACATAGCTGGTCCATATACAAGAAGTAAAGGAGGAGTAAGATACATAGTAGCATTATATGACATTTTCTTGAAACATTTTCTTGTGGCGGCAGCCACAAATATCAGAAAAAAAATTGAGGGAGACTATTTGAGAAGAATAGGTACTAATAACTGATAATGCTTCATATTTCGTTGGATAAAAGTGGAAACAATTTATAACCTCAAAGGGCATAAAACATGTATTAGTAAGCTTTTTTCACCCAGAAACCAGTCCAGTTAAACAAGTCTTTAAAGAATTTAACCGGTTTGTTAGGACATAAACCCTCACAAACACACCCAATGGGTAGAGTACATAATTCCTTTCATATAAGTTATTAATAACTTTCCATATTCTTCAACAGGTTTCACACCTAACAAATTGATGTTCCTGACAAAACAAACGAAAGAATGGGAGTTGCTCATACCAAAAGTATCCGCTACAGGAATGACACTACAAGACAAAATCAAACAAGCCATGATTACGCTTGAAAACAGGGCAGAGTATAGAAATAAAATTTATAATAAGAAACTGAAACATGTTACACAATTTTTTGAAGGGCAACAAGTCCTCTTTCAGATGCACCCTAAATTGACAGAAATTGGCAAACTGAATAAGAAGTGGCAATTACTCTATTGAGGACCATTTATAATTTCCAAAATACATTACCCTGGAATGTACAGATTAGTCTATAAGAAAACAGGCGAGACAAGGCTCTCTACCCTCACAAACATATAAAAGCTTTTATAGAATGACAAAGCTAGGTAGCATTTTTATTTCTATCACAAGATAATTGTACATAATATGATAACTGTAAGTGTAGTTTTTTTCTTATTGAGTGTATTTTAGGATAAAGTAATGTGTATAGGTGTAAGTAATTCTTTTGATTTGTACACGTAAGCATAAAATCAACAGGAATGAGACATAATACACTGCTTCAGGTGAAGCAAAAGTATAAACAAAATTACCTTATGGCTCAGCTGTGCATGGTCAACAATACATGCAGATTTCAGTAGTAGGAGAGGAGGCATTGACCTGTGTGCATGCACGAGAAACTGGCAGAAGGTGCAACCAAATAGGAATGCAATAAATAAGAAAAAAATATAAATGGAAAAAAATTAAAGTGTAGTACAGTTGCATTATTAGTAAATGTTCTGCATGTAAGAAATTGTGCTATTCGGACATCCTCTCTCACATTGCAAATGAAAATGCAGGCAGTCAACTCCAAGCACACCAGTACATCTCACAAAGTGAAGAAAATCCTCTCGTCTTGGCTCAACTTCACTTCTATAAAAATACTTAACACTGTTGTTAAGTCTTCTCTTATTCAGAATCACATATAATACATAACACTCATAGCACGTCACACTTTGAGCAGTACATCTTAACCCTCCTTCTACTTACAAGGGGGGAGGGGGGGACAAAATCATGTACAAGGAAAAGTTAATGATGTTTTTTTATTCATTTGTCTGTGCCTTACCGTGCATCATAATTAATGTCTTTGCTGATGCTTATGGTCGATAGCTGTTTCATATTTATTTTTTTGAAAAAATTAATTTTAACTTTGCCATTGTCAGGGGGTCTCTCACCACGTACCAGCACAATTGCCCCCACGCTGTACATTGACATGGTATGGAGACATACGGTTTTTTGCATGTACGTATTTATATTTGCATCTGCCAATAGGGATCAATGCACCTTCTTTGTCTGCTTCTCTTTTATTTAATCTGATGGATGTGTCAACTTATCCTATGTATGTTAAAGTGCTACAAGAAATTGAGAAATTGAAAGATTATATATATATATATATATATATATATATATATATATATATATATATATATATATATATATAATCTTTCAATTTCTTGTAGCACTTCACCATACATAGGATAAGTTGACACATCCATCAGATTAAATAAAAGAGAAGGTATATATATATATATAAAAAACAAAGATGAGGTGACTTACCGAACAAAAGCGCTGGCAGGTCGATAGACACACAAACAAACACAAACATACACACAAAATTCAAGCTTTCGCAACAAACTGTTGCCTCATCAGGAAAGAGGGAAGGAGAGGGGAAGACGAAAGGAAGTGGGTTTTAAGGGAGAGGGTAAGGAGTCATTCCAATCCCGGGAGCGGAAAGACTTACCTTAGGGGGAAAAAAGGACAGGTATACACTCGTACACACGCACATATCCATCCACACATACAGACACAAGCAGACATATTTAAAGACAAAGAGTTTGGGCAGAGATGTCAGTCGAGGCAGAAGTGTAGAGGCAAAGAAGTTGTTGAACGACAGGTGAGGTATGAGTGGTGGCAACTTGAAATTAGCGGAGATTGAGGCCTGGCGGATGACGAGAAGAGAGGATATACTGAAGGGCAAGTTCCCATCTCCGGAGTTCGGATAGGTTGGTGTTGGTGGGAAGTATCCAGATAACCCGGACGGTGTAACACTGTGCCAAGATGTGCTGGCTGTGCACCAAGGCATGTTTAGCCACAGGGTGATCCTCATTACCAACAAACACTGTCTGCCTGTGTCCATTCATGCGAATGGACAGTTTGTTGCTGGTCATTCCCACATAGAATGCATCACAGTGTAGGCAGGTCAGTTGGTAAATCACGTGGGTGCTTTCACACGTGGCTCTGCCTCTGATCGTGTACACTTTCCGGGTTACAGGACTGGAGTAGGTGGTGGTGGGAGGGTGCATGGGACAGGTTTTGCATCGGGGGCGGTTACAAGGATAGGAGCCAGAGGGTAGGGAAGGTGGTTTGGGGATTTCATAGGGATGAACTAACAGGTTACGAAGGTTAGGTGGACGGCGGGAAGACACTCTTGGCGGAGTGGGGAGGATTTCATGAAGGATGGATCTCATTTCAGGGCAGGATTTGAGGAAGTCGTATCCCTGCTGGAGAGCCACATTCAGAGTCTGGTCCAGTCCCGGAAAGTATCCTGTCACAAGTGGGGCACTTTTGTGGTTCTTCTGTGGGGGATTCTGGGTTTGAGGGGACGAGGAAGTGGCTCTGGTTATTTGCTTCTGTACCAGGTCAGGAGGGTAGTTGCGGGATGCGAAAGCTGTTTTCAGGTTGTTGGTGTAATGATTCAGGGATTCCGGACTGGAGCAGATTCGTTTGCCACGAAGACCTAGGCTGTAGGGAAGGGACCGTTTGATGTGGAATGGGTGGCAGCTGTCATAATGGAGGTACTGTTGCTTGTTGGTGGGTTTGATGTGGACGGACGTGTGAAGTTGGCCATTGGACAGGTGGAGGTCAACGTCAAGGAAAGTGGCATGGGATTTGGAGTAGGACCAGGTGAAACTGATGGAACCAAAGGAGTTGAGGTTGGAGAGGAAATTCAAGAGTTCTTCTTCACTGTGAGTCCAGATCATGAAGATGTCATCAATAAATCTGTACCAAACTTTGGGTTGGCAGACTTGGGTAACCAAGAAGGCTTCCTCTAAGCGACCCATGAATAGGTTGGCGTACGAGGGGGCCATCCTGGTGCCCATGGCTGTTCCCTTTAATTGTTGGTATGTCTGGCCCTCAAAAGTGAAGAAGTTGTGGGTCACGATGAAGCTGGCTAAGGTGATGAGGAAAGAGGTTTTAGGTAGGGTGGCAGGTGATCGGCGTGAAAGGAAATGCTCCATCGCAGCGAGGCCCTGGACGTGCGGAACATTTGTGTATAAGGACGTGGCATCAATGGTTACAAGGATGGTTTCCGGGGGTAACAGATTGGGTAAGGATTCCAGGCGTTCAAGGAAGTGGTTGGTGTCCTTGATGAAGGATGGGAGACTGCATGTAATGGGTTGAAGGTGTTGATCTACGTAGGCAGAGATACGTTCTGTGGGGGCTTGGTAACCAGCTACAATGGGGCGGCCGGGATGATTGGGTTTGTGGATTTTAGGAAGAAGGTAGAAGGTAGGGGTGCGGGGTGTCGGTGGGGTCAGGAGGTTGATGGAGTCAGGTGAAAGGTTTTGCAGGGGGCCTAAGGTTCTGAGGATTCCTTGAAGCTCCGCCTGGACATCGGGGATGGGGTTACCTTGGCAAACTTTGTATGTGGTGTTGTCTGAAAGCTGACGCAGTCCCTCAGCCACATACTCCCGACGATCAAGTACCACGGTCGTGGAACCCTTGTCCGCCGGAAGAATGACGATGGATTGGTCAGCCTTCAGATCACGGATAGCCTGGGCTTCAGCAGTGGTGATGTTGGGTGTAGGATTAAGGTTTTTTAAGAAGGATTGAGATGCAAGGCTGGAAGTCAGAAATTCCTGGAAGGTTAGGAGAGGGTGATTTTGAGGAAGAGGAGGTGGGTACCGCTGTGACGGAGGTCGGAACTGTTCCAGGCAGGGTTCAATTTGGATGGTGTCTTGAGGAGTCGGATCATTAGGAGTAGGATTAGGATCATTTTTCTTCGTGGCAAAGTGATACTTCCAGCAGAGAGTACGAGTGTAGGACAGTAAATCTTTGATGAGGGCTGTTTGGTTGAAACCACAACACCTGGAACCACAACACCCTAATTCAGTAGTTAACCTTTCCTCCAAACCTCTCTCCCAATCCGAAACCTCTGTCCTATCTAAAGGCCTCACCTTCAGCCCCACTAAAAGTCCTACACTCGTACTCTCTGCTGGAAGTATCACTTTGCCACGAAGAAAAATGATCCTAATCCTACTCCTAATGATCCGACTCCTCAAGACACCATCCAAATTGAACCCTGCCTGGAACAGTTCCGACCTCCGTCACAGCGGTACCCACCTCCTCTTCCTCAAAATCACCCTCTCCTAACCTTCCAGGAATTTCTGACTTCCAGCCTTGCATCTCAATCCTTCTTAAAAAACCTTAATCCTACACCCAACATCACCACTGCTGAAGCCCAGGCTATCCGTGATCTGAAGGCTGACCAATCCATCGTCATTCTTCCGGCGGACAAGGGTTCCACGACCGTGGTACTTGATCGTCGGGAGTATGTGGCTGAGGGACTGCGTCAGCTTTCAGACAACACCACATACAAAGTTTGCCAAGGTAACCCCATTCCCGATGTCCAGGCGGAGCTTCAAGGAATCCTCAGAACCTTAGGCCCCCTGCAAAACCTTTCACCTGACTCCATCAACCTCCTGACCCCACCGACACCCCGCACCCCTACCTTCTACCTTCTTCCTAAAATCCACAAACCCAATCATCCCGGCTGCCCCACTGTAGCTGGTTACCAAGCCCCCACAGAACGTATCTCTGCCTACGTAGATCAACACCTTCAACCCATTACATGCAGTCTCCCATCCTTCATCAAGGACACCAACCACTTCCTTGAACGCCTGGAATCCTTACCCAATCTGTTACCCCCGGAAACCATCCTTGTAACCATTGATGCCACGTCCTTATACACAAATATTCCGCACGTCCAGGGCCTCGCTGCGATGGAGCATTTCCTTTCACGCCGATCACCTGCCACCCTACCTAAAACCTCTTTCCTCATCACCTTAGCCAGCTTCATCGTGACCCACAACTTCTTCACTTTTGAGGGCCAGACATACCAACAATTAAAGGGAACAGCCATGGGCACCAGGATGGCCCCCTCGTACGCCAACCTATTCATGGGTCGCTTAGAGGAAGCCTTCTTGGTTACCCAAGTCTGCCAACCCAAAGTTTGGTACAGATTTATTGATGATATCTTCATGATCTGGACTCACAGTGAAGAAGAACTCTTGAATTTCCTCTCCAACCTCAACTCCTTTGGTTCCATCAGTTTCACCTGGTCCTACTCCAAATCCCATGCCACTTTCCTTGACGTTGACCTCCACCTGTCCAATGGCCAACTTCACACGTCCGTCCACATCAAACCCACCAACAAGCAACAGTACCTCCATTATGACAGCTGCCACCCATTCCACATCAAACGGTCCCTTCCCTACAGCCTAGGTCTTCGTGGCAAACGAATCTGCTCCAGTCCGGAATCCCTGAATCATTACACCAACAACCTGAAAACAGCTTTCGCATCCCGCAACTACCCTCCCGACCTGGTACAGAAGCAAATAACCAGAGCCACTTCCTCGTCCCCTCAAACCCAGAATCCCCCACAGAAGGACCACAAAAGTGCCCCACTTGTGACAGGATACTTTCCGGGACTGGACCAGACTCTGAATGTGGCTCTCCAGCAGGGATACGACTTCCTCAAATCCTGCCCTGAAATGAGATCCATCCTTCATGAAATCCTCCCCACTCCGCCAAGAGTGTCTTTCCGCCGTCCACCTAACCTTCGTAACCTGTTAGTTCATCCCTATGAAATCCCCAAACCACCTTCCCTACCCTCTGGCTCCTATCCTTGTAACCGCCCCCGATGCAAAACCTGTCCCATGCACCCTCCCACCACCACCTACTCCAGTCCTGTAACCCGGAAGGTGTACACGATCAGAGGCAGAGCCACGTGTGAAAGCACCCACGTGATTTACCAACTGACCTGCCTACACTGTGATGCATTCTATGTGGGAATGACCAGCAACAAACTGTCCATTCGCATGAATGGACACAGGCAGACAGTGTTTGTTGGTAATGAGGATCACCCTGTGGCTAAACATGCCTTGGTGCACAGCCAGCACATCTTGGCACAGTGTTACACCGTCCGGGTTATCTGGATACTTCCCACCAACACCAACCTATCCGAACTCCGGAGATGGGAACTTGCCCTTCAGTATATCCTCTCTTCTCGTCATCCGCCAGGCCTCAATCTCCGCTAATTTCAAGTTGCCGCCACTCATACCTCACCTGTCGTTCAACAACTTCTTTGCCTCTACACTTCTGCCTCGACTGACATCTCTGCCCAAACTCTTTGTCTTTAAATATGTCTGCTTGTGTCTGTATGTGTGGATGGATATGTGCGTGTGTACGAGTGTATACCTGTCCTTTTTTCCCCCTAAGGTAAGTCTTTCCGCTCCCGGGATTGGAATGACTCCTTACCCTCTCCCTTAAAACCCACTTCCTTTCGTCTTCCCCTCTCCTTCCCTCTTTCCTGATGAGGCAACAGTTTGTTGCAAAAGCTTGAATTTTGTGTGTATGTTTGTGTTTGTTTGTGTGTCTATCGACCTGCCAGCGCTTTTGTTCGGTAAGTCACCTCATCTTTGTTTTTATATAAAAATTTTTCCCACGTGGAATGTTTCCTTCCATTATATATATATATATATATATATATATATATATATATATATATATATATATATATATATATATATATATATATATAAACAAAGATGAATATAATAGAGGGAAACATTCCACGTGGGAAAAATATATCTAAATATATCTAAAAACACAGATGATGTGACTTACCGTCCGAAAGTGCTGGCAGGTCGATAGACACACAAACACAAACATACACATGAAATTCAAGCTTTCACAACAAACTGTTGCCTCATCAGGAAAGAGGGAAGGAGAGGGAAAGACGAAAGGATGTGGGTTTTAGGGGAGAGGGTAAGGAGTCATTCCAATCCCGGGAGCAGAAAGACTTACCTAACTCTTTGCCTTTACAAATGTCTGCTTGTGTCTGTGTATGTGCGGATGGATATGTGTGTGTGTGCGAGTGTATACCCCTTCTTTCCCCCTAAGGTAAAACGACTCATGCTCGGTACCCACAACTTTACTTCTGCCAGTATCTCGTCTCCTACCTTCCAAACTTTTCAGAAGCTCTCCTGCAAACCTTGCAGGACCAGCACTCCTGAAAGAAAGGATATTGCAGAGACATGGCTTAGCCACAGCCTGGGGGATGTTTCCAGAATGAGATTTTCACTCTGCAGTGGAGTGTGCGCTGATATGAAACTTCCTGGCAGATTAAAACTGTGTGCCCGACCGAGACTCAAACTCAGGACCTTTGCTGTGGGTACTGGGCGTGAGTCGTGCTTCGGTAGCTCAGATGGCAGAGCACTTGCCCACGAAAGGCAAAGGTCCAAAGTTCGAGTCTCGGTTGGGCACACAGTTTTAATCTGCCAGGAAGTTTCATATCAGCGCACACTCCGCTGCAGAGTGAAAATCTCATTCTGGAAACATCCCGCAGGCTATGGCTAAGCCATGTCTCCGCAATATCCTTTCTTTCAGGAGTGCTAGTTCTGCAAGGTTCGCAGGAGAGCTTCTGTAAAGTTTGGAAGGTAGGAGACAAGATACTGGCAGAAGTAAAGCTGTGGGTACCAGGTGTGAGTCATGCTTCGGTAGCTCAAATGGTAGAGCACTTGTCTGCGAAAGGCAAAGGTCCCGAATTTGAGTCTCGGTCGGACACACAGTTTTAATCTGCCAGGAAGTTTCATATTAGCTTCTGTTTGTCTGAGAGGTTTTGGCTGCGTTAAAACTTGCAGTGAAGCTCTCTTTGCTTTTGCAGTAGTTTCCTAACTTTGCTGTTGAACCACGGTGGGTTTTTCCTATCCCTCACAGTTTTACTTAGCACATACCTGTCTAAAACGCATTTTACGATTTCCTTGAAAGTTTTCCATAAACACTCAACATTGTCAGTGTCGGAACAGAAATTTTCATTTTGATCTGTTAGGTAGTCTGAAATCTGCCTTCTATTACTCTTGCTAAACAGATAAAACTTCCTCCCTTGTTTTATATTCCTATTTACTTCCATATTCAGGGATGCTACAATGGCCTTATGATCACTGATTCCCTGTTCTGTGCTTACATAGTCGAAAAGTTTGGGTCTGTTTGTTATCTGTAGGTCCAAACCAGATGCGTAAAACAATCACGCCAAAGGCATTGTCAGTAGTTAAAATAACACCTCCATCTGTACAGCATAATTATAAGGAGATGGTCAATGCAAACATTGCATGCTGTCAGTACTTGTTTTGCTACCTTCAATATCATTTCTTGTCCCATTCATTAGGAATTAACACTAACTTTGGTGCCATAAACAGCAATTACAAAAGACCAGAATTTCTTTGGGTTCTGTGAATGATCACCTCAAATAACCTTCAGAGCATTTTCTCAAGGAATCTGTTGTTTTTCCTATTGCACACTGCAATCAGAGGTACAGGAACATGTTGAAGTGAACCTAGGAGTGCAAGAATGGGTGAAATGGTGAGAGCCAAAAAGTTTATCTTCAAGTATACAGCAGACTGAAAAACCAAGCCTTCCAAGGAAAGAAAGAAGAGGTACAAGTTTTTTTTTTCATGTTATGAGCATTGTGTAGAAAAACATTGTGATTTAACTTTACTGTTATTGTATTTGTAATTCATCTTGACATGTTTAACATAATTCTGTAAAATATTCAAAGGATAATAAATATACTGTAGTGTACAATATTGGATACTTTTGTCTAAATTGTCCCAGTAGTCATGTCATTAATCTCAGTTTCAGACTGGCAGTAAGTAATATATTTATCCACCAACAAAAATTGTGGTTGTAACTATGTTAGTTGTGATTAACTACAATTCCTTTTTCCACTAATATAGAAAGAAAATGTAAATAACTTCATTCTGATTTTGCCACTACAATTCTATGTTACAGAAACATTCAAAAAACAATAAGCAAAATGGAAGAAAGAATGAAGACAGAAGTTAGACCACTGTGTGCAAGGAGAGAAATATTGTGGAGGCGACATGCCTGGATAAGTTACGAGGCAGCTGACTGCAGTTCTGAGCATAATAGGCTGGCTGTTCTGTTACAGACTCATCTTGAGCAAACCCAATGCCAGGTGAATAATCAATCCAATTAACATTCACTGAGGTCATAGATAATACAAAAATATAGGGAAGCGAATAAATATAGGATAAAAAGCAGCTGGTATTTAAATATACAACAAAAGAAACTATATTTTAGCAATTCATGTAATTTAAAGATGGAGTGAGTAAATAAGCCATGAATTTAATGGATTCTGAAATATTTAGTACACCTCTGTTTGCTATACTGAATTTGCTGAAATCTTATGCTAATGATAATAACTTTTCCATAATAATTGTATAACGTCTGCTGTTGCAGTTCTGTGTACAGTTCAGCCAAAACAGATTTGTGTTGTTAGTCACGAGCACTATCAAACGTAAAATACATTATCTTATTAATGTAACAATGTCAGAATAGTTTAAGGGGTATTTTTGAGGATAAATTTTCTAATATAAAAAATTTTAATTGTTTAATTCCATTACTCCAGAAAATTATATTATTGTACAACAGGAAATTCAACTAAGTGAAATGTACAAGTATTTCTGTATCATTGCAATGGGACATGTTTTGATATGGAAATCATTCCAAACTAAATTATCCTGGCAGCTTCTTGATATTTATTTTATTTTGCTATATTTCCCACCTGATGCAAAGGAATTTTATGACCTGCACTGCATTTATTTTAAACAATCTTATAATTTTTCACAAATAAATACCATGCCCTGAAATATTCTCACTTTCTTTACATACAGCTGTTGTAAATACTTGCATAACATATCTGTCACTGAAATGTTATTTTACAAATTATTTTGTCTAAATAGTCAGCACACATGAATTGTAGATTGAGGGATACCACTGTGTTGAGAGGATGAGGGCAGACAAAGATGAAGGTACAGGTATTGAGAGGGTAAGAGATCACAGATAGTATGTTGGTAACTGTTCTAACACAAGAATAAGGTAATTTATTGATCGAACTGTACACGCACATATGGTCAGCAAGGTACGACTCAATTAGCAATACACAAGTCGCTGGTGGATCCTTGTACCCTGATCCATATTGTCATTAGCTCCAATAGGAGGCACAGCAGGCAGGCTGCACACACAACTGCTGTCATATTAGCAGGCTGGGTGGTCTCTAGTGGCTGAATCAAGCACAAACTCCGCGTATGAACTATGGAGTGGTGCACACACAAAATTAATAGTTACAGCACTTCCCTTAATTTGTGAAGAAGTGAGCACTGTGCTCATGTTCATTTCTTCTGTGGTTGATGTACGTTGTTGACTCATGTGAGACGCTGCCATTGGTGTGCAGGATCGGAAATGTATCTTACAATTGTACCATGACAGGAAAGAGTCAATCGCTATAAGTGATGGGCAGATTTGTTGGACAAGGACACTGAATGGTTAAAACAGACACCAGTGATTTGTGGTCTGTGATCAGGTGAAACACAGACTCATATAGAAAAACATGAAATTTTTAGGTCATACACAATCATCAAAGCATCTTTCTCTGTCTGAGAATAACACTGTAGAACTGAATTTAAGGACTGAAAGGTATACACATTAGGGGATTCAGATATGTCTGCATAGTTACGAGCAAGTATGGTGCCAAGGCCAAACTAAGATGCCTCCATTGCTAACATATGTTGCTGGTCCGGCTAAAAAGTGATCAAACAAGAGGCTGATTGCAGCTTAGATTTCAACAACTTGAATGCCTGGTCACAAGCTGGGGACCAGTGGAAAGGAAATTCTTTATATAATAATGTGTGGAGTGGTTGGGCCAAAGTAGCAGAATATGGTAAGAATTTGTGGTAGTAAGCAATTTTGCCTAAAAAAGCCTGTAATTCCTTGATAGACACTGTGTAATACCTAAACAAGTAGCTTTCAATATCATAACCATTTTTTTCTCATTATTAATTTATATGAATGTTTTCTTTTTCTCATTAGTAATAAGAAATTTGTACAGTGCCACAGAAGATGGCCGAGATAGGCTTTTAAAGATATCTTTGTAACAGAAAATCAATACCCAGAGATTGTTCAATTTTTCTTAACAACTTTTATTTCAGTCTCACTTGAGAGTACTTATGTTTTAGATATCACAAAAAAAAGGATGTGTATTTTTTACTTGTGTGTCAACAATGTGTTTAGTAAATACTATGTGTATATAAAAATGCAAGACAATATACATATTAAAAGTTGTCATAGCAGCAAGAATATTTTTATTTATAGTGCCAATATTCATTCATAGATATGACTCTTACCTGAAATCATAAGAAGAAGCAGTAATTTTTCCGTCCTGCAAGACATTTTAAAATATATATGTGCTATTCATCAAGATTTAGTATATGGACTGTATGAATGGTAAATTAATGATGTCAGTGTAATGTAATAGTGACTTCTATAAAAAATATATGTGTAATGATTGAACAATTGACTTTTTGTTAAGCACCAAGTTTGCTGCAAAATCAATCTAAAAATCTACGTCAATAAAGTAAGAGAAATTATCCTAGAAACGTTATTCATTTTTGTGCCTTCTGTATTTGCACATTGCATTATATTTTTCTGGTACTGAGAGGAAGGCACCAATTTGATTTCAACAAGAATCCATACTTTAATTCCAGTACTGCAAGTAGTAATTATCTCTCATTATATAAATTCCATGCTGATTCATACTCTGTGTCTAAGCTGTTGGGCTGCCTCCCAGCATGGTTATTCCAAAATTGACCAATAGACTAACACAAATGGTGAGCGATTTTCCAGGAGAAAGTCATAGCTAAACATGAACAGACTTCTTCCAGAGAACGTTAAATGAACATACACAAAAATTTTGTTATTATTGTGTAAAATAAAAACTAATTTTGTTTAATTTATTATTGCACGAATTCGAGTGCAACAAAAGCCATATGATACAAAAACAAGGAGCAGAGAATTAAAAAGACCGATTTATCCACAACAGGATACATAAGTGAGCTGCTTGACTACGCAGAGAAGGTAGGAAATTTGTGCAATAGCTTGCATGATTATACTTAGTAGCGCCTCTCTTGTTGCAGTTACTTTCTTTCCTTTTTCCTCACTGTTTAATTATACCTCATGTAATGCTGGAAGGTGGCCCTGTTTTCAGCTGTCCTGCGCATCCCCCACCATTAACTGCTGGTAGCCAGTAAGATTCATTCTCCTTCTGAGAGGCTAGTCTCGAGTTACAAACTGGACTGCGAGAATCTCTCTCCCACATGCTGCACTGTTGTTGTATTTTGCGACAATGCAGTGTCACTCACAGAGCGACTGATATATTCACTCAGATGTCAATGTTACTTTCTCGTAGCAGTGTAGCTCCAAATATGTATCTACAAACATTTTACTGTGATTGATTTCCAAATGAAAATGTCATGTGATGGCAATAAATGTGAAATTCCTCACAAGCAGCTTTCATTAAATTGCAGGCCTATGGAATATTGTCTTAATTGTATGATTGGTTTTGTGATTTCCGTCAGAAAGACCCCTTTATGTAGTAATCAACAGAAAAACATCAAGTAAAACAGAGGTGATAGAAGCGATATCTGGCATTTGCAGAGAAGTGTTATAGGCAATCCTCTGTTCCTGATCTAATAAACAATTTAGGAGACAATCTGAGCAGCCCTCTTAGGCTGTTTGCAGATGATGCTGTGATTTACCATCTTATAAAGTCATCAGAGATTTTTAAAAATTAGAAAATGACTTAAACAAGATATCTGTACTGTGAGAAAAGTGGCAATTGACTCAAGTCATCCACATGAGTACTAAAAGGAATCTGCAAATTCGGCTTACTCGTCAGAGATTAAAACAAGTTAGAAAACGACATACAGAAAGATATCTGTATTGTCAGGAAATCTGCCAAATTCGGTTTACAAGATAAAACACATAATTCTAAAGGCTTTAAATTCAACTAAATACTTAGGGATTACAGTTATGAATATCTTAAAATGCAACCATCATATGGATAACATTGTGTGGTAAGCAAACCAAAGACTGTGATTTGTTGGTAGAACACTTACAAAATGCAACAGGTCTACTAAAGAGACTACTTACACTATGCTTTTCCACTCTCATCTGGAGTATTGCTGTCAGGTGATGGATCTGCGGCAGATATAATTGTTCACAAATGTTCAAAGGAGGGCAGTTTGTTTTGCATTTTTGCGAAATAGGAGAGAGACTGCCATGGATTAATAAGCGAATTGGGGTGGGAATCATCAAAACAAATGCATTTTTCATTGTAGCAGAATTTTCTCATGAAATTTCAGTCACTAACTTTATCCCCAGAGCATGAAAATGCTTTGTTGGTGCCCACCTACATAGGGAGGAATGTTCATCATAATAAAATAAGAGAAATTAGAGCTCGCAAGGAAAGGTAAAAGTATTCGTGTTTCCTGCACACTGTTTGAGGGGGGAATGGTAGAGAAATACATATCTTGAAGGTGGTTTTGTTAACGCGCTACTGGACAATTAATTGTGAAGTGCAGAGTTATCATGTAGATGTAGTTGCTTCACAAGTACTCGAGGAGTTTCATGTCTTGTAATTGTAGCTTCTTCAAATCTGAATCTGCAAGCAATACTCCTATTTTTGACATTTTGAATACTCAAGAATGAACTGCAGAAGCACATGCCGGCAAGAGAACTGTATAGAGAATAGTAAACTAAAGTGTCAGAACCACACAAACCTCAGGAAAATTTGTTTTTGTGTCGCCTGAAAATAATCGAAATCACAAGAAACCTGTAACAGAAATAGATGGTTTTGACAATGATGTTTTAAAGTGCTCTGTGTTTGAACTGTATATGAGAAGGGACTACCCAACACCACAAAAACTTGTTACAGTCATGCCCGAGCAAATTGGCTTCAAAGCTACGGCTTCATCAATGCAAAGAATTTTAAAATATGAAATGGTTATAGGTTACTTATTCTGCATGCTGGCTCTTCTTCTGAGTTGTTTCCTGAGAGTAAACTTGTATTTAGCTGTAAGATAAACAGTAGTGACTACCAGGAAATCAGCACTGACACTTTTAGGAAGTGATTCTCTGAACAGTTATTGCCATACCTAGCTTTGAACTCAGTGATTGTAATTACTGTGGCAGTTATCATTCAGCTGTTACAGAGAAATGACCAAGTAGGAGCACCATGGAGTGGGATATTGTGCTCTAGCAGTAAAATAAAAATATTTCAGACAATATAAGCCAGATCCTTGTTGAACTGCAGCATGTTAATTTATAAAAGTCACACAACATAACGTACAAATTTGAATTTCTTGCATGTGAATGTGGTCTCACAGTTTCGTGTTTACCCATGTATTACTGTCAGTAAAATCTGATAGAATTAATTAGCGCTTCGGTTACAAGCTACGTGGGGGAAAAACGAAACATCAAGATAACAGACACTGAAAGGCTTGTGCGTGAAGCAATAGACAGCATTCCCCTTCAGCTTGGGCACACTGTGTGTGTGTCACGCTGAAAAGTTTCAAAAATATGAGTTTCACAGGGAGGTGAGGATGGATAAAAGCCCTGAATATATCATCCTAAATTTACAATCCAATAGTTCATACATAGACTCAGATAGCAGATGGTAGTACAATGTAGACTTTGAAATAAAGTAAAGTAATGATGTGATCTGAGGCTTTCCCAGCGAATGTGCTGTATCCAAGGTTCTCGGGTGTCCAGCCGGATCCGATTGTCTAAGTTCCACAACATTTCGGCGAATAACCATTCCACCATCATCATGTGGTGCTGATAGAATGATCTGTCTGTGCTGTGTCTGTGGTATTTATTTGGTGCAGCACTTGGCAGGCATGCTAAGGCCTTATGTGGAGAAATATGCGCACCATATCCGGAACTCGACGGACTTCATTGGCCACCTGAAGGAGATGACAGTACAAGAATCTGACATCATGGTCAGCTTCGATGTTGTCTCATTATTCACACGTGTTCCGCTGGAAGATTCTCTCCACTTAATCAGTGAGAAATTTGGGCCTGAACTGACACAACTGTTCAGGCACATGTTAACATCTATGTATTTTGTCTTCAGTGGTCAATACTATGAGCAGACCGACGGAGTAGCCATGGGGAGCCTGCTCTCCCCAGTGGTGGCCAACCTATTCATGGAGAGTTTCGAAGAGGAAGCACTGGAAGCGACCGAACTGAAACCTGTATGCTTCTTTTGCTACGTGGATGACACGTTCATCATCTGGCCACATGGACAGGAACAGCTACAGATTTTTCTATAACATCTAAATTTGGTCCATAGTAACATTCGGTTCACCATGGAGACTAAGAAAGATGGAAAACTACCCTCTCTTGATGTCCTAGTGGAACGTACGTCTGATGGCTCACTGGGTCACAGTGTGTACCACAAGCCTACACACACTGACCTGTACCTACATGCCTTCAGCTGCCACCATCCGGCACAGCTATTAGGAATGCTCAACACCTTGGTGCATAGAGCACACTCGATCTCTGATGAACAGAACTTATCAACAGAATTCAAACAACTGGAGACCATGTTCCACAAGAATGGGTATGGCAACTGCCAAATCCAAAGGGCCTTCCAACAACAGAAGTGCAGCAAGAACCGAGATGATGAACAACCGGAAGAAGAGAAGCAAGCTCTGGCCTTTCAGACGTTTGCTGGCAATGTGTCATCAAAAATAGGGAGACTGTTAAGGCAACACAATATTGACACAGTCTTCCGACCATCAGCAAGGATTTGTGACCTACTAGGAATGGCAAAAGATGATGTAGACCTTAAGAAAGTGGGCGTATACAAAATCCTGTGCGGCTGTGGCAAATCCTACATCGGCCAAACAGTTCACATGGCCGAGGACCGATGCAAGGAACATGAACGTCACACCCGCTTACGCCAACCCAGCCATTCGGCCCTAGCAGAACACTGCATTGAAACTGGACACACAGCGAAATTTGAAGAGACAAAAATCCTGACGGCCACAAGTGCCTACTGGACAGTATCTATAAGGAGGCCATAGAAATTCACGTAACAGATAACCTTATCAACAGGGACACCGGGTTTCAACTTATCAAGGCCTAGAAACCATTATTAAACACCATCAAAGAGCAATGGCGCTCACGGATACGAGATCCTTCCGCCACGGCAGACAGAGATGAACTGTGCCTACCACCGGGCGTGGCAGCAGCTACCCCCCCTCCCACCACACGGCGCTCTGCCGGCTGTCTGTGCTGGGGTACGACTCAGGACCCCGCGGACATAAATACCACGGAGACAGTGCAGACAGATCATTCCATCAGCACCACCTGATGATGGTGGAATGGCTATTCGCTGAACTATTGTGGAACTTCGACGATCGGATCCGGCTGGACACCCGAGAACCTTGGATACATAAAGTAATGATCTTTCTTGGTGGTAAAGACTCATGCTTTAAAAACATTTTTGTCAAAATATCAATTACATACACTGTACATGAGAACTTCGTAGTTTTTATTAATTAGAAAGATGCAGCCTCTGAAGTAGTCAGACTATAATGTTCAACACATGTTCCAAGGAGAAGTCAAGCTTTTCCCAGCCTGTTGTCTTACTCATGAGAATGCAGCTGGATAAATTCATCAAAAACACCAGTATTTTGAAATGTAAATGCGTGTCACTGTCATGGCAAGAATTGTAAAATGCCTTAAAATGGAACAGAGGGCTACGTGTCAGGATATTGGTTCTTTTTGACGTTGTCAGTCAGCATTATATAGAGTTATTCACTGAGGGTGGCTTATTCAATGGATCATAAGTGCGTTCTCCCACTGTAATGCTGCATGAGTTAGTTTAAACTCATAATGCCTGTTGACACCAAAAAATGTGATATCATCCTGACAATTTTTACCATAGTCTTTTGTGCTAATGTTTGCTACCAGTAATTCCTTTTTATGCATAGTGATTTACATTGAACAGCAGTGACACATATCCACATATGCGCATTATATACATTTAAAGAATTATATGGAGTAGAAGCAGTTGTCAAACAAACATAATGATATGAAACTTCCTAGCAGATTAAAACTGTGTGCCCAACCGAGACTCGAACTCGGGACCTTTGCCTTTCGCGGGCAAGTGCTCTACAATCTGAGCTACCGAAGCACGACTCACGCCTGCTGCAGAGTGAAAATCTCATTCTGGAAACATCCCCTAGGCTGTGGCTAAGCCATGTCTCCGCAATATCCTTTCTTTCAGGAGTGCTAGTTCTGCAAGGTTCGCAGGAGAGCTTCTGTAAAGTGTGGAAGGTAGGAGACAAGGTACTGGCAGAAGTAAAGCTGTGAGTACCAGGCGTGAGTCATGCTTCGGTAGCTCAGATGGTAGAGCACTTGCCCGCGAAAGGCAAAGGTCCCGAGTTCGAGTCTCGGTCGGGCACACAGTTTTAATCTGCCAGGAAGTTTCAAACATAATGATTTTGGTTCGAGTTTGAAGTTTATTTTGTTATGCATTGCACTTTTACTTATAATGTAGTCCAGATCACAATAAATGGCAATTATTGCAAGTATTTTTGGCAATCTTGTCATTAGACAATCGTTGTTTTGAGAAAAATTGTCCTTGACATCTTCACAAAGCTGTGTCAGCTGTTTTTGCCTTCTGACATCACACAGGCAATTTCTGTGGAGCAGCGGACACAACCTCAAGACTCACAAGTAAGATTTCTCTCATGTAGATAAATGAGTGAAATCAATTTTAAAATGTATTATTCCGTCATAGATTTGAATGTATAATAGGATGTACCAAAGGCAATTGAACATGATTGTTGTCCAAAGCAACACAGACTTTGTTTGCCTGCTGCCACGCATGCACAAACCTCATCCCCTCCATGTTTCCCTATCACTCTGCCTCTAGGAACAGAAGTGCCATCTTACATGAAACAGGCTATAGTAGAAAATTTATTAATCGATAGGACTCAAAAATCATACCAAACTTTGACTCATCAGTGTAGTGTAAATTATTACAAAAATTTCATTCACTTGGGTTGTAAGGCTTTTTGACAAATAGACAGGAATTTATCAAAATGTGATTTCATAGGAAATTGCAGATTTCAGATGCCAGATTTATTTACATAAAAATTTTCTAATGATTTTTATTAATTTTTTGATAGTTGCTAGAATGGTCAAAATGGCTGACCAAATATTACCGATGGTTGATCATAATACAGTAGATGGAAATGGCCAAGATGGCAGTGATTTACTTGAACAGACAAATGAAAACGAAGTTCCAATCATGCAGCTAGCAGAAAGCCGACACAAATCTGAGATAGGTATCACAGATGTAACACAGGCACAGAAAAACTGTGACAATACCATGTTGATAATCGATGAGACTGTTTAACGCATCTCCCAAAGCAATATCGCAGGAGAATGGCAAGGTGGTGTCTACATCTGCAAGAATTTAACTTTGAAATTATTTATATCAAGGGCAGTCAGAAAATTATTGCCAATGTTCTATCAAGGTTACCTCAAGGTCTAGATGAATTTAGTGAATTTTTGGTACAGGATTCTGAAATAAGAACTTTGCTTATGCAAAGTAAAATACCACAATCTGACTACAGTAAGGTTTGAAAACAAATGAAAACCATGCAACAACAGGACCTAAGATGGAGTAAGGTCAAACAAAAACCAACACAGGAAGGCAACAAGCAGGTAAATATGTGATACAGGGAATATAATGGTGTTTTATTCCATCGCAAACATCCTCACTTAGAACAATGGTGCATTTGTCCTCCTGAGAAGTACGTTGAGGAATTCCTAGTGTACACCCATGAAGTGTAGGGACACTATGAGGTAAGTAAATGTACCAAGAAGCTAGGTAAACATTGCTACTTTCCAAATTTGGGATGACGAGTACTTCAAGTACTATGAAAATGTATAGTGTGTCAGAAGCCAAAACATTCTAACTCTTATAAACATAACCAGTTTCACCCAATTTTAACTAAGAAACCTCTAGATTTAGTGTCTCTGTATGAGGCTGGCCCCTATCCAGAAGGCAAGGGTGGAGTAAGATACGTGGTAGCACTATATGATTTTTTTACAAAGCGTATTAAGATGTATGCTGCACATAATGCAACAGTGACCTCCATCAGGAAAGGGATCAAAGAAGATTACTTGAGGACAATAGGAAAGCCATGAGTGATACTTACTGATAATGCCTCATATTTTATAGGGTAGAAATGGAAGCAATTTATGACTTCACAGGGTATAAAATACATCTTAGTATCAAGATTCCACCCTGAGGCGTCGCCTGTAGAAAGAGTATTCAAGGAATTCAATCAGTTCAGAAGAACACACACACACACACACACACATACACACACACACACACACACACACAACACAAAAAATGGGTAGAAAGTGTCACACCTTTCATGCAGGTCATTAACAATCTTACAAATTTTTCCACCAGGTTGACACCAAACGAATTAATTTTGTACACCAGACAAAAGGACGAATGGGAGTCACCCCTACCAAAAATACCAGCGTTGGAAATGACATTGGAGGAGAAAATTAAACAAGCAGTAATCACACTGGAAAAAAGGGCTGAATATAGGAAGCAAATCTATGATCAGAAACTGGAGCATTTTACACAGTTTAGTGAAGGCCAATGAGATCTGTTACGAACCCATACTAAGTCAGCAAAAATAGGAAAGTTAAAAAAGACATGGCAATTCCTTAATACAGGACCATTTTTAATTTCCAAAATCCCATATCCTGGAGCTTATAGACTGTTTTATGAGAGGACTAGTCAAGACAAAGCCCACAAGAACTTAAAGACATTTCTGGAATAAACATTTTTGATGCAAGCATTTCTACTGAAAATGACTGTACATAGTGTATACAATAGTAATTTAATTTCTGTGTTCTTTTGAAAACTAGGGTTAAGGAGACATGTTTAGAGGTAAGAGATTTTACTTGTATTTTGATATACAGGGTGATTCAAAAAGAATACCACAACTTTAAAAATGTGTATTTAATTAAAGAAACATAATATAACCTTCTGTTATACATCATTACAAAGAGTATTTAAAAAGGTTTTTTTTCACTCAAAAACAAGTTCAAAGATGTTCAATATGGCCCCCTCCAGACACACGAGCAATATCAACCCGATACTCCAACTCGTTCCACACTCTCTGTAGCATATCAGGCGTAACAGTTTGGATAGCTGCTGTTATTTCTCGATTCAAATCATCAATGGTGGCTGGGAGAGGTGGCCGGAAAAACATATCCTTAACATACCCTCATAAGAAAAAATCACAGGGGGTAAGATCAGGGCTTCTTGGAGGCCAGTGATGAAGTGCTCTGTCACGGGCTGCCTGGCGGCCAATCCATCGCCTCGGGTAGTTGACGTTCAGGTTTCATAACAAATCTTTTTCGTAGTACTCTCCATACAGTTGATTGTGGAATTTGCAGCTCTCTGCTAGCTCTGCGAGTCGATTTTCCTGGGCTGCGAACAAATGCTTGCTGGATGCGTGCTACATTTTCATCACTCGTTCTCGGCCATCCAGAACTTTTCCCTTTGCACAAACACCCATTCTCTGTAAACTGTTTATACCAACGTTTAATACACCACCTATCAGGAGGTTTAACACCATACTTCGTTCGAAATGCACGCTGAACAACTGTCGTCGTTTCACTTCTGCCGTACTCAATAACACAAAAAGCTTTCTGTTGAGCGGTCGCCATCTTAGCATCAACTGACACTGACGCTTAGTCAACAGCGCCTCAAGCGAATAAATGTACAACTAAATGAAACTTTATAGCTCCCTTAATTCGCCGACAGATAGTGCTTAGCTCTGCCTTTTGTCGTTGCAGAGTTTTAAATTCCTAAAGTTGTGGTATTCTTTTTGAATCACCCTGTATAAAGTAGCAGGCAAGTGATATTGAGAGAGATATTAAATGATACGCACTTCACTTAATGCGAAGAGTGGTGAAGTCGATCAGAACTTTCGACACGCACTGTGGTGTAATCGTAACAGAGACCTACATCAGCAGTTGAGGTGATAGCAATGACTTGCATGCATGCACATGTTAACAAGGCTGCAGGATAATTAATTATTAGGCAGCTGACATGATAAACAACTGCCAGCTAATGCAATTAAATGCAACTCATTTACACACATATTTATAAGAATTATATACATATAGGAAGAAAGAAGGAGTAACTATATTGTAACTATAAACTTAAGTTGGACTACGTCTAATATATATTTATATGCAATGTTGAACTAAGGAAATGTATGAGAGGCTACAAGTAATATCTACATAAAATAATCATGTTAACCTACTATATAAGGATATATACAGGTTTTTACAGAAAGTGAACTACAGGATGTATAATATATATTTAAGGATATGAATGATGACAGCTA
The DNA here is from genome assembly GCF_023864345.2 of Schistocerca serialis cubense. Lineage (NCBI taxonomy): Eukaryota > Metazoa > Arthropoda > Insecta > Orthoptera > Acrididae > Schistocerca > Schistocerca serialis. The sequence continues at coordinate 390,668,338 of NC_064638.1, forward strand.
AGGTGAAAGCAAGATACAGAGGTGTGGAGCATAAGTATCTCATACTTTATAGAATTTTGTCAATACCTCTCCTTGCAGGGTAAAGAAAAGTAAGTGAAGCTGGTGATGTTCTGGGCAGAACAGGTGAATAAAACAGCTGCATACTGATGTAAAAGAATGACTGAATCAGTGACCACTGAGCTACTACACATTTAGTTGTAAGTTAGTTTTAAGTTTTCTCTTTTTAGCAACCAGTGCATCAACATGACATGAAAGAAGAAATGATAAGCTTCAGGAGTGGCACTGTACCATACAAGTTTAAGAGGCTGCACGTTAAGTGAATAAAATTTAGTTGTAAGAAATGTTATGTACAGGGTGTTCATAAAGTCTGGGAACACTTTCAATTATTTATTGCACAAGAACCAAACATCGTACAGATATCATACATATGTTATTTTGAAGAGAAACCATCAAAGTTTATTTTTCATATATATCACCACCAGTAGTTTGGTAATTTGCTGATAGTCAGCACTAGTCACAAACATGGCGAGTTCTGGTGCAGAGCGAGCTTTCTGTGTGTTGGAGTTCAACAAAAACAAGTGTGCTACAGCTGTTCAAAAGATGTTTAGAACCAACTATGGTAAGAAGCCACCAACAAGGCAGGCCATTTACCATTGGCACAACAAATTCCTTAAGATGAGTTTTTGTTGAACTCCATCACACGGGAAGCTCGCTCTGCACCAGAACTCGCCATGTTTGGGACTAGCACTGACTATCAGCAAATTACCAAAATACACTTTGGCAGTAAACATGGAAAAAACTTTCAGGGTTTCCCTTCAAAACGACATATGTATGATATCTGTACAATGTTTGGTTCTTGTGCAATAAATACACTCCTGGAAATGGAAAAAAGAACACATTGACACCGGTGTGTCAGACCCACCATACTTGCTCCGGACACTGTGAGAGGGCTGTACAAGCAATGATCACACGTACGGCACAGCGGACACACCAGGAACGACGGTGTTGGCCGTCGAATGGCGCTAGCTGCGCAGCATTTGTGCACCGCCGCCGTCAGTGTCAGCCAGTTTGCCGTGGCATACGGAGCTCCATCGCAGTCTTTAACACTGATAGCATGCCGCAACAGCGTGGACGTGAACCATATGTGCAGTTGACAGACTTTGAGCGAGGGCGTATAGTGGGCATGCGGGAGGCCGGGTGGACGTACCGCCGAATTGCTCAACACGTGGGGCGTGAGGTCTCCACAGTACATCGATGTTGTCGCCAGTGGTCGGCGGAAGGTGCAGGTGCCCGTCGACCTGGGACCGGACCGCAGCGACGCACGGATGCACGCCAAGACCGTAGGATCCTACGCAGTGCCGTAGGGGACCGCACCGCCACTTCCCAGCAAATTAGGGACACTGTTGCTCCTGGGGTATCGGCGAGGACCATTCGCAACCGTCTCCATGAAGCTGGGCTATGGTCCCGCACACCGTTAGGCCGTCTTCCGCTCACGCCCCAACATCGTGCAGCCCGCCTCCAGTGGTGTCGCGACAGGCGTGAATGGAGGGACGAATGGAGACGTGTCGTCTTCAGCAATGAGAGACGCTTCTGCCTTGGTGCCAATGATGGTCGTATGCGTGTTTGTCGCCGTGCAGGTGAGCGCCACAATCAGGACTGCATACGATCGAGGCTCACAGGGCCAACACCCGGCATCATGGTGTGGGGAGCGATCTCCTACACTGGCCGTTCACCACTGGTGATCGTCGAGGGGACACTGAATAGTGCACGGTACATCCAAACCGTCATCGAACCCATCGTTCTACCATTCCTAGACCGGCAAGGGAACTTGTTGTTCCAACAGGACAATGCACGTCTGCATGTATCCCGTGCCACCCAACGTGCTCTAGAAGGTGTAAGTCAACTACCCTGGCCAGCAAGATCTCCGGATCTGTCCCCCATTGAGCATGTTTGGGACTGGATGAAGCGTCGTCTCACGCGGTCTGCACGTCCAGCACGAACGCTGGTCCAACTGAGGCGCCAGGTGGAAATGGCATGGCAAGCCGTTCCACAGGACTACATCCAGCATCTCTACGATCGTCTCCATGGGAGAATAGCAGCCTGCATTGCTGCGAAAGGTGGATATACACTGTACTAGTGCCGACATTGTGCATGCTCTGTTGCCTGTGTCTATGTGCCTGTGGTTCTGTCAGTGTGATCATGTGATGTATCTGACCCCAGGAATGTGTCAATAAAGTTTCCCCATCCTGGGACAATGAATTCACGGTGTTCTTATTTCAATTTCCAGGAGTGTAATTTATTGAAAGTGTTCCCAGACTTTATGTAAACCCTGTATATAAGTGATGTGAACGGATGATTCAAAGTATATGCAGCAGCAGTCCAGTAAGTGATGTCATAATGGTATAGGTTTGATGCTACCGAACAAGTAAGGGGCCAACCTACACACAGGGCACAGTCACTGCTCCAGAAACTCTCAACACCCATTATTCTCTTTACAATATGTATATATGTATTTCTACATGTCAAATGATAAAAGCATTCATGGCAATTAAACACACATTATGAATACTTAAGTTACACATCATCTGAAGTAAACAATGTCTATTTTATGTAGTAGGAACATAACAAGAATCTACCATGAACAATGCTGATTGAGGGTCTTCTTGTAACACAATATATGAGCAATGTATCCTTTCCTTAATAATCCAATGGGCCTGTAGTCAAATAGATTTCTTCCTTTACTCCTAGAGGCAATGCTAAGCATAATTGGGCAAGCAGCACATAGTATATTTGAAGTAGATGCCAATGCTTTCCCACCTGCTCCATAAATAAATGACAAGCTCCCATGAATAATGTGAAAGGAATTATGTATAATGTTTCAATACCAGAGAAGGAAACATTCCTTCTCTGGAAACATTCCTTCTCTGGTATTGTTACATTCCATCCTGGATTTTTCATTATGTATAATGTTCCTTATGTAAAGATTTGTGATACTCAAACATACAGATATATACATGTATATAAGAATGCTCAATGTAACTGAGGCTACGCATGTTTGTTAAACTAAACTGATATGACTGTTTATGAGATAATCAAAGCTACTGTAGCGTTTTAAATATTCCCAAAATGAAACTCAATATGAAGTAAGTGTGAGTGGAATGCCAGCAATAATATGTAATACATGAATGTATTAAAACTGTAACTATGTGAATAATGATTTGTTTAAAGAGCAACAGCATGTGAAAGCAGACACTTTATGCAAAATAAGTGATTAATACAGTTGGTTGGCTATTAGGCAAGGAACCTGTGTAAAAGTGATTCTTTTTTTTTCAAATGTTGAAGTGTGTTGATGCTTAGTATGCATGTGCAAACCCATAAAATTGTTTACTAAACTACACTGAACTTTGAATAAATGGAAAAGTGCTTTATACGGAACTTACCTTATTGGCGGATGCTGATCACTGGATTTCCTCTCCACTGAATAAGAGTATTGCAATGGGTAAACATTGGATCCTTGGCCATAAAATTCGAGATCTTCAGTCACAGCATTGAAATTATCACAAGCATGCACACTGTTTTGAAGAAGTGAACAATTATTTGTGGAGGAATCCATGATGCAACACATGATGACTTTGCTGTTTCACTCAGGTATTCAGTGAGGCCCATTAAAGTCCTAATTCCAGGCTGCCAACTGTTTGCCATGCACGTGGGCACAATAATGGAAGAAAATTGACTAAACCAAGCATTGTTGAATACACACAGTATTTGATATTTGTTCCCCCTTTTTTTTTATAACTTGTTTTCCTTTTAATTATTTGTATTAGTATAAATATAATAGAGGGAAACATTCCACTTGGGAAAAATTATATATAAAAACAAAGATGAGGTGACTTACCGAAGGAAAGCGCTGGCAGGTCGATAGACACACAAACAAACACAAACATACACACAAAATTCAAGCTTTCGCAACAAACTGTTGCCTCATCAGGAAAGAGGCAACAGTTTGTTGCGAAAGCTTGAATTTTGTGTGTATGTTTGTGTTTGTTTGTATTAGTATATGTAGATATAATAAGGTAAAGCTGACATCTTCACTTAACATAACATAGTCCGTCTAAAATATCAAGAAATAGCGGGCTTTAACCCTCTCCTCACATCCCTCCTCCCCCCCCCCCCCCCCCCCTCCCCACACACACACACACCCTCCCACCCACCTCCACATTGGTAATAGATAGCAAATGATTCGTCAATGATACTACCTAACACTGTACTCCTCCATACAGTCAGTGTACAGTTGGGGGCAATAGTATAATACCCAAACAACTAGCTCCCAATTTCATACCTTTTTATTTTTTTTCTCGTTATTAATTTATATGAATGTTTTCTTTTCTTCATTAGTAATAAGTAATTTGTAAATTGCTGCAGAAGATAGCAAAGATAGGTTCTTAAAAATATCTTTGTAGCAGAAAAACAATGACTGGAGAATATTAATTTATTTCAACAACTTTTGTTTCAGTCTCACTTGAGAGTACTTATGTTTTAGATCTCACAAAAAAGAATGTGTAAGTTTTAGTCGTGCTTCAACAATGTGTGTAGTAAATACTATGTATGTATAAAAATGCAAGAAAATATGCATATTAAAAGTTATCATAGCAGCAACAATGTTTTTATTTATTATACCAACATTCATTCACAAACATGACTTTTGCCTACAATCATAAGAAGAGACAGTAATTTCTTCCATCCTGCAAGACACCTTAAAATATATATGTGCTAATCATCAAGATTTAGTGTATGGACTGTATGATTGGCAACCACAGAAGATTAGCATTAAATTAATGATGTCAGCCTAACTTAATAGTAACATCCCACATACATCCCACATACCAATGTCTCTCTGCCCTTGAACATTACCTCTCCCAACGCCCACCCGAAGATCTTCCAAAAACCTCGTTCCTTATCACACTTACCAACTTCATCCTCACCCATTATTACTTCACTTTTGAAGGCCAGACCTACAAACAAATCAGAGGAACGGCCATGGGAACCAGGATGTCTACGTCCTATGCCAACCTCTTCATGGGCTATATGGAGGAAGCTTTCCTGAAGACCCAACAGCTGCTTCCCCTGGCCTGGTATAGGTTTATAGATGACATCAACAAACAAATCATGGGAACGGCCATGGAAACCAGGATGTCTACGTCCTATGCCAACTTCTTCATGGGCTATATGGAGGAAGCTTTCCTGAAGACCCAACAGCTGCTTCTCCTGGCCTGGTATAGGTTTATAGATGACATCTTTGTGGTCTGGACTCATAGTGAAGAAACACTCCTTAATTTCCTCCATAACCTCAACTCCTTTTTGAATCTGAATTTCACCTGGTCCTTCTCCAAAACCCAAGCCACCTTCCTGGATGTTGACCTTCATCTTGTTCAAGCTCACATCCACACCTCTGTCCACATCAAACCCACAAACAAACAACATTACCTACACTTTGATAGCTGCCATCCATTCCACATCAAACACTCCCTTCTCCACAGCCTAGGTATTCATGGCAAACGTATCTGCTCCAGTGATGAATCCCTCAACAATTACACCAATAACCTGACCAGTGCTTTCCTCTCCCGCAACTATCCTGCAGACTTGTCCACAAACAGATCTCCTGAGCAATACACTCCTCTCCATCCAACAACAATGTTCCTACCCCCAGACCACACAGAAGCATCCCCCTTGTCACCCAATATTATCCTGGCCTCGAATACATCAACAAATTACTCTTCCAGGGATATGACTTTCTCAAGTCAAGCCCTTGACAATATTCTCCCCACACCACCCAGAGCTGCCTTTCAATGCCCCCCTAGCCTCCATAACATCCTTGTCAAACCCTACAATATTCCAGACCACCTTCTCTACCCAGTGGTTCCTACCCCTGCAACCACCCCCCAGCAAAACCTGCCCCATGCATCCCCCCACAACCACCTACTCCAGCACCGCTACTGGTAAAACATACACAATTCAAGGCAGGGCCACATGTGAAACAACACATGTCATTTATCAGCTGACATGCCTGCACTGCACAGCCTTTTACATCAGTATGATGACAACTAAACCGGCTGAGCGCATGAATGGGCACAGATGAACTGTCCGCCTAGGAGATGTCCAATACCCAGTAGCAGAGCATGCCATCCAGCATAATTCTATGGACCTAGGAACCTGCCACAATGTACATGCCATTCGGCTTCTCCCAAACAACACCAGTCCCTTGGAACTGCGGAGGTGAGAACTTGCACTCCAACACATCCTTTCATCCCGCCATCCCCCTGGACTGAACCTACGTTAACAAACCTCACTCCCATTTACTCTTCAGTCTTCACCTTTTTCCCTCTCCTCTTTAGCCATTCATACATCTTTTCATCCTACATAGTTGTGTTTATCTTTATATTATATACCTCTTTACTTCTGTATGCATCCTCTTTGGTTTGAAGCTGGCACAGTACTTAACAGTAGAATATTTTACGCTTCCCTCTGAAAACCATGCCTCCATCCTTGCTACCCTCCCTGTTTTCCTTTCCCTGTTGCTTCATAACCTGGGTTGTGAGTAACTGAATCCACTTTTCCTTCTTCCCTTTTTTCCCCTCTCTCCTCCCTGATGAAGGAAAAAAGTTCCGAAAGCTAGGAATGTAAATTTTCAGTTCTGTTTTATGTGTATCTATCGGCTGTACTGAGCTGAGGTAAGTACTGGCCAGCCCCTCTATCTCTTTGTTAGTATTTGTTTCACATCTTATATGAGATTTTCCATTAATCATTTAGATCACCTATATGGTCCACATTCTTCATTATTTTACATCTGCCATTTAAACATTTTTTCTTCTTCAGTATTATATATTTTCGTCACCAACTGTGCTAGTTTCATTTCCCTCCCTCCAATTATCTTCTTCTGTTTATAATCCACTTCTCTTTATTTATTTATTGATTTATTTATTTAACATTCCATAGTTTTAACGTTCGTTATTCGCAGTTTTCCAGCCAACAATCATTGCCAACAATCTTTTCCACACCCCCCAGTATCATCCATTTCCGTCAATTTCGTGTTGCTGGCGATCCTTTTGTGCCATTGGCTATCTTTCTCTGCCACAGGCGAATTTTTTTGGAACATTTTTATGCTACCCACGACCTTTCTTGCACCACCCGCGATCTTTTTTGTGCCACCCGCGATCTTTTTGCACCACTCGCGACCTTTTTGCGCCACCCGCGATCCTTTTTGCACCACTCGTAATCTTTTGTTGAGCAACGTGTGTTCGTTTCCCCTGATCTGGACATACTTGCTTGGTCTGGTCAACCTTTATCCATACAGCCTCCCACCATGGTTATTCCAAAATCGACCAACAGACTAACACAACGTGGGAGTGTGGCAATGCAATAGCATCAATATGCCATCACAGTGGTTTAATGTTAGCATGCTGTACTTCAAAACCCAAATAAATAATGGATGGTTGAAAAAACTGTGGCTACTCCAAATGGTACTTTAACCCAGCAGACTGTAAAACAGAGAATAGAGCATGAAGTTTCTGCAGATATTCCTCTGTAGGTGCACCAGACACTACTACATCATCTAAATAGTTGATACACCCTGGAAGTGAAGCAATAGGATCTGAAAAATAGCTGGTGTGCTTGGCACACCAAAAGGCAAACCCTGGTACAGATAAAGCCCAAATGGGCATCTAGATTCTCATCAAGGTTCAAATGGCTCTGAGCACTATGAGACTTAACTTCTGAGGTCATCAGTCCTATATAACTTAGAACTACATAAACCTTACTAACCTAAGGACATCACACACACCCATGCCCGAGGCAGGATTCAAACCTGCAATCGTAGCGGTCGCGCGGTTCCAGACTGTAGCGCCTAGAACCACTCGGCCACCACGGCCGGCTCTCATCAAGAAGCAGCTGTAAATATGTCTCTGCCCAGTCAAACTTTGCAAAATAATGCCCCCCCCAATAATTTTGCTTCCAGCTTGTCAGGGCATGGTGAAGGATAGGTATCAATGGTTGATGGTACAGTAATAGATATTTTAAAATCAACACAGAAGCATAATATACCAGTAGGTTTTTTTGACTATTGCCAGTGGTGCTGACAATTCACTGGAAGAAAAAGTTCAAATATCATCAAGGGATTGAATATGATTTAATTCTGCTTTTCCTTGATCCCATAAAGTTACCATTACCAGGCAGGTCCAGAAAAAATGGGGGTGAGTAGACTGTTTTGTCATAATATGAGCCTGAAATCCTGTTGCACAACCCAGTCCTGGAGAAAATAGAGAGGAAAAGTTTGACACAAAGGACATCTAACTGTTGATAAGAAACTTGATGAAAAAACAAATGAGTTTCATCATTCATGGAGAATCCAAACAGTTTAAAACCAATCAGATTATCAGTGTAAGCATTGCCCTCAGCTAGGAATGTTAACAGATGAACCACAGCCTAGTAAGTCACAGGTGCAGAACATTGTCCAAGAATGGGAATATGTAGTTTGTTATAACTCACCAGAATCCATGACACCGGAGTCGGGGGGAGAACCCAAATCCATATAAGTCTGAGAATTCACCAATGTCACTGCTGTGCCCATGTCCACCTGCATTCTCAACGGTTTGTTAAACACATGCACTTCTATCTATAATTGCTTTGAGACACAATCATTGGTGACACGCTGTTCATATCTATTTGCATTTCACCCTCACTCAGGCTTGGGAAGGAATTACATACAGAAGCAATGTGTTTCTTCTTCTGGCACCTAATACAATTTGCCCAGCACTTGCGACATACAGTCTGTCCATGTAGAATGAAGCAGTATGGGCATGAAGGCAATGTTGCTGTTGTGATGTGGATTATTGTTGTCACAAATGACAATTATCTATATGATGCTGAGATGTCTGCTCTAATGCTGCAATATTGTCTATGTTTCCTTATGAACTGCCCGAAGGTGGGGAGGGTGGGAGAGGAACTGATTTCTGAAACTGTGAACCAGGCTTCTGTCTGACTACCTGCAGCCCATGAAGCTTCAAATGACTGAGCTATGTTCAATACTTCCATAAGCATACTATTTTCACACTGTAGACCTCTCTCTAAAACTTCCCTGTCAGGAACAAAATGTCTGATTGCATCAATAATGATTTGGTTTGCATAGATTTCTTATGAACATTTGTCACAAAATTACAGTGACCTGTAGTTCCGCTGACCATGCCATGTATGGCTGAGCGCCCATAAACCCCAACACACACACGCCATGTATGGCTGCTTTGGCCACTTTTGGCAGCAGTAAAACTCCACATAAGCAAGAATAATGTGAGTGCATTTACAGTGATAGGTAGAAAGTAACATACACATCTGATCAAAAGGAAGACTTGAAGATTATTGTAAGGGGACAAGCTGACACAAAAACTGATATACATGAGCTGAAATCCACGACAAAAAAGAATTTTGCACAGCTTTATATGTGTTACCACAAATGCTTGAAAATGTTGCTGCAGGCATTTCTTGTAAGCATCTCAGTCTTCTGCTGTATCATCATACACAGAAAATGGTGGCAGATATGTTGTTGGTGGGGCCACAGGTTGTGCCAGTGTATAGCAACTGTGATTGCATGCTGCTGCTCAAATAAAGATTTCAGCATTGCCTTCATGGAAATTAAACTCAAAGGAAAAATGACTAAAGTGGAACACATGTAGTCAAATACCACACTCATTGCCAAAAAGTATTGTAACCCAAGAGCACTGTAATTTTTTGCTCAAACAGTATACACACGTGGACAACAAGGTACAACACAATTTACAATACACAAATGGCCAGTGGAGCCTTGTACTCTGGGCTATTTTGTCATTAGCTCCAACAGGTGGTGCAGCCAGCAGATTACACATGCAAGTACTGTTGTATTAGCAGGCCAGGTGGCCTCTAGTGGGCGAATCAAGCACAAATTTCAGATGTGAAATATGAAGTGGCTCACACTCTAATTGGTAGTTACAAAACTAACCATTGAATCATCATCATTCCAGAGTACATAGAAGTACAGTTTGAGAAGTTAAGATGGATTCAGAAAAGAGAAGTGAAATGAAAGTACAATTGAGAGGAAAGCAAGGATAGAGTGACGTAAAGTGAGAAATTGTAGGTGTAAATGTAAGTGTGTGTGTGTGTAATTTACTGCTATCAGGTTAAGAATTGCTGCATAGTAACTTATCTTGGCTAATGTGCTTCTAATTTAATTCCTCATTCTAGAGGTTATGTATCATAATGGGAATTACTGAACACGATGGATCCTGAGTGATTGGGACATCAAATGGATTAAATATTTTAACTTCCATTTAATTATCTTTCTTTTAAATTTTCCTGGTAAAATACATTATCAAGACATTCTTTTTTTACTTCAGATTTATTTTTATTAAATTTCAGATAGATACCCTGAAAGGAGCAAAACCGTGTATTGATGACTCATGCCAACATCCAGTGTTAGAAAAGAGATCATCAGCTAGTATGAGGAGTTTGAGCGTACGTAAATTATATGGATTCTCACAACCAGTATCTATAACTGTGGTTTTCACTCAATAAATGATTAGTATTGCCAACAGGGTTTGCAAGCACTAGAACAGAAGAAAAATTGCAAGCAGAGTGAAATATTGTGGAATGTACTGAAATTAATAAGACGACTGGCCATCTCACCTGAGCCACAGATGCAACAGGAAATAGACAATCAATTAAATGGTAAGATAAAATTTTGAGTTTATCGATACCATAATGATCTGGACAGTAAAATAACTAAACAATTATGAATGTGTTATTTTAGACTGATTTTTATTAAGGATGTTATATTTATTGAGATGATCCATGATTCTCTTGAACATAAGTTTCTCTAGGATTTTAAAAAGACTTGTTAGCAATGAAACTGGCTGATGGATGAAACGTCAGCTTTATCATCATTTTTGAACAGTGTTTTAATCAACAATTGCATATTTGAAGCTATTGGGGATGGTACCTTGATTTACAGACTCATTAAATATGTGACATAAAACCTCAAGAATAAATTTGAAGAAGTGCTTCAGTAATGTCATATATGTATTATCCACCACAGTGAAATTGTTATTTTTCATTTGGCTTATTACCTTCTCAGTTTCATCAGTTCTAATATAAGGTATATGCATCTGACTAATTTTGTTGTACATTGCTTTTTGAAGAAAGTTCATGGCTCAAAAATAGATCCTTTACAATCAGTTTTCAGTTGTTGAAAATATGGGCAACTATATCACCTTCACTTACCATATTTCCATTATGACACACTTTGATACTGTCTGTATCTTCTGACATTTTTCCTATCTCCCTTTTGACCACCTTCCAAATAGTTTTTATTTTATTATTTGAGCTGTCAATTTCAGACTAACATTTTGAGGCTTATGGCATTGAACTACATGTTATTACTCTGCCTGTTTATGTGGTTACTGTTTGCAGAGTTCTCTTGGGACAGCTTAGTATATTCCTCAAGAAAGCAGAAGCATTTTTAACTCACCTGTTCTCAAAAACAAAACAAATTATCAGGCTTGATGATTTTAGTGTAAATATTCTTACACATAATAATCATAGAACAGATTTTGAAAATGTAATGAGATATTTTAATCTGAGGGCAGTTGTTGACTTTCCCAGAAGGGTTACAAAGTACTGCACAAGTCTGATTGACAATATATTTGTAGACAGCAACAGAATTGATACTGTGTAACATAAATCTTCAAAGGCGTTTCTGACCATGGTGGGCAGCTGTTAAAAATGCAAGATGTAAGCCCCTGTAAGAAGAGTAATTTTATCAATCAATCATTTAGACTAATCAGTGGTGAGAATTAGGAAACCTTCAGCAGACATTTGCACGAGTTAGAATGGGACACCGTATGTAAGACTAAAAATGTCATGATAAATTTAAGCTATTCCTGAATTAATTTGTTATCCTTTTTGAAGCTGTATTTCCTAAGTGAATTTCAAAAAGTACCAGCCTAAGTGATGACAGGAAACAATGGCCCACTAAGGGAATCAAAACATATTGTAAAACATACAGAAAACTTCATGTTTCACTCACAAATTCTAATAAACCTCAGGATAGTGAACACTACAAATTATACTGTAGCATCCTAGAGAATGTAAATAAAAAATCCAAATATCTCTTCATTCTGACTGACTTCCAAGAGTCTCTCTCTTTCACTTACAATAATTCAAATATATCTCGTTCTCACAACAAATAAAACAATGAACCAAATGATGACATAAAATGTAATCTATTGCATGGTAAATTCATATTGTTACTTTAAAATAGTCTTCCACATAAGCTACTCAAAAAGGAAATCAAACAGCCATGTAAAAAATCACAGACTGCTAGAGGTATTAAAGTATCTTATGAAAGGAAAAGGGAATTGTATCTGTTGGCAGAATAACTAAAAATCCTGCAGTAGCTGGACACTACAAAAACTTCTGAAAATTACTAATAAAAGTTAAGAACTTACACATTATGTCAGATATCAGCAATTCCATCAATGGATTTAAGATTTTATGCAATATACTGAAACAAGAGACAAGGAAACCAGCCAAAGAACAGGGTAACCTCACTGTTGACTTAAAATATAGGGACAAATAGTTCAAGAGAAAAAGCAGAGCAGTATTTTGAAAAATCAACACTCATAAAATTCAGTCATATGAATGCATCACCAACTTCTCCCTCTGAAAGTAAGAAAATTGTTTAGCCTTTCAATAATGAAGGCTTATATGGATTTGTGCATGTTTCCAATAGAGTACCCAAATATTTGTTCCCAAATAATGATCCTTGTCTTGTCTGAAATATGTAGTGCATCACTTACCCAAGGCATTTGTTCAGAGAGATTTAAATTTCCATTGTTAAATGACTCTGAGACAATGCTGATAGAAGAGATAACATTATCTACCAACCTGTTTCATTACTGACATTGTTTTGAAAAATTTTTGAGAAGATAGTATAGTCTGGGGGAGTATCCCACCTACTGAGCAACAATAAACCACAGTTTGGATTTCAGAAGAGTTGCTTTACAGAGAATGCCACTTACCTGTTCACTCATCAAATTTTGTAAGCGTTAAATAACAAAACGGCATCCTTTGGTGTTTTCTGTTACCTATGGCATTTGACTTTGTGAACCACAATGTACAGAAAGCTGGTTAGAACCTCAGACTGATAGAGTGAGATTTTGGGTAAAAATGTAAGTGTACATCAACAGGACAGGCTAATGGGAAATGGCAGTAGTGTGTTTGTTGCAGTAGACAAGAAACTCAAATCCATCAAGACAGACATTGAAGCTGAATGTGACGGTGATTGAACAAGCCTCTGAATTGAGGGAGCGGGGGAGGGGGGGGGGGGTGTAATTGGATCATTCTGTCACCCACCAGAATTATCTCCTGATGTAAATGAAATTATACTGTAATCGTCAGTGGAGACTAATCATCCAGTAATCAACTGGGAAAATTACGTTTTTGTTAGTGGTGGACATGATAAGGCATCCTGTGAAACAGTACTAAATGCCTTCCCTAAAAACTGTCTAAAACAGATAGTTCAGAATCCAACTCATGACAGAAATATACTGGGCCTAGCAGTAGTGTCATACCTCAAGGAGGAACTTGAAACTTTCAGCACCTGGCAGGAGCATGAAGAGGGACTATGGCTCAAGTTTAAAACAATAGTTAACCATGTCCTAGTTAGATAAGTACACAGTAGAACAGCTCATAATGAAATGAGCTCTCCATGGTACACAGTCAGTGTAAAGAAACTTCTAAAGAAATAGCGGCTACTGCATAATAGATGTAAAACAAAGCATAAATTATAGATAGGGAGATGATAAATGAAATATGTTTGGCTGCCAAGAGAGAAATGCATGAAGCATTCAGTGACTGGCACAACAGAATGTTATTGAATTATGTTTCACAAAACCCGAAGAAATTCTGGTTGTCTGTAAGGGCTGATAGTGGCACCACAGTTAGTGTCCAGTCCCTAGCAAATGAGTCTGAAACTGAAACCCTGGTTAGCAAAGGAAGAGCTGAAATGAAAACTCTGTTTTCAAATGTTCCTTTACAAAGACAAACCCAGGGGAATTGCTCCAATTTAATCCTCATACCACTGAAAAAATGAGTGAACCAAGATTTAGTGACAGCTGTGTTGAGAAACAGTTGAAATCATTAAACCTGAACAAAGCTCCAGGGTCCAATGGAGACCCTATATGATTTTATACTGAATTTTCAGATGAGTTAACTTATCTTATAATATAATCTATTGCAGATCCCTCAAACAAAAAACTGTGCCCATTTATTTGAAAAAAAAAAAAAAAGCACCGGTCACACTTGTCTACAAGAAGGGTAGTAGAACTGATCCACAGAACTACCCCCAATATACTTGAGGTCAACTTTCATGTAAAACATCTTCTGAGCTTAAGCATAATGCAGCATCTCAAACAGAATGATCTCCTTCACGCCATCCAGTATAGATTTGGAAAACACTGATCATGTGAACCCAACTCACATTTTTCTCACATTGTGAACTGAACACTTAGGGTCAAGACAATCAGGTATGTGCAGCTTTTCTTGATTTATGAAAACCATTTCACTGGCTATGGCACCTTCACTTATAGTCAGGCGTATGGTCGTATGGGATATCAAGTGAAATTTGTGACTGAATTGCGGATTTTTCGGAAGGGAGGATGCAGCATGTTGACTTAGATGGAGAGTCACTATCAGATGTAGAAGTAACTTTAGGCATGCCCCAGGGCAGTGTGTTGGTAGCCTTGCCGTTCATTTTGCATATTAATGATCATGCAGATAGTATGAATAGTAACCTAAAACTTTTTGCAGATGATGCAGTTATCTTCAATGAAATACTGTACAGAAGCAGCACAAATATTCAGTCAGATGTGGATAAGATTTCAAAGTGGTGCAGAGATTGGCAACTTGCTCTAATGTTTATAAATGTAAAATTGTGGATTTCACAAAATGAAATGGTGTAGTATCCTATGACTACAATACCAATGAGTCACTGTTGGAATCAGCCGACTCATACAAAAACTTGGGTGTTACACTTTGTAGGGATATGAAATGGAATGATCACATAGGTTTAGTTGTGGGTAAACCAGGTAGTAGACTTTTATTTATTGTTAGAATATTGGGGAAATGCAATTTGTCTACAAAGGAGACAGCTTACAAATCACCTGTGTGATCGATTCTAGAACTATCGTCAAGTGTGTGGGACCCATATCAAATAGGACTAACAGGAGATATTGGATGTATACAGGGAAGGGCAGCACAAACAGTAACAGGTTTGCCTGATCTGTGGGACTGTGTCACAGAGATACTGAAAGATCTGAACTGGAAGACTCTTGAAGATAGATGTAAATTATCCTGAGAAAGTCTATTAACAAAATTTCAAGACCTGGCTTTAAGTGATGACTCTAGGAAAGTTCTACAAACCCCTATGTATAGCTCATATAGGGATCATGAAAAGAAGATTAGAATAATTAATGCATACACAGAGACATCTAAAGAGTCATCCTTCTCTTGCTCCATATGTGAATGGAATGGGAAAAAACCCTAACGACTGCCACAATGGAATGTATCCTCTGCCATGTACTTCATGGTGGTTTGCAGTGTAAGGCTATAGATGAAGATATAGATGTAGATTCTCCTAGATAAACCGAGGTTTGCTAAGTAATTCAACCAATGTTTTCACGAAAGATTCCTCTGAGTGGGGAGAAATCACATATGGGTTCCCCAAGGCTCTTTCTTAGGTCTACCATTGTGCCTCAAATGTGTAAACAATCTTCTCATTAACATAAAACAAGCAGAAATATTTATTTATGTGAATGACACTAGTATTGTAATCAATCCAAGGATAAATATAGTAACAGAAGAAATGGTAAACAATGTTCATTGACTAGTTTTTTGTGATTGATCTCTCTATGAATTGAAAAACACAAAATATATTCAATTCTGCACAGCTATAGGTACTACACTAGTGATGAATGTAACGAGTGGTGAGGAAATATAAATAGGGTTTCCATATTGATGAGAATTTAAATTGGCAAAAGTGCATTTTAGCATTCTTGAAACAACTTAGTTCAGCCTCATTTGCACTTAGAATCACTACAAATCTTGGGGAGGCACAAATCAGGAAGTTGATATATTTTGCATATTTCAATTCAGTAATATCATATGAAATAATGTTCTGGGGTAACTCAACTTTAAGAAAGAAAGTGTTCATAGCTCAAAAACATGCTGTAAGAATAATATGTGGTGCTCACCCATAATCATCTTGGTAGGCATTTGTTTAAAGAATTGGGCATTCTGAACACTGTTTCAGATTTATTTATTTCCTCATGAAGTTTGTTGTAAATAATCAACTGCAGTTCAAAGGAGCAGTTTTGTACATACCAGATGGAAAAATGACATTCATTACTCCACAATATAGTTATCTTTGAAACAAAGAGGTGTGCACAATGGTACAACTAAAATTTGAGATCAATTACCCAGTGATATAGCAAGTCTGACAGACAGTAAAGTAAAATTAAGAAACAGACTTAATCCTCTCTCCTGGAGAAGAATTTCTATTATTGTAATGTGTAAAAGATAGCAGGTACAAATTACCAGCACACATCTTTATATAATAATAATAAGGAAAGCTAATAAATGTTCACCTTGTAGCCATATTTACAAATAGATATGTGAACTGAATGTGAAATGGCTTATTCTACATCACTATAATTTATCATACAAATGGTCGAAGGAATATGAAACTAACTGATTAACTAACTATTTAACTAATATAATTTCCTGCCTAATGCAAAGAAGAACAGAGATAATAATATACATGTAGAATAAAGCATGTAATCATGTAAACAGATATTCAACTGAAGTGTTTAAATGGTCCTACATACATTGATATATAAATATTACACAAGATTGTGAGAACAATTATGCAAATGACTTTATAAAACTAATGTATTTAAGCATTTGTTAATTTAACTACACAAATGTAAATTTTATCACTCAGAAAGGTAGTGCTATGTAAATATTGATTTTTATAAGTAGGTGATCAATACCCAAAGAGATTGGAGAGTTCATATTGTGTATTAGACTTGAATGCATCACAAGATAGTAGAGAAATGCCAATCTTCAGAATACAGTGTGTCTTTGTTATTTACTTGACTCTTTTGTTGGGTTTGTCAGACCAGGGGTAGATGCAGAGGAATATGTGGGTGTTGAGACAGAGTACAAAATAATAATAAGCACATGTAATTTGCATGTAACTTCATTTACTTAACTTTCTCCTGGAAGACCAATTAGTATTCCAAACTAGTCAGATACACAAGCAATTTTGTCAGAAACTGTCACAATAACAGAGGGGCACACAGTTAATGCTGTAAGGACTCCAAGTAAACTCCATGATCAGACTGCAGCTGGTGTCAAGCTGACCTGGTGGTGGCATTACTTGCCTGTGCAGTCAAGGTCGTATTTACAATCTGGCTGCAGATTGGCAGGGCAGTCGTATTTTCCACTGCCAACGTCTGTGTATAGAATGCCTAGTATGGTGTCAGTAGTGTACAACACCACCTTCCTCCCTCCAAAAACTCATCACCATCATTGTGTACTGATACACAGTTGGGTGGCGGGAGGTGGATCTTAGTGGAGGTGCCACTGAGGAGGTAGGAGCCAAAATGAAGCATATAACAAGCTCCTGTCCACACCCCAACATTTGTTTTGTGAAAGGCTGGAAATATCAAATGAAATACCAACCATACCCAGGGGCAGAACATCTGTTTCCATTGGTGAAGGCACAATGGCAACTCTCGAAGATGCCACAGTGGCCCTTTGGAAGACGGCACAGTGAAGAGGGCTCATCTCTTGTGGCAGGGACTCTTGGCACTTCGCTGACAGTGATGGCAATGGCAGTGCATTGAAGGCCATTGGTCCCCATCTGGCACCGACAGCACAGCACCCAAGGGAGGCACCTATGGCAAGATCATACAGTGCACACAAATGAAGGTGATTCTGATGGCACTTCTGAAGCCTAGTGGGACCATGTAAGACATATAAAGAATGGTACTAGACTTTCTTGGCAACGCCTCATTCCCAGTACCTGTACCTGTGAAAACTCTAAAAAAGAGATGGTGCCATGCTGTAGAGGATGGGCTGATGGCTGCAGAGACTGTGGAGGATGGGATGACTGCTGCAGAGGCTGCAACAGCTGAAGCAGTGTCCTATGTTCACATCCAGGCCAAAGTTCTGCTGGTGACCTGTCGTTGCATGTCTGGGAACCATATGATGAGAGGAAGAGCACTTGCTCTTTCTTAGAGCAGAGAGCAGTGCTGCAAATTTTGCACCATGCATGAAGATGCTGGCTTGGGAGAGCTGAACAATAAGGTGAGAGGCTTGTGATCCATCAAAAAGTAAAATTTTCTGCCATATAAGTATTGGTGGAATTTTGTCATCCTCTTACACAATAGCAAGAGCTTCCTTCTCAATCTGCGAGTAGTTGCACCCTGTCTTATTGAGGAGTGTGAATGCAATGGTAGTTAGCCTGTCCAATGATCCAACTCTGTGTCAGAGAACAGCACTAATCCTGTAAGAGGGTGCATCAACAACAAACATCACTGGCATAGTGAGTTTATAATGTACCAAACATCAGTTACTGAATAAAGCATAGGTCCAGTATGGTAGTTAAGTGTGACTGCAAATAGTAGATACCCTCACTGTCGATCACATGTCCTAAATATTCAATCTCAGCCAGGAAGAAGGAACACTTATCCTATTACACTTTAACCTGGCATCTGTGAGCAATAGAAACAATTTCATGAGACTGGATAGATCTCCATTGTGTGTATGATCTGAAACAACTATGCCACCCAAATAGTTCAAACACAGCAGCCGTCAACTGTGACAAATAACAATGAAAAATTTCAAACAATGGAAAATCCAGGATGGAATGTAACAATATTATGAGAAGGAAAGTTGCTACTCACCATTAGTGGAGGATGCTGAGTCGCAGGTAGGCACAACAAAAAGGCTCACAATTATAGCTTTTGGCCATTAAGGCCTTCATCAACAATAGACACACATATGCACACACACACAAACTCACTAAATTTCAACTCACACGCATGACTGCAGCCTCAGGCAACTGAGACCACACTGTGACCTGCAGCACCAGTGCATGGTGGGAGTGGTGACTGGGTAGGGGTAAGGAGTAGGCTGGGGAAGGGAGAGGGAGGGATGGTATGGTATGGTAGGGGTGGTGGACAGTGAAATGCTGCAGCTTAGACAAAGGGCAATGGAGAGGTGGGAAGAAGTGGGGGGGGGGGGGGGGGGGATAGCAGAAGAGGAGATAAATAAAGATTCCTACCCCTCCAATAGTGGTATTCTGCTGTCCACCAAACCTAGACAATATACTCATTCATCCTTACACAACCCCTGCTCCCAATCCCTTACCTCATGGCTTGTACCCCTATAATAGACCCAGATGCAAGACCTGTCCCATACATCCTCCCACCACAACCTATCCCAGTCCAGTCACTAACATCACCTATCCCATCAAAGGCAATGCTACCTGTGAAACCAGTCATGTTATATACAAGCTAAGCCACAACTACTGTGCTGCATTGTATGTGGGCATGACAACCAACAAGCTATCAGTCTGCAGGAATGTCCATGACAAACTGTGGCCAAGAAACAAGTGGAAGACCCTGTTGCTGAACATGTTGTCAAACATGATATCCTTCATTTCCATGACTACTTCACAGCCTGTGCCATATGGATCCTTCCCATCAACACCAGCTTTTCTGAATTGTGCATGTGAGTATTTTTGCTTGCAATACAGCCTATGTTCCTGTAGCCTTCCTGGCCTCAACCTTCATTAGTCACTGTCCTCACCCATCCAGCCCCTTCCCTGTTCCCATGTCAGCACTATGCAGCCGTCATTCCACCACCACACCCAGTCTTTTTATTTTTATTTCTCTCCTTTTCTGCTATCTCCCCCCCCCCCCCCCTCTTCAAACCTCACCACTGCCCTTTGCCTAAGCTGCAGCACTTCACTGTCTGCCACCCCCCACCATACCCCTCCCCACTGCAGCCTCTACCTTACCCCAACTAGTCGCCACACCCATCATGCACTCATGCTGCTGGCTAAAGTGTGGTTTCAGTTGCCTGAGATTGCAGTCATGTGTGTGAGTTGCATTTGTGTGAGTGTATTTGCATGTACATGTGTGTGTCTATTGTTGATGAAGGCCTTAATGGCCAAAAGCTATAATTGTGAGTCTTTTTATTGTGCATATCTGTGACTGAGCATCTCCACTGTATGGTGAATAGCAACTTTCCTCCTCATAATATTAAAAAATTTCAAATTCGGCTAATGAGGGATGGGCCACACTCAACAAAATAGTGCTTGTACATTGTCTTTTGTGGTGATCTGAGCCTCAAAATGATCAGTTTTGCCTAGGTCACACTGAAAACTGCCACTAAATTTGTCACACAGTTCAGCTACCTTGTCCATAGGCACAAAATAGTTCACAGAGAGAACATCATCTGGAATGTGCAAACCTAACAAGTCAAAAGAATCCAAAAATGTTGTCACTGTCATGTAAGTACAAAAACTGAATGAAATTCTCTTGGTAACATCATGTGTGGCCTCGGCTGCCAGAGACTGCAGACATTTGTGTGTGAGTTGCGTTTATGGGAAATTTGTGTGTGTATGTTGTTTATTTTTGACAGAGACTTCATTGGCCAGACTGACTTTCCAACAGACCTTTGGTTGTGCCTATCTGCTAATCAGTATCTAAGCTGAGTAGCATCTATCCTTTTCGTAATATTGTTACGTCATAAAAGTGACAGGCAGGCTGCAAATAGCTAGCACAGGTATGTCATGTCCACCAGAACAAGAAAGAGTTGCCTGTAACATATGGTATGCTTGCTTAACAGTTCATAAGTGCTTCTGCCAATGGCTTTGCCACAGGAGTAACACCATTTCCAGTCAGATAACCGATGTTAAGGGCTGTCAAGCTGGGCTAGCACTTGGATGCGTGACCATCCGATCTGCCTAGCACTGTTGGCCAGCGGGGTGCACTCAGCCCTTGTGAGGCAGACTGAGGAGCTACTTGACTGACAAGTAGTGGCTCCAGTCTCTTAAACTGACATATGGTCGGGAGAGCTGTGTGCTGACCACATGTCCCTCCATATCGGCATCCAGTGATGCCTGTGGGCTGAGGATGACAAGGCAGCCAGTCAGTACCATTGGGCCTGCCAAGGCCTGTTTGGACAGAGTTTAGTTTTAGTGCTTCTGTTCAGCAGGGGCCCTGACATACCAGTGTCAAACTGCATGCTTATTTTTGATTGGGAATCTGCACAGGGACAAACAATTTATTTGCCCGATGCTGAATATAAGAAGTGTGTGACTTCTTCATTGCTGTGCTGTATTGCACTATGTTACACTAGAGGCACTACATGGCTTTAAAAAATTGCATTGACATTCACTGACTGAGCCATTGGAGAACATGCAAAGTGTGTTGGTTTTGAATTTTTGCAAACAGAAAACTTGAAAGTGACCATGTTTGCCACAATGATAGCACTTAGTATCATGAGAAGAGCATGCCTGGCATTTGTGTGCTGTGAAACACTGAGGGCAAGGTTTAGCATGGCTGGTCTGCTGTCTAGCACACTGAGTTTGTGTACATCACTGCCCTGCCTGAGGTTTTGCATGCTGGGGTGCGTGAGCCATGGGCACACATGTGTACTACTACTCTGTATGACAAAAATAGCAGCAGAATCAAAATCAGCCACTGCACTGTCAAACAAATCATGATGCTCCAATAATTCCAAAACCTGTTGAAAACTAAGTTCAGGATACTTAAGAATCTGTTTGCATATGCAATGATATGACACAATTTTGAGTAATGATGTCCCTCATCATAGTGTCAGTTTAGTAATGTCCACTTTCACACTTAAATTTCCAATGGCGTGTAAGCCCTTGTAAGTCTGTTATCCACTGATTATGAGCCTATTTAGGTTACCTCCACCAACTGCATTTGCAACATGCAGTTGCCACATTAATGTAGTCAGTAAACTGTTTGTCCAGTGCAGCAATTAATTCTTTGTTAGGAACACTTTCCGGGCTGCCACTGGAGTAAATAAAGATTGGAGGCAAGCCTGTACTCTGACACACTGACTGCTACAAGAAAATAAAGTTGCTTGTCCCCACCTTCAATGTAATGCACTGTAATATGTGTGTCCAGCTGTACTCGGTACTTGAATCATTCCTGATGTGTTGAGTCAAAAGCACAGAATGGTACTATGGAAACAAGCACTGCTGGCTGTTTGTTGTGCTGCACAAAGTGTGGGTGATGGTGGCATGCTAGTTTCCACTGAGAGAAGTTTATCATTATTTCCAACAAATTTAACATCTGCTATGACTGAAACTGAACAACATGTGTTTATCACAATTCTTGCAGAGGACTAGCCAAGATAAATTCACTCAAGAGATGCAATGAAAATTATCCACATTCATTGAAAAATATGAATTAGAGATGCAGAAATGTGAAAAAACACAGGCAAGTGCAGGCCAAAGTTTGGAATTCACACGGGTACACTCTCAACACCAATTGTTGGGTCAGTCCAGGGATGGATGCTGAATATACAAATGGGTGCTGAGCCAGATCACAAAATAATTATAATGACATGTAATATGTATGAAACATTGCTTGCTTAACTTTCCTCTGCAAGTCCAATTAGTATTCCACATTAGTTAGATATACAGGCACATTTGTCATAAACAATCACAATAACAGAGTGACAAACTCTTAATGCTGCAGAGGCTTCAAGTGAACTCCATGATTAACTCTGGCTGCCATTGGTGCAGTGTCTTCTTAAGCTGGCACTGCTCGCTCATGCAAATGATGGTGTGAGTATGAACTGGCTGCCGATTGCAAGAGTAGTCACATGTGCTTCTGCCAATTCCTGAATGTACAATACCTGGTGTGAAATAAATAGTGTATGACACCATATCTTCATTTAACAATCATAGAATTATAACAATTTTTTTATGAATATAATAGAGGGAAACATTCCACGTGGGAAAAATATATCTAAAAACAAAGATGATGAGACTTACCAAACAAAAGCGCTGGCAGGTTGATAGACACACAAACAAACACAAACATACACACAAAATTCAAGCTTTCGCAACAAAAGGTTGCTTCATCAGGAAAGAGTGAAGGAGAGAGAAAGACGAAAGGTTGTGGGTTTTAAGGGAGAGGGTAAGGAGTCATTCCAATCCCGGGAGCGGAAAGACTTACCTTAGGGGGAAAAAAGGATAGGTATACACTCACACACACACACATATCCATCCACACATACATAGACACAAGCAGACATTTGTAAAGGCAAAGAGTTTGGGCAGAGATGTCAGTCGAGGCAGAAGTAAAGAGGCAAAAGATGTTGTTGAAACACAGGTGAGGTATGAGCGGCGGCAACTTGAAATTAGCGGAGGTTGAGGCCTGGCGGATAATGAGAAGAGAGGATATACTGAAGGGCAAGTTCCCATCTCCGGATTTCTGACAGATTGGTGTTAGTGGGAAGTATCCAGATAACCCGGACGGTGTAACACTGTGCTAAGATGTGTTGGCCATGCACCAAGGCATGTTTAGCCACAGGGTGATTCTCATTACCAACAAACACTGTCTGCCTGTGTCCATTCATGCGAATGGACAGTTTGTTGCTGGTCATTCCCACATAGAAAGCTTCAAAGTGTAGGCAGGTCAGTTGGTAAATCACGTGGGTGCTTTCACATGTGGCTCTGCCTTTGATCGTATACACCCTCCGGGTTACAGGACTAGAGTAGGTGGTGATGGGAGGGTGCATGAAACAGCTTTTACACCGGGGCTGGTTACAAGGGTAGGAGCCAGAGGCTAGAGAAGGTGGTTTGGGGATTTCATAGGGATGAACTAAGAAGTTACGAAAGTTAGGTGGACGGCAGAAAGACACTCTTGGTGGAGTGGCGGGATTTCATGAAGGATGGATCTAATTTCAGGGCAGGATTTGAGGAAGTCGTATCCCTGCTGGAGAGCACATTCAGAGTCTGATCCAGTCCCAGAAAGTATCCTGTCACAAATGGGGCACTTTTGGGGTTCTTCTGTGGTAGGTTCTGGGTTTGAAGGGATGAGAAGTGGCTCCGGTTATTTGCTCCTGTACCAGGTCAGGAGGGTAGTTGCAGGATGCAAAAGCTGTTGTCAGGTTGTTGGTGTAATGGTTCAGGGACTCCGGACTGGAGCAGATTCGTTTGCCACAAAGACCTAGGCTATAGGGAAGGGACCGTTTGATGTGGAATGGGTGGAAGCTGTCATAATGGAGGTACCATTGCTTGTTGGTGGGTTTGATGTGGACGGACGTGTGAAGCTGGCCATTGGACAGGTGGAGATCAACATCAAGAAAAGTGGCAAGGGATTTAGAGTAGGACCAGGTGAATCTGATGGAACCAAAGGAGTTGTGGTTGGATAGGAAATTCTGGAGTTCTTCTTCACTGTGAGTCCAGATCATGAAGATGTCATGAATAAATCTGTACCAAACTTTGGGTTTGCAGGCCTGGGAAACCAAGAAGGCTTCCTCTAAGTGAACCATGAATAGGTTGGCGTATGAGGGGGCCATCCTGGTACCCATGGCTGTTCCCTTTAATTGTTGGTATGTCTGGCCTTCAAAAGTGTAGAAGTTGTGGGTCAGGATGAAGCTGGCTAAGGTAATGAGGAAAGAGGTTTTAGGTAGGGTGGCAGGTGATCGGCGTGAAAGGAAGTGCTCCATCGCAGTGAGGCCCTGGACGTGCGGAATATTTGTGTATAAGGAAGTGGCATCAACGGTTACAAGGATGGTTTCCGGGGGTAACACATTGGGTAAGGATTCCAGGCGTTCAAGGAAGTGGTTGGTGTCTTTGATGAAGGATGGGAGACTGCATGTAGTGGGTTGAAAGTGTTGATCTACGTAGGCAGAGATACGTTCTGTGGGGGCTTGGTAACCAGGTGCAATGGGGCGGCTGGGATGATTGGGTTTGTGAATTTTAGGAAGAAGGTAGAAGTTAGGGGTGCAGGGTGTCGGTGGAGTCAGGAGGTTGATGGAGTCAGGTGAAAGGTTTTGTAGGGGGCCTAAGGTTCTGAGGATTCCGTGAAGCTCCACCTGGACATCAGGAATGGGATTACCTTGGCAAACTTTGTATGTGGTGTTGTCTGAAAGCTGACGCAGTCCCTCAGCCACATACTCCCGACGATCAAGTACCACTGTCGTGGAACCCTTGTCCGCCGGAAGAATGACAATGGAACGGTCAGCCTTCAGATCACCGATAGCTTGGGCTTCAGCAGTGGTGATGTTGGGAGTAGGATTAAGGTTTTTTAAGAAGGATTGAGAGGCAAGGCTGGAAGTCAGAAATTCCTGGAAGGTTTGGAGGGGGTGATTTTGAGGAAGAGGAGGTGGGTCCCGCTGTGACGGAGGACGGAACTGTTCCAGGCAGGGTTCAATTTGGATAGTGTCTTGGGGAGTTGGATCATTAGGAGTCGGATTAGGATCATTTTTCTTCATGGCAAAGTGATATTTCCAGCAGAGGGTACAAGTGTAGGACAGTAAATCTTTGACGAGGGCTGTTTGGTTGAATCTGGGAGTGGGGCTGAAGGTGAGGCCTTTGGATAGGACAGAGGTTTCGGATTTGGAGAGAGGTTTGGAGGAAAGATTAACTACTGAATTAGGGTATTGTGGTTCCAGATTGTGTTGATTGGAATTTTGAGGTTTTGGAGGGAGTGGAGCTGGAAGTGGGAGATTGAGTCATGATCTAAACTCACAGTGAAGAAGAACTCCAGAATTTCCTCTCCAGCATCAACTCCTTTGGTTCCATCAGATTGACCTGGTTCTACTCTAAATCCCTTGCCACTTTCCTTGACGTTGACCTCCATCTGTCCAATGGCCAGCTTCACACATCCGTCCACATCAAACCCACCAACAAGCAACAGTACCTCCATTATGACAGCTGCCACCCATTCCACATCAAACGGTCCCTTCCCTACAGCCTAGGTCTTCGTGGCAAATGAATCTGCTCCAGTCTGGAATCCCTGAACCATTTCACCAACAGCCTGAAACAGCTTTTACATCCTGCAACTACCCTCCTGACCTGGTACAGAAGCAAATAACCAGAGCCACTTCTCATCCCTTCAAACCCAGAAATTACCACAGAAGAACCCCAAAAGTGCCCCATTTGTGACAGGATACTTTCCGGGACTGGATCAGACTCTGAATGTGTCTCTCCAGCAGGGATACGACTTCCTCAAATCCTGCCCTGAAATGAGATCCATCCTTCATGAAACCCCCCACTCCACAAAGAGTGTCTTTCCGCCGTCCACCTAACTTTCGTAACCTCTTAGTTCATCCCTATGAAATCCCCAAACCACCTTCCCTACCCTCTGGCTCCTACCCTTGTAACCAGCCCCGGTGTAAAACCTGTCCCATGCACCCTCCCACCACCACCTACTCCAGTCCTGTAACCCGGAAGGTGTATACGATCAAAGGCAGAGCCACGTGTGAAAGCACCCATGTGATTTACCAACTGACCTGCCTACACTGTGAAGCTTTCTATGTGGGAATGACCAGCAACAAACTGTCCATTCGCATGAATGGACACAGGCAGACAGTGTTTGTTGGTAATGAGAATCACCCTGTGGCTAAACATGCCTTGGTGCATGGCCAACACATCTTAGCACAGTGTTACACTGTCCGGGTTATCTGGATACTTCCCACTAACACCAACCTGTCAGAACTCGGGAGATGGGAACTTGCCCTTCAGTATATCCTCTCTTCTTGTTATCGACCAGGCCTCAATCTCCACTAATTTCAAGTTGCCGCCGCTCATACCTCACCTGTATTTCAACAACATCTTTTGCCTCTTTACTTCCGCCTCGACTGACATCTCTGCCCAAACTCTTTGCCTTTACAAATGTCTGCTTGTGTCTGTGTATGTGCGGATGGATATGCGTGTGTGTGCGAGTGTATACCTGTCCTTTTTTCCCCCTAAGGTAAGTCTTTCCGCTCCCGGGATTGGAATGACTCCTTACCCTCTCCCTTAAAACCCACAACCTTTCGTCTTTCCCTCTCCTTCCCTCTTTCCTGATGAAGCAACTGGTTGTTGCGAAAGCTCGAATTTTGTGTGTATGTTTGTGTTTGTTTGTGTGTCTATCGACCTGCCAGCACTTTTGTTTGGCAAGTCTCAGCATCTTTGTTTTTAGATATAACAATTCTTTTAAAATGAAAAACCAGAAACTTACAGATTCATTTGCATATATGTTGTAAATAACTGGTTGAAGGCAGAAACTTTTGAAAGTAACCCTAACCTACTGTGTGAATGTTGATGTGTTATCTCTATCCCCAATAGTCTTGCATAGCAAAGGCTAGTGTTTTGTCATCTTTTGTTCACACGTATCACTCATGAAACCTGATACAGAGATATTTATTTAATAGAAGTTACATTTTGTGATGATATTCTTCATAAATTAAACATTAATGACACATATAAAAATTTTTAATACACTTTTCTCATTTTCTTTACTTTCAGAATTAGTGACTTGTGAAGAATTTGACAAGAAAGAGGTTTACCTTATCAATGACCAGAGTATCGTAAGTAAAACTGCAATGATTAACAAGATCCAACAGTGTAGGCTAAGGTGGCTTAGATGAAATATTCTACCACAAAAGGCCACACTCAATCAATATCTTGTATATTCTTACCATTAATCTACACATGTACAACAAAAGCACAGTTTTCTACAATTACTGCAGAAATGGCAAAGACTCCAACAGCTCCATCACCAGTAAAGGTACCACTAACAGCAATAGCACCCAGAGCATCAGCCACAGTAAGTGCTAACTTATGGCCAACGCAGCCTGCAACAAATAAGGAGGATTTTTGCTACCCCTTCCCCCTCCCCCTCCCCCTCCTAAAAAAAATATCAGACTTAACTTCAGTTTAAGTTCAGACATACAGTAGTGCTATAAATAAATCCAAATATGTAGTTGTAATTAATGAAGCTGTGCTAAAGTTTTGTCATGGAAATGCATTGACTGGTATGAAACATGACTCTGCCCAAAAAATCTATTTTCGTAATGTACAGGGATTTAAGAGTAAGCTGAAGAGCTAGTAACACATATCAACAATGAACTGTCACATGCCCAAATACTGTGTATTACTGAACACTTCTCGAGGAAAGTCTTCAGGGGTGGAGGAAGCTGCATGTTTGTAAAAGACCATGTTGCAGCTTCACCACTGGACATATGCAAATCTCACTCTATAGAAAAAGACATAGAATTGTCAGGTGTTGAAATAAAAGATATCAATGCATATGTAATATCAGTTTATAGCTCTCCTTTGGGCAGCTTGTGCTCTTTTTATAGAAATATGAACCCAGTATTAGAAAAAAAGGGTAAAAAGAAAACTTAGTTTTAGTAACATTAAACAAAAGGCAAATACAATGCTGATTAATGACGAAGAGGAAGCACCTCAGAAATTTAACTAATATTTATTGAAACTACAGGAAAACTAACAAGACATCTAAAAAGTAATTGTCTGCCCCCCCCCCCCCCCAAAAAAAAAGATAATTCATAATAAAATAAAGAAAAATCATCAGCAGGAGAAAACATGATACCTTGCTTCCTTCTCCATTGTTGCCTCAAACTTATTAGTAAGCCACTGTCCCACGTAATAAATGCTTTACATTCAGAAGCAGTATTCTGGAGAAAACTTAAAATAGGAAAAGTCATGTCCATACATAAAAAGGGATGTAAAGAAGATCCTAGAAACTACTGTCCAGTTGCAGTGATATCTATATTCAGCAAAATATTTGAATATGCAATGACTGCCTGTCTAAAAGCTTTGGTTAGAAAAAATAACATTTTTTCTTCCGCTCAGCATGGTTTCCATGAAAATAAAACCACGGTTGGTTGAATGTATGAATTTCTTGATACTACTCTGCATCTTGTTGAGAAGAAATGCCCAGTTATAGGTATCTTTCTTGACCTCACAAAGGCCTTTGACATGGTTAACCATAACATACTTTTGCAAAAGTTGGATTCTTCTGGAATAAGGGGAACTATCCATGGCTGACTTAGCAGCTATGTCAGAGACTGAGCACAGTACATCCATACAACTAAAGTCAGTGAATCAGGAATCCTAAATGGGGTATACTCATTTACACAAGTCATAAAACATGGTGTACCACAGGGCTCTATTCTAGGTCTGTTGTTATTTCTACTTTATATAAAAGACCTCCCTTCCACACTACCCACTAGCAAGGTATTTCTCTTCACTGATGATGGTAATATCCTTATATAAAATACAGATGAATCTCATCAGTCAGCAGTTAATAGAAATACAACCAAACTAGACTCATGGCCTGCATCAAATAGATGCAAAAAAGACAGCATGCCTCACCTTCCACACCATTCAGAACAGAACTCCTCAGGTTCCAACAGTACTCTAAGTGGCAGCAATGCAGAATTTTTCTATGAAACAAAATTCTTAGGGATTCACATCACTAATACATTCACATGGAAAAACCACATTGACATGATTAGTCCAGGCTAAGCGAAGTTTGTTTTGTGCTCCACTCATCTACACAAGTCATAAAATATGGTGTACCACAGGGTTTTGTTCTAGGCCAAATGGCAGCACACTGACATGCATGAATTATGCTTTTCCATTCAATACTAAGCTACAAAATTGTTTTTTAGGGTCATAGAACAGAATCAAGGAAATTATTTATATGACAATAAAAAGCAATCAGAATAATCCTGCACAAAAAGCAAAGAGAAACATGTAAACCACTCTTTAAAAAATTAAACATACTGCTTCTCCCCTGCCAATATATATTTTAACTTCTCTGTTTTATTAAACAAAATGTTAATAGACTGTACTTGAATCTGGACAGCCACCATGATGACACAAGGTCAAAAAAATGGTTGAGACTAGTTCTCCATTCTCTAAATTGTATAGCAATGGTGTTAAATGTATGGGGAACAAACTCTACCACCATCTACTGAAAGAAGTAGAAAGTATTCAATCAACAAAACTTAGAAAAACCTTGAGAGGACTCCTAACAAAGCATTGCTTTTATGGTATACAAGACTTTCTTGAACTTGATCTTTCCTAAATCAATTTATGTATTTTTATTATGTTTCAAAATCAAACTGTTTCATTAGAAATAATATATTGGTCATTAATAATATAATGCAAATGCAAATGGATAGATAAAAAATCTACTCACCAAGCAGTCATAGTAACACTCACACTAAAGGCTTTAACTTTTACAAGCTTTCAGAGCCATCAGCTCCAGCTCTGTCGGAAGAGCTGAAGGGGAAGGAAGAGGGTGAAGGAAAAAGACTGGAGAGATTTAGGGAAAGGGGTAAAGTTCAGAAAAGTCACCCAGAATCACATGTCAGGGGAGACTTACCAGATGGGATGATAAGGAAAGACTGATTATTGGGGACTGCACTGGATGAGATTTGGAAACCTGAGAGGTTAAAGGAGGAAGACAGGGTAATATGCATGACAGAGATTACTACTCAAACATCATGCATGAGATAATAAGAGAGAAATGCTAAGTGCATTTTATGTAACAGAGGTGAGAGGGAGGACAGCAAAAAAACACCAAACCCAGGTAATGAAAGACGTAGAAAATTAAAGTGGAGTGAAGAAAGGAGTACTTACTATGAAGAAATGCTGACATAGAAAGAATGGCAAATGTCACAAAGTACGTACTGTTGCTTGTTAGTAGGTCTAATGTGGACCGAAATGTGTAGCTGGCCTTTGGTGAGGATGAGATCAACACCAAGAAAAGTGGCATGGGATTCAGAATTGTACCATGTGAGATTTAATTGGGAGAAGGTATTTAGAGATTCCAGGAATTTTAACGGGTTAGCCTCACCATAAGTCCATACAGCAGATATGTCATCCATGTAACTGAACCAAACCAGGGGC
Organism: Schistocerca serialis cubense; assembly: GCF_023864345.2. Taxonomy (NCBI): domain Eukaryota; kingdom Metazoa; phylum Arthropoda; class Insecta; order Orthoptera; family Acrididae; genus Schistocerca; species Schistocerca serialis. Next base: position 390,699,407 of record NC_064638.1, read on the forward strand.
TGAAGACTTATGGATTCCAGGAAAGCCCTCTCCAAGTGACCCATGAAGAAGCTGAACAGGAAGGAGCCATCTTGGTTCCCATGGCCATACCCCTGATCTGTCTGTATGTCTGTCCTTTGAAGGTGAAGTAATTGTTGGTAAGTATAAAGTTGATGAAGGTTAACAAGAAGGATGTCATAGGTTTGGAATCAGGTGGGCATTGACTGAGGAAATGTTCAGCAGCAGACAGAACATGTACGTGGGGGATGTTGATACAGATGGAGGTGGGGTCAGTGCTGACAAGCAAGGTGTGTGGTGAGAGTGGGATGGCCACAGATTTCAGATGATCTAGGAAATGTTTGGTATCTTTAATATAAGAAAGAAGGCACGATTAATGGGCATAACCAGAGGGTGTATACAGGCAACACACAATATCCTGTTTCAGAGCATCCTATACAACATGACAGTCATGTTCTCGGTGTCTGTTTCACCACACATGTCATCTGGATTCTTCCTCCCAGATTCCAGTTCCTCAGAATTCTACTGGTGGGAACTGGCACTACAGCATGTACTTTTCTGAATTGTCTATTTTTCACTGATACCTGCTCCCATCTCTGTTCATACAATGCACTTAGCTTTTCACTCTTATTAATGCATGCATGATGTCTGAGTAGTGATCTCTGTCTTGCATATACCTTGTCTTCCACCTTTAACCTCTCAGGTTTTCAAGTTTCATTTGGTGCAGTCCCCAACAATCAGTCTTTCCTTCTCATCTCGTCTGGTAAGTCTCCCATGATCCATGGTTCTGGGTGACTTTTCTGAACTTTACCTCATTCCCTAAACCTCTCCAGTCCTTTTCCTTCATCCCTCTCCCTTCCCCTTCAACTCTTCTGTCAGAAGAAAGAGCCACTGCCTCTGAAAGCTTGTAAAAGTTAAATCCTTTTGTGTATGTGTTCCCCTACTGCTACTTGGTGAGTAGATTTTTTTATCTATCCATTTACATTATATTATCAATAATTGATTATATCTATTGTTCATTAATGAACTTTTGCTGTTTCATTATGAGCAGCATTATTATTTGAATGTATTCTTACTCTGGTATTATTATGGATACATATGTAACATATCTTCAGTGAGAGGTACATTATAAGAATCTGTGCTATGTGTATATATGTTTTCATATTATTTGTTTGCCTTGTTCCATAACATGTTGTATACTTCTGTACATTGAATGATTGAGTGGATCAATCAGTATACTAATACAAATACACTACAAACATTGTGAAATGCATGCCAGAATTTCCTTTTATTGTTACAATTTCCTCTTGTTTGTTTGATTGATTGATTTTTATTTGGTCCCAGTTGATAACATTTTGCACAAAGTGTATACTTGTAATATAGGACAAGTCAACTTAATCCTATTTTCTTACAGTATGTATCCTATTTATTACAATTTAAAACATCAAAGTGGCAAAACTTATGATAAGGTTGCATAAATTTTTCACCCATTTTTTAGGTCCTGAAAATTATTTACATACTACATTGTACTCATATTTACATTTTTCTCTCACTGTTCATGTTCTCATATTATTTACATATCACAATATGTTCAATTAGTTCAGTACCTCGATAACAGTAATAGTAGCATTTTTCAGTCATTGATACATATACTCTTCTACACTATAAAATTCTTTTTCTATTAATAACCCTTTAAAAGTTTTTAGAATGTCATTTTGCTCATAGAATAGTACCATGTGAGATTTAATTGAGAGATGGTATTTAGAGATTCCAGAAATTTTAACAGGTCAGCCTTACCATGAGTCCATACAGCAACGATGTCATCAGTGTATCTGAACCAAACCTGGGGCTGAAGGCTTATGGAACGCAAGTCATCAGTTTCACTCCTGAGTATCGAGGACCTTTCTTAGCAACTGAGTCGATGTTGCATACTTCTCAGATGGCCATTATTTCTTGTTTCATACGTATGAACATCTGCGTTTCTTTCTACTAATGCATTTCCTATTATTAATGATATTAGTGTTTTGTAAATGCACAGTTCTGCATGAGTCTCTTTGTTTCTTGTTCAAGATGGGCCTAACAGCTTTTTTTCCCCAGTCTGTTCACAAACTGAGCATTGGAAAAATAACTGTTTCATTTCCAATGTGCATGCTATAGATAATCTAATATTGTCTTTGTGGTCCCTGTGGAAGTGGTGTATAGTATGATTTTTCACTTAAGAATAGTTTTTGAAATATTTTAAACAGGCTTTTTTGGGATAATTAGTTTCTATCTTTAGCAGCCTGCCAATTTACATTTTTCAGCATATTCATGATGCTTTCCCGTGAGTCAAACAAAGCTGCATTCATACATGCCACCATTCTTTGTATACATTGACTATTCTGTGTTAGTGCTGTTTGGTATTGGGCCTACAAATACTAGCAGTATCAGACATGGGTTGCATGAGTGTTTCATGAGGAGTATCCTTACAGACTGCTTGTATATCTCAGTATTTACCCCAGTGAATCAAAGTTTGCCTTGTGTTTTTGCCTGTAATAAAGCCTATGTGATAACTTAATTTCATAACCATATATGAGTTGAGTAAAAAGTTCTTAGGTTTCCAAACATGTCAAGTAACTAAAATTGCATGAGCTTTTGGCCAAATACTCCATGGCCATCGTCAAATGGTAATACTGTCAGTGGGCTGCTGGTATATGACCCTTACATATGCTAGCTGCTCGCTGTGATGTCATTGGTGCCTGTGGCACTGTCATACATAGGCTTACGTTGACATGGCATTTGATACACATGCTTCAGCTGCACAATCATTGGATCCCCCAATTCCCCACTGTGCTGAGCTGCAGGCCACTGTCTCTATTTAGGCTGTTAGTGGTGATTTTTATTTTAATGGCTTCTTTAATAACACAATTCCAGAAGCCGTTTGTGTGAGCCACAATGGATCTTTTGTCAAATTTTACCTGGTGTCTGTTTCCTAGAGCATGGTAAGCTAAAGCAGTTTTTTCAGGATAGCATAGGCCATAAAACCTCTGATGCTCCTTCCTGCATTGTTCCACAATGCAGACTGTTTGTCCGACATAAGACTGGCAACATTCACAAGGTATTGTAAACCTCAGGTGTTCCAGACCTGCTGAATCTTTAACTGTTCCCAGTAATTGATGAATTTTTGTCAGGTGTCTGAAGATTGATTTGATCTTGTGTCATTTCAGGTGGTATACTAAGTTGCAGACAGACAGGAGAAAATATTTTTACATATAAGCTAGGAGCCAAAGCCTTCTTCAAAAAACTAAAACATTCACATGTTCACACCAGAAGCAAACCTCACATATATATGACTGCTATTCTGGCCACTCCAGTCAGACTGCAAAATAGATGCATTAAACAAGAGCAAGGATCCAAATGGTGGCAGGAAAGGGGAAGGGGATAGTAGGGTATAGATGGGGTAAGGGGAACTGTCATTGCCTGCCAGAGCATGCAGGGCTAAAGGTGGCAGGACAGGGCTGCCAGCCACAGCATTAAGAGGCTGTGGGGCAGGGAGAAGGGGAACTGGAAAGGAGAGGGGTAGAGAAGGGGAAAAGATCAGTGAGTGTGCTGGTAGAGAGAAGCATATAATGAGGACAATGGTAGATGAAGGTGACAGTACATAGGGGACAGAAACAATTGGGTGGATGGTGTGGATGCAGTACAATACAGTAGATTGAGGCCATCATGATTTCAGAAGCCGGGAATGTGCTGTGATGATAACTTCCATATGTGCAGTTCAGAAAAGCTGGTGGCTGAGGGGAGGATCCAGTTGGCCCAGGTTGAGAAGCAGCCACTGAAATCAAGCATCTCACATACAGCTGCATGTTGTCACACAGGGTGGTTCACTTCACTCTTGGCCACAGTTTGGTGTTCATTCTGGTGGACAGCCTAGTCATACCAATACAAAAAGCCTTGCAATGATTGTAGCAGAGCTGGTAAATGACATGGCTGTATTGACATGTGGCCTGGCCCTTGATGCCTTAGGATGAAGCTGTGACATGACTGGTATGGGAAGTGCTGAGTGGGTTGTTTGGGCAGGTTTTGCACCTGGGGCTTCCACAGGGATGTAATCCTTGTGGAAAGGAGATGGGATTGGGAGTGGTAGAGGGATGGAGTGGTAGAGGGATGGACTAGGACATTTTGGAGGTTGTATGGGTGACAGAACAACACTTTAGAAGGGGGTAGGGGGGGGGGTGCAATTTTGGGTAGAATGTCCCCCAAACTTTATGTCTTGATGATAAATAATCAAAACTTTGATAAAGGATGTGGTTCACTTGCTCAAGTCTGGAATGGTATTGGGTCACAAAATGGGTGCCACTTTATAGCTGGTTGTTGGCTGGTTCTTCGGGGTGGTGCAACGACTGGGGTTGTGTAGGGGGTACAGAAAGAGAAATCTGTTTGTGGACTATGTCTATCTCTCCTATACAGCCTGACCACCTGGGGACAGAGTATCCACAGTGACAGGATGTCATGTCCTAACACAGAAGACAGGGGGTCTTAGGTCAGTCTACAATTTCTGATAGGTGGGGAGTAGACGCAGAAAGACAACTTCCCAGTGAAGGCAGGTTGGTGACTTGAATCAGCTTCAAATAGTCACATGGCACCTATGAGAGGTACAGATTTTGGGAGGTACAAATTTTGGGACTTGACAGGATGCTTGCAGCAAGAGTCACAGAATTCAGGGGCCTCATTAACACTCTTTATTAGTGGTCAGACTAATTACTACACTGAATGCTAATTCTAAACATTAGAAAAAATTAAGGAGGCAACTTGTTGCACAACAGAAGTCACTGTCTGAGTCCACAGGGGAGAGCACTTTGAAAGTAGTGAACACTAGCAGCATATCAAGTACAAACTTGAGAACAGCACTCCAAGCGAGAGAAACAGACATGTTGTAGCTTACTAAGGCTGGCCACGAAAGACACAGAGTTAGTGCCGCAATGATCTTAATGAGAATTCTCACTGACTACAAAAACATTAGTTTTTAAAGAATCATGGTGGCTCACTATTTCTCCATTCCTATAATTGACCCACCAATCCCACTCAACAAGCTTCAGCCAATGTGACTAGTCACCCCTCACCTCCAGGGCACTTCTGGCCAACCACATTTAGATTCCTCCCATTTTACTACTCAGTAGGTACAGATGCTTCTGGACTTTACATTAACAAACTCCAAATCTGATAGCAACTGCATTCACCTGAAAGGTAAACATCACAGCCACTCCTGTTATGGCCAGCCACAAGAGTGTTTTACATCACTTGGCCCTGCCCTCAGTCATTTTGTTAGTGGGGACTGCTGTAGTGGCACTCTAACCTGTGTAAACCCATAGACTTTGCAGTTGTCAGAAGAAAGTATCAAGCTTGCTTGCCTTTTTGTGGCCATCTTCTGCTGTGATGCCTCACAACAGTATCTAGGCAGCGAATAGAGTTACCAGTTACTTCTCTGAAGTGAAACTTCTACCCTGGGAGGCTGCAATTTGCAGGGCTCTAGTGTTACTATTTAGCTCTGGCAACCTAAATGCTACCACTTTTGCCTGTTCTCTGTGTTATGCCTCTGATTGTCTGCCTTGGAGTGCCCTTGATGGCTCTCTACAGCCTTAAGTGTAGCAATGTAGAATTCATTATGTCAATTTCTGACAAAGAGCTTTATGCCCAGTATGCTGAAGGCCTCGCAAAGGCCCACACAGACAGGCATTATCCCACAGAGAGAATTCAAAAGTGCACCACAATTGGAAGTCTAATTTATGAAAATTGACTTTCAACTGAATCATTTGCCTTTGCTTAATACTTTCTGTAAGTATTTGTTTTCAGTTTGTAACCAGTAAAAATTGAACATGTGTTATATGTCATATTCAAATTATTCTATGCTGCCACTTCATAAAGAATTTACCATTCCTCCTGAAACATTGTTTCCAAGACTTTGCGACAAACATCTGGGGGTGATAGAATCACATTAGATGCCACTTAAGACTGGTTATGCCCCTGAAAGTTGGCAGGATGTAGGCACTCTGCACTGCTCATATGCAATGTGTGATGATTACAATCCAGTCATCTGCCCCTCTCAAAAGGTGGTAGGCCTAACAAAATTTATGTCCCTGATTTGCTTCTAAAGTATCTGATCCTAGTATTGCCTGTGGGAATGCGCAAGGACATGGTAGCGATTGGGAAAGAGCTGCAAGGTGCAACATTCAATGGTTATGTAGAAAGGGGAACAGGGGAAGGGGAAAGGAGAGAAAAGAGGAGTAGATAAAGGGAAAAGACTATGAAGGTGTTCCACCAGGATAGAAGGTGTGTATGTTGTTACTCCTGTCCTCACCACATTCCTACACACTTCAACAAGTAACACAGCTGCTATCTTGATATTCCTTCCCCTTCCCTCCCCATGCCTCTTCAGTACCGCCACTACACACCCAAGACTGCTTCTCACCTCAGAAGAAGTCACAATCTGGCTTTAGCACCCAGAAACCGTGGCCATGAGTGTGTGAGTTCTGTTTGTGCAAATGTAAGTGAGTTTTCTGCTTCTGATAAAGGACTTAGTCTGAAATATGAATATTTCTAGCATTCTTTCTCATTATGCCTCTTGGCAACTCAACATCCCCTCTTTGTTGTGAGTAGCAATCTGCTCTTTCCATACAGCTGTAATTCCATCCGAACTATATATGAGACAGAATTGCTGGCCTGGACTTAACTTCACAGTATATAAAATTTAGGACACATAAAGGTAATAGAGGTAACACTAATTTATTTTTCAGAATTAATAGTTTCTTCCCAGGAGATCAAGTGAGGAAGGTTAAAAAAGAAAGGCAGATCTCTCTGAACACAATATGACACAGACCCTCTTGTAGTGAGGATGAGGGTCACCAGGTGCACCATGTGTTGCAGTACACTCCATATACATTCATCACAGGCACCTCCACTAAACGATCACCCTTGCACAACACTAATGCTTTGGAAAGGAAATATTTTAATGAGCATAAGGAGGCCTTTTCCAACTAGGCGGCCCAACTTACCCCTTAGTGTACCCTGCTTTAGTTACTTATTTTGATGTATTTGGCAAATTCACCTCTGATGTGACAGAGAATATTACTGTCACCATCACAAAAAGTTTTTGAGAGTATCATAATTTTTCAATATTACAGTCTCTCTCACAAAATTTATTTTAGAGTATTGTAATTTTTCTGCATCTATATCTACATCTACACTCTACAAATCATGTGAAGGGTATGGCAGTAATTAAGGTTTCTTCCCATTCCATTGGTCTGCAGAAAGAATGATGTTTTGAATGCTTCTGTGCATGCCATAATTATTCTAATCTTATCCTCAAGATCTCCGTATGAGCGATACGTAGGGGACTGTAGTATATTGCTAGAACCATTATTTAAAGCTGGTTCTTGAAACTTGTTACCAGACTTTCTCAGGATAATTTTTGTCTATGCTCAAGAGTCTTCCAGTTCAGTTCCTTCAGTATCTCTGTGACACTCTCTCACAGATCAAACTAACCTTGACTGTTCATACTGCCCTTCTCTGTACATCTTCAGTATCCCCTGTCAGTCCTATTTGGTACAGGTCCCACACATTTAAGCAATATTCTAGGACTGATCACATAAATGGTTTGTAAGCAATCTCCTTTGTAAACTGATTGCACTTCCACAGTGTCTAACAACAAAATGAAGTCTATCACCTCCTTTACACATGACTGAAGCTATGTGATCATTCCATTTCATATCCCTATAAAGTGTTACACCCAGGTATCTGTATGAGTTGTACAACAGTGGTTCAATGATATTATAGTCATATGAGACCACATTTTTCCATTTTGTGAAATGCGCAATTTTATATTTCTGAACATTTAAAACAAGTTGCCAGTCATTGCACCACTTTGAAATCTTATCAAGATCTGACTGAATATTTATGCAGCTTCTTTCAGACAGTGCTTCATTACAGATAACAACATCATCTGCAAAAAGTCTGAGGTTACTATTAATATTGCTGCAAGGTCATTAATATACAACACGAACAGCAAGGGTACCAACACACTTCCATGGGGCACACCTGATGTTATTTCTACACCTGATGATGACTCTCCATCCAAGATATCATGGTGCATCCTCTCTCCAAAAAGTTCTCAATCTACTCACAAGTTTCACTTGATACCCCAAATGATTGTACTTTTGACAACAAGCATAGGTATGGTACTGAGTCAAATTCTGTTCGGAAATCAAGAAATATTGCATCTACCTGACTGCCATGATCCAAAGCTTTCAGTATGTCATGTGAGAAAAGCGCAAATTGGGTTTCAGATGACCCCATGCTGGTTGGCATTGAGGAAGCTATTCTCTTAAGGTACCTCATTATGTTTCAGCTCAGAGTATGTTCTAAGATTGTACAACAAGGATATTGATGTCAAGGCTACTGGACAGTAGTTCTGTGGATCACTACACTTCTACTACCTTTCTTGTAGATGAGTGTGAACTATGGTTTTTTCCAAGAACTGGGTATGGTTTCTGTTTGAGGGATCTATGATAGATTATAGTTAAAAGAGGGCTAACTGAGCCACAAATTCAGTATAGAATCTGACATAGATTTCATTGGAACCTGGAGCTTTGTGCATTTTTAATGATTTCAGCTGTTTCTCAACATCACTGACACTGATACTTATTTCACTCACCTTTTCAGCGGTATGAGGATTAAAATGGGATAATTCTCATGGATTTTCCTTTGTGAAGGAACATTTGAAAATGGAGTTAAGCATTTGAGCTTTTGCTTTGCTATATTCAGTTTTAGTTCATGTCTCATTCACTAGGACCTGGATACTTAACTTTGGTATTACTAATAGCCTTTAAATATGACCAGAAGTTCTTTGGGGTTTGTGGAATATCATTTGACAATATTCTGCTACAGCAGTCACTGAAGACTTCATGCATTGCTCTCTTGACAATCAAATGACTTTCATTCAACATCTTTCTATCTATAGCCCTAGGCCTCGTTTTACACCTATTATGCAGTAATTTCTGTTTCTTTAGAAGTTTCTTTACAGTGGCTGTATACTATAGAGATTCCCTTCCATTCTACTGGGTACATATCTATCCAGTGCTTGGTCAACTATTCTATTAATCTTGACACATACACTCCTGGAAACTGAAATAAGAACACCGTGAATTCATTGTCCCAGGAAGGGGAAACTTTATTGACACATTCCTGGGGTCAGATACATCACATGATCACACTGACAGAACCGCAGGCACATAGACACAGGCAACAGAGCATGCACAATGTCGGCACTAGTACAGTGTATATCCACCTTTCGCAGCAATGCAGGCTGCTATTCTCCCATGGAGACAATCGTAGAGATGCTGGATGTAGTCCTGTGGAATGGCTTGCCATGCCATTTCCACCTGGCGCCTCAGTTGGACCAGCATTCGTGCTGGACGTGTAGACCGCGTGAGACGACGCTTCATCCAGTCCCAAACATGCTCAATGGGGGACAGATCCGGAGATCTTGCTGGCCAGGGTAGTTGACTTGCACCTTCTAGAGCACGTTGGGTGGCACGGGATACATGCGGACGTGCATTGTCCTGTTGGAACAGCAAGTTCCCTTGCTGGTCTAGGAATGGTAGAACGATGGGTTCGATGACGGTTTGGATGTACCGTGCACTATTCAGTGTCCCCTCGATTATCACCAGTGGTGTACGGCCAGTGTAGGAGATCGCTACCCACACCATGATGCCGGTTGTTGGCCCTGTGTGCCTCGGTCGTATGCAGTCCTGATTGTGGCGCTCACCTGCACGGCGCCAAACACGCATACGACCATCATTGGCACCAAGGCAGAAGCGACTGTCATCGCTGAAGACGACACATCTCCATTCGTCCCTCCATTCACGCCTGTCGCGACACCACTGGAGGCGGGCTGCACGATGTTGGGGCGTGAGCGGAAGACGGCCTAACGGTGTGCGGGACCGTAGCCCAGCTTCATGGAGACGGTTGCGAATGGTCCTCGCCGATACCCCAGGAGCAACAGTGTCCCTAATTTGCTGGGAAGTGGCGGTGCGGTCCCCTACGGCACTGCGTAGGATCCTACGGTCTTGGCGTGCATCCGTGCGTCGCTGCAGTCCGGTCCCAGGTCGATGGGCACGTGCACCTTCCGCCGACCACTGGAGACAACATCGATGTACTGTGGAGACCTCACGCCCCACGTGTTGAGCAATTCGGCGGTACGTCCACCCGGCCTCCCGCATGCCCACTATACGCCCTCGCTCAAAGTCCGTCAACTGCACATACGGTTCACGTTCACACTGTCGCGGCATGCTACCAGTGTTAAAGACTGCGATGGAGCTCCGTATGCCACGGCAAACTGGCTGACACTGACGGCGGCGGTGCACAAATGCTGCGCAGCTAGCGCCATTCGACGGCCAACACCGCGGTTCCTGGTGTGTCCGCTGTGCCGTGCGTGTGATCATTGCTTGTACAGCCCTCTCGCAGTGTCCAGAGCAAGTATGGTGGGTCTGACACACCGGTGTCAATGTGTTCTTTTTTCCATTTCCAGGAGTGTAGTACCACTACATGCTCTTGTCCTGTGCTGAAAGTTTCAAGTTCTTCATTGTGATATGACACTACTGATTTTTTATCTAGCTTACTGAGAAATTATATATTTCTGCTTGCTTTAGTTGTCCTTTGTAATTTGGTAATCATTGTTGCCAAAACTATGTCATGCTCACTGATAGCAGTTTCAAGTGGATGACCTCACAGAGGTCAGGTCTGTTTGTTGGTACTAGATCCACTTTATTTCCATCACGAGTGGGCTTCTGAACTAGCTGTTCTGCATCTACATCTGAGGTACATCATACTCTGCAAGCCACCTAATGGTGTGTGGCAGAGAGTTCTTTCGGTACCACTATTGGATCCCTCCAACCCTGTTGCACTCACAAACCGTGCGTGGGAAGAATGATTGTCGGTAAGCCTTTGTATTGGCTCTAATTTCTCAAATTGTCTCCTCGTAGTCAATACACAAGATTTATGTGGGGGGAAGTAATATGTTGTCTAACTTCTTCTGAAAAGTGCTGTCCCAAAATTTCAGTAGTAAATCTCTCCAGGATGCACAACGCCTCTCTTGTAATGTCTGCTCTCTCACTAGCTAAATGATCCCATGATGAAACGTGCTGCTCTTCATTGGATCTTCTCTATCTCCTCTATCAATCCTACCTGATAGGGATACCAGACAGATGAACAATACTCAAGAATTGGGCAAACAAGTGCCTTATAGGCTACTTCTTTCGTGGATGAGTTACATTTCCTTAAGATTCTTCTGATGAATCTGAATCTAGTGTCTGCTTTTCCCACGATCTGTTTTATATGGTCATTTCACTTCAGGTCACTCTGGATAGTTATTCCTGGATATTTTACAGCAGATACTGTCTCCAGCTGTTTGTCATCAATAGTGTAGCTGTACGGTAGTGGATTTCTTTTCCTATGTATGCACAATATGTTACATTTATTTACGTTCAAGGTCAACTGCCAGAGTCTGCACCATTCATCAATTATCTGCAGGCCATTCTGCAAATTTTTACTATCTTCTGGCGTTGCTACTTAGGTATAAACAACTGCATCATCTGCAAATAGCGTTAAAGAGCATCCGACACTTTCTGATAGATCATTTCTGTACATTGTGAACAGCAATGGCCCTGCTACACTTACCTGTGATACTTCGGATATTACCTTTACCTCTGTCAATTTAGTTCCATTAAGAGTGACATGTTGAGTTCTACCTCCAAAAAAGTCGTGAATCCAATCTCATGTCTGCTCCAATACTCTGTAAACTCGTATGTTTTTTATTAAGCGGCATTGTGAGACACTGTCAAATGCCTTACTGAAGTCAATGAAGACGGCATCAGCCTGAGCACTATTGTCCACTTTGCTGTGGATCTCATGGAGGAACAGAGAGAGTTGAGTTTTACAGGATCTCTATTTGTGGAATCCATGTTGATTTTTATAGAGGTGCTGTTCATTTTCAAAAAACGTCATTATTCTTGAGCATAAAACATGTTCCATAATTCTACAACAGGGTGATGTCAACAATATAGGTCTATAATTGTGTTTACCTGTCTTATGGCCTTTCATAAAAATGGGAATGACCTGCGTTTTTTCCAGTCATTAGTTACCTTTTGTTGCTCAAGCGATCTACGATGAATTACTGCTAGAAGGGCAGCAAGTTCTTTCGCATAATCTTTATAGAATATTATAAGTATCTCATCTGGTCCTGAAGCCTTTCCACTACTAAGAAATTGTAGTTGCTTTTCAGTTCTGTGATTGGTTATCTGCCATTTTGACATCCACACAAGGATTGAAAGGAGGGGCAGTGTTACGATCTTCTGCGGTGAAACAACTTCGAAAGACCAAATTCAGTATTTTGGCCTTCTCTTGTTATCTTTCATTTCTGTGCCGGTGTGGTCACTGAGAGAATGAATAGATGATTTTGACCCACTTACTGATTTTACATATGACCAAAATCTCTTAGGGGTTTTACTCAGGTCGGTTGACAACATCTTACTTTCGAAATGATTGAACGCTTCTCTCATTGCTTTCCTTACACTCATTTTTTCTTCATTCAGCTTTTGTTTGTCATCTAGGTTTTTACTTCTCTTGAATCTCAGATGAAGTGCTCTTTGTTTACATAGTGCTTTTCTAACATGGCTATTAAACCATGATGGATCTTTCCCATCTCTTAAAACCTTACTTGGAACATACTTGTCTAGGTCATACTGAACAATGCCTTGGAATTTTTTTCCATTTGTTCTTCACATCTTCGTCCTCATCACTGAATATTTGATGCTGACTGCTGAGATATTCTGAAATTTGTATCCTGTCAGCCTTGCTGACCAAATACATCTTCCTACCTTTCTTAACAGTTCTTCTAGGACCTGTCGTCATAGATGCTGTCACAACCTTATGATCACTGACACTTTCCTCCACGTTAACTGATTCGATAAGTTCAGGTCTGTTTGTTGCCAGCAGGTTTAAGAAGTTACCCTTACGAGTGTTAGTTCTCTATCTATCTGCTCAAGATAATTTTTGGACAAGACATCCAGAACAATGCCACACGATTCCGTGTCTCTGGCACCAGTTTGGTAGTTTTCAGAGAAGGTATTCAGTAATGTTTCACAGGATGTCTTACCACACCCACCACTAACAAAATTGCAATTTTCTCAATTAATTGTAGGATGATTAAAGTCTCCACCAGTGACTGCAGTTTGATTTGGGAACTTACGTACAAGTGAACTGATGTTTTCTCTTAAGTTTTTGGTTACACCAGGAGATGAGTCCCGTGGGCAACAGAAGGATCCAATTATAATTTTATGCCCACCCCTGATACTGAGTCTTGCCCAAACAATCTCACATGTAGTTTCCATTTCTATCTTGGTGGCTTTGAGTTTCTTGTCTGCAGTGGCAAATAGACCAACTCTGTTTCCTGTTTGTCTATCATTTCATTTCAACCAGCTTTCTGTTCCTAGTATTATGCAAGCTTCATTGCTTTTCTGGATCACTTCAAACTCTGGCACCTCACTTCCAATGCTTTGGTCGTTAACCATTAGGATTTTAGCCACTCTCACCTGCGGGAGGCATTTCTTTCAATCTTATACTAATGTTTCTGAGTGCTATCTTTAACTGAATTGGAGAGCCACCTAAAAAATTTGACAAACGAATGAAAAATTAAAATACTTCTGTTCAAGCTAAAAATGTAACACCTCTCAATGTCAATAATTATGGAAAAGCTAGTTTCACAGTGCTTGGACAACACTTGAATCAATTTGGAAAGAAGAGACTCACATCAGCTGTAAACAAGGCTGTTGACAAAATAATGCATGAAAGCAGCTGCAAAAGCAAATAAACCATTGCCTTATGTGCCTACACACAGGGAAACTAGTGAAAGGGGCCAATTCCTACTTGATCTGGTCCAAGTTCAATGTAAACAATCTAGTTTTAAAGATGCTTTACTTTATAATGTGTGCAGTAGCAATTCCATTACACATTTGAACATTGCAGTTCTGTCTCAAGGAATAATCAGCAAGCCTTACAATATATAAATTCTGGTAGAAAGTAAGTTGTTAGATAAATTTGAAACACTGTTCCATAAATTAAAAACCTGAAAACTTCATAAGAAACTAGTTATATGCGCTGACTTCAACATAGATGTAAGAACTGGTGACAAATTTACATCACAATTAAAAAATCTGATAGCCACAAATGGGCTAAATCTAAATTTTGACCCGAGTGCAAGAGTTACAGCAACTACTTCAACATGTGTTGTTAATATTGTAAGCAGTTATAACTACAGCGTCAAAGAAAAATGTATTTTAGATTTAAGAGTATCAGACCATGTAGCACATGTAATCTTAATTTCCCTCACATCATTTATTGATTTTCATGCTTCAAAATAAACTATTTTAAAGAGTTTTGAGAGGAGTAAGATTTACAAATAACTTTTATACTTATAGTTTTTTTTTTTTTTAGTTGGCTCCAGTTCTCCACATCTAATGGTTGATTCTTGAGGCTGAAATTTTTGACTTTGTAGGTTCCAAGTAGTGAATGATAATTCTGAAATAAGACTGCTCCATATTTTCTGTTTCTGTATTTTTTCTTTTTTTCATTCTATCACGTTTTTCTATATCCCACTGTCTTTACAATCTCCACTTTTAAATAAAAAATGACATTGTTATTGCCCAAATTAAAAAACATATCTGATCACATCAGAGGCATGCTCACTACTAACTCATTCTGTGGTACTAACAATATTCCAAAGAGCTTATAAACTTTCTTGACAAAAGAAGAATCTTCAAGTTATATCATTATTTTATAAATGAGTCCAGAAATAAATTTAATAATTAGCATCAGATTGCGAAATTAATAATAGGCATTTTAAGTGTGCCAGATATTTCATAAGAGAAGTAACTTTGACTGTACATAGAACTATACATATGGACTGTGATAAAGAAAACAGAATAATGTCTTTTTATACATTTTTGCCTGAAATATAATATGTCATATACAAAATCATGTGAAATTCTCTTACAAAAACAACTGAGATAATATTAACATGTTTAAAAGTTAGAAAGTATTTTTGGTATCGATAACTTCTATTGAATAAAGGTAATGATAGTGGAGGTTGTCCATTTACACACTGTTTGTATCATAATCAAAATTAAATGCAGGCTGCACAACACCTAGCTGTAGGAACTTCAGTCAAGAAAATGTGGAGCTATTTATTAAAAAACAAATCCTCTTTGTATGGTCAGTCAGCAAACACACTTAAACAAATTACAACTACAACAACTTTTCAACTGAATTCATGAGCATATTCAATGAATGCTTACCTTTTGTAACAGTATGGACTGAGTCTCATAAAAGTAGATCATGGGTAACAAAAGGAAGTATAGTGTCTAGCATCAAGAAGAAAAAACTGTATATGGAGGCAAAAGTTAATGAAAATCTTGAATTTCTTAAATATATTAGATAGAAAATTATAATTCCTCCCACAATATTATTTTATGCAACCACTATGGTTTCAGGAAAGACTGCAGAACAACTCATGCAATAAATGAATTGTGTGACAGACTTTTTGTTGTGCCTACCTGTGACTCAGCATTTCCACTATTTGGTGAGTAGCAAATGTCCTTTTGAAACTTCCAGGCAGATTAAAACTGTATGCTGAACTGAGACTCAAATTCAGGACCTTTGCCTTTCATGTGCAAGTGCTCTACCAATGAGCTACCAAAACGAGATGCGCGACCTGTCCTCAAGGCTGTAGTTCTGCCAGTACTTCATCTCCTACCTTCCAAACTTCACAGAAGCTCTCCTGTGAACCTTGCAGAACTAACACTCCTGGGAGAAATGATACTGTAGAGTTATGGCTTATCCACAGCCTGGGAGATGTTCCCAGAATGAAATTTTCATTCTACAGTGGAGTGTTTGCTGATATGAAACTTGCTCAGTTGTTAGAGCACTTGCCCGCAAAAGGCAAAGGTCTCAAGTTTGAGTCTTGGTCTGGCACACAGTTTTAATCTGCCAGGAAGTTTCATATCAGTGCACGCTCTGCTGCAGAATGGAATTTTCATTCTGGGAACATCACCCAGGCTGTGGTTAAGGCATGTCTCTGCAGTATTCTTTCTTCCAGGAGTGCTAGTTCTGCAAAGTTTTCAGGAGAGCTTCTGTGAAGTTTGGAAGCTGTGAGGATGAGTTCTGTGTCTTGCTTCAGTAGCTTAGTTGGTGGAGCACTTGTTGGCAAAAGGCAAAGGTCCTGAGTTCAAGTCTAATTCTGGCACAAAGTTTTAATCTGTTAGGAAGTTTCATATCAGTGCACACTCCATTGCAGAGTGAAACTTTCATTCAGGGAACTATCATTTTCATAATATTGTCACACTCCATTGTTTTAAATATGTTAGCACATGCAAGTAAACATTTGACAAAGTATAAACTAACAAAGCATACTCCAAATAATTCATTCATTTTAAATGCAAAAATCAAATCAAAAGCTGTTTGGTCTGTTACAGGAAGTGAGGCTGGTAGTTAAATTGAGAGAAAATGTCCCTCCAAACTAACAATAAATGGTAGGAAAGTTACAGCCAGTGCCATATGTGAATCCTTCAATAATTTCTTCATTAGTAGTAACAAAATCTATGACTCCTCACCACCGTGTTTTCATATGTTTCAAGCTCTAATGTCATTAAAATCATAATTTTCCTAAAAAATTTAAACTTATTAGGTTGGGATGAGTTCTCACATAATAAAGCAAGTACATCATAACATTGCACATCCATTCTCCCTCATAATCAACCAGTCTTTTGAAGAGGGATATTTTCCACATCAATTAAAATATGCTGAAGTCCTACCAGTTCATAAAAAGGGCAGACAAGATGATATGGAAAACTGTAGGCCTATCTAATTGTTACCAATTTTTTAAAAATATTTGAAAGAGTGGAATGTGACCAGATATAAAATTATAATTCATTCCATAATATTATTTTACACTCTCAGTGTGGTTTCAGATTGCAGCACAACCCATGCAATAAATGAACTGGTCACAAAAGGTAGCTGTTGTCTTGATAATAGAAAGTGTGTATAAGGTATGTATTGCAATCTTACCAAGACCTTTGACACTGTAAATCATGATCGGCTTCTCCAAAAACTGACTGGCTAAAATTTTCAAGGAAAATCTCTTAGCTGGATGTCATCATACAATGACAAAGAGAAAACAAAGGGCAGTTGTTAATAACAGTGGCAAGAAATCCTTTCTGGCTGGAAACAAATACAATTAGGTGTCCCAAAAGGCTGAATATTAAGGGCACTACTATTTCTGTATTATATCAATGACATACCATGCCACACTGAGTCAGGTATCATCCCTCACTCAACAGTGATAGTCTGCTGTAAAACCAATCAAGACTTAATCCACTGTTATGAGCAGACACTTGGGAAAGTGGATGCATGGGTAAAAAATAATAATTTGAAATTAAACTTTGCAAAAACAGAAATTGTTCATTTCACTATGAAAATCATCACCATGTGTAAGTGAAATAAGCTATATGGACAAAAAATTGGACACTGCAAGCTGTGTCAGATTCCTTGGTGTGTTACTAAATAAAAATATGCTGTGGAGCGACCATGTGGACAGCATTCTTAGTTGACTGAACAGTCTTGTGTATGTCATGAATGTCTTATGTAGTATCACTGATTTAATGGTTAAAAAACTGTATATTATGGATATTTTGTTTCAATAGTTAAGTACAGCATAAATTTCTGGGGTGTGAGAAAACCAGTCTGCTCAAAGCCTTTAGACTACAAAAAAGATCATGTGAGTCATGGTGGGAACTAAACAGAATCAACACTGCAAACCTCTATTTGAAAAGCTAGATCTAATGTCCATTCCAAGCATGTATATAAATGCAATTCTCGTTTTCACAAAGATAAAACCAACAACTTTCTGAGGACAACTTCTTCTTGCCTCACTATGAGGCTAGACATAGGGCAAGTTACATGCTGATTACCCATAGACTCAAACTATATGAAAACTCCATATTATGTGGGCAGGAAATTTGTAAATAAAATCTGTAAGGGGAAAAGTGACCAGATCTAAAATGTACTGGAGGTGACCTGGAAAAATATTTTAAAACTAATGCTGCTAGAGTGTATAAAATTTCTTAAATGGTGACTCTGTAATATACTATCTCTCTAAAAAGTAACATCACATATATCATAACCATAGCTCTTTTTTTTAAATGGTAATCATGTACTGCCACCTTAGATTACTTTATTAGTCTGTATGTTAGTTTTAAAACTGACAAGTCATGTATGTCAAAGTCTTTGATTGTATGAGACATGTTATATGATAATACAAGTTTAATTTGCTTTGATTTGATTTGATTTTAGCAGCCTCTGTTGTGTAGTGCACACCTGACCCATTTATGGTGACCCTACGGTTCTCAACCCTATGATGCAAGTCCAGGAAGCTGCTCCTGAATTAGTCACAGAACTTTTGAAGCCTCTGGTTCAGTCCTTCCACTCGACTCAGAATTAGCTTTTGATTCTCAATACAAATTATTTACAACAGTAAATATTTTTCCTTGGCATTTTATATAATCACAGGTTTACTTATTCCCATTCAGGTAATTTTAATATTAAAATATGGAATTTACTCTGACCCCACCAACCTGGTCTAAACAATGTATTCATTGCCACACACAACCTCCAATCTTTCACATAAAAATCACTCTTATCTTTACACAACCAACAAAAATTAAGTTTAGTCTCCAAAAGCAAAGGCTCATTACCCTTTACAAACACAAATTCACTGATCCTCTCAAATCAACTGTAGTATTTAATTATTCTCTATTTACCATCCACAAATTATTTACAAGTACTGCACCTTGTGATGACTCTTCATTAGATGTCATCTCCTCTTCAATTACCTGTGAGCTCTGAAACTTATTAGTTGATGTGCCTGCTGCAATGCCACCTTCTTGTACCTCTAATGTTTTCATTTGGCCTCCAGAGAATATGATCTCAGCATCACTTCCATGTCACAAACATTAACTCACAAAAATTATAACCATCAAAATCACTACTACCCAGCATATCTTTCAGTTTACCCACACAGTTAATCTCTTCATCAGAGAGAGTTACCATTCCCACTGCAAGTGCTACAGCAGTCATCTCTTCAGAATGGAAATTTCTCTCAAGATGGCTGGTGGTCGGCTCTGGAGCATAAACCATCTCAGTTCTTTGATGCAAAATTCCTTCATGGGGCACTGTCATGTCTGTACAAGAGCCCATTCAAGAATTCATTTTTCACATGATTCTGTCTCACATCACTCCAAAACTTAAGTTTAAAGCACCCAATACAACTCTCATAATCAGCAAATTTGTTGGCATTCTGATTTGCCCATGACAAAGCTATTCTGTGCAGGTCCTGCCTAGCATGTTTCACAGTAGCTGTATTGGACAAACCAACCATAAAATTGCCATTACATGCTGATAGAACAGCAATTCTCCTGCAAAATGTTTGTCATTAACTGGTGAACAGATCACAAAACCAAGAAAATTTGATGCTGGGCCTGATACAGTGGAATAAAGCATCACCTTCACCTCTGAAATTTTCAGTGCCCATTGAGCAGCATCACTACTGATTTCTGTTATGATGCTACTTTTGCAATTCCTAATGTCATCACAATATTATCCCATGTCATTAGCAATCATCTCAATGGCTAACATCATCATCTGTTTCAAAGTAGTTTGCCAGTGACCTGCAGTCACCATCCTGACATACATATCACCCAGCAATTTATTTATGCATTCCATCAGTTTCTGTTCCACATTACTGACTTTAGGTTTGTGCTCCCTGACTTTGAAGCAAGTTTTTCCATTTCTGATCCCAACTTTCTGTATGTTTCATCAATTGTTTTCTACAACCCCCATCTCCAATGATAATGCCCTTATTGACTGTATACTCATTAATAGTTTATTGATGACTCTGTATTCTTGTCATGACATAGGAGTACTCAGCTCCTCTGTCTCACATGCACTAGGTGATTGTTTGATCCCTCCCCATACCATCTATATCTCCAAGCGATTCTGTAAAGCACCCAGCATCTACACTTTCTGTGGTGGCACATGACTTATTCAGCTATCGATATTTGATTTTTGTTGTTCTTTCTGCCACCATATATCGTTTTCCCCCAGTATACCTAATTTTAACCTATCGATTTCTGTTTTAAAGTTCTCTAACATATTTACATAGCTAAGAAATCTAAAATTGCATGCTCTGACCAGCAGAATTCCAGATTTTTTGTTCAATGACAGTGTCCCCCTGAGTATTCACCACTTGGAGAACTGAATACGGATTTATTATACCCTCAAAAAATTCATTATTAAAGTACACAGTAGAGCTATGTGTCCTCAGGCAACATAGTGGCTGTAGTTTCCCCTTGCTTTCCACTGTATTGCTGTGCCAACATAGCAAGGGCATGTTGCTGATATACTAAGGCCAGATAAGTCACTCATTCAACTGTTGCCCTTACTTCTATCTAAAAGGCTGCTGCCTCTCTCCAAGAACCATGACAGGCCAGCCTGGTCTCACCAGAGGTATCCCTATGATGTAGCTGCACCTAGAGTATGCTATTGCAGAAAAGTCTATGGTTGCCGTTCTGCACATTTATTAAAAGAAAAGATCCACTCAAGCTCAGCAATTAGTAGACAGGTTTCTCAATGAAAAAGCAGCTTCATAGCTCTGTAACTTTTTATAATGAGATAAGAGTACATTATTTCTACCCAATAGTAAGAGACAGAAATGTTTAAGAATAAGAAGACACATATGTATAATGTAATTGGATAGATAAAATATCTAATAACCAAGTGGCAGCGTGAGAACACACATACAAATGTACCACAGTTTGCAAGCTTTTGGACCCAATGGCTCCTTCTTCTGGCAGAAGGGTTGAAGGGAAGGGAGAACAGTAATGGAAAAGGACTGGCAGGGTTTAGGAAAAGGATAGGAGTTCAGAAAAGTTGCCTAGAACCCCAAGTCAGGGGACACTTACTAGACAGGATGAGAGGGAAAGATGGATTGCTGGGGACTGCACTGGAGTAGATTTGAAAACCTGAGAGCTTAAAGGTGGAAGATAGGGCAATATGCAAGACAGAGATTAGTGATAAAGCACTATGCATGTGAAGGTAGTTGGGAGCAGGCATGGTAATTATGAAAATATATAATCACTTGCACTACCATCAATTACGAATACTTTTATTCTAGCAGCATATACACAATGCATTCAGAATAGAACACATACTACAGAGAACTGATCTGGAAAAGATACAGTTGTTCTTGCTGCAGTGGGGCAGCAGTATCGAGGGGTAGAGGCAGTGGTTCTATGTCCCCACAGAGCCCCTACCCCGACAAATGCGGAGCACGGTGACTGGTGTACATTGCGATGCATTGTCCTCCTGACAACGGTGAGGGCTGACATATTGTAGTCAGCCAAGTGCCTGGGTGGATGTAAAGGTCAGCCAGCCCATGATGTCAGCAGCAGTGCTATTGAGGCAGTGTCTGTTGTGGTGTTGGTGGCTGGTAGTGCATCATCTGGTGAGGCTGTTGGTCCACTGGCAGCAGTGTCTGGGGTATCAGCCATCATTATGAAATGCTCCAGGGCCAACATGAGCAGGTAGCCATCTGAAGAAAGAGTGGGTTTCAGTCCTGCTGTGGCTATTGTAGGCAGAAGGGACATGGACCTCGAGACCATGCTGTAGCCCGACTGCCTGTTGTTTAATTTGGCCCTAACCATGAGTAATGAGTCCTGCTGTGTTACATAAATGTCTTGTGGGAGATAGTCTCACAGGTCTAGGCTGACTGTAAATTGGCTTGAGTGGCATGGAGCTGGGGGCAGTGAAGGGTAAACACCAGGTGTGTCTGCTAAAGTCCATGCTGGTTTTAGGCAGTTCAGTGACACTGTTGTCATTTTTCAAGCTTGCAAGATATCAGAAGTGTTTGCTCTCATTTCAACACCTTGTACAGGCCACTATATGCAGAGTGGAGGCAAGTTTGACAGTGTCAGTCCTGAGCATGACGTTTGTACACAATTGGAGGTCCTTGTGCACAAAGACAGTCTGTTTTGGCATGGTGGGATGGCGGTGGGATGCAGATGTGGTGGGTGTGGTCCGTGATGTGTTTTACTAGGTCTGGCAGGTTGACATCTACGGGATCAGTGGTTTCTGATATGAACTCTGCTGGGAGGGTGATCGGTCCCCCGTAGAGCACCTCTGCCAGCAAGGCATCCAGATCTTCTTTGTAGGCAGCTTGTATACCAGCATCGCCCAGGGCAAGGCCTCTGTCCACTCCTGGTTGTAGCATGCAAGTGCTGTCTTGAGGGTTGGGTGCCACCATCCCACAAGTGTGTTAGATTGACAATGGTAGACCATCATGTGGAACCAGTGGCATCCACAGAAGTGGCAAAGCTCAGAGAACAGGGCCAACTTGAATTGCCAGTCCTGTTCAGTTGTCAGGGACTCTGGGCAGCTGAAGCATGCAATCCATAGTGTGATGAAAGCTCGGGTGATGTCAGCCAAGGTGTCAGTCAGAGGTGTGGCCTTCACCCATCATAGGGTTGCGTGTTCAAATCATGTCACGGTCACCACTGTAGATAGTGGGAAGCAGGCATGGTAATTATGAGGATAAATAATCACTTACACTCCCATCACTTTCTATAAATGCATTCAATACCAGGATAATACTGAATGACAGGTGGTGTACTAAGTTGTTTTTTGGAAGGACCAGCAGTACCAGTATTGTATGTGATGGCCTGGAAAATCTGCTTTTGAACTGGGCTGGTGGGGTTATTATGTCCAGTGAAGGCTGAGGTGATGATGGTGGTGTATTGCTTTAAAGAGTCTTCATCTGAACAAAGAGTTTGCCACAAATGCCAAGGCTTAATGGGAAGGAATGTTAGACATGGAAAGGAAGACTACTTAGGAGCACAGCAGTTGTTGCTCAGTGTTATCTTGGTCTTGAATGTGTCTATCAGCTACCCTTCAACTAGGCTACGACTTCCTAAAATCACACTACAATGAGGTCCATTCTGTGCGGCATTTTACCCATCACATCTAGAATAGGTTTTCTTCACCCTCTCAATCTCCGCAATATCCTTGTCGGACCCTATGCTCCTTCTACACCCATCTCCCTTCCCTACAGCACCTACCCCTGTGACCATCTCCAGTGCAAGACTTACCCTATGCACCCTCCTACCATCACCTATATCAGCCTGTTAACTAGCTAACATAGACTACTAAAGGGAGACCAATGTATGAAACGACACATGTTGTATACCAGACATGTAAACACTGTTCAGTCTTTTACTTTGGCATGACTTTCACCAACTTATCAGACAAGACGTATGGGCATAGGAAGAGGATGTAAACTTGCAATAGAATAGAACAGAATAGAAGTTTATTGTCTCATAACATACAATTTCAAGCCATTGACTTAAAAGTACAGGATACTCATCAAAAAACAAAAACTTGTATACAATTTTCCTTATAATACCAGTAATATAATATACAGTACTGAATAATTAATTAAGCAATTAATAATTTTTCTTCAAAAGTAACAAACTTTTAAAATTAACAGTCCTTGCTCTCTCCTGTTTAAATTTTCAGGTTGTTATTTATGAATTCTTCTACTGAACAGTAACATTTCTGGACTAGTTTCTCATATAAGGATTTTTTCAGTGTTTCTAAATTTATGCTGAGCAGTTATCTTCCTTTCAATTTGTTATAAATTTTCATACCCATATTATGTGAAGTTTGAGCAGGAAGTTTTAAATGGTGGGTGGGCAGCATAAAATTATTTTGATTTATGGTGTTGTAATCATGTTGAAAATGATTTGCTACAAATAAATCAGGGTTACTGTGTACAAAGATAATCATCTCATATCTGTATAGTGAGGGAACACAATATCCGGGTGCAGAGCATGCTCTACAACATGACAGTCATGAGTTCTGTGCCTGTTTCACCACATGTGCCATCTGGGTTCTCCCCCCAACACCAATTCTCAAAACTCTGCAGATGCAAGAAACTGGTACAACATAAACATGGTTCTCACCACCCATTTGGCCTTAATTTATATTAATTTCATTGGTCTCAGGATTTGTTCACAGTAAATATTCCTTTCTTCACTCCCTACTAGTTTTTCTACATCTTTCATTTTCTGACCTGTCTGTCTTTGACCATTCCCTCCCCCCACCCACCCCTCCCACCTCTATAACATAAAATGCACTTAGCATTTTGCTCTTATTAACTCTTGTTCAATGTTACAGCAATAATACACGTCATACATATTACCCTGTCTTCCACCTTTACACCTTCAGGTCTTCAAATCTTATCTGATGCAGTCCCCAGCAACCAATCCTTCCTTCTCATCCTGTCCAGTAATTTTCTCCTGACTTGGGGTTCTGGGTGTCTTTTCCAAACTCTAGCCCTTTTATTAAACCTCAGCAGCCCTTTTTCTTCACTCTTCTCTCTTTCCCTTCAATCCTACTGCCAGAAGAAGGAGCCAAAAGCTTGCAAACTGTAATACATTTTGTGTGTGTTTTCTCCTGCCTCTGTTTGGTGATTAGATTTTTTACCTATCCAATAATATTATATTTTTGAAAACTGATTATTTTCAAATACTCATATGTAGCAACTTTTGTACATTAAAACTATACTTGCTAAATAGGCTACTTCATAAGTTACACAAATATGTCCTAATTTATTCATAACTTATTTTGATGATTAGTTTAATCTGACTACATGTGAATTTGATTTGTCACATTTATTTTTAATGTATTTAGGTAGATGTTCAGAATGAAGGAGATAACTTACATAACATCATCGATAAGAAAAGGTAATTTCCAATTATTACCTTCTGAGTGACATCTAGTTTTAATACTATAATTTGACTTTTCATGTTTCTGTGTAACTCTTTAGTATAACAGCAAATTCTGTAATATCATGTAAGCCACCAACCTCATTTTCTGTAGTTTTTATCCTTTCCTTGGTAGTATGTCTGTCCATTGCCTTGAAACTGAGTACCTCATACAGTATTTGATTATCTTTGTTCAAAAACGCACATAACACCACAATTTTGGTTTCATTTTTTCACACATTTTATTATCCTCAAAGATATTACATGCTTGTTAGCTTGACTGAGACTGGCCACAGACTGCTAATCTTGAGTCACATTTGATTACTTCAAAGCTGGTATATGAACAGTTGTTTGTTGCAGAAACTCCACAATCATTTGAAAAAAGGCTAGGTTAAATTTTGCAAGTCAAAATGGACTAACAAGTACTGATAAAATTTTTGTAACTAAAAAGATGGTAATCTAGGAATTTAGAGAAGGTTATGGAATCAGTTTATGCATCCACATTGGGAGCTTTACTTATAAGTAAAAGTGTCATATTCACAATTACTGTAAATTATGAAAAACTCAATAAATTGATGAAGTATGTCATATGGTGCATAAAAATTATGTTAATGATTGTAGTGACAAGATCACAGTCTAATAACCACTGGGGCAAAATCTGCTGTGGAAAATGTACCCAGGCTTACTCCTGCAAATGAATATTAATTATCTTATAAAGTAATTAGTCACAAAGATGAACTGCCAGTGTTTATAAGTAGTGATGCCACTACACCCAGAAATACACATTAACTCACAATGTTTTCTTATTACATCATGTACAGGAATCTAAAATTAGACAGTCTCAAACAAACACAACTCACACACACAAGACCATGTCACTTGACAGTGTCATGTTTACATATATAATTGATATGAGTACATCTTTCTATACTTATATATAAAAACAAAGATGAGGTGACTTACCGAACGAAAGCGCTGGCAGGTCGATAGACACACAAACAAACACAAACATACACACAAAATTCAAGCTTTCGCAACAAACTGTTGCCTCATCAGGAAAGAGGGAAGGAGAGGGGAAGACGAAAGGAAGTGGGTTTTAAGGGAGACGGTAAGGAGTCATTCCAATCCCGGGAGCGGAAAGACTTACCTTAGGGGGAAAAAAGGACAGGTATACACTCGCACACACACACATATCCATCCACACATACAGACACAAGCAGACATATTTAAAGACAAAGAGTTTGAGCAGAGATGTCAGTCGAGGCAGAAGTGTAGAGGCAAAGAAGTTGTTGAAAGACAGGTGAGGTATGAGTGGCGGCAACTTGAAATTAGCGGAGATTGAGGCCTGGCGGATAACGAGAAGAGAGGATATACTGAAGGGCAAGTTCCCATCTCCGGAGTTCGGATAGGTTGGTGTTGGTGGGAAGTATCCAGATAACCCGGATGGTGTAACACTGTGCCAAGATGTGCTGGCTGTGCACCAAGGCATGTTTAGCCACAGGGTGATCCTCATTACCAACACTGTCTGCCTGTGTCCATTCATGTGAATGGACAGTTTGTTGCTGGTCATTCCCACATAGAATGCATCACAGTGTAGGCAGGTCAGTTGGTAAATCACGTGGGTGCTTTCACACGTGGCTCTGCCTTTGATCGTGTACACCCTCCGGGTTACAGGACTGGAGTAGGTGGTGGTGGGAGGGTGCATGGGGCAGGTTTTGCATCGGGGGCGGTTACAAGGATAGGAGCCAGAGGGTAGGGAAGGTGGTTTGGGGATTTCATAGGGATAAACTAACAGGTTATGAAGGTTAGGTGGACGGCAGAAAGACACTCTTGGCGGAGTGGGGAGGATTTCATGAAGGATGGATCTCATTTCAGGGCAGGATTTGAGGAAGTCGTATCCCTGCTGGAGAGCCACATTCAGAGTCTGGTCCAGTCCTGGAAAGTATCCTGTCACAAGTGGGGCACTTTTGTGGTTCTTCTGTGGGGGATTCTGGGTTTGAGGGGATGAGGAAGTGGCTCTGGTTATTTGCTTCTGTACCAGGTCGGGAGGGTAGTTGCGGGATGCGAAAGCTGTTGTCAGGTTGTTGGTGTAATGATTCAGGGATTCCGGACTGGAGCAGATTCGTTTGCCACAAAGACCTAGGCTGTAGGGAAGGGACCGTTTGATGTGGAATGGGTGGCAGCTGTCATAATGGAGGTACTGTTGCTTGTTGGTGGGTTTGATGTGGACGGACGTGTGAAGTTGGCCATTGGACAGTTGGAGGTCAACGTCAAGGAAAGTGACAAGGGATTTGGAGTAGGACCAGGTGAATCTGATGGAACCAAAGGAGTTGAGGCTGGAGAGGAAATTCTGGAGTTCTTCTTCACTGTGAGTCCAGATCATGAAGATGTCATCAATAAATCTGTACCAAACTTTGGGTTGATAGACTTGGGTAACCAAGAAGGCTTCCTCTAAGCGACCCATGAATAGGTTGGCGTACGAGGGGGCCATCCTGGTACCCATGGCTGTTCCCTTTAATTGTTGGTATGTCTGGCCTTCAAAAGTGAAGAAGTTGTGGGTCAGGATGAAGCTGGCTAAGGTAATGAGGAAACAGGTTTTAGGTAGGGTGGCAGGTGATCGGCGTGAAAGGAAATGCTCCATCGCAGCGAGGCCCTGGACGTGCGGAATATTTGTGTACAAGGACGTGGCATCAATGGTTACAAGGATGGTTTCCGGGGGTAGCAGATTGGGTAAGGATTCCAGGCATTCAAGGAAGTGGTTGGTGTCTTTGATGAAGGATGGGATACTGCATGTAATGGGTTGAAGGTGTTGATCTACGTAGGCAGAGATACGTTCTGTGGGGGCTTGGTAACCAGCTACAATGGGGCGGCCGGGATGATTGGGTTTGTAGATTTTAGGAAGAAGGTAGAAGTTAGGGGTGCAGGGTGTTGGTGGAGTCAGGAGGTTGATGGAGTCAGGTGAAAGGTTTTGCAGGGGGCCTAAGGTTCTGAGGATTCCTTGAAGCTCTGCCTGGACATCGGGAATGGGGTTACCTTTGCAAACTTTGTATGTGGTGTTGTCTGAAAGCTGACGCAGTCCCTCAGCCACATACTCCCGACGATCAAGTACCACGGTCGTGGAACCCATGTCCGCCGGAAGAATGACGATGGATCGGTCAGCCTTCAGATCACGGATCGCCTGGGCTTCAGCAGTGGTGATGTTGGGTGTAGGTTTAAGGTTTTTTAAGAAGGATTGAGATGCAAGGCTGGAAGTCAGAAATTCCTGGAAGGTTTGGAGAGGGTGATTTTGAGGAAGAGGAGGTGTGTCCCGCTGTGACGGAACTGTTCCAGGCAGGGTTCAATTTGGATGGTGTCTTGGGGAGTTGGATCATTAGGAGTAGGATTAGGATACTTAGAGTGACTTGACATTCATCACACCAAATAAATACAATGTCTAAGTCACCTTGTATCCTCCTGCAGTCACTCAACAGTGTCATCAGGAAACAGTCACAGATTGGCGTTCATCCTTTCCATCATATCAATTATGTATTTAGAGAATGAGAGCAGTCCTATTATACTTCCCTAGGGCACTCCTGCCAAAACTCTTGCCTCTGATGAACATTTGTCATCCATGACAACGTACTGGGCTATTGACTGATTCTAATATCATGTGAAAAAAACAGATTCAGTGTGCTATCAGAAAAAATGGACAGACAAAGTGAAGCAAACATACAAATGAAAGTTTTGGAACCGAAAACAACAAACAAAAACAGTCAATGTAAAAAACAAGATGCTGGCATTATTTATTTATTTTCTGATAGTCATGGAAAAGGACAGGCAAAGATCATGAACGAAAAACTAATAAATGAAAGTGTTATTGGATTTGTGAAGCCAGGTGCTGCACTGCGAGAAGTTACTCAGCATATTGACACACACAGTAACCATGGAAGTTGTAACTCTTGCATTATTTTAGCTGGCGCAAATGATGTCTACAAGAATGAGGCAAAATTTGCTTTGCGATCTTTAAGGGAAACATTGGCAAAAGTTATGGACATGAAAGTTTTGAGACATGACCTCATCAAAACATCGTGTGTGAATGCAGAAATCGAAGCAACTAACCGAATGTTCAAGAAAATATGTAAGCTCTTCAGCAATGTGACATATATTAATGCAGACAGTCAAAAAAGAGAAGATTTCTCTACCCATGGATTGCATAGAAACATGAAAGGGAAAGTAGCACTGTGCAATGCAATCATAGAACAATTAAATCGGAATCAGCCAGGCTTAGTGCAGCCTCCAATTGTAGCAGCAGCAGCAATGGACTCACCAATTTCAAATGAAGAGCATATTACTCCAATGACTTCAGGAAGTGTTGAAGCGGCACGAAGAGGATCCCCATCTAGCCTATTTGCAGTTCCTCAAATTACAACTCCAAAAATTACAGCAGAAACACCATCACACTACAAGTCAACTAGCCCAACACGAAACAGGAAAGAACCACAACATTTTTTATGGCAAGTGATTCCAGAGAAATGTTGATTTCATCTTCTAAAACATCACTCTGGAAGGAAAACTTCAATTGTAAAAGTGTTAAAAATGATATGTCATGTGCAGCTGTCGAACATAAGGTAGGCCAAAACAACCTAGTAAATAAGTCATCATTGAAATTTATGCTCCTGCACCAAAATGTACAATCCTTATCAAATAAAGTTAGTGAGATAGAAATATTGTTATCAGATGAACTAAAAGAAGTGTCTGTTATATGTGTTAGTGAGCACTGGTTATCCAAAAATATGTTACATCACACAAGGATAGAGGGCTTTACCCTTTCATCTTTTTTTTGTAGGAAAACCTCCATGCATGGAGGAACATGCATATATGTTAGAGAGGACGTCAAACACGAAAATTTAAAGTTCACTAACCAGCTAGGGGAAGAGCAAAACTTCGAAATTTCTGCTACACAACTGACAAATTTAAATATAATTGTTATTTGCATATATAGAAGCCCAGATGGAAACATAACTACTTTCATTGAAAATCTTGAGAAGGCACTTAACAGTATAAAAATAGTTAGTAAAACAACCATCATATGTGGTGACTTTAATATAGATTTCAACAAGAACTCAAAAGACATATTAAACCTTGGGGCCTTATTAAAAACCTGCAATATACATACAACTATCAAATCCCCCACCAGAGTCACCAAATCGTCAAGCAGTGCTATAGATCAGATACTAATAAATACAGATAAATATTTATACAAATCTGGAAATATGAATACAGGTTTCAGTGATCATTATGCACAGTTTCTTGAATTCCCAGTAGAGACTGCAAGAAATACTGAACAACAAATGACAAAAAAAGGTAGAAATTTTAGCAAGCACAACCTAGAACACTTCAGGCACTTACTGAAAAAAGAAACATGGAATGATATAGACAACTATGAGGACACATGTAAAAAGTTTGACATGTTCATGGAAATATTCTCCCATTATTTCAATATTTCTTTTCCAGTTAAAAACCAAACATTAAAAACTAAAAAAAGAAATGTTACATGGCTGATGAAAGGCATTAAAATATCATGTGCTGAAAAAAGGAGACTTTATGAAATCTCAAAAACACAAAATGTTACAGAAGAATTTCTGGTGCATTTCAAGAATTATAAGAGAGTGCTTCACAAATTCATAAAAGAAGCTAAAAAAACAACAAATGATCACCATATAAAAATGGCCAGGAACAAAATGAAAGCCATGTTGAAAATAGTCAGAGAACAAGTAGGAAATGAGACCTCCCAAAATGTAAATCTCCAGGTAATCCAAGATGGCAAAAAAATTACAAATCCAGAAGAAGTAGCCAATGCTTTTAATACATACTTTGCAAATATTAGTGAAAAATTACTATCTGACATAAAATCTTCAAATAAAAATCCTGCTACAACACCATCAAATCAAAATAGAAACTGCAACTCCCTATTTCTTACTCCAACCAACCCTAAGGAAATTATACTATCAGTTACAGAGTTAAAAACAAAATTTTCAACAGTTGTGGATGAGATTCCAGATTATGTCATTAAAAATGTGGGGGACCTCATTGCAATACCATTAGCCCACATTTTCAACAGTTCATTAACAAATGGAGTCTTTCCTTCCTGCTTAAAGATAGTGAAACTAAAACCACTGTTCAAAAAGGGTAAGAAAGAAGACATAGCCAATTATAGACCTATTGCCTTGCTATCTCCATTTTCGAAAATACTAGAAAAAAATTTTCATAAGAGGTTGCTAGATTTTCTAGAAAAGTGCAAAATATTATCCACAACCCAACATGGCTTCCAGAAAGGCCGATCAACAGAAACAGCAATATATGAATTTCTGGGTGAAGTGCTCAAAAAAATTGATAGTGGACAAAAAGTAACTGGCATATGCCTTGATCTGTGTAAAGCTTTTGACATCATAGTCCACACTCTATTGCTGCAGAGGCTTGAAAGAATTGGTGTCAGAGGTATGCCTAACAGCTGGCTTAGATCATATCTTACTGACCGCAAGCAAGTAGTAGAAATACATTTTCACAAAGAAAATAAATCAACAAGACACTATTCTGATTATAAAGCAGTAAAATATGGAGTACCGCAGGGCTTGGTACTGGGCCCCATCCTATTTTTGATATATATAAATGACCTAACATCAACCAACCAGTACCATAGCACTATCCAGTTTGCAGATGACACAAGCATATTAGTCAGCAGGAACACTGCAGAGATCCTACAGACAAGACTGTCTGAGGCATTAACAAATGTTGTAAACTGGTTCAACCAAAACAAACTAATAATAAATAAAAGTAAAACAGTAGCATTAAATTTTCATAATGTCAAGAGAAACATTGAAGAGGATATAAGAATTCAGATGTCAGACATGGATATTGCAAGTGTGCCTAATACAAAATTTCTGGGGGTCTGGCTACAGGATAATCTTAGATGGTAAACTCACATTGACAACATATTAAAGAAGCTAAGTACCATGTGTTATTTAATGAGAGTGCTAGAAAACTGCTGTCATAAGGACTGTCTAATGACAGTTTACTATTCTAATATACATTCTGTCCTAAAATATGGGATCACTTTTTGGGGTAACTTGCCATCCTGCCTAAAACTCTTCAGGATGCAAAAAAGAATAGTGAGAATCATGGCTGGAATAAAAAGGAACAAACCATGTAGACCATTATTTAAAAGGATGGGGATTCTTCCCCTTCCATGTATTTTCCTATTTGAAAGTGCAATGTTTATAAAGAAATATACAATAACAAATCCTAGTATCCTCCCCAAAAATGAAAATGTTCATCATCATAATACAAGACAGAAAACTGACTTTCATGTACTCCATACAAAAACCAGTTTGTGCCAAAAAGGAACATTACACCATGGAAAAATTATCTACAATAAATATCCAAGAGAAATTAAAGTAAAGACTGATGTAAAAAATTTTAAAGCAGCATTAAAAGAATATCTGTTGACACATTGCTTTTATAGTGTGGAAGAGTTCCTCCAAAATCCTTGAGAGTCTAAGTGATGATTATGCAAATACTGTAACCATTAATATTGGCCTATAAATACATTCAGATGTAATTCTCAAGTTTCTAATGGGGTTCAAGTATAAGTTGTATACCGACTTGCCCAGTATATGAAGTAAAATTCTGTGAATGTAATTCTCTAGTGTACATGTCAATTCATAGTGTAGAAGAGTTCCTCAAAAATCCTTAGAGCTTAAGTGAGGATCATGCAAATACTGTAATCGTTAATATTGGCTTATACATGTATTCAGTTGTAAACTTCAAGTTTATAATGTGGTTTAATTATAACTTACACATTGACTTGCCCAGTATATGAAGTACTTCAAAATTTTGTGAACATAATTTTCTAGTTTCTAAAGTGTTTTAATTGTAAGATATACTTTGACCTGTCCAATATCTGATGTACTGTACTGTACATGTAAGATTTACTGGACCAAATAAATACAATACAATACAATACAATATTAATCAAAAAGTCTTTGAGTCTCACATTTTTGAGAAGCTATTCCATATGCTCAGATCTTCAGTAATAGACAATAGTATGCCACTGTGTCAAAATCTTTCTAGAAACCTGAGAATACATAATCTGCCTTTTGATTTTTGTCCACAGTTTGCAGGATATAGTATAAGAAAAGGACAAGCAATACTTTTTAAACCCTTGCTTATTTGTGGACAATGGTGACTTTTCTCTCTCAAGGAAATTTATTATATTCTGACTTAGAGTATGCACCAGAATTCTGAGGAAAATTCACAATGAGAATATTGGTCTGTAATTTTTTGAGTCCATTCTTTTACACTTCTTACATACAGCAGTCACCTCTGCTTTTTTCGAGCTGCTTGGGACTATTCTCTGGACAATTCACGAAAAATGAAGTTA
Source organism: Schistocerca serialis cubense (assembly GCF_023864345.2). Classification (NCBI taxonomy): domain Eukaryota; kingdom Metazoa; phylum Arthropoda; class Insecta; order Orthoptera; family Acrididae; genus Schistocerca; species Schistocerca serialis. The sequence continues at coordinate 390,732,785 of NC_064638.1, forward strand.
AGTAAGAGAACAATGCCTAAGCAAAACCAAATTGGGATTTTATCCAGATCTGGCAGCTTATTTGTTTTCAACTCTTCCAGTTGCTTCATAACAGTAGTGGTGGCTATTTCTACATATGTGTGAAAGACAAGCAATGGTATTTCTATACAATCCTCCTGAGTGAATGACTTTTTAAAATCTTAAATTTGAAACTTCACCTTTCCTTTTGCCAGCTTTTATTGATGCACCAGATGGGTTGATGAGTGACTGATTAGCAGCCTTCTTAGCACTTACTGGTTTTACATAGAACCAGTATTTTATTGGGTTCTTTGCAATATCTTCACTAATGTACCACAGTGATTGTCATTGTATGCTTCATGCATCAATCTTATTATATTGCTTCACAGTCCTTTTTCAGGTCCCTACAACATGACCCTAACTGGTCCTCTGCACAACTCCAAGCTCGCCATTCCCTAAAAACTGATGACTCCACTTTGGCACTTGACAGATAAGTGAGGGTCTATGCAAGCATCACTTCTACATACAGCATCAAGATCCCATCCCTGTATACAAACTGACCTACAGCCACTCCTTAAAACCTCAGGCCCCTCACAAGAACTACCACCTCAACCCATAAAACTTCTTATCCCACCCAAATCATGCACTCTCACCTTTTTTACCTTCCTCTTTCTAAGACCCACAAACCCAATAACCCTGGCCAATCCTTAGATTCCAGCTTCAAAGCACCCACTCAAAGTAGACTATGTGATCAAAAGTATCCAGACACTCCCATAAACATACATGTTTCATATTAGGTGCATTGTGATGCCACCTACTGCCAGGTACTTCACATCAGTGACCTCAGTAGTCATTAGACACTGAGAGAGAGGAGAATGGGGCACCCCTCAGAACTCATGGACTTTGAATGTGAACAGGTGATTGGGTGTCACTTGTGTAATATATCTGCACTTGAGATTTACACACCCCTAAACATCCCTAGGTCCACTGTTTCTGATGTGATAGTGAAGTGGAAATGTGAAGCAACATGTACAGCACAAAAGCGTACTGACACAGACTGCTGACAGTTGAAAAGGGTCGCAATGTGTAATAAGCAGACATCTATCCAGGCCATCATACAGGAATTCCAAACTGCATCAGAATCTACTGCAAGTACTGTGACAGTTAGGCAGGAGATGAGAAAACTTGGATTTCATGGTTGAGCAGCTGCTCATAAACCACATATCATGCCAATAAATGCCAAATGATGCCTCACTTGGTGTAAGGAGCATAAAAATTGGACAATTGAACAGTGGAAAAACATTGTGTGGAGTGATGAGTCACAGTACATAATATGGTGATCTGATGGCAGGGTGTGGGTATGGCAAATGCCCGGTGAATGTCAATTGCCAACAGTAAAATTTGGAGGTGGCAGTGTTATGATGTGGTCATATTTTTCATGGAGGGGGCTTGCACCCCTTGTTGTTTTGCATGGCACAACCACAGCACAAGACTACATTGATGTTTTAAGCACCTTCTTGGTTCCCACTGTTGAAGAACAGGGATGTTCATAGTGTGTGACCTGTGGCAGAGTGGTTATAAGACAATAACATCCCTGTAATGGACTGACCTCCACAGAGTCCAGACTTGAATCCTATAAAGCACCTTTGGGATGTTTTGGCATGCTGACTTCATGCCAGGCCTCACTGATTGACATTGACACCTCTCCTCAGTGCAGCATTCCACAAAGAATGGGCTGCCATTCCCCAAGAAAACTTCCAGCACCTGACTGAACATATGCCTGTGAGAGTGGCAGCTATCATCAAGGCTAAGGGTGAGCCAACACCACATTGAATTCCACATTCCCGATGGAGGGTACCAAGAACTTATAAGTCATTTTCAGCCAGGTGTCCGGATACTTTTGATAATGTAGTGTATATCTGCCTTAGTTTATCAAACCTGCAACCTTTCTTCCTACATTAAAGACATCAACCATTTCCTAGATCATCTGAAATCTGTGCCTGTCCCACACACATCACACACCTTGCTTGTCACAGTTGATGTCATCTACTGCTATATCAACAACCCCCATGTACATCATCTTTCTGTTGCTGTACATTACCTCAACCAGTGCCCATCTGATTCCAGATCTATAACACCCTTGCTACTCACATTTAACAGCTTTACCTTTGAGAGGCAGACATACAAACAAATCATGGGCACTGCCATGGGAGCCAGGATGGCTCCTTCTTATCCCAGCCTTTTCATGGGTTTCTTGGAGGAGGCTTTGCTGCATTCCATAAGTCTTCAGCTCCTGGTTTAGTTTAGAAACATTGATGACTTCTTTACCATATGGAATCAAGGTGAGGCTGACCTGTTAAAAGTTTTGGAATATCTAAATACATTCTCCAAATTAAATTTCACGAAGTCCTATTCCAAAACACATGCCACCTTCTGCGATGTTGATATCATCCTACTGAGGATCATCTGCACTCTTCCATTCACATTAAACCAATGAACTAATGACACTACTTACATTTTTACAGTTGCCATCCTTTCCATGCCAAATGCTCCCTCCCCTACAGCCTTGGCATTTGTGACAAACAAATTTGTTCAGATGCACACTCTTTACAACAATACACCACAATTCTCACCTCAGCCCTCACTGGACATAATCCCCCCACCCCACACTAGTTACAAATTAACAGATTTAGTGGCCCATTGCATCCCATTCTGGTACTGCTGATCCCTCCAAAAAGCAACTTAGGAGTACAACTCTTGTCACTCATTATTATCCTGGCTGTGAATGTATTAATTAGGAACTTCAACAAGACCATGAATTCCTAAAATCATGCCTTGAAATGAGATCCACTCCATCACATTTTGTCCACCATACATAGAACAGCTTTTCATTGCACTCCTCCCCCCATTTTGGTCTTACCCGATGCTCCTTCTGCTTTCACTTTCTTACTTTATTGCTCCTACCCCTGTGAGTGTCCCAACAGAAAATATGCCTTGAGCACCCTGCTACCAGCACCAATACAAGCCCTCTAACTGCCTATACTAATAAAGGGAGAGTCACCTGTGAACTGACATGTGTCATGTACCAGCTGTTATATGCACACAGTTTGGCCCTCTACACTGAATGATCATAGACAGTGAGGATAAACTGGTAACGCACAATATCCATTTGCAGAGCGTGCCCTACAGTATTACAGTCATGACCTCAATGCCTGTTTTAACACATGTGCCATCTGTATCCCCCCCCTGACACCAGTTCTCAGAACTCTACAGGTAGGAACTGGAGTTACAACATGTCCTTGGTTCTCACCTTACAACTTGCCTGAATTTACATTAATTTCTTCAATCTCAACCTTTCCTTTCATTAACTAGTCCTTTTCTTCACTCCCTTTTAGTTTCCTATATCTTTTATTTTCTGATTTGTCTGTCCCCTCCAATCACAACTGCCTACAATGCATAACCCACTTAGCTTTTTGCTTTTATTAGCTCTTGCATGAAGATTTCTCAGAAATCTCTGTCTTGCTTATTACCCTACTTTTCACCTTTGAGCTCTCAGCTTTTAAATTTCATCCAAAGCAGTCTCCAACAATAAGTCATTCCTTCTTATCCCCGCCAGTAAGTATCCCCTGGCACAGCATTCTTGGAGACCTTTCCATAACTCTCCCATATTCCTAAACCTTAACAGTCCTTTTCCTTCATCGCTCTTGCTTTTCCTTCAACCCTTCTGCAAGAAGAAGAAGAAGCCACTGTGTTTTCTCCTGCTGCCACTTGTGAGTAGATTTTTTATCCATCCAATTATATTATGTTTCCAATCCTTCACAATTTACAATCAGTTTCAATAAAAGCATCTAATGTGGAAACTGAGCAATGAAGTTATTTCTGAACAGCTGAGATTGTCATGTTTTGGACTACATTAGTTTCACATTTCTTATGGCGTGTTGTTGTAGGGACACTATGTTTATACGAGGGTGAGTCAAATGAAAACCACAATTTTTTTTTTTTTTTTTAAATATTATTTATTGTGCAGAAGTGGTACAAAGCTCTATCACTTTTCAACATAATCTCCCCCATGCTCAATGCAAGTCCTCCAGCGCTTACAAAGTGCATAAATTCCTTTAGAAAAAAATTCTGTTGGTAGTCCGCGCAAATGCTCACGCACCGGGCGACGTACCTCTTCATCAGAATGGAACTTCTTTCTTCCCATTGTCTCTTTGAGTGGTCAAAACATATGGAAATCAATTGGGGCAAGGTCTGGTAAGTATTGTGGATGAGGAAGACACTCAAAACGCAGGTCTGTGATTGTTGCAACTGTTGTACGGGCAGTGTGGGGCCTTGCATTGTCATGTTGCAAAAGGACACCTGCTGACAGCAATCCACATTGCTTTGATTTGATTGCAGGCCACAGATGATTTTTTAGGAGATCCATGTATGATGCACTGGTGACAGTGGTCCCTCTAGGCATGTAATGCTCCAAAATGATGACTTTCTGGTCCCAAAAGAGAGTCAGCATAACCTTCCCTGCTGATGGTTCTGTTCGAAACTTCTTTGGTTTTAGTGATGAGGAATGGCGCAATTCCCTGCTTTCTCTCTTCATTTCTGGTTGGTGGAAGTGAACCCAGGTTTCATCCCCAGTAACGATTCTTGCAAGGAAGCCATCACCTTCTTGTTCAAAGTGCTGAAGAAGTTCTTCACAAGCATCAACACGTCATTCTCTCATTTCGGCTGCCATGGCACCCATCTTGCAGACACTTTTTGAGACTATACTTCATCATGCACAATGTGGTGTGTTGGCCCATGACTAATTTGTAAACATGCTGCAATGTCATTCAGTGTCATTAGGCAGTTTTCCTTCACTATGGCTTCAACTGCTGCAATGTTTTGTGGAGTCACAACTTGTTGTGCTTGACCTGGATGAGGAGCATCTTCCACTGAAGTCACACCATTTGCAAACTTCCTACACCATTCATAGACTTGCTGCTGTGACAAACATACATCACCATACTGAACCTTCATTCGTCGATGAATTTCAATAGGTTTCACTATGCAAAAACCAAATAACAGAATGCTATTCTTCCCTGGTGCATGTCACAAGTGGGGTGGCCATCTTTATACAGATACTGCGACGGTATGTGTGCATCTGCACTATGCTGCCACCTACAGGCCATTCTCCATGCTGTTTGTAGCACGCTTACCAACTGACAGGCCAACTGACAGGATAACAGCGTGAAATTTTGATTTGTTATTACAGATTTAAGGTTTTCATTTGACTCACCCTCGTATAAGACATATTTTGATTATACAAAAACATCAGATGAGAAATGTATAGGCTGAATCAAGAGATCATTGTCAACCTTTGTTTATAAAACTTAAGATACTCAAACTTGAACAGATGCATATGTGTTTCATCACTATATCTAAAACTGATTATAAAAGAATTTAATATAAGACAAGATATTCACCAGCACAGAGCTAGTGACAGAATGAAAATTGATGTTTCAAGGCACAGACTGATAAAAGTAATCCACTTATGAAGAGTCAGATTCCCAGTAAATTACATGTTCACTGTCATCCATGTCTTAGAAATTGTTTCAAAGTAAACTTTATAGCTGGTTAGCTGATAACTCATTTCATAATATAACTAATTTTTGCGGTACTTAGTGTTAAAGTAATGTGTTTAAATTCAAAAGCATGGCTATATGTGTGGAAATATATTTGTTTGTAATTAAGTACAACTGTAATTATGTATTTTTGTAATTATGTACAGGAGACAAAGCCTGTTCTATTTTACATATGGTCAATTCTGATATTAAAACACTAGAATTTGGTCACTTCTTGTCTTTTGACCAAGACAAGACACAGTGGTTTACTTAAATGTTTATTGCTGTTACAAATGACTCTGCTGTCTTAAATATGAGTCTGTCATAACATGGGTCATTATAGTTTATACATTCAATATTTCTTTAATATGACATTGAGCATTTAATAATGAACACCTACAACTTAATTCTACTGCCTTAGGAACAAAAAAAATTTTTTTAAATGTAGAAATTAAAGGAAACAAGAACGGTGAATTGGTGATGAACTGCACAGATGGGAGTTTTCTTTACAATACGTTCTCCACTCCCAAAATTTTTCGCGCCTCAATCTACAGTAACATACTGTCCCCACACTCTCCACCCAATAGTTCCCACCCCATCTGTCCAATCATCTCCTCCCAATTTTCATCTCCCATCCTGTTTATTTGCAGCCCTCTGCCAATGCATTTGCCTGTCTTTCCCCACTCCTCTCCCTTTTTGTTCCTTTTTTCCCCACCTGCCAGACCCACAATCTCTTGATGCTGCACCTGTTGGCAGTCTAGTCACTGCACACTCCTCTAGACAGCATTCATAAAATGGTTCAAATGGCTCTGAGCACTATGGGACTCAACTCCTGTGGTCATCAGTCCCCTATAACTTAGAACTAATTAAACCTAAGTAACCTAAGGACATCACACACATCCATGCCCGAGGAAGGATTTGAACCTGCGACCGTAGCAGCAGCGCGGCTCCGGACTGGAGCGCCTAGAACCGCACGACCACCGCAGCCGGCAGCATTCATCTCTCTTGCCATCCATACACTGCTGTCACTTCCACTTCCGCTTCCTTCCCATCTCCCTGCAGATTCTTGCTTGCACCCTAAGTGATGTTGCATTTCAGCACAAGATGCTGGAGTTGGTGGTCGTGTGTGCGTGTGAGGTGTGCCCGGCTTTTTAGTGTGTGTGTGTGTGTGTGTGTGTGTGTGTGTGTGTGTGTGTGTGTGTGTGTGTGTGTGTGTGTGTGTGCGTGTGTGTGTGTGCGTGTTTGTCTCTTTACTGATGAAGGTTGTGGCCAAAAGCTAAATGTGAGTGTCTTTTAATCATATCTGTCTACAACCTGACATACTTCTTTATGGTAAGTAGCAATCTGTCTTTTCCTACATATTTTGGAATACTTTTTTTACAATTTTTGTACATTTCTACAATTTACAACTTCATTGTTTTATTATTCTGTGTTAACTGCATAATTTTAGGTTTACATGATTTCTTTTCTATGAAATATTAAATATCAGCAAGTGTGCACAGAGAATCATGCTGTCATTTGTTCTCAAAGGAAATAACAATTTGAATGCAAAAAAATTAAATTAGTTTTTAAAAATTAAAACAGTCTTGACTGCATTAAAATAATTATTAAAATGAAACTTCCTGGCAGATTAAAACTGTGTGCCCGACCGAGACTCGAACTCGGGAACTTTGCCTTTCATGGGCAAGTGCTCTACCAACTGAGCTACTGAAGCACGACTCACGCCCAGTCCTCACAGCTTTACTTCTGCCAGTATCTCGTCTCCTACCTTCCAAACTTTACAGAAGCTCTCCTGCGAACCTTGCAGAACTAGCACTCCTAAAAGAAAGGATACTGCGGAGACATGGCTTAGCCACAGCCCGGGGGATGTTTCCAGAATGAGATTTTTACTCTGCAGTGGAATGTGCATTGATATGAAACTTCCTGGCAGATTAAAACTGTGTGCCCGACCGAGACTCGAACTCGGAAACTTTGCCTTTGGCGGGCAAGTGCTCTACCAACTGAGCTACCAAAGCACGACTCATGCCCGGTCCTCACAGCGTTACTTCTGCCAGTATTTCATCTCCTACCTTCCAAACCTACTGGCAGAAGTAAAGCTGTGAGGACTGGGTGTGAGTCATGCTTTGATAGCTCAGTTGGTAGAGCACTTGCCCGTGAAAGGCAAAGTTCCCGAGTTCGAGTCTCAGTCGGGCACACAGTTTTAATCTGCCAGGAAGTTTCATATCAGCGCACACTCCACTGCAGAGTGAAAATCTCATTCTGGAAACATCCTCCAGGCTGTGGCTAAGCCATGTCTCCGCAATATCCTTTCTTTCAGGAGTGCTAGTTCTGCAAGGTTCGCAGGAGAGCTTCTGTAAAGTTTGGAAGGTAGGAGACGAGATACTGGCAGAAGTAAAGCTGTGAGGACTGGATGTGTGTCGTGCTTCGGTAGCTCAGTTGGTAGAGCACTTGCTGATGAATGGCAAAGTTCCCGAGTTCGAGTCTCGGTCGGGCACACAGTTTTAATCTGCCAGGAAGTTACATATCAACGCACACTCCACTGCAGAGCGAAAATCTCATTCTGGAATTATTAAAATAGTTGCCTGTTTAAGAAGCAGTTGACTTTCATGCCTCAATGTACAGAATGTTCTCCATTCACCATCTCCAACTGCCAGCATTACTGAAACTTGGTACCATTTTAATAAATGTTTTCTATGTGATAAAGAAAAGAAACTATTTAGATCACAGTTTATTCAATTACTTTTACAAAAAATTATGTTTTTAGCCCTTGCATCATATGGAGTAAACTGTTCAAAATTACTTAAATTTAGTGTTACAAAGATTATATTTATGTGTACATACTAGCTTTTACCAATGGCTCCAACTGTGTATGTGTGTCTCATATATTGCACACATCTCCTCCTCCTCCCTCTCTCTGTCCACCTCCTCCTTCCCTCTCTTTCTGTCCATTTCCTCCGCTCCTCCATCCCTCTACTTTTGTTATCTCTTTGACCATCTCCTCTCTCTGTCCATCACCTCCTCACCATCTTGGTTGTAATGGATCCAGTGGTTTAGGAGGGGACACACACACACACACACACACACACACACACACACACACACACACACACACACAGAGCTTGATTTGTAAAAATGAGGTTCTGGTGCTATGATCATCCCCATCTTCTTCTTCTTCTTCTTCTTCTTCTTCTTCTTCTTCTTCTTCTTTTTTTTTTTTTTTTTTTTTTTTTTTTTTTTTTTTTTTTTTTTTTTTTTTTTTTTTTTTTTTGCTGCAGTGTGACAATTCATTCTGGATACATACATCTTAATGCTAGTACTTGCAGTCTTTTATACAATGGTTTACAAACTGTCTGACCTTCCCTTCTGTAATTACAATAATGACACTCTTTTTGTTAAGTTAATAATTTTCATGTTAGGACTATTCGTATACAAATGAACAAACAAATTTGATCATGCCACATGTTTCTCACCTTCATCTTTTCAAAGGCATAATTAGTGGCAAGGTTTCTAGATGCTGCTATACAGGGGCTATTGTTTTTGTTCTGGGTTTAAAGCTGTTTTTTGTGTCTGTCATTTAAAGTTTCATTAGCCCACCAGTAAGAATATGAATGCTCTTTTACTTCATGTTATGTCACTGATGATGCAACTGTCAATATACACACATCACAAAAAGTTTTTCATCACCTTGGTTCCGAGAGTTCAGGAAGCTGTACAGAAAATTGAAATAAAGATCAACATAAACATCATTTCTCCTTTTAATTGCTCATGAAAACCACACATTGCATGTTGAGAGCTTCAGAGGTGGTGGTCCAGATTGCTGTACACACCGGTACCTCTAATACCCAGTAGCATGTCCTTGTGCATTGATGCATACCTGTATTCATCATGGCATACTATCTACAAGTTCATCAAGGCACTGTTGGTACAGATTGTCACACTCCTCAATGGCGATTTGGCATAGATCCCCCAGAGTGGTTGGTGGATCACCTCATCCATAAACAGCTCTTTTAAATCTATCCCAGACATGTTCAATAGGGTTCATGTCTGGAGAACATGCTGGCCATTCTAGTCGAGCAATGTTGTTATCATGAAGAAAGTCATTCACAAGATGTGCATGATGGGGGCACATATTGTCATCCATGAAGACGAATTCCTCACCAGTAGGCTGCCAATATGGTTGCACTTTAGGTTGGAGGATGGCATTCACGTATCGTACATCCATTACAGCACCTTCCATGACCACTAGCAGCATATGTTGGCCCCACATAATGCCACCCCAAAACATCAGGGAACCTCCACCTTGCTGCATTCACTAGACAGTGTGTCTAAGGCGTTCAGCCTGACTGGGTTGCCTCCAGACACATCTCTGATGATTTTCTGGTTGAAGGCATATGCGACACTCATCGGCATGTTGTTGGGACCATCTGTACCATGCTGTATGGTGTCATGGTTTCAACGATGGACCTCATCATGCATGTCAGGAGTGAAGTTGCACATTATGAATCCTATTTCACACAGTTTGACTCTTTAACATGACATTCTGTGGCTGCACGAAAAGCATTATTCAACATTGTGGCATTGCCGTCATGGTTCCTCCAAGCCATAGTCCACAGACAGTGGTCATCCACTGCAGTAGTAGCCCTTGGGCAACCTGAGCGAGGCATGTCATTGACAGTTCCTGTTTTTCTGTATCTCCTCCATGTCTGAACAACATCGCTTTTGTTCACTCCGAGACGCCTGGACACTTCCCTTGTTGAGAGCCCTTCCTGGCACAAAGTAACAATGTGGACATGATTGAACTGTGGTACTGAGTGTCTAGGCATGGTTGTACTACAGGCAACATGAGCTGTTTACCTGCTTCCTGGTGGAATGAGTGGAATTGATCAGCTGTTGGACCCTCTCCATCTAATGGGCGCTGCTCACGAATGCTTGCTTACATCTTTGTCCAGGTTTAGTGACATCTCTGAACAGTCAATATCCACAGTCAATGTCTATCCTCAGGAGTTCTGGGAACCGGGGTGATGCAAAACTTTTTTCGATGTGTTTAATATTATATGCACCTGAGGACAGCAGGACAACAAAAGTTAAAGATGACACTTTTTTTGGGTTTTGAAGAGCCCCTGAGCTACTGGAGAAACTCTCCAAAATATGAGCTGTATTTCTGATACACATTAAATATAGTACACACTCATTAGTAAGTGCTCATTTATGCACTCTTTTAGAACCCTTAAATAGCAGCATGTACTCAACTCTTTTAGAACCCTTTAATAGTAGCAGCCTACACTCAGCTTTGAATATATTTCAATATATTTGTCCTAGTTTAAGTCTCTTTGCATTCAAATACCAATCAACATTGTTGATTCTTTGTTTACAATTGATTGAGCATGATGGAAACATCAGGAATACACAGATTATTATTTTAACTAGTATGAAAATTTATTGATTCTGGTTTTCCTGTAGTTTATTAATGAGCTGGTTCTTTGTTAACCATTTACTGACCTGCAAACAAATGTTTTATATAATTACATCCACATACACATCCATATAAATCAGGAGAAGGAGGAAGGGAGATTAGAATTTAACATTCTGCCCACAGCACAGTCATTTAGAGGTGAACCACATGCCCAGTTTGCAAAAGGATTGGAAAGGGAACTGGCCATGTCCTATTCAAAGGTGCCACCCTGGCATGACTTGGAGCAATGTAGGGAAATCACAGAAAATCTAAGTCTGGAAGGCAGGATGGGGATTTGACCATCATCATTCTGAATGTGAATCCATTGTGCTAATCATCAGAAAAAGAAGCGATCCCATTACTGACCTGTGAGGGATGGACTCCACAGTTTACTGAGCCCTCTGCTCTGTCATGGCTTTGTTATTATTATTATTATTATTATTATTATTATTTAGTGAATGTAATTGTTCTTGATAACTAGAGTTACTTGATGTGTGCATGTAATATAAATGCAGTTAGATTAAATTGCCAGAGATCCTCATTGGGAAAACATTGTATTAAATTGAGAAGTCTTGTACATAAACACTGAATCAAATTAACATACTTGTCATCTCTATAACATAATTCTAAAAATTTTGCTTCTCAGATTGCAATATCTGGCTGCACACCTAAAGCATCATGTATCTAAGTATTGTGCTACCAAAAGACCTGCAGTTTCACAAATGTGCAAGGTAAGCAGTTTGCTTTACATCTTTGTAAATATAAAAGTCATGTATCAAACAGTTCCTACATGTTGTGTTTGTAGTTTTCTGTGTATACTAATAAAATGAAACACATATATTGATTAGTATGAATATTTTTGTAAATACAAATGTTGGTACGTTAAACCCCAGTAAACCACTAATGATATCAGAAACACACATTTTATGAAATTGCCAACTGAATACATGTGACACTACAAAGAAAATACTCACTAAAACTTAACATGCTACATACTTACAGGGAAAACAAGCACTAAAAGTAAATAAAAGAGTTCAGAAACAGACTTACTCTATACTCCAGTCTTCTGGTGATAGTCTTTGACTAATTGCATCAGCACACAACACCCTTCACCCCCCTCATACTCCCACTGCTCCTGGATTGAAGTGATATTTATGCCCTCTGTCCCACAAGGCCCTATGTAAACTGGATGTAAAGTAGGAGAAACTGGGTATTTATTCTGTGATGATTGATCTGGTGATGGTGTAGTCTTGTCAGCAGTCACATCGTTCAACAAAGCCGATGGGTGTAGAGACTGGTGTAGTGACAATATCAGGTTAACAGCTGCTATGTGACCTTATGTAGGCTTTGGGTGATGATATGGTGCCAAAACCACACCATCCACTGACTGGAACAGATAGGCCAGCTTGAAATGTTTGATGGAAACCTTGGTATGCTTGCTGTTGGCCGATATCATCACCATGTGTTTGCTGTGGATGTACGAATTTTGTAAATGGAGCTTTTGATTTATTGCTACAAGGGTGGTTTGAAAAGTTCTTGGAATGGAATAGAAAAAAAGTTCTTACATCACTGAAACTTTTTTTATTTTTCAATGAAGTCTCCTTGTAGATTAATGCACTTGGTCCAACGACGTTCTAGTGTCTTGATCCCATCTCGAAAATGAGTGTCCTCCAGGCCTGCAAAATAGTTGTCAACTCAGGCTATCAATACTTCATTTGAAGCAAATGGGGGAGAAGTTGTTGAGGTTCTGGAGGAATGTGAATAAGGTGTCCTCACATTCCTCCAGAACCTCAACAACTTCTCCCCCATTTGCTTCACCTGGTCCTACTCAATCCAACAAGTCACCTTCCTAGATGTTGACCTCCACCTCAGAGATGGCTACATCAGTACCTCCATCCATATAAAACCTACTAACCACCAGCAGTACCTCCACTTCGACAGCTGCCACCCATTCCATACCAAGAAGTCCCTTCCATACAGCCTAGCCACCAATGGTCATCCTATCTGCAGTGACAAGCAGTCCTTCTCTAAATATATTGAGGGCCTCACTGAAGCCTTCACTGACCGTAATTATCCTCCCATCCTTGTACAAAAACAAATCTCCCATGCCTTATCTTTCCAGTCTCCCACCACCTCCCAAAGTCCCGCAGTCTGGCCACAGAGGAGCATTCCCCTCAGAACTCAGTACCATCCAGGACTGGAGCATCTGAATTACATTTTCTGCCAGGGTTTTGATTACCTCTCATCATGCCCTGAAATGAGAAATGTCCTATCCACTATCCTTCCCACTCCTCCTACCGTGGTATTCTGCTGTGCACCGAACCTACACAATATACTCATCCATCCTTACACAAACTCTGCTCCCAACCCCTTACCTCATGGCTCATACCCCTATAATAGATCTAGATGCAAGACCTGTCCCATACATCCTCCTACCACCACCTGCTCCAGTCCAATCACTAAAATCACCTATCCCATCAAAGGCAGGGGTACTTGTGAAACCAATCATGTGATTTACAAGCTAAGCTGCAACCACTGTGCTGCGTTCTATGTAGGCATGACAACCAACAAGTTGAGTGTCTGCATGAATGGCCACCGACAAACTGTGGCCAAAAAACAAGTGGACCACCCTGTTGCTGAACACACTGCTAAACATGATACTCCTCATCTCAATGACTGCTTCACAGCCTGTGCCATATGGATCCTTCCCACCAAAACCAGCTTTTCTGAATTGCGCAGGTGGGAACTTTCCTTGCAATACATACTACTTTCCTGTAACCCTCCTGGCCTCAACCTTCATTAGTCACTGTCCTCACCCATCCAGCCCTCTCCCTGTTCCCATTCCAGCACTATGAAGCTGCCATTTCACTGTCACACCCAGTCTTTTAATTTATCTTTATTTCTCTCTTTTCTGCTACTTACTACCCCTCCCCCCCCTCCCCTGCACCCTCTCTCCTGCCCTCCGTCTAAACTGCAACACTTCACTGTATGCCACTCCCACCATACTGTCCCTCCCCCTCCCCACCACAGCCTCCTCCTTACACCCCCATTTGCCACTCCCATCGTGCACTGGTGCTGCTGCTCGCAGTGTAGTTTCAGCTCTCTGAGACTCCAGACGTGTGTGCAAGTTTCATTTGTGTGAGTGTGTGTGTGTAAGTGTGTCTGCTGCTGACAAAGGCCTTAATGGTCAAAAGCTATGATTTTGTGAATCATTTTATTGTGCCTTTTGTGACTCAGCATCTCCACTATATGGTGAGTGGCAACTTTCCTTCTCTGGTATTGTTACATTCCATTCTGGATTTTCCATTGTTGCTGACAAACTCAGAAAAACGTGTACTTCCATCGGAGGCATGTCCATACTCCCAACATTCTGCGGCGCTCACAGTATTCCAAAGAGTTTACAAAACAAAAGAGTTTACAAACTTTCTTGAGGAAAAACAAGTATCATCACCAAGATATATTATTATTTTATAAATGAATTCAGAAATAAATTTAGTAATTACTGTTAGACTGTGTAATTAATAGTATGAATTTTAAATATGCCAAAATTTCTAATTTCAAACATTTCTAAAAGAAGAATAATTTTAATTATATGTACAGAGTACCAACAAATTGATTTCTTTTTACATATTTTAACCCAAAACATAACACATCATATACAAAATCATATGAAGTTTATTCAGTGAAATAACTGAGAATGTTCACCTATAGCAGAATTGACAATATACATGGTATCGGTTACTTCTTTAAAAAAAGGTAGCATTAGAGGAGGGTGTCCCATTACAACATGCAATGCCATTGCTGGTTTGGGGGACCCCAAATGTTTTGTTGTAGAACAAAATATTATGAAATTGCTTATCAAAGAGAAAGTGAGAGTCCAAGTTTGCATTACTTGAAATCAAAGCAGCACTTATTGTGTAAGGCAATTGAATGAACCACACATTTTATCAATGCCTTGGAAATTGTAGATTCAATCATTAGCAATCTAAGATGATCTCAAAATTCAGACAAATTATTGTTAATAGCATCACTGTTCAAAACTTCTTGAATTCAAAGTCTGTTGACTTATGGAGCATGTATTTGCACACAGATGGCACATAATGAACAACGTCAGACAATAACATAAGAGTTTGTTTGTATAAAGCACTGGTAGTTAGATGCTATTCTCCTTTGTCAGTTTATACTTCAATGACAAAATATACAAATCACGAACTGGTGTCGTACCATGGAACTATAAGTCCAAAGGTAAAAGTGTCACAACAAAGTAAATGCGAGTTTCTAATCTTTTTATTGGCTTTAGCATCCAGTGGAAGTGTGGTGCAATCCTCAGAATAGGTCCCAGGTTGTTGAATAAGTCTGCCTGGAGTCTGTGTTTTTCTATTTAACCATGATTTTTATCGATCTCTCCATGTTACATAAGCATGTTTTTCATCACATCACAGGATGACATCAAAATCAGTGTTTTTTTTGAAAACTTGTTATGCTTTGACATTACTGCAAGTCTCCTGAGATCAGCACATGTGTTGGCACAAAACTAACTCAGATACGATTGCCGCAATTGGCATTGTGCAAATAATAATGTAGAGTGACAGAGAGTTTCTCAATATTTCTTGAGCATTCTGTTAGCTGGAATAATGCTAGCTTGATTTCCTGTTTGATACTACATTTCAGCTGTAATTTAGTGACTGTTTCCTCATATTATTTATTTAGTTAAAGATTTTAAGACAGATAGTTCATGATAAAAGTTTGAACATTTGTAATTATTGAGTTTTCATATTTTCTGTTAAAATATAATATCGATGTTGCTGTCAATTAGCAACATATACACGCTATAATTTGTGACATATGTTTTAACTGATACTAGAAATGAGTGTTAAAAACAACAGTAAATATTATAGTTTGTTTTGAAGTAGATTTGCTGAAGGATTTGTGAACACTGATTTTTTACATATTTCTTTGGGTGCCAAACCTATCGACACAAATAAAATTTATAACTATGGAAAATTTTGTGTTCAAGGGCTAGATACATTCACTAGTATCTGTAGAAATGTTTCGTATAATCTGATAATGGAAACAAGTTCAAATAATGTTGAAATTTGAGTGGTATCATAAACTTTGCTTATTGAAGAAAAAGTTTCTTTACGCCACATTCTATGAAAATATCCCTCTCACAAAATATTGGACACAAAAATTGTTCAATGTTGTGTGACTTTAGTTCAATCTGAAAAGTAGTTTTTTTAAGACAAGTCTTCTTCAAAGTTGAATGTTCTAGAGTCTTTTAGTTGTAAAATTTGCCATCTTTAGACTATTACCTGAAAGGTTTGACATTACATAAAATAGTACTATGAAATTTTTTTTCTTTACAAACCACTTAAATAAATCTTGCAGTAAGGCCACAAAAAATGGTAACCACTGTGTGGTTGAAATAAATTACCTGAATAGCAAGGACAACAGTAAGAGTATGGTGTACAAAGTCTAGCCTGTAAATCTTGGC
The DNA here is from genome assembly GCF_023864345.2 of Schistocerca serialis cubense. Lineage (NCBI taxonomy): Eukaryota > Metazoa > Arthropoda > Insecta > Orthoptera > Acrididae > Schistocerca > Schistocerca serialis. The sequence continues at coordinate 390,749,325 of NC_064638.1, forward strand.
AATTATATGCACACAAAACTTTTAAATAATAAAAGAAAACTCAATAAATGAAATTTCAGTCCTCTTATAGCTAGATAATACCAGTAATTTTATGCTCAAAATGATAATTCAGTTAAATATTTCAGAGAAAATATGATTTCCTTTAGATAATTGACAGTTTTTTCCATGTACAAAATTAAGCTTAAAATTTAAGATAAAGTATGAACATTGATTTACATCATTATTTGATGAATTTTTTATCTGTTTTTTACATATTTGTTCAGTGAATTATGCTATAAAATGGTTTCTGGAATACTGACACTGAAACATGTTTAAAAAACTTCATAATATTTCAGATGAAAATTAACAACTTAGTACTCATCCTTGGATGAATCTTGTTTTCTTCATAAGATTTTTACCCTAATTCATTAGGCTCTTTGAATATGTTATGGATTTTTCAGTAACATTTACATTAGGTTTTTGAGAAAGATTGGGTTTTCTGTTTGAAAATATGTTATATTAACAAAAATAATCAAATTTTGGAAATGTAATGCAACTGGACGGGTAAAAAATCCACTCACCAGGCAATAGGAGGGGAACACACATAAAAGAAGTGTTAAAGTTCACAAGTTGTTTAAGCCAGTGGCTCCTTCTTCTGGCAGGTGGTTTAAATGGGATGGAATAGCTACAAAGTAGAAGGATTAGTGTGGTTTCGGAAAAGGGATAAAGTGGGAAAAGTTGCACAAAACCCTGGGCGAGAGAAGACTTAACAGATAGTATGAGTAGGAAAGACTGATCATTGGGGAGTGCACTGAATGAGATTTGAGAACCTCAGAGCTTAAAGGAGAAAGATATGGTAGTGAAAGTATACAGGTCACAAATAAAAAATGTAGAAAATTATAAAGGGAGTGAGGAAAGGAATAGCTACGGTGAAGAACTATTGAGACCAAAGAAATTAAAATAAATTAAGTCCTGATGGATGGAAATAATTAAGCACATTTTGTAGTACCAGTTCCAACCTATGGAGTTCTGAGAATCTGGCATCTGGGGGAGGAATCCAGATCCCACTTGTGGTGAAACAGTTGCTGAGATCACAATTTTCAAGTCGTAGAGCATGATCTGCAGCAGGATATTGTGTGTTGTTAGTACACACTCTCTGCCTATGCCTATACATCATATTTGATAACTCGTGTGGTAGTCATGCCAAAGTAAAAGGCTAAACAGTGTTTACCTAAAGGCTGGTATACAACATGTGTCATTTCACCTGTTGGTCTCCCTTTAGTAGTATATGTTTTGTCAGTTACAGGGCTGGTATAGGTGGTTGTAGGATGGCGCACAGGGCAAGTCTCAGAGCAGAGACAGTCACATGGGTGGGAGTCATAGGGTAGGGAGATCAATGCAGAAGGACCATATGGTCTGACAAGAATATTGCAGAGATTGGGAGGACAACAAAAAGCTATTCTAGGTGGGTAAAATGTCAGACAGAATTGACTTCATTTCAGGGCATGATTTTAGGAAGTCATAGGCTTGTTGAAGTGGCTGATTAATACATTCAAGACCAGGATAATACTGAGTGACAAGTGGTGTGCTCCTAATTTGTGTTTTGGAGGGATCAGCAGTGGCAGGATTGTACGTTACAGCCCAGGAAATCTGCTGTTGGGGTAATCATGTCCAGTGAGGGCTGAGGTGAGAATGGTGGTGTATTATGGTAAAGAGTCTGCATCTGAACAAAGGTGTTTGCTCAGATGCCAAAGATTTGTGGGAGGGACCATATGACATGGAAAGAATGGCAACTGCGAAAATGTAAGTACTGTTGTTTATTCATAGGTTTAATGTGAACAGGAGCATGTAGCTGACCTTAGGTGAAGATGAAATCATCATCAAGGAAAGTGGTTTGGGATCTGGAATAAGATCATGCGAAATTTAATTGAGAGAATTTGTTTATAGATTCCAAGAATTTTAATGAGTGAGCCTGACAATGAGTCCATATAGCAAAGATGTCATCAATGAATCTAAACAAAATCAGAGGCTAAAGGCTTATGGCTTCAAGTGACCCACTAAAAAATTGTAATGATAGAACAGGACCATCAAAGATTTGCATAACCATAAAAGAAGATTCACATGATAGTAACTTAAGGTATAACATGACATCTCCAAGGTCAATGTGGATCAAAAAGAAAAATTATTCATTCATTTTAAATTTCAATTAGTATTTTCAAATGTTGCTGTGCTGTTTCAGATGTAATTCATTTATATGGGCCAGCAAGAATACTTTCCATGAATAACAATTATTATGTATAGTTGATTCATTACAATTTGCAAAAGGTGTATCTATTTTTCAGATAGCTGCCTTACGTATTCGAAGTAATCTCATATCAGTAAGAAAATAACGTGTGTGACATTAGTGCAATCTTACCCTTATGACAATACAGATGGAAACATCAAGTTAGTTATCTAAATTATGACATAGTATCTGATAACGTAATGCTCAGCAACCTACAAATTTTTAAAACATTTAAAATTTCCCCCTGTTAACTTTGTTGTATTGCTCGCATAGTAGCTGCAGCAACTTGTTAAAAACATATTCTTGTTTGAAAGAGAGAACATTGTGAAATATCTGGACAACAATATTTTGATTGTAAGTATCATGTTTATGAAGTTTAAATCTTTTACATAAGATACATATTTTTGTTTTAACTAAAAGTTCTTTATCCTTTCTAAGGCTTTTCAAACTTGGATACTTACTACATCTGCACTTTTCTTTATTTCCTGTAATATTCTTTCCTCTACTTCCCTTTCAAATATAAGTTTACTGTATTTCCCTGTATCATAAACATTTATCTTTCCAATAATCTATTTTGACTTTTATATATTGGAAACCTAGCTCCTCACTTTTATCCTTTCCTTCAGCATTTTCAAATAATAAATCATTTTCACTTTCTTTAAAATTTAAGTCTTCTACTTCACTTTTACACAAGACTCATTCCTTCCAGTTCTTAACGAGTTAACAGCTACCCAAGACACTTCATTTCTTCTGTCATTTTGTAACATGGGATTTACACAAAATAAATTACTTGTTGTCCCCATTTCTTGTTCATCTGAACTTTCAGTCCTCATTAGTTTGGATAAACTGCCTCACTGATCTTAACTAGTATTTCCCAAAATTGTTCATTTTTATTGTTATTCTCGTAAGCATTCCACATTACTCTTAAAAACTCTTTTTCTTTCTCTTCTCAAGTGATGCATAAATTCATCTGATCCAAACTTTTATGATTTTCTATTCCTAGGCTTTCAGAGACTAGTGGCTGACAAATACTGTTCAACAATGCCCGTTTCTCTCAATGCTTCTTCCCTAAAACCCCCATTCCCTACTATTTCCTTAACAAAATTGTCACCAATACTTAGCTCCATTACCTTGTCTACATTTATATCAGTATAAAATCTATCCATAACATCGAATATTACTTTCTTCACTATTATATTATCTATATTATCATTATCAGTATCCTTAATCACAATTGGTTCCCTGTTAACATCACATGCACAGTTTTCTGCCACCAAACACAATCACTCATACAGTATCTACTTATCTTTCAAAAAACGTCCCTATAACAGAACTTTTATGCTGGTTATCATCCTTCTTTACTTCACTTCCTGCCCAAGTATAAAATCCAGGTAAATCCTCAGTATCCCCTCTGGGCCTCTTACATTTTTGTGATCATTTTTATTTTCCAAACAATCATTTGCCCTCATAGTACCCCAAACATTTTTCTCAAACTCTACCTAGGTGGATTGCCTGCGCCATTCTCAGTTATTGTTACTGAATTTCCACTTCTAGTCCTATTATAATTATAGGTCCTATAATAATTTGGTTTGCTCAGCTCAAAAGTGTGGATCCTCATTGAGAGGATCTGGAGTTTACCTCTCTGTTTCCGCTGTTGTCTTACATCTAATTTGAATGTGTTCAATTTCCCCCATCCCATCTTCTACTCCTGTTGTCATCATTTCTTTCCCACTGTGTGTCTGTTAGATTCCCACTATAGTCTCTGCCCAATTATTCTGATTTTTGCATTTACGATTTCCATAATGTCTTCTCCTATAGTTTCCCCTATTACAAATAGGATTCAGCCCCCACTGATTGTTACGTTCTTGGTCGTAGATCTGCCCAACATTTCTATCCATACCCCTGTCCAGTTTATCAATTATTTTAAAAATGAGTCAAGAGATCGTCTGGCCCATGAATTAGCTCCCACTGTATACTTTGAGGTAATCTCCTCTTAAGAGCACCAATTTGTGCCATCTCTTCACAAGCTTTTCTTTCATTGCTTCCTAAAATCTTCCAGAGACCCATTCCTTTCTTTGTAAATAGGACTATTTAAAAATTTACTCTTAATCCTGGCCTCTGCTGATTCTTACCGTAATATAGTTAAAGAACTTTTCTCAAAGTCCTGAAATGATGTCCATTGACCAAATTTAAGGTTTGACCATGACAAATCTTCTCCATCAAGAAACCTTTTGACAAATTTGAATTTTAAATTATCTGTCATACCAGACACAAAGATGTCTTTACAATGATGTAGAAAGTCAACAGGGTACAAATTGCCATCAGGAAAAATTGTAACTGGTAAGTTTTACCACATAATGCCCTGCTAATAGTCATATTTTAATAACACATTGCTCTTATATTCTTGTATTTCTAGAAGTTTTTGATACTTGTACATCATTATCTACATCCTTTCACACATTGTGAATCTACTGATTTAAATTTGATATTCGTCCCCTCGTTTGAGTACTTAAATTACTAACCTTATGTACTATAGCTTTCTGACCAACCTGTAGTTCTTCAATGACCATATAATGATTGGAAGTATCATCAGCCAATTGAGTTCCTAGAAATACAGCCTTGTTTACACCATATTCTACTCTTTTATCTATTTTCTGTAAATTAGCCTCCATCTGATTTTTGAGTTCTAAAATTTGCTTGTATAACTCTGTTTTTATGGGTGATTCCATTCCCTCTGCTCTAGATTCTACATCTTCTTACAGTGAGTTTAACTGTTCATAATTTGTTTTCATGTCTGTTGACAATTGATCCCTGTTGGTTTACACTTGATCACTGTTTGCCTTCATGTCAGTTTGCATTTATCCTAAGTTTCCTAAAATTATTCTTAAAATATCCCCCTGGGCAGGTGTCTTACCCACTTGTTTGTCACTATCACTTTCAAAAACATCTTTGCTTGCATATGCCATCCCACCATGCCCCCTCTCCCCAACAACAATTGCACGATTACTATATATTTTATTTTTTTTACATCACCAGTTTCACTCATCTTAACTTTGTTAGTTAGCACTTTATCCCTAAATGTGATAGCTTCTGCAGTTCTAGTGTAGTTTCTCTTGCCTCTTCTTCTGTAGTCTGGTGCATCCATCATTGGACTTGTTTTTACTTATTTTCATCCAGTCATAATCCACGTATATATGATGGTTCCTTTGTAGTTTCAAAATGCAAACTTTATAGTTCCTCAATATTCATGTTCAATACTTCTGCCCAGCAAAAAAAGTTAACTCATTTGCATATGATAATCAAAATAAATGGAATTTTGTGGCTCTTATTTGTAATAGAGAAACTGTTAAACTCCAGCTATGACATTGTTTGTCCTGGCTGACACCACTATGTATGATGCTGTTCACCTTTATCAGTTTATACTTCATTGATACACTTAAAAATCACAATCTGGTGTAATATCATGGAACTGTACATCCAAAAGTAAAAGTGTCACAACAAAATAAATGAGACTGACTTATTTTTATTGGCTTCAGTGTCCAGTTGAAGTGCAGAGCAGTCATCTGTAATAGAGCCAGCGTTGTTGAGTATGTGTATTGATCTCTCCATGTTACATAAGTATGTTATTCAACACATCACAATTTGACATCAAAATCAGTGTTTTGGAGAACTTGTTATGCTTTGACATTACTGCATGTCTCCAAAGATCATCACAAGTGTTGGCACAAAACTAACTGAGATACAATTGCCTCAATTGTCATTGTGTAAACTGTGCTGTAGAGTGACAGAGATTCTCAATCTTTCTAGAAAATTCTGCTAGTTGAAATAATGCTAGCTCAATTTCCTGTTTGATACTATATTCCAGGTGTAATTTAGTGACTGTTTCCTCATATTTTTTATTTAGTTAAAGATTTTAAGACAGATTATACCCTTCTTAGGGGTTGTTTTTTTTACTCGTCACATCTGGCAATCTGTTACAGCATAAGTCCTGGAACAGTAACTGTAGGTTTTTACTATAATGCAAAAGCAAAATTTAATCAAATATAGTGTTTCATTTGATATTTATTACAGTTTCAAAATAAAGGCTTCTTAACAAATCTGAAATAAGTTGAAACATACTTACAATAATGAAATAAATTATCACGACAAGCTACATGCTTTCTGTCCAAAATCACACAAAATACTGACCCCCACTGCCAACATGGCTGTAACTATATCTACTTTTTTAACAATCCCAAACAATCCTCAGCATTGTTTAGAAACATTTCTGATTAATTGACAATTAAAACTGCCATCCTAAAACAAATGACACATTTCAATGGTTACCTAGATTCTTATATGTTAAACACATGAGTGAATTTTAGTCTTTACATAAGTTGTAGCGTGTATAAATGCTTAGGTATCAAATGTTGACAATACACTTGTTATATTTACTAATTACAGAAGATTCATATGCTAAAATGTTCCTATCAATTAACAGACTACTACACATTAGTGTAGTTAAGATTCTGTAATTATTTTCTTCGTAACTTTTTCACAAGTACATATTTCAATACACCTCTGTGTCATAAATTACTGTTTATGGTTAAAATTTACGTGTTTAATAAGTTTCTATTAGACTGTTACGTTTCAAAATAGTTCATGATAAAAGTTTGAACATTTGTAATTATTGAGTTTTCATATTTCTGTTAAAATATAATATAAACGTTGCTGTCAGTTAACAAAATATAAATGTTATAATTTCTGACATATGTTTTGACTCATATAAGGAATGAGTGTTGAAAACAACAGTAAATATTTTGTTTTGAACAAGATTTTCTGATGAATTTGTGAAAACTAATTTTTAGCTTATTTCTTAGGGTGCCAAAACTAAGATATGTAAATAAAGTTTATAATTATGGAAAATTTTGTGTTTAGGAGCTTGATACAATCAACAGTATCTGTAGAAATAATCTTGATGGCTTTTGAGTGGTTTCATAAACATTGCTTATGGAGGATAAGGTTCCTTAAGACTCTGTTCTGTTATCTGGTCAGAACGAATTATAGTTTGTCATCACAAATGTCATAGGTGGTAGACGATAGTTCCAAAATCTGAAACCATAGCTCTGGTTGTAATGCCATGACTGGCAAAGTGACAAACCTTCCTTATTGTGTGGAAGACTTGGTGCAGCTATTGGTATACTGTCCATGGGCTGCATATCACATGAAGTACCTGGTACTTGTCCATCATTTGTTGCCACTGGAGGAATAGTGAGACTTCCATTTGAATTGAACTACTATGTAGCATTCACAGTAGCCATCCTCATGTTTAATGTGCTTTAGATCATCCTTGGCCTTCTTGAGGGTTACCACTTGTGCTGACGAATGATATAGCATGAGTGACACTCCGTCTATACACTTTATTGAATTGTCAATTGAATATGTGTGACACTACAAAGAAGATACTTGCTAAAATAGAAAAAGCAATACACTGGCGAGAAAAAAAAGCATAAAAAGAAAATATGAGTTCAGAAACAAAGCAGTTCTACACTTCACTTTTTTGGTGATAGTCTTTGACTACTTGCATTGTCATACATACAAGCAATGTGAAAAAATAAAAATTAAGAGAAGCTCATAATTTATAGTTTTAGATTGAAATATGTTACACATGTTATTCATGGAGACTATTGAAAATTGATTTTTAGCCAGATAAGAAGAGAAATAAACAGTCAATGTATTAGACTGAAAGTCACACAAAAATAGTAAGAAACTTTAAGCTTCATTAGTTCGAATAAAAGACAGAAAATTATAATAGTGAGAGCAACAGTAATAGTTGTAGAAGTGTAGTAGCTGTAGTACTAGTTTCATTGAACTGAACTGAACTGGACTGTTTTTTATTTCATCCTGTAGATTATGCTGTGTACAGTAAATGCATGTGTGAGATAGGACATTTCAAAAACAGAAAATATTCAGTATCACTTATTTTGTAGGAAACAACCATTTTTATTCATTTATCCTACTGTCATTCTACAAGGAATTCAGTTCATCATGATATTACAGATTAAGAAACAAAAATGTAATCCATGTATAAAGATATATAAATTCTTACCGGTCTAGTTTGGAAAGGATGGTGTGAGTTTACTGAACATTTGAATGGATGCCTCATAAATCATCTTATTCTTCCAGAATGCAACTGTTGTACAGCTGGAAGCTTTGAATAATTTTTAAGTAATTTGACTCAAGCCTGTCAAAATAGATTTTCATTTTATACTTGTTTAGTTTCACTGTCCAAATCAGTGGTGATCAGCTTTCATACAACAAACTTTATACTTGCAGCATAACACATCAGAAAACCACAGACTTTAAGTAGTCTAAATTAAATGAACAAGCTGCAGTAATAAATTGTCCATACTGAATAAATGTTCAAACGGAAATCTACACAAGTAACTCTTCATAATGCAATCAAAGAACTTTACTCTGTAATTACCAAATCAGGACGGATTACACACTGAAGAACCAAAGGAATTGATATAGGCATGTGTATTCAATTGCAAAGGTGTGTAAACAGGCAGAATAAGGCACTGCAGTCGGCAACACCTATATAAGACAACAAGTGTCTGGCACTGTTGTTAGATCAGTTACTGCTGCTACAATGGCAGGTTATACAGATTTAAGTGAGTTTGGAAGTTGTGTTATAGTCGGCACATGAGTGATGGAACACAGCATCTCCGAGGTAGAAATGATGTGAGGTTTTTGTATACAACCATTTCACGAGTCTATTGTGAATATCAGAAATCTGGTAAAACATCACATCTCTGACATTGCTGCAGCCAGAAAAATATCCTGCAAGAACAGGACCAATGACAACTGAGAATTATTCAATTTGACAGAAGTACAAACCTTCCACATATTGCTGCAGATTTCAATGCTGAGCCATCAACAAGTGTCTGTGGGTGAACCCTTCAACAAAACATCACCGACATTGGCTTTCGGAGTCACAGGACCACTAATGTACCCTTCACAATTGCATAACACAAAGGTTTACACAAAGATTTACACTAATATTGGACTGTTGATGGCTAGAAACATGTTGTGTGGTCAGGTGAGTCTCATTTTAAATTGTACTGAGAGGATGGACATGAATGGGTATGGAGACAACCTCATGAATCCATGGATCCTGCATGTCAGCAAGGGACTGTTCAAACTGATGGAGGCTCTGCAATGGTATGGGACATATGCAGTTGCAGTGATATGGGACCTCTAATATGTCTAGATATGACTCTGGCAGGTGACATGTACGTAAGTATCCTGTCTGATGAGCTGCAGCCATCCATGTCCATCATGCATTCCAACAGACTTGGGCAATTCCAGCACGACAATGTGACACCCCACACATCCAGAATTGCTACAAAGTGGCTCCAGGAACACTTTTCTGAGTTTAAACACTTCCGCTGACCACTAAACTTCCAGAAATGAACATTATTGAGCATATCTGGGATGTCTTGCAATGTACTGCTCAGAACAGATGTCCACCCCTCGTACTGTTACAAATCTGTGGACAGCCTGCAGGATTCATGGTGTCAGTTCCTTCAAGCATGACTTCAGACATTATTTGAGTCAATGGCATGTCATGTTGTGACACTTTTGCATGCTCACGAGTGCCATACACAATATTAAGCAAGTGTTAGGCAAGTGTACCAGTGCACATACACTTTTAGCTATGTCCTGTGATGGCTAGACATTGACTGACAATATGAACATCACTTTTATGAATGCATACTATGCACTGGCAGTATAAATATTTCTCATTGAAATTGAATCTAAGGCTCCATCGTATTTATTCCCAGCACCTATTTAAAGATGCACTTCAGTAGGTTTTCACAAAATGTTAAAATATATGGTCATTATATTTTCAGTATTAACAAGAAAGACAAGTAATGTAGAGAAGACATATACACATTACACATTAAAGCCATTTGATTCAATAATTAGTTAAATATCCTATGTTATGTAACAGTAAGTTGGGCATGCAGTTTTTCCCTGAGATTTAGCAAAGCCTGGCAAGAATTTTCTAAAAAGTCAAATATTCTGATATTCATTAATTATAAATTTATTCTAATAAAATTTAAACATTTGTGAAAACAGAAAAATAAGTGCCATAAGATAAACATACTGGATTTTGAATCAATTACATTCTAAGAGTGAGACATTCTCTATTCCTTAAGATGACAATTACTTTCAACAAGTATAAATGAGGAGCTCTAAATATAAGGAAGGGCAGTAAATTATAAAAAAAAGGAATACAGAATTAGAAGGTACTAATTCTCAAAAATACACATATTCTGGCCAGTGCTCATCTTCAAGATGCACATCATCTACTACAGGTAAAAGAAACATATAAAAATAGATAATAGCATTCTTAGGTTTTACAGCCAGTGTGATGAAGCAATCTGGGATCTCTTTACTTTCTTTCTTGTTTGCCAGCTGCCTCCTTAAATTAATTTTATTTTCATATTTGCCTAATTACCATTAACATGCATGAGTATAATCTGCATTTCCATAAAAGAGAAAGGTTGTCCCTCAGTCTTAAGGAATATAGCACCGGGTCTAATTTTGTGCTTAGTTTTGTGTTGTGTGTGTAATTAATTTCAAAATTTATTTTGACCATTCCTAGTTAATATCTTTTGCTACAGATCATTATAGGGTGAAATCAGCAATTGTTTTGTGATTTAGATTCTATTGTTGACTTATAAACAAATATAAATTCTGTACTAATTGTAAACATTTGGGAGAAGAACTACTAGGATTCTTAAAGTACTTATTTGGCTCTATTTGAAAAGATATTAGCAAACCCAACCCTTAATTAATTCCAAAATAATTACCAGATTTGTCAAAAGTATCATTTGTATAACTATATCTGTTAATTTCATTATTTAAACAAATAATTTGGCCTAACCCTTGTGGTAGAAGGAACTGTTAAAAAGAAGGAATTTTTCAATGTATTCAGTTAATTGAATGAGTTATGTTTTAATTGTAATTTCTGTTACTTAAACATCAAACAATGTGCAGTTTCAGTGCTTATTATTGTGAGGATAAATAAAGTACCTATTTTTCATCCCATTATAGTCAATCAGTCCATGGCATATTTTCATACATAAAACATGTATTGGTTAGATTAACAACAATGCATAAACTTAACAGTGGAATAAGTGTAACACAAATAGGCTGTATGTTAGGACAATTAATGACAATGCCTGTTTAATTTATTTGAAAAATAGCGTCAAGCGTACCATATTAGCTCTGTGAACTGTGTTGTTAGGTTTTTACTGCTCTCATATGTTCAACAGCAAACTAGTGTAGCAGTATGCTGATGTTTCCTGCAACCTATTAATGAGGCTTATCAAGATTTATCAATAGTGAACCGACCATATAATTGTGTAATATTGGGCGGTAGTGAACAGGGATTGTAAAGATCTGTGAAATGCAATTGTGCAAATGTTGGCTACATCATTTACAGTAGTCAGTGTTGAACTACCACCCCAATTTTTCAGCCAGTAGAACAATGCAGTACATCAACACTGAGGATTATCAATGAAGAAATAAAGCAGATGAACATAACAACAGGTTCCTTCTTTAGGGAGGAAAGAGGAATTAGTTTGAGGAAGTTGTGGAACTAGAAATGGCGATGAGAATAATAGTATTTTTGTGTTAAAACAAGGTAGATTACTCAGACTGGTTTCTGAGTGATCAGCCTTTCTGTCCAGCACCCTCCAACTAGTTCCCATTTCCTCCAAATTGAAGTTGTCTGTTGTTTCGAAAACTGAGAATTTTGTAACATCCACTGTCATGAGATTTGTGCCTCCTGAAAGTAAGTACTTTCCATTCCTAACTTTATATTTCCCATGGATATTCTGTCCATAATTAGCATTTTCTATTAATCTAATAGTTCCAATTAAGAAGGGCCTGTATTTCTGGAATATTTTACCCCGAAGGAAGTGGCTATAGCCATTTTATCAGAGGACTACATGTTCAACCTAAGTGCACTGTCATGCTTCTTGAAACACTGTAGCATGATCCTGACTTTGTGATGTGGAGAGTTATATTGTTGGAATACAACATCAGACAGCAAGAATGCAACAATGTTCACATAGCCCACAGCTGTCATGCTGCCTTCGATTACTATCTCATAATACCACCCCATCAGTTTGCGCCCATGGCACGGTGGGCATTTTGAAGAGCTGTTTACATAGATCTCTGCATATCCATACAGGACCACTGTAACAAGAAACGTGATTCATCCAACAAGATGACATGTTTGCATTTATCACTGGTCCAATCTTGTTAGTACCATACCCAATACAATAGCTAATGTCATCTGATAAACATGGGGACATATAAGGGTCATCTGCTCTGAAGCTAAATGGTCGACAATATGTGCCTGTGTTCTGAATGGCACCCCACATCTACAATATTTCCTACCCAAGGGAAGAAATTGATAGTGCCCCCTGCCCCCTTTGTGCATTTGAGATAGGGCATCAAAAATTTAGGAAAAACTGACCCTTCATAAATATGTTCATTTTGCAGTGTACATCTTTCTGAAGAGTCTTCTATATGTGTATTTGTTCAAGGAAAGGTAAGACAGGTTATTTTCTCTTAAGTGTGCCAAAGTGCAGTGCCATGTCTCTTCACACAGCATTCTTCTGTCACATGGTACTGCATTTTTCTCTGTGTAATTCAAATGTGTATGTTTTACAATGGAAGCCATCAGACCTATACTTAGGACAGTGGAAATTAAAATGTTCTGTGGTGCCCCTCTTGCAACCAGTTGACTAGTATGAAATCTTACCCCTTGTAAAAATAAAATAAACTCACAATTAATACTGGGTGGGATTATTTCAACTGGGAGAATAAGAACGCTTCAGAAAATTTGCACTCTTCATTGTTCACTGAAGAGCCAAAGAAACTGGTACACCTGCCTAATTTCGTGTAGGGTGTCTGTGAGCAGGCAGAAGTTCTGCAATATGATGAGTCATGGGCTCGACTAATTTCAGAAGTAGTGCTTGAGGGAACTGACACCATGAATCCTGCAGTGCTGTCCATAAATCCATAAGAGTACGAAGGGGTGGAGATATCTTCTTAACAGGCAACCCAGCTATGCTCAATAATGTTCATTTCTGGGGAGCTTAGTGGCCAGCCGAAGCGTTTAAACATAGAGAAGTGTTCCTGGAGGCACTCTGCAGCAATTATGGACGTGTGAGGTGTTGCATTGTCCTGTTGGACTTGCCCAAGTCTGTCGGAATTCACAATGGGCATGAATGGTTGCAGGTGATCAGACGGGATGCTTACATACATGTCACCTGTCAGAGTCATTTCTAGACATATCAGAGGTCCCATATCACTCCAAACATACATTCCCCACACCATTACAGAGCCTCCACCAGGTTGAACAGTCCCCTGCTGACATGCAAGGTCCATGGATTCATGAGGTTGTCTCCATACACACACACACACACACACACACACACATCCATCTGCTCAATACAATTTTAAATGAGACTCGTCTGACAAGGCAACATATTTCCAGTCCTCAATAGTCAAATGTCAGCACTGACAGACCCAGACAAGGCATAGAGCTTTGTGTCATGTAGTCATCAAGGACACACAAGTGGGCCTTTGGCTCCAAAAGTCAATATTGGTGATGTTTTATTGAAAGGTTCACATGCTGACAGTTGTTGATGGCCCAGCATTGAAATCTGCAGCAATTTGCAGAAGGGTTGCACTTCCATTACATTGAATGATTCTCTTCAGTTGTTATTTGTCCCAGTCTTCAGGATCTTTTTCTAGCCACAGAGATGTCGGAGATTTGATTTTTTACTGGATTACTGATATTTATAATACACTCATGAAATGGTTGTCCACAAAAACCCCACTTCTTCCTACTTTGGAGATGCTGTGTCCCATCACTCATGTGCTGACTACAACACAACTTTCAAACTCACTTAAATCTTGACAACCTGCCATTGTAGCAGCAGTAACTGATCTAACAACAGTGCCAGACACTTGTTGTCTTATATAGGTGTTACCGACTGCAGCACCGTATTCTGTCTGTTTACGTATCTCTGTATTTTAATATGCATGGCTATACCATTTTCTTTGGCACTTCAGTATCATCATCATCATCATCATCATCATCATCATTTAAGGCTGATTATGCCTTTCAGCATTCTGTCTGGAGCATACCCCCTTATAAAATTCCTCCATGATCCCCTATTCAGTGCTAACATTGGTGCCTCTTCTGATGTTAAACCTATTACTTCAAAATCATTCTTAACCGAATCCAGGTATCTTCTCCTTGGTCTGCCCCGACTCCTCCTACCCTCTACTGCTGAACCCATGAGTCTCTTGGGTAACCTTGCTTCTCCCATGCGTGTAACATGACCCCACCATCTAAGCCTGTTCGCCCTGACTGCTACATCTATAGAGTTCATTCCCAGTTTTTCTTTGATTTCCGCATTGTGGACACCCTCCTGCCATTGTTCCCATCTACTAGTACCTGCAATCATCCTAGCTACTTTCATATCCGTAACCTCAACCTTGTTAATAAGGTAACCTGAATCCACCCAGCTTTCGCTCCTATACAACAAAGTTGGTCGAAAGATTGAACGGTGCACAGATAACTTGGTCTTGGTACTGACTTCCTTCTTGCAGAAGAGAGTAGATCGTAGCTGAGCACTCACAGCATTAGCTTTGCTACACCTCCCTTCCAGTTCTTTCACTATGTTGCCATCCTGTGAGAATATGCATCCTAAGTACTTGAAACCGTCCACCTGTTCTAACTTTGTTCCTCCTATTTGGCACTAAATCCGTTTATATTTCTTTCCCACTGACATTACTTTCGTTTTGGAGATGCTAATCTTCATACCATAGTCCTTACATTTCTGATCTAGCTCTGAAATATTACTTTGCAAACTTTCAATCGAATCTGCCATCACAACTAAGTCATCTGCATATGCAAGACTGCTTATTTTGTGTTCAGATATCTTAATCTCACCCAGCCAGTCTATTGTTTTCAACATATGATCCAAAAATAATATGAACAACAGTGGAGACAGGTTGCAGCTTTGTCTTACTCCTGAAACTACTCTGAACCACAAACTCAATTTACCGTCAACTCTAACTGCTGCCTGATTATCCATGTAAATACCTTTGATTGCTTGCAAAAGTTTGCCTCCTATTCCATAATCTCGTAGAACAGACAATAACTTCCTCCTAGGAACCCAGTCATATGCCTTTTCTAGATCTATAAAGCATAGATACAATTCCCTGTTCCACTCATAACACTTCTCCATTATTTGCCTTAAGCTAAAGATCTGGTCCTGACAACCTCTAAGAGGCCTAAACCCACACTTATTTTCATCCAATTGGTCCTCAACTAATACTCGCACTTTCCTTTCAACAATACCTGAGAAGATTTTACCCACAATGCTGATTAAAGAAATACCTCTGTAGTTGTTACAATCTTTTCTGTTTCCATGTTTAAAGATTGGTGTGATTACTGCTTTTGTCCAGTCTGATGGAACCTGTCCCGACTCCCACGCCATTTCAATTATCCTGTGTAGCCATTTAAGACCTGACATTCCACTGTATTTGATGAGTTCCGACTTAATTTCTTCCACCCCAGCTGTTTTATTGCACTGCAATCTATTGACCATTTTCTCCACTTCCTCAAATGTGATCCTACTTCCATCATCATTCCTATCCCATTCTACCTCAAAATCTGAAACATTACTGATCATATGTTCACCTACATTGAGCAACTCTTCAAAATATTCCCTCCATCTGCCCAAGGCATCCACAGGATTTACCAGCAATTTTCCTGACCTGTCGAAAATACTTGTCATTTCCTTCTTACCTCCCTTCGCATACTTGCCCCACACAATTATAAAGTCACTGATGAAAAGAAAAGTTTTTGTTGCTTCCTCCTGAACTGCAGTTTCTTTTTGTTGTCTTATACTGCTTCCTCAATATGCAGACTGAATAACCTTGGAGACACATTGTAATTCTGGTTCACTCCCTTCTCAACCACTGCTTTCCTTTCATGTCCTTCAACTCTCAGCTGCAGTTTGGTTCTTATGCAAGATAACACTTTGCTCCTTTTATTTTGTCTCTGTTACCTACGGAATTTCAAAAAGTGTATGCTAATCAATATTGTCAAAATCTTTCTCTTCATTTAAAAGTGTTGTGTAAGTGAAGGTTTGCCTTCCTTCAGTCTAACCATATTGTTAGCATTGCCTTCCGTGATCCTGTTTCTTTGGAGCCCGAGGTCAGCTTCTAACATGACAACCATGACTACTAAACAGATTGTTCTATAATATTTACAACTCTCACTGGAAATAGAATTGAAATTGGAATTGTTACATTCTTCTTTAAGTCTGCAGATATTTTACTTGTCTTACATCTTTTGCATACCAGGTGGGATAATTTTGTCATGGCATTTTCTCCCAAGTACCTCTGAATTGAGGGAATGTAGTCTACTCCAGGTGCCTCATTTCAATTTAGATACATCAGTAATTTGTTAAATTCTTCACACAATATTGTATCTGCAGTCTCCTTTATCTTTCATTCTTGCAACTATTGTGATGGCTGTAGCATCACTCATTCCTAAAATCAACCCAAGATGTCATGCTGGGATGCAGCGTCACTACTTCATATCCTTTTTACAGCCATTCTATATATTCCTTCTGCCACAGCCACTGTAAATATTCCTTTTGCCTTTCAGTCTATTCTCTTTGCTTAGATCTCACTTGTTTTCTGAGGTCTTGATATCAGACAGCTGTGTCTTTGTTTCCCAAAGGTTTCTTTGATTTTTCTATACGTGGCGTCTATCTTTCACATTGTCATACATGCTTCTTCAGCTCTGCAGTTCTCCACTAGTCATTTTTTCTTTGCCTTTCCATAAGTCAAATTTTATAGATATTTTTATTCCCTTTTGCCTGCTCCATTTGCTGTCTCTTTATATTTCCTTCCTTTGCAGTTAAAGTCATGAATTGTAAGGTGGAAAAATGAATGAAATGAGGCTGGACACACAGTCTCAATAGGATGTTGCAAGTTTTGGGTAAGTAGCAAAATGTTACTCTCTATGATGCAGAGAAAGGTTTGGTACAAGAATAGTGGACATTACTTCAGACTATAATTTAAGAAAACCACTGCACTGGCATAAAAGCTCAGTGAACACATAGATTTGGTAACTGAAGGTCAGACTCTGCTTATCATGAGCTGTGATAAAAATGGTGTGCTGGATGATTAATGCCTATGAAAAGCTCACTAGTACAACTTGTGGTACCTTGTAAGAAACCGTTGCCATGGTGACAGTGAAGTTTTCAGTCTTTAGTAAGGATGGCGACAATCTCTTGAGTAGACACAATCTCAGATTTCTAGAAGTTTGGTACATCAGCTGTGACAGATATGGTCAAGAGAACTTTAAACGTTGCAGTACTGCAGTGTGAAAGACAAAAGGGAACTATCACATTGTTTTATGCTAGAAGATACTGTTGTATGCTAAAATCATCATAGTGGTATACAGAGATAAAGGGGTTATTTGGAAGGAGATACCACATAACTAGAGAATCTTAATATGGGTCAGCATATGGGATGTTAGGACAAAAAAGCAGAGGAAAATAAAATTCTAAGGGAGGAATAGGAATAATAATGAACTGAATAAGGAGCAGTAGAATAAAGGGTTATCTGCAACAAACTGAAATAATATATCTGGTGAAATACAATGGACGTCCTACAGTTGTTGTAATTGTACAAGTGCACATATCAAACATAGCTCTTAATGAAAGCAAAGCTGAAGAATTGTATGATAACATTAATGAACTCATAAAACATATATAAGCTGTTGGTAATTAAATCATAACAAGCAAGTGGAGTGCAGTTATTAATAGAGCTAAAGAAAAAAAACAATGAGAAAGATTGGTGTTGACAATTGATACCATAGGAGAGAAAAATTAATAAAATTTCATGCTGGACATGAATTATTGATTTCAAATACAATTTTCAAAAACACTTTAAAAAGAAAATATACGTAAGAGATACCAGAGTTGAAAGCTGGTAAACTGATCATTAACCAAATACTGGTAGTCTCTAAAGATGGTAGAAATAAAAGAGTGCATTCTGTTTGCTACCAAATGGTGCTCTTTTATAAGTTAATCTACATATCTGTCCTTATTCAAATGCAAGTTGTGTCATAGCTTTATGGAATTGATATTTGGATGATGTACAGCTCTATTAAAAACATGGCTCCAAATAGTCATAGGGTAAGCTGCACACACCTGCTTTCATGCCTAGAAGTGCGTTTCACTGAAATATTGTTGTTTTTCTGTGATCCACAGCCAGATTACCCAAGCATTGTCATACAATGTGAATTATTAAGTAACACAATTTGAAATGTGTTAAAACAAGAATAATAAATGAAAAAGGGTTGAATTCAAGTGAATAACAGATGGAGTCAACAACAAAGATTTAAGCTGTGTGTACTGATTTCTTCTGTCAGACAAAACACCAAAACTGATGAATGGTAGTCCTACAGAAATCTCATTTAAATAATAGTATTCTCTAATGCAGCAAAATTTGCATAAATGTGTAAACTCAGTGGTAGCAGAGTCTGGTTAGTTAACTGAACATCACTGGTCCATAAAACGGAGTCTCTGAGATTAAGTCCCACATCAATTGATAAGTATTAGTAAAAGTTAAAGTATTTGCAGCCATTTTCCACCTGGAACTAAACACTTTCCTATATCTACACATCCAGCTGGAATATATAATTAATGACCTTGAACAGCTCTATTGAAGCATTGTCTGATGCTCAGTCTATTGGCATCATCACATCCTCAGGCTACTTTGCCATCTTTAATTTACAATTGTTTCTGATGCTACCCAAACTGACTGACTGTTAAAGAGATAAAATATTAATTATCAGTCTTGACAAATATGATACAGTAATGTACAGTGTGATGCGAGACTTGACCTGATGCATTTGTTTGCTATATGACTGCAGCAGATTTGATTATCTGACACGTTTTATTAATAAAGATACAAAATTGGGAATACCTCAGTATATAAAGTAGATATAAATGTGAGGGGTTGTGGAATGATAGCTGTCATACTAGGCTATGAATAGTGATGTGGAAATGGAAATCAATTAATAAGTATTTGAATAATTGGAAAGAATATTTGAAAAAAATTTGAAAGTAATTCATGTATCTGTGCACAATCCTGGATGAATTTTAACTGATGCCAGTATCAACAGGCCTTGAATATCATTACATTCAAGGTCAATAAACATAATTTGCATTACATACTGCTGCTTTCAGTACTGTGTGGTACCAAATAATCACCACAGTCATTGAAGTTGTTGATCTGTCTACAAGTTCTTAAACAAGTGAGGAACGATATTTTTAGTATAAGTAAACCAAATTCAATAGGTGCCTAGCAAGTCTGAGTCATTACATTCACATTAATTCCAGTGTGTTTAGTCTGACACATTTAATTAATAAAGATACAAAATTGGGAATACCTCAGTATATAAAGTAGATATAAATGTGAGGGGTTGTGGAATGATAGTTGTCATACTAGGCTATGAATAGTGATGTGGAAATGGAAATTAATTAATAAGTATTTGAATAATTGGAAAGAATATTTGAAAAAAAATGAACCACCCAACGTGCCCCAACAATGCAACAAGTGCCAGCAGTTCGACCACTCGGCCCTTCGCTGCGACCTGGCAACTCGCTGCCGCAGATGTGCTGGCAATCACAGACCCAACACTTGCACACAAACACAGCCAAACCAGCGACACTGTGCCAACTGCAGTGGGCCCCATGCGGCAAACTTCAGACAGTGCAACTCATACAAACAGGCGCTGAAGCGAAAACAAGACAAAAGTAGGGTACTGTACGACATACCACATCCAAGGCCAGCGCCGAACCCAGTAAGGAACGGCATAACGTTTGCCACGGTTGCACACCCTGCTGGAACAGCACAGGCTGCGGAACCTCAGCGCCCTACACACACACGTGAAACAACCGCTGCAACAGCCACACAACAGCCACAGGCAACACCTGAAACCCAACAAGTATCGGTACCAACACCTATGCCCCCAAACAACACGACCCCACTCCCGGAAATCACATGCTGCAAAGAAACGCACCATATACAGGAAAATACACCCACACAAGAACCCCCTGAACCCCAAGCCCAGAGGAGGAATAGACATACACGCAAACACAGGGCGGGGAACATGAAATCACCACAACAGGCCACACAGCAACAACAGAACAGCAACACACAGGAAAACAGTCAACAAGACACCGAGACTGTAACTCACACTACCATCCCCCTCACCACAGAAGTAACACAGGTGCCACAAACTCTGTCACAAAGCACAAATGCCGCTCCTAACAACACACCAATACCCGCACAAGCGGCCGCTAACTCCACAACAGCACCTCAGGCTGCCACACCCAACACCACCTGGGGGAATACTGGAAACACTATTCCCCTGACACACGACTGTTCAAATCCTTACCAAGGTGCTGACGGCCGTCACTACACTCATCACCCAGCTCATGAGCGCCGAACCCGGGCAATACTGGGCTGTCATACACACTGCCATCACAACACTCTTTCACACTCTTACATGAATAATATGCCACACCTGGCCCATAACGCAGACCCACATACACTATCACAGATCCTGTTCTGGAATGCAGACTCGATCCACAACAAAAGGGCAGAATTTGCCGCGTTCATGGAGCGCAAGGGAATCCTTGTCGCGCTACTGAGCGAGACTAAACTTAAACCGCACAAACAATTAAACTTTCCTGGCTATTGTGTCTATCGTACCGACCGACCGGGCGACACCGTGGCAGGTGGAACTGCAATTGTCATACACAAAGACATTGAGCACACAAACATAGAGCTCCCTGAACTGGAAAAAATCGAGGCTACGGCCGTCAGAGTCAAGTTCAACGGAGCCTACACCACACTGATATCGGTATACAACAGCCCTGTAGGCATCTCAACACGCGATATCAGCACATTACTCAACATTTCACCACGAGTAATAGTCGCTGGAGATCTGAACGCAAAACACCCAGAATGGAATTCACGCATACGAAATCCCAATGGCAAAAAACTGTACGAACATTCGCTAGGCAGAAACTACATTATACTAGCGCCGACTGAACCGACGCACATTCCCTACCAGAGGGGACACAGGCCAGACGTGATAGACATGGTCCTCATCAAGGGCATTACAGCGACACTCAACATTGCCGTTGAAAACAATCTGCCCTCAAACCACCAACCTGTAATACTATACATTGAGGAAACACTGCAGCACACGGAACAATGCAAGATGTTGGCCTACGGGCGTGCGAATTGGACATTGTTCAAGCAAACGCTTGATAGCCACATCCCACCTATACATGAAATTAATGAAACAGGACAAATTGATGAGGCAGTAGAAACCCTCACTAACACCGTCCGGGACGCAATGGCAGGCACCATACCTGATCGCACCTCACAACAACGCAGTGCGGCCCTGCCCCAGGAAATCCTGGGCCTAATCTCAATGAGGAATCGCCTCAGGAGACAATGGCAGCACACCAGGCGTCCATACTTCAAACGGCACATTAACAGACTACAGGGCATCATACACGATAAAATACAAACACATAGAACACAACAGTGGAATCAAAAACTCGAAGGGCTGGACACCACATGACCTGGCGTGTGGCAACTAGCCCGACACTTCACCAGGGAGAAAATATACACCCCAACGCTTCAAGGGCCTGATGGACCTGCATACTCAGCAGAAGAGAAAGCAGAACTAATGGCTCGAACACTCGCAGCGTCATTCACACTAAACCTGGTACCATCAGATCCAGTGTTCACACTTGCTACTGACCAAGAGGTTACACGCATTCTAGCCCAACCATCGCGCGACGACATTCGACATGCTAGCACAGCCGAAGTCTCCTGGGCTATAATGCATTCCACTGCTAGGAAAGCCCCTGGTCATGATGGCATTCAAAACCGTGTCCTCCAGGAGTTCACGGATAAAGCAACTAAGTACCTAACGCACATAACGAATGCCATACTAAAACACCAACACTTCCCCGCCTTTCGGAAGACGGCCAAGGTCCTGATGTTCAGGAAGCCGGGGAAAGACCACAGCCTCCCACAAAATTACCAACCCATCAGCCTTCTGAGCTCGCTCAGTAAGATTGTTGAGAAGGTGATTCTGAAACGCATCACTAGGCACTGCATAACAAATGACATCCTGAGACCGGAGCAATTCGGCTTCAGGAATCACCACTCCTCAACACAACAACTCCTACGGGTCATTGAACATATAACACATGGCTTCAACATAAACAAAGCTACAGGGGCAGTGTTCCTAGACATCGAAAAGGCTTTCGACCGTCTCATCCGCAAACTCAGCGACGCGGGATTCCCGACGGGCTGCTGCGTCTAGTATGCTCATACCTCACAGACGGAAGTTTCAACACTGACGTGCAGGGAAAACAATCAACACGACACAGTATACACATGGGAGTACCCCAGGGAAGCATCCTAGGGCCCCTACTGTTTAACCTCTACATAAACGATCTCCCAACCACACACAACAAAATAATGGCAATCTAGACGGATGACACAGCCATCCTTGCGCAAGATTGGAAACCATCAAACATTACGTCACGCCTACAGACTGCACTCAGAGTGGCCAAGCCTTGGTTGGAGAAATGGCATGTAAGAGTAAACGTCGACAAGTGCGAAGCCGTTCTGTTCACTAGAAGACTGAAGCAGCTGCGCAAACACCGCTACAGCAGACCAATAACTCTACATGCACGTCCAATACGTTTCCGCGAGAAAGTCAAATACCTCGGTGTCTGGCTGGACTGGAAATTACTCTGGGGGGACCACATACAACACATGACCAACCGAGCTAGCGTGAGGCTCAAACAGCTCTATCCTATGCTCAACAGGCATAGTACACTGAACAGAAGGGTGTCGAGGTCTATGTACATGACACTTATCCGACCCATGATGACGTACGCAGCTCCTGTCTGGGGATACGCTGCACCTACACGCCTGTGCCGTCTGCAGCTCATACAAAACAAACTACTCAAAATCATAAGCAATGCTCCACGATACACACGCATCGCGGACCTTCACCGGGAATACCGACTTGAGACTCTCACGGAGGTAATCCACAAACTCACCACAAGACTATACAGAAACTCCAGACATTTGCAGAACCCATTTATTCTGAATCTGGGGAACTACGACCACGACCATAGATGGAAACATAAAAGACCAAAAGACATACTTGTAAGGACATAACATCTATGGCCAAGCATACACAAACATAATAGCACAGGGGAGCCCATGTTAATCAGACGCCATTAGTGGATATCCAGCTGAAATACACTATCAAATAACTGGCACCACACAGGGAAGCCGTACCGTACACTGCATGCAAACAAGCCCCACACATCCCCCACACAGTGAGATGATCTATGGCCGATCTCCCACAACTGTATAACGATCTTGATTGTTCCAGGAATGTAGCAGCTGCAGCAACTGGGACACATCGCCATCGCTTGTCACGGTAATGATGCATGATACCTATACTAACAAATCCAACCTTGCATGAGCTATCGCAGCTAGTAAGCCACTACTGCTCTTACTACCCATCCCACTGTCGCAGAGGTTTTTTTCCCACGGCACGAGCCATGGCACTTTTTTCCCTCTGCTCTTCAAATTGCTACCCTCACTCGCATTTCATCCACTATCTATCACCTGATGGACCGTGTTAGTGCGTAGCCTTACCCAGATGCACGGACAACATCACAGCCCAGCATCCTGTTAGTTAGACAACTAACATGTTTACGGAGGTGACAGTAGAACTTTTGGTTTGGTCACCACGTTGGTGGGGGCGTGGAGGGGCCCCATCTCTTTAGTCTTCAGTATGACAACATTAGTGCAGGAATGCTCTTCCAGATACAGTGTTAATTATTCTTGTCCAAAACAAACCTCTTGGTGCAGGATCTCAGTGGTGAGTGAAATGAACAGATAGGAGGTGAACTTATAACTGTGCAAATAAATATTCCTTTTCTGTTAACTTTTTATGCTGCTTTTAATGAGCAGTTAAAATACACATTTTTAACAATGCTGGTATGATGTATCCAAGCATATATCTGTACACTACCACTTCCTGAAACAAAAGGGTGAAGATACATGAATTAATAAATTGAAGAGCATATTCTTACTTTGTTTCATACAGATATTTAATGATGTGTCAAAACATTATCCTTGCCACAAAGCAAATCATTAATTTATTTTGATTTATAGCTCATTCAGTTTATATATAGCTTACATATAAGAAAAGAAAAGAGAGAAAAATAATATCATTCAATACAAGTGTCCCCCACTGGGCACTGACATCATATGGTGGGGCACACTGGCTGAACTTATTTCCCCTTCTGAGGCTTGATAATCCTGGCCGGAATAGGCATAGCCTTTATTTTTGGCCATTAGAGTTATCCTGAACTGTTATCAAATTATATGGGCATCAGCATCAGGTCAGAGTCTTAATGTTGTGCATTCACAGTGGCTTCCACTCTACAAATTCATGAAACTCATGTTTAATGGCGTACCTCTCACTTATTCAGTGGGGAGACTGGCCACACATCTGACATCCATCGACAAGGTAAGTTCCTTGCCTGCTTTTATGATGTTTTCAAGCACAGAAAATTCATGTTACACAAAGTACTGCCATTTTTAATTTACCATGCACGCACCCATTTATTGTTTTAAGACACGTGCACTAAACACTTTCCAGTCAGGTTTCGTATGTTTTTGGGTGTCTTTCATACAGTTGCATTACATAAAATTTCTGTAGTGTCCTTTCCACATACTGTATGCATAAAATAATAAAACACAAATATGATTATTGCAAATACACTTATCCTATTCATTTGCTGACATGCCAATATCATCACTCATATGTATATTATAGTCTGTAACATATTCTCTCCCCTTTTTATCTATCAGGTCATTACTTGTCATTTAGTTTTAGTACATTTTGTCAGATTTCATTTTTGTTACATTATTCTATTCCAATATGAACACACATTTTACTCTCGTTTGCTTATACATACTTCACATAACATCCATACAATAATAGAGTCTGTTTTCATTTATAGTATGAACTGACATACATTTAATTTTAATTTACAGTGGCTTCTTGTTGGAACATATTTAACATTTCAAAAAGAATCAAAGAAGTAAACAATAGTCACTACAATAGATACTATGTGCCACTCAGATAAGTAAGCATGGCCTCGCCTTTCTGGCATACTCCAAAAATGATCTATACACTACAGGGTTGTGGAAATTCTACAGAAAGGCATTTATGTGCAAAGTTATGTCTCGTTAATAGACTTAACTGTGATCCCAAGAACAAAATAGTTTGTTGTTTCTAAGCAAAACTCAAATCTGATGATACCAATCATATCAAATACTTATTCAATGTTTATAAATGAAGCTTAATAATTACTTGTTATGTTCATTGTATAACAGATAACCATTTCATGTGCTGAGGTTTCCACAATTGTATAATCAATATGATATGTATAAGGAGTTTGTGGCACAACTTGACAAGAAGAAGGGATCAGTTGGTAGGACATGTTCTGAGGCATCAAGGGATCACAAATTTAGCATTGGAGGGTAAAAATCGTAGAGGAAGACCAAGGGATGAATACACTAAGCAGATTCAGAAGGATGTAGGTTGCAGTAAGTACTGGGAGATGAAGAAGCTTGAGTAGCATGGAGAGCTGCATCAAACCAGTCTCATGGCTGAAGAAAACAACAACAACAATGAATGTAAAACAATGTTTACATATGTAACAAATGTGGATAAAAATTTCAAGGTAATTCAGGTGTTTAACACTTTCATGAGTGGTTGATGATCACAGTAGTTAGGTTTCAACCCATTTATTATTTGGTAGAACTCACTCCTAGTTCAGCATCATGAGATGTCATGTACTGCAACTTTTTTCTTCTTCACTTACTTTCACACTATCACATTCATACGTATCATAAGCTTACAACTGTATTTACTTGTGATGTGGTCCCTTCTTATGTATATGTGGTACCTAACATTCTAAAAGTATTTATCTTCCTTCACTTTAGAATGTGTGGATACATCATTCCCTG
The DNA here is from genome assembly GCF_023864345.2 of Schistocerca serialis cubense. Lineage (NCBI taxonomy): Eukaryota > Metazoa > Arthropoda > Insecta > Orthoptera > Acrididae > Schistocerca > Schistocerca serialis. Next base: position 390,775,855 of record NC_064638.1, read on the forward strand.
GAAGAAAAAACTTAATACTAACTTAAAACTAAATCTTCATAGATAATGGCTTGACGGTTACTAATACTTCATTCATACACTCAACTATGTATTCATTTACTTCAGGGTGCAGTCGTGATATCACAAAACTTATTTCATGTGATGTGTGTGTCTCTACTTACCTTATAAATCTGAACCATAAAGTGTGTTAGAGGTTTAGTGCGGCCTCTTATTCAGTTTGCCACTTATACTGTACTTGTTTGTTTACCTTCAGCAAGACTTTTCTTGTCTATCAAGTATGATTGTATTGCATGGTACAGTGCATTTCACAAGTTCATTTATTTGTTTAAAACTGGGCTACATGCAAGGTGAAGAATTGTCATCATCTCTAGACACACAAAAGTAAAATTCTTTATTGTTACAACCACCCATCATTTACACTTTTGGCATATAAGGAAAAAAATACAAACAAACACAAATTTTCCTTAACAGCTAACAACACAAATTCTGGAATGTGACTTTCCAGTACCCTAATCTAAATATTATTACACACATATACAACTTAGGAGTGTATACAGCCCTTCTTTCAGTATATATACATTTTCAAGTCTTTGTCTTTACCCAAGTTCATGTGTACCACTCTGTATGTTACTGGCTGGGGGATTTTAGTAAATATGTATGGTCCCGTGTATAGCAGTTACCATTTATGTTTCAGTTTTCCACTTTTTTCTATTTTGGATGTGTTCTAAGTAATACCTTTTATCCTATATAAAATTGTGTTGTACGTAATTCCTTTCCTGTATTTAGCCCATGTTCCAAGGCTGATTGCTGATTGTCATATTTTATCATCCAGTGATAATTCCTCTATCAGTATCTTGGGTGAAAGTTTCTCCCACTCATTTACTTGTTTGCAATTGCATGTCAGCACATTTGGTGTAACTCCAGTTGATGTATGGGGAAGGTTGTTAAGCACTTGTATGAAGGGAGTGCCATATTCAGTCGACTTGGTATGTTTATGAGGTATATAGGTTCTCACAAAGTTGTTGAATTCCTTAAACATCCTTTCTATGGGGTATGCTTCAGGATGAAATTTGGATACTAATAAGTGTTTGGTTTGGTTAGAATCTACAAATGCTTTCCATTTATATCCAACAAAATATAAGGCATTGTCTGCTAATACGACTTCTGGTTTTCATACTCTTACAAAATAATCCTCTTTGATTCATCTTATAATTGAACTGGCTGAAATGGTCTGTGGAGCACACAATTTTGTGTATTTGGTGAAAATATCATACAGACCTACTATATACTTTACGCAATCCTTACCTCTGGCATAGGATCCAGCCATATCCAAAGATACCTCTTTTGGAGGTTTTTTTTTAGCCACAATGGGATGTAGTTTGGAGATGTTAGAATATTTTGTTTTCTGGCAGACAACACATTTTCTCACCACCCCTAGTACTTTTGGGGGTGGGGAAATAACAGCATTTACCTATTTTGTCAGTGTGCTTTTCAGTACCATAATCGCCCCAAGTATTGTGTGTGTATAAGATAAAATCATCCACATATTTCTCTGGCAAACACATGTAACATTTTTCTTGTTCAATTTGGTTCCCGTGGAACAGAACACCTTTGTAAATAGTGAAACACTTTTTTGACTTTTAATCACCCTTTTGCATAAATTTCACTCTTACCTTACTCCAACATGCATCTTCCTGGTGTAATTGCTCCATGTGTTTACACATGTGGACATAGTATGAAGGAGTGAAGGGTTATTTGTGCCCTCTGTCCCACAAGGCCCTGTGAAACCTGGATGTAAAGTAGGAGAAACTGGGTGATTATTCTGTGATGATTGATCTGGTGATGGTGTAGTCTTGTCAGCAGTCACATCATTCATCAAAGTTGATGGGCATAGAGACTGGACTAGTGACAATGTCAGCTTAACGTAAAGTACACCAGTGGCAAAAAACCGTCAATACCGTCACTGTGCGATAGCGATGGAAATGTTACCAATGATGGTGCCACTAAAGTGGAGTTACTAAATACAGTTTTCCATAATTCCTTCATGAAAGAAGACATAGTAAATATTCCAGAATTCGAAACCAGAACAGCTGTTAGCATGAGTGACATAAATGTAGATATCTTAGGTGTTGCAAAACAACTCAGATCACTTAAGAAAGGCAAGTCTTCCGGTCCAGATGGTATACCAATCAGGTTCTTCTCAGAGTATGCAGACACAATAGTGCCTTTTTTAGCAATCATATACAACTTCTCACTTGATGAAAGGTCTGTTCCTAAAGACTGGAAAGTAGCACAAGTCACACCAATATTCAAGAAGGGAAATAGGAGTAACCCATTGAATTACAGATCCATATCACTGACCTCAATTTGCAGTAGGGTTTTGGAGCATATACTGTGCTCGAACATTATGAATCACCTTGAAGAAAATGACTTATTGATATATAACCAACACGGATACAGAAAATATTGTTCTTGTGCAACAAAGCTAGCTCTTTATTCCCATGAAGTAATGAGTGCTGTCGACAAGGGATCTCAGATCGATTCCAGATTCCTAGATTTCCAGAAGGCTTTTTGATACTGTTCCTCACAAGCTACTATTATTCAGATTGCATGCATATGGAGTATGGTCTCAGTTGTGTGACTGTTTTCTTGATTACCTCTCAGAGAGGTCACAGTTCATAGTGATAGATGGTAAATCATCGAGCAGAACAGAAGTGATATCTGGCGTTCTGCAAGGTAGTGTCATAGGCCCTCTGCTGATCCTGATTTATATAAATGATCTAGGTGATAATCTGAGCAGCCCCCTTAGATTGTTTGCAGATTATGCTGTAATTTACTGTCTAGTAAAATCATCAGATGATCAACTGCAATTACAAAATGATCTGGAGAGAATTTCTGTATGGTGCGAAAAGTGGCAATTAGCACTAAACAAAGAAATGTACGAGATCATCCACATGGGTAATAAAAGAAATCCGATACATTTTGGGTATACAATAAATCACACAAATCTAAGGGCTATCAATTTGAAAAAATCCCTAGGAATTACAATTACGAGCAAGTTAAGTTGGAGAAACCACATAGATAATATCGTGGGGAAGGCAAAACAAAGACTGTGCTTTGTTGGTAGAACGCTTAGAAGATGTGACAAACCCACTAAAGAGACAGCCTACATTACACTTGTCCATCCTCTGCTGGTATATTGCTGCGCGGTGTGGGATCTTTACCAGGTAGGATTGACGTAGGACTCAAAAAAGTGCAAAGAAGGGCAGCTCATTTCGTGTTATCATGCAGTAGGGATGAGAGTATCACTGATATGGTATGTGAGTTGGGGTGGCAGTCACTGAAGCAAAGGCGTTTTTTTTTTTGTGGCGAGATCTATTTACGAAATTTCAGTCACCAACTTTCTCTTTTGAATGCGTAAATATTTTTTTAACACCCACCTATGTAGGGAGAAATGATCATCATAATAAAATAAGAGCAATCAGAGCTCAAATGGAAAGATTTAGGTGCTCCTTTTTCCCAAGCGCCATTGAAGAGTGGAATGGTAGAGAAATAGAATGAAAATGGTTCGATGAACCCTCTGCCAGGCTTTTAAGTGTGAATTGCAGAGTAATCATGTAGATGTAGATGTAGATGTTAATGGCTGCTGTGTGATGTTTGTAGGTATTGGGTGATGATATGGAGCCCAAACCTCATCATCCACTGACTGGAACAGATAGGCCAGCTTGAAAAGTTTGACGGAAACTTTGGTATGATTGCTGTTAAGCCAATATCATCACCGTGTTTGCTGTGGATGTATGAATGTTGTTAATGGAGTTTTTGATTTATTGCTATGAGAGTGGTTTGAAAAGTTCTCAGAATGGAATAGAAAAAAGTACTTACATCACTGAAATTTTTTTATTTTTCAATGTAGTCTCCTTGTAGATTAATATACTTGGTCCAGTGATGTTCTAGGGTCTTGATCCCATCTCGAAAATGAGTTTCCTCCAGCACATGTGTGCAGGTGCGCACCAAGAGTCATGGCACCCATCTTACAGATAATTTTTTCATTTTTAGTTCTTCAGTTAAAATGTGATATACCCTTCCAGATGACATATGGCAAGCATGAGCAATTTCATGCCCTTTCAATCAATGATTCTCCATGACCATTTTGTGCACTTTTGCAATGATTTCTGGAGTAATGACAGATCTTTGCCAACCACTGCACAGGTCATCATCTAAGCTCTCACAACCAAATTTAAATTCGTTTATGCACTTGGCAGCAGTTGAATACGAAGGAACAAAGTCCCCCGCTATATTATGGAAATGTCCCGTGCTTTCTTATCTTTCTTTACAAAGTACTTAATCCCTGCTCAAAACTCAATTTTTTCCATCTTTGCAAATCACTGTGCGGGAACCTTTGCAAATCACTATGGGGAACAATAACAGAGCCATGTGACCACCACAGCTCTCTTCCAACAGTACTGATGTGGCATGTGTTTACAGGCAACAGTCCAATGAATATCAGGTGATCAACTCATTGCATTAGCTCTGACTTCTCATGGTGATTCCAAAAGCTTTTCAAACTACCCTCATATTAACATTTAATAAGCATTGCTTGATGTTCTCGAAATTGGTTTGACATTGCTTGTCCCGTAACCAAGGTCTGTTTTTCTGGAAAATATTGAGTAAAGCATCATTGTTCATAAGTTAGTTAGGGATGAATTTCCTGAAAAGTGAGACTAGGCCTAAATATGCCTTTAATTGACTCTTGTTTTGAGGAACAGGACAGTCCCTAATGGCATCAAGTTTTTAGGGATCTGGCAGTATGCGTCCTGTAGAGATTATGTTTCCTAAAAAATTAACCTTTTCTTGTCCAAAATTAGATTTCTTGAGATTTGCAGTTACTCCATGTGTGGAAAAGTGGTTCAGTACTTGTTAATAAATCTTAAGTGTTCTACCCAAGTGGGTGTGGTGAATAAAAGATCGTCGACGCACACTATTACCTTACTCAAAGTTCAGGTCCTAGCACTTTGAACAAAGTGCAGAGATAAATACACCTGCACTTATGTTCGTTCAATCCAAAAGTTAATACTTGAAATTTGAAGCTCCTGCCCCCACATACAAAGGTGGTATACTTCCAACTTTCGTCATGTAGTTTTATTTGCCAATAATAATACCAGAGATTGAGTATAGTAAAAAATTCAATTTTATAAGCTGTTCCTCTAAATATTCTGGACATGTTTGTACTGGTACAATGACCTTACTAATGTTATGTGCGTCAAGGACTGAGTGCACCTTGCCATCTGGCTTACTCACAGCCAAAACAGGACTACTATAAGGGGAAAATAATGGTTGTATTATGCCCCATTCAAGCATCCTGTTAATCTCTTTTCTTTCTGCTTTGGTATAGGATATGAAGTAGACCAGAAAGTTCCATAAGGATATACTTCCACTTGTACACATATTCCTTAGTGATACCTGGTCTTTTCTCCAATACATGTATATCAGCAAGTATCAGTTCCTTAAATTCCACTTGCTGTTTACGAGACAAGTGCTTTGATTTACATACCCTCGTGGTGTCTGTTGTGTTGATGTTTACTTCTTCTGCTGCCGATTGTTTGTTATTGTATGTGTTGACAAACGTAACTATGGGATTTACCAATTGAACTTCAGAGTCATGAGTAATTTCAGTTTTAATCTATTAGTGCCTCCCCTGATCAGGTCTATTACAATTAATTGGTTATTTACAGTGAAATGACACGGGCCTTTTCCTATATCAATTTGTACTTGATATGTCCTGAATGTATCCATACCAATTAAACAATCAACTATTAATTTCTCTACTACCAAAAAAATTGCATCAGACAGAAAACTGTCCTAATTGTATAGGAATTAAGGCTTGTATCTTGACTGACATTCGATTTATGACCAGTGGTAGTTTGTACCTTGCAATTTTGCACTGGCAGTTTTGTTATACACCCACATTTCTTCACTTCTTGAAAGAATCCCTGTGACATCAAATTAGACATAGCATCTGTGTCAAACACAACAGATACATCAAGGTCAAATATTTTGGCTTTAATCGTAGCTTGTACCTTACCCTCTGTCAAGTTTTCCTGTGTATCCTCATTACTTTGATACAGATCATCTTTCACATCACTACCTTGATCATATCTGATGAAGCAAGTGTCAATCAGGCTCATGCCCCCACTCTCCACCCAGGTCATAGAATGGGAGCCTACCATAACTGGTTCAAGTTTTCCAGTGTCGTGGTGGCATCGGTCACTAGGATAGATGTAATGTCTACTATATGCACTGTTGGTGTTTGATTATACAAGTTAGAATCCTGTGAGGTTCTGGACGTAAATTCTCTTTGCCTTTACATGTTATTCGGCCGGCATATGTGCATTACTTTTCTGGCCAGACTCTGCTGTCTGTGGATTATTTGGCTGTCTGCTATTGTTTTGTGTTTGCCAAGTGATAAGCTGATTCTTGCCAGTAGGTTTGTATCTGTACATATTGTACAGGCTGGCTATATGCTACTTGCCTGTTGTAGTTGTTTTTGTTAAATTTTTGCCCATTTCTTTTATATCTGCCCTTGAATTTATGGCTTTTGCTATTGCCATTGTGATTACCATTACCATTGCCATAGGTGTATGTAGGGGGTAAGGCTGACATCCGTGTTGTACTACTTGTTCATCCATAAATACCTGTGGCACTATCTGCATATTAACAGGTACCCGGTGTACTGGTCCCTCTTCGTATATTAAATCTATTGAGTCCTGTACAGATAGAAAGTATTTGGTGGTGTGTTCTGGAATGGTAATGAGTTTTTCCTTAATGTGGGCAGGTAGATAGTTATTTAAAATTTTCAGCCCATCTACTTAAGATACAGGGTTTATCCAGTATCTGGTTTTATTCAAATATTTTTCAGAATAGCCCCTTATGCTTCCATGGTTGCTATTGAATGGAGCTGGGTTGAATACTTTGTGTCTGAGCCTCTCTTGTATGGCCTAAGTCTAATATTTATTCAGGAAGGCTCTCTCAAACTGTTCACAGTAGTGGCAATGTTCTGCCATGTCCATAGCAGATAGCAGAACGTCACCCTGCATGTATCCAACAACAAATTCAATTTTCTGGGCTTCAGACCAGGTATGAGGTAAACCATTTTGAAATGCTCTGAATAAGACATTGGGGTTTGTTCTTTTACCTTCAGAGGTAAATACTGGAAATTGTTGATGCCTAAGTAATCCTTCATCTGCAAGTAATGTTGATAAATAAGTTGCACTGTCAGTGCTAGGCATGTTTATGTTTGCTCATGGCGTAGTGGATAGCAACTGTGCTTGCTCAACAGTACAGCTGTTGGCAAGTGTGGTTGCATTCTGCAACCTTTGCTATCTTCCTTTGATGGACTAGCCATATATTGTGGGTAACTGGTGAAAGTATCTAACTTCTCTAAAAGCATGGGATTGTTTTCTTTCAAAAGTTGTTTTCGAATGTCAGTAGTTTTAACAATAAGTATGTCAGTAGTTTTAGCAATAATGCCTTGTAACCATTCCTCTGCTTCCTTTAAACCTGAATCTATTGTAACTAGAAATTGACTTCTATCTCTTTTAGAGCTGCTTCTACTGTATCTATATAGATCTTGCACTCTGATTCTACTTTTTCAGCAAGGGTGCTGCCCTTATCCAGCATGCCATCTTCAACTTTTTCAGTTATTTACATTTGCACATATTTTACCTCTCTGTTTTTTTGGTAAAATTTTGACTGTAAAATTAACTGGTCTGCTGTTACCTACTTCTGTAGGTAAGTTTTTGCAAACATCTTGCAGCTCACTGACTGCACCCGTCACATTTTTTACCAAAACATCCACTTGGGATTGCGTCTCCTGAATTTTAGAATACACTTGACTAAGGTTTTGTAACTCACCTGCAAGTTGTTCCTGTTTATTGTCTACAAATGATACTCTATTTCTTGTTTTAGTTGTTTACCTAGCTCTATCAATTTCCCAGATAGTTTGTAAGATAATTCAGTGCGTATAGTTTTGTTCACCTCACTGAACTGTTGACTAATACTATTCTTGAAACCATTAAATTCCTGATTTTGCTATGTAAACTGTTGTCCTATATTTTCCTGATGTTTTGTGAACTGCTGTGTCATACCCTTAAGTTGTTGTGTTACACTTCCCCGAAATTCCTGTTGTTTTGTGAACTATTGTGTTATTTGTTGCAAGAGTTATGTCAAATTGTGTGTCTCACTAGTATTTACATTGTTTGTATGAACTGTTTCCTGTTCTTGCTTTGACAATGTCGTGAGTAAGTAATCAAAGGAATTTTCAATGTCACACTCTTAAGTTTCACTATTTGAAAAAATGTTTCCTGGTGAGAACTGTGAAATTGTCCCATCAAGCATCATAAAAGTGGCCTCATGATTAGTTTTATTACCAATGTCACCATTTATTGATAGTTGGACATGAACCTCATTGTTTTGATTGCCATTGGCCAGTTCACAAGTTGGCTCATGACCTTTAACTGTCGTCAAGCTCGGATTTCCATCTAGGCATATTGCATTTTGTAATGAATTTTCAACAATGATAATTTCCTTTGACTCCATTGTGAATAGTTTTTAACAAAATTATGAACAAATTTTTCCAAGAATGAAATTTTATCTGTATCAGTACATTTCAATTAAAATAGGTTCAGCTGCATATTCACTAATGAACTGATTATTATATGACACAGTTTTATAGAAAATTAATGACTTATCTAGCACTTTAATGATGACTTTGTAAAAATTTTCATCTTTTCTGTAGAAATGCAGCTTCCATAAAGGATGGTAATTGGAAGGAAAAGAGATAATCTACTGCCAGAGAGACGGTGCCAAGTGTGCCCACATAAGCATACAATGTAACAGCTTTCTACCTTTACCGCTGAAAATCAGCATTCCTGGCTCATCTCATTTGAAGGCAGAATTTAATTTTAATTTGCTTCTTCAATGGTTTTATCATTCCCAATCTCATGGACACGTAACAAATACAATGAAAGTTTTATTAGTTCCTTGTAACAATAATATGAATGATTTATCTCAAAAACATTTATCTCAATAATTGACAGATCTGTTCATACACTCCTGGAAATTGAAATAAGAATACCGTGAATTCATTGTCCCAGGAAGGGGAAACTTTATTGACACATTCCTGGGGTCAGATACATCACATGATCACACTGACAGAACCACAGGCACATAGACACAGGCAACAGAGCATGCACAATGTCGGCACTAGTACAGTGTATATCCACCTTTCGCAGCAATGCAGGCTGCTATTCTCCCATGGAGACGATCGTAGAGATGCTGGATGTAGTCTTGTGGAATGGCTTGCCATGCCATTTCCACCTGGCACCTCAGTTGGACCAGCGTTCGTGCTGGAAGTGCAGACCGCGTGAGACGACGCTTCATCCAGTCCCAAACATGCTCAATGGGGAACAGATCCGGAGATCTTGCTGGCCAGGGTAGTTGACTTACACCTTCTAGAGCACGTTGGGTGGCACGGGATACATGTGGAAGTGCATTGTCCTGTTGGAACAGCAAGTTCCCTTGCCGGTCTAGGAATGGTAGAACGATGGGTTCGATGACGGTTTGGATGTACCGTGCACTATTCAGAGTCCCCTCGACGATCACCAGTGGTGTACGGCCAGTGTAGGAGATCGCTCCCCACACCATGATGCCGGGTGTTGGCCCTGTGTGCCTCGGTCGTATGCAGTCCTGATTGTGGCGCTCACCTGCACGGCGCCAAACACGCATACGACCATCATTGGCACCAAGGCAGAAGCGACTCTCATCGCTGAAGACGACACGTCTCCATTCGTCCCTCCATTCACGCCTGTCGCGACACCACTGGAGGCGGGCTGCACGATGTTGGGGCATGAGCGGAAGACGGCCTAACGGTGTGCAGGACCGTAGCCCAGCTTAATGGAGACGGTTGCGAATGGTCCTTGCCGATACCCCAGGAGCAACAGTGTCCCTAATTTGCTGGGAAGTGGCGGTGCGGTCCCCTACGGCACTGCGTAGGATCCTATGGTCTTGGCGTGCATCCGTGCATTGCTGCGGTCCGGTCCCAGGTCAACGGGCACGTGCACCTTCCGCCGACCACTGGCGACAACATCGATGTACTGTGGAGACCTCACGCCCCACGTGTTGAGCAATTCGGCGGTACGTCCACCCGGCCTCCCGCATGCCCACTATACGCCCTCGCTCAAAGTCCGTCAACTGCACATACGGTTCACGTCCACACTGTCGCGGCATGCTACCAGTGTTAAAGACTGCGATGGAGCTCCGTATGCCACGGCAAACTGGCTGACACTGACGGCGGCGGTGCACAAATGCTGCGCAGCTAGCGCCATTCGATGGCCAACACCGCGGTTCCTGGTGTGTCCGCTGTGCCGTGCGTGTGATCATTGCTTGTACAGCCCTCTTGCAGTGTCCGGAGCAAGTATGGTGGGTCTGACACACCGGTGTCAATGTGTTCTTTTTTCCATTTCCAGGAGTGTATTTTGCTAGGTACCATCCTGTCACGGTTGCCATTGTATAATGATGTGGAAATGTAAATGGATTAATAATTGTTTGAATAATTGGAAAAATTGATTGGAAAGAATAGTTGAGAAAGTTTTGAAGGTTATTTATGAATCTGTCCGCAATCTTGGGTGAACTCTAACTGATACCAGTATCAATCACCTTGAATGTCATTACATTCAATGTCAGTAAATATAATTTGCATTACATGCTGCTGCTTCCAGTAGTGTGTGGTACCAAATATCACTGCAACCATTGAAATTGTCGATCTGTCTATAAGTCCTGAAACACATGAAGCGCAATGTTTTTAGCATAAGTAAACCAAGTTCAATAGGTGCCTAGCAAGTCTGAGTCATTACCTTCACATTAATTCCATCATGTTTACTCTTGAGTGTGACAATGTCAATGTAGGAATGCTCCTACAGGTAGGCATTAAGTATTCTTGTCTGCACCAAACCTCTTGATGCAGGATCTCAGCAGTGAGTGATATGATGACTAGATAAGTGTTCAACTTATAACCATATGAATAAATAATAATTTTCTACTAACTTTGTATACTACTTTTAATGAATGGTTACAATACACATTTTTAACAATGCTGGTATGACAGAGCCCAGCATACATCCGTAGCTACCACTTCCTGAAACAAAAGGGTGAAGGTACATGAATTAATAAATTGAAGAGTGTATTTCTTACTTTGTTCCATACAGACATTTAATGATCTATCAAAACATTGTCCTTCCCACAAAACAACTCATTAATTTACTTTGATTTATAGCTCATTCAGTTTACATATAGCTTATGTACAAGAAAAGAAAAGAAAGAAAAATAATATGATTCAATGCAGCTCCCATGGGAAAAACTGTTAATAATCTGCCTACGGTTGTTCCTCTGTCAGCAAGCATGATGTTGTCCTCAAAGACCTACCCTTCCATTGCTGTCGACACTGGCCCAGCTCAGCCCAGCTAAATCTTCCCTTCAGCATCTTTTGAAGTATGTGTCCCCCCCCCCCCCCCCCCCCCTACTGCATGTACTACATTCTTGTGTGTTGTTGCTAAGATAGCTCTTGATCACTACTGAGACCTTTTGAGATATACCTCACAAAATTTTAATCTATTCAGATTTTCAGATCCACAAACAAACTTCATTTCATATTCCCTTGAATACAGTGTCAACCTTTTTAATATGTAATAGTGTTATCTGCTGTTTTTTATCCCCCCAGTGCTTACTGAACTCCCTACCTTCTCTCATGCAGGAATGATGACCATTCAGTTTAGTCCCATCAAAGAATAATCATCATTTTCTCTGTCCTGGAGTAAACATACTTTCAACTCTCTGAAGACTGCTACTACAAGGAACAATACCTTGTTTACTTGTGTATCATTTTTCTTCACATGTATTATAGTATTTTATAAAATACTGACATCCTCTTGTATTTGTGTCCATGTTTGTGTCATTTCAGTTCTCAAGCTATCTAGTAAGCCATATCCATTCATAGTGTTTTCCTCTACATTTGCTAATCATTGATGGCTCCCAAAATTGCTGGAAGACACTATCCACTTTTTTGTTGTTGACTGATTCAACCAGTAACTCCAAACTGACTCATGTTATACATGCTTCTAACCGGCTATTGCCTTGCTGCCATGTGACCCCCTCTTGCAAATTGTCATCTGGACAAGAAACACATGAGGAAACTACTATCTCTCAAGGATAAAATAAATACTGGTCAGCCATCTTGGTGGCCCTCTCCTGATTTCTAATGTTCTACATATACCAATCAGTGTAACAGGAGGAGGAGTGGGATGGGCTGAGCTCATAAAAATTCTGTGTCTATATTTGCTAGAATAAATAAAGGTATTTCCTTAACACTTCACAGCCTCCTCCCCCCCCCCCCCCCTTCTTCTCACCAGGATTCACCTCTCTTGCCACAATGTGTCAGGTGAAAATGGACAACTTTCGTTTTAATCAAATAATTATGAAGAAATATTTCTTGTTGTGGAATTGTCCAAAGAGCAAGATACCAAAGCAAGGTTGGTACCTTCTAATGCAACTGTAAGAAAAGATAGTCACTGCAAGCCCATCAGCAAATGAGTGATACTGGTGTAGCTATGCCTAGGAATGCTTTGCTATGCTACCAACTGGCTAGTCTACTTATGGCCAAGCACAGGACCACTCAGCCCAGTACACAATCATTGACTAAGATGACAGCATCATTTTCTAATAGACCAGCTGTGTAATTAATGTATTAGGCCAGAACACTACATGAAAGTTATTGGTAAACTGGTAAACATACACTGATACACTGAGTAAGAGAATGCATTTTGTCTGTATCAAATGACAAGTGGGGGAAAAAAAAAGCCACACACACACATAAGGTATGAATGGTGTCCAATGCTGCATTCACCTGGTTCCAAAGTTCACCTGTGGTGGTTGGCATTGGGTCACAGTGTTGCACCTGTCATTTCACCATATCACACACATTTTTGATTGACGAGAATTTTGGTGATCTGGTGGGCCAGCGCAAAAGACTGAAGTCCTGTAACACCAAAAGGCACATGTTCATGCAGCAACATGTGGTCATGCATTGTCTCACTGAAAAATGGGATCTCTTGTGTTATGCAGGAAGGGTATGGCAATGGGTCGCAGGATGTCATTCATATAGGCCACACTGGTCACAGTGCCCTGAACATTCACTAACCAAACCAAAAAAGACCATCATTTTCAAACAAACAGAACTTGGATTAGTCAAAAAACACTATATGATGCAATTCCTATCCCTAATGATGTTGTTCCATACACCATTGCTGTCTAGCATGTTTCTACACATTTGTCAAAGGTAGGTGGAGAAATGGATGATGCGCACATAACGCATGCAATAATAAAGAGCAATCGACTGTCAACCCTGATAGTGTGCAATGTGTTACACTGTTCCTCTGCTGTGCCAGAGCCAAGGATGGTGCAGATATGTCCTGCAATGCCATTCAGATGAGACGTCAATCTTCTCAGGGGTGTAGCCTGGGTGGTGTGACCTGACCCATCTCATCGTGTTCTACGCCTTCCGTGAACCATTCTGCACACTCCTGTTGCACTGCCAAAACGCTTCATCTTACATGAGCAGTAGTTTCCCAAATACATGCATCACATTCTCTCACGCCAATAATGTGCGCTCTTTCAAACTCACTGATTTGATAGTACAATTCACACATACATCTGCAAGGCATCCTGCACATGTGCTCAAGTCACACTGATCCATTACCCTCCATTTATAGTGACAATGAGAGCTGCAGGCACTGTGAATATGGACATCCTGTCTCTAATTGTTCAAGGTTTTCTGTTTTTCTTTTTTTTTCATAACATGAGTGCACTCATGATATTCCCATGGAAATGGATCAGACAGAATTAAATAATTCATCTTATCTACATTGTAATAAAGTGACCTAATATGTTATGTGTAGTAGTATCCATTTGGTCTCTCCCTGGAGCAAACCAAAGAAACCACCTTTGCACCAATGAGTGTATTTTTGTCCAGTACGATAAATGGCACTGAGGCTGGTCATTATAAAGACTTGCCCCACCTGCTTGCAAAGGGTTGATGTGTGCATGTTTGCATGCCTTAGCCACATGGGTTTGCCTTGTCTCTACTTCTATTCTTTCTGTGTTGTATATCAAGTGCTTAACCATGAATCACCACAAGAAATGTCTCTAAATGAAGTTGTTCAGTTTCAGACACAGCAGATCAAACAGCTGCTGCTCAGCATCCAATAAATGACTACCCTCCTCTCACAGCAAGCAGCACCACCACCAGCTGTTCTGCCAAAGTTTTTCCCATTCAGTAGCATGGAAGAGGAATGGTCAGAATATTGGTCATAGTTGGAGGCCCACTTCGTCACATATAACATTACAGACATGGCATGCAAAGCATTTTTAAGCATTTTTAAGCATTTTTTCTTTTGTTGGTCACAGCTGACGTGTATTGTGTGTTTAAAATCCTGCTCCAAATCTCATCCTGAGATGAGAAGCCTAAGAAAACATTGTAGGTTTGAGTGTTATTGTGGAGTCAGTTATAGTGATGTTATGTTATGAGATGCAATCATGCAGAATGTGTCAGATGCATGTATCTGCACTGCTATTATCAAATTGCTTGATCCTGATCTAAAAACAATTGCATGTATTGTGTAATGTCTGACTGTTGTGGGCACAGTTCAAGTTGATTTTAAGGCTGTAAATATTTCTGTTGTTCAATGTGCACATGAAAATTCATGGTACAGCAAAAAGCATTAGTACCAAAAAAAGCACTGGTGCCAAAAAAAGCACTGGTACTGATAAAAACACTGGTACCAAAAAAAGCACTGGTACCAAGAAAAGCACTGGTACCAAAAAAAGCACTGGTACTGAAAAAGCACTGGTACCATGAAAAAAAGCACTTATCTCACAAGGCATTGAGATTACGAGTCACAAAAAACACCAAAGGCACTGACCGCAATTTCCGACTGATGATGGCAACTGCTGTAGCATGCAGAGGGCAGCCACCAGTGAGTAGGAGTGCAGGTGATGATGGGGCAGGTTAGCATACTATCTCCATTCTTGTGACAGGCTTTGGTGCAGAACCAGGTACAGCGTCTCCACAGCAACATCCTCATCGAGCTCAATGGTTATCACCGGAGGAATCAGTGGGGGTGTTGTAGATGACACCTGCACAGAATGCAGTGATGGAGGTGGCAGCAGCTGCAATGACAGGTGCAGCAGGGGCTGCAGTAACAGGTGCAGCAGGGGCGATGTTCGATGATGGCAGGAACCTAGTTCCACCAGTGGCCAAGACCATTAGCCCAGTCATGTGCACCTGGCCAGAACTGTCGCAGAGCTGATGACACTGGCAGATGCAGCATCAGATGCAGCAGATGAAGGAGGGACCATTGTTGGCATTCATGTAGCAGCTTCAAATGTCTTTATTGTCCACCAGGGTGAAAAAGTATGAGCTCAAAAAATAATCTAAAGCAGCTTCAAGGGACCTGTCGGATACCTACTTCTGCATCTGAGTTTTAAATGCCTGACCCTCGCATTCAGCTTCACCATTAGATTGAGGATGAAATGGGGGAGCTGTAAGGTGGTGAACACCACTAACCTGGCAAAAAGATGCAGATACTTGAAATACAAACTGGGGGCATTATTTGTAACCACAGTACAGGGAAGTCCCTGCATTGTAAAAATCTTAGACGGGGCCAAAATAGTAGTCACCACAAACATTGACAGACAATGTGCCATGTAGGGAAACTTTGAATAGGCATCCACAGCAATGAGTCAATACTGATTTAGGGAGGGCCCAGCAAAATCAAAAGGTAGACACTCCCACGGGCACTGTGGCACTGACCAGTGGGAATGGTGACTGGGGTCCACCTATTACTGATGGACACAGTGAGTGCATAAGGCGATAAGTCGCATAATGTCCCCTCTATGCACAGCTAGTACACACGCCAGCAAGCCAAAGCTTTAGTGCGAGAGGTCCCCCAATGTCCAACATGCAGAAGCCACAGTACATTACAGTGTAAGGAAGTGGAAATCACAGCCTGGGGAGCAGTGTCCTCTGTAGCTAACAAAAGAATCCTTCAAACACAAAATGCAGTGCTGGAGGGAAAAGTAATTGTGCAAGGGATCCAAGGTATGGCCTGGGGTTTTTCCGGCCAACCATACTGCACAAAAAAGAGGACCTGACTAAGTAGCAGATCCACAGTGATGACTTATGCTATCACGGTGTGGAAATACTATTGTAATAGGATGACCGGAGCGGGTGACGTGGTCGGGGTTGTAGGGCGTGGCTGGGTAGAAGAAGGTCGCTGTTTTTAACAATCTTCCTCTTTATTGTTGGTTCTTCCAATACATTTTCCGGCAGCTCAGTCCCACCGCTTGTGTCGTGGTGGAGACGTGCTGATGTGCACAGACCGGGGAACACAATGCTGTGCTCGGTCAGCGTCTGAGCAGGCGATAGGAGGTTAGCAGAACAAGGCCCGGCCTAGCTCGCCTCCTGCAGATGCTGCAGCTCGTGATGATGCCGGGAGTCGCCAGTGCAGCAGCGGGCAATGCCCTCCACCAGCCGGTCCTCGGGGACAGCGTCACTGATGACGACGACGTAACAGCGACCGAACGCCCAATTGGTTGAACCGATGCCGACGCCCACCTCTGATGCCCTTAAATAGTGCAGACTGCTGCTCAATCCACTGGTTACATGGCACCATGTTTATTTGAATGTTCTCGATGAGATGGCTAACGCAACCGCACCACATGCGGCCCGCACCTGCGTAATTCTGCTAATGCTGTGTTCTGGCTGTTGATGGCTGCCACGCACATACACACATACCAACGCTCATTGCAAAACTGTGTCACCTGCATAACGCATCGGCCAGCTTTTGTCCACCATCTGCCCTGAGGCTGGCGCACAGCGCACTGAAACACACTAAATCACAATTTCGCACCATATTTCCTAAAAGTAACACCTTGTCCTCTACAATTCCTCCCTCGTACGAAAAGAATTCGTCCCCAAATTCAACCAAAAAGTCAAAACACCTACAATTCATTTCACAAACACCACAAAATGCAATTGATTCACTATTTACACTGTGTTCATTCATTTCTATCCTCAGTCTAATCTTTGTTCATAAACATTACTCAGTGTTCTGCTGCAGTGCCTCACAACTGTTCAGTGATTTTGTCTGGACCCTTAGGTTAAAGGTTGGAAGGGGCACGATTTGGGCTACCTTCCTCTTGAGCCGATAGTACACTAATCCCATGACAAAGATAAAAATACAGGTGGTGGTGGTTGATGGTGCTCCCTGCCGCAGCTGCAGCAACAAGTCGTATATTCCTAGCTCACTCATTTGTTACACAGTTTAATTCTTAATTTCTTTGCGTGTTATTGGTACTTGCATTGCTTAATTCATAAATTTTGGGCGTATTATAGTATTTGAGAGTTGTAGCATCGCGTTTTAGAACCTGAATAGTGTAAAATCGCGTAGTCTCCTTCCGCCGCAAAGCAGTGTGTCAGTAGTGCGCAAGTAGCAGCATTACTGCATTTACTAGGCAATCTTGTATTTTAATAACCATTTAAATTTTGTGTCGATTTGTTTGCGCTCTCTGTAGATTAGTCAGACGTTCTTTGCACAACAGTTTTTAGCATGGATAGGGACTGCAACTGCTGTGTTCGGATGCAGGCTGAGTTGGCATCCCTTCGCGCACAGCTTCAGGCAGTGTTGGCTTCGGTCACACAGCTTGAGGCTGTTGCCAATGGGCATCACTGTGGGGGTCCAGATGGGGGTTTGTCGGGGATGGCCAGCTCGTCCCATGCATCCCCCGATCAGACTACGACTGTGGTTGCCCGGGATACTGCCCGCATTGAGGCTGATCCCTCACCTGTGGTAGAGTGGGAGATCGTCTCAAGGTGTGGCAGGGGGCAAAAGACATTCTGGAGGGCTGAACGGAAGGCCTCTCCAGTTTGTCTGACGAAACGGTTTCAGGCTCTGTCTCAGGCTGATACTGATCTTTGGCCTGACATGGTTGCTTGTCCTGTTCCAGAGGTTGCCCCTCAGTCTGCAAGATCCGGGCAGACGCAGAGGGTGGGCTTACTGGTAGTTGGGAGCTCCAACGTCAGGCACGTAATGGGGCCCCTTAGGGATATGGCAGCAAGAGAGAGGAAGAAAACCAATGTGCACTCCGTGTGCGTACCGGGGGGGAGTCATTCCAGATCTGGAAAGGGTCCATCCGGATGCCATGAAGGGTACAGGGTGCACCCACCTGCAGGTGGTTGCTCATGTCGGCACCAATGATGTGTGTTACTATGGATCGGAGGAAATCCTCTCTGGCTTCCGGCGGCTATCTGATTTAGTGAAGACTGCCAGTCTCGCTAGTGGGATGAAAGCAGAGCTCACCATCTGCAGCATCGTCGACAGGACTGACTGCGGACCTTTGGTACAGAGCCGAGTGGAGGGTCTGAGTCAGAGGCTGAGACGGTTCTGTGACCGTGTGGGCTGCAGATTCCTCGACTTGCGCCATAGGGTGGTGGGGTTTCGGGTTCCACTGGATAAGTCAGGAGTCCACTACACGCAACAAGTGGCTACATGGGTAGCAGGGGTTGTGTGGCGTGGGCTGGGTGGTTTTTTAGGTTAGATGGCCCTGGGCAAGTACAGAAAGGGCAACAGCCTCAACGGGTGCGGGGCAAAGTCAGGACATGCGGGGGCCAAGCAGCAATCGGTATTGTAATTGTAAACTGTCGAAGCTGTGTTGGTAAAGTACCGGAA
The DNA here is from genome assembly GCF_023864345.2 of Schistocerca serialis cubense. Taxonomy (NCBI): domain Eukaryota; kingdom Metazoa; phylum Arthropoda; class Insecta; order Orthoptera; family Acrididae; genus Schistocerca; species Schistocerca serialis. Next base: position 390,794,691 of record NC_064638.1, read on the forward strand.
CTTCAAGCGCTGATAGAAAGCACCGAAGCTGAAATCGTTATAGGTACAGAAAGTTGGCTGAAGCCAGAGATAAATTCTGCCGAAATTTTTACAAAGGTTCAGACGGTGTTTAGAAAGGATAGATTGCATGCAGCCAGTGGTGGAGTGTTCGTCGCTGTTAGTAGTAGTTTATCCTGTAGTGAAGTAGAAGTGGATAGTTCCTGTGAATTATTATGGGTGGAGATTACACTCAAACAACCAAGCTAGGTTAATAATTGGCTCCTTTTAACGACCTCCCGACTCAGCAGCATTAGTGGCAGAACAACTGAAAAAAAATCTGGAATACATTTCACATAAATTTTCTCAGCATGTTATAGTCTTAGGTGGAGATTTCAATTTACCAGATATAGACTGGGGCACTGAGATGTTTAGGCCGGGTGGTAGGGACAGAGCATCGAGTGACATTATACTGAGTGCACTATCCGAAAATTACCTCGAGCAACTAAATAGAGAACCGACTCGTGGAGATAACATCTTGGACCTACTGATAACAAACAGACCCGAACTTTTTGACTCTGTATGTGCAGAACAGGGAATCAGTGATCGTAAGACCGTTGCAGCATCCCTGAATATGGAAGTAAATAGGAATATAAAAAAAGGGAGGAAGGTTTATCTGTTTAGCAAGAGTAATAGAAGGCAGATTTCAGACTACCTAACAGATCAAAACGAAAATTTCTGTTCCGACACTGACAATGTTGAGTAATTATGGAAAAAGTTCAAGGCAATCGTAAAATGCGTTTTAGACAGGTATGTGCTGAGTAAAACTGTGAGGGATGGGAAAAACCCACCGTGGTACAACAACAAAGTTAGGAAACTACTGCGAAAGCAAAGAGAGCTTCACTCCAAGTTTAAACGCAGCCAAAACCTCTCAGACAAACAGAAGCTAAACGATGTCAAAGTTAGCGTAAGGAGGGCTATGCGTGAAGCGTTCAGTGAATTCGAAAGTAAAATTCTATGTACCGACTTGACAGAAAATCCTCGGAAGTTCTGGTCTTATGTTAAATCAGTAAGTGGGTCGAAACAGCATATCCAGACACTCCGGGATGATGATGGCATTGAAACAGAGGATGACATGCGTAAAGCTGAAATAGTAAACGCCTTTTTCCAAAGCTGTTTCACAGAGGAAGACCGCACTGCAGTTCCTTCTCTAAATCCTCGCACAAACGAAAAAATGGCTGACATTCAAATAAGTGTCCAAGGAATAGAAAAGCAACTGGAATCACTCAACAGAGGAAAGTCCACTGGACCTGACGGGATACCAATTCGATTCTACACAGAGTATGCGAAAGAACTTGCCCCCCTTCTAACAGCCATGAACAGCCATGTACCGCAAGTCTCTAGAGGAATGGAAGGTTCCAAATGATTGGAAAAGAGCACAGGTAGTCCCAGTCTTCAAGAAAGGTCGTCGAGCAGATGCGCAAAACTATAGACCTATATCTCTGATGTCGATCTGTTGTAGAATTTTAGAACATGTTTTTTGCTCGAGTATCACGTCGTTTTTGGAAACCCAGAATCTACTATGTAGGAATCAACATGGATTCCGGAAACAGCGATCGTGTAAGACCTAACTCGCTTTATTTGTTCATGAGACCCAGAAAATATTAGATACAGGCTCCCAGGTAGATGCTATTTTTCTTGACTTCCAGAAGGCGTTCAATACAGTTCCGCACTGGCGCCTGATAAACAAAGTAAGAGCCTACGGAATATCAGACCAGCTGTGTGGCTGGATTGAAGAGTTTTTAGCAAACAGAACACAGTATGTTGTTATCAATGGAGAGACGTCTACAGACGTTAAAGTAACCTCTTGCATGCCACAGGGGAGTGTTATAGGACCATTGCTTTTCACAATATATATAAATGACCTAGTAGATAGTGTCGGAAGTTCCATGCGGCTTTTTGCGGATGATGCTGTAGTATACAGAGAAGTTGCAGCATTAGAAAATTGTAGCGAAATGCAGGAAGATCTGCAGCGGATAGGCACTTGGTGCAGGGAGTGGCAACTGACCCTTAACATAGACAAATGTAATGTATTGCGAATACATAGAAAGAAGGATCCTTTATTGTATGATTATATGATAGCGGAACAAACAGTGGTAGCAATTACTTCTGTAAAATATCTGGGAGTATGCGTGCGGAACGATTTGAAGTGGAATGATCATATAAATTTAATTGTTGGTAAGGCGGGTACCAGGTTGAGATTCATTGGGAGAGTCCTTAGAAAATGTAGTCCATCAACAAAGGAGGTGGCTTACAAAACACTCGTTCGACCTATACTTGAGTATTGCTCATCAGTGTGGGATCCGTACCAGATCGGGTTGACGGAGGAGATAGAGAAGATCCAAAGAAGAGTGGCGCGTTTCGTCACAGGGTTATTTGGTAACCGTGATAGCATTTCGGAGATGTTTAACAAACTCAAGTGGCAGACTCTGCAAGAGAGGCGCTCTGCATCGCGGTGTAGCTTGCTCGCCAGGTTTCGAGAGGGTGCGTTTCTGGATGAGGTATCGAATATATTGCTTCCCCCTACTTATACCTCCAGAGGAGATCACGAATGTAAAATTAGAGAGATTAGAGTGCGCACAGAGGCTTTCAGACGGTCGTTCTTCCCGCGAACCATATGCGACTGGAACAGGAAAGGGAGGTAATGAAAGTGGCACGTAAAATGCCCTCCGCCACACACCGTTGGGTGGCTTGCGGAGTATAAATGTAGATGTAGATGTAGAACTAGTAATCATTGATTAAGCTCATTACAGTACTCATGCATTCACTCAAAAAGTTGTTCCATAGTTATACATCCATCCTGAGTTGCAAGCATCCGGTCCAAAGAGGCGACCAAAGTCGGGTCTAACATGCTATTCAAAAGAGTGAGATTGCACCAGTTGGTCGGGTACATAGATCAATGTGCGTATTATGTTCATGATTGTAGCTCTAGTAATCACGGCTGGTAAATGGAAAGTTGGCCCTGAAATGTCAAACTGTGTGCCGTTAATTAACAGTCCCTTGCAATTCTATTCTTTGTGTACTCCCTTCCTTACCCTGCTCGTAACAAACGCAAATAACAACTGTGTTTTCCATTACTGAAAATACCCAATGTGGACTCACTTGCTGAAAGAACTGCACCGTGCCTGCTATAATTTCCTTAGGGCACTCTTCGACTGGTTCTTGAGAGCGGAATAGAGAATACTCACAAGATTTGGGATTAGTGTGTAACAATTTCGTGGGGCAGATGGTAACTGGACCTGTTCGAAAATGCAGCAATTCTTGTGCAGTGAAGAACACATGAGCTTGTCTGTTACGTGCCACTAACAGTATTTCCCGTATGGTTAATTGTACAAATTTCTGCAAAATTTCCCGCTTCACTGGATACGTATGCAAGGCGTAACATTCAAATTTACAATCCTTACATGTTAATGGTATTATGATATGAATTCTAAGCAGGTTACCCATCCACGTACTGGTAACAGTGGCCATTTTGTAGTGCAGAGATAAGTGTTCGTCTGTTAATGTCATCAGTAGCTCCAGGGATGCGGGAAATTCTGATTGAACTTTCCGTAATCCTTCCTGAAGTTGTTCTGAAGGTAACAGTACCGGGGTTAGGTGCCCTCACATTGTGTGCAACAAAGCCTCCTGTAGTTCCATGGCTTCTAAGCATGCTTCCGTAATATTATCAGCAAGAAAACGGAGAAGCTTAGTGATTATCAGCTGTGAATTGATGTTATGCAACCGGTACTTGATTATACCCAAGTTGTGATTGGTTGTGTCAGCTGTGGCCTTAATGTGGGACATCAAGATCATGGCCAAAGCTCGCAATTGGCACGTATTATTAACTACATCTTTCTCCAAACTCTCTAATTTGGTTGTGTGAAGATCTGGCATTCCCTGGTTACTATTCACATTATCCTGTACCTGCCGTAGCGTTTCATTAATACTTTTAATATCTTCTGCATCAGCAGTCCCAAAAACAGTTTTTAGGATATGGCAACCTGCATCTAACCATCCTCTTTTCCTATGAACATGCGGGATTAACCCTGCAGTTTGCCGCAACTGAGCTTGTAAGCATGCAAAAACTGATTGTAGTAGCTGATATTCCCCCTGTGTGTCATTAAACCTTGACTGATTAGCCACCATGGAATGAAGTTCATTAAATGTATCCTCTAATTTACAGATTTCGTCTTCAACCAGCCAAATATTACAGTCCACTCTTAAAGTCCATTGATGTCCGCACATAATTACGTCCTCTTGTCACGAGAACAAAACACCATTTGATATAGTTCATTTCTACAAGTCTTCAGCTAAGTTGCAACAGCAAAGCAGAATAACTATGCTGAGAGATAGTGCACACCTTCCCTCTTCAGCGCAACCCATTGCGCTGGAACTGCTGGTCTTACCAGAACATCATGCCTCATGAGAAGCAAAAGAAATAAAACTCACATTAATACTTCCTTTTTACGCTTCGCCTAAAAGCATAATAGCATGTCTGATTGCTTCCACAATTAACTTGGTTCTCTTTTTTATCTACTCCTTTCTTATTCTTTTTCTTAGATTTATCTTTATCTCCACTAGAAGTTACTACAGACAACGAAGGAAGTTACTCAAAATTCCCCTTGAAAGGCCTAATTCGGCTCACATGCTCAATAGTAGGGCGAGTTGGAAGCTGTAATTTTACATTCACTGGCGATGTCATCTTAATCACCTGGAAAGGACATTGATAATGGGATACAAATTTTTTCGTTTTGCGTTTTGGCACATATGGATCAGTCATCATCACCCATTGTCCTACATGATATTTGGGTAAAGCCACCTTTCTGTTGTGAACTTTGTCCCGTCTCTCTAATGCTTTAGTGTTCATTTTTTTCACCTGTCACCAGATTGTTTTCAACTTTCTGGATAAATCCTTAACAACCAAAATATTGGTTCCTGGTGGGGTCTTGAGCAATTCAAACGGAGATGGCATCTTCCGACCGAACAGTACTTCATACAGAGACAATCCTGTACTTTCATGCACTTTTGAGTTATACGCCGCGGTTACAAACGCCAATAGGCAATAGTGTGTCCCAATTGTTGTGTTGTGAATTTATATAATAACTTAACATCTTAGCTATTGTACAATGAACTCTCTCGGTCCGACCATTAGCCTGTGGGTGTAACATGCTCGTTCTCAATTTCTTTACATGCAACAACTTGCATAACTGTTTCATCAAATTGGACATAAAGTTTGTCCCTTGATCTGTAATTATAGTTTCAGGTGTTCTGAATTTCAATATCCATTGATGTACCATGGCGTGAGCCACTGTTTCGACTTGCTGGTCCAGAATAGCTGTCACAGACACATAGTGCGAAAAATGATCTATTATTGTTAAAACATAGTGATTACTTGCTGGTGTTTGCACAAACGGTCCCAAGATGTCTAAGCCAAGTAACTGAAAAGGTCTATCTGCTTCCGGTAGTCGTTGCAACACAATTTTCTGATGACTCAATTCTGCCCGTTGAGAACACGGAATGCAATTCTTTACATACTGATCGACATCTTGCCTACGCATTGACCACCAATAACTCTGTGCTACTCTCCTTTATGTTGCTCTTCGACCCAAATGACCATAAAACATTGAATCATGTGCTTGCCTTAAAATTTTGCTTCGCAATTTTTCTGGTACGACTATACATGGACTGTTCCTAGTTTTAAGGTACAATATCCCGTCTTCTATGATGAACTGTCACTGCGAGGTAAATCGTTGACAATCTGTGTCAGTGGTTTGTGCCTCCTCCCATTTGTTCTCATTCATTCTTGTGCATTCCATGGCACATAATTTACGACTCAGACTATCCACGTTTCTGTGCGATTTACCTGGTTGATGAATCACTTCAAAATTGTACTCACTAAGACGCATAGCCCACTTAGTTAATCTACTCATTGGGTCTTTAAGCCCTAACAACCACTTAAGTGCTGCATGGTCAGTAATTACCTTGAAATGTCATCCATACAAATAAAACCAGAAATAGGTTATTCCAAAAATTAATGCCAATAACTCCTTTGCGGTTGTTGGGTAATATTTTTCTGCATTGTTTAGCTGTCTGGAAGCATATGCTATTGGGTGTTCCTGCCGATCTATTTCCTGAGATAATACAATACCCAAAGCAAAATTGCTAGAGTCACAAGATAATATAAACTGTTTACTAAAATCTGGAAAAGCTAAAACCAGACTAGTAGTTAACAAATTTTTTAACTTTTGAAAAGCCTCTTCGCATTCTACTGACCAGTGAAATTTTACTCCCTTCTTCAACAACTGCATGAGGGGCCTTGCAATTTCTGCAAATTTTGGAATATACCTCCTGTAAAAGTTGGTGAGACCTAAATAAGACTGCAACTCTTTTACTTTTGTAGGTGTTGGATAATTCATTACCACCTCTACAGGTTTTGGATCCATGCGGACACCCTCCTGTCCTATGATATGACCTAAATAACGGACTTCTTGCAACAAAAAATTACATTTTTCCATATTAAGGGTTAACCGCAATGCTTTCAGATGATCGAAAACTTCACGCAAACGGTGCTCATGTTCTTGCACGTCCTTTGAGAAAACAGTTATGTCGTCCAAATATACCATACACTGATTAGGTTTCAGCCCTTGTAACACGCTATCTAGTAACTGTTGGAAGGTTGCCAGAGCATTTTTGAGTCCAAAAGGCATTCGCCGATACTGAAAATGACCTGTAGGTGTTGAAAAACCTGTCTTCGGTCGGTCTTCCAGGGCGACCTCCAACTGGTGGTACTCGCTTCGAAGATCCAAGGTCGTGAAGAACTGACACTGACCCAAATTATCCAGAGTTTCAGTGATATTAGGCATTAGGTATGCATCCGATACAGTTTTTTGATTCAGGAAACGATAATCACAACAAAAACGATATGCCTTGCCCCCTTAAGGTGATTTTTTACCCACTATTACAACAGGAACGGACCAGGGATTACTACTGGTTTCTATTATCCCATCCCTAAGCTATTGATTAATAAATTCTTCCATTACAGGCGATAAACTTTTTGGAACACAATATGGATGTTTATACACCGGTGCTTCATTCCCAGTGGGTATGTAATGCTGAACTAATGGTGTGGCAGGCAGTGGACCATAAGAACTAAATAACTCTTTATATTCCGTCAAAAGGTTCTCCATGACTTCTCTGTCTTGCCGTTCTAAGTGTGCTACTTAACCCCTTAGTGTGGACCAGCTGACAGACTCTTCTGGTATTGAGTAATCTTCTGTGAAATCCTTATCCAGTTCATCTTCACCTATTATCTCCAAATTCACTATTACAATACCCCGTGCTAACTGCACCTCTTCAAGGCCAAAATTATCAATACTGACAGGCATAACCTTTTTTCCTTCTATCTCCCACACGTAGGACATAATATGGCGCGTAAAACACTTCATTTTATCCAGCAGCTCATTCTCAGACAAAGGTTCAATGACACACAAGGTATTTACTGGCACGCTAGCTCCAACATCTGCCCAGATTATTTTCCCTGTACCCTTCGGTATAGTATCTCATGATTTAACCCTAAGGGACCTTGTATGCAGTTTAGGTGGCCCACCCGATGTCTGGGCGATTCCTTGCGACAGTAATGGTTTTTCAGCCACAGAACCTAGGCAAAATTGTATTCCGTCCAGTTCTACTGTACGCCGTTCCAGGTTAACTTTTGTGTGATGCGCAACCAGGAAATCCAATCTGCGTATGACATCATAGCTGCTGCCAACAACTGGAAGAACCTCTACCTTCACCTGGAAGTTCCTCATTTACACTCGGAAGTTTAACACCACTGATCCGAGTGACTTCACCTGTCCCCCAACCACACCACTTAATGCCCAGCACGGTGGTTTTAATTCTACTTTACAGTACATTTCTACTTGCCACGGATACCTGAGACCTGGTATCCAACAAAAATTTTCAAGGTCTGTCCCTCACCAAGACGGTCAGAAAAAAGTCTGCCACTGATTCTGCACTAGCATTAATCCTTACCGAGGGGGTGTTGTCCCATTCAACTGAGGGGGGGGGGGGGGGGGGGGGGGTGGCCCACTTTGTGGTTTCCTATCATTTTTCTGCCAGGACCCATTGCAATTACGCTCCCCATGACCCCAACGTCTGCATTTCCTGCACTGCACTTCCTTGCAATCGCACCTAATGTGTCCCATCCGACCACATCTGAAACATTTTATTTCTGCATTAAACACTGCTTTCATGTCCCATGTCTTTGTTACTGCTTCAACTTCCTCTGACTCCACAGCAATTCTGACTGCCTCATTGAGAGTCTTAGGGAATTCCGTCCTAATCTTGCGGGAGGTTTTGGGTTGTATTCCCCAGAAAAATGCATCTAGTGCCCTCTGCTCAGCTTCCTGCAGAATGGCTTTATTAACCCTATTGGAATCCATTAGCTCATAGGTAATAACATTAATTTTTTGAATTCGATCTACAAAAGCTTCTATTGATTCCCCATTCCTTTGATACATTCTATTCAATTGTTCCCAATAATATCTAGACATATTTTTCTTCTGATACCTTTCCAGCAACCCTTTTTTGAATATTTCAAATGTCCAAGCATCCCTTAATTCTTCATGGCATGTAACGTACACTCTGGCATCCCCAGTTACTTTTAACTTAGCCACATGCAAAAATGTTTCTGCTCCCCAATTTCCCAATTTAGCGGCCGTGCTAAGGTTCTGAAAAAAAATCATAACATCCTCCCCAGCTTTTCCCAAGAAAGGGGTGACCAAAGATGCAGCATTAGTGTCAAGAATTACTGCATTAACAGGAAACTGTTCCTTGCTCGCTTCTTTAGACCGAGCAAGCTCTATCTCTAATTCTGACACTCGCTCAAGTAGCTGCTGAATAGCCACCTCTGCTGACACAGACTGTTCCATCACTACCAGTTATCAAATCAAGATAACAGTAAGCCCAGAAAGAAGAACAGGAAGGGAAGACAGACTATGCTACAGGTTCAGACATACCACCAAATGAAAAATTGGCACTTACTTATCATGTTGCAGGAGTTGCTGATCCATTGCTGCCCTTCTCAGGTGCCACATATCCTTGTCGATTACCAGCCACAATTTCCTCCAGGGAGAAGACCACTACTGTCACCAATTGTAACAGGAGTGTGTGATGCACAGGTTGCCTGACTGACACCACTTGTAATAGGATGACCGGAGCTGGTGACGTGGTCGGGGTTGTAGGCCATGGCTGGGTAGAAGAAGGTGGCTGTTTTTTGCAATCTTCTTCTTTATTGTTGGTTCTTCCAATACATTTTCTGGTAGCTCAGCCCCACCGCTCATGTCATGGTGGAGACGTGCTGATGCACGCAGCCCGGGGAAAGCGACGCCGTGCTCGGTCAGAGGCTGCGCAGGCGGTAGGAGGTTAGCAGCATGAGACCCGGCCTCTAGGTAGAACTCATTCAGTGTTGGAAATAGAGCTAACCTTCAACTATGACAGCTGATGCTTGACCTTAGCTAGCTCGTTGCTTTTGTCCTTCAAAGTTCTGTGTAAAACCAAGTTATCATTCACTAAATTTGACTGTTTAGCCTTGATGTCTGTGTACATCTGTTCTGCTGTAGATAGCTGCTTCTTTAGTGAACAGTGTGAGTCCTGAAGCTCTTTTATTGGTGACATGTAGGAATCTGTCAGTGTGAGAGGTGCATGAACAGAAGGTCTGCTGATAATATCAAGTATGGAATCATTGCTATGGCAAAGTATTCCATATATGAAATCAGAGCACTGGTGGAAGTGACATAGGAAATGGCATCCAACAGCAGTTTGTTGACATCTGTCACAGTGAATTTCCATCTAAACATGGTCTTAGACTTAAATTGATTGTTTGTCAGTTGGTAGTACCATAAAGTGTCATTCAGCACCAGGAGCTATGGAAGGGTACCTGAGATATCAGACAGAGCTGCTGCCTTTGGGATTGCACTTACTTCAGAGCTCAAATCAACATGAAAATACTGATCCTTATTTCTGTCAATATGTCACTGTCCTTGGAAAACTGAGGTGAACTAGTTTGGCTCGCATGCTTAAAATGCAGGCATTCTTGCATCTTATCGCAGCCTGTGAGGCCTACAGGAGGTTGTGAATTGTGTTTGGGCATCAGCATGGTGTAATGCACTTGCAAGCACCTCCTCCAAAGTGTGAATGAAACCAAAACTAGCAAGTCATCTGCTGGCTGTTGTTGGAATCCTGAGTAATGTCTCCCATGGGCTGACTGCAAGGAATCCTGAGAGATGGCTATTGTTTACAGCTGGGGGCAACATTGTGTTTATCTAAATGCTGTGACTCCTAGTTACTGTGATGAGGTGGATAATAGACACCACTGCTGCAGGCTGCTTTTGGCTCCTAAGCAGTAATAGCATTGATTCAGAGGTGTAAATATCCATCAGTGGTCTATAGTTTGATATCATATGTGTCACTCTCATTTTAAACAAAAAAAAACTTGGATTTGAGGGGGTAACTTGTTTATCAGTAGCACCTAAAATCTGCCATCATGCATAAGAATAGTGTCCATTAATTCCTGCAGATATCGCAAGAATTGGGAAGGTGTTCTCTCATTTATCTTTTCTGTATCTTGTTGCTTTCATGATTTGCACAACTTTCTTTAGTAGATTACAGGATGTGATGAATGATTTGAAGGAGATTATTTGTGAGGTGAAAGGTGAAAATGATTTTATTTCTCCTGCCTTCACTGCTTCAAATTTGCGAGCGATTGGAGGTCACTGGACAACATCACTGACTGATGACACAATAAAGCAGAATATTTTGATGCATTATTGACAATGTTGTGGATAGTCTGGACAGTCTATGTGATGTCAGTCAAAGTCTGAGATATTTAGGTTGAAATGACAGCAGTTTAGGAAACAAATGAAATGATGTAGAAACATTACTGAAATTATGCCCATGTGGCACAAGGTTATGTGATCCAGTGGTGCTGTCATGCATAATGCCATTGATCATGTGCAGCATGAGACATAAACCGTAATTCTTCTTGAGTGACCTGGCCAGCCAGGTTCAACAAGGGAGAAGAAATGGGTTCATTTGCTCTATTTACAGCACAGAAACAGAATGAAATACAAATGGGGCCTAGTGTTGGTGGTGAAATTTCACATGGCAGTCCATTTCAGACACATGAACACAGCTTTGTGCTGAGGTAGTTTGATCCACCTCATCAATAATATAAGACTAGAGGGTTGTGCCACACTAATCCATTGTAAATGTTCCATGTGCTCATCCACGTATGTGGCAGGAGAAATAAAATCATTTTCGCCTTTCACCTCACAAATAATCTGCTTCAAATCATTCATCACATCTTGTAATCTACTAAAAAAAGTACCTGATTGGGTGAAAGGTCTCCATAACTTTTATCTATAGTCAAATCAGTGTAAGTTGATCACTGACAGCCTGCATCTCTGTTGTCAGATTTCAAATATGAAGCTCTAACAGCTGCAGACAAAAGAACAGTAGCCTTCTACGGAGCTCTGGCAACAATGAAATTTCGCAATAGAGACATTTACTGTGATTAGTTGCAGTAGGTGCAATGAGTTGCTGTGCCCAGCCCAGTGTGATTGTGGAGGGTGTTCTTACTGTGTCTCAGCTATAGTTTCATGATCCACTGTTTGGTATGAACATAGCGCTGCATATTGCCAAAGTAGTGATAATTCAATATGCTTGTTGCAGGTCACCAGTGTGTGAAATTTCATGCAGATAAGTAGGCACAATAACACTCAAATACTGTTTTAATCATTTTAAACCACTTTATTACCATCAACATCAGAAACTGAAAAATACACCAGCTTAATCCAGATACCATGAATGGAATAAACAAAGATATAAAAACACACACTTTGTTCCTTAGTCTGATTTCAGATTTGACATCAAACTTTACAAGTCATCATCCGATAAGCGCACTGCTACAGAAAATCAGTTATCTGGCTTATTTACAGAATTCTTATGCAAAGAAAAATGGGAAAAATTGTCACAATGACTGTGAATAAACAGCCGCCTTTAGTGAATTAGATTAACTCTCTTCAGTAAATTGATTCCTTAGGATGGATAGGATGTGTGACTGCTGTGTACGGACGCAGGAGGAGCTGGCCACTGTTTGCGAACAGCTGAGCGTGTTCGTGGCCGCGGTCAGCTGTCTTCAGGCTGCTGCCTCGGAGTGTAGCGGCAGTGGGGAGTCTGGTGCATCGCAAGGTACACCCCAGGTGTTACATGCTTCTCCCACTGTCCCTGCTGTCGAGACATCTTCGCGTGTACTGGGCGTGGTTGGGCCACCCTCTCCCCAAGGGGAGTGGCGGGTTCAGCGGCGTTCGCGGCGCACGAGGCGGAGGGTCAATGTGGAGGCTGGCCGTGTGGCATCGCCCACTCTGCCTGTGAATGGACATGTGGCTGCTCCTTCAGCAAGGTCCGAGCAGGCACACGGGGGGAGGGGTTTATTAGTTATTGGGAGCTCCAACGTTAGGCGGGTGATGGAGCCCCTTAGGGAAATAGCGGGAAGGTCGGAGAAGAAGGCCAGTGTTCACTCTGTCTGCTTGCCGGGGGGTCTCATCTGAGATGTGGAGGGGGCCCTACTGGCGGCGATAGAGAGCACTGGGTGCACCCGACTGCAAATTGTTGCTCATGTCGGCACCAATGACTCCTGCCGTCTGGGTTCAGAGGTCATCCTCAGTTCGTACAGGCGGTTGGCGGAATTGGTGAAGGTGGAAAGCCTCGCTCGCAGGGTGAAATCAGAGCTAACTATTTGTAGTATCGTTCCCAGAACCGATCGCGGTCCTCTGGTTTGGAGCTGAGTGGATGGCTTAAACCAGAGGCTCAGACGATTCTGTGGAGATCTGGGGTGCAAATTTCTCGACCTCCGCTATCGGGTGGAGAAATGTAGGGTCCCCCTGAATAGGTCAGGCATGCACTACACACCGGAAGCGGCTACAAGGGTAGCGGAGTACGTGTGGAATGCACATGGGGTTTTTTTAGGTTAGATACTTCCCTCCCTAGGCCCGACAAGACGCCTCCTGAGACGTGGCAAGGTAGGAGTAGGCAAAATGCAACAGGGAATAACAATATTAATGTGCTAATAGTAAACTGCAGGAGCGTCTACAGAAAGGTCCCAGAACTGCTCTCATTAATAAACGGTCACAACGCCCATATAGTACTAGGGACAGAAAGTTGGCTGAAACCAGACGTAAACAGTAATGAAATCCTAAACTCAGATTGGAATGTATACCGCAGAGACAGGCTGGACAGTGAAGGGGGAGGCGTGTTTATAGCGATAAGAAGTGCAATAGTATCGAAGGAAATTGACGGAGATCCGAAATGTGAAATGATTTGGGTGAAGGTCACGGTTAAAGCAGGCTCAGACATGGTAATTCGATGTCTCTATAGGCCCCCTGGCTCAGCAGCTGTTGTGGCTGAGCACCTGAAGGATAATTTGGAAAATATTTCGAGTAGATTTCCCCACCATGTTATAGTCCTGGGTGGAGATTTTAATTTGCCGGATATAGACTGGGAGACTCAGACGTTCATAACGGGTGGCAGGGACAAAGAATCCAGTAAAATTTTTTTAAGTGCTTTATCTGAAAACTACCTGAGCAGTTAAACAGAGAACCAACTCGTGGCGATAACATATTAGACCTTCTGGTGACAAACAGACCCGAACTATTTGAAAAAGTTAACGCAGAACAGGGAATCAGCAATCATAAAGCGGTTACAGCATCGATGATTTCAGCCGTAAATAGGAATATTAAAAAGGGTAGGAAGATTTTTCTGTTTAGAAAAAGTGACAAAAAGCAGATTTCAGAGGACCTGTTGACTCAACACAAAAGTTTTGTCTCAAGTACAGATAGTGTTGAGGATCAGTGGACAAAGTTCAAAACCGTCGTACATAATGCGTTAGATGAGTATGTCCCAAGCAAGATTGTAAGAGATGGAAAAGAGCCACCGTGGTACAACAACCGAGTTAGAAAACTGCTGCGGAAGCAAAGGGAACTTCACAGCAAACATAAACATAGCCAAAGCCTTGCAGACAAACAAAAATTACGTGAAGCGAAATGTAGTGTGAGGAGGGCTATGCGAGAGGCATTCAATGAATTCGAAAGTAAAGTTCTATGTACTGACTTGGCAGAAAATCCTAAGAAATTTTGGTCTTATGTCAAAGCGGTAGGTGGGTCAAAACAAAATGTCCAGACACTCTGTGACCAAAATGGTACTGAAACAGAGGATGACAGACTTAAGGCCGAAATACTAAATGTCTTTTTCCAAAGTTGTTTCACAGAGGATGATTGCACTGTAGTTCCTTCTCTAGATTGTCGCACAGATGACAAAATGGTAGATATCAAAATAGATGACAGAGGGATAGAGAAACAATTAAAATCGCTCAAAAGAGGAAAGGCCTCTGGACCTGATGGGATACCAGTTCAATTTTACACAGAGTACGCGAAGGAACTTGCCCCCCTTCTTGCAGTGGTGTACCGTAGGTCTCTAGACGAGCGTGGCGTTCCAAAGGATTGGAAAAGGGCACAGGTCATCCCCGTTTTCAAGAAGGGACGTCGAACAGATGTGCAGAACTATAGACCTATATCTCTAACGTCGATCAGTTGTAGAATTTTGGAACACGTATTGTGTTCGAGTATAATGACTTTTCTGGAGACAAGAAATCTACTCTGTAGGAATCAGCACGGGTTTCGAAAAAGACGGTCATGTGAAACCCAGCTCGCGCTATTCGTCCACGAGACTCAGAGGGCCATAGACACGGGTTCACAGGTAGATGCCGTGTTTCTTGACTTCTGCAAGGCGTTCGATACAGTTCCCCACAGTCGTTTAATGAACAAAGTAAGAGCATATGGACTATCAGACCAATTGTGTGATTGGATTGAGGAGTTCCTAGATAACAGGACGCAGCATGTCATTCTCAATGGAAAGAAGTCTTCCGAAGTAAGAGTGATTTCAGGTGTGCCGCAGGGGAGTGTCATAGGACCGTTGCTATTCACAATATACATAAATGACCTTGTGGATGACATCGGAAGTTCTCTGAGGCTTTTTGCGGATGATGCTGTGGTGTATCGAGAGGTTGTAACAATGGAAAATTGTACTGAAATGCAGGAGGCTCTGCAGCGAATTGACGCATGGTGCAGGGAATGGCAATTGAATCTCAATGTAGACAAGTGTAATGTGCTGCGAATACACAGAAAGATAGATCCTTTATCATTTAGCTACAAAATAGCAGGTCAGCAACTGGAAGCAATTAATACCATAAATTATCTGGGAGTACGCATTAGGAGTGATATAAAATGGAATGATCATATAATGTTGATCGTCAGTAAAGCAGATGCCAGACTGAGATTCATTGGAAGAATCCTAAGGAAATGCAATCTGAAAACAAAGGAAGTAGGTTACAGTATGCTTGTTCACCCACTGCTTGAATACTGCTCAGCAGTGTGGGATCCGTACCGGATAGGGTTGATAGAAGATATAGAGAAGATCCAACGGAGAGCAGCGCGCTTCGTTACAGGATCATTTAGTAATCGCGAAAGCGTTATGGAGATGATAGATAAACTCCAGTGGAAGACTCTGCAGGAGAGACGCTCAGTAGCTCGGTACGGGCTTTTGTCAAAGTTTCGAGAACATACCTTCACCGAAGAGTCAAGCAGTATATTGCTCGCTCCTACGTACATCTCGCGAAGAGACCATGAGGATAAAATCAGAGAGATTAGAGCTCACACAAAGGCGTACCGACAATCCTTCTTTCCACGAACAATACGAGACTGGCATAGAAGGAAGAACCGATAGAGGTACTCAAGGTACCCTCCGCCACACACCGTCAGGTGGCTTCCGGAGTATGGATGTAGATGTAGATGTAGATGTAGAATGTGTAAGGCTGAGTACTAGCCTTACAGAGAATTGGGGCAGAGTGGAAGAAAGAACAGAAATGCTGTCATGCTCCTTGTGAGAATGCTCAACATGTGCAGTATATTGAAAGTCAAATACTGCCTCAGTATCAGTTGGCAGTCCCACTTGTAACATGCACCAATGAAGAACAGCAGTCTGTTACACATTTTATGGGCAGTGAAGGTACTAAGTCTACTGAAATCGACTGATGAATGGAAGTCCAGTATGTGGGGCATATTTATCACTTCAACAAGAGTATGAGTGGAGTAAGAGATATAAAAATGATATGATATCTGTAGAAAATGCTCCCCACCTGTGTGATGTTGGATGAAATAGCCACAAATCTATGTATCAGCATGGCTCAGCACATCACATTATGTATAATGGGCATTGCTAAGCATCTGCAAGGTGGGTGCCACAGGATTTCACTTCAGAATTGAAATAGCAACATGTTGGCATTTGTGAAGAACTACTGAGGTGCTTTGAAGTAGATGCTGAAGACTTTCTTGAAAAAATTGTTACAAGAGATGAAAGCTAAGTTGACTATCACCATGTCATTCATCACCAAAACCCGATCAGTTCCAGGTACAGCCAGCTGCAGGGAACGTTATGCTGACACTCTTTTTGGGTTAAAAGAGGTGTTATCTTGAAACACTAGAAGGCTAGGGAAAATACCATCACCAGTGTATCATATTCTGATTTGTTGAAAAATCATTTTCAGCCTGCAGTTGGATAAAACTGACTTTAATGTTTGATTCATCATCACCATCATTTAAGACTGTTTATGCCTTTCAGCATTGAGTCTGGAGCATAGTCCCCCTTACCCTCCATGATCCCCTAATCAATGCTAACATTGATGCCTCTTCTGATGTTAACCCTATTACTTCAAAATCATACTTAACCGAATCCAGGAACCTTCTCCTTGGTCTACCCCGACTCCTCCTACCCTCTACTGCTGAACCCATAAGTCTCTTGGGTAACCTTGCTTCTCCCATGTGTGTAACATGACCCCACCATCTAAGCCTGTTCGCCCTGACTGCTACATCTATAGAGTTCATTCCCAGTTTTTCTTTGATTTCCTCATTGTGCAAGCACTCCTGCCATTGTTCCCATCTACTAGTACCTGCAATCATCCTAGCTACTTTCATATCCGTGACCTCAACCTTATTGATAAGGTAACCTGTATCCATACAGCTTTCGCTCCCATACAACAAAGTTGGTCGAAAGACTGAACGGTGCACAGATAACTTAGTCTTGGTACTGACTTCCTTCTTGCGGAAGAGAGTGGATCATAGCTGAGCGCTCACTGCATTAGCTTTGCTACACCTCCCTTCCAGTTCTTTCACTATGTTGCCATCCTGTGAGAATATGCATCCTATGTACTTGAAACTGTCCACCTGTTCTAACTTTGTTCCTCCTATTTGGCACTCAATCCATTTATATCTTTTTCCCACTGACATTACTTTTGTTTTGGAGATGCTAATCTTCATACCATAGTCCTTACATTTCTGATCTAGCTCTGAAATATTACTTTGCAAGCTTTCAATAGAATCTGCCATCACAACGAACTCATCCGCATATGTGAGATGGCTTATTTTATGTTCACCTATCTTAATTTCACCCAGCCAGTCTATTGTTTTCAACATATGATCCATAAATAATATGAACAACAGTGGAGACAGGTTGCAGCCTTGTCTTACCCCTGAAACTGCTCTGAACCATGGACTCAATTTACCATCAACTCTAACTGCTGCCGGACTATCTATGTAACGACCTTCAATTGCTTGCAAAAGTTTGCCTCCTATTCCATAATCACGTAGAACAGACAATAACTTCCTCCTAGGAACCCGGTCATATGCCTTTTCTAGATCTATAAAACACAGATACAATTCCCTGTTCCACTTGTAACACTTCTCCATTATTTGCCGTAAGCTAAAGATCTGGTCCTGACAACCTCTACTGATTTTCATCCAATTTGTCCTCAACTAATACTCGCACTTTCCTTTCAACAATACCTGAGAAGATTTTACCCACAACACTGATCAAAGAGATACCTCTGTAGCTGTTACAATCTTTTCTGTTTCCATGTTTAAAGATTGATGTGATTACTGCCTTTGTCCAGTCTGATGTAACCTATCCCGACTCCCACGCCATTTGAATTATCCTGTGTAGCCATTTAAGACCTGACATTCAACTGTATTTGATGAGTTCCGACTTAATTTCATCCACCCCAGCTGTTTTATTGCACTGCACTCTATTGACCATTTTCTCCACTTCCTCAAATGTGATCCTATTTCCATCATCATTCCTGTCCCATTGTACAACAAAATCTGAAACATTACTGATCGTATTGTCACCTACATTGAGCAACTCTTCAAAATATTCCCTCCATCTGCCCAAGGCATCAACAGGATTCAGCAGCAGTTTTTCTGACCTGTCCAAAATACTTGTCATTTCCTTCTTACCCCCCTTTCGAAGACTGCTAATTACATTCCAGAATGGTTTTCCAGCAGCTTGACCCAAGGTCTCCAACCTGTTTCCAAAGTCTTCTCAGGATTTCTTCTTGGATGCTGTAATTATCTGTTTGGCTTTGTTTCTTTCTTCAACATAACTTTCTCTGTCTACCTGAGTTCTAGTATGTAGCCATTTTTGATATGCCTTCTTTTTCCTTTTACAGGCTACCTTGACTGTGTCATTCCACCAAGCTGTTTGCTTCATCCTGCTGTTACACACTACTGTTCCAAGACATTCTTTGGCCACTTCTAGTACTGCGTCCCTGTACCTTTTCCATTCCTTTTCCAGTGACTGCAATTGACTACATTCAACTAACTGGTACCTTTCTGAGATCACTGTTATGTACTTGTGTCTGATTTCCTTATCCTGAAGTTTCTCCACTCTTATCCTCTTACACATGGACCTGACCTCCTGTACTTTCGGCCTCACAATGTTTGATTTAAACTATCATTTTGCAATATGACAATACTTGGCCTCATACTGCCTAAGCAACATTTGCAACAGTCAATGACCTTCACATTGATATTCTTCCAAATCCTGCTTACTTATATTATAGAACACTTTATTTCACAGAATAGCCACAAAATTAACAAATTTTTGACAAACAAGCAAACAAAATGAACTCATAATTATAAATTAATTAAATAGCCTTTAGTTACAGGATTATTTTAACTTTGTATTACATGTGTTGTAGTTCTGAAATACACTAACTGCATGGATCACATCCAATGATTTTGGGACAGCCATGGCAAAGAACCACCAGGCTTCACCCAAGGTGATTACCACATATTTGGACCTCTGCCACATATTTGGACCTCTCAGAGAGGCAATGGATGAAAAGAAATCTCATTATAATGAAGAGCTGCTCCAGGCAGTTCATATATAGCTGCACACATGATCACAAGAATTTTTTCCTACATGCTGAGGAAGTGTGGTGAACTTTTGTTCAATAAACTACATGTAAAAGATATTTAAGTTTTTCATTTAACTTACCCTTATCTTTACTATATATTCAACACTACATAATTATTTTGCAAGGAAGAAATGTTAAAGTTTAGTATCCTGTCACCATCGATGTCATCTGAGATTACGCTAAGTTATTCTGGAGGTAGGAGAAACAAATCATTCATGTCATTCATTGTCTGACACATAATAAAAATTTTTAATTATTTATATCTACACGAACATGTTTTATTGAGGATTTTACTTTATTTGATACCAAAAATATCTGGAGATACAGCTCAAACATAAGCAATCAGTCAACTGTTTCAAAAAGCTGTTTTTGGAGTGTATATGAAATGGGAATAAAGCTATTCAGGTGTTAATTTGATTCACAGGAGGATAAACATAGAAGTGGAATAGTTATGAAGAGAGCGAAAATTAAAATAAGATGTAATAAACAGATTGGATTATTACAATTTAATTACATATTCATGAGCTTCTAAAAAGCAATATTGGAGTGAATAATTACTGTACATCATTTGTGAAATTATTTTTTTCTGATGAAAAAGCTGCCATTGTTGGACTACCTACATAATAGGAATTAACCAGACATTTTATGCAAATATTAAAATAACTGCTAAATATGTTACTTTTATCATGACATAAGCTAGAATTTCAAAAAAGTTTACAAACTGACATGGAAAATCATACATACAGTAAGGATCAGTAATTACATAGGAATCGGGGCTCACAAAGGCAATCCAGGGCAACTAAATGGCATTGCAGTTATTTATTCCATGCTACAAATAGGTGCTCACTACAGGAGATGCTCAAAGGTTTGTCCACACACATCGAAACATGCCTGACATCAATGTTGCATGTCTCAATGATAAATGGTGTGTCTTGAAGACATGCTGCTGCCACAACAACCATGCCCACCAGGTCCTCCACTGAAGTAACAGGTGCTTCATACAAAAGGCCCTCCAGATAGCCTCACAGCCAAAAATTGATTAGGGCAGATTGGGTGATTGTCTTGGCCATACAACTGGCCCACTGCAACTAATCCAACAGCAGTGGATGAACTTGAACATTCATCACATGGCAGGAGCATGTAGAGGAACTCTGGCTCAAGGTTAAAAGAATAGCTGACCATGCACTGGACAGTTACACTATGTGATCAGAAGTATCTTAACAACCTCAAAAACATACGTTTTTCATATTATATGCATTTTGCTGCCACCTACTGCCAGGTACTCCATATCAGCAACCTCACTAGTCATTAGACATTGTGAGGGAGCAGAATGGGGTGCTCCACGGAACTCATGGACTTCGAATGTGGTCAGGTGATGGGGCGTCACTTGTGTCATATGTCTGTATGCAAGATTTCCACACTCCTAAACATGCCTAGGTCCACTGTTTCCAATATGATAGTGAAGTGGAAACGTTAAGGAACACATACAGCACAAAAACAGACAGGCCAACTGTTGTGGATTGGCAAGACAGCCAACCCACTATGATAGGAAGCTGAAAGGCACGCGTTTTAGCTCACGCAGGCTGGCGTGAGGTCTGGAACAGGTCAAGGAAATGAGACTAGCAAAAAACATACGTAGCTGCTGGAATACTTAACTTTAATCCATAATTGGTGAACATCGCTCTT
This sequence comes from Schistocerca serialis cubense, assembly GCF_023864345.2. NCBI lineage: Eukaryota > Metazoa > Arthropoda > Insecta > Orthoptera > Acrididae > Schistocerca > Schistocerca serialis. Next base: position 390,815,758 of record NC_064638.1, read on the forward strand.
GACGGTACATGTTTTACAGCATCAATAGTAACTGGTAATGGCACCTTGCTAGGTCATAGCAAATGACATAGCTGAAGGCTATGCTAACTATCGTCTCAGCAAATGAGAGCGTATTTTGTCAGTGAACCATCGCTAGCAAAGTTGGCTGTACAACTGGAGCGAGTGCTAGGAAGTCTCTCTAGACCTGCTGTGTGGCGGCGCTCGGTCTGCAATCACTGATAGTGGCGAAACGCGGATCTGACGTATACTGACGGACCGCTGCCAATTTAAAGGCTACCACCTAGCAAGTGTGGTGTCTGGCGGTGACACCACACCAACCTTGTCTGTTGACTGACAGAGACTGCCGACTGTTGGAGAAGGTCATAATGTATAATAAGCAGAATTCTATCCAGACTATCACACAGGAATTCCAAACTGCATCAGGATTCACTTCAAGTACTATGACAGGTGGGATGAGATAAAAATTGGATTTCATGGTTGAGCAATTGCTCGTAAGCCACACACCATGCCTGTAAATGACAAATGATGCCTTGCTTGTTGTAAAGAGCGCAAACATTGGACAATTGAACAGTGGAAATATGTTGTGTGGTGTGATGAATCACGATACACAATGTGGCGATCCAATGGCAGGGTGTGTGTATAGCGAATGCCTGGTGAATGTCACCTGCCAGCGTGTGTAGTGCCAATAGTAAAATTCGGAGGTGGTGGTGTTATGGTGTGGTCATGTCTTTCACGGAGGGGGCTTGCAGCCCTTGTTGTTTTGTGTGGCACTAACACAGCACAGGCCTACATTGATGTTTTAAGCACCTTCTTGCTTCCCACTGTTGAATAACAATTTGGGGATGGCAATTGCATCTTTCAACATGATCAAGCAACTGTTCATAATGCACGGCCTGTGGGGCAGTTGTTACACGACAATAACATCCCTGTAATGGACTGGCTTGCACAGCATCTTGACCTGAATCATATAGAACACCTTTGAGACGTTTTGGAATGCCTACTTCATGCCAGGCCCCACTAACTGATATCAATACCTCTTCTCAGTGCAGCACTCTGTGAAAAATGGGCTGCCATTCCCCAAGAAAACTTCCAGCACCTGATTGAGCATATTCCTGCAAGAGGGAAGCTGTCATCAAGGCTAAAGGGTGGGCCAACACCATATTGAATTCCAGCATTACTGATGGAGGACACCACAAACTTGTAAGTCATTTTCAGCCAGGTGTATGGATGCTTTTGATGACATAGTGTATGAACCCAGTAGAACAGTTCATAATGGGAGGGAACCTCCAAGTTACACAGTCACTGTGAATAAACTTCTAAAGAAACAGAGATGCTGAGTGAAACTTGTTTGTCTGTCAAGAGAGCAATGCACGATATCATCAGTGACTACCATAGCACAATATTGTCAAGTGATCTTTCATAGAACCCCAAATAAATTGTAGGTTGTTAGTGGCACCAATATTAGTGTCCAGTCCCAAGTGAATAAGACAGGAACTGAACTTGACGATATAAAGCAAAAGCTGAAATGCTTAAATCCATATTCAAATGTTCCTTTAGAATGGAAAACCCAGGAGAACTGCCCAAATATAATGCTCCTATCAACGATAAGATGAATGAAATAAGTATAGTGTCAGTGGTGTTGAGAAACAGCTAAAATTGTTAAACTTGAATAAATTCCAGGGGCCAATGAAATCCCTATCAGATTGTGTAGTGAATTTGTAGCTGAGTTAGCCCCTCTTCTAGCTATAAACTATTATACAGAGTGAGTCACTAACTATTGCCACCTAGACTAATTCTGAAAGTATGATAGTAGCTGAAAAGTTTGTGAACAAATGTTGCATGGGACAATGGGGACCATAATATGACGTTGGTTTTTTGTTGGTAGGTGGGGTCACTTCAGAAATATGAAGGTCGACTTTGTTTTTTTTTTTTTTTTTAATGGGATGCTAAAGTTTGGTACTTATTTTGTGATAGTGGCTATTGAGGCAAATCCAGTGATGTGTAAGAGTAAGGTCTTTGAAGGTCAATGAAGGTCTAAAAGGTGGCATGAACATCGATTTACAGAAGGTGTTCCAAGTGATGACCATTGGTATCATTTAAGTGCTGCAATCTTCTTACCATGGATTGAGTGGTATTCCTTATCACTTTGGCACTTATCAAAGCACATGCTCTGACAATTCTCTCTAAAATAATGTGCAAGTAGTAAATATTCGCTGAATATGGCATATCCACCTAACGTGCCATTGACATGTAAACACCATTTGACAGTTTCTCAATACAACACTGATAGGAACAGTAAGACTAATATTGTCAAATCAGATGAATGTAAATGATGTATTCCTTAGAAGAACAAGTTGCTATGCTTCTCATTTATGGAGAATGCCAACAAAATTCACCCCACATGTCATACATTTAAATATGTTTATGATAAATTGGTAACAACTGGATCTTTAATGCATTGCAAACATATCCGGCAAAGGAAAGTTACTAATGAGGAAACGGAAATTGGTACTCTGCCACTATGGTTCGAGATCTTTGTGTTAGTTCACCTCAGATTGCAAGGAAATCTGGCATGAGCCAGAGCAGTTTTATCTGTGTTCTGCATTGCCATAAATATCATCCTTACCACCAAGAATTAACTGGTATGGATTGTATGCATCACATTGAATTCTGCAAATGGGCTCAACGGGCAACTGAAAATGCATGTTGGCTGTGGTATGCTGCACACTGAAAACCGTGATCGGTGAATGTATGGTGTGGGATTCTGGTGGACAGAACTATAGGTCCCTATTTCATTGAAGGAAATCTTAATGGTAGGAAGTACACCACATTCCTGCGAGAAACATCAGTTCTGTTATTGGAAGAAATATCTTTATGAACAAGGAACAGAATGTGGTATCAACACAATGGGCATCACGCACATTTTTCACTGATGGCTAGAAATGAGATGTAGAGGCAATTCTGAAATCATTGGATTGGACATGGAGGAGATGTGTCATGGTCGGCTCATTTGCCAGACTTGATGCCTCTGGATTTTTTCCTGTGGGGTTTTGTAAAATACATTGTTTATAAAGACGTTCCAAATACACCTGAAGATATGTGAGAGAGAATTGTCGAGCATGTGATTCGATAAGTGCCAATGTGATAAGGAATACCACTCAATCCATGGTAAGAAGATTGCAGCACTTAAATGATACCAATGGTCATCACTTGGAACACCTTCTGTAAATGGATGTTCATGCCACCTTTTTGACCTTCGTTGACCTTCAAAGACCTTACTGTTACACATCATTGGATTTGTCTTGATAACCACTATCAGAAAATAAGTCTCTAACTATAGCATCCCATTTAAAAGAAACAAAGCTGACCTTCATATCTCTGAAGTGACCCTACCTAACAACAAAAAACCGACATCATATTATGGCCCCCACTGTCCCATGCAACTTTTGTCCCACAAACTTTTCAGCTCCTATCATACTTTCAGAGTTATTCTTGGTGGCAATAGTTAGTGACTCACCCTGTAGATCCCTTGAACAAAAAACTGTGCCCAGTTCTTGGAAAGAATGGTAGTAGAAGTGATTGAGAAAACCGCCATCCAATGTTGTTGACATTGATTATTCGTAGAATGTTCAAACATATTCTGAGGTCAAACATAATGAGGTATCTTGAACAGAATGATCTCCTGAATGCCAACCAGCATGGATTTTGAAAGCATAAATCATGTGAAACCCAACTCCCACTTTTCTCAAATGACGTACTGAAAGCTTTGGATCAAGGCAGTCAGGTAGATGCTGTATCTCTTGATTTCTGAAAAGCATTTGACTCAACACAACATCTAGGCTTATTGTCAAAAGTACTGTCATATGGGACATCAAGTGAAATTTGTGACTGGATTGAGGACTTTTTGGTAGGGAGGACTTTTTATCTTGGATGGAAAGTCATTGTCAGATGTAAAAGTAGCTTTGGGTGTGACCCAGGGAAGTGTGTCGGGACCCTTGTTGTTCATGCTGTATTATTGACCTTGCAGGCAATATTAGTGGCAAAATCAATTTTTTTGCAGATGACACAGTTATCTATAATGAAGTACTATCTGAAAGAAGCTGCATAAATATTTAGTTGAATCTTGATAAGATTTCAAAGTGATGTAGAGATTGGCAACTTGCTTTAAATGTTCAGAAATGTAAAATTATGCACTTCAAAAACCAAAAAAAATGTAGTATTCTATTACTATCATATCAATGAATCACAGTTGGAACTAGCCAAGTCATATTAATACCTAGGTGTAACACTTGTAGGGACATCCGGTGGAACAATCACTTAGGTTCAGTCATGGGTAAAACAGGTGGTAGACTTCAGTTTACTGGTAGAAAAATGGAGAAGTGCAATTAGCCTACAAAGGAGATTGCCTGCAAATTACTCATGTGAGCAATTCTAGAATATTGTCAAGTGTATGGGACTCGTACCACATAGGACTAACAGAGGATATTCAACACAGTTCAACATATACCGTACAGAGAAGGGCAGTGTGAATGGTCACAGGTTTGTTTGATCTATGAGAGAATGTCACAGAGATGCTGAAGGAACTGAACTGTAAGATTCTTGAAGATAGACACAAACAATCCTGAGAAAGACTGTTAACAAAATTTACTCCAGGAATTTACTACAACCCGCTACGTATCAGTCACATAGGGATCATGAGGATGAGATTAGAATAATTACTGCATGCACAGAGGCATTCAAACAATTATTCTTCCTGTGCACCATATGTGAATGGAATGGGAAGAAACCCTAATAACTGGTACAATGTGATGTAGCCTCTGCCAAGCACCTTGTGGTGGACTGCAGAGTATAGATGTAGATGGTAGATGTAGACAACTGGGAAAGGTTGCCTGTGGTTGTGCCTTCACTTGTTTGCTGAAATGTGTGGGAGCTACATCATACTGAAATTGAATTCAATGACAAATAGGTATGTGAACATCATTCAGCATGTCTGGCAGAATCTTTCACATGAATATCAAATACATGTCACCATCAAGTTGATCCAGGAAAATGTACAGCCTGTCAAACAGACTCTTATGATGCCAGCCCACGTGTTAAGGGTAAATTTGCATTGTGAGGCATGTGTATGTGTAATATGTGGTTTCTTATCCATCCATGTATGCATACTGTAAACGTTCATCATGCCCTCAAGTGAGAATGCATCCTCGTCAGTAAAGAGGACACTTGCTGTGAAGCTCCAGTCTGCAGCGAATTACTGCAGAAACCGCCATGCAAATCCTATGCACTTGTTGTTATTCTCCAGTTGCAATGCCTGAATGTATTGAAAGTGAAATGGATGCAGTCCTTCATTGTGTATAATGCACCAGACAGAGGGTTGGGGGATATCAATGTTGATGGCATACATTGCACTTTCAGGAATGCTTTCTTCTTTCACAGCTGTCCATGTTGTTTGTTGTCAAACAGAATCCAGCTTGTGCACATGGAAAGGGCCATGTTGCACAATCAGTGGTGCAGGGTGGTGAATAATGTTGGCACAGCACCTTTCTATCAGGATACTTTGCATGATACAATTGCACAGCTTCTCATCTATTGCAGTTCGCCATACCATAAATTAAATGCATCTCAGCCATTTTGCACTATGTGTAGCTAGCCATGTTATTCGCAACACTTCCACAGTGTGAATGGCAATGGTCTCCGTGGGCTCCATCCATGTTTGTATAGTAACTCCCTCTCATGACTCTAATGCCCTCTCGTGGTGTGAAGCCCAGTTCATATGTGATTACTGATCCTTGTTGTATGCCCAATGAGTCATGTCAGTGCATAAAGATTTTTTTTAATCACCCTCTGTGTGTGTGTGTGTGTGTGTGTGTGTGTGTGTGTGTGTGGTGTGGAATAAGTGGTACCAGATTCAAAGAGCAAACAAGAAAGTGATTAATTTCAAAAATTCATTGGGCATAAGAAGTGCACATGGTATACAACATGAATACAGCTCTGTTACAACAGATGCTCAAAGTTTGTACCATCAGATGCCACGTACACCAGACTCTGTTGGAGAATTGGTTGCTGAACCTCCTTGGACACACTGCTGGAACTTTGCAAAGAATTCTTATGATGAGATCCATTTCAGACTCCACAGGACTGTGATGCATGAGAGATTTCATGGGGCACCTAAGAAAGAAATCAAGGCTCAATAAATCCAGTGAGTATGTGAGTGCCAGGAAACAGGTCCATCTCAGCCAAAAATTACCTCTTCAAATGCCTGTGAACAGCCAGTCCAAAATGAGTAGACATCCCATCGTATTGCAACTGCATGCAGCAGCTCACATTTGCTGGAACATCTTCAAGCAAGCCCGGAAGAAACTGTTCCAGAAAGAGCTGATTACTTGCAGCGGTCTAGCAGGATAGGAATAAATATGGCCTGACCAAGCAGTCACTCCACTCATACATTAACTGGGAAGTGGTGGTGTTCCATAAGGTGCTGCATACTGTGGGGGTTTTCTGGTTCCCAAAAATGTTCATTACGGTGATTGAGTTCACCATCCATAGTGAATGTGGCCTCATCAGTGAACACATAAGCTCAGAAATGCAAATCTTGACCACTTTGTTGCACAAACCACATTGTGAAACACTCACATGGAGGATGGTCATTGAGGTGCAATAACTGCACCCTTTAGAGTGAAAGGCACACAAGGACTTGACATTCGGAACACTCTGAACACTCCTACGAGACGTCCTTAATTCCAAGGCAATGGCATGTAGACTGGTGCTTGGATTAGTCTCCATGGCACCTGACACACTTTGTTCCCTAATGACTGACCTTGTTGGTCATGGCCTGATGTCACTAGCCCTGTCACTTCTTAAAGACCCATACTTGCAAAAATTTTGGTGCAGATGTGCAAACAAACTGTGGTATGGTTGATGTCTGTCTTGGAAGCATTCTCAATAAAAGCATCCAGTGGCTCATCCATTGTACTCAGCTATTCCATACATTAAGTGCATCTCTGCTAGCTCACCATTTGTATACCATTCCATGCTCCTTGTATGCTGGCTAAGGTTCAAATGAAGAAACACTCACATTCTCCTCCAGTATTCTCCTGTATGATGTGCCCCACCTCACCTTGAAGTTTGTCACAACATTTCTTTCATGCATTCACAATGTTTATAAAATCCATAATGTTAATTTTTAGTATATTAAGAAATAAATAAAATTATTTGGAGCTAATGAAAATTTTTTTTTCAGCACACTAACAAGAGCCAGGGAACAGAGAAGGAAGCATCACTAAGGAAAACTGTTGGAGCATTAAAGACATCTTGTGATGATCTCAGAGCTAGATTGGTTGCAGCAAAGCAAACTTATCAAAATTTGACAGCAAAATTGAAAAAATATCAATCAGCAGAATAGCCTATCTTCATACACCATAAATAGCTTATTTCAAGCACTCTGTTAATACTAAAAACACAAGATTTCTGGTATTTTACAACTTATTACTTCAATATATTCACTCGCCTTGTTTGTTGTACTTATTCAAATAAAATTACTTTAGAAGACTATACAAGGTAAAATTCTTGGTCTTTTCAGGAAATTTCTGGAATAATTTTTTATACCTCTGAATAACAATATGTACTAGCTCTTAGCACTCATAGATAACTATTTCCTAAAATAACTGTAGAAATATATATAGGAGAACATTCAGTGTCATCCAGAAAATTTTTAGTATAAATTTTTATCTCTGAATAACAATCAGTACTTGCTCTGAGCACTCATAGTTACTATGGTCTGGATATATTTCCAAGTGACAGTTGTTCTCTCCTATCAGTTAAGAGCCTGCTGTGAGTAGTGGAGGATGTTTCTAGCTGTAGCTACAGGCAGAATTGATTGCCATCAGAGACTGGCTAACTAAGCACTGATGTAATTTTAAAGAAAGTACTATTAGATTACAGTTAAAGCCAAATTAGTTTGTAGAGGTTGAAATTTTTATGACTGCTACTGGAGAGATAGGGAGCCATTTTTATTCTGTCAGGACAGCATGGCTTCTTCCTACCAAGCCATTTTGGGTTTAAACAGTGGTTGTGAAGGACATGAACCAGCCAGCAGGACACCAACAGTTACAAATTATTCTTCATTAATCACATGTTTTCAGATACATTGCTGGAACTGAGTAGGTGTTCCAATCCTACAGGTGTGGTTAGTTGTTGATCTGTCTAGCATAAAGTGGGACTGCACTGTAGTGCTTGCCCCATACAGTAGCACAAGGCTTGGTGGCACCTGATGCAATACTACAGTGGACTCTGCTGGAGTTGACTCGGAGGTGGCTGGTGGTCACAGCCTTCTAGCTTGGCTTATGTTGCTGGCTACAACCTGTAACGGCACTCAGAAATCCTAACCAAAATTAATAAATGTATCATATGTTATATGAGTTTAGAACAACAAATCCCAAATTTGTGAGGAACCAAGTTATTTGAAAAATTTCTTATCTTGAGTCATGGCGATCTCATGCATGTTGAAACCATGTAGTTGATTGTTCCAGAATCATGTCCTGTCCCTTGTAGTTCTGTGGTAATGGGTTCCACATTGTTAAGAATAAAAATCTGGCTGTATAATTCAAATGAAGATCTCCATTTATTCCACCAGAAGATTCAATGTAACTCAATGTAACAAAATATTTCACAATGGACACCACAACTGCATAATACTTGACATAAATGAGCACTACCTAAGTATGTCTGTTTTCTTTTACACCATAAAAGCTTCTGCTCCTTAGCATTTGAGTGTCCAACACATTACAACCAAAATCAGTAAGTGATTACATTTTAACCATTTAATGCAGATGATAAACAGAGATAAATATTTAAGCTAAAAATTAAACAAGTGTTGATGATTTTCATGTACTAATTCTATATTTCTGTAATGACCATCAATTATTTAAATACATTTTACAGTTTCCGTGGACAACAGTAGATGTAGCATGAACTCTGTAGTTGTTTTGAAATTTACTAGTCAAATCTATATTTTAATCTTTGTTCTTCTCTGAAAGTGAATTTTAAGTATTGTATGTTACTTTAATAGCGCAAAAATCCCAGCAGGTAACTTGCTGTGTCCTTCCTGCAATAAATCCACAATCCAGTTACAAATTGTGCTTGGATACCCAATATGATTGTACTTCTGATAATAGGCATAGGTGTTGTACTGAATCAAGTGCTTTTTGGAATGCAAGGAATACTACCTCTAACTTGCTATCTTGATCTATGGCTTTCCATGTATTGTGTGAGAAGTGTGAGTCGAGTTTCACATTATCTTTGTTTTTGGAATGTGTGCTAGATGGCATGGAGGAGATCATTCTGTTTGGGATACCTCATTATGTACAAGTTCTGAATATGTTCTAAAATTCTACAACAATTAGACATGTCAAGAGGACTCAGGTTTGGATGCTTCATATAGAATGATTGAGACTGCAAATACAGACTATGCATATGTTTTACTTGGTAGCAATACATAAGTTGTGTGTGAATACAACTGAAGCTCACCACCAACTGACTCCAAAGATTGTGCTGACCAAATAGTTTTTCAAATGTTAGCTGATGCAGTCACTACTGAGTGACTAAAGACGTAAAGGACATTGGACAGTAGTTTTGTGGATCACTTTTGCTATCCTTCTTGTAGAAGGATGTACCTACACTTTCTTCCAACTACTGGACATGTTTTTTTATTTGAGTGGGGGGAGGAGAGATCTACAACAGATTATAGGTAAAAGAGGGGCTAACTCAGTCACAGATTCAGTATAGATTCTAATGGGAAGTCCTTCGAGGCCTGGAGCTATGTTCAGTTTTAGCCATCGAGCGGGCACACCGTTTTTCGTAACTCAAGTAGGTGCATCATGCAACTTGCACACATGTAAACGTGTATGAGCAAAGTCACAGCTTGATCTTAGTTTGATTCAACAATAATATATTAAACTTACATTCTATTAGCTAAAGCACTATTTAATTAAAAATAATAAAATAAACATTCATTATTTCACACTATTCCACATACAAGTGTTACCTCACAGTAATGCCCCATTCGAAGCAGTAAACAGCACAGCTGCATCAGATCCCAGCCAACTGCTTATCTGATCACTAATTTTCTTGTGGACACCTTCATCATTATGAGATTGTGCTGCTGGTTCGTAATGTGGGTCATTTTCTTTCATGGGGCATTTTTTTTCTAATATAACTTGCTGTTTATTTTATGTTAGGGCTGCTTCCTTGAACATATGATAACATAGCTTATCAATGTGTCAGCTGATGCATTAATGAAGGAATAAGTATGGACCCACAAATGTAAAATGACAGTGAAATGGTACAAATTAATGTTATTTGTGGTTGGTACACTTTGTACACAGATGTGCCCACTTGAGAGTTAATTGTTCCAAATGTTGCTCAATGCCAATGACACTAAAATCAATTTTGCTCATCTTTTCAGTGGTATGAGATTTAAATTGGAGTAAAATTCCTGTTTTTTCTCTTTTTTATTTCCTGAAGGAATACTTGAAAACACAGTTAGGCATTTCTGCTTGTGCTTTGCTACCTTCAATTTCAATTCCTGTCTCATCTTTGAGTGTATGGTCACTAACTTTGGTGCTACTGAAAGCCGTTACATATAACCATAATTTCCTTGGGTGCTGTGAAAGATCATTTGCAATATTCTCCTACAGAAGTCATTGACAATTTCATGCATTGCTGTCTCGACAAGCAAGTGTATTTCATTCAACATCACTCTATCATTCTGTCCATTGTTTTAAACCTGTTGTGCAGTAGTCTCTGTTCCTTTAGGGTTTCTTTACTGTGACTGTATACCATGTAGAGTCACTCCTATCATGAACTGTTCTACTGGGTACATATCTAGATTTGAGCTTCTTGTCTGCTGCGACAAATACACCACCTCTATTTATCATTAGCCTATCCTTTTGATATATGCTTAAATTTTCTCCAAAAATCTCACTGCTGCCTACTTCAGGTCTTAGCCAGCATTCTGTGTCTGGTATTATGTGAGGTTCACTGCTTTTTGGGGTGCTTCGAACTCTAGCACTTTGTTATGAATAATTTGGCAATCAACCACTAGGATTTTAATACTCTTGCCTGTAGAGGGTAGATGGGGAGTTGGGGCATTTTTTGGATCTTTCATTGAAGATTCCAGTTCTTTTACAGCTGTCATTATCTGGACTGAGTCACCTAATCTAAATCCCTTGTGTGCACCCCACACAGAGTCAGCTACCTAGATAAAGCTTAATGCACCCTTGACCTATTTATGGGGCCCTGCAGTTCTCAGCCCAATGACACAATTCCAGGAATTTATAGCTTACCTTGTCACAAAACATTTGCAACCTGTAGTTCATGCCTTCCACTTGACTCAGAACCAAGGGGTCACAATGTGTTCTGGGGACAACACTGAAGACTATAAGTCATGATTAGGGCTGGTACTCTCAGCCTTCACTGCCAGTCACTGGAATGATCCATGTACAGCCTTGAAGCTTAGACAACAGATATTGTTTGTCTTCATGAGTGCCACAATCTGCAGTTTGGTGAACAGCTGCCAGAATAATCTCTTCAACATGCTTAATGAGGCCCCCACACATACACACTGAGTACCAACAGCATTTCCTCCTTTCACATTCCTCATGCCATTTCCATGAGAAGTACCATTATTTGCCATATGTTTGAAATACTGACAATAAACAGATACTACCCTTTCATAGATGGACAAGTAGGCAGCTCCACACAAGGAATTTTTCAATTGGCCTCAACGTGAGAGTCCTAGGCAATGTATGATTTTCCTAGTACTTTCTGGAACATATGATGGTTATTTATTGTCTGTGCACACAATAAGTATCTGTCCTCATAATCCAGTGCACAAGAAAGTGGTGCTGAACACACTAGCATACATAGCAAATGTTATTTTTACTGATGTCCACCTACAGTTTGAACTGCAGCAACTGAGACACATGTTCAGAGAGAATGGCTATAGCAAAAGAGGCATTGCAGATACTTCCAGGTGCTACCAAAGAAGGACAGCTTATGAATTGGCAGAAGAAGCCAAGCCAGTGGCTTTCCTGCCTTACTGTAGAACAACAAGCAGGAAGTTGGGATGTGTACCACATAGACATGGACTGAGACCAGTGTTCCAGCCCACTCCCAAGATACAAGATATGCTGCACCCTGTTAAAGACAACATAGCTCTTTATGTGCCCAGTGTGTATAGTGTACCTTGTGAGTATGGCAGTATGTACATAGGGCAGACAATCTGCCCATTTGCAGAATGTTATACTAAGTGCAAGAGATATGTTAAGCAAAGCAAGCTATACAAGTCAGTCATAGCTGAGCATTGCCTGGAAAACTGACACAAAATTCAGTTTGAAAACATGAGAGTCTTGGGTCATCATACTGGGATTCCGTTAGAAAATAGGTGACTGAGACTAGAATGAACAACAACAGTTTTGGTGGAGACCATGGATACACACTGAGTAGGACATGGGGGCGGACTTTGGATGTCAAAAGAAAGTAATGGTAGATGCTTAATGCTTGTAAGGAGGTGGGAGTGGCTGTTTAAAACATGGCATGGGCCCCTCACATCATCTGACATCACTTGGTCCTGTGGCAGCCCTGAACTGCTGTGAGCTGCCCAACTTACTTTCCAGATGCACATCTGTTTGGCCCTCTCTAATTGGTGCCAGTGACCACAACCATGGCTATACAAACGGAAAATCTTGCCAGCTCCAGGAGTCAGTAGTTTTACTCCTGACGATGATGGTAGAGGTAGCCATCAAAAGCTTGAGAAGTTTATTCAAGTTGACGCAACTTGAAAACTGAGAAGATTTTTTTCAATAGATATCTGTTTCTCATTGTCATGAATTCAGTGATGAGCACTAGCACTATCAAAGTAATGTCTCTTTAGAAGATTTGCCTCAAATATTTGTTTCAGGCAATGGTTCACCATTTTCCTTGCTGTTATTTCTTCAATTTTGCCAACAAAATGGCATTCAGTATATCTGAATGGCCCCATTTGTCTCCTCAGTCAAATGATTAAACCAAAAGTTTCATTCACACTTTCAAGGGTCAGATGTCTGAACATCATTCTGTGCACTTGAGGGAAAATGCTTTGTTATTGTCACTCAGCACCTTTAACGCTTTGCCTTTGGAGGTCCTTTACTGGCATAATTGTCACATGGTCATTGTCACCACAATTTGCTGCATCTGTCTCACTCTTGACATGCTGCTCAGATGCTAACTTCACAAAAAAGATCCATATGAAGAACAAAGTTTTCTATCATGTATACAAGAGTTCCCACAACTGGGAATCTGCCTTTGTCACAAAGATAACTGGCTGAGCTCATTATTCTGTTTGCAGCAAAATGGGCAAGCAGTGATGGCACCAAAACTGACTTCTTGCAGGAAATATTTGAAGAAAATAAATACTGACAGCTATAAGTTTATTAAATATTTTATTGGACTACCAACTTCAGTGTCTCATTGGCACCATTGTCAGGCCCCAATACACACAGTCATCTAAACATCCACGCTATTACAAGGATCACTAATTTCAAATGGATTCTCTGCAGATGCAGACCCTCTGCAGCTCTAATGCCAACTGTCAGCACAAGCCTTTTGAAGCTTCAGAAATCCACAGAAGCCAGAAGATGGTGCCAATGGGGCACCAAACCTAGTAGTCCAATAAAATAGTTAATCAAATTGTGACTGGCGGTATTTATTTTCTTCAAGTATTTGATCAGCCACAGCCCCATTCCATTTATACAAAATGGAACTACAAAAACTGACTTTGTTCTCATGATTATTGTGATACTGCCATAGATTTTCATCGCTCATAAATGATACGTGCAGCCCAGACTGCTGCCTTGAGGAGCCTTTCCCAATGCCTAACATTCACACACGAGTCAAAAAACAACTCTTCCTCTTCCATGGAAATTGATCCCTTCCTGCCTTTGCAACTGCTGAAGCAGACAACACAACCATCACAGTTCACAGCAACATCAGTCACAGACAATAAGCACGTGCACAGGCACACAGTCTTCAGCATCCTCAGCATTGCCAATGCTACACACACTGGCAGTGCCACTGCTGCACTCACCTGTGCTGCTGGATGCATGTACAATCTCTGTTTTTTGGCAGATATTCTGAGTGATTTGGAAAGAGAATGTCAGGATATGGGTTTGTTGGCACAATTGCACTGCATCCAACTGCATCAGCTGCACCATGGCACAGATCTTCTCCATGTTTTCGCTCACACTCACACTATCCAATAGTGATGCACAATTTTTTTGGCTGAGAGGGTGGCAGAGGTGGGGGGGGGGGGGGGGGGGGAGGAATGCAGAATTGAGAATGTCAGTGTTGAACACACACAGCATGCCACACAGTGCTCAAGTGCTCACATCTCTGCAGAAGATACAATACATAAACTGGCTGCCAGCAAGCACCACCACTAGCTACACTATCTACAGAGCTCACCATAGTCTTATGGGTGGTGCTACAGTGGCCGCCAGTGGATGTTGTCTTCGCTTCCACTCATTGCATGTAAACATATGAGTTCACATGACTTCTTAAGATGCCAATCACTGAGTTCCTCCCTCAGATCTCATAAGACTCATAATGAGGCTATTATGCACCTTGAATGATGTTATTAACATTCAGAAGACTATACAGTGATGAATGTATCAGAATCACTGCAGGACTGAATTCTCGGTTATCAAAGTTAGGTATATACTTGATTATTGTGTACATATTGCAAATAAAAATTTTCATGTTTTATTCATATACTAAATGTTTGGAGCATTCTTAATTAGTCAAGCCACCTCATACCGGCTATGGGCACAATACAGAAGAATGAAAAACAGGGAGAAGCCAACTTCAAGGAAGACAAGGTTGAGTTCTGGAGAAATGTAAGAACACACCAGGTAATGTGACCTCTATGAATGATAATAGAAGATATATTGAAATAATTCATTTATAGCATCTGTAGATCTACAGAAATCATTTGGCAATGTTGACTAAAACCACACTTTGAAGTGTGGGATCTGGCAGTATGGCTTCTGTAGAGAACGTGTCTCCTAATAATTTTACCTTTTCTTGTCCAAAATTAGATTTCTTAAGATTTGCTGTTAACCCATATTTAGAAAAGTGGCTCAATACTTCTTCAATTAACCTTAAACATTCTACCCAAGTGGGTGTAGTGACTAAAAGTTTGTCCACATATACTGTTACCTTACTCAAAAGTTTGGGCCCTAGCACTCTGTCAAGTGCAGAGATAAATACACCTACAATTACATTCAATACTTAAAACTTGAAGCTCCTGTCCCCACATATGAGGTCAGTATACTTCCAACTTTCTTCATGTAGTTTTATTTGTCAGTATGAAAACTGGAGGTCAATTATACTAAGAAATTTATCATTATGGAATTTCAGAAGCTGTTCCTCTAAATCATCTGGATGTGTTCCGACTGGTACAATAATCTTATTAATGTTAAGTGCATGGAGGACCAAGTACACCTTGTCATCTGGCTTACTCATGGCCAAAATAGTACTACAATAAGGGGAAAATGATGGTTGTATTATGTCCCATTCAAGCATCCTGTTAATCTCTTTTCTTACTGCTTCCCTCTTTGTCCATGGTATAGGGTATGAAGGTAGAACAAAAACTTTCGTGAAAACACGCTTCCATTTTCTATGTATAATCCTTAATGATTTCTGGTCTTTTTTCAAATACATGTATATAAGCAAGTATCAGTTTCCTAAGTTCCGCTTGCTGTTCTTGGGACAAGCACTTTGATTCACTTGCCTTTGTGCTTATTGTGTTGATTTTTACTTGTTCTGCTGCTGAATTTTCATTATTTTATGAGTTGGCAAACACAACTATGGGATTTACCAGCTGAACTTCAAAGTCATGAGTAACTTTAGCTCTGCATCTATTAGTACTTCCCCTGATTAGGTCTATTAGAAATAATTCATTATTTACACTGAAATGACTTTGACACTTTCCTATATCAATTTGTACTTGGTATGTCCTAAATGTATCCACACCAATTAAACAATCAACTATTAATTTCTCTACTATCAAAAAATTGCATTATACATAAAACTGTCTTGATTATATGGGAATTAAGGCTTGTATCTTGACTCCCTTCGATTTCTGACAGTGGCAGTTTGTACCTTGCAATTTTGCACTGGCAGTGTCGATACATGCTCAAGTTTCTTCAGTTCCTGAAAGAATCCCTGTGACATCAAATTAGTCATAGCACCTGTGTCAAGCACAATGGGTACATCAAGGTCTAATATTTTGACTGTAATTGTAGCCTGTACCTTGCTCTATGTCAAGTTTTTCTGCGTACCCTCATTATCATATAACTACTATATCATGTCTATATCATGTCTGATAAAGCAAGTGTCAATGTCCCCACCCTCCCCCAAGGTCACAGAACATGGGCCTACCATGACCGGTTAAAGTTTTCTGGTGTTGTGTTGGTAGGGGCCTCTGAGTTAGGAGTAACATCCACTAAGTGGACTGTTGGTATTCGATTATGCCAATTAATATTCTGTGAGGCTCTCGACCGAAATTCTCTTTGCCTCTGTGCATTATTCAGCATATGTGCATTACTTTGTTGGCCAAATTCTGCTATCTGTGGGTTATTTGGTTGTCTGTTATTGTCTTGCATTTGCCAAGTGATCGGCTAATGTTTGCCAGTAGCTTGTGTCTATACATATTGTACAGGCTGGCCATATGCTACTTGCTCATTGTAGTTGTTTTTGCTAAATTTTTGCCCATTTCTTTTATACCCAACTTTGAACTTACGGCTTTCTCCATTGCCACTGTGATTACCATTACGATTAGCATAAGTTTGTGTGGGGTAAGGTTGCCACATGTGTTGTACTATGAATCCATTGTTTACTTGTTGGTCCATAAATCTCTGTAGTGCTATCAGTTTATTAAAAGGCTTGGGTTGTACTGTACTCTCTTCGTATATCAAATCTATTGAGTCCAGTACAGATAGAAAGTATTCGGCATCATGTTCCAAGATGATAATGAGTTTTTCCCTAATGTTGGCAGGAAGACTGCTCTTTAAAATTTTCAGAATGTCTACTTCAGATACAGGGTTCATCCAGTATTTGGTTTTATTCAAATTGTTTCCCGAATAGCCTCTTAACTTGCCACAATATGGAACTGGGTTGTATACTTCACATCTGAGCCTCTCTTGTACGGCATCAGACCAATAATTATCCACAAATGCCCTCTCAAACTGTTCATAATAGAGGCAACGTTCCGCCATGTCCATAGCCCATTGCAGAATGCCAACCTGCATGTATCCAACAACAAATCCAATTTTCTGGGCTTCGGCCACATTTCGAAATTTTCTAATAAATACCACAGGGTGTGTTCTTTTCCCATCAGAGGTAAATATCAGAAATAGTCAATGCCTAAGTGCTGTCAGTGACAGTCGTATTTATGTTCCTTGTGGTGTAGCGCATGGCAACTGTGCTTGCTCAACAGGTGCAACTGCCGGCAACTGTTGTTGTTGCATTGGGCAACCTTTGCTATTTCCCTTCGACAGGCTAGCCCAATATTGTGGGTAACCAGTGAAGGTATCTGACTTCTCTAAAACCATGGGTTTGTTTTCTGTCATATGTTGTTTTGGAATGTCAGTAGTTTTAGCAGCACTGCCTCATAACTTCTCCTCTGCTTCCCTTAAACCTGAACCTATTTTAGCTAGAAGTTTACTTTCTTTCTCTTTTAGAGCCTAGTCTACAGTATGTACATAAATCTTGCACTCTTACACTACCTTATCCAGCATCATGGCTTCAGATTTTCTGGTTATTTCCTTTACATTGGCCCATAAATTCTCTCTCTGGTTTTTGGTGAATTTTGACTCTAAACCTAACTGGTCTACTCTTAGACTTTTGTACTTCTGTATGTAAGTTTTTGCACAAGTCTTGCAGCTTGCTGATTGCCTCCATCACAATTTTTACTGACACATCCACTTGGGATTGCATCTCCTGAATTTGAGAATATGTCTCACTGATGTTTTGTAACTCACCTGCAAGTTGTTCCTGTTTACCATCTACTGATGATACCATTTCCTTTAACATGTTTATATTGCAGGACATGTCGGTAATTATTTCTTGTTTTAGTTGTTTACCTAGCTCTGTCAACTTCCTGGATAGTTCATCAGATGATTCAGTGCACATGGTTTTGCTCACCTCCCTGAGCTGCTGACTAATACTATTCTTGAAATTGTTAAATGCCTGATTTTGCTGTGTAAATTGTTGTACTATATTTTCCTGATGTCTTGTGAACTGCTGTGTTACACCCTTAAGCTGTTGAGTTACACTTTCCTGAATTTCCTGTTGTTTATTAAACTGCTGTGTTATTAGTTGCATGAGTTGTTTCAGATTGTGGGTGTCACTAGTATTTACATTGCTTTTTCAAACTGCTTGCTGCTCTTGCATTTGTGATGTCATGAGCAAATAGTCAGAGGAAGTTTTGCTGTCGTGCACTTCAGTTTCACTATTTGGAATAATGTTTCCCGGTGAGAAATTGTATCATCAAGTATCATAAAAGTGACATCATGATTAGTTATACCACCAGTGTCATCATTTTTTAATAGTGGGACACCAATCTCATTGTTTGGGTAGCCATTGGCCAGTTCATGAGTTGGCGCATTACTGTCAACTGTTGCCGAGCTCAGATTTCCAGCATCTTTGTGTATTGCATATTGTAATGAGTTTTTAACAATGGCCATTTCCTTTGATGCCACTGTGAACAGTTTTTAACAAAAGTATGAAAAAAACATTTTCAAAAATGAAATTTCATTTGTATCAGTACTTTTCAATTCAAGTAGATTTGTGTGCGTATTCATGAATGAAACTGATTATTCTCTGAAATAGTCTTAACGAATCTGAATGGCTTAGCTTGCATTTTAATAATGACTTTACACAAATTTTCTTCTTTTCTATAGAAATGTATTTTACATAAAGGATATTCATTGGAAGGAAAAGAGATTATCTACTGTGATAGAGACGATTCCAAGCGTCGCCATATAAGCATATAGTGTAGCAGCTTCCTACCTTTACTGCTGAAATCTGCATTCCTGGCACACCTCGTTTGTAGGTAGAATTGAATTTTAATTTGCTCCTTCAAGTTTTTATTGGTCCCAATCTCATGAACATGTAACATATGCAACAAAAGTCTCATTAGTTTCTTGCAATGGTAAAATGGATCATTTATCTCAAAAAAATATTTTATCTCAACAATTGAAATGTCTGTTCATAGTCCACTTGGTGCCATCCTTTAAAAGGTCACCATTTAATAGTGGCAAGAAACAAGGGTGGGGGGTGGGGGGCATAAAATATATATAATGGAAACTGATTTATAATTGCTATTTGAATAATTAAAAACAATTGGAAAGAATAACTGAAAAAATTGGAAGGTACACATATCCTGAGTGAGCTTTAACTGGCACAAATATCAACAGACCTTTGAACTCAATGTGGAAGTCTTCATATGTCCACCCGCTACTACTTACAAGAACAAACAGGTGAAGATACAGTAATATCAATCAACTGAAGAGCGTATCTCTACTTGGTTTGTTTGTATCCCAAGATTATCACTGATACAAAATAACTTGTGTATATATATATATATATATATATAAAAAAAAAACAAAGATGAGGTGACTTACCGAACAAAAGCGCTGGCAGGTCGAAAACAAACACAAACATACACACAAAATTCAAGCTTTCGCAACAAACTGTTGCCTCATCAGGAAAGAGGGAAGGAGAGGGGAAGACAAAAGGAAGTGGGTTTTAAGGGAGAGGGTAAGGAGTCATTCCAATCCCGGGAGCGGAAAGACTTACCTTAGGGGGAAAAAAGGACAGGTATACACTCGCACACACGCACATATCCATCCACACATACAGACACAAGCAGACATATTTTTTTTTAATATACGAGGGCGGTTCAGAAAGTAACCTCCGATTGGTCACAGTGTGGGTTGTGGGGGGAGTAGTGACGCCATATGTGCGTTCACGCAATCAACAGGTCAGTCGGCATCAAGTCGTGGTCGAGTGAACGTCGTACCTGCGCTAGTTTAGTTTTGGTGGCAGTTTGAAATGTGTGCTGCAATAGAAAACCCCGCCAAATGTGAAGTGCGTGCTGTCATAAGGTTTTTTACAGCCAAAGGATATTCTGCAGCAGCTATTCATCGTGAGCTTTGTGCCGTGTACGGACCAAGAGTTATGAGTGAAGGAGTTGTCCGTGAATGGGTACGTTTATTTAAAAGTGGACGAGAAAACATTCATGATGAAGAGAGGAGTGGTAGACCATCATTGGTGACTGACGAACTCGTTCAGACAGTTGATGCAAAAGTTCGTGAAAATCGACGTTTCTCAATGTCGGAGTTGTCTACTGGTTTTCCACAGATTTCTAAGACTCTCTTGTACGAGATAGTGACAGCAAGATTGGGTTACCGTAAGTTCTGTGCACGATGGGTGCCCAAAATTCTTACCGACCACCACAAAACTCAAAGAATGGCCTCTGCATTAGACTTTCTGTCACGTTACGAGGACGAAGGAGAACCATTGTTAAACAGAATCGTGACCGGTGACGAAACCTGGATTAAGTACGTGAACCCTGAGACAAAAGAACAATCAAAGATGTGGGCACATTCAAATTCGCCTACCAAACCAAGAAAAGCCTCACAAGATTTTTCTGCCAGAAAACTGATGGCAACGGTGTTTTGGGATGCCAAAGGGGTGTTGTTGGTTGAATTCATGGAACGTGGTACGACCATTAATCAAGACGTGTACTGTGAAACAATAAAAAAGTTACGACGGGCTATACGGAACAAACGCCGTGGTATGCTGACTTCCGGTATCGTTTTTTTGCACGATAACGCCCGTCCTCACTCTGCTCGCAGAACAACGACCCTTCTTGAGTCCTTCAAGTGGGACGTTATCAACCATCCACCTTACAGCCCAGACCTGGCGCCAAGTGATTATCACCTCTTCATGCATTTGAAGAAATGGCTCGGGTCACAGCGGTTTGATGACGACGAAGAGCTCAAAGATGCGGTCACAGGCTGGCTCCAGGCACAAGCGGGTGATTTTTATGCAGAAGGAATTTCAAAGCTTGTGAAGAGATACAATAAGTGCCTCAATCGCTATGGAGACTATGTAGAAAAATAGTGAAAGGATGTAGTTGTAAGATGTATATATTAAAATATTTTTATTTAACTTGGTGTTGCCTCATCAGGAAAGAGGGAAGGAGAGGGAAAGACGAAAGGATGTGGGTTTTAAGGGAGAGGGTAAGGAGTCATTCCAATCCCGGGAGCGGAAAGACTTACCTTAGGGGGAAAAAAGGACGGGTATACACTCGCACACACACACATATCCATCCACACATATATGAGGCAACAGTTTGTTGCGAAAGCTTGAATTTTGTGTGTATGTTTGTGTGTCTGTCGACCTGCCAGCACTTTCATTTGGTAAGTCACATCATCTTTGTTTTTAGATATATATTTCCTATGTGGAATGTTTCCCTCTATTTGGAAAAAATTATAATAACATGATTCATTACAGGCACCATGATACAGTTGTCTGAGAGGTAACACAAACACAGGATGTCCGCGACACACGGTTGTGCCATTAGAGTTCCCTCAATTGCTACCAGACATGGCTTGAAGTCATGCAATGGCTCCCCATGCCATGATTAATGCAGCTGCGCCTCCCTGAAACATTGGAAGGATGTGACCTCTCCCAAGGTCTTGATCTACTCACCAATGATGGTCAACCAGCATAGTACAGAACTTTGATACATCACTGAAGACAGTTTGATGCCATTCACAGTCCATGCTTCATGGTCACAGCACCAACTCGAGATGCAGGCATTTGTGTTGTGTTAATGGC
This sequence comes from Schistocerca serialis cubense, assembly GCF_023864345.2. Classification (NCBI taxonomy): domain Eukaryota; kingdom Metazoa; phylum Arthropoda; class Insecta; order Orthoptera; family Acrididae; genus Schistocerca; species Schistocerca serialis. Next base: position 390,837,703 of record NC_064638.1, read on the forward strand.
AGCATACACATTGCACAGTAATTCCATAGTCTGTTTCTGTTGGTCTCCAACAGTGATGCAGGATGGAAAAGGATGTTGCAGGGTGTCCATTATTTGCTGTCAGATGGCATACACAGATCTGCAGGGGTTACAATGTGCACGGTGCATAATACAATGATCCTTGCTTGTGGCCAGATGTGGTTGGCGACAAGTATGCTAGCTCTCACATTCCCATGTGGTCTTATACTTGACCACTGTCACATGAGACTACCTCACAAATCTGGATATTGCAAGATTCAACTGGAGGTCCACAATGATGTCCCTTGAAAACTTGTGTTGGGTGCGGATACTCATGTGTCTCATGAATATGCACCATCTCCGTATCCTTCGCAAGTGATACTTGACATTTGACACTGTTGTCCCTCTGCCATAATACGTATGTAGTCAAAGGCAAAAGTTATTAACAACAAAATGGGCATTCTGAGAAAACATCTGACATTCTATTCTTATTATGTCTTGGATAATAAATGCTCTTACAAGAACTCTCTATGAGAGGCCAGTCTGCAACCACCATTATGATAGTTTCCCTCTCTACAGTTCTCACTCACATGTTACTGAGGCAGATAACACTGAGTCATTGCAAAGTAAAACTTATTACTTTCATGCCATTACTCCAGATGAACCTGCACAATGACTGTGACACTTTCAAACAACAATGCTGGAAGATGACTTGGCTACATACAAAAATATAAGCCCAATTAACTTTGGAACACAGTATGCTAAATTTTGGGTACTGTGATTCGTAAAGAACATCTACAAAAAATTTGTAAACAGGCATATGTGTTCCAGCAGTATTTAATGTAATTAAAGTGACTGAGTTCATACAATAAGTAAGTAATTTACATCACGGAAATCTCCAGTGTATTTAAAACAAGCCAATAGTTGTTCCTCTGATAATGTGATGCTGAAGATGAAAAACTACTGGCACATTTCCCTGTTGCTGTCATTCTCAAAGGTAATAGAATCAATTATGAAAGACAGACTAAGGAATAACTTGAATAAATACAAGGTAAGTGAATCACAGTTTTGGTTCCAAATTAGTAACAGTATAGTACCAGCTGAAGTAGAATTCCCAAAAGTGGTACTTGATGCTCTTGACAAGGATGTTTGTGTCACAGGTGTATTCTTTGAATCTGTCTCTAATGACTTTGATGTCGACAAGACATTAAACCTAATCTTCCTTCCATTATATTCTTTGATCTTTCTAACGCTTTGATACTGCTGACCACAAGATTAGCTAAATAAACTACAGTCAGGATAAAGAAGCATAGCTAATTACTTGTTCACATCATACCAAGTAGCTAGGTACAAAGTGTATATAATTTTAACAATAGTGTTAAGTCATAGCAAAAAAAAAATTGTTGACGGCAATATTAGTAAAGTAAATTAAACCCATTACATTTCATGGTTGGTCAGTATGCAATAAAGCCCCATGATTTGTAACAGGTACCTATGAAGACTACGTAACATAAAGTGAGCTAGATTTGGATTTGAATTGTCTTAGCATTCTTGTTAGTTGTGGTTTTACATGTTTATGCGAAGTATTTGAAAAGAACAGAAGAACATTTGCTAGATTTGTTTGAATGTTTCTCAAAGGTAAATAACAAACCCATTCAATTGTACAGTGGAAAACCCAGGATGGAATGCAACAATATTATGAAAAGGAAAGTTTATACTCACCATATAGCGGAGATGCTGAGTCGCAGATAGGCACAACAAAAAGATTGTCACAATATAAGCTTTCAGCCAACAAGGCCAACACACACACACAAAAGCAAATGCAGCTCCCACATGCATGACTGCAGCCTCTAAATGAAAAGTCACTTGTGTGGCAAAATATTCTCAAACTAGTCCTGGTTACAGTGTTTGTGGCTGCATGTCATAACCCAGTAGCAGCACTGAGTTTTCATGTGTAGCACCCTATTATTATACAAAATTTTCTAAATGGATATTTTGATGTTTGCTTGGGATAGTGTGTTCCAAGTTACAAGGCTGTCACAAATTGTCAATTAGACTCATAAATTTTATATTTATATATTGTCTTTATTGAATTGCTAAAAGGGACACTTTGTAAGTAACAGTTACACTTAATCTGATTGCGGACAAAATGAATAAAATATAACACTCTAAAGCTGTTGGTGCTAGGAGTCATCATCATTGTTTGGCTGAAAAAGTTGGAAAAAACAATGACAAATGAAAAAGCTGGATTAACACATTCACTGCCACATGGCCACAGCAGGCAGCACCATGGCAGTTAATGTGTTAAGTTGTAGGAAAGCAGTCGAGAAATGTAGTTCTAGTAAAACAGTAGTTGGACACATAAAAGGAAAGCATACTGGGATGTTTTGCCAACTATTTGTTATAAACAAATAAGATATAAAGATATAGACAGAATGCACCAAAATATCTTCAAACTGGGGTTTCCCTTTTGCTCCAGAATGACCTCTGTTTGATAGTAAAGACTTTTCTTGATCAAAAGGGCATAGTAGGGAAATGACTCAAGAGTAATATGCCTGAAAAAGCATGGGCCTGTTGGTTCATTGAAAGGCAAAAGAGATGCTTATAAGACTGCTTGCGTCAAAACATTAAACCTTCCTGAGCAGCAGTATTAAATGAAACTATAGAATAATATTCTAGCATATTAGAAACTTCTTTGGCTGGTCCTTTCAGAACTGACAGTTAACAATGATGAAATGAACAACACTGTTGATCCTGGCAGAAAAAGAATTATATCCAGTCAATAAAATCATCATCCAGAGAAGATAACTGACCATTATCTGAACAGTTTTTCAGTGAAGTCTGGTGGCTCTGCCAGTGGACATCTGCTTCCACTAACTGTGGTATCAAGCAGAAAACGTACTATTTCTCAACTGAAGGGGGACTTGAAGACATATTTTACAACCAATCAAAAAAGCACATGGTTTGTTATAGTCACATTGGAAGGCAACTACTCTCCCTCAGGTTAAACATTTTGACTGTGCTGTGCTAAAAGTAATGACTGACGACAATTTACACTTTCACTTTTCACCATCTGTAATTCAAGAGTGTGAGAACCTAATGGATGGATAAAAGAAAACCTGAAAGCTGGTTGCAGGGTGACTGAAATTTAAACCCTCAATGAAAATGAGGTGCCTTCACCAACTATGTGCAGGAATCGCTTGCTACAGAAACTCAACCTCTGAAGAAAAGGATGACAAAACTTGACATTTCACTTGGCAATAGCTTTGATTCTTCCATTCTCTCTGATACACAGCAAGAGAAATTTTAAAAAAGCCGTCAACATATGGAAAGAAACAAAAAGGCAAAAGTGCAGCATCTTCTTCAACCAGGAGGATAACGAAAAGCATTGAAAAACACATCAAGTTCTGATGATGAAAGTGAATGGGACTTTTCATTGTATGAGTAAAGATCTAAACAGGTCTACTGTTTGTCAGACAGTGAAGCTGTACAAATACTTGTGAAGCCAAACAAAGGCATAGACGAAAAAGTAAGTACAGAAATTTTATTTATTGGGTATTTTTCTGTTGCAAAATTGAAATGCCAAAACAAAAGAGCAAAGAAGGTAGCTACAGATGGTATGATTAAAAATTTTGTAGGTGAAGTGATATGCCATTCTAAAGACTTCAGTGTTGTGACATTAAACTTTATGCAAAACTTGACACAAAAGTTTTTATTTTTCTAGCTGTAGATGACATTTACCGGTTTGAATTTTCACAAATTGTTTGTTAAAGCCACTTAATGGCACTAAATTTCCATTGGCACTTGTTTATTTATTTATTTATTTATTTATTTATTTAGCAGCTTTGATGTACATCTATGGAGTAAGTGTACATATTTGCTTTGTCAGTTTTCCAATAAAATACATTACTTTTACTGATTCTAACTATAGTTTTGCTAAGATAACTAATAAATTTTAGCCACAACATTTCTGGAAATTAACATCATAGTTACAAAATTTTAGACACTCTAAACTGAACGGATTTTATGAGGCATACATAGTCTATGTGCCTAAATTACAGAACATTTAATTGCAATAATTCTATACTATGGGTCCATCATCTTATATATATGCTTTAATACAGACATATAGCACATACATATTCTAGATCCCTGTTTACATTCATAAAAAAATTTAACAACAATAATACTGTAGAAAACCAAATATTTAGATAAAACAATGCTGTTAAGAAGGTAACACATTTTACATTTTCTTTATCTCTATACCTGTGTAGCTTTTTTAGTGTATTATGACTGTTTGCTTCAGTTATTTTTGTGTGAAAGAAATTTTCTGATTGAATATAAATGGGTTTCTAATAGTAGCTTTTTGATTGACTGTTTAAACTTATCCTTTGATTTGGCATTAGTAATGTGTGGTGGTAAAGAGTTGTACAACTTTACTGCCACATAACTACTGCTTCTCTCTTATTGAGTTGTGTTATGCAGCGGAATTCGTAATTTCTTGGTGTTTCTGGTGTGGTGGTGGTGTACATCTTCATTTTTGTTGAATTTATCTTTATGATCCCAAGCAAGGAGCAGAATTTTATATATGTACAAGCTGTAGAAGGTTAGAATCTTATATTTTTTGAGAAGAGCCTTGCCACTATCTCTTGTTCTTTTATTTCCTATTATTCTAATTGCTCTCTTTTTGTAATTTGAATATTTTAATTGCCTCAGTTGAGTGGCCCCATATTTCTTTACCATAGCTCATTATAGCATTGATGTATGAAAAACACACCACGCACACATCATCTACAGTTATTAGTGACTTAATTTGTCTTGGAGCAAAAACAGCACTGCTACGTTTATTGCTTATATTGGAAATATGATCTTTCCATCCTAAACAACTGTCCACGGTGATACCTAAAAATTTAGCACTTTCAACTACTCTTACATCTGGCTCTTGCAAATTTGTCAGTACATTTGTTTTTCTTTTGTTGTTCCTAAATAGGATTGCATTTGTTTTCTCATAATTGAGGATTAACCTATTCACTTCAAGCCAGTGAGTGATCATTTCAACTGTTTGATTACTTTTACTTACGGCCTCCTGTAAGCTTGGTCTCACAGTTATGCTTGATGTGTCATCTGCGAAGAATATCAATTCACTGTCTATGTTACAAGATAAATCATTTACGTATATAAGGAAAATTAGGGGTCCTAGAATACTACCCTGTGGCAGCCCATGTTTTATATCTTGTAGTTCTGAAAGCTGTTTCCCTTGATTTTGTGACACGTCCACTGCTTGTTTTCTGTTCTGCAGAAATGACTTTATGATATCAAGAGCTGTTCCTCTAATTCAATTGTGTTGTAGCTTCATTATTAATATGTGGTGATTGACAAGGTCAATAGCTTTAAATAAGTCAAAAAAAAAAAAAACCGGGATTTGGCCTTGATCTAGGTCTGCAGAGATTATATTAATAAGTTCAAATGCAGCTATCACAGTAGATTTTTCATTCTGGAACCCAAACAGTCTACAATTTATGATACAGTTTTTATCAAAAAATGCCATTAACCTAACAAATATTATTCTTTCTAGGATCTTTGACAAAATGGGAAGGAGGCTAACTGGTCTGTAATTATCTGGCCACATGTGATCACCTTTTTTGAATAGTGGTAGTACTCTGGCAATCTTCCTTCTATCTGGGAAGATTCCTTTTTCAAGACATGAGTTAACTAAGTGACAGAGGGGTTTAGCAATTTCCCTAGGAGTTAGCTTCAAGATTTTATTTGACAGGCCATTTATGTCTGCGGATGCTTTATTTTTTTAAGTTTCTCTATTATTTTTCTAATCTCTTGTTCAGTTGCCGGATACAGGTAGCATGAGTTACTGACTGACTTTTGTTTATTCTCAACTAGTTTTTGGGCTTGCAGAAAATCACTATTGTTACCCTGTGTAAGTTGTTGGCAGATGCTGGTAAAATATTGGTTGAAAGTGTTGCTAATGATTGTTGGATCTTCTGTTACAACATTATTGATTTTTAGGCTTAGGCTTTTATTGTTGTTTCCTGATGACTTTCCTGATTCTCTGTTTATTATCTTCCAAGTGCTTCTGACTTTGTTGGGAGCTTGTGTAATAACATTTAAATTATACAGTTATTTTGCAGCTATTGAAGTTTTATTGTAAATCTCTTCATAGGCTCTATAATATTCAACAAAATGAATAGGCCTAACTGGAGCTTTCCAAATTACATGAAGAAGTTTCAACTTTTTAAAGGATACTAATAGACCTTTGGTTAGCCAAGACAGATTTCCTTGTTTTTCTTTATTGGTTTAGTTTTGGTTGGCAAACACTCTACAACGATTTTTAAATAGATATCTGGGAAACTGTTATATTTATCATTAACACTATTAGATAAGTACATTTCTAGCCACTTTTCATTGTGTAGTTTTATCTTTAGGTCTGTTATGTTAGAACTTCTCATAACTCTGTAAGGGATGAAGTTGAGTGAATCTAATTTCCCTACTTCTTTTATTATTACTGTCTGTGAGTTATGATCTGATAAATTCATGTCTTCTATAAGGCAATTATATCTGACAGACTGAATATTTGTAATGATTCTGACTGCTGTAATTGTTTTCTGAAAAATAATACAAAATTGAAGTTACAACAAATTTTCTCTCTCCTAGGCGTCATGTCTTACATTACAACTGCACGTTCTAACTTGAGCCAAGCTGAGACCAAACAACTATTTTGATTTAAAATATATTGAGTCCAACATCAGAAGGAATGACTAGTAACTGGGGTCACCAATATAATTAAAACACTGACTGCCACACACATAGTGTTCGATGTTCCACTGCCAGGCCAGGCTTCATTTTCAGGCATAAAGGGTCTGCTGTGGCTGCCAGCAGCCACATGTCTTCAGCAGTAAAGACACTGTTTGGCCACCAGTGTGGCAGTAAACATGTTAAACATAAAAATATCAAGAAACATTAAAATGTATAGTCTTAGTTTATCTCAAAGAAATGACAACAGCTATAAATCTCAAATGAAATCAGGTTGCGATGGAGTCCAAAAATGTTAGTGTCCCACATTATCTCACTTTATGGTATTGATTCTCTTTTGAAATGGAATGAACACTCAAAGATATTTCAAGAGTGTCACCAGTATGTTATGTCCATAATGCCTCATTAATATGCAATAGCAGTGTCTTCTAGTCACGCACTATTCATGTACACTCAGTTCCTAGCTATGATATTTTTTCTTGGGAACAAATGCACAATATATGAACACACTATTGCAGTTGGTCCAAGTAGTCATTGTTGTTGTTGTTGTTGTTGTGGTCTTCAGTCCTGAGACTGGTTTGATGCAGCTCTCCATGCTACTCTATCCTGTGCAAGCTTCTTCATCTCCCAGTACCTACTGCAACCTACATTCTTCTGAATCTGCTTAGTGTATACATCTCTTGGTCTCCCCCTACGACTTTTACCCTCCACGCTGCCCTCCAATACGAAATTGGTGATCCCTTGATGTCTCAGGACATGTCCTACCAACCGATCCCTTCTTCTGGTCAAGTTGTGCCACAAACTTCTCTTCTCCCCAATCCTATTCAATACTTCCTCATTAGTTATGTGATCTACCCATCTAATCTTCAGCATTCTTCTGTAACACCACATTTCGAAAGCTTCTATTTTCTTCTTGTCCAAACTATTTACTGTCCATGTTTCACTTCCATACATGGCTACACTCCATACAAATACTTTCAGAAATGACTTCCTGACACTTAAATCTATACTCGATGTTAACAAATTTCTCTTCTTCAGAAACGCTTTCCTTGCCATTGCCAGTCTACATTTGATATCCTCTCTACTTCGACCATCATCAGTTATTTTGCTCCCCAAATAGCAAAACTCCTTTACTACTTTAAGTGTCTCATTTCCTAATCTAATACCCTCAACATCACCCGACTTAATTCGACTACACTCCATTATCCTCGTTTTGCTTTTGTTGATGTTCATCTTATATCCTCCCTTCAAGACACCATCCATTCCGTTCAACTGCTCTTCCAAGTTGGTCATTATCAAGTGGAAATAATTGCACTTCACCACATGTCAAAACAAAACAAAAATTAATAAAAAGTAAAATTAATAAAAGTATGATATACATATACTTCAGATGGTTTCAGTCTCTCACTTTAACCCAGCCACAACTGAGTGAATTACCAAGCAATTTCAACAATCTCTGCAATTGCCACTGTGTTGAGAAGTTCTGCTCTGGGTGAACTGTTATGTTGCAGTTGATCTCCGAGAATACTTGCAAAAAATAGATTAAATAAAACTGAATTCAGTATAGGAATGTACCATTTTGAAATGCTTTTCTTGGGACTGTAAGTTACGTTACAGAATATATTACAATTTTAAATGATGCCAAGTGGGTTTTGAACATCTTTTTAGTGTGCTAATACAATTTGTCCTCAGTTCCTTTTCATTCATTAGTCTTCTACACTGCCCAGTCACGTTAATGTGACCATCTGTTGATAGCCTGAATAACCACCTTTTGGAGTGTAGACCACTGTGAGACATATAGGAAGAGAGTCAGTGAGTTCTGGAAATACTGACAGGGACAGGGAGCTATGTTGACTGCAGTGTCATGGCCAGCTGCGCTAGGTTTGCCAATTGAGGATCCATGGTGTGAACAGCTCAATCAAAGTGGTCCCACAGACTCTCTCGATTGTGTTTACGTCTGGGGAATTTGGTCGCCAGGGGAGTATGGTAAATACATTGTGATGCTCTTCGAACTATGCACATGTACTGCAAGCTGTGTAACATATACACTCCTGGAAATGGAAAAAAGAACACATTGACACCGGTGTGTCAGACCCACCATACTTGCTCCGGACACTGCGAGAGGGCTGTACAAGCAAAGATCACATGCACGGCACAGCGAACACACCAGGAACTGCGGTGTTGGCCGTCGAATGGCGCTAGCTGCGCAGCATTTGTGCACCGCCGCCGTCAGTGTCAGCCAGTTTGCCGTGGCATACGGAGCTCCATCGCAGTCTTTAACACTGGTAGCATGCCGCGACAGCGTGGACGTGAACCGTATGTGCAGTTGACGGACTTTGAGCGAGGGCGTATAGTGGGCATGCGGGAGGCCGGGTGGACGTACCGCCGAATTGCTCAACACGTGGGGCGTGAGGTCTCCTCAGTACATCGATGTTGTCGCCAGTGGTCGGCGGAAGGTGCACGTGCCCATCGACCTGGGACCGGACCGCAGCGACGCACGGATGCACGCCAAGACCGTAGGATCCTACGCAGTGCCGTAGGGGACCGCACCGCCACTTCCCAGCAAATTAGGGACACTGTTGCTCCTGGGGTATTGGCGAGGACCATTCGCAACCGTCTCCATGAAGCTGGGCTACGGTCCCGCACACTGTTAGGCCGTCTTCCGCTCACGCCCCAACATCGTGCAGCCCGCCTCCAGTGGTGTCGCGACAGGCGTGAATGGAGGGACGAATGGAGACGTGTCGTCTTCAGCGATGAGAGTCACTTCTGCCTTGGTGCCAATGATGGTCGTATGCGTGTTTGGCGCCGTGCAGGTGAGCGCCACAATCAGGACTGCATACGACCGAGGCACACAGGGCCAACACCCGGCATCATGGTGTGGGGAGCGATCTCCTACACTGGCCGTACACCACTGGTGATCGTCGAGGGGACACTGAATAGTGCACAGTACATCCAAACCGTCATCGAACCCATCGTTCTATCATTCCTAGACCGGCAAGGGAACTTGCTGTTCCAACAGGACAATGCACGTCCGCATGTATCCCGTGCCACCCAACGTGCTCTAGAAGGTGTAAGTCAACTACCCTGGCCAGCAAGATCTCCGGATCTGTCCCCCATTGAGCATGTTTGGGACTGGATGAAGCGTCGTCTCACGCGGTCTGCACGTCCAGCACGAACGCTGGTCCAACTGAGGCGCCAGGTGGAAATGGCATGGCAAGCCGTTCCACAGGACTACATCCAGCATCTCTACGATCGTCTCCATGGGAGAATAGCAGCCTGCATTGCTGCGAAAGGTGGATATACACTGTATTAGTGCCGACATTGTGCATGCTCTGTTGCCTGTGTCTATGTGCCTGTGGTTCTGTCAGTGTGATCATGTGATGTATCTGACCCCAGGAATGTGTCAATAAAGTTTCCCCTTCCTGGGACAATGAATTCACGGTGTTCTTATTTCAATTTCCAGGAGTGTATTATCCTGCTGATAGATGCCATTGTGCCAAGGAGAAGCCAACTGCATGTAGGGGTGGATGTGATGCCCAAAGCTAGGTGCATACTTGTGTCAATCAGCTGTGCTTTCCAAAATGATGATATCACCCAGGGAATCCCCCTCTCCTGGACTATTCTAACAATTTTTGCAGTGTGTATGCTTTCAGACATTTCATGTTGTACCCACCAATGGCCATCTGTCTCATGGAGCATAAAATGTGATTCATCTGGAAAGGCCATCTGTTGCCCCTCATTGGACATCTAGTTGCAGTACTGGCATGCAGATTTAAGCCTTCATTACCAATGAAACGCAGTTGCATGGGTGCATGAATGGGGTGTCTACTGTGGAGGCCCAGTTGCAGTAATGTTTGCTGAACAGTCATTGAGGAAACACTATTGGTAGCCCCTTGGTTCATTTTGGTGGTCAGTTGCTCAATAGCTGCATGTCTGTCATCCGTACGCATCTCTGCAGCTGTCATTCACCACTGTCATCTATGATTGGGGGTGCACCACACCTGTCCCAGTGCCTGTTTTGAATAGTATCATTCTGCTATGCATGGTATACTGTAACCATGGCAGCATGCAAACAGTTTACAAACTTAGCCATTTTGGAAATGCTTTCACCCTTTGCTTGAAAGCTAATGATCATGCCCTTCTGAATATCAGATAAATCACTCTATTTCCAAATTATGACAATGGCTGCACTGTTTCCCACATCCCCCAAACACACTGCATATAAACTCGACTGCTACTTCTGCCATCTGCTGTCTGTGAGTTGTTATTGCATGTTGGTGCTCAACATAGGCCATTGTCGCATTAATGTGAATGGAGCATGTAGTTTAACTGCAAGTATGAGGGTTGACTGAAAAGTAATGCCTCCACCTTCGCAACTCTTCAACAGTTGGCAGAACTGGTATGCAGCAGGTACTGGCTTGCACATAGCCTCTTCTCTATAGCTCCAGTTGGCAGGAAGCCTTAACATTGAACGTTATGTTGTTGCAGTGTTAAGTATGGAACCCTGTGCAGACGGTCAGTCAATGCAATTTGGGCAACATGCAGTCATTGAATTTTTGGCAGCAGAAGGTGTCACCCCAAAGGAGATTCAGCAGGGAATGTGTTGATGTGAGTACTGTGTGTTGTTGGCAAGTAAGTGTAAATATGTTGAGGTGGGAACATCTGACCTTCATGACAAATAAGGAGTTGGACATCCTGTCACAGCAACCACCAAGTTCCACAAGCAAAATGTTGACAGATTCATTCAGGACGACTGTAATACCACTCACAGAGAAACTGCAAGCATAATCAGCATTTCACAAGAATGTGTGGGTCACATTATTGCTTTGCTTGGCTATCAGAAGATCTGTGCATAATGGGTACCTTGGATGCTGACTTCTGAAATGAACGTGTGCAGACTTGAAATTTGCCAGGAACTGCTCTCACGTTACGAGATGAAGGTGACACCTTTCTCCATTCAGTTGTAACAGGAGACAAAATGTGGGTACACCATTACAACTCGGAGATGAAATGTCAGTCTATGGAATATTGACACAAAGACTTGCCCCAGTAAAAGAAATTCAAGATGCAGTCCTCAGCTGGAAAAAAATAATGGCCAATGATCTGGGACGCAGGTGGTGTTATCCATGTTGATTTCCTCGATTGTGGAACAACAATAAATTCAGAGCATTACATCATAAGGCTGAGAGCTCTGAAATGATGGCTACAAAGAGTCCAGATGGAAAAGGGAAATGCTTTCCTGCAGCCTGACAATGCGAAAACACACTTCACATGCCCCCACAGCAGAAGTTCAGAGACTAAACCTCACCACCATATGGCATCCTCCATACAGTCCAAATTTAGCATTGTCTGACTTCCATCTGTTCCTGATAATGAAAGACGATCTGCAGGGACATCATTATGCTTCTGATGAGGACATTGAGAGAGCTGTGACACTGTGGTTGTGGAACCAGAGTGTCAACTTCTTCTGTGATGGCTTCAGAAAACTTGTTCATCATTGGCAGAAATGTGTCCAACTGGCTGGTGATTATGTGGAAAAGTGAATACTGATAATTAAAGAACACATTCTAATGGCTATTTCAGTGTTTGATTTATTAAACTACTCGCATCCAAACCCAATTAACAAAGGTGGAGGCATTACTTTTCATTTAATGCTTGTATTTACATTATTTGTTTCCTGATCTAGATGTATTTATAGAAATGTTGTTAATAGTAGTATTGCTGATAACCATAGTTCTTGTTATTAATTGTATAAAGGAGAGAGTCATTCTACGAAATGACAAAGGCCTTCACTGTAGATACATAATAGATTTGCCTTAAATATACAAATTCAAATGTCCCTTAACAGTATGATGTCATTTTGTTTATGGTGGCTCATTGGTGAAGTACTAATCCAAAAGTCTCAGGTTCAGTCCCCTGCCGTACTAGGATTTTTATCTATCATATATCACTTCTTCCCACTCTGGAAATGTTAGTTAAATGAAAAATGACAAGTTGCACCATGGTTCAGAATCCATGTTAACTGTAGATCTCTCTGCAACTGGCTGGTTATGTCACTTCAAAGGTCAGAGGAAGGCAGTGGCATACCACCTCCGAAGGACCATGTCTAGTAATGAACTGTTCAACCAATTTTCAGATTTATTACTGCTTTATTTATGTTCTTATCATTTTAATTAGAACTTGAAAACTTTAATTATGTATGTGGTGGCTTCATTAGATGGAGCCCAGTTTATTATGACTATTACTATGAACTTCTCATCAATTCTGCTTCTACAGTACAAGCTTCAGAATCCTAAATGCTACAAAATCAGAGGATGTCATGTTTTGTATTTGTACAAGCCTTTTCTCATAATGTGAATAGTCATTGCAGAAAATGTCATTCCCATGTAATTGAGACTGCAACCTTGACATTATAAACTATTCACATAGAGAATTATGCAAATTGAGGAGCACACCTTTAGGTACATGATTCGCATTACGGAAAGTACTATACAATGTACACATTTGGCTACAATATTTGTTTAACTGAAGACCTAATTCTACACAATGTTTTTTGCTGCACTTCCATGCACTAGAAAGAATAAATTCTGGGGTGAACCTATCCTAGAGCAAGTGGGAGCGACAGGGAGATGACAAGTCTGCTTCACAGTATCTAGTAAAGTGCTCTGTTCTATATTTATCATGAACAGAAATGCAAGTCACATGGGAAATTGCAGTCTCCAGAAGGTGAAGGAGAGGTCTGTTGGAACAGGTGACATTTGTGGGATATACACTAATTCACTTTCCTGTTATGATGGCAACCTCAATCACACTGGCCAGTATCTCTGAACACACAGCCTTGTTCTGTTGCCAAGGTTTGGTGCATTGAGTTCTCAAAGTGAACCAATTGTTACTTCCAGTTTGAGTAAAAGGTGATGTGGCAGAAGATCAGCATAAACAAGCAAGTTCAGGAAACGTATTACTAACCACGTAGTATCATCGGCATGTATCACTGCATCAATAGTTTTGAACTCAGTAACTGCATCTGGTAACATGTCTAGTATTCTACTCTTAACTTCATTTATGTATTTTTTAGATGCAAGAATGGCCTGTCATGCCACCAATGTGTAGATTGAAAGCTCTTTGAAATATCAGAGTGGAAACATCATCTATGAACTCTGTAATGGAATACACCAAAGTGCAAAACCGAGGTGGTGACTGTATACTGCTTCACTAATTGATGGGTACTCTACCTTCTCAAATTCCTACTACCTTTTGAGAGAACAGTTGTGCAGTGTCATACCTCAGAAATATTCTCATGTTTTGTTTCAGTGTTACTTTTTGCAAATATCCCTACAAACACAATTTTTCACTTGCGTTGATGCATCATTGTGTGTAGACTTTGCGATGACCGACAAAGATTAATGAAAGTCTCCACATTAGAGTAGCATAGCTCCTACCATTGTATGGTTGTTACCTCTTAAATCTTCATAGTAATGTCTCAGTGACAACACCTCATTGTTGCTGGTGTTATGTAGATGACAAACATTATGACTTTATAGTCGGCTGCACTTCACATTTCAAAGCTGTCTGCATTTTTCCCAATTTCTAGGACTTTCTTTACACTGTATAGATTATTCAGACGCCTTGCACCATGGTATATGTGTCAGTGATCCATTTAATACATGTACTGTGTCTGTCTATCTCATCCACTGCTGTCTCTATGTTCATCCCCGCAATCTCTCTGTCTATGTCCTCCTTCCCAACTCCCTTTGTCCATCTCCCCTATAATTGTCCATCCTCTCCTCCCCCTGTGTCCATCCCATCCTCACACCTCTCTGTCCATCTCCTCCTCCCCACTCTATCTGCCAATCTCTTTGTCCACAGTCTCTCAGGCCAGCTCCTCTCACCTCTCTCTGTCCATCTCCTCCTCTTGGCTGTCTCTGTTCATCTCTTCCTGTTGTCTGTTTCTGACTAACTCTTATTGCCCCTTCTTTATCTGTCTTCCTATCTACTCCTGCTAGCCATCTGTCTGTCCATCACCTCCTCCCCCCTCAATTTGTCCATCTGTACTACCCACACTCTGTGGCCATAGCTTCCTAACCCTGCCTCTGTTCATATCCATGCCCTTCCACCCGTGTTGCCCCTACAAAACATTCTGATTCAACCTGCACAACATTGAATTGAATTGAATTGAATTGAATTTGATCCTGTAAGATTACATTGTGTACAGTAAATGTACGTGTAATATAGGACATGTCAAAGTATTAACATTCTTTATCACTTATTTTTCTACACCTTTAGCTTACATTTTTACATCACTGATAATGAGTAACAATATATACAAATTTAATGGCATAAGTATTCTGCAACACTGTAAAACTCTTTTTCAATGAGATAGTCTTTAAGTTTCTTTGGAAAGTCATTGTGAAGTACACTATCTTGCGGGGTTTTGGGCAGACTTCTTAGTAGTCTGATACCAGAGACAGGGGTCCTTTTTCCATCATTGCCAGTCGGTTGGGTATGCTCCGTACTTCATTCTTCCTTCTTGTATTGTGGGTGTGTACACTAGCATTTGTAATCCAGTCCTCACTACCTTTTGTGATGTACATTATTGTTTTGTATATATACAATGATGAAAAAGTTAAGATACCTAAATTCTTGAAACAGTTTCTGCACGTTTCAGAGGTCTTTCTTCTTAAAATGGTCCTAATTGCTTTTTTGGTAATGTGAACACTTGTTTTGTCTCTTGTTTGTTTGAGTTTCCCCACACAGTCACTCCATACTGTAAGTATGGTTCAAAAAGTCCATGATACACTGTACACAGAAGATTCTTGTCTGAATACTGTGGTAGCTGCATCATTAAGAATATGACAGAGCTCAGTTTCTTACAGACATTATCAATATGTTTTTTCCATTTCAGTTCATTATCCACAAGAATACCTAAGAATCTAGCAGATTCTACTTCTTCCAGCCATGTTCCATCAACCTCTAAATCTATGTCTACAGCCTTTTCCTTGTTTTTAAACACTGCATACATAGTCTTTTTTTGATTTATAACCAGTTCATTTTCCAACAATCACACTGGCCAGTATCTTTGAACAAACAGCCTTGTTCTGTTGCCAAGGTTTGGTGCATTGAGTTCTCAAAGTGAAGTAATTGTTACTTCCAGTATGTCATGCAGGGCAGCCGAAATGTCAGATGTTGGAAAATCCTTTTCACCCACGTTGCCACTCCTATGGGAACTAGGACGTTCTAATACCCACTGTACTGATTCACAGATAGCAAGTAGAATGAGTATCAAATTTGGTTGAAATTGATCCATTGGTTCAGCAGCAGATGCTGGACATGTGCAGACATATGTACAAACATCCATCCATGGCACCTCGCGTGATGAAGTTGTGAACATTTACATGTAATCCCCAGAGGTGGTAGCCAATAAAACAGACTGTTACTATCTTCACACTATTGTGCCTGTTGTGATATGCAACCTATACAGTAGAGTATTGAAAATTGTTGTAAGCCTGTATCTCCATTCCTATGGGAACCAGGATGTTCTAATCCCCACAGCACTGATTCTCAATAGGGCAAGCAATATGTATACCAAATTTGGTTGAAACAGATCCATTTCTTTGGAAAGAGGTGCTGGACACTCACAGATACATTGTATTTGCAGCTGACCTCTGCAGGGATGGCTAAAATGTTAGAATGGCAGGCAGCAGAGGGCTGAGACAGGGTTGCAGGCCAGACTTTGCTCAGAAAGTTGTAGTTGTCAAAATTAATATTTTATTTTCTACTCATACAGTATCACTCCATCAGTCTCTGAGTGTGTAGTTCTGACACCTGCACTCATTGCATTGCATGCAACCCCATTCCAAGAGTCATTACACAAACTCTTGACATCAGCATTGCATCAAGACAGTTGGTAGCCAGGACCGCAGTGGATGACTACATCCCAGCATCCATTGGTCTATAGTGTGGGCCCAACTGTACCAACTTGGCAGAACACAGTTCCTATGCACAAGATTCCCTGTGGGAAGGAGACTAGTTGGTGTTGGAGTGAGCCCGGAAGGCATATTAGAAGACAGCAGTGCAACTTTTATGCACCACCTCTACTCACATAATTGGCAACATCACTGAAGCTGCTGGCACAGAAATCCCGTTGCTTGTGTTATGCATTATGTTGCTGTCTCAAGTTTGACAGAGTGAGGCTGCCCATCTTGCAATAATTCAATAGCTCTGTTGGTGTAACCGAAATCGCAACACCCTGTGCTTGCCAGCTACCTGTAACTGCTCCAATACTCCACCACATATTCTCAAAGATTTGCCCACAAATGGCAGTACTATTACTCTATGCCCATGTTCGGAAAGATCCTGTCTCTCAGGTTTCACTTGGGTTGATCTACAACAGTATATCACATGTACAGCACAGATTTCCATTATAAAACTTTCTGGCAGCCCAACTCACAAGCTTCAGAGACCACATTTAACTTACAAACTTTACTTGCTGTATTTCATCATGCTACTATGTTCTGTATCACTATCCTACTATACTATTTAACAGACCTTTAGTTCTTTTGGAATGCACATCACTTCGTACCTTTATACTATGTCTTGCCAGTCTTATACCCATGACAGTTCTCTTTGGAAAATCTCATAGCTCATTATGTGGCTATTATCCTCTTAAACCCTAGAAAATACTCTTCTCATCAGCATTCACCCTACAGTATCCCACATTCATTCAGTTTGAGGCTTTACTGGTCCAATCTACTAGAACCTATTACAATCAGAGTTTGGGCTTTTAGGCAGCTCTCTGCCTCAAGTAGAAGGAGGTTATGCACAGAACAGTTAGAGTCACTGCGGCACTAGGTAGAACATGGCTAAAGCCACGGTCACCCATTGTTGCCCTACTCTAAATTGCTTAACATGCTCTGTCAAGTGTTCTGTAGAAATCAGCCCTTCTTTGTGTCTTTTAATTGGTTCATTGAATAGATCCATTCCAGTTTCAATGTTTTATTTAGGAAGGTTAGATCCAGCATTGGGAATGCTTCTAACAGTTCGTATGGCCAGTACAACCATGGGTACATCATGTTCAACTGGATAATTCCCATAACTGTGGCTTGTGGATGGAAGGTTGGCCACATTATGTCTCATGGTGTCCTATTAATCAACAACCCATTACCCCTCTGCTCTAATTGCCTTGCCTACATGAGCCTTCCATGCTTGTAGCAACTTGCCATCACCCCTGCCACATTACTGTACACAGAATAAATCCAATGTAATTGCACTTGCTGGAAATAAATATTTACATTCCATAATGTCCCTCAGATAATGCTGTCCTCCTGTTCTTCCCACAAATAGCCACACCACGTGTTGAATGGATGCACTATAATCTTCTCCCTCCAACAATGCTGCAGTTCCTCTTCTGACATCACCTCATACTTGTCCTTCTGTACAGAGGTGAACAACCCACCACCTGTCCTCACTTGTGGATTCCCTATGACTTCGCATTTCACTGGATAGGGGAGAATGTTATAACATTTGAAGTATGCATTTTCCCCAACACTGCGAACCAGTATGTAGAGCCATGCCTGGTTAGTTCTCATCTCTACTGATGCCATACGGTAGTAAAAAAAGTAAACTCTCATTACTCCACTCTGCTAGCAATCTCATCTCCAGTGATAGTTCTCCCTTCACTTTCTGCAGTCACAATAAGTACTACTAATATGATAACAGGATCGGACACAGCTGCTCATGAAATGCATGATGTATATCTTCCTGTAAGCTCACCATTACCACTTGTGTCCCATACACTGGCTGCTAACAATTTTGTCAGCCTTACCACAATGACCCCCGCATTCAGCACATCTACTCATACATGCATAATCCTCAGAACTCAGTTTACTGTGTCGTCTGATGCCTTTGCACATTCCATCATCTTATTCGTCAGCTTCCGTAGCATACACATCTTATTCAACACACTGCTCTCCAAGGTTGCTGCCTGCATGGTGTGCCACTCTACCAATGATTCACTGTCTTCTGCCAATTTATTCACTGCCTCCACTGTCTCATTGAACTGTATACCTTACAAGACTGGTTCCAGTTAAATGGGTTGAAACTGAACATTACAAAAATCCATATGGTACATTTCAAAACCAAACATTTGAAATGTGTGGAACTTAAAAACAAAACATAACAATCAACCTATGAAAGAAGCTGACACAGTCAAATTCCTGGGACTAAATGTGGACAAGAACTTAATCTAGAATACACATATTGACTTCCTATCACATAAACTAAGCAGTTTTGCATTTGCAGTGCAAATACTAGGAAATTCCACTGACCTGAGTACACAAAAAATTGCTCATCATAATTATTTTGAATCTTTCATTAGATATGGCATAATTTTCTGGGGAACTTCAAGTAGTGTATCTCAAATACTGAAACTGCAAAAGAAAATTGTTCGATACGCGTGTACACCACAGCAAACAGAGTCTTGTCACCCATTATTTCGGAAACTGCAAATCCTAACATTTCCATCCACATACATTTATGAAATTATAATCTTCCTACACAGCAGATTAAAAAATGCTTGAGGAGAATCACTTTAACCATACATATAACACAAGAAATAAAAATAATTTTATGCTACCCACAAACCAGTTGAAATTATATGCACGGACCCCACAGTATATGGGGATGACAATATACGACAAGTTAATGGGCAAAAATATATGTACTATGAAGCTAGAAATTTTAAAAATGAGGCTACAGCAGATTTTGTGGCAGGAATGTTACTATTCAATAGAAGACTTCATAGAGGATGAAATGATCATTTGATCAAGGGGTAATTAAGTGTTAGATTTTATTGTATGCATGTATAACAAACTTGTATTATTATTATTATTATTATTATTATTATACAGTTTGTTAACATCAGCTGCTTATGGTGAAATTTTACTACAGTTTGACGTGTCTCCTGTGCCTGAATCAAATGATTTAGGTTATGTACATTGTGAGACAAATAGCCACAATTCACAACATTCACAATATATGTCTGCAGAAGCCCTTGCTTCAACTGCTCAAATGTCTCCGCATTCCTCTGGGTTTCTGTACATCTTACACAGCTTTTTGCCTCTCTCAGTATACGCAGTTTTGCTATCCATAATAACTTACTGTCAGCCTAACAATCCATGCCCACCAATGTCATCAGGTTTTCCACATACACCACCACATCCTCAGATGACATTTCAGAAAAGGGGATGCTATGGCTAGCTGCAGCTGGAGTTATCTCATAATCTGATGCCTGGAGCAATGTTAGTAGCTCATGCTTAACTTCAATTTGCTCCCACAAATCTATGTTATCTGTCAACAACTGTGCTATCTTTTCTG
Organism: Schistocerca serialis cubense; assembly: GCF_023864345.2. Taxonomy (NCBI): domain Eukaryota; kingdom Metazoa; phylum Arthropoda; class Insecta; order Orthoptera; family Acrididae; genus Schistocerca; species Schistocerca serialis. The sequence goes on from NC_064638.1 coordinate 390,857,836, forward strand.
GCAGCAAATGTGCTGCCTCCGACTCTGAAATTCACCATATCTCTGACTGCCACCGCAACATATTTACACGCAATACACAAAGTACAAATATGTAGCAAATCACAAACCAAAAAGAGTGAACAGCAAATTACATATTTAAGTCTTATCATTAACAATCTAGTCTCTATATTTCCTTGCAGCATGACCATAATGATGGTAAAACATGTTACAGAAATTGACTCAGGACATGGACTTCTGACAGATAAACCAGTTCCTCAGGCCTAAACAAACAGTTTGCTATTATACTCCCTCCTGCCTCATTCCTGTCAGACACCCCAAAAATACCAACAGTTCCCTCACTCATCTCACTGTGTAGACACTGCAGGCAGTGACCCAGACATCATACTGAATGGGTTACAAGCATCTGCTGCCTACTGAAGATGATGCCGCCACATCTGATGCCAATCATAGTGGACCACTTGGGTGGAGGAGTGGCTGCAATGGCAGGATGACAGGTGGTGGAGTGTGTAGGTGGGGTAGCAGGTTGGCGGAGGCCCGGAAAGATGAGGCTGTCAAAATTAATATTTTACTTTCTATTCAAACATTATCACTATGTTGGTGGAGGGTGCCGACATCACCCTCCACTCTATGGAAAGGCGGCTGCAGGTCTGGCAAGATGTCTACTGCATCTAGTCACAAAGGTGCACCACATACATGCCCACCTTTCCTGACAACTGTGCTCAGTGTGTGGCACATGACTTGTTCTGAAGGTCAAGTCACAAACAGCTGGTGTCAGTGGTGAATGGTGATGTTTGGCAAACTTGCTGTGGTTACTAGCTCCATAACTGCATCCCAGTGTCTGTTGGGGCATAGCTACAGGAGCATCCACCATCTGTGGTGGAAGATGCATGCTGTGCATAGGTGCACAGGATGTATCCACTGTCCCCTGTGCAGGAGTCCATTTGCTGCAGTTGGGAGCTTCCCACTGCAATGAAGCACTAGGCTCAGAGAGCAAGCTTAGTGCTGGAAGATGGTATTGCAATGGACTCTCAAACTTCTCACTGCTGGTGGTGGCCCCATGTCATCCTTTTACCTGGCATGGCCCCATGTCCTGGCAGAACTGATGGACTACAGGGACTTGGCTACAATATAACAGCTGTTTATATAAGATAGCAGCATATCTGTTATACCACTTCGTCACTTCTAGTCACTTACTTGACAACACCACTGCTGGAGAAATCCTCTTGCCTTTGTTGCATATTACCATTGCACTGGTAAGCTTCACCAGGCAAACCTGACCTGTCTCACAGTAATACAACAGCTCCAGTGCACCACATACTGTCACAGACTTACCCACAAAATGAGGGAGAGAGAGAGAGAGAGAGAGAGAGAGAGAGAGAGAGAGAGAGAGAGAGAGAGAGAGAGAGAGAGAGTCATGTGATTCATCAGACTGCATGGGAATACCAAGCAATCAATGATTGATTTCTGTGTCTACTATTTACCCACACATATCCTATCCGAGGACAGAGCCTTCTCTTCACACTCTGCTGAACCTTTCACCATTCTAGCCCCCACTGAGAAATGTTCTGTTTGGTGGTTCTTCCCCTGATCTATAAGTTAATGCAGTTTAAAGGTCTACACACACTTGATAGGACAGAGTGGAATGGAACGTAAAAAAATTCCAACATGCATTTCAAATAAGGTCGCCAGATTTCAGTGAGGAAAAATAGGAACATGTGTATTGACACTGACATTTTTAAAAGTTATATTCTAGGCAGATTTTCTTCATAATACATTCAGCACAATTAAGACAGAGTGCTTATCAGATCAGCAAGTGATTCTGAACTTTTTTGATATGGCAGCAGGGTCTTATAAAAAGCATACCTGAAGTAATCGTACAGTTAATTTTTTATTAGATCAACTGAACATCTATTTCACTCATTTGTCAATTAAATATTCATAATGGAAGAAACTCTCTCCATGAATGCAGTTGAAATGAATATACTGAAAACAAATTTAACTAAAACACTGCACATTATTTATGTGCCAATCAGTTCTTTAATGTAGACCCATCTCTATGGTATAGTTACACAAGATAACATTGCTTTCAGATGTTCATTCCCTTCCCCATAAAATGCAGAAACCATGGCAATCTATGAATACATATTATTTATACTAAGGAAATAAACAATACAAAGTGATTCTGCTAGTTTCAAAACACTTAGAAAGTCAATGATTTTTTCAAGTGATATGCAACACATTTAAGGACAAAAAGATACTATCATCAGTATCAAACCATTTATTTAAATATTTCAGACACACATCATATTGTAGCCGTCACTGCCAAATGTAGATGTTGGCATGCGGTGGGGGAATGTTGGACATGGATGGAAACTGTCAGGATGCGCCGTATTAAAACTCGGCCGTGATCTTCTAGTGTTTTTATTATTCCCAGCTACAGTGCAACATTCCTCTCTGCTGTGTGACAGGGTCTTGTGATGCCAAGGACGTCACCTCGCTGTCTGCAAAGCAGCTTGACGTGGAAGGGCTACCTCTGCGACCTGTGCAATTTACTGTGGTGTGTCGGCCGTGTACAGGCTTGGTGTTTTGATGACGTCAGGATGCGCCGGCAGCCGACTCAGTGGCCTTCTCCTCGGGATGCCTCCGGTGTGTGTTGGGAGCCAACACGACTGCCCGCAGTAGCGAGCTGTCGAGTGGCCCACCACTGGCTAGCTATGGACCCTGCATTGGCCTCAGAGGGTCGAACCAGCAACCCGCCATGGACTGGAACACTGGCGTCGCATCTGCTACTGCGTGTAGCCAGTGGTGTGACATGCCTCGCCATCCAGGAGAGCTGCCACACTTGAGTCCCCTTGCTAGAAAACCGGCACCTATTTACACGTGGCTGTGCGCCTCTGTTTTGCTAACACGCTGATTCAAGTCATGTACTCATAACACCTAGGTTGGGCAAGTGGGCCCCTTCTGCAGTAACTTGTGCCATGCAAACCGCTGCATTTACTCTTTTCAGCAGTTCTACGGCCCTGTGGCCTCCATTCTACTTCGCAACCACTGGTAAGTGTAACTTACTGTCAACAGGCCAACACCTGGCTGTAACTTGTGCTCTCAGAAATATTGCACCGAATCAAACTTTCCTATGACATATTTACGACTACTATTAGAAAACTTAGATGTGGTCTAGTCCTCTTAAAACACATGACCTGAGACAAAACGTAAAAATTCCTTCCTGGATGCCCACTCCACTTAAAGCTCGATCAACCCCTTATCTACCCACCATATGCCCTCGGTATCCAATCCACTGGGATTTGGACTACAGTCGGTTCCCTCCTGGAATTGGCTCTCTGCCTGATTAGAATGAAAACAACACACAACAAAGTTAAGGTTGTGATGGCACTTGGCACAGAGGTGCTCAAAAAATCGTTACTTGTCATTGCCTTTCCCTATATTGAGCAACATGTTGCACAAGCTGTTCGGCTGATGTGTGCCCCTCTTGCTCTGAAATGAACTGGTTTAGAATCTCAACAGACCTGAATCCATAGTTTAACAAGGTCAGTTTCTGCCTCGGCAAAAACTCTAAAATTGCTTCTGGCCACTACAGCTGTGGCTGTGTAACATTCAATTGTTTGACTCCTGAAATTGACACTGGCAGATGGAAGGTTGGTCCTATTATGTTACACGTAGTTCCATTGATTAAAATCCTGCTCCCCTTGAGCTCTGTATATTTCGCTTCTGCAAATACTCCCTGCTCAAAACAACTTGCTACTACTATCAAATTTTCATAGGTGGAGAAAATCCAGTGCAACCCGACCCATTGCAAGCTCAATTTTGGCTCCATGATGTCCCCTGGACAGTCTATTTCTTTCCTCCTGGCTAAAAATAACTCCACCGTGCATGTGTCCAGATTGGTGCTTATCACCCTGGTTGGACATACGGTTACCTTCCCTCTATAGCAGCTCCATAATTCCTCCCTCGTCATCTCAGCGTAGTGGCTGTTAACTGTCGAGATCAGCAATACCTCATCAGTTTTTACTTATACAAACTTGCTCAACACTCCCCTTTTCAGTGACCTGAGGACAGGGATCACCATCACCCATCCTTCCTCTTCAAACAGACTGCTGTCCACAGCAGGCTTACAATACTTGGAAACATTTACAACATATGAAAATAGAATGCCTAATTAATCTACGCAAACCCAATGATACATAACAAGAAAACAAAAAACTACAAATACTTTACTACTTTCTGGGTTACAAAGCATACGGTACATCATGCTGTACTTTAACTTTCTGGTTTTCCCTGCACTTAACACCTCTCTTCACTCTCTCTTTCTTCCTCTTTCCTTCCTGTGACAGCCTGGAATCACATCCGGGCAACCCTTAAATGGCCGTAACCGCCAAATGTGTACTGTCGTTGATCTAGTTGGCAGCTGAAGCTTAACATTAATGGGGGATGTGGTTTCAACTACTTGGTATGGCCCTTGATACCTTGGGATGAAATTCTTCGTTTTCCCTTTTGGCGTATAGGGGCTGGATAGCATTACCCATTGCCATACTCTATACTGCGGTAAACTTCCTTTCCGCTTCACTGTGTCTTCCTGCCTTTCCAAAGCCTTTGTATTTGCCTTTTGTACCCGTTTCCAAACATCCCGAATCGTCCTCACGAATTGACGTACAGATACACCTCTCCTTCCTTTCTGTAGCTTCACTAAATCAAATGGTGATGGCATTTTTCGCCTGTACACTACCTCAAACGGAGACAAACCAGTATTGGTATGGACCTTTGCATTGTATACTCATACAATATGCTTCAAATACTCGTCCCACTGACAGTGATGGGAATCCACATCAAAACTCAGCATCTTCCCGATTGTTCTGTGTACCCGTTCTATCCTTCCGTTCGCCTTTGGATGCAATGCGCTCATCCTCAACTTCTTTACATTCAACAATTTACACTGTTCCTTCATTAAATCCAACATGATGTTGGTCCCTTGGTCAGTAATTATTGTCTCCAGTACATCAAACTTCAAAATCCAGTTGTTTATTAACGATTGTGCAACTATTGCTTCCTGTTGATTTGGCAAAGCCACCATCTCCACATACCTCGAAAAATGGTCTATTATTGTCAGAAAGAATCTGTTCTCCAATGGTGTTTGACTGAAAGGTCCTGTGTTTTGCTAACACACTGCTCCAAGTCATGTACTCATAACACCTAGGTTGGGCAAGTGGGCCCCTTCTGCAAGTGGGCCCCTTCTGCTGTAACTTGTGTGTGCCATGAAAACCGCTGCATTTACTCTTTTCAGCAGTTCTACGACCCTGTGGCCTCCATTCTACTTCGCAACTGCTGTTAACTGTAACTTACAGTCAACAGGCTCGTGCCTGGTTGCAACTTGTGCGATCAGAGATACTGCACTGAATCTAACTATCCTATCTTAAACAGTGGTGCCGCTACGATATATATGTCTGCATTCTTCCAGTTCTTTGATTTTCACCTGGGATAATGTCTTCCACTTTATCTAGCATCTGTTGTACCTTACAACCAACAAACAGATAATTTATCTTACATTCTAACTCCATTTTTATTTTCTCTATAACAGTATACATCACAAATCCTCAGTTCGTTTTTTCTAGTTGAGTACACCCTACGAAAAAATGTCAGTTAAATGTAGGGAAAAGTGAAGATCTTATTCCACTACACCAGGCGTGTCCAAACTACGCCCCAGGGGCACTAGTGCCTGCGGCCAGCACCCCCGGCGAATTCATATGTTGTCACAGTGGCTGAGTCGTGACGCTTAGCTGGCCGTGCAGACCGCCTGCCGAACCTCGCCATGCCTCTGTACGCGCGCTTCTTACAGACGACAGACCACTGTGCCAGCAGCAGTCAAAAGGGACACAAAGTTATTAGTCAACAAATGCAAGGCCACAGTGGATCGAGATGAATGGTCAATAGCAGCAGACAATAAGAAAAAGGAGCGGCGTGTCCACACTACTTAACCCAAGAGGGAAATTAATTTCCTGTGTACTGCTATCGAAAATCATGACAAATGTTTAGTATGTCATTGGAACCTCATGTATTTAAAAAAGTACTCGATTGAACGGCACTTTAATGTCTGTCACAAAGATCAGTTCGAAAATTTGTCGCAAGAGGAACGCCAGTCAAAGCTTGAAGAACTGAAAGAAAATTCCAAGCAGCATTACAATGAACTAAGTGTTTCCTATCATATGACTCTTTATTATTTATATAGATGATAAGTGAAACTATATTTTATAATCTGATATGTCACTTACCAATGTGACAGTTATCAAATATCAGATTGTCAGCAACAAGGAACATTTCTTTCCAGTTAATTTTTATATTTTGGTTGCATTAAATCACATATCACAGACATAAGAAAAAGTTTCAGGTGTGTTATGTTTTGCCACTTTCTGAAAAGCCGTCACAAATGCTCTCTCAGGCAGCAAAGTGTCATTAAGAGTCATTCTTTGTTTTTGTGTTTTTATGGATGGGGAAACATATGTTGTAGTGAGCTATGTTTTCAATTAATTAAAACACAAATATTCCAACAGATAAAAATTTATTTTGCTACCACATTTTGCTGTCCTTTTCAGTGGAACTGGGGAAAAACGCACCTAAAACCTATCTTTTTTGTTAGTTTTTTATCTGAGTTTCAAAAAATGAAACAATTAATTGTTAAAATGGTAAAAGTGTTTTAAAAACAGGATTGTACAAAATTAATTGTATGTTCATTTTTTGCTGTCATAGGAGAGGGAAACAGGTGGGCAAAGTTTCTATGTAAGTTACAAATGGTCACTGAGAATTGGGAAAGCAGGGAAACCCTTTGTGGCTGGGAATCTCATCAAGGATTTCCTGGTTGAAATCGGCGGCTTGTATTTGTCCAGCAGACCTCACGGAAAAATTTGAAAAAATAGTTCTTTTGGCTCAAACTGCTGCTCGCCGAGTCAAAGATATGGCCTCAGATATGGATTTTCTATCGCTCTTGAAACTAAGCAGACCAACTAACATTGCTCCAGGCATCAGATTATGAGATAAATCCAGCTGCTGCTAGCCTAATCATTCCCCTTTCTGAAAGGTTGTCTGAGGATGTGTTGTTTGTGGAGGACCTGATGATGTTGGTGGACATGGATTGTTGGTCTGACAGTAAGTTTGTATGGCAAAATTGTGTATACTGAGAGAGGAAAAAACCTTTGTAAGATATACAGAAACTCAGAGGAATGCAGAGATGTTTGAGCAATTGAAGCAAGAGTTCCTGCAGATGTACAAGAAGGAGAACAAAGCAATTTTCTTTTGTGAATGATGGATTACTATTACGAAGAGGCATGAGGAAACCTTAGAGAATTTTAATGATAGAATAAGAAAGGAGAATTAACATACATGAGTTGGGAAGAATGATGAAGCGTATAAAATGCTGCTGAAGGAAGCCGTGGAAAAAGTGATTGTCGCTTTCATAAGGGGCTTACCACCAGATATGTCAAAGAGGGTGCATGGCAGGTGCTTCTAATTATCTCCATTCTGCTCTTAGTTTGGCAATGGAATGTGTGGAAATCATTATCTCAACAGAAGTACATGATACGTGTCGGATGTTACAAATGTGGGAGTGCAGAGGCACTGCCGCCAGCCTCAGTGGGACAGAGGTAATATGCATCAGCAATGGAATATTGGTAACAGTAATAAGGGTGGAGAGGGAGGAAATAAGCAGCTGTTAAACACAAGATGGAGCCCAAATTCCACCAAAAGGTGTTCCTTCAGCCGTCTCCTGGGATACCATAAATGGGAGAAAAACAACTGTCCTAGTGTGTCAAGTGCAAATTGTCGTAAGGTCAAAGACTCAATGGCACACAGTAATAATTAACAGTCAAACAGAGAACATCAATATACAAAGATGCTATAAAGAAAAGAGCAGCGATATCAATTGTCTGATGTGAGCTTTATCATTTTTTTCTTGGGTACTTTGTGAAGCATTGTGTTCTATTTTATCTCCTCACGTCTATTAAGTGTATTACCTGTAAGTTAATATGAAAATATATTAAGTACTGTTAAACATAAATGTTTTTCATTCATTGGAAATAGTATCCTGTGCTGTATGTTAGATTAAGGACAATATTTGCTATAAAAAATAACACCTTCACTGTATTTGCATTATTTGATTGTTGGCCACCATTATGGCATACTGCAGAATTTTGCTTGAATACAGTCACAGGAGCTTCGACTATTAGAAAATAACTGAAGAATTTCCTTACTTTGACAAAGCTTTAAATGTTTATCAAAAAAGATTCTAATAATTTTCAGTTATTTCTTCTGTACTAGAGTACATAATTTGAGTACATCAATATGTAGCACTTTCAAAATTCATTCCTATTTTTCTGAATAAAAGGTATTAAATGAACAGGAAGAAACTAGGGGTTCATGTCTGCATATATCCCTGAACCTGGACCCATTACATAAATGAGTTTATGTCCTCCACTTATGATGAGTAATGTGACGTGACGATATACCCAAAAAAATATTACGTGAAAAGAGAAAGCTAAACTTCAGGCAATAATAGTTAATTTGTTGTTTTTGAAAATAAGAACTGAGATAACATATAAAGCAGCATTAATTTGCACCCACCAGATTAAATATTTTATTTTTCTATTTTTACGCATTGCAGAAAGCCACTACAACAAAACCATTCACTAGGTATATCCTGTTAGGCTTAGATGTAGTGAGTACATATAGAAAGGCAGAATGTGCAACAGTAGGTTTTGTACAGGGCAAGAAGTATAAGCTTTGGTTGTACACCAGAGCACATGTCCCAGTAGCCATCGAGACATGATGATCAGAGGCAATGTAACCCATGGCACTACATGTTGCATGGGGTGGGAGACAATGATGTATGACCATTAGGGTTAATGGGGATATGCTTTCAAATAGAAGCAGCTTGGTTTAAGCAGTGTACCAAGGTAGTGCTTCATGTAAGTGAGGATTACAGTGTGACCCTGAGGTTGGATCTTTTGCATCAACGCCGTCTCAAAACTGACCTTCAGTAATGTTTGTGGAACTTAATGGGAAGATATTGCAGCTATGGGAAGCCATTGCCAATGTATAACTGTCACAGGGTGAGTCTATCATACTGGGCAATTTGATTAAGCGGCATACAAATACACTAAGGCACTGGAAAGTCACTTTGGGTGAGTATGGAGCCAGACTTGCCTGTTGATACCTTATGTATAGTAGAGCCGCTGAAAGTAAATTATGTGTTGTGTTCAGCTAGTCGTTTTGTTAATAGACGTATTGTAGGCATACAGGAGAAAGATGGTGGGAGGGCAGTACCTGTGAATTAAGATAATTTTGGCATTAAAAAGGTAAGCTGATGAAGAGTGTTAGCAGCAAGTTTGGGCATTCCAGAAGGGGAGGATTGATGAACAGAAAGTGTAAACCGTGGAGACTCACAGCTCACCACTAAAACTGCTAAGACATAAAAAGATGGAGCAACCAGTGGGAGTAGAGTGAGTGTGGATGGAGGAGTTGCTATTGAAACTTGGAGATTTGTTTTTTCCTCAGGGTCCATTACCAGCAATACCCATGACACAACAACAAATTCTGATGGAAAATGAAGCACCATTGTATTAGAAACCATATTGGATACATTGATATTTGCAACTGATTTTGGAGGAGTTGATCAACCAGCAGTTGTTTGCCTAAGAGTGCTTTTATTTGTCTACCATGGGTTTAGAAAGTGGATACCATCAGTTGCAGATGTGCCAGAGGGCTGAACAAACAGAGCTTTCCCGGTATACTGAGGTCATTATCAGTATTGGAGGATGCCATTCCAGCTGAAGAATTCTCCTGTGACATTTCAGCAGTTGTGGGGTGGAGAACTGAGGTGGCTAACCCTCGCAAGTATTTAGTTTATCTGGACAATATAACTGTACTCTTGAAGGACATGGAGAAGCACAAGCAACAACTGAGATGGATATTTGAGAGGTTGTGGCCCACACAACTGACATTAAGTAGGTAAAAGTGTCACTTTTCATTGCTGCATTGGGGAAAGTAAGGGCATGTGATTAACAAGGAATACTGGTGAGAATGGTTCGAAGACTGGTTCCAAAGTTAAATAATGAGATACAATTGTTTTTAGGACTCTCAAACTATTATAGGAGATTGCTAAGAGGGTATGCTCATACTGCATGACCACTCATGCAGCAGTTGAAAAAAGATGCAAAATTCCTGTGGACACAGGAGTATAAGAGAACTTTCGAAGAGTTGACATAAATTTTAATGTCAAGTACAGTTTTATTCCAAGAAATTTCAGAATGTAAGATATTGTGATTCATCAGAACTTAAACCTAAAGCCTTTTGGTGATGTGTGTATAATACTTTAGTAGTGTAGCCTTATGAAGAACATGAACTGTCATATTTCATGAAGCATCTGAATTCCGTCCAGGAGAATGCCAAATTTCCAATGGATGTAGAGAAGGGCAGTGGACTGTCATTTCTGGACATCTCAGTTAGTCAGAAAGTGGATGGATCATTGGTGTATTCTATTTATAAGCCCACACATACAGAGCTGCATTTGCAGGTGAGAAGCTGCCACCACCTGTCACAAATTATGGGCATCCTTTGGATATTGGTGCACCGGGCACACATTGTGTCTAATGAAGACAGCCTTGCAAAGGAGGTGGAACACCTACAATCAGTATTCAAAGATAATCAATATTCTCCACATCAGATGTGCACAGCTTTAAGGAAGAATGAATGTGACCATCCACAGTATCAAGAAGAAGAGGAGGAGGAGCAGTTCAAGTAGATGGAATCTTAAGGACACATTATGTGAAAGTATTCTTCCACCCACCTGCAGACACTTCTGCTTTTCTCAGTACAGGAAAGGATGATCTGGGATTGCCAAAGACTGGAAAAAAATATTAAAAAAACTAGTTATTTTGTGCCAGAGATAATATTTTCATTAAAAAAATGAGAAGAGATACGCTCTTATATTGATTAATTTCTGTATCTTCACCTGTGTGTTTCTATAAGTGGTAGTGTGTGGACGTATGACTAGCTCCGCTATGCCAGTATTGATTGAAAATGTGTATTCCAACCTTATATTACACAGTGTTATAAAAGTTATTAGGTGGTGGTGGTGGTGGTTAGTGTTTAATGTCCCGTCGACAACGAGGTCATTAGAGACGGAGCGCAAGCTCGGGTTAGGGAAGGATTGGGAAGGAAATCGGCCGTGCCCTTTCAAAGGAACCATCTCAGCATTCGCCTGAAACGATTTAGGGAAATCACGGAAAACCTAAATCAGGATGGCCGGAGACGGGATTGAACCGTCGTCCTCCCGAATGCGAGTCCAGTGTGCTAACCACTGCGCCACCTTGCTCAGTTATTAGGAAGGCAAGTTTATTCATATAGACATATATATATTTACATCAATAACACCTGTCTGTGCATCATTTCGCCTGCACCGAGAATCCTGCATCAGGAGGTTCGAAGCACACAAGAGAAATTTGCACAAGCATCAGAGGTGCGATCCTGTATCAGCATTATCATAATCAGCACTAAGCACAATGGAACTAATGAGAAGAAATACATAATTTTAAATAATGAATATTTATCTTAAATATACTGATGTTGAAAGTCTGTTGATATTAGTACCAGTTAAAGTTCACCCAGTATATGTCTAATTTCCAATTTCTTTCAATTATTCTTTCCAATTAATTCTTTTTAATTATTCAAGATGCAATTATTGATCAGTTTCCATTATTTTGTCCCCCTAATCATATGACACTATTCAATGTCAACTGTTTAAAGGACAGCACTGAGCAGAATATGAACAGACCTTTCAATTGTTGAGATAAATGATTTATTTTACTGTCACAAGAAACTAATGAAACTTTTGTCATACTTGATACATGTCCATGAGATTGGAAGTAAGAAAAACATTCAAGGAGCAAATTAAAATTACATTCTGCCTACAATCTAGATGTGCGGTGTGACGGTTCGCCTTCTTTATTTCTTCATTTGTTGTCTTCAGTATCAACGTACAGCATAGTGATACTGGCCGAAAAATGAGGTGAGGAAGTACAACACTGACTGCTTTAGATAATGTAGCCGACAGGCACACACTTGTGTTTCACAGCAGTTTACTTTCACTGTTCACAACCGCCGCCCCCCCCCCCCCCCCCCCCCGCCCCCTTCCTCCTCCCACCTAATAACATGCAGTTGTATATGGCCAGTGCACTATTGTTTTAACTTTCCATAAGCCCCATTAATAGTTTGCAGGCAAACCTCCCCATACTGCTGCAATAGTTTACTATTGAACATCTAAGAGCAGTAAAAACCTAACCATAAAGTTCACAGTTCTCAGAGAATAGAAAGGTGTGTATGGAGCAGACACTATCATTGTGTTAAAACACGGCCTAGTTGTGAAACACTTATTCCACAATTAAGTTGAAACATTGTTGTTGTTCTAAATAACACAGGTTTCTCATCTGAAACTCGGCTGTGTACTGATTGTCTCAGGACCAAAAATCAGGCCCTTATATATCCACACAATAATAGGTGCTGAAACTATACATTGTTTGATGTTCAATTTACAGAAATTACAACATCAACTTAACTCATTAAATTAACTGCATACACTGAAAAATCCCATCTTTTTAACAGTTTCTTCTACTACAAGAGTTAGGCCAAATTATTTTTTTAAATCATGAAATCAGCAAATATAATTATGCAAACAATACTTTGGACAAAACTGTTCATTACTTTGGAATTAATTAAGTGCTGGCTTTGCTAATATGTTTTCAAATAGAGCCAAATCCTTTAAGAATACTATTAGTTATTCCTCCAAATGTTTATATTTAGTACAGAATTTATATTTGTTTATACAGCAACAATGGAATTTAAGTTATGGAACAATTACTGATTTCACCCTGTAGAAAAAGATACTAACCAGTTATAGTCAAAATAAATTAGAAAATCACTTACATACATAAAACCAAGCACAAAATTAGATCTTGTGTTATATTCTATAAAACTGAGGACCAACTGTCCTCTTTTATGAAAATTCAGATTATATTCATGTATGTTAATGGTAATTAGTTAAAACTGAAAAAATGAATTTAAGGAGGCAGATGGGAAAACAAGAGGGGAAGTAAAAATATCCCAGCTTGCTTCGTCATACCTGGAATTCTGGTTTCACAGGTAGGAAGCTGCTATGCTGTATGCTTATATGGCCATGCTTGACGCTGTCTCTCTGGCAGTAGATAATCTCTTTCCCTTCCAATTAATATTCTTTACGTAAAGGGCATTACTACAGAAAAGACAAAAATTTGTATACAGTCATCACTAATGTGCAAGACAAGTCATCAAATTCTATAAGATTGCATCAAATAATAATCAAGTTCATTAGTTAATACGCAGATGAATCTACTTTAGTTGAAAGGCACGAATACAGCCAAAATTTCATTTTTCAAAAAAATTTTTTCACAATTTTGTTAAACACTATTCACAACGGAGTCAAACAAAATGGTCATTGTTGAAAACTCATTACAAAATGCAATATGCCAAAGTGTCAGAAATTCGAGCTTGGCAACAATTGAAGGTAATGCGCCTACTCAGGGAGCGGTCTGTGGTTACCAAAACAATGAGGTTGGCATCCCAGTATTGAAAAATGATGACACTGGTAAATAACTAATCATGGTATCACTTTTATGATGCTTGATGAGACAATTTCTCAGTTATCACTGGGAAATAATTTTTGAAATAGTGAAACTGAAGCGTGTGATAGTGAAACTTTCTTTGGTTGTTTGCTCGCGATGTCAGGAATGCAAGAACAGCAAACAGTTAATAAAAGGAATGTAAATACTAGTGAGACAAACAATTTCACACAGCTCATGCAACTAATAACACAACAGTTTACAAAACAATAGGAATTTCAGGAAAGTGTAACACAACTTAAGGGTGTGACACAGCAGTTCACAAAACATCACAAAAATATAGGAAAAAAGCTTACACAGCAGTTCACAAAACATAAGGAAAATATAGGACAACAGTTTACACAGCAAAATCAGGCATTTAACGATTTCAAGAACAGTATTAGTGAATAGTTCAGTGAGGTGAGCAAAACTACACGCACTGAATTATCTCTCAAACTATCCGGGAAGTTGACAGAGCTAGGTAAACAACTAAAACAGGAAATAATTACCGACATGTCCCACATTATGAATACGTTAATGAAAAAGTATCAACAGTAGATGATAAACAGAAACAACTTGCAGGTGAGTTACAAAACCTTAGCGAAGCATATTCTCAAATTCAGGAGACACAATCATAAGTGGATGCATCGGTAAAAAAAATGTGACGGATGCAGTCAGCGAGCTGCAAAGATGTATGTAAAAACTTACCTACAGAAGTACAAAACTTAAGTCTAAGAGTAGACTAGTCAAGTTTAGAGTCGAAATTTGCCAAAAGACAGAGAGATAAGAAGTGTGCAGATGTAAAGGAAGTAACTGAAAAAACTGAAGCCAGGATGCTGGTTAAGGCAGCACCCTTGCTGAAAAGGTAGTGTCAGAGTGCAAAATTTATGTAGATACTGTAGGAGAAGCTCTAAAGGAGAAAGAAAGTCAACTTCTAACAAAAAAAAATTCAGGTTTAATGTAAGCACAGGAAAGGTTATGAGGCAGCACTGCTAAAACTACTGACATTCCAAAACAACATTTGACAGAAGACACACCCACCCCTTTAGAGAGGTTAGATACTTTCACTGGTTACCCACAATACAGGGCTAGCCCATCAAAGGAAAATAGCGAAGGTTGCAGAATGCAGCAACACTTGCCGGCAGCTGTATCTTTCAAGAAAGCGCAATTGCCATGCACTACACTGTAAGTGAACACAAGCGTGCCTGTCACCAACAGCGCGGTATATTTGTCAACATTACTTGCAGATGAGGGATTACTTAAGCATCAACAATTTCTGTTATTTACCTCTGAAGGGAAAAGAAAAAACCGTATGATCTCTATCAAAGCATTACGAAATGTTTTGCCTCATACCTGGACCAAAGCCCAGAAACTTAGATTTGTTGTTGAATACACACAGGGTGATTTTCTGCTATGGGTCACGGACATGGTGGAACATTGCCAGAATTATGAACAATTTGAGAGACCCTTTCCTTGTAAATATTGGTCTGAGGCTGTACAAGAAAGGCCCAGATGTGAAGTATTCAACCCAGCTCTATTCAGTAGCAAACATGGAAGATTGAGGCACTATTTTGAAAAATATTTGAATAAAACTTGATACTGGATGAACCCAGTACCTCAAGTAGATGAGGTGAAAATTTTGGAGCGCCATCTTCCTGTCCACATTAGGGAAAAACTCATTACCATTCCAGAACACAGCACCGAATACTTTCTATCTGTACTGGACTCAATAGATTTGATATATGAAGACACACCAGTACAACCCAAGCTGGTTAACATGCAAACAGTGCCACAAAGATTTACAAACCAAGAAGTGAACAATGGATTCGTAGTACAACATGGATGGCAATCTTACCCCACACAGACCTTTGATAATGTTAATGATAATCACAACGGCAATGGACAAATCTGCAAATTCAAGGGTAACCATAAAATAAATGTGCAAAAATTTGTCAAAAACAACTACAATGGACAAGTAGTGTATGGCCATCCTGTACAATATTTACAGGCACAAGCTACTGACAATAATTAGCCAATTACTTGGAAAACACAAAACAATGTTAGACAGCCGAATAACCCACAGACAGTGGAATTTGGCCAGCAAAGTAATGCATATATGTCAGATAAGAGCCTCATAGGATACTAATTGGCATAATCAAACACCAACACTCTATATAGTGGAAATTACACCTAACCCAGAGACCAATGCCACCGCAACACCAGAAAACCTGAACCTGTCATGGTAGGCCCCCATTCTGTGACCTCAGAGGAGAGTGGGGGCACGAGCTTGATCGAAACTTACTTTACCAGATACGATCGAGGTAAATATGCCCATTAAGTTGTATATATGTATAACAATATTAGATTTACGATGCTGGAAAATCACATTCCAGAATTTATGGTGTTAGTTGACAGGAAATTTTATGTTTGTGTTTTTTCTTGTGTCAAATATGTAAACAATAAGATGAGTAGATGTAACAAGTAAGATTTTTACCTTAATGTGTCTAGAGATGACATACTCTTAATGCAACACATCTTGCACATGTCCCAGATGTAAACATATAAATGTACTTGTGAAATGCATGGTAGCACGCAATGCAATACACAACTCACCGCAACATAGGTGGAGTCAGAGCGACATAGCATATGTGCATTGGGGAGCAAGATAGCCAACAAAACCGCAGGTGCATGAGCACCTGACAGACACAGCTGAAAGTATTGGAGCACCTAAAAGAAACAAACCCTATGAGCTACATCCTGCACTAGCATTAGTAAAGCCTACTGCATAAGCAGGGACATATAAAATTAAGGGAGGGTCTATACAACAACTACAACAATCTACACAATACACATATATAAAGATAAGCTAAGGGTACGCATGAAAGAGACCCTAAACTATGAGACATTTACTGAAGTTACACTACTATATATATTATATCTATATTTGTACAATATTTACAAATTTAAGTATTAAAGGTACATGCAGCAATTATATTTAATGGATCAGAAAAGTCTTGCTGCAGGTAAACAAGCGAGTACAGTATAAGTGGCAAACTGAATGAGAGGTTGCAACATGGCTATAATGCACTTTATCTTTCAGATTTATAAGGTAAGTAGAGATGCAGACATGACATCATATAAGTTCTGTGATAGCACGACTGCACAATGAAGTTAATGAATACATGGTTGAATATATGGAAAAGGAATTAGTAGTCACCGAGCCACTATACACTTACCTACAAAGATTTAGTTAGTATTAAGTTTTTCTTCCAGGGAACGATGCCTCGACACATCCTTAAGTGAAGAAGGATAAATGCTTGTACAGTGTTAGGTACTATATAAAAAATAAGAAAGGACTGCACCACAAGATAAATATAGTTAGAAGTTTAGGATACGAGAGGGAACACAAAAATAACTGGAATTTCTTTCTAGAAAGCATATACTTTATTCTTTTCAAATACAACCTTAATGTCCTTTGAAGTACTCTCCATTAGCATTAATACACTTGTCCAAACGTTCATTCCAGTGCTCAAAGCACCTTTTAAATTTGTCCTCTTTGATACCTGCTAGCACTTTCATGACATTGCATTTTACGTCTTCCACATCCGCAAAACGCTTCCCTCTCAAGTCTCTTTTCATTCTCGGGAATAGGAAGAAGTTCGAGGGTGCTAAATCCAGTGAATAGGGCACGTTGTCAAGGTAGTTGTCTTCGTTGAGGCCAAAAACTGGTGAACGCTGAGAGCTGTGTGCGAGGGAGCATTGTCGTGATGCAGGAACCACACGCCAGAATCCCACAAAGCCAGACGTTTTCGCGACAAACTTCTGCGAAGCCGCTTCATAACCTCCAAGTAGAATTGTTGGTTTACTGTCTGGTTTTCAGGGACAAATTCAGAGTGTATGATCCCTTTGGTATAAAAAAAAAAACAGACCAACATCGTTTTCACATTCGATTTCACTTGTCGA
Organism: Schistocerca serialis cubense; assembly: GCF_023864345.2. Classification (NCBI taxonomy): domain Eukaryota; kingdom Metazoa; phylum Arthropoda; class Insecta; order Orthoptera; family Acrididae; genus Schistocerca; species Schistocerca serialis. Next base: position 390,875,490 of record NC_064638.1, read on the forward strand.
GCCTTTTTTTGTCGAGGTGAGCCAGGTGACTTCCATTGTGATGACTGTTGTCACCATGACTCATCACCTGTAATGATTCTGTTGAAAAAATGTGGACCATCTTTGAACGCGTCCTTCATTTCGAGACAGGCTTGAACACGATGATCCCTTTGATCTCCGGTAAGAAGCTTCGGCACGTATTTTGCTGCCACTCTTCGCATCCCCAAATCGATGGTCACGATGCGCTGAATTGAGCTCCAGGACAACCCGGACAAGTTCTCCAGTTGGTCAATTGTCCTGCGTTGATCTTCACTGATGAGATCACGGATTTTGTCGATGCTGTCTTCACTTCGAGTAGTGGAAAGCCGACCAGAACGGGGCTGATCTTCAACCACCATTTCTCCCTTTTTAAACCAAGAAAACAATTCGTACACTTTCCTTTTATTAAGAGCATGGTCTTTGTAGGCTGTCTGAATCATCGCAACAGTTTCTGCTACGTTCTTGCTGAGCAAGAAACAAAAATTCACTGCCGCACGTTGTTCGTAAGAACTAGCCATTTCCTCGCGTCACGTCTGTACTGTACGCACACTCAAAGAACTGCCAAAGAAACCACACTTCTCACTGTTGGGTGACGCTGCGTGGCAGAATGACTCAGCAGAGCTCCTACTACAATCCTCTGGCAGTGCTACCTGCTACTACAAGTACACAATGTGCAGCATTACGATTCCGGTTACTTTTGGGTCCCCCCTCATACGTGTGAATGTAATAGTGTGAAAGTATGTGAACAGGAAAACAGTTGCAGTATGTCACATATCATGATGCTGAACTCACATTGAGCATTATCAAATAATCAAGAGGTCAAAACCAAACTATTGTGAGCGTTGACTACCCGTGAAAGTGTCAAACACCTGATTTACATTGAAATTTTGTATGCACATTTGTTACTTATGTAAACACTGTTTTATGCTCACTGTACATAACATGCTGTACTGATGATATAACTCTGTGTACCTCAGCATATGAAATTGTTGTCCTTTATACAATGAACATAACAAGTAAATACTGAGCTGCACTTTTAAACGCTGAATAAGTATTTGATACAATTGGTATTGCCAGATTGGAGCTCTGTTTATAAACAACAAACTATTTTGTTGTTGGGGTCACAGTGAAGTCTAGTAATGAGATGTAACAGCACATAAATGCCTTTCCGAGGAATTTCCTCAACCCTGTAGTGTGTAGATCCTTCCTGCACAATGCCAGAGAGAAAAGGCCATGTGTAGTTATCTGAGCAGCATGTAGATCTATTGTAGCAATTACTGTTTACTTCTTTAATTGTCTGGAATTGATAAATATGTTTTGACAACAAGTCACTGTAAATTGAAATGAAATATATGTGAGTTCATGCCATAAAGAAAAACAGAATCATGTTGCATGAAGAATGTATAACCAAGTGAGAGTAAAATGTGCAAACAATGTAATGAAATTGTAATTTAAAATGTACTAAAACAAAATTACATACAGACTATAATGTATATAAGCGACGGTAATGGCATGTCAGCAAATGAATAGGTCAAGTGTATTTTGTAACTGTATTTATACTTTTTTTTATGTTATGTGTATAATATATAGAAAGAACACTACAGAAACTTTATGTAATACAATTGTATGAAAGATGCTCAAAAACAAAGTGCAAAAACATACAAAACCTGGCCGCAAAGTGTTACATGTGCGCATGATATATATGGGTGTGTGTGTGTGATAAACTAAAGATGGCAATACCTCATGTAACATGAATTTTCTGTGCTCGACAAAGCTGTCATAATCAGCTCTGTGGAGAATGGAACTAATGAGAAGAAATATATAATTTTAAATAATGAATATTGATCATAAATATATTGACATTGAAGGTCTGCTGATATTAGTATCAGTTAAAGTTCACCCAGGATAAGTGTATCTTCCAATTTCTTTCAGTTAATCTTTCCAATTATTTTTTTTAATTATTCAAGCAGAAATTATTAATCAATCTCCATTATTTGTCCCTCACACATATGACACTATTCACAAAGCATTTTATCTCCATAGGACATTCCATGAATTATTTGCCACAGAAATCCTTCTGGGATTCACTTATTAAGGAATCGATGGAAATACATTTAGCCTAAGACGTTATTAATGATTATGGCAGCTTCCAACTGGATAAGATGTGGAACCCAGTGGTTTCTTTAATTTCTTCAGAAAAAAATCTTTTTACGGCTAAAGACACACCTAGCAACATTTCATTTGATTAATTTTAATATCTGAATTTTAACTCTGAGAGTGCACATTCCGAATGGTAATGTAGAAATAGTATCACACCGCACATGTACCAGTGTGCTATAGACAAAGCAATATTCATAAGACTGTGAAGCTCATAAGAGGTCACTCTTGTAGTGGCTACCTTTGTGCATGCACCTTCACGACAAGTTTTGGTATAAAGGTAGCATAGTGAACTAGCATTCTCCAGTGTGAAACACTCACCTGAAGATGGATGAATGGTTCTCAGCCAAAGTATCATGACAAGAAGATGTCATTAGCTGGCTGCAATCTTGAAACTTCATGGAATACTTTTTACGCCTGGAATGCTTCAGGACTTGAAAGTCCAGTTTTGATTTTTCCAGATTTTCAGAAGGCCTTTATACTTTGTTGCAGCTAACCACACTTTTTTGATGTGTCCTGAGTCAAGAGATCAACACTGGGGAGCATCCTGGGGCTTTCGCATTAAGAAACTTTATAGTGCAGAGAAAAACTACTCAACAACAGAGAAAGAGGATGCTTAGCCTTGTATATGGAGTTATGCATTTTCAATGTTACTTTCATGAGAACAAAATTAAAATAGCAATAACCATGTCACTCTGCAAAGGTTATTAGGGTTGAGAGACCCCTCCAGCAGACTAACAGGATGGGTGTTAAGAATCAGTGAGTTTGACCATGAACTGATGCACAAGCCAAGAAACAACCATGGAAATGCAAATGCTTTGAGCAGGAAAGAAGTTATAGCACAAGCACTATGTCATAGCCTTGCTGAAAGGCAAGCAGTGCACAATGTTGACAGCAAATGGAAGTTACAAAAAACACAACTACAATTCATCATGTGTAACAGTCTGTTGTGTAAGGTAACCAGGTTACAGTTAGGTGTAGCAGTGTTGGCCAAGCTGAAGGAGAAAGTCCTGAGAGAGGTGTATGATCATGTGTTGACTTGTCAAGGAGGGTGCAGAACTGAATAGTGGCTGGGAGATACTGATAGATGGGAAGGAAGGGAGATGGGGAGGTCAATATTTGAGACATTGTGTGCTGTGTGTGTGCAGCATGTGGACTTGTATCATAAACTGTTTAAAAGTATCGGGAAGGATATGTTAGGACGATTAAATCAGACTCTAGGAGGAAATTGTTTCATATTGACAATAATATATCATTTTCCTGGTAGGTGGAGAGCAAGCAATTACAGTTGTACAAGCATCAATCAACAATTGATTACCTACGTTTGGAGTGCAGAGATAATAACAACAGATCGAGAGCAAAATTTTATGTGGGACTTAGTATAGGAATTACGTGAAATGTTGAGTGTGAACAAACTGAGAACTAGTCCAGTCCAGCCATACTCCAACAGCAAAATGGAATGACTGCAGCATATGATCGGAAGGATGTTAAGCTACTATGTGAACTCACCTCATAATGACTGGGACTCACATCTCTCATATGTCGTGTTGGCTTATAATGCAAAGTTTCACATCAGTACAGGATTATCTCCAAACGAGGTAGTATATGACAGAAAAATGTCATCACTATTTGATATGATTAAGGCAAGAAGTACCAAAGATGGAGAGTCGTTCCATGATTTCATGAGAATAGTGAAGAAGTATTGAAACGAGTGTAGAAGGCAAATACAAAGGCACTGGAGACACAGGAAGAAGCTGTGAAACACACAGGAAGCTTACTACATCACAGAGTAGGACAGTGGGTAATGTTGTTCAGTCCTTATACAGCAAAGGGTAAGACTAAAAAATTTGTCACAAGTTACCAAGAACCTTCCAAACCAGTTGAATTTAGGTTACAGTTTCTGACAAAGTCGACAATAGTGCAATGAGAGAGAATGAGAGAGAGAGAGAGAGAGAGAGAGAGAGAGAGAGAGAGAGAGAGAGAGAGAGAGGGTGATCTTTAGGCCATTTTCTGTACCACAACTTCCCATTTGCTATCCTGGAAAACTGAGTCAGCATCCCTCCATAATGAGTGAGATGTTGAGCTCAGAAAGAGGAAGAGGTGTTAGTATTGTACCATGCACAGCTTGGGGGTAAGTATTTCTAGAAAGGAAAAAAAGAAGGAAAAAAACAAAGTGAAGGTGTTATGTGAAATGATTTTATAGTCATTATTATTTGTTTATATAACATTTTTATCAAACACCTACTCTGTTTTAGCTAAGTAATTCTTCAATGTATAAAATGTATTGCATAACAGGTACTTATAGCTGCCTTTTTAAATAAGTGTATTTTGGCACTTTCTTTAATCTCTTTTGGTAATTTATTGTACAGTTCCATTCCATGTTAGAAAATTTCTGTTTTGAATTTTATGTTTATTTTTTCTTGGTAAATGTAAGTTGAGTCTATCTCTTGCTGCATGGTCATGGATAGAGGTGTTTGTGCAGTAATTACCAATGTTATTTTTGATATGTACAACTGACTGGTAAATGTATACACGTGGAGCAGTTAAAATCTCCAGTGTTCTGAACAGATCTTTACAATGAGCTCGACTAGTATTTTTGGTTATTATTCTTATGGCTCATTTCTGGAGTTTGAAAATTGTGTTCGTATTTTGTGCATTTGTTCCCCAAAAAATAATTGAGTGAACATATGAATGATATGTAACTAAAAGACACTGCATGTTACACGCTGATGATAGGATTCTAAGGGCATAACATGCTGGTGACATTCTGTTTGCAAGTACCTTTGCGTGTTCACACCACTTCAGCTGAGAATCAATATTCATTCCCAGAAATTTTGCATTTGTTACACAGGCTATAGAGGTGCCATCTACATTTAATTTTAACATTGTCATTTCACCTCTTCAAACTGAAATTCATGGCATTACTTTTCTTTATGTTCAATGTCACTTTATTACTTATTGACCAATCATAAACTTCCTTGAGAGTTTCATTTGCTTCCTCTATGAGGAGTTCTCTTGTTTTCTCAGTGACTATAATATTGCTGTCATCAGTGAAGAGGATTGTTTCACCGTGAGTAACACTACTGGGAAAGTTATTGATGTATGTCAGGAACAGTATTGGTCCTAATATGCTACCTTGTGGAACCTATATGTTAATGTATTTTGGTTCTTATAAGTTTTTTTACTAAATGTTTAGATCTATTTGAAGTGTTATCTCTACTCTTTGTACGCTATTTGTTAGGTATGATCAAAACCAGTCATTAGCTACCCCTCTTACTCCTAATGCTTCTAATTCATTTAATAGAATCTTGTGGTTGACTGTATCAAGCACCTTAGAAAGATCCAAAAATATGCCTGTTACACACTCGTCTTTATCAAGAACATCAAGTACAACTTTTATGAATTTTACTATGGCTGACACCGTATTTTTGCCACTTCGGAAACCAAACTGTGATTTGCTGAAAAGATTGTATTTATTCAGGTAATTCAATAATCTGTCTTTCATAATTGCTTCTCTATTTTTGAGAATGCTGATAGCAGGGAAATGGGCTGGTAATTTTCTATGTCTTCTGCATTACTTTCCTTAAGCAAAGGTACAACTTGTGCCTGTTTTAACTTCTCTGGGAATGTCCATGATTTGAAGGATTCGTTTATTATATTTGTTAAGGGGCCTTGTATAATCCCTATTCATTGTTTCAGTACACACATTGGTACTTCAAATAAGCCTACTGACTTTTTATTTTTTAGTTTTTGAATTGTTTTACTGACTTCATTCACTGTGGTTGGAAGTAACATCACTGTATTTAGTGCAATTTTATTTAAAGGTGTTATATTTGTTTGGGGTAATTTTTGCTGTAACTTCTCTGCAATACTTGAAAACTGCTAGTTTACATAGTCTGCTAAGTGCTGTGGATCATTTATTATTTTATCCCTCTCCCTTAGAAGTATGTTATTCTGTGTTTGTTTGCCGCTACCCGTTTCCTTTTCTATAACATCCCAGACTGCTTTGCTATTATTCTCTGCATTACACACTACTGGCCATTAAAATTTCTCCACCACGAAGATGACGTGCTACAGATGTGAAATTTAACCGGCAGGAAGAAGATGCTGTGATATGCAAATGATTAGCTTTTCAGAGCATTCACACGAGGTTGGTGCCGGTGGCAACACCTACAACGTGCTGACATGAGGAAAGTTTCCAACCGATTTCTCATACACAAACAGCAGTTGACCAGTGTTGCCTGGTGAAACATTGTTGTGATGCCTCGTGTAAGGAGGATAAATGCATACCGTCACGTTTCCGACTTTGATAAAGGTCAGATTGTAGCCTATCGCGATTGCAGTTTATCGCGACATTCCTGCTCGTGTTGATCGAGATCCAATGACTGTTAGCAGAATATGGAATCGGTGGGTTCAGGAGGGTAATACGGAACGCCGTACTTGATCCCAACGGCCTCGTATCACTAGCAGTCAAGATGACAGTAATCTTATCCACATGGCTGTAATGGATCATGCAGCCATGTCTCGATCCCTGAGTCAATAGATGGGGACGTTTGCAAGACAACAACCATCTGCACGAATAGTTTGATGACGTTTGCAGCAGCATGGATTATCAGCTCGGAGACTGTGGCTGCGGTTACCCTTGACGCTGCATCACAGACAGGAGCGCCTGCGATGGTGTACTCAACAACGAACCTGGGTACACAAGTGGCAAAACGTCATTTTTTTTTTTCGTATGAATCCAGGTTCTGTTTACAGCACTATGATAGTCGCATCCTTGTTTGGTAACATCGCGGTGAACGCACGTTGGAAGCGTGTATTCGTCATCGCCATACTGGCGTATCACCCGGCATGATGGTATGGGGTGCCATTGGTTACACGTGTCGGTCACCTCTTGTTCGCATTGACGGAACTTTGAATAGTGAACGTTACATTTCAGATGTGTTACAGCCGGCCGAAGTGGCCGCGCGGTTCTGGCGCTGCAGTCTGGAACCGCGAGACCGCTACGGTCGCAGGTTCGAATCCTGCCTCGGGCATGGATGTGTGTGATGTCCTTAGGTTAGTTAGGTTTAACTAGTTCTAAGTTCTAGGGGACTAATGACCTCAGCAGTTGAGTCCCATAGTGCTCAGAGCCGTTAGCTTAGCCGTTAGATGTGTTACAACCCACGTATCTACCCTTCATTCGATCCCTGCAAAACCCTACATTTCAGCAGGATAATGCATGACCGCATGTTGCAGATCCTGTACGGACCTTTCTGGATACAGAAAATGTTCGACTTCTGCCCTGGCCAGCACATTCTCCAGATCTCTCACCAATTGAAACCGTCTGATCAATGGTGGCCGAACAACTGGCTCGTCACAATACGCCAGTCACTACTCTTTATGAACTGTGGTATAGTGTTGAAGTTGCATGGGCAGCTGTAGCTGTACATGCCATCCCCTGCTTTGTTTGACTCAATGCCCAGGTGTATCAACGCCATTATTACGGCCAGAGGTGGTTGTTTTGGGTACTGATTTCTCAGAATCTATGCACTCAAATTGCGTGAAAATGTAATCACGTCAGTTCTAGTATAATATATTTGGCCAATGGATACCCTTTTATCATCTGCATTTCTTCTTGGTGTAGCAATTTTAATGGCCAGTAGTGTATATTATTTTGCCATTAAATGACTTTTTTGCAGCAATCAGCACCTTCCTATAGATCTTTTTGGATCTATGATAGAAATTTAAGAATTCTGGATCATTGCGGATCTTTTTCATGGAACTGAGGTGTTTAAGTGTTTGGGAGGACTTCTTAATACCCGCTGTTATCCATCTGTTTTTGTGGGATCTTGATACAGACATGCATACTTTTGGAGATGCCTTTTCAAAGTTCAATTTAAACAATGGGTAGAATTCAGAGAATTTCATATTCACATTGGTTTCCTTATACACTTCATCCCAGCTTTGTTTTTCTAGTTCCTCTGAAAAATCTTTTATTTTGATTTCCAATAGATGTCGTTTGAAGGCTTGTAGTTTAGAGAATGATTCGATGCCAGACTTTACTGTCGTTATTTGACAGAAGTAGTTCTGCAGTAAGAATTTGCCTTTTCATACAATGATAATACTACATGTTGGGTTTCTGTGTGTCTACACCAGTGCTCAGTAATACAAACTACTGTGCAGTTCAAAGATTCAAGCTCAACTTCTAATAGTTGTATTTTATTTTTTATTGATTGTATGTTTTGATGGAGGATTGTTAAGTCTGTGAAATGCCCCATGTTACCCTTTCCAATGGTTTGTTTTTCTTTGTGACATCTGGTATATGTGATATTTGAGATGTTAAAATCTGTCTTGTGAGTGACTGTTTCAGTATTTTTTAAAGTGCTGGAGATACTCTTTAGGCAGAGTAACCTGCTGTCTGGATTTATCCTAAAAAAAAAAAAGACCTACTTTTCCTACCTATGATGACAGGTATTTGACCATGTGTGGCCTGAGATCCACCCCTTATACTTTCATGAATCAGCTGTATCAATCTTCCTTTCCCAGTCCTGTTTAGGTGTAGGCCATGCCTAATGAAATCCCATCTGCTGATAGTCCTGACGGGCACCAGAGGAACAAGAGAAAAGTTGGCTGTCCTCAGAGCCACCCCTAACCCCACATTGATTCGCCTCACAGCTCCATCAAGGTGTGATCGATCATGACACAGCAACAGCTCAACAAAGTGTACATCGGTGCCTTGAGTCAGGAAGCTGTCTTGTCCAGGTCACCACCTATGTCATATGCCCCATCCCTGTCCAAACTGTTTACCACCCCATCCACTATCACCTGACTTAGCCCTGCATTAGGCTTGAAGATACTGATGGGCTGGTACGCTGACCCCAAACTTTCCTGCAGCTGAGGGCCTACACCTCGCCCATGGCTAGTACCTAGAAGCAGCACTTTCTTCTTCCTAATACTTTGTACATTCCTAGGCTTCTTGGCCTCGGTTGAAGTGTGCTGCACATTTCCTGCTCCTCGTTCTACCTGAGGCTCTTCTCCACTCAACTCTGGCAATGGTAGACACCTGTTTTTGGTGTCGATGATAAAACTATCATATTGCGTTCTCTTTCTTCCTGTCCACCTACCAGCTGCCAGTTCCCAACCACCCTGCTCCCCCTATCTCCCTTGATCGTTATGAGTTCCTTCCTTGCTTCCTCAAACTGTGCCTGAAGGGCACAGCTTTTCCTTTCCTGTTCCCCAATCAAAACGTTCCTACTGCACACTCTGCAGTTCCAGGAGAGAGCCACTTCTGTTCTCCCAACATTGTGGCCACTGCATCCTCCCAGTGAAAATATTTCCTACAAGATTGGCAACCCTATAACAGCTCCCACATTTCTCACTCATGGTCAGTTTCGAAAGAATAATTAAGTTTAAAGAATGTTGGCTGTGTGTAAACAAAAAACGACACAAAGGTTTTATGTGCAGTGTTGATTGAGAGATACAATGACAGTAGAATGAATTTGTAATTAATTTGCTTTTAGAAAATTCACGTTATCATGTGTGACTGGTCAGGTTTTTGAACGTTTATAACTCGGAAAATTTAGGCCTAGATCGCGTCTATCTAACTAGTAAACAATATGAAAGGTGTTAGTTAAATATACGATTTAGAAATGTTTAATTACACTTTTATTGTGACAACAGACACTGATGAAACTGGTTGCAGTATTTTTAAACGAATTTTGCACTATCAAGAAAACTTGTACAGAATTTTTTGTGTTTATGCCACGGGAAATTTCGGGTTATGTTGCGATTATCGGGACTTCAGCTAAAGAACAAGTTTTTTTCAAGAACATGCGCTGCTAGGATGCTAATATTCAGTTGTCTGACAAGAACGAACACTACAGCAAATATACAAAACAAAGAAAATTTAAATTTGACACTATTGCCTCTTAAATAAGTTCTTTTAGCGGACGAAGAAAATACTCGAGATCTCACTTGGTGGCCACTGCATATTGTGGTCAATACGAATGGATACAGAGTTTAGTTTTTAAAGCATGGGAATTTTGGAATGAAGAGAGAAGGCTGGTGAGGATCTTTTCTGGGCTTTGGCAGGGAGCCAAGAGCAGGTGTGTGCTGGGGTAGATTCTGGGGAATGTGAGAAGTACTGTAAATATTCTGAAAAATTATGGTGAAGATACAGCAAGCAGTAGAGATTGTGCTGGGTTTACAATGCTGGTGGAAGAGATTTTTGATAGATGCAGGGGGGAGAATAGACTGTTAGACTGTGTTTGGAACAGCAGATGCCAGTAATGTCCACAAGTTCAATGAGACTGTGGAGGCAGTGAAGAAATTGGCAGAGGATAGTGAGCCATTGGTAGAATGGCGTATCGTGCAGATAGCAAGCCTGGAGAGTAGAGTGTTGAAGAAGATGCATATGCTACAGAAGCTGACAAATAAGATGATGGAACACGCAAAGGCATCAGACGACACAGTAAACTGAGATTTGGGGATTATGCATGTACAAGTACATGTGCTGAACACAAGGGTCATTATGATAAGGCTGATAAAATTGTTAGCAGCCAATATATGAGACACGAGTGGTAATGGTGAGCTTACAAGAAACTATACACAGTGCATTGCATGAGCGGCTGAGTCCCATCCTGTTATCACCATAGCAATACTTATCGGGGCTGCAGAAAGTGAAGGAGGTCAAATCACTGCAGATGAGATTGCTAGCAGAGCCAAGTAATGAGAGTTTACTTTGTTACTACCATGTGGCATCAGAAGATGTGAGGACTGTCAGTAGAGGTGGTTCAAATTCATGTGTGATGCAGCTATTCATTGGCAGAACAGGAGGACAGCATTGTCCGAGGGACATTATGGAATGTAAACATTTATTTGCAGCAAGTGCTGTTACATTGGATTTATTCTGTGTACAGTAATGTGGCACGGGTGATGGCAAGTTGCTACAAGCATGGAAGGCTCATGTAGGCAAGATGATTAGAGCAGTGGGGTAGTGAATTGTTGATTAATAGGACACCATGTGACATAATGAGGCCAACCTTCCATCCACAAGCCACAGTTACGGGGATTATCCAGTTGAACATGATGTACCCACAGTTGTACTGGCCATAAGAACCATTAGAAGCACGCCTAATGCTGGATCTAACCTTCCTAAATAACACATTGAAACTGGAATGGATCGATTCAATGAAACCATTAAAAGACACAAAGAAGGGCTGATTTCTACAGAATGCTTGACAGAGCATGTTAAGCAATGTAGAGTAAGGCAACAATGAGTGACCGTGGCTTTAGCCATGTTCTATCTAGTGCCGCAGTGACTCTAACTGTTCTGTGCATAACCTCCTTCTACTGGAGGCAGAGAGATGCCTAAAAGCCCAAACTCTGGTGCTAATAGGTTCCAGTAGACTGGATCAGTAAATACTGATACTGAATAAATGTGGAATACTGCAGAGTGAATGTTGACAAGAAAAGTGTTTTCTAGGATTTAAGAGGGCATGAGCCCACAGAACAAGCCCTAGATTTTCCAAAGAGAACTGTCATGGGTGTAAGACTGGCAAGACATAGAAGTATAAAGGCATGAAGTGATGTGTGTTCCAAAACAACTAAATGTTTGTTAAGTAGGACATACTGTGGCCAAGAAACAAGTGGACCACCCTGTTGCTGAACATGTTGCCAAACATGATATCCTTCATTTCAATGACAGCTTCACAGCCTGTGCCTGTGCCATATGGATCCTTCCCAGCAACACCCACTTTCCTGAATTGTGCAGGTGGGAACTCTCCCTGCAGTACATCCTACATTCCCATAACCCTCCTGGCCTTAACCTTCATTAGTCACTGTCCTCACACATCCAGCCCCTTCCCTCTCACATTCCAGCACTACACAGTCGTCATTCCACCACCATACCCAGTCTTTTTATTTCTCTACTTTTCCCTTCTCATAAATTTTTTTAAGTGAGCTAGAGCATAGTGATAAGAAACTTAGTAGAATGAGGAAATACAGCAAGTGAAGTTTGTACATTAAATGTGGTCTCTGGATCTTGTGAGCTGGGATGCCAGAGAGCCTTATAATGGGAACTTGTGCTGTACATGTGATACGCTGTTGTAGATTGATCTAAGTGAGACCCGAGAGGAGGGATCTTTCTGTAGATGGGGATAGAGTGGTCATGCTACCACTTCGTGGGCAAATCTGTGAGAATATGTGGCGGAGTATTGGAGCTGTCACAGGTAGCTGGCAAGCACAGGGTGCTATGATTTCGGTTACACCAACAGAGCTATTGAATTATTGCAAGATGGGCCAGGCTCACTCAGTCAAACTTGAGAATGCAACATAATGCATAGACAAGCAAGGGGATTTCTCTGCCAGCAGTTTCAAATGGCTCTGAGCACTATGCGACTCAACTTCTGAGGTCATCAGTCGCCTAGAACTTAGAACTAATTAAACCTAACTAACCTAAGGACATCACACACATCCATGCCCGAGGCAGGATTCGAACCTGCGACCGTAGTGGTCACGCGGTTCCAGACTGAAGCGCCTTTAACCGCACGGTCACACCGGCCGGCCCCAGCAGTTTCAGTGATGTTCCCAGGTATGTGAGTAGAAGTGGTGCATTGGCATAAAAGTTGCTCTGCTATCTTCTATACACCACTGTCATTTATGTAGCAGTTTCATTTGCAGCCTGGCAGTTCTACCAGGACATGGGGGCTATGCCTAGTGAAGGGACCAAATGGAGCCACCAGCAGCAGACACGAGTTCAAGTCTCCATTGTAGTACCATCTTCCAGCACAAAGACTGCCATCTGGACTTAGTGCCAAAATGCAGCATGCCTTCCGCATTCACTACAACTGCAACTACACTCCTTCACACAGGGAAGCAGGTCACATTTTGTGCATGGGAGTTGTCTTCTGCCAAGCTGGTGCACTTGCCTCCACACTACAAACCAATGGATGCTGGGATGCAGTCATCCACTGCATTCCTGGCTACCACAGCAAGAATGCCGACTGTCTTGGTACATTGCTGACGTCAACTGCTTGTGTAATGACCCTTGGAACGGTGCTACATGTCAAGCATTGTGCACAAGTGTCAGCACCACACACTCATACACTGACAGAATGATAATGTATGAGTACAAAACAGAATATTAATTTTGACAGCTGCAACTTTTTGGTCAAGACCGAACTGCAACTTTGCCTCAGCCCTCTGCTGCCTGCCATCCTGACATTGTAGCCATCCCTCCAACTCAGAGGTTGGCTATAAATACAAATGTGCATGTGTCCAGCATCTATTCCCAAACAAATGGATCTGTTTCAATCAAAATTGGTATACATGCTTCTTGCCCCCTTGAGAATCAGTGCTGTGGGGATTAGAACACCCTGGCTCCCATAGGAGTGGATATACAGGCTTATAATAGTTTTCAAGATCCTCCTGTGTAGATTGCGTATCACAACAGGCACTGTAGTGTAGGAATAGTAGCACTCTCTTTTACCAGCTACCATCTCTGGGGATTGATTACATGGAGATGCTCACAACTTTGTCACATGAGGGATGTCCTACCTCCCATAGGAGTGGAAACATGGGTCAAAAAGGGCTTTTTCAACCTCTTGACATCTAGGCTGTCCTGCTTCACATGCAAGTTGTGTAGGTTGTATCAGCATGTCTTGTACGGGCAACACAGGAGGAAGAGCATGGATATGAACAGAGGCAGGGGGAAGAAGCTATGGCCACAGAGAGTGGTTAGTGCAGATGGACAAAAGAGAGGGGGAGGAGGCGATGGACAGACAGATGGCTAGCAGGAGGAGGCAGGCAGACAGATAAAGAAGGGGCAAGAACAGTTAGTCAGAAACACGCAACAGGAGGAGATGAACAGAGAGAGCCAAGAGGAGGAGATGGACAGAGATGAGGTGAGAGGAGCTGGCCTGAGGGACTATGGACAAAGAGATTGGCAGATAGAGTGGGGAGGAGGAGATGGACAGAGAGGTGTGGGGATGGGATGGACACAGGGGAAGGAGGGGATGGACAATGATAGGGGAGATGGACACAGGAAGTTGGGAAGGAGGACATAGACAGAGAGATGGCAGGGATGAACATAGAGACAGCAGTGGATGAGATAAACAGACACATTACATGTATTAAATGGATCGTTGATACATATACCATGGTGACAAGGCATCCGAATAATCAATACAGTGTAAAGAAATTCCTAGCAATTGGGAAAAATTCAGACAGCTTTGAAATGTGAAGTGCAGCCGACTACAAAATCGTAATGTTTATCATCAACATAGCACCAGCAACACTGAGGTGTTGTCACAGAGACATTACTTTGGGAGATTTAAGAGGTAACAATGAAACAATGGGAGGAGCTCTGCTACTCCAATATGGAGACTTTCATTGATCTCTGTCAGTCATCACAAAGTCTACACACAATGGCACATCCACGCAAGTGAAAAATTGTGTGTGTATGGATATGTGCAAAAAGTAACACTGAAACAAAACATGAGAACATTTCTGAGGTATGACACTGCACAACTGTTCTCTCAAAAGTTAGTAGTAATTGGAGAAGGTAGAGTACCCATCAATTCATGAAGCAGTACACAATCATGTTTTTGCACTTTGGTGTATTCGATTACAGAGTTCATAGATGATGTTTCCACTCTGATATTTCAAAGAGCTTTCAGTCTACATACTGGTGGCATGACAGGCCATTCTTGCATCTAAAAAAGACATAATTGAAGTCACGAGTAGAATACTAGACATGTTACTAGATGCAGTTACTGAGTTCAAAACTACTGATGCAATGATACATGCTGATGATACGACACGTTTAGTAATACATTTCCTGAACTTGCTTGTTTATGCTGATCTACTGCCACATCACCTTTTACTCATACTGGGAGTAACAATTACTTCACTTTAAGAACTCAATGCACCAAACCTTGGCAACAGAACAAGGCTGTGTGTTCAAAGATACTAGTCAGTGTGATTGAGGCTGCCATCATAACAGGAAAGTGGAATAGTGTACACCTCACAAATGTCACCTATTCCAACAGACCTCCCCTTCATCTTCTGGAGACTGCAATTTCCCATGTGACTTGAATTTCTGTTTGTGATAAATATAGAACAGAACAGTCTACTACATATTGCGAAGCAGACTTGTGATCTCCCTGTTTCTCCCATGGACATTTATATGTTGCTTGCTGTCGGATAGGCTCTCCCCGGAATTTAATATTTCTAGTGCATGGAAGTGCAGCAAAAAACACAATGTAGAATTGGGTTTTCAGTTAAGCAAATATTGCAGCCAAATGTGTATATTGTATAGTACTTGTCGTAATGCGAATCATGTACCTACAGATGTGCTCCACAATTTGTATAATTCTCTGTGTTGTTGCTGTGGTCTTCAGTCCTGAGACTGGTTTGATGCAGCTCTCCATGCTACTCTATCCTGTGCAAGCTTTTTCATCTCCCAGTACCTACTGCAACCTACATCCTTCTGAATCTGCTTAGTGTATTCATCTCTTGGTCTCCCTCTACGATTTTTACCCTCCACGCTGCCCTCCAATACTAAATTGGTGATCCCTTGATGCCTCAGAACATGTCCTACCAACCGATCCCTTCTTCTGGTCAAGTTGTGCCACAAACTTCTCTTCTCCCCAATCCTATTCAATACTTCCTCATTAGTTATGTGATCTACCCATCTAATCTTCAGCATCCTTCTGTAGCACCACATTTCGAAAGCTTCTATTCTCTTCTTGTCCAAACTATTTATCGTCCATGTTTCACTTCCATACATGGCTACACTCCATACGAATACTTTCAGAAATGACTTCCTGACACTTAAATCTATACTGGATGTTAACAAATTTCTCTTCTTCAGAAACGCTTTCCTTGCCATTGCCAGCCTACATTTTATATCCTCATATTCTCTATGTGAATTGTTTATAATGTCAAGGCTGCAGTCTCAATTACATGAGAATGACATTTTCTACAATGACTATTCATATTATGAGAAAAGGCTAGTGCAAATACAAAACAATAACATCCTCCAATTTTGTAGCATTTAGCATTCTGAAGCTTGTACTGTAGAATTAGAATTGATGAGAAGTTCTTAGTAATAGTCTTAATAAACCGGGCTTGATCTGATGAAACCACTGTACACATAATTAATGTTGCAAGTCCTAAATAAAATGATAAGGACATAAGTACAGCAGACATGAATCTGAAGATTGGTTTGAACACCACAGTTCTTTACTAGATATGGTACTGTTGGAGGTGTTATGCCATTGTCTTCCTCCAACCTTTGAAGTGACTTAACCAGTGAGTTATAGGAAGATCTACAGTTTAACACGGATTCTGAACCATGGTGCAACTTGTAAGCCCTTTGTAATTTTATATAGTGACTCTCTCCTTCTGCTGCACCTTCTTCGTTATGAAACCCCAGCACTGACTGGCTGTATCATCTCTTCCATTTAAAAATGTACTGTAAACCACTCAAGGTCACACTTCACTATCAAATTTCGTGAGTTCTAGTTTATTGTGCCCACGTACAATAGTCCTCACCTGGGGCACCACATATGATGGTTACACCTGCTTTATTTTCTTCATTTGTTGTCCTCAGTGTCTACGTACTGCGTAGTTACACTGGTTGAAAAATGTGTTGTGGATTCTGACACTGACTACTGTAAATAATGTAGCCGACAGGTGCACAGTTGCGTTTCACAGTCCTTTACTTTCACTTTTCACAACCCCGCAATAATATACAGTTATATATGGGAGGTGCACTATTGTTTAACTTTCAATAAGCCTC
This sequence comes from Schistocerca serialis cubense, assembly GCF_023864345.2. Taxonomy (NCBI): domain Eukaryota; kingdom Metazoa; phylum Arthropoda; class Insecta; order Orthoptera; family Acrididae; genus Schistocerca; species Schistocerca serialis. The sequence continues at coordinate 390,892,450 of NC_064638.1, forward strand.
ATTAATAGGTTGCAGCTGAACGTCCACATACTGCTACAATACCTTCCTGATGAACATCTACAAGCAGTAAAACCCTAACCACAAAGTTCACAGTTCTTGAAGAATAGAGAGGTATGTACGGAGCAGACATCATCATTGTTTTAACACACAGCCTATTGGTGTAACATTTATTTCACTGTTAAGCTTATGCATTGTTGTCATCCTAACCAACACAGATTCCTCATCTGAAATTCGGCTATGGACTGACTGTCTCAGGACCAAAAATCGGACCCTTATATATCGTCACAATTAAATCCTAACTCATTAATTAACTGAATACACAAAAAAATTGGTTCTTCTTAACAGTTTCTTCTACCACAATGGTTAAGCCAAATTATTTGTTTAAATCATGAAATTAACAAATATAGTTATGCAAACAATATCTTTGACAAAACTGTTAATTATCTGGGAATTAATTATGGGCTAGCTTTGCTGACATGTTTTCAAATAGAACCAAATAGACACTTTAAGATTACTAGTATTTCGTCTTCTAAATGTTTATAATTATTAAAGAATTTATTTTTGTTTATAAGTCAACAGTAGAATTTAAGTTATGAAACAATTACTGATTTCACCCTATAACAAAAGATACTAACTAGTAATAGTCAAAATAAATTAGAAAATCAATTACATACATAACTATGCACAAAATTAGATCTGGTGTTATATTCTTTAAAACTGAGGGCCTACCTTTCCCTTTCATGAAAATGCAAATTATACTCATGTATGTCAATGGTAATTAGTTAAAAGTGAAAAAATGAATCGCAAAACAGGAGGGGGAAGTAAAATTATCACAGCTTGCTTCGTCACAGTATGTAAATTTAAGTGACAAATATTGATCTTAAAGTCATTGATACTGAAGGTCTATTGATATTAGTACCATTTAAAGTTTACCCATGTTATGTGTACCTTCAAGGTTCTTTCAATTATTCTTTCCAATTAATTTTCTTTAATTATTCAAGCAGCATATTATTAATCACTTTCCATTATACTATTTTGCCTGCCCCTCTATTTTGCCACTATTCAGTGCCTGTACTGCAACTGGATGTCCAGTGAGGGGTGACAGATGGCCTTTTCATATGATTCACATTTTATGCCCATCAGACAGATGGCCATTAGTGTGTACAACATAAAATGTCTGAAAGCATACACCCTGCAAAATTTGTCAGAACAGTAAAGGATGGGGGATTCCCTGGGTGACCTCGTCATTCTGGAAAGCAAGGTGGATTGATACAAGTATGTATCTAGCCTTGGGCACCATGTTCACCCCTAGATGCAGTTGGTGTTTCCTTGGTACGATGGCATCTATCAGTAGGACAGTACATGTCACAAAACACACACCACATAAGTATAGTTCAAACGGTGTATTTGCCATACTCCCCTGACCATCAAACTCCCAATATGTAAACCCAATCGAGAGAATCTGTGGGATCACCTTGACTGAGCTGTTCACACCATGGATTCTCAACCGGCAAACCTACTGCAGCTGGCCATGGCACTGGAGTCAACATAGCTCCACGGCCCTGTCAGTATCTTCCAGAATTCAGTGACACTCTTCCTGCATGACTCACAGTGGTCTGCACTGCAAAAAGTGGTTATTCAGGCTATCAACAGATGGTCACATTAACGTGACTGGGCAGTGTAGAAGACTAATGAATGAAAAGGAATGGAGGACTAGTAAATATCAAATTGTATTAGCACACTAAAAAGATGTTCAAAATCCAGTTGGCATCATTTAAAAATGTACTGTACACTGTAATGTAACTTACTGTCCCCAGAAAAGCTTTTCAAAACAGTACATTTCTATACTGAATCCAGTTTTATTTAATCTATTTTTTGCAAGTATTCTCAGAGATCAACTGCAACTGCAACATAACAGTTCACCCAGAGCAGAAATTCTCAACACAGTGGCAACTGCAATGATTGTTGAAATTGCTTGGTAATTCACTCAGTTGTTGTTGGGTTGAAGTGAGTGATTTAAACTAACTAAAATATATGCTGGTCATGTCAGATGAGAGAATTTATTTTGTTATTATCAGTTGTTTTGTTTTGACTAGTGCTGAAGTGCAATTATTTCCACTTGATAATGACCACATGGACCAAACTGCATCAGTGTGTTCATATTTTGTGCATTAATTACCCAGGAAAAATACCATAGTTAGGAGGAACTGAGTGAACATGAATGGTATGCGACTAAAAGACACTGGTTGATACAAAGTAATGAGGGTTTAAGCACATAACATACTGATGACACTCTGGAAATATCTTTATGTGTTCAACCCATTTCAAAAGAGAATCAAAGTGAGATATTTTGGGTCAGTTAACGTTTTGGGACTACATTGCAACCTAAATTCATTAGAGATTTTTAGTTGTTGTCACTTTTTTTGTGATAATGTTGACAGATCACTGAAACAAAATACTTTACGTTTTAATATTTCTTGATATTTTTATGTTTAACATGCTTACTGCCACACTGGTGGCCAAGCAGGTCTTTACTGCTGAAGACATGTGGCTGCTGGCAGCCACAGCAGAGCCTTTATGCCTGAAAATGAAGCCTGGCCTGGCAGTGGAACAGCGAACACTACGTGTGTGGCAGTCAGTGTTTTAATTATATTGGTATCTCCAATTACTAGTCAATCCTTCTGATGTGCGACTCAATATATTTTAAATCAAAATGGTTGTTTGGTCTCAGCTTGGCTCAAGTTAGAATGTGCAGTTGTATTGTGAGACATGACGCCTAGGAGAGAAAAAATTTGTTGTAAATTCAATTTTGTATTATTTTTCAGAAAACTATTACAGCCGTCAGAATCATTACAAAGAAGTGCCAAAGGAAATTTAGTGCCATTAAGTGGCTTTAACAAAATTCAAGCCTATAAATGTCATCTACAGCTAGAAAAATAAAAACTTTTGTGTCAACTTTTACATAAAATTTAATGTCACTGAAGTCTTCAGAATGGCATATCACTTTGCCTATGAAATTTTTAATTTTACAATCTGTAGCTACTTCCTTTGCACTTTTGTTTTGGCATTTTAATTTTGCAACACAAAAATACCCAAGACATAAAAGTTCTGTACTAACTGCTTCATCTATGCCTTTGTTTGGCTTCACAAGTATTTGCACACGGAGGGGGGCGGGCGGGGGGGGGGAGGGGGGGGCACTGTCTACAGCTTCATTATCTGACAAACAGTAGCCCAGTTCAGATCTTTAATAAAACAATGAAATGTCCCTCTCACTTTCATCATCAGAACTTGATGCATTTTTCTTATTCTCCTGGTTGAAGATGATGCTGCACTTTTGCCTTTTTGTTTCTTCACACGTTGACAGCTTTTTTTTTTTTTAAATTTCTCATGCTGGGTATCAGAGAGAATGGAAGAATCTAAGCTATTGCCAAGTGAAATGTTAAGTTTTGCCATCCTTTTCTTCAGAGATTGAGTTTCTGTAGCAAACGATTACTGCACATAGTTGGTTCAAAAATGTGTGTGAAATCTTACGCGACTTACCCTAACTGCTAAGGTCATCAGTCCATAAGCTTACACGCTACTTAACCTAAATTATCCTAAGGACAAATACACACACACATGCCCTAGGGAGGACTCGAACCTCTGCTGGGACCAGCCACACAGTCCATGACTGCAGTGCCTTAGACCACTCAGCTAATCCCGCGCGGCCATAGTTGGTGAAGGCACCTCATTTTCATTGAGGGTTTAAATTCCAGTCACCCTGAAACCAGCTTTCAGGTTTTCTTTTATCCATCCATTTTGACCTAAACTGTCAGGAAAAGCCGTGAGACATCTTGAAAAGTTATCTTTAATCACTTTTCCCCTATTTTAGATTTCTGCTGATTTGAATCTTCGACTCACCTTAGTTTTAATGGCCTGAAAAAGGCAAAGTCAAATGGTTGGCAGATGTATGTAACATTAGGAGGCAGAAGCAGAAATATGATATTATCCTTCTCACCGACTTGGTGAAATGTGAAATTGTAAGTTTAGCAAATCACCATCAAAATGTTTGACACCAGGGAGAATAGTTACCATCAAATGTGGCTATACTAAACCAACCACTTTTTTGATTGCTTGTAACACGTACCTTCAGATCCCCCTTCACTCCAGGAATGGTACATTTTCTACTTGATACCACAGTTGGTAGACACAGATGTCCATTGGCAGAGCAAGCAAACTTCACAGAAAAACTGGTCAGATATCTTCTCTGCATGATGATATTATTGACTGGATATCATTCCTTTTCTGCCAGGATCATCAGTGATGTTTGTTTCATCATAGTTAACTATCAGCTCTGAAAGGACACCAGCCAAAGACGTTTCTATTATGTTAAAATATTCTTCTACAGTTTCATTTGACACTGCTGCTCTGGAAAGTGCAATGTTTTGACACAAGCAGTCTTGTAAGCATCTCGTTTGTCATTCAATGAACTGACAGGCCCTAACTTTTCCAGGCATATTACTCTTGAATTACTTCTCTTCTACACTCTTTTGATCAAGAAAAGGTCATTCTGGTGCATTCTGTCAATATCTTTTCACCTTCTTTGTTTAAAACATATCATCGAACAAATTTCCCACTATGTTTTCCTCTGATGTGTCTAATTGTTGTTTTACTATCATTACATTTCTCAGCTGCTTTCCTACAACTTAACATATTAAGTGCCATGATGCTACCTGCTGTGGCCACATGGCAGTGAATACATTAATCCAGATTTTTCATTTGTCACTGTTTTTTCCTACTTTTCATCTGAACAATGATATTAACCCTAGCACCAACAGCTCTAGAGTGTGGTATTTTATTCATTTTGTCTGCAATCAGGTTAAGAGTGCCTGTTACAATGTGTCCTTTCAGCAATTCAATAAAGAAAATATGCAAGTATAAAAGTTTATGAGTCTTAATTGATAACTTGTGAGAAGCTTGTAACTTGAGGCAGGCTTGTAACTTGAGACACACTGTCTCAAGCAGGCATCAAATTATCAGGTCAGAAAATTTTGATTCCTAGACACTAATAGAGTTGTACTAATGAAAACTCAGTGCTGTTACGTCCTCCCAAGTGTGTGAGGTCACGAACATTGTAATCAGGAACGGTATGAGAACGTTTTTCCACACAAGTGACTTCTCATTTGGCACCCTCCCCCCCTTTCCCTTTCTAAACACACACTTCGTCAGTTTTTACTGCAAATTGTGATATGCACTGTATAAATATTCTGTACTTGGGTGCCCCTCTCCGCATGGTGCACCATGCAGGAGCTACTAACCGCAATACACCTTGTATATAAATTTTGTGGCACCTCTTGCTACCCTCTCAGCTTGGTGCCGCAAGTGGTGGTTTGAGCCTTAAACCAGTCCTGGTCGTAACTGGTGTAAGTGTGACTGTTGAGCTAAAGTTCTTTAATGCGTTATTTAAGAGTCGGCATAACTGAAAAATTAAAATGGATATGTTAGTTATTTACCTTCATAAAACATGCAAACAAACGCTCTACTGTACTTTCCATATGCTTTTGCATATACATCATAAAAGCTCATCTAACACTGATGCTAGGACAATTCAGATACAAGGTGGCGGTTAATTGAGAGTTAGCTAACTTTAGAAATTGTGCATTTGTTACGCAGTCTTCATAGGTACCTATTACATTCAATAAAACAGTGGTATTTTCTCTCTTCAAAAAAATTCATGGGGCTTTACTGCATACTGACCAACTATAAAACGTAATGGGTTTAATTTACTTTCTCTTAAGAAATTCTCTCAATTTTTCAATGGCTATAATATTACCGTCATCAAAAAGATATTTTTCCCCACGACTTAACACTATTGTTAAAGTTATTGATGTATATCAGGAACAGTATGTAGTACTGATACATTTTTCACTAAAATGTAGCCTTATTTTTAGGCTTGTGAGACCTATACAGATTGTGCCCTAGCTACTTGGTATGATCTGAACAAGTAATTAGCTATGCTTCTTACTCCTGATTCTAGTTTATTTAGCTAATCTTGTGGTCAGCAGTATCATAAGCCTTAGAAACATCAAAGAATATAAAGGAAGGAAGATCATGTTTTAATGCCTTGTCAACATTGAAGTCATTTGACAGAATCACAGAACACACCTATGCCATAATCATCCTTGTCAAGAGCATCAAGTACCGCTTTTGGGAAATTTCACTTCAGCTGATACTATACTGTTAATAATTTGGAACCAAAACTGTGAATCACTTACCTTGAATTTATTCAAGTTATTCCTTAATCTGCCTTACATAATTGATTCTATTACTTTTGAGAATGACAGCAGCAGGGAAATGTACCAATAGCTTTTGGCATCAGCATCATCTTATCAGAAGCACAACTCTTGGCTTGTTTTAAATACTCTGAAGATTTCCATGATGTAAATGCCTTACTTATCGTATGAACTCAATCACTTTAATTACATTAAATACTGCTGGAACACATATGGCTGTTTACAGATTTTTGTAAATGTTCTTTACGAATCACAATACCCAATATCTAGCATACTGCATTCCGAAGTTCATTGGGCTTATCTTCTTATGTGTAATCAAGTCATCTTCCAGCATAGTTGTTTGAAAGTGTCGCACCCATTGCTCAGAATCATTTGGAGTAATGGCATGAAAGTAATAAGTTTTACTTCGCAATGAGTCAGTGTTATCTGCCTCAGCCACATGTGAGTGAGAACTGTAGAGAATGAAACTATCATAATGGTGGTTGCAGACTTTTCTCAGAATGCACATTTCATTGTTAATAAATTTTGCCTTTGGCTACACACGTTATGTCAGAGGAACAACAGTGTCAAATGTCGAGTATCACTGTGAAGGACACGAAGATGCTGCATACTCATGAGACACATGAGTATCCACACCCAACAAAAGTTTTCAAGGGACCTCATTAAGGATCTGCAATTGGTTGCCTCGCTGAATCTTGCAATATCCAGATTTGTGAGGTAGTCTCATGTGACAGTGGTCAAGTATAAGACGATATGCGAATGTGAGAGCTGGCATATTTGTCGCCAAGATTCTGGCCAAACATATCTGGCCACATGCGAGGATCATTGTATTGTGCACCGTGCACCTCGTAACCCCTTCAGATCTGTGTATGCCATCTGAGACCAAATAATGGACACCCTGTAACATTCTTTTCCACCCTGCATCACTGTTGGGGACTAGCAGAAGCAGACTAGGGAATTACTGTGCTATGTGCAGGCTGCCGTTAACACAACACAAATGCCTGTATCTTGAGTTCTGCTGCGACCATGAAGCATGAACTGTGATGAATGGCATCACACTGTCTTCAGTGATATACCAAAGTTCTGCACTATCCTGGTTGACCTTCATTGGTGAATATAGCAGGGATCTCTGGAGAGGTCGCATTCTTCCAATACTTTGTGGAGGCACTGCAGCATTAATTATGGCATGGGGAGCCATTGGATGACTTCAAGTCACGGCTGGTAGCAATTGAGGGAACTAACGGCACAACTGTATGTCGCAGTCATTCTGTATTCTCATGTGTTACCTCTCAGGAAACTACATCATGGTGCCATTTTCCAACAAGACAACACTCGTCCACAAAGGAGAAAGGTCTCAGTGAAGTATCTATGTAATGCTGAGGTCATCCTGTGGTCAGAGAGGTCCCCACGTCTGTACTCCATAGAACATCTGGGACGAGGTTGATCATCAAAATGTCTGTGCCAGTATATCAAGGGCCAATTAAACAGCTGTAGGCCAGCTTGCCTCAGAAGACAATGCAACACTTTTGTGATACCTTTCCCAAACAAAACAGTGCATCAGATCAGATACAATGTAATACTGATAAATGTGCTCATACTGCCGAGTTCTTTGTAAATTTGACTTCCTTTTATGATCTTTGAAACATCATCAGAATAACCTGTGAACTTTCATTTCATTTTGTCATCCCTTTCTGGGTGCTGAACTGTTTTTGGTTAGACTGTGTGTGTTTAAAATACATATATATCAAGCAATCCAGGCAGCCATATTCACAAAGATTGTACACTCATTCAGAAAATTTTGTTTCCAATATTAATGAGCAAAACTGGTGACCCACTGGGTGCACACTTCCGTTCTAGTGTGTTCTGAGGCCATCCTGAGTTCCTATGGGCGACTAGAAGTATTAGTAAAGTCTGCTGGCTTTGTTCACAAGGAGCAAGCAGAGCTTAAAATTTGTAGTGTTGTACCTGAAGCTTATCAGGGACCTTTCAAGCCAGGTGGAGAATCTCAACCAGAGGTACCAGCCATCGATTCTGTGGCAGTCTTGGCTGCAGATTTCTAGACCTGTGGAGAATTATAGTATTTCCCTACGTAGGCCAGGGGTAATCACACAAAACAAGCTACATGTGGAGTGTACACAGTATTTTTTTGGCCAGGCGACAGTTCGAGGTCCTCTAACGACCACTCACCAGTCAATAAGCAGAGTGCAAAATAAGATCGGGTACAAAGTAAGCATTCTTCAAATGTTAAGATTTTAACAGTAAATTTATGAAGAATTCTTAAAAAAAAAAAAGTTCCTTAATTTACCATCCACCAGGAAAGCTGTCATGCTCAAATCATACTCGGGACTGAGAGCTGGACGAAAGCCAAATTACAAAGCTTCAATATATTTAACAAGGCATGGAACGTGTATTGAAAAGACACTGCCAAGTTCGACATCATCCGAGGGGGAGAGTTCATTGCAGTTGACAAAAATATTATGTTTAGTGAGACCAAAATTGAGTCTGACTCTGAAGATGCACTCAAATTAATCATCTGATATTTTTACCATCCACCCAATTCAGCTGTAACAGTTTTAGAATCATTCAAAGAAATTCAACATTCAGTAGTGCAGAAGACTGTAATCACGCAGTATTAGTTATTACCATTCTGGAAGAGGTTGACAATTCTACATGCCCTACACCGGATGTCTGAGGCCTGGTAAGAAGTCAAGCCACAGTCACTACTTTGATCATGGAGGAAAATTCTTCCACACATAGAAGAAAATGATTTTCAATGTTTCAGTGATGAAGGAACAACAACTGCACACATAATAATAATAAATCTGGCAACGCATTAAATCATTTTGAAAATTCTAGATAAAGTAAACTTGAATGAATGGCTGAAGATCAATGTGTATGTGCCTGATTTCCAGTACACGATTGATGCCGAAATTCTGATTGCTGCTTTACAACAAAAAGAAGAAGAGCACAGTGAATGTGAAAGAGGGGATAAAGACAATGACCTTGTCAGTTACTGTACCACAATGTGATGTGGTGATACTCTTCCAGAGTATATGGGCCAGAGGGGATTTAGTACAATGACATCACTACAGCAAGAAAAATTCGAAATGCCAAGCAAAAATAGTTAACTCCTCTCAGAAGCAAACTGTTTCAAGAAATAAACATGCTACAGTCGTGTGCACACAGAATTTGCATAAACTTAAAAGTAAAGAATATCTTGACCATTCATATTCTTCGATTATTTGTGCATCTTCTCCCTCACATTACCGCAAATAGCTGGGCTCCTTGCATGCTCCCCCACCCCTACCCTTCTTTCCAGCAACCGCACTGTCACAGCTTCCCCCTTACGCCCACCATCCATATTGTGCCTTCCATAAAGTGCAGTTGCTCTCAGTCCAGCCTCTGTGGCCAGAGGCAGTTGTCATGTGTGTGCGAGTTGTGCTTGAGTAAATACGTGTGTGTGTTTCTACATTAGAAGGCCTTTCGGCCGAAAGTTCACATGTACAGATGTCTTTGTTGCACTTTTCTTCAACTCTTATCTCCTCTATATGCTGAGTAGCAGTCTATCCTTTTCCTAATAATGTCATTATTCCATCATGGGTTTTCCATGGTTTTAGTTTTTAAATAAAGTTGCATAATAGAAGGTTTTGCACATATAATTAGTTGTTATATCTGTTGATCCTTAGCAGGTTGCGACATTAGTTTAAACTGTTCCCCATTACAAAAAAATGATTGTACAATAATCAAAATATTTGCAATTACTCTCAAACGTAGGTCCTACTGAAAACAAAATTTGTCATCTAATCATTGTCCCCTTCTTAGAAATTTCTCTGCTGTAAAATCTACTCATATGGAGTTACTCCCCTTTCCCTCTGTGGTCTTCAGTTGTTATAGAGGTTTCGACTATTTATCCCATATAGTCGCACTTTTCTTAACCAAATAAAGATTAAGTTTCATACAAAGTCAGGCAGTGTACGTGCTAATAAAGTGTGTATTTATTCCAGGCAGGATATATATTACATCAGTTAAATGTGAATGGTTCATTAGATTTTTCAATTACATATTCACCTTACACCTATCTAACCTTTCCTGCAAAAAAAACTGTGGGAGGAAAATAGTAAACTGTTATTGCATGCTTGAACCTTGAAGCTACTACAGCACTTATGGTTTCTCTGGTCACTATAATGAGCTCCTCCAGGCTAACATAGTTAATGCTTGCAAGTCTGAAATGACCATTCATTGAATAAGTGTGAACCCTGAAAAATAATCACAACTGTAGTTAAACTTTTGAAGTTATAACAAGAATTTTTTCCACGATGATCAAATTTTTAGTAGTTTTACGAAAGCTGGAATTGCGCCTTCGTTTGCAAACAAATACATTTATATTTTTTTTATTTTTATTACAGTCAAAATAAAGCATTTTGTGTTTCTACATATCTGGTATTAAAGTCTAAGTACACAGTACATTTTCACAAACTTCCTTCCCAGACTTTGCTCTAAAATGGTTCAAATGGCTCTAAGCTCTATGGAATTTAACATCTGAGGTCATCAGCCCCAACTACTTAAACGTAACTAACCTAAGGACATCACACACATCCATGCCCGAGGCAGGATTTGAACTGGTGATCGTAGCAGCAGCGCAGTTCCCGACTGAAGCGACTAGAACCACTCGGCAATAGCAGCTGGCAGACTTTGCGTTCAGTACAGTATACAACAGATTATTTGGAGTAATATGAGGGAGAAGATACACAAATCATTGAGGAACATGAATGTTCGAGATATTTTCAAACATGTATTCTTTGTTTGTAAGTTTATCCAAATTCCGTGCACAGCACTGTAGCCTGTTTATTTCTTAAAGTAGAGGGTGTATCAAAAAGAATCATCCGATTTAAAAAAATCATAAATATTACATTATTTGAGATATGCACATAAACAACATACTGCTGGAAAGAACAAACTCTTGAGTTTTACATGGTTCCTGCTAGTTAGCAGCAGTGTGCACCTACTTCAGTTCTCGTAAAAACGGTGTCGGGACAACAGAAAGCGTTTTACATTCTACGTTTTGCACAGTATGGGTCAGTAATAACTGTTCAGTGTGACTTTCTTACTAGGTACAGAGCATTAGACGATGCCATGAACAATTCCGAGAAACAGGTCGTTTGTGTAAAGGCAAATCACTGGGTCATCCCTCAGTGTCTGAAAGAGACATCGAATGCACACTCCATACTTTCACAAGCAGTCCGCAGAAACCTGTTCGCTATGCAGCTTGATAGCTCAACATGCCTCCAATGTCCATCTAGTGTGTGTTACATTGACGTTTACACATGAAACCCTGAAAATTCAGCTAGTGCAAGCTCTTCGTGAAGATGACAGACAACAATTTGAGGAGTTTTATAATTTCATTCTTGGCAAGATGGTGGACAGCAGTTTTCTTCCACACTCAGTGTTTAGTGATGAGGCAACACTCTATTTAAATGGAAAGGCGGAGCATCCTAATGTGTGAGCACGGGGTATGGAACAACCACATTAAGTAGTACAACATGAGAGGGACTCTCCAAAATTTAATGTGTTTTGTGCAGTTTCACGGGAAAAGGTGTATGGCCTATTTTTCTTTGCCGAGCAGTGTTACAGGAAGGACATTTCTCGATATGCTTGAGAACTTTCTTTTCTCACAGTTGGAGACTGACTCTAACAACTTCATCTACCAACACGATGGGGCACCACCACATTAAATCAAAGGATTTTATAAGAGACACTGTTCATGGGCATCTGTTAGCAACAACAATGAATGAACTGAGACACTGCATAACAGCAGCTGTGGAAGCTGTAACACGAGACATGCTCGCTGCAGTGTGGGAACAATTTGAAAGCCACAGTGACCTATGCCGTGCCTATGAAAAGGTATTGAGGGGGGAGGGAACTTGAGTTTCTCAGATATCAAATTACAAAAATCATAGTATATGTTTATTAGTTTCAGAAATACAGACATGCCAAATCACATGATTCTTTTTAATACACCTTGTAGTTTGCTTCTGAGAGGAATTGACTATTTTTGCATGGCATTTTTCTTGCAGCAGTTATGTCATTGTACTGAATCCCTTCTGGCCCATATACTCTGGAGGAGTATCAACACACTGAGGTGTGGTACAATGAATGACAAGCTCATTGTCTTCATCCCATCTTTCAGATTAGATTAGATTAGTACTTGTTCTATAGATCATGAATACAACACTTCGTAATGGTGTGGAACGTGTCTATACAAGATATTACATTACACAAAATATTACATAACACTTTTTTTGTGGGTGTTGGGGAAATTACCCACTTACTATATCCAAAAATTCATATAATGTGTAGAAGGAGTTGCCATTAAGAAATTCTTTTAATTTCCTTTTAAATGCTATATGGCTATCTGCTATTAGGTAACTGACCAAAGACTTTTGTGGCAGCATAATTTACCCCCTTCTGTGCTAAAGTTAGATTTAACCTTCAGTAGTGAAGATCATCCTTTCTCCTAGTGTTGTAGCCATGTACACTGCTGTTACTTTTGAATTCGTTCGGATTGTTAATAACAAATTTCATAAGTGAATACATATATTGTGAGGCTACTGTGAAGATCTCTAGATCTTTAAATAAGTGCAGGATGATCTTGGATGAGCTCCAGCAATTATTCTGATTACACGCTTTTGTGCAATGAACACTCGTTTACTCAATGATGAGTTGCCCCAGAATATGATGCCATACGAAAGCAGAGAATGAAAATAGGCATGGTAAGCTAATTTATTGAGATGTATATCGCCAAAATTTGCAATGACCCTAATAGCACAAGTAGCTGAACTCAAACGTTTCGGCAGATTTTCAGCGTGTTTTTTCCAGTTCAACCCCTCACCAATGCATACACCTAGAAATTTTGAATATTCTACCTTAGCTACCGATTTCTGATTGAAGTCTATATTTATCAATGGTGTCATTCCATTTACTGTGTGGAACTGTATGTACTGTGTTTTGTCAAAGTTTAATGAGAGCCCATTTGCAGAGAACCACTTAATGATTTTCTGAAAAACATTGTTTACAATTTCACCTGTTACTTCTTGTCTGTTGGATATGATAGCTATACTTGTATCATCGGCAAAATGTACCAGCTTTACATCTTTGTGAATATAGAATAGCAAGTCATTAATATGTATTAAGAACAGCGGAGGACCCAATACCGAACCCTGCGGCACCCCATTTTTGATTGTTCCACAGTTTGAGAAATCGCCAGTTTTTTTGCATATTATGTGAACTGCTTATTTCAACTTTCTGCACTCTTCCAGTTAGGTATGATTTAAACCATTTGATCGCTGTCCCATTCATACCACAGTACTTGAGCTTATCTAGAAGTATTCCATGATTTTCACAATCAAAAGCCTTTGAGAGATCACAAAAAATCCCAGGGGTGACTTCCACTTACTCAGAGCATTTAATATTTCATTAGTGAAAGTATATATAGCATTTTCCGTTGAAAAACCTTTCTGGAAACCAAACTGACATTTTGTTAAAACTTTATATTTACAAAGGTGTGAAGCTACTCTACAATACATTACTTTTTCAAGAATTTTGGATAAGGCAGTCAGAAGAGAGAATGGGCAGTAGTTGTTGACATCAGACGTATCCCCCTTATTTTATGCAGTGGTTTAACAACGGCATACGTCAGTCTATCTGGGAAAATATCCTGCTTCAGAGAGCTATTACATATGTGGCTAACAATCTCACTTATCTCTTGGGAACAAGCTTTTATTATCCTGCTGGAAATGCCATCAGTTCCATGTGAGCTTTTATTCTTGAGATAGTTTATTATCTTCCTAATTTCAGAGGGAGATGTGGGTGGAATTTCAATTGTGTCAAATGGTGTGGGTAACACCTCTTCCATTAACTACCTTGCTTCTTCTAACGAACATTTAGATCCTATCTTCTCTACAGCATTTAAAAAATGATTATTCATGTTTTCGACTTCCGGCTTGTTGTTTATCAAGTTTCCATTCACTTTGATGGTGATGGCGTCAAGCTGTACTCTTGGTTGCCCTGTCTCCCTTGTAATAATATTCCAAATTGTTTTGATTTTGTTATCAGAGCTATTAATCTCAGACATGATGCACATGCTTCTGGACTTTTTAATAACCTTTCTTAATGTAGCACAGTAGTTTTTATAATACTGTTTCTGGGTCATTACTCTTTCTTGTTGTTAGATACAGTTTACTTTTGTGGTTACAAGATATTTTTATTCCTTTAGTAAGCCAAGGTTTTTTGCATTGTTTCTTATAATTAGATTTAACTACTTTCTTGGGGAAACATTTTTCAAATTCTCTTACAAGTGTATCACGAAATAAGTTATATTTTAAATTAGCACTGGGTTCCTTGTACACCTCATCCGAGTCTAACTGCTGTAGATTTTCTCTGAAATTTCTAATTGTTGAGTCATTAATTGAGCGCACAACTTTGGAGGGTAGTTTTGAATTACTGAATGGGGCAATGTCATATACTGTAACTAGCTGAGCACCATGGTCAGGAAGGCCATTCTCAACAGGACAAGAATTTATGTTTTTAAACTTATCTTGGTCTATAAAAGTGTTACCTATCAATGTGCTGCTGTCCTTTACTACCGGAGTAGGAAAATTAATGACAGATGTCAAATTGAAAGAACTGAGCAAGACTTCCAGGTCATTTTCCTATTACACTCTTTCAGTGAGTCAACATTGAAGTCCCCACCAATAATAATTTGCTTTCCCCTATCTGACAGACAGCACAACAAGGCATCCAAGTTTTCCAGGAATAAATGAAAGTTTCCTGAAGGGGACCTATATACTGTTACAATTATAAAAGAGCCCTCCTCCAGTTTAAGTTGACAGGCACATGCTTCTATATGTTGCTCTAGACAAAACTTTTTTTGTATCTAAGCTTTTTACACAGTGATAACTTTTGATATATATGGCAACTCCTCTTCTCACCTTATTCTCTCTACTCATATGTGCAGCTAGTTTATAATCACTGATATCTACCTTTTCCATATCAGACACAAAGTGATGCTCAGACAGACATAGTATATCTATTACATCATCAGATTCCAATATCATCTAAACAAACCAGTAGCTCATCTACTTTATTCATCAACCTGGAATATTTTGATGAAAAATGGTAACATTATTTTTTACTTTACTTTTGTGAGAATCTACTTTTTTCTTTAATCCACCAATATTTTGGTTAAATATGGTAACATTATTATTTACTTTCCTGTTCTGAGAATCTTGTGAGTTTTGGACCTCTTTAACACCTGCCTGCCTGAACGTCTCATTGGACACTGATATTAGTCTAAAAAAGAGGTACATCCATGAGTACTAGTGTCCACCCTTATGGATTTCGCTAACAACCCTGCCAGTTTACCCTTCCCTTTCCTACTGAGGTGTAGGCCATGCCTTGTGAAACAACCCCCCCCCCCCCCCCCCCATCAATAGCCTCAACAGGAACCAATCCAATGCCTGACAGAGTGGTTGCCCTATGCAACTGATCCAACTCCATATTTACCCTCCTGACAGAGCGGTTCAACTGGGGCTGATCATACCCACTCCACCCACTATTCACATTCACTGTACTCAGTTTCGTTTTGTTGTGAAGCAGCAATCACAATTTCGGCATTACTCATGTACTGGAAGCCAGTTACAAAACTAGTTAACACATTGCCAGATTTTTTATCTGTGCACTTGTTATCGTTCATCAGTGAAACCTTGAAAATAACTTTCTTCTATATCTGGAAGAATTTTCCTCCATGATCAAACTAGTGAGTGTGGCTTGACTTCCTACCAAGCATCAGATATAGGGCATCTAGAACTATCAACTTCTTCCAGAACAACACCAAATCATCGTCATCAACCAGCATTCTCGTTACACCAGCCGGTAGAAATGCAACTAGACCTTAGCCCATTGCCTATATAACGGCAGTCATGTTGGGACTTTTTACCTGTGATCCTCTGGACTTGAGTTAGTTCCTGTTGTTCCCTCTGGAACATAGGGCTATTATGAAATTCCCCCACCTGGTACGATTTCTAGCAAGTCTCTTCACTTCACTGCAGGTTTTTCCATTCTCTGGAGCTTCTCTCTTGATCGTCCTTTTCCAGGTCTTTCTGGGACAGCCACGTTTTCTAACTTCTTGACAGTTCCAATCTGATGCCACCCTTTCAACAGTGTCATCTGGTTTCCTTAATGTATGCCCAATCCAGTTCCATTTTCTTTCCTTGATTTGTGTACTGATTGGTTGCTGATTTGTCTCCCTCCCAAGATTTTCATTGGTCATTATACCTGGCTATCTCACATTTAAAAAATGCCAGACACAGTGGTTGATAAAAATGTGGAGCTAGTTTTTGATGTGGTTAATCACCTTCCTAGTTTCACAACCATACAACAGAACAGCCTTCACACTGCTACTGAAAAGCCGGAGTTTGGTCTTCTTTGAGATGTTCCTATTTCTCCAAACAGGGTACAGTTGTACAATGAACAAATTTGCTTTGCGGATGCGATTACGGACGTCCTCCTCAGCACCTCCTGTAGTCGTGACCAGACTTCTGAGATGGAGGAAAGACTGGACCTGTTCTACGTCCTCTCCATTAATGGTCACCCTATTCATGGTGGTTGAATTTATCTGAATTTCTTTGGTTTTGTGAACATTTATCTTGAGGCCTGCAACTTCTACCTCTCTCTGTAACCTGGCCAGTATCTCTTCGATGTCTCGATATCATTGTGCCATTAAGCAGATGTCGTCTGCGGAATCTAGATATTCGAGCCTATCCCACACCCCCATTGCACACCTCTCTTCCATCCTCCCATCAGTCTTTTCATCACATCATCCAACGCCAAAAGAAATAGTGTTGGTGAAAGAATACACCATTATTATACTAGCAAATTAACTTGGAAAGGCTTTTATAGTTCTCCATCACGTAGTACTTGGCATTCATAGTCTTCATACATTTCCTTGATGATGATGATAATCTTCGTGGAATGTCATATTTTGCAAGTGTATCCCCCATGACTCTTCGACTGACAGCAGAGTCGAAAGCCCTTTTCAAAGTGAATACAGGTAAGGTAGAGGGTGTGTTGCCACTCCACACTTTGTTCCAGAATAATTCAGAGAGTATTGATAAGGTCCACACAGCATCAATGTTCTCTAAAACCTGCCTGCTCTCTTCTCCATTGTGCTTCCACAGAATCCTTAATGCAGTTTAAAATGATCCTCTAAAGTACCTTACTCGGTACTGACAACAGGGTAATGCCCTGTTTCCAATCTGTAGGCAGTTTCTCCACTTTCCATCTCTCCTCTAAGAGGATATACAATGACTTGACAGTTGTGTCCAGTCTGTTTTTAGCATCTCAGATGTTATATTATATAGTCCTGGTGCCTTCGCATTCTTGATCTGCTTCAGCGCTATCCAAATTTCTGCTTTTGTGGGTGCATTTACACCAATGCTGGGACTAGGATCATTATATTCCATTTGTTCTTGTTCTACCTCACCACCCAGGTTTAGAATTTCGTTAAAGTTTTCCTACCACCTACATGATTGTTCTTCATGTGTGTTAGTATCTCCTTTTCTTATTCGTTCTTCCTCTGGAAGCTTATCTTTGAGAGTATCTTAGTGCTATAGTTCGTGCACATCCCCCCCTCTACGCTGCCTGTTCTGCTCTATCAGCCTGCTGATCTATCCATTTTCTGTGGTCTCTTCTCACTTCTTTATCTGCTGCTCTATAATCAGCTTCTGCCTGTGCTTTTTTGTCCACTGGTTCTGCTCTGGTGATCTTCCTCCAGGCATGTTCGGACATCCAATCTCTCCGCAGGCGATTTTTAAAGCCAAGTTCTCTCTCACTCACTTGCACAAAAGTATTGTTAACTTCTGTCCACATTTCCTCTATGTCCTTATCCTCAGTTATCTCCAGTTCCAGCACCTGGAATATATTCCGGAGTTCCAGCTGGAACCCCTCAACTATCTGTGGATCTTTCAGTTTACCTACTTTGAATGTTCTATTCCTTGGCTCGAATTTCTTTCTGGAAGCCACAATCTTCAGTCGGAAACTGGCAGTAACAAGTTGGTGGTCACTACTTGCGTCTGTTCCTTTTCTATTCCAAACATCTTCCAGGCTCCTCCTGAACTTCCTAGGTACTGCGATGTGGTCAGTTTGATTTTCTGTAATATGATCTGGGGATACCCATGCCTCCCTCATTTCATCTCTCCCAAGCTATCTATTGTATTCCTTTCCTATTTCAGGCCAACTAACTGTGGTTTCTTCAATTTATCCAGGTCATGTCTCCATAATTTCTTACCTTTTTTCAATTCCTTCAGTTTTAGTCTACAGTTAAGAACCAATAATTTATGGTCTGCCCCAGGAAATTTCTTAGTGGAAATGTGGTTTGGAAATCTGTCTTACCATTATACAACCTTTAAAACCTGTCTTACCATTATACAACCATTTTAAAATCTGGCTGACCACTGTATAACCAATCTTAAACCTTCCAGTTTCTTTAGGTCCCATCCAATTATACAATCTTCTTTCATGATTTTAAACCACGTTTTAGCGATAAGTCCCAACTAAATGCAAAATTATACCAGGCAGATTTCTCTTTCATTCTTTTCCCCCAGTTAAGTTCTCCTACTACTATTTCTTCTTGTCCTTTTCCTACTGTCGAATTCTAGTCACCTATCACTGTTAAATTTTAAACTCCTCTTCACCTATCTGACTGGTTTGCTTTATTCCAACACAGATTCCTTCTATTTGTTGACTTGTGGAGCTAGGCAGCATATAAGCTTATACTACTGTGGTGGGTGTTGGCTTTGTGAATATCTTGGCTATGATAATGCATTCATTACGCTGTTCATAGTAGCTTACCTGCATCTCTATTTTCTTATTCATTATTAGGCCCACTACTGTAGTACCTCTCAATGATTTTGTGTTGATAACACCGTACTTACCTAACCAAAAGTCCTTTTCTTCCAGTCACTGCTTGTCATTAACTCTCCCACAAATTTCAATCTATACATTTCGCCTTTTAAATGATACTTCCTGTCATAGCCCTAAATAGTGACCAAGTCTTCTGGGGCACTGTATAAAGTAATCAATGATATTGTTACTTCTGTTGTCAAGTGAACTTCTTCCCTGGGATGATGAGATTTCATTGTCCAGATTACACGTCCTCCATATATTTAATGTGCCCTCAGAGTTAAAACCATCTCTGGAATGAAAATAGTTGTGAAAGGCACAGCAAAACTCAATAATGCCGTCAGTCAGCTTCACATTCATAGGTCTGTGAAATATGCTCCATTTGTTCATTAGAATTCCAAGGGTCACTCCACTTATCTCTGGGCATGACTTATACAATAGTTACAGATCTGTTTCTTGTAGGAGAGGAATGTCACAGTGTATGGTTTCATGATAAAACTCGACAAATTAGATTAGGTGGTATTGAAAGCCTCGTCACTGTCTTTGCTCTTGATGGACGATTGCTGCTCTACTGTTAATTCATCAAACTACTGTATACTCATTTGTAAATAAATGAAGAATTCACTTTCAGTTCCTCTTACATATATATAAATAACGACATGAACATTCCCTACAGTACCCACGAACTAAGCAGTCTCTGAGTCTAAAACCTGCAGTTGTGTTTCTTAATGTATTCAAGAACGAAATAAGAAAACACTGCCTGCTTTCTTCTGTCTACAACCATATTGGCTGCCTTCTAATCTAGCAATGCTGTGCAATTATCGTTACAATGCCGCCATCTGTGCACTGGAACGATTTCACACATCACGTGTGGATGTGACTCACTCATGTGCAATGAGCCTTAGGGTGTCAATGGATCCTATCTTGAGCACAAAACCTTTCACCAATGATGCCTTGTGGTAAATAATATGTTCGTTGCAATTAAACAACCTTTCTACATACATAACATGCTGGAGGAATTTGAAAGGATGCTTAAATCTATTAAGAGGCTTTGTAACGGTATATTCTTCACCGAGGCAATGAAATTTCTACAAGCATTTACACTGTTAACAAGGAGACCCATAATTTAACACAGGTAGCATGGATTACTGCTAAGATTTTTGAATTCGAGTGGTAGCTTATTGAAAATGAATGCAGCAGTATACTGCACACCTTTCTGCACAAGAGTTAAGGAAGTTTGATCCAAATGCAGGTTTGATTTCTGCCGAGTATTAACTGAGTGACAGCTGCTTATTCTTGGCAATAAGCTAATATTATTAACAAGAAATGACAATAACGAATATATACAGGGTGTTTATAAATGAATATCGGGGTTTTAATGCTTTACAATATTTATTATATTAAACTTACCGTTATAAATGATATGTCAAATGAAAGAGCAACTCAAACAGTTTTACCAAGAACCTTATAAATGTTCAATGTGAGCACCATTTGTCACACGACACACATCAAGTCTATAGCCGAGTTCTTGCCAAACGCTGATAAGTGTGTCTTCAGTGATTGTAGCAACAGCTGCTCCAATCCAGTTTCTTAATTCAGGGAGGTCTGCTGGTAGCGGAGGCATGTACACATGATCCTTGATGAAGCCACAAAGAAAAAAAAAAAAAAAAAAAAAAAAAAAAAAAAATCGCATGGCGTTAGGTCGGGTGAACGTGGAGACCATGCAAAGTAAGCCCTGTCACTGGGCCCCTTGCGGCCTATCCAGCGCTCAGCTATAGACTAGATGTGTGCGTGTCACAAATGGTGCTCACATTGAACTTTTATAAGGTTCTTGGTAAAACTGTTTGAGTTGCTCTTTCATTTGACATATCATATCTGTAAGGTTAATGTAATGAATATTATAAAGTGTTAAAACCCCGATATTCATTTATAAACACTCTGTATAATGAGATGTCCATGTCAAAATACCCAGACTCATGAACAGGGGTCAACAAGAGGTTCATGATCTTACACCACTTATTGCCCGAACCGCCCGTTTCTGAGCCAAAAATATCGTTTAAGAATGGGAAGAATTACCCCAAAATATAATATCATACGACATAAGCGAATGAAAATAAGCAAAGTAGACTTAATTTCATGTCGATCGATAACTCACTTCAGATACCATTCGAATAGTAAACACGGCAGCATTCTTTGAACAAGATCCTGAACGTGGGCTTTCCACGACAGTTTACTATCTATCTGAACACCTAGAAATTTGAACTGTTCGGTTTCACTAATCATATGCCCATTCTGTGAAATTAAAATGTCAGGTTTTGTTGAATTGTGTGTTAGAAACTGTAAAAACTGAGTCTTCCTGTGATTTAGTGTTAGTTTATTTTCAAATGTCTTTTTATTCCAGTCTTTGATCACAATATCAATTCTTTTGACTATGACCGGTTTCAGTCCGAAATGACCAACCTCAGATCTTTTCTACACCATGTCCTAAAATGATAAGGCCATAATGGCATCGTCAAAACATATAGTCAGAACAGCATTGATTATTTGCTACAAACCATGAACTTAGGTCATGAACTGCAGTTTTTGAAATCGAGCCAATATTGCACACAACATTCTTTACTACCAAGCTAGTGTCAGCATCAAACAGAAATATTTTAGAGTTACCCATAATACTAGAGGGCATATCATTTATATACATAAGGAACAGGAGTGGCCTCAACACTGATCCCTGGAGCACCCCCCACTTGCCCATACCTCACTCAGACCCCACATCACAGCCATTCTTAACATTGTGAAAAATGACCTTTCGCCGGCTGTTGCTAAAGTAAGACGTGGACCAATTGCGAGCTACTCCCTGTATTCCGTAATCACCCAACTTCTGGAATTTTGTGATCAGCACTATCAAACGCCTTAGTTAAATCAGGAAATCATAACATAAACTCATGTAGCACTTAGAAATTCTAAGAATTCTGTTGCTACAGTAGTCAGTGTGGATACCAGAAAGGTCACTGTCTTTGAGATTCTGACAACACACTGCTGTACGTGTATATCAGTGAACCAAGCAGGGCATATCCGGGATAAGAACTATGAAGGAACCAGGCCCCTGCAGCTTCTGAAATTTTTGGTCAATCTATCAATGAAATGGATGTTTGCTAGTCTAAGTTCTTAGATGATGGGGCCTCAAAAACATACAACAGTGTAATATGGTAATAATGTTTCATTATCACAAAGCTGGAAGGAGTGGATCATATCCAGAAGAGTATGGGCACCAGGCTGAGGAAGTTGAAGCTAAGTTTAAGAAACTAGACACTTTCTGATGGTGTAACCATAAGGGGTAGGTTGCTAAAGAAAATTATTGATGAATTATAACAAAATTTGGAAATCTGTGGGAAGGTCTTATGGGACCAAACAACTTAGGCCATCGGTCCCTAAGCCTACACACTACTTAATCTAACTTTAACTACTTTATGCTACGGACAACACACACACCCATGCCCGAGGGAGGACTCGAACCTCTGACAGGGCAAGCCGCACGGACTGTGACAAGGCGCCTCAGACCACACAGCTAATTACAGCAATATTATGGTACGGTCATTAGGAATAGCACTCATGAATTGTTCAATGTGTGCCAGGCAGTATGGGTTACCTTCTTTTTTCATAAACTGTCAACAGATGACAATCTAATATCAACATTGCCTTTCCGGACCAGATTAAGGTGCAAGTAACACAACACACAGTACTCAAATACTTCATACAGCCAAAAATATTCCATCTCAGCAACAGTCATAAAACAAATTTACAGTGTGTTGGCACATCCTCACTTACTGAAGAAGTGTCTACATTGGTGGACTCAGACATACACTAAAATGGGGGTCTCTGATGCTGTTATTGCTTTTAGTGAAGACAAAATTGATAGGGTGAAAGGACTACAGAATATGGGGATTATTCCTGGAGTAAGCTGCATCAGAGAACACCAACAGGTGCATGAGGTTTGCATTTATAAAGCACAATATGCAGCAGAACGGGCCACTAAGGAGTCCAAAACTGAGAAAATAATGAGATCTATAGAAAATGATCAAAAGGATTATACACAGTATGGTGCAGGGGGCTTCTGAGTAAGAATAAAAAATATAAAACAAATATTAAGTGAACTCCTTAACTTTTGTTCTTTGGGGCCTGTAGTGCAAAATATGTCTGCTAATGACATAATTATTATGTCAGCCAGCTACACTGCTCTTTAAATGGTTTTTATTCTATAAATCATTCACGATGAGCCCATTTCGGCATACAGCCATCATCAGGTGCTCTGTAAATACATAAGTAAGTGATGGTCTTAATATAATTGACTGTAACATGATCAGAAAAGTTATAATACATTGTTAGCTGTTTTTTACCTTACATGTGATATCATTGCTGCCGTGTCCTGTCCTTTTGAGAATTATTAATTTCTCCTTAGATATACACTGGAGATGTACATTTGACTTTAGTTGGTTTTTGGGTATGGTATCTTTCTCTTGACAGCTTGTATGACAGTGGATCAGCAATATCACATGTTTACATAATTATGTATGAAAATTTGGTTGGTTATTATTTTTATATGTTTGGTTCTAATTATGTTTTGTCTGGAATTTGTTTTAATTTTATTTACTATATAGTGCAGATGCTGAATCGCAGATAGGTGCAACAAAAAGACTCTCACAATTAAAGCTTTCAGCCATTAAGGCCATCATCAACAATAGACGACACACACACACACACACACACACACACACACACACACACACACACACACACCAGTGTGGTTTCAGTTGCCTGAGACTGCAGTCGTGGCATGTGCAAGTTGCGTTCGTGTGTGTGTGTGTGTGTGTGTGTGTGTGTGTGTGTGTGTGTGTGTGTGTGTGTGTGTCGTCTATTGTTGAAGGCCTTAATGGCCGAAAGCTTTGATTGTGAGAGTCTTTTTGTTGTGCCAATCTGCGACTCAGCTTCTCTCCTATATGGCAAGCAGCAACTTTCCTTTTTAAAAATATTGTTACATTCCATCCTTGATTTACTATTGTTTGATTTAAGTTTGATTTGAGATTTTTATGTTGTACTTTAATTTTTCGTGATAATTTTGATATTACTGTCTATGATTTATGATATTTTTGGTGTTATGTTTTTGTTTTACACTCTTCATGTTGTTGTCGCTGTTACTATGGACATTTACTCAGCAAAATTTGCTTAAATTCCTGCACTGTTTTTCCATTTACTTCAGCAGTTGAGTTAGAAATATTGAAGACTGTTCCATTGCATGAGCTGGTCTCATCATTCACTGTAGTTCAACAAACATTATCATAGGCTGAAAGAATGGCACACTTTATCATCTGCAAACCAAATTTAATATTTGTGACAAATCTGCATAATGCACACTATTCCTTCCTCCATACAGCTGTTTAGTGGTATACTCTTTTCTCTTATTTAACTAAATAATTTGGATCAGTACTTTATATGCCAATATATTTTGTTCAATGTTTTTTCTGCATAAGAGCAAAATGTAAATTTTAGTTCATTATTATGAACTTCTTTCCAAAGAATGCACCTCCTGTTTCATCTCTGCATGTGGTTGATGTTTTGGGATTTAAAGTCACTTATCATCCAGTAACTTCCGAACACATGTGTTGCTCACCACTGAGTGTATGATTAAACCCCAACCCCTTTCCTCCTTATTTGTGTGAGTAACTAATTCAAAATCTTCATTCTACCCATAATCACAATTTTCCGAATGATTATGAATGTTCTCTGCACATTCAACATTCTTATTAATGTATGTCATATATGAGACCAGAAAGGTGAGTACTTAGAGCACCAAGTAACAATTGTGATATCTGCAGAGCTTAACAGGTGCATTCCCTGAATGACCAGGTTGAAATTACCAAGTTGAATTAACACAAGAAGAAAGTTTAGGGTATAATATGCTGTCGTTAAAGAGGTCACTGGAGAATAAGCACACCTGAAGTGATGTAGCAACACATGGCAAAGTCTAAATCATGATGGCTAGATGGAAATCTAAGTTAAGCAGTGTTTACTTGCTAGCAAAGATACATAAAGGCAATATGTAGCAGTTATAATTTTCCTGTTTCCCCACTTGTTTCAACTATATTATTCCTTTGGTAGTTTCTAGACTTTACATTTGTCTGAAATGGCACTGAGAATATCTGTTAGTTAACATATAGTTATGCCTCTAGACCAATTTTAAGATATAACTTTATTTACTCCCTAAAAATTAAGGTGAAAGTGCTGCAGGAAAAAGTTGCCTTTTTTCAGGCACTGTACAATATTCCAATAAAAATCTTATTGACGTATAATCAGATAAAAGTAGGCAATATTGCTGAATCAGTATATCAAGAATCTGATTGTAGGACAAATCAAAAGTGGCAAATTACATTTTGCACTGTTAACGCTTAAAATACCTAAGTGTTTTATCTATTATCAACAAATAACAAGATGAAATAAACGGCATACAACATAAAATAAGAACCGAAATTAAATTGACAGGTATCAAATCAGATTTTCAGCTTTGAGAGTAACACTGATCAGCAACGGAGTGATGAATATTAAAAATGTACAAAATAAAAACTAAATATGTATAAATAAAAAATTACTATACACAAAAGAATATATATCAAATTGTTTCGGGTATACACATAAAGATACAAAAAAGATGAAAATCACATTCATCTTACTCATTTAGGGGTTTCTCACCCATACTTTAGCTGAAGTCCACTTTTAATGGAGAGTCTGCCAAAATGAAATATTGTAGTAATAATTTCTTACCATTAAGTAAAATATCCAAAACTTCTATGAAAGGTGAATGTATTACACAATTTCTGTAAAACATTAAATAATGAAATTGTCCATGATATATCTAAGTTCTATTTCACTAAACTTCTAATTAAAAGTCTTATTGCATGGAGGAGTATGCCACACAGCACTTGATGTTCTTACTAATGTCTTTTCAGGAACAGTTCCAAATATTTTAATAAGATCTGGTGTATGTGGTTTAAACTGGAAAAACTGAGCTATGAGTTGTCGACATTGTTCTTGACTAGATAGCTGTAAACCACGGGCTCTGTTAGCTGTAATAATAATAAGAAAACAGAATGAATACAATATTTTAACCAGTTTGTTGTTTGAAGTAAAAGGATTTTTTAAAAATTTCCTATAGATACCTGATGTCCATGAAGGATACACTTTTTTCACAGTGACTTCTTCATCTTCACTTTCCTCCCCTGAATATATGTCATTAGTGCTAAACACACCATTTGGTTTAAGTTTTGCAACTTTGTCAGGCGCATTAGGTTTTACTTTTATTTCCTTCTGTGGAAAAAAATACCCCAAATGTAAATGCATTTCTGATTTAAAGAATTAAACATATTGGAAACAAGGGATGTAGTACTACTTACCTTATTTTTCTCAGCCTCCTTTATTTTTAACTGCTCTTCAGCCTCCTTCCTGTGGAAACATTAATTGTTAGAAAAGAAATCAAAGTATCGCAAATGCTTTCATAAACAGTCTTCCCATTCTATTATATAGGTAAAGCATTCTGCAAACACCTAATTTGTGTTTGCATATAAGTAATAAAACTGAATTCTATAAAACTTCAATTATAAAACAAAATTTAAATTTTAGCAGGTTTCTAAACAAAAAAAGAACTTGAAAAGTGAAAGACAGGTAACTTACCTGAAATCTTAGCAGTGATAGATACAAGGAAAGCAGCGGGGGGAGGGGGAACCACATTTCACTGGTTTCATGAGTATGATGACTGTGAGTATTAATGAATGCAAACCTCAAATTATTACTGAATCATTTAATAGAGCTGTCTTTTACTGGCAACAGTATGGGTAGCAATGTGGATCACTGCTTGTGAAAATTGACTGTGTACCCCCATACATTCTTTAAGTGGGCTCAAGCTAATACAAGGCATATTAAATATGAATCAGAATTTAAATCTGGCAGCTGTGACAGTGGACGGAAATGGGTGCAACCTTGACAGGATGCTAGTGGGGATGTCTGGGATAGCACTGTAATGTTGAAGTTAGCGAGATGCGGCCGCTCGTGAGACACCACTATGCGTGAGCAAGCAAGTCGCACAGCGAATAACCATCAAGTTTCTCACGACAGGAGGCACCAAACCTGTGGAAATTTTTTCGGGGGCTCCGTGCACAGTGCAGTGAGGAAATTCTTTTGAAGACCCAAGTGTATAAATGGCATAAAACAATTGTAACAGGATGGGAAGCTGTGGAAAACATACCCCACCAAAGATGACCATGAACAAGCATCACACCAGACAACATTCATGCTATGTAGGACGGACCTTATTGCACAAGATCAGTGCATACTGCCAGCTTTTGGTTCAGGCAAAAGGCACATACCACAAAAAACAACACTGGCAGTGAATCCAAAATGTAACTCTTCTGTGTGCTCTGTGAAGCCTCACTCTACTGCTTCAGCAAGGAAAAAACTGCGGGAAATTCGTTTGGCACCTCTGGAATATCCCCCCTTAACAGTACAGATTGATCACCTTGTGACAACCATATGTTTGCATCGCTGAAAGAAGCAATTTGTGAACATCGGTTCGATGACAACGCAGCCGTAGAAGAGTTCATGTGCAGCAGCTGCAAACACGTCCTCCTTTCTTCGAGGATGCGATCAAAAAGTTGACAATTCAATGGGGAAATGTGTAGTAAAGTCAGGACACTAGGTAGGAAAATAAGGCTGGTGAATTTTTGTTTTGGTTGAGGCAATGAATTTTACACACACACACACACACACACACACACACACACACACACACACAAAACCACAATCAATTTTGGTTCATATTTGATCTCTCCTCATAACACCAAATGCTTAATGAAAGTATTGTTGGTTAGCAAATGAATAACAGACTGGTACAAGCAGCGAATCCTTGACAGTTTCTGACAGTTTGCAGGCTAGATTTCTTGCTGTCCGGTGTAAAATAATTTGAAACATTCTGGTGTTTTTGTGCTGCCTGAAAATGATTCTGTTCAGTGTATCCATCTCCTACCACAATAAGTGCTGTGAATTGTCCGAGTTTTTCTTTTATTGTTTACATGCAGTAGCTACTAACTGATGGGCAGAAATATTGGAAAAGGCATGCCCATTAATTAAGTAATCCCAAGCTATTTTACATTACAGTTACCTGGGGGCGTATGAAAGATGAGAAATTCAATTCATTAAATCCACAACCAGAAAGCGTTATCTTCAGGTGGGGTATTGATTTGCATTTAGTCCAGGACACCTTTAACATTGTAATACTTTAACGAACATTAATGTAACAAAATAAGAAAACAACTACAATTTTTTTCCTCTTGGAGACTTTCACAAATCATAACTGTGAAAACCGGTTGCATTTAAGACAATTTGAGTAAGCTTTTCAAGACATTGTACTTATAAGAAATATACAATTTAAGTGTCAAACACAGACGTTAAAAGTGCCAGGATAATCCATTACACAATAATTTCCACTGTTATTAATGCACTGACAAAAAATAAATTACATCATTTGTATGTATAGAGAGTATGAGTAACTAGAATGGATATTTCACATTTCCTCAGTTTTGTTCCATCCAAATTAGTTCCGCCAATGGTACAGTACAGCGACACATTCACAGTTTGGATCTGCAGCAAGGATAAATTGGCAGAGTTGGTTGAGCTTCTTATCTCCATTCATGAAATTATCAGGTTTACCATGGAAAAGTTTACAATAATCCTTGGCGTTGAATATAAATGTCTGAACAAATATATGTAACAATTCACCATACATCTGAGACACTGGGTGGTTGACAGGCACCCAGACAAGACTGAGTAACTTAACTAAGATTTCAGACAACATCCTCCTTTTAAGAGCTAATACAGAAAAACACACACACACACACACACACACACACACACACACACACACACACATACATACACACACCAGAAAAATGATATGGGCACAGGAAAATAAATGCTCACCCAAAGGGGTACTCAGTGCCAGAAGTACAACTACACTAAAAGCAGGGATGTGACACCACTGACTGACAAATCCTAATCGAAGTCTAGGCAGCAGGCACATTGCTTGAAGCACATGAAGAAACCCTATAATCCATATGGTGAAAGAAGAACCCCGACAGTTAGTGTGGTTGTTGCGTGGTTGCTTTGCGCGTCTACCTGAACAAATACACTCATATCTATGCCAACATCTGTGTTAGCACAGCTCTGTAGACAACTATTGTTTCCAGTCACAAAGTTTCAGCACACTTGCAACCATTTTCATGTCACAGTTTAAAGCTTGCAACAACACTGCCAGCTGTCAGAGCTCCTCTTACGCCATATGAAGTATGTGCTGATCATTAAAATTTTGTGCTCAAAATGATATCATTGAGCTTGACTGGAAACCTGAAACAGAACACGAGTTGAAGTGGGGTGATGTTGAACTTCTTTGTCACCTTAAGTTGGCTTGGTGGTTTTCCAAACATATAAGTAGAATATACAAGCCATACGTTGTTCTCACTGAGACCGAAATTAATTTTTCATTTGTTTACTTGCTATATTTTCTTACATTCAGTGCACTTGCCGGCAGATGCATTGTATTAGCAGAATAAATGTGAAATGTATGTACCAACACTATTTTGCAACTATATGCAATGTTTGTATGGTGAAAAATATAGATTCTTAACCTCTGTACAGAAACTGTGGTAAATGAGATTTGAGATTATATGTACGCTATGTCTACAACTTACTTGAGCTGTAATGCTTTTTTTTCTGCTTCCTCTTGCTCTTTCTTCTTCAGGGCTTGTACATATTGTTCTTCATCCTAGTGGAAAAGAAAGTACAAGTGTAAAATTGATTTTCCAATACATCGAACACATCTTTGACCTTTTCCTGGCTATATCATACACGGTAATCTGAATTCATGGTTTACACAACTTAAATATCTGCTGACTGTGTGTATGGTGCACACAAGGATTTTTTAGATTAGGCGACTCTCCATCCAATCCAGATAATGATAGCTGTCGGAAACCCAGAAACATCAGTGTATGTGGGAAATGGAGGTGGTGTATTTGTTGCAGTAGAAAGGAAACTCAAATCAACCAGGGTAGAAATAGAAGCTGCATGTGAGATTGACTGGGCAAGGCTCGGTATCAGGGGTGGGCATAAATGATTATTGTATCCTTCTAAGACCCATCACACTCATCTCCTGATGTAACCAAAAACTGTAGAGAAAATCTCTGTTCACGTATGCGCAAGTTCTCCAGTCATACTGTAATCATCAGTGGAGACTTTAATCATCCAACAATTAATTGGAAAAATAAAAGAGTTTTGTCAGCAGTGGGCATAACAAGACATCCTGTTAACCATTACTAAATGTCTTCTCTGAAATCTACCTAGGACAGATAGTTAGGAACCCCACTCATAATGGAAACAAACTGGATCTAAAGGCAACAAATAGACCTGACATATAAGAGAAGGTCTACATCGAAACTGGTATCAGTGAGCATGAGGTGTTTGTGACAACAGTGATTAACAAAGTACAAAGGACAATTAAAACCAGCACAAAGATATATATGTTCAGAAAACTAGATAAAAAATCAGTAGTGTCATATCTCAATGAGGAACTTGAAACTTTCAGCACAGGGCAAGAGACATTGATCATGCACTGGATAGGTATGTACCAAGTAGAACAGTTCATAATGGTAGGGAACCTCCATAGTAGTCACTGCAAAGAAACTTCTGAAGAAACAATGACTGCTGTACAATATGTGTAAACCAAAGCGTATGGCTGTAGGCAGAGAGAGACACTGAATGAAACACTGTTGGCTGTCAAGAGAGCAATATGTGAAGCCTTCAATGACTACCATAGCAGAATACTGTCAACTGACTTAAACAAATCCAAAGAAATTCTGGTCATACGTAAAGGCTGTTAGTGGAACCAAGGTTAGTGTCCAGTCCCTAGCGAATGAGTCAGTTCTGTCAGATTCTATACTGAATTTGCAGCTGAGTTAGGCCCCCTTCTAACTACAATCTATCATAGATTCCTCGAATAAAAAATTGTGCCCAGTTCTTGGAAAAAGGAACAGGTCACATCTGTCTATAAGGAGGGTAATAGAAGTGATCCTCAAAACTACTGTCCAATATCCTTGACATCGGTTTGTTGTGGAATCTTAGAACACATTCTGAGCTCAAACATAATGAGATATCTTGAACAGAATGGCCTCTTCAATGCCACACGAGTCATATGAAACCCAACTTGCACTTTTCTCATGGCATACTGAAAGTTTTGGATTGAGGTAACCAGGTAGATGTATTTTTTTTATTATTATTTCCAAAATGCATTTGATTCAGTACTGCACCTATGGCTTATTGTTAAAAGCACAATCATATCAGGTATCAAGTGGAATTTGTAACTGCACTGAGGACCTTTTGGTAGGGAGGACATGATATGTTAGATGGAGAGTCATAGTCACACGTAGAAGTAACTTCAGGTGTGTCCCTGGGAAGTGTGTTAGGACCCATGTTGCTCATATTGTATGTTAATGAGCTTGCAGGCAATATTAATAGTAAAATAACGCTTTTCACAGATGATGCAATTACCGATAATGAAGTACTATTTGAGAGAAGCTGCATAAATATTCAGTCAGATCTTGATAAGACTTCAGTGTGGTGCAATGTGTGTCAACTCAAATGTTAAGAAATGTAAAATTTTGCATTTCACAAAACAGAAAAGCATAGTATCCTATGACTATAATATCAATGACTCACTGTTGTAATTGGCCAACTCATACAAATACTTGGGTGTAACATGTTGTAGGGATATGAAATGCAATAATCACATAGGTTCAATCAAGGGTAAAGCACGTGGTAGAAATCTGTTTATTGGTAGAATATTGGAGAAGCGCATTCAGTCTAGAAAGGATATTGCATACAAATCACTAATGCAACCGGTTCTAGAAAACTGTGTGTGGGAACCTTATCAAATAGGACTAATAGGGGATTTGAACATATACAGAGAAGGGCAGCACGAATAGTCACTGGTTTGTTTAATCCATGGGAGAGAGTCACACAGATACTGAAGGAACTGAACTGGACGACTCTTGAAGATAGATGTAAACTATCCCAAGAAACTCTTCAACAAAGTTTCAATAACTAGCTTTAAATAATTACTTTAGGAATATACTACAACCCCCTAGTGTTACTCACATAGGGATCGTGAGGATATGCTTGTTTATAAAGCACCATGTAATACATGCAAATTGCAGATACCAATTTGTAGCAGTTGTAGACCACCGAAGGACCCACTTTGTTCCCTGTTAATGTCAGTCAAACATTTTAAATTCTCATTTCACCCATACATTGATAACTGCAACATCAAAGCCCCCCCCCCCCCCCCCCCCCCCCCAAAAAAAAAACACAGCCCTTTTACTTTTATGCCTTTGAGCAAATAGTCTTCCCTTAAATGTTTCAGAAAAAAGGAATCAAGTAACGTGTAATTATTGAATCATCTCAGTCCCAAAACCATATACATAAATCCATCCGTCTTTCAGGAAACTGTATTCAGTCTTTCATCAAATTCGTGTACGATCACTACATATTTGTCAATGTCATTAAGTTTACATCTAATGTATGATGCCAATCCATATACAATGCTGTTTTCATTTTTGCAGTTGCATTTTTCTTTGCCGTTTGAATATCCCGAAATAACAAAGGGGATAATGCTGTGCAGTGTGCTGAGCTCTGAATAGACAAATGACTGTTATGACGCACAAACTCCACAAAATTTGAGTTCGAATATATTACTTTGTTTGATACTGCCACACCTACTAAATAATAATAATAATAATAATAATAATCATCATCATCATCATCATCTATATTAGTAAATAGTTAACATTAATAAATTGTCCTTCAGGCTAAAAATTAGTTTATAATATAGTTTTCTTGAAATTGGGATGAAATTCCCACAGCCCTCTTAAAAACCTGTTCATAAATATACCTTGGAGTGATGTATGATTGCTTCTGTCAGTATTTGTTGTTGAAGATTCAGAATGTTGCATGAATTCATCAGACAGCAGCAACATTTACCACTTTGCACTGAATCTCAAATGATTTATGCTCTCAGCACGGCTTTCCAAAGCACTTTTCTCTGCGCTGGAAATGTTAATCGCCTTCTTGCATCAAGTACAAATGGCAGTTGTACTGTTTCTAGGATCAGGAGCAACTCATGGAAACATGAGTTCTTAAGACTTTTGATATCACTTCGTGTTTGTGCATAGCTTTGACTTTTTTCAGATTTCAACACACTAAAGGCGAAAAAACTAATTTAAATACAACTGGTGACATGAACTACTTCGAAGCCATGCTTCAATTTCATTCCATTCTTTATTTTTCCATTCGTTGTTTGTACATAGTACCACCAAATATGATTATCAGGTATGTGTTCTTTTACTTGACAGTCCGCAGAGTTACAGATTTTCTTTGTTTGCGTCGTTAATGGGTTTTCTACCTTTATTCACAGATTTCTCAGTCTGTTAGCTCCTGCACTTTGTGCTGCTTGGAACTAAGGCCAAGTAATGCAATCCAAACAGGTTGTGGTTCTGTCGGCATAGTAGCCATTACGCAGTGACCAGGCACTTGTCTGCAGCTGATCTACAATACTGGCCATAAAAATTGCTACACCACGAAGATGATGTGCTACAGACGTGAAATTTAACCAACAGGAAGAAGACGCTGCGATATGCAAATGATTAGCGTTCCAGAGCATTCACACAAGGTTGGCACCAGTGGCGACACCTACAACGTCCTGACATGAGGAAAGTTTCCAACCGATTTCTCATACACAAACAGCAGTTGACCGGCGTTGTCCGGTGAAACGTCGTTGTGATGCCTCGTGTAAGGAGGAGAAATGCGCACCATCACGTTTCCGACTTTTTGATAAAGGTCGGATTGTAGCCTATCGTGATTGCGGTTTATCGTATTGTGACATTGCTGCTCGCATTGGTCGAGATCCAATGACTGTTAGCAGAATATGGAATTGGTGGGTTCAGCAGGGTAATAAGGAACGCCGTTCTGGATCCCAATAGCCTTGTATCACTAGCGGTCAAGATGACAGGCATCTTATCCGCATGGCTGTAACGGATCGTGCAGCCATGTCTCGATCCCTGAGTCAACAGATGGGGACGTTTGCAAGACAACAACCATCTGCACGAACAGTTCGATGACGTTTGCAGCAGCATGGACTATCAGCTCGGAGACCATGGCTGCAGTTACCCTTGACGCTGCATCACATACA
Organism: Schistocerca serialis cubense; assembly: GCF_023864345.2. Classification (NCBI taxonomy): domain Eukaryota; kingdom Metazoa; phylum Arthropoda; class Insecta; order Orthoptera; family Acrididae; genus Schistocerca; species Schistocerca serialis. The sequence continues at coordinate 390,927,013 of NC_064638.1, forward strand.
GGATCACCGGCGATGGTGTACTCAACGACGAACCTGGGTGTACGAATGGCAAAATGTCATTCTTTTTTCTGATGAATCCAGGTTCTGTTTACCGCATCATGATGGTCTCATCCGTGTTTGGTGACATCACGGTGAACACACATTAGAAGCGTGTATTCGTCATCACCATACTGGCGTATCACCCGGCGTGATGGTATGGGGTGCCACTGGTTACACGTCTCGGTCACCTCATGTTTGCATTAATGGCACTTTGAACAGTGGACGTTACATTTCAGATGTGTTACGACCCATGGCTCTACCCTTCATTTGATCCCTGCGAAACCCTACATTTCAGCAGGATAATGCACGACCGCATGTTGCAGGTCCTGTACAGGCCCTTCTGGATACAGAAAATGTTCGACTGCTGCCCTGGCCAGCACATTCTCCAGATCTCTCACCATTTGAAAACATCAGGTCAATTGTGGCTGAGCAACTGGCTCGTCACAATACGCCACTCACTACTCTTGATGAACCGTGGTATCGCGTTGAAGCTGCATGGGCAGCTGTACCTGTACACACCATCCAAGCTCTGTTTGACTCAATGCCCAGGCGTATCAAGGCCGTTATTACAGTCAGAGGTGGTTGTTCCGGGTACCGATTTCTCAGGATCTATGCACCCAAATTGCATGAAAATGTTATCACATGTCAGTTCTAGTATAATATATTTGTTCAATGAACACCTGTTTATCATCTGCATTTCTTCTTGGTGTAGCAATTTTAATGGCTAGTAGTGTATGTGAGTGCATGAGCAGAAAATTGATGAATCACCCATCCATATCTAGAGCTCCACCAAGACAGCGAGAAACAAGAAAATAAATGTTACACAGTGCTGTGTATGGAAGAGAATGGAAACAGGCAAGTACGGGTGCTTATAATTAAACTTTTGCTACTTGAGAGGGTCCCTGTCATAAGTGAGTACGCATAGGACAATTAAACTCTGTAGAAACATTTGTAAGGGCATGTGGAAGAGAAATAATGAATAAACCATTGGAAGAAACACATTTTAATTTAAACCTGAGAGGGCAACATTTGTTAATTACATACCATGTTTACGTTGCATGTTACATACAGTGCTCAATGTGATGACCATTTGCATCCTCGATAGTCTGGGACCACACTAGAGATTACTCTACTGCGGCTCAAAACAACAGCACCCACAGCATGTTCAGCCGTCATGACATAGCTCAAGTACTGTTTGAAATCACACACAGCGACCAGCATTCTCGGCCAAGGCAATAGTAACTTCTTCAACAATTTGTGGTGCTACTTAATTCAAACTTTTGAATCACATTCTTCAACCCCAGTGTGGAAAGAGAACCTATCTGCATTCTTTTAAGTGTTGATACTTGTGCCCAACGGCGAGTTATGACACTATCAATACAAAGCATAGTCTGTTCATCATTCCTATAAAGTTAGTTTCTCATGTGGTGAAGGTTTTTCACCTACATGGCTCAAGCAATGATAGTCATATTTTAACCATCCTGTACACCATGGGGTAAGTAACTACTTGAAACAGATAACTGTGTTAAAACGATGACGGATTACCCTATGGCAAAACTGTTGTTCAGCCCCATACATATTGATAGAAGTCTGTAGTATTTGTCACATTTCAGATATTTTACTAAATGGACATGAACATCTCCATAAATCGCTTTTGTCACATTTCAGATATTTTACTAAATGGACATGAACATCTCCATAAATCGCTTTTACAAAACTTATTACTTCCACATATTAGAGGATCATAGTAGCTGACCAGTACTATGTGCCTGACTGAAATATTGACTTGCCTCCCCCACCCCACTTCCTCCTTCCCATCTTCTCAGGCAGTGGCATATATCAGCTTCCTCAGATCGCTGCCTCGTGACAGCTCAATAATCATAAAACAGTTATGAATCTTTGTGTACACAATGGATCACCATGGGATAGTATGTGTAATACATGTAGATTTCAATTTCAACATTCAAATGCGATTTGGAGTATCACATATGTTTTGAACTATAACAATATAGATTGGATAAACTCAAAAAAAAATTTAAAAATCAAAGTTTTTTTTAAATATAATTAAAGATTTTTTCCCCAAATTTGAAATTTCTCAGATTTTCCACAGTTGTCTAGATTTTGAGATTCACTGGACACCCTTTAAATGCTATTTGGAGGCTGAGTGGGTACCAGACTATCCCAGCTGGGCCTAGGACTTTTTTCTGTGACTTCTTTCATCTATGGTAATTATTTGATATGTTTGTTTGGATAGCCATGTTTTGCAGCAGCTGTTAAGTCAGTTATTATTGGTTTTCCGTCTTGAGTTTACTGCAATTTAATTGAAGAGAATTTAACACCCGATGGGTTTCGTTTTTATTTATAAAGCTTAGTCAGTGGTTATTCTGTAAATCGAATACATATGCTTACACATTTTTAAAATGAAAACAGCATGTTGTTTATGCAGTTGGAGTGCAAGTTACTTACAGTGTTTATGCACATATTCTCCAAACCACTGTTTCTTCCCTCCTTGGTTTGGAGAATATGTAAAGAAACACCGTAAATAACTGCCTTTCCAGATTTATCAACAAAATGCTGTATTTACTCTAAAACAATGAAAAATGTAAGAACATATGCATGCAATTTACTGAATAATCACAGAAGTTGCTTTGTAAATAAAAGCGCAACGTGTCCGGTGTTAAATTCTCTTTAATTAAACTGCAGTAAGCTCAAGACGGAAAACCAATAATAACTGGTTTGTTACATGAAAAAAGGTCAAGTTATATCATCATTTGGTGACCACATCATCAATTTATGTCTCCTTACAACTGGCTCAGTAAGTCAGTCAGAGGTCAAGTGCCTCTAACATTGTCATTTTGATGGTGGCAGATTCTACAGTTAAGAAACAATGTTGTCAGAACTGTATTCTGACTTAGGATTTTTATTACATCAAGAGATGCCCTCCACCAGCTCATCAGACCACATGTTGCCACTGATACACTTCATACACAATTTGTGCCACTGTTTTGACTTGGTTCGGGGAAAGGAGTTTGCTTTTATGCCTGAAAGTCAACGGCGAATCCACGATTTTTCCAAACCTCACCACATTCGGTTGGTTACTAAGAATGAACAGAACCAGAAAGCTTAAAACAACAATAGGCTATGTCACATTTTCTACCAATTGTTGGCTTCACCATCAGTAGTGGTTGGGGAAGCCTGCAAGTTCCCATCACTAGTGTGGAAGATTAAGCAAACCATTAATGCTCAAAGTGGACACTGATTACCATCCTGTCTCATCTGAATGAAATTTCTGTTCATGAGGACAATTCTTTGCTAAAATTAATTTAGTAGAGATATACTTTCAGTCGCTCCTTGATGAAAGCTAAAGCAAGATGTTAATTCTGACCACACCATTTTGATATCAATGACAGGGTGCCTTCTGACATTGCTAACTTCCTCACAATATTCCATAGGTTCTTTCAATAGACTCGTGCGGGGATTCTATATTGTACGACTTATCTCAATGAAGGCCTTCAGTCCACCACAGAATATGTAAATGTCATGCAGAAAGAGCCTGTACCTAAATCCATTAATGACCTTCTACAAAAAGTGAAGTACTGTGCACGATTTCTTTCTTAGGTGGCCTTCGTAGCCCATCAGGCAAATTGTCAGTTGTGAGAAGAACGCCATCAGTATTTTCAGAAATTAATATTGGTCCTCCAAAAAAATCAGCGCTCTTTGCCTGTAACTTGCTAGCCTCACTTGCTGTTGGTTTTCGCGACAGATACACACTCACATAGCATCGGGGCAGTTCACTGTCATAGTAGAAGATGGTATGGAGAAGCCAACCATGTTCATGTCAAGGATACTTACTCCAGTTTAAGGAACACAATTTACTGATATGAAAGAAAGCACTGACCATCATCATTGGTGTCCATAAATTTCGCACCTTTGGATGGTCACAACTTTCTTCTCATCACTGACCATAAATTGCTCTTGTCCATTTAAGTATGTAAGGCAAAACTGCCAGAGAAAACGGCACACTCCTTTCACAGATGGGCTTCCTAAGTGACTAACTTCCAATAATCCATTCACTATCACACTTCTGTTCGTCATTCTAATGTGGATGAACATTCTGACGTTCTGGTAGGTCCAGACTATGAGTTTGATCACCAAGAGAAAGTTTGTTTACTGTCAGACAACCAACTGTAGCAATCACTCAACACATTCCTTATAAATTTCTGGGGCAATGCCACAGCATTTAGTCGCAACCATTTCTCCCAAGGGTCCTGTAACGTGTTGGGTTGGGTTGATCTACCAAACTCTCCAATGTTGAACTACCCAACCTTTACTGCTGTATCATCAGTGGACCAACTTCAGGTTCGGCATGGTGTGGTGCTAATTATGGAAGATGGTGAATGTGCTGGGTGGTGGTGTCATCCTTCCTGCAACAACGGATGCTCCATTTCCTGCATCAACCCCAACGGGGGATTTCTAAGCTATTGTACGGATGGCGTAGTTGCAAGGGTGGTTCAACAGCATGCTGTTTGTCAGGCACACCTCCAGCCCATCTTGGTCTCTCGCCATGGCCGAGTTACCATAGACATTACAGGCCCTTTTTTAGGATCCATGTTATTACCATTGTGGACTCCTTATCCCATTTCCCATGTTGTTCACCTCCAGCAGACAACAGTGGACACGGTGGGAGCCTTTGAGTGGATCTTCCAACAACGGGAATGCATCTAGCATACTGGTGAATGACAGCAGTCCCCAATCCACAGTGAGCAATTTGAAAAGGTTTTTCACCCGCAAGGGAATACATTTGACTACATCCACTTTCCATACAGGCTCAAACGAGCATGCAGTGCAATTTGCACTTTTTTTAGTTCCAATGTTAAAAGCCTCTTTTTTTGGGGAGGGGGGGGGGGGGGTCGTCATCAGCCTTGTGACTGGTTTGATGTGGCCCACGAATTCCTCTCTTGTGCCAACCTTTTCATCTCAGAGGAGCACATGCAACCTGTGTCCTCAATTATTTGCTGGATGTGTTCCAATCTCTGTCTTCCTCTACAGTTCCCTCTAGCATTATGGAAGTCATTCCTTCATGTCTTAATACACATCCTATCGTCCTGCGCGTTTCCTTATTAGTGTTTTCCAGATATTTCTTTCCTCTCCGATTCTGCGCAGAACCTCCTCATTCCTTACCCTGTCAGTCCACCTAATATTCAACATTTATCTGTAGCACCACATCTCAAATGCTTCAATTCTCTTCTGTTCCAGTTTTCTCACAGTCCATGTTTCACCACCATGCAATGCTGTACTCCAAATGAACATTCACAGAAATTTCTTCCTCAAATTAAGGCCTACATTTGATACTAGCACACTTCTCTTGGCCATGAATGCCCTTTTTACCTTTGTTAGTCTGCTTTTGATGTCCGCCTTGCTCTGTCCGTCATTGGTTATTTTACTGCCTAGGTAGCTGAATTCCTGAACTTCACCTACTTCGTGACCATCAATCTTGATGTTAAGTTTCTTGCTGTTCTCATTTCTGCTACTTCTCATTATTTTCGTCTTTCTTCGATTTGCTCTCAATCCACATTCTGTACTTATTAGATTGTTCATTCCATTCAGCATATCATGTAATATGCTTGTCTTTCACTCAGGATAGCAATGTCATCAAGAAATTGTATCACTGATATCCTTTCATCTTTAATTTTAATTCCACTCCTAAATATTCTTTTATTTCCATCATTGTTTCTCCGATGTACAGAATGAACAGTAAAGGCAAAAGACTACATCCCTGTCTTACACACTTTTTAATCCAAGCACTTTGTTCTTGGTCGTCCACTCTTCTTATTCTCTCTTGGCTCTTTTAAATATCATATATTACCCGTCTCTCCCTACAGTTAACCCCTATTTTTCTCAGAATTTCGAACATCTTACACCATTTTACATAGTAAAATGCTTTTTCCAGGTCAACAAATACTATGAATGTGTCTAGATTTTTCTTTGGTCTTGCTGTCCACCTGCTTAGCCATGCAAGCAGGCCCGGGTTCGATTCCTGGCTGGGTTGGAGATTTTCTCCACTCAGGGACTGGGTGTTGTGTTGTCCTCATCATCATTTCATCCTCATCAGCCAATGTGGTGTCAAACGAAATAAGACTTGCACTTGGTGGCCGAACTTCCTCGAATAGGGGCCCCCCGGCCAATGATGCCATACACTCATTTCATTTCATTTCTTTTCCATTAGTCTTGCTCCCATTATCAACCGCAACATAAGGTTCGCCTTTCTCGTGCCTTTATCTCTTCTGAAGCCAAACTGATTGTCATCTAGCACATCCTCAATTTTCTTTTCCATTCTTCTGTAAATTATTCTTTTCAGCAACTTTGTTAAGCTGATTGTGATTCTTGCACTTGTCAGCTCTTGAAGTCTTCGCAATTGTGTGGGTGACATTTTTCTGAATGTCAGATGGTATGTCATCAGACTCATACATTCTATACACCAATGTGAATAGTCACTATGTTGCCACTTTCCCCAATGATTTTAGAAATTCTGAGGGAATGTTGTCCATCCCTTCTGCATTATTTTATCTTACGTCCTCCAAAGCTCTCAAAAATTCTGATTCTAACACTAAATCCCCTATCTCTTCTAAATCGAGTCCTGTTTCCTCTTCTATCACACCACACAAATTTTCCCGCTCAAAGAGGCTTTCAATGTATTCTTTCCACCTATCCGCTCTCTCCTCTGCATTTAGCAGTGAAATTCCCAATACACTCTTAATGCTACCACCCTTGCTTTTAATGTCATCGAAGGTTGTTTTGACTTTCTTGTATGCTGAGTGTGTCCTTCCAATGATCATTTCTTTTTCGATTTCTTCACACTTCTCATGCAGCCATTTCGTCTTAGCTTCCCTGCACTTCCTATTTATTTCATTCATTCCTCAGTGAATTGTATTTCTGTGTTCCTGAGTTTCCTGGAACATTTTTGTACTTCCTCCTTTCGTACTTCTTCCTTTCATCAATAAAATGAAGTATTTCTTCTGTTACGCAGGGTTTCTTCGCAGTTACCTTCTTTGTACTTTTGTCCTTTCTTTTTCCTTTCCAACTTCTGTGATGGCACTTTTTAGAGATATCCATTCCTCTTCGACTGTACTGCCTCCTGAGCTTTTCCTTACTGCTGAATCTATAGCCTTAGAGAACTTCCAAGTGTATCTCATAATTCCTTAGTACTTCTGTATTCAACTTATTTGCTTATTGATTCTTCCTGACTAATGTCTTGAACTTCAGGCTACTCTTCATCACTACTATATTATGATCTGAGTCTATATCTGCTTCTGGGTACACCTTACAATCCAGTATCTGATTTCGGATCCTCCATCTGACCATGATGTAATCTAACTTAAATACTGTACTCCCAAATCACCCAGCCTTTTCCAAGTACACCTCCTCCTCTTGTGATTCTTGAACAGAGTATTTGCTATTGCAGGGTATATATGCAGGCAAGAAAAAAAAATTCCCGGATTTTTTCTGGATTTCCCGGTTAAAAATACATTTTCTCCCGGGTGAAAATACAGTTTTTCCACATTAAGTGACAGTATACTTTTCCTCAGAACAGTAAAACTTATGAGTCCTTTCAATGGTTATGGTTTTGTACACTGTCGTAGAAGTTCCCGGCCCTTTAGAAAACCAAACTAACAAAAACATGTTTTGGAAAGATCTTTGATGTGCATCAACATGTATGCTCCATATTTTTGTATTATGAAAGTATAAATTTGAACACCACATGTTACTTTCAGAAGTACTGAAATTGAGATTGCAATACGCTTTTGTAAGCCAGTCATAGCTCATGTCACATGATCTCGCCAGCTGATGACAGAGGATATTCAGAGCATAGGATACGTGATGTAGTCAGCCAATAGCAATATCACTGTTAAATGGCGCGTATACACAAATTGGAAAAGTTAATGGTTTAAATTAATATACACAGTGTTGCTATAAGAAAAGCAAATCTTTCACATAGAATATTGGTCTATAAGATTAATAAGCTACAAGAGAAGCAAAGCTTTCACATATAATATTGATCTTTTTTTGCGTGTGTTACACTTTAAGATACGTCACACAAATGTGACAATAAAATTTTTAATAACGAGATAAATGTCTGATCTAGGCTTGAAATTTTTGTAAATGGTCATCCTCAGAGAGTTGATTTTTAAATGAGAGGCAAATGCTCTGTGATTTAAGAAATTCATCTTACATTGTCGCACATAGTTCAGCTTGCATAAAAGGAAATTTACTTTGAAAACAACGCTTTTCAAACAACCATTCGCAATATTTTCCTGCGACCTGCTAGAAATAGGTTCATTTCAGTAGTTGCCAGAGAGCGCCAGGTAATGGGCATCACTGCGCTTGCGCAGCTACGATGGTGCAGGAAGCCCGTGTGCTCATGTTTGGTTCTTTATTATAGCATAATGCCATTCGTGCTAGACAATGAAAAGATGCAGTTTTGAAATGCAGTTAACAGTTGAAACTAGCCAGTAGTGAAGAATTAAACACTTTGTTTCAAATAAATTTTTTTAGCAAACTGACAAAAATAACTTCATTGTTCTGCAACGCGGTTAATGCTTGACTGTCAGAAAGATGGAAATAAAATCTGAAACTAATAACATATTTTAGACTTTCCTAATTACGTGAATGAATTTAATGCACTTGATAGCTCCTGGCCACATAAATCCGTTTTGTTTTCATTTGACGTGAGAGCAATAAACGAAGAGGAAACAGCAAAATCACTAAACGTAAACACGGGGCATTTAGAGACTATCCACCTCCCCACTACAACTCAGACTACTCTGTGCATCAGCACCAGATCAACGATATTTCCGAATCACGGCAAAACTAGATTGTGGTCCCCCCCCCCCCCCCCCCCTTCCTCCATCGAGTAGGAGGGAGGGGGGTTGAATCAACTTCTCAAAAAATGTTCATTTTGTAGCGCACATATTTCTGAAGAGTCTGATATATAAAACATGTGTTCGAGGAAATGTATGATCTGTTATTTGATCTTAAGTGTGCCAAAGTTCAGTGCCACGCCTCTTCACACAGCATTCTTCTACACACGTCATTGTATTTCACTCTGTGGAACTCAAAATTAATATTGGATAGGATTATTTGTAACCCGGAGAACAAGAAGAGAAGAAATTTGGACTCTTTATTGCCTATTAGCTAATAACTTGCTTTTTATGTGTAACATAAAATAAAATATAGGATACTTGAAACCAACAAAGACAAGTGGCAAGCAAGACAGTACACATTTCTTCAATCCTTAAGTCCTAGCTTTTTTTTTTTTTTCGTGCTAGAGCTTTACATGGCGTCCTTTCCTTTCTGCAAAAGGATCTATCACCTCAACACACTTCATCAAACGTTTTGCCACATGAAGAAACGAAATGTCATTGTCTAATACTGAAAAAGTTGTTAATACAAACAGTACCCAATACTGGCATGGTTTCTTGATCTAATTACATGTATTTTGTCACTGTATGCTAGATAAAACGAAATAAGCTTGTCTGATATTGCAGCAATTGTAACACACACCAAATGAACAGACTGTTTTAGCACAAACAGTCACTTTTTTTTAACACGACAGAATATTCACGAAGTACCAATATCAGCCTATTAGGCCTACTACAAGCAAAAAGCTTTATGTTCGGAAATAGTTTCGCATTTCATTCAAACACTCCAGCTTCTCACACATGAGATGAAATAGTAGTAGTACGAAATTTTTATATAAATTTAGAATCGTCATATTCTTCCATAATTTGTGTGCTGTCCGAGTTTCTTCTCCTTCCTCGTTCTAATAAACAACCTTGTTATCACTAATTCTGTAACTATTCCTGCCAGTGTCTAAACTTATTCTCCAGTTAATTTCACTAACCCTGCCACAATCAAATACTTAGTTATCATGCGTTTATTCTCTGGTTAGGTGTTATTATGTGTTTGTACAACGCGTTTTCGGTGCTACTCCCAGAACAGAACTTAGGCAGCCACAACCGGGGTCTGTACAACTGGCCATTACTAGTGTAGCTGTCTGGCCAAAAATTTTCTATCAAAATTTCATTTTCTTGGATACACCGAGACGAGAACAAGTAATCTTTCTTACCTGTTATTCCTGTGAGTAGTTTATTTCCATTCTGGTAGTCTGAATCTATGGATTTCGCTGGTAATTATAACATCGTTGATCATTCGCAAACCCAGTCAATCACAAAACAAACAGCGATTGACATTCACCTGTTCGGCTTTATTCCGCTCAGCTTGTATAGCCCCGTCCCTTCTGTCTGCAGGAAAGTTTATTTCTAGATGCGATGGGGATTCCCCTGGGAGAGACATGACATATACTATGCACACATTCAAAAATCAACTTATGATCCATTCAGAAATAAACTTACAATACGTTCACAAATGTTCAAAAACCAACAAGGATGTGTTTCAAAATCATATGAATAATCGATAGACCAACATGCACTGGATACCAGGCACTTTGTTAAACAAGGTTTCTTCCCCAAGAACATGAATTCTTGCCACCTAGGACAGATACCTCGGTTTGCCCCCATTGAACCTGGCAGCTTGTGCAGGTCACAAATAAGGTCCCTGATCCTCCCTACATTGAGGGAGCACACCTGTAGGTGTCAATCCGGCTTCACCAACTGTCAAGTCACTGACCTGCATGGACACCTTCAGTCCAACCGACACACTTCAAATCCAGCACAACCATCACCCATAGCCTGTATGTCTCCCAGGAGTCTCCCATCATCACACTGCCTTGCTCTTGGCCGCTTCCATCACATCTTCATACCCAGCGTCATCTGGGCAGGTAGTGGCCCTAGGAATTTAGTAACCCCACTGGACATGCAAATGAAAAGCAATATGTATCAATACAAGTAACACTGCCCAAGTACAATGGGGCACGTGACACAGGAACACTGCTAATATCTCAGGACAGTAAATATAAGCTTGACCAGTCTCTCTCTCAGTTGCTATAATCCAACGCCCCACCTAAAAGTGAGGCACGACTGCCACTCTGTTTACCTGGACCAATTTAGACTTGTGGTCCTTAGTCTTCGACTTTTAAGCGTGTGGTTTGCACCACTGCTCGGCTTAATGGAACTTTGCTCAATATTACATCCATAAAATGTGTGGTTAGTAAATTAATATTACTTGGACTTGTATCAATTTCAGCCACTAACTACTGCAAGTTAACTATCTGGAACTATGGCTTATACTAATTTTCATCAAAAACTATTATCTACATCTATACCCAATCTTGTCTTCATGATGGCTATATAAGTGTTACTTAGGGGGTTGCAATATATTCCTAGAGTCATCCTTTAAAGCCGGTTTTTTATATTTTGTTAGTGGATTTGCTCAGGACTGTTTTCCTCTATCTTCAAACTGTTCAGTTTTTTCAGCATCTCTGTGACACTCTTACATGGGTCTGACAAACCTGCAAGAATTAGAGCACGAGTGATTTGTAAGCAATCTCCTCTATAGATTGATTGCGCTTCCCCAGCATTCTACCAGAAAACTCAAGTCTATCAGCTGGTTTACCCATGACTGAGCCTATGTGATCATTCCACTTACGTTTCTTCATTTTGTGAACTGCACGACATTATATGTCTAGTCATTTAATGCAAGTTGTCATTCTTTGCACCACATGGAAACCTCATCAAGGTCTGACTGAATATTTATGCAGCAATTGTGTAATTATGGTATAAACCAATGGACAATTTTACTTTAAAATTTATGTTCAGTAAATGTTATTGGTTCTAAACTGAGGATTAAAACAACTGGACCGGAATATATTCACGGCAAACAGTTCAGCAACCATCTACAACTGGCTCCCTACAACTTGTGCCAATAATCTCCACAACGCAGAGACAGGAATACAGTCGAGAGTCATCAGAAAAAGAGTGGTACAAAATCAGTCCAGAGTCATCAGAAAAAGAGTGGTACAAAATCAACACACACAAATTTCCATGGAAACAAATATAATTTATTGGTTTCAATGAAAACCTTGCAAAGTCTGTCCCAATTACCAAACACCATAGCCAAACTCACGAGGCTCTACAACTTTATTTGAGTACTCCACATGCTGAGCACCTCCACACTTGTTAACTAGCAACTCTCACCCAGAAAACTGGAATGGATCAATCCAAAATCCATGACTGCAAACAGGGCACTTTAGGAATCCCTCTACTTTCTGTAATGCAGGAAGTAACTCATTTTATCACCAAGGATCACCTCCTTCCAACTCTTGACACACACTACAGAAACACCGCTTCCGCTCCTCGAAATTATTGAACATGTAGGCCTTCCAGCCAATCCAAATCAGAATCAAAGTTTAGCCACTCCCCCTGCAGCACTTCTTAAAGTGTTGCTTGCTAGTCACAGATGCTGGATAACATAGGCAATGATGGAGAAATTATTCGCACTTGAAATCAGCCTAGTCGGCACCAACTACCATCCAAAAACCTCCTTCCCCGGCAACCAGGAACAGATTGAGATGATTACAACAGCAAACAGAACTAGCACATATTGGCAGCCAGGAAATGGTGTCTTAAGAAGTATTGATAGATCTAGTTCAACAACAACAAAAATATTGGAAAAATTTGAAATTAAAGTCTGTAATCCAATTTACATTTAAAAATCAGCTTCTGAGTGTACAACACATTCAATATTTTAAACAAACTCTCTTAATAGGAAATAAAACAAGTGTCTAAGCAGTACGTGAAAATCTACTGCAGCTAAAACAAAAGCTATATCTGATAATAGATGTTAGGCTATGTTATATTAAATCAATTAATTTCAAACTTTACCTGGAATTACACACATACAATGCAAAAAGAAGATAAGAGGAGAGGTACAGGGCTATTACAAATGATTGAAGCGATTTCATAAATTCACTGTAGCTCCATTCATTGACAATGGTCACGACACACTACAGATACGTAGAAAAACTCATAAAGTTTTGTTCGGCTGAAGCCGCACTTCAGGTTTCTGCCGCCAGAGCGCTCGAGAGCGCAGTGAGACAAAATGGCGACAGGAGTCGAGAAAGCGTATGTCGTGCTTGAAATGCACTCACATCAGTCAGTCATAACAGTGCAACGACACTTCAAGACGAAGTTCAACAAAGATCCATCAACTGCTAACTCCATTCGGCGATGGTGTGCGCAGTTTAAAGCTCCTGGATGCCTCTGTAAGGGGAAATCAACGGGTCAGCCTGCAGTGAGCGAAGAAACGGTTGAACGCGTGCGGGCAAGTTTCACGCGTAGTCCGCGGAAGTCGACGAATAAAGCAAGCAGGGAGCTAAATGTACCTCAGCCGACGGTTTGGAAAATCTTACGGAAAAAGCTAAAGCAGAAGCCTTACCATTTACAATTGCTACAAGCCCTGACACCCGATGACGAAGTCAAACGCTTTGAATTTTCGGCGCGGTTGCAACAGCTCATGGAAGAGGATGCGTTCATTGCGAAACTTGTTTTCAGTGATGAAGCAAAATTTTTTCTTAATGGTGAAGTGAACAGACACAATGTGCGAATCTGGGCGGTAGAGAATCCTCATGCATTTGTGCAGCAAATTCGCAATTCACCAAAAGTTAACGTGTTTTGTGCAATCTCACGGTTTAAAGTTTATGGCTCCTTTTTCTTCTGCGAAAAAAACGTCACAGGACACATGTATCTGGACATGCTGGAAAATTGACTCATGCCACAACTGGAGACCGACAGCGCCGACTTCATCTTTCAACAGGATGGTGCTCCACCGCACTTCCATCATGATGTTCGGCATTTATTAAACAGGAGATTGGAAAACCGATGGATCGGTCGTGGTGGAGATCATGATCAGCAATTCATGTCATGGCCTCCACGCTCTCCCGACTTAACCCCATGCGATTTCTTTCTGTGGGGTTATGTGAAAGATTCAGTGTTTAAACCTCCTCTACCAAGAAACGTGCCAGAACTGCGAGCTCGCATCAACGATGCTTTCGAACTCATTGATGGGGACATGCTGCGCCAAGTGTGGGAGGAACTTGATTATCGGCTTGATGTCTGCCGAATCACTAAATGGGCACATATCGAACATTTGTGAATGCCTAAAAAAACTTTTTGAGTTTTTGTATGTGTGTGCAAAGCATTGTGAAAATATCTCAAATAATAAAGTTCTTGTAGAGCTGTGAAATCGCTTCAATCATTTGTAATAACCCTGTATTAATGGTAGAGAAAACTTTTTTAAAAAAATAAGAAAGTGTGTAATAAATACTGGCACTATTAATTAATTAATTTCAAACTTTACCTGGAATTACACACATATAGTGCAGAAAGAAGATAAGAGGAGAGGTATTAATGGTAGAGAAAACTTTTTTTCCCCCCAATAAGAAACTTTGTAATAAATACCGGTGCTGTATAGGGGTGGCTCAAAACTTACAATACATACAGCACTCCCACTGAGAAGTAAAATGAAAAATACCAAAACAGAACTTACAAGTTAATAACAGCACTCAATGTGTGTATATTCTCATATGCCATTTCAACTAACCTGCTTCCGCCTCTCCTCAGCTTCTGCAGCTCGTTGGTGTGCAAGCTGTCGCTTTAATGCAATTTCTTCTTCACGTTTCTGCTGGGCTATTTTTAGACGTTGCTCTTTCTCACGTTCCAACTGCTGCTGTTGAATAAGTCGCTGCCGTTCAAGCTGTTCTCGTGTTTTTGCAACTTTAGCTGCTCTTGCCTCATTATTTCTACAAAGAAAAATGGATGAAATGCAAAATGCTGTCTTCATAACCTTGAACAGGTGATGTACTCTGCATAGATAATTATTATTAGGAGCAATAGAAATCGAAATGAATTTCATGCAAAATAACTTCCCACACATTTAGCTGTTACCACATTACATGCACCTGCCTCAATTTCCTAATTAACAATGTTCTTATAGACTCTAAATGAAAGGATATTTGTGTAATATGTCTATTTTTAAATTAAAACAGCCAACCAAGTTATTTATTTTGTGACTGCCTTGGTATTTTATGCCATGTCTCATTTTTAAGAGGTGATTAAAACAAGTATGAGAGAAGGTTATAACTGAAGGAACCCAGTAAGACATGCAAGCAGCAACCAAATGCTTGAAAACTTGGTAAAGGACCTCAGGATCAACTGCAATAGCATTTCATATACGATTAGGGGCCAGCTTACAATCCTGTGTTCCTCCAAAAAGGGTTTCACGAAGGGTCAAATAAAATAATTGTGTGTTTGACAGATTGCAGTGGTGGGGGTCAGTGTTGTCGTCCTGCATCACCTCGACCTGCATCTAAGCACACCCATTTACGGTAACGCAACGATTTCTTTATGAAGCTGCTATGTGCAAACTATGTAAAATATCTCCATGAACATGAAGTAAAGTGGTCATACATTTGTTTGGATGGATAAACCATATTTTTATTCAGGTTAAAGTGGAATCTTAACTAGTGTGCATGTTTTCACAAATAAAGCTGTAACCTGCTTGTGCCTTAATGTATTACATCAAAATGTTTTGCTATCATACTTACAAACTATCAAATGTGGGGGAAATATTACCATTAAAGGAACTTCAGAAAAGTGAAAGACAAAAACAAACGGAAAAAATTTACTTCTTTCCATAATGGAAATGGAGTAAAGAAACAATTTTTACACAGTACCTCCTTTGTTGTTCAGCTTTTTCCTTCAACATTCTCTCTTTTTTCTTTTCTGCTTCAGTAACTTTTTCTTCAACATATTTATTCTCCTCAATCAATTTCTGATTCATATGGTTCAATGCCGGTTTTGTAACATTCTTTGTAATAAACGTCTCACAATGCGAAACCACTGTTCCCATACCCATTTTGGAACTCTGCAAAAATAAATAAATAAATACAATAAATAAAAGGAGGTGGGGGTTGGTTGGGTGGTGGGATGTTGCAAAGCAAGTGATGGTTACCTGAAAGCTGTTGGAAGAAAGTGTGTTATTTGCAGAGAGCGGAGTCTTCAGTCTAGGGGCACTGTTGAGATCCTTTATGGCACTCTCCTTCATTGCCTTTTCAGCTAAGATGTTCTGTAATTTACAGTAATAAATATTAACAAAACTTAAAACGAAAGAAAGTAAATTTGTGTCGTTGCTGAAAATAAGGTTCTACAGAGAGAGAGAGAGAGAGAGAGAGAGAGAGAGAGAGAGAGAGAGAGAATAGATGAGGGGAGAGGAGGGGAAGGGGTAAGCATGATGTACTGCCATAGTAACTGGTTAGTTTATATGTCTATTCCATTACTTCTCTCACATTCAATTTGCCAGCAGTGACAGCACAGGGAAAGGTAAACAAAGTACAATTATGCTCCTTTGACCACATAAGGCATCTGGATCATTATATTTTCACTGCTGAAGGTTTTTCAAGAATAATTCTAAAGTTGCCCTCTATTATATATTTGACAGATAAATCAATTACAGCCAAGACAGTCTCACTCACTGCAAGCCAAAACAATCAAACAAATGTATCGACAATAGTACGAGGCCAGCAATGTTCCTAATTCGCAAACACTTCTCCATTGTTTGTTCAAATACAGTACACACATCAAAATGTAATATTACCACAGACGAACAAGACGGCAGTTACGTTTAGCCAACTGTAAACAGATTCCTGGAAAATCCACAAATGTAACGTCCCCAAAGTTATCATTACTTTCCTTTACAGCTGGATTACTGCACAGTTTGAGGTGGAAGGCTACAACCCTGCCTCTCTCACCTCTCAATTAGTGCCTCCCTTTCATGCTTTTCAACTCATGTTGCTGTATTGTTTCAATAAAGTTGTGAATAACCTTTCACTTCTTGTATTTTATTACATGGTGTATACGCAGACAATGGGGCAATATCCCTGATTTTTCCTGGTTAAAAATACACTTTTCTGTGTGAATATACACTATACCCTGAAAGTACTTTTTTCCATGTTACTTGACAATATACTTTCCCTCTGAGCTGTTATGAGAAAGACTAGTCATGTGGTACTGCTATGTTGTTGATACTTTCGTAGTATGGACACAAGGTGCAGAGGAAGTGGATGCCTTCGTGATACATCTCAACAGTATCAATCTGAAAATACAATTTACTATGCAGATGGAGAGTAATGACCAACTGAATTTCTTGGATACGTCTGTTATCAAGAGATGGGACAGGATGTTGGACCATACGGTATACAGAAAAGCCATGCATGACTACTTATTTACATAAAGATTCTAACCACCAACCTAGATAAAAAAAAAAGAGGTGTCATTAAAACAGACAGGGTACACAAAATTTGTGAATCGACTTATTTAAAAGATGAGCCTGACTATCTACGATCTAAATACAAGAAAAGTTGTTCTCACAAGGAGATAGATCGAGCACTTCACCCTAGGGAGAGAATCAGGATCAACGAGGAATAGCTGCTGCCCAAGGGGAAAGCTTTCCTTAAGCTCATGAGTATGATTACAGATCACATTGGGAAAATGTTGAGTAAGTATGGTGTGGAATCTACCTTCAGACCCACCAGGAGGATAAAAAGTATGTTTAAGATTGGCAAAAGATATATGACATACTTTGGCTACACGAACTGTATGTGGAATGACTTGTAGTTGTGGACTGGTTTATATTGGCACCACAAAAAGAAGTGCGAACATCTTTATCAAGAGGGTGGTCATGAAATAAAATTCACTGAGGTGTCATATTGAAAACATGTCATTATCATGTGTGTATGTATAGAGATGCTATTGAGGTTTATAAGCACTGTAATAATTTTAAGAGAAAAGAGGAAGGTGTTAAATTAGACAAAATTTAGATGTCAACATTGCAACATAAGAGTGACGGCCGATTACTTTCAGTCAAGAATGCTGGCATTACCAGAGATAATCTTGTAGCCGATGTCACGTGATGGACTGTGGTGGCTTCTGCACTGCCCATACATGTGACGCTGCCTCAAGTTCTGATTGAAGGTTGCCACTTTGCCTCTGAAGACGTCTCCCATGGTTGACAAGGGAACATTAGGAGAAAGTTGTATGCATTGACCATGGTCTATTACCCCAGAAGTTTTCAGTGATATTTAGATTCAGTACCTACATCCATTTCATAAAGACTGATCCCTGACTTTGAGCTCATATTCTGATTACATCGCATGACAAATATTAACATGTATCTTGCTGGAATCATTGGGATTTCTTCTTTTACTTAGCATATGAATATTACATTTTAGTTGGAAAGGGGGCAACATGTGTGCTGAATATTCAAGAGAAAGCATGCTTTTTTTAGCAGTTTTTGGCAAGCATCAATTTGAGGAATCGTAGAAGCCACACAATAATTAGGAGAAAAGTTACCTTTTTCTGTAAGCAGGCATATTTTCGTTACTTTCTGCTTAGTCTTTTCATTGCTAAAATATCAAATGCAATGGAGAAAGCACAGGCGTAAAGCCGAAACATTTGTTGGTTTCGTCATATGTTGTTGTTAATAAATATTCCCATTGCTGTACTGTGTGATAAGTACCTATTCACCAGCAAAGAATCGCAATTTCATATCAGCATTCCAATATGGCATCACCAAATTCAGTTATTGTTATGAGGAGAGTGCAATAAAATTGGAAAATGCAAGTAAGCACACGCTATACAAACAATTCTCAATAAATGAACAATGAAATGTACTGTAAATTTTGATGGCAAATGAAAAATCCATCAGCATGAACAAACTTTGTAGAAAAGAACAATGGACTAAGAAACATACCTTAATCGCTTTCGCTGCTGGCTGAGTCTCACTGCAGCTGTTGAGTCATTTTCTTGGGTCAGCAATGGTTCTGTTGCCACGACAGTGGGCTCTTTGTATATATCTGTTTTTATGTTCGTGCAGAGGACTCACTGAATTCCAGAATGAAATTTTCACTCTGCAGAAGAGTGTGCGCTGATATGAAACTTCGTGGCAGATTAAAACTGTCTGCCGGACTGAGACTCGAACTCAGTACCTTTGCCTTTCGCGGACAAGTGCTCTACCAACTGAGCTACCCAAGCATGACACACACTCCATCCTCACAGCTTCAATTCTGCCAGTACCTCATCTCCTACCTTCTAAACCTCACAGAAGCTCTCCTGCGAACCTTGCAGAACTAGCACTCCTGGAAGAAATAATATTGCAGAGACATGGCTTAGCCACAGCACAGGGGATGTTTCCAAAATGAAATTTTCGATCAGCAGCAGAGTGTGCACTGATATGAAACTTCCTGGCAGAATTGAAGTTGTAGGGATGGGGCATGAGTCGTGCTTGGGTTGCTCAGTTGGTAGAGCGCTTGCCCATGAAAGGCAAAGGTCCAGAGTTCGAGTCTTGATCCAGCACACTGTTTTAATCTGAAAGGAAGTTTCACTCACTGAATTCCTCCATACACTTTGGAAACCATTTTCCAGAGAAGAGTAAGGTATAATTTACCTTAAAATTTTTGGTCTCCTTTGTTACCCTGTTTGTGACAAAGAGCCAAATAATTTCAGTGGTGATGAAGTTGCAGTGCACCACAGACAATGTCCAATTAGAGCAACACACTTTCCAAAAGGTATTCTTGCGGCCCTGGTGTCACGAGTTTTCCGGTAGGCCTCATAAGACATGGCGCTAGATGAAAGTTCTATATTTTTGTTTTCTGTCCGTTATATTCTAGAATTCTTCCTCCATACCACAGATGGATTTCATGATACTGGATTTATCACCGTGCGGTATCGAGGTTGATTAAAACAATCCTGGATCTGACCGATAATTTTTCGAAAAAGTTCCTAAACCTCTCTTCATAGTGTAACCACTCTTTGTAGTGTCTGGCATTCTCCTTAGAATGATGATCTACATCTTTTTGTGCAATAAAATGTAAGTCAACATTTGGCACAAACCAATCTTCGTTCCCAATGAGGGTCATTATAGTTTTTTTTTCGAGTCCCATACTGTGTTTGAATTCCTCCCTTCCAGCCTCTCCACTTCTCTATGATAATCTTCTACACTTTCCGAAGCAAAAGGCATTTTTAAGTCCAATTTCCATATAGTACATCAAAGGATTGTTTCACTCATATCAAGAGAATTTTACACTTCTGCCTTCAACTTTTCCAGTATGGCTGCTACTACTGGAAATTGCTTTCCCACATAAAAATAGTGTACCTTCCTTCTTATGACTACCTGCGTAAATCCAATGCAAGTTTCTGACACCTGCCATACCACTGTTTCAGTAATGTAGACATGAAGTTCCTCCAAATTCTCTCAAAATGTGCTGCACTCCACTTTCAGTAATACAAAGATATCCAGAAGTCCTCACTGGCCATGATACAGAACTGTTCACACCCTGTTTTTTCAGCTCCAAACCAAGAATGTGTACTGTTCACCATAAACTTTATCACAACTCTGTAAATGGTGCATGTTTCTAAACAAGCAGAGGGCAACTAATTAAATCACAAGACTGTCTCATGCGAGACAACAACAAACAGCAGTGCAGATGTGATCATGAGGAGCAAAATTTACATTTTTTTGCCTTTTTCATACATATCACGACTAGGCAAATTGCAGCAGTCTACATCTGACATTATTATGGCGAAACAATCAATCAGAAAGAAAGAAAAAAATTCAACTGAAAGTGACAGTGGCTGTGTCTTTAATATGTGCAAAGGAAATTGTTAAAGTAATTGTGGTCTGCCTTCTGTGACTCTTCAAAAAAATGCTCATAAAAACACACTTCCTTTTAATCCTTTCACAGATGCATTTTTTGTAGCAACTCAGTGAAGATAATTTCTTTGCTATCCTATTACAAGTAGAAATGTGAGCAACTGACTAATCTTTGACAACTTTTTTTGTGATTTAGGACCAAAAACTACGGTGGCACATATATCACCTTTGTGAAGTATTAAAACTGGTGGCAAATGGACTTCCCACTTTCCTTTTGTGTGCCGCTATTACTCAGTATAAAAAATTGTTTTCTGTTTTTATTCTTTTTTTTTTACTTTATTTTTTTAAAAATATTTGTTATTGATATCAAAGTTTACTTATCACAATGTGAAAACAATCCTTGAAACTTTATCATGCATTAAAGGTAGGAGCTGATACAGGTCACAATAATGTACATTGCAGAAGCAAAGCAATGTGTTCCGACAATAGTAGTGATCCCACAACATACAGAAACTGATTATTGTAGCGGTTTTCATACACCTGGTGCAGTGTACAACCACAAGATGTCAGGCATAGACAGAGGTGGCAAAACATATTCCCAAAAGCTTTGAGATACCCGTAAGTTGGTGGTAAGCATGCTGCCCAAGGACCACAAACGACAGATTGATTTTATGGTAAGTATACTTCCCAAGCTCTTCCAGAAACTACACTGGTGGTAACCATACTTCCCAATCATCACTGTTGTTTGGTGGGATATATACTTCCCACAGTCCTCAAGGCTATATTCACGGCAAACAGAAACTACAGCTGGTGCTGCAGTCTGCATGTATGTGCCAGGAGCGTACAAAAGTGATAACACATACTCCCTTAAACGTTGTAATGAAATACGTTTAGTGGGAAGTATATCCCCCACAGCCTGCGAAAAGGTTAAATGTTGCTGGGTATACCACTCCTTTTCCAACTAAAATACAATATTCATACACCAAATAAGAGTAGACATTTCCATGATTCCCGTAATATACAACACATTAATGGTTTCACTCCCTGCATGCAAGTTACACACAAAGGAGCCGTAGAAAAAGTAAATGATGAAAAATTAATATACTGGAATTTGACAAATATTTATTCTGTAAGAAGAAATAATTAAAAATGTCTTTTCAGAAAGCATGTGCAAGAGACTTAAGTAATGAAATTACCTCTTTCATGTTGTCTTCAGTTGTCTTGTTAGAATTCTTTTGAAATGTTGGGCTCATTAAGCAATTTGAAATCGCACTAACCTGTAACAAGTAAAATAAATTCCACAACTTCCACATTTATTCAACAAAAACTGTTCCAGCTGAAAACTAGAGTAACAGGTTATCACTTCTGTTGATACTCATATTCTATATGGTCATCTCTGCACTTGTCTCAGTAATGTAATCTCACATTTGACTGATGGTCCACTACAATTCACCAGTCCCTTATCTCATATCACCATCTATTGCTCCACCTGGCAAATTTGTCGCAACTGTTATTCTTACATCAACATACAATGTTTTATTACTGTGAAAGTAATTCAAAACATCGCATCAACAGAAGTAACGGTCAGACAGTCTGTTCTAAAAATTTCTATTTGTTTCCTAAAGTTGGAGGGACCAACTCAGACAACTGATCAAAAAAAGTGCTATGGTGCAAGGGAGTCAAAGGATCAGGTAATAAAACAAGATTGGTTGTCATGAAGAACGTATCACTTACGAAACTTGAAGTAGGAAGATGAAACAAGTCAACAATAAAGCCACTTAACTTCTGAGGTTCATGTAAGCTTAATAGCAAACTATTTTAAACTTAGACATGCAACACAGTGAACAGTGGCTTGCTTCAACAGTGAAAGCTGTGTTTTATCAACAGTGTGAACAACTGATTGTTTCATATAGCAAAGTTGTGCTACTCAACAGTGAGGTGCTAAAGAACAATATATTATGTTTAGTAAGCAATAAAGGAATTTAAAATAAGTTGAAAAATACAATTAAGAACATTAGATATCACAAATGAATCTTGACATATCAGCTGAGTGTATGTTGATATGGAACTTCTTGGCAGATTACGACTGTGTCCCAGATGGGAACTCAAGGCTGGGACCTTTGCCTTTCACGGGCAAGTACTCTACCAACTGAGCTACCCAAGAACGACTTACGACCCACCCTCACAGTTTTACTTCCACCAGTATCTTATTTCTTCCTTCCAAACTTCACAGAAGTTCTCTTATGTAATTTATAGGACTAGCACTACCGGAAGAAAGGATACTGGCAGAAGTACAACTGTGAGTATGAGTCATGAGTCTTGCTTGGGTAGCCAGTCAATAGAACACTTGCCTGTGAAAGGCAAACGAAAGGCTAAGTCCCAGGATCAAGCACTGGTCTAGTGCATGGTTTTAGTCTGCAAGAAGTTCATTACATGTTCTGTCACTATTTGCCAAATCATTCAGAATTCCTATAAGAGCTCTAGTTCACCTATTGCTATGACGCATTTACATTTCACAAAACTGTTCAATGTGAAAACCAAGATAACATTTTCTGACATGTTTGACAAACAAGTGACTAAAAATTAAATAACAAACACTACAAGATACCTAGTAGAAAACTACCAGAAACACACATTTTAGCCAAGAACAATAACAGAGATACTTCTTTAAACCATGCAAATTGAACAAGTGATACCATTGTATGCATCTAAATATGAAAGAGTCAGCTTTATTTACGGCATCAGGCTGCATGAAGGTAATTTAAGTAGAACACCATAAATGATCAACATTCTATTGAGAATCATTGTTTTCCATAATCCAACCTCTTACATAAACACTAAGATGACTTTTTACATAATTTCTTAATTGTATGTTAGTGAAGTCTGCTTTGTCAAGTGCAATATTTTCAAATATAAAAACTTGCACTGGGCAACCAAGCCGTCACAGATGTGGGTAGACCAAAGTATGTGTACTGTAGATGGAGCAGAATCCGTGTACCAACAAACCTGCCATCAGCATACTTTTACATTATATTTTTGTTACTCTAGTACACCTGAGGCAAATATGTTACACAGCAGTTTAGATGCGACCAATTGGCCTCCTATCTTTAGTTTTAACACATAACATGAACACCTCTGAAACACATCTTCTACAAAAGTTTCAACTATTACTAAGCTTTTAGATGTAGTTAATACAAGAGTACTACCCAACATCAGACTCATCTAGTACCATAACATCACGAAGGAATAATTTCAAGTCAATAAGACTGCAGTCAATACTGTTTAT
Source organism: Schistocerca serialis cubense (assembly GCF_023864345.2). NCBI lineage: Eukaryota > Metazoa > Arthropoda > Insecta > Orthoptera > Acrididae > Schistocerca > Schistocerca serialis. Next base: position 390,950,999 of record NC_064638.1, read on the forward strand.
GCAAACAGAATGTTGAAAAAGGACCAGTGAACAAGTTCTCTTGAACATGATGAAAGCATCTGTAAGTTATTCTGTAGCGATAATTAGAAAAAAACAATATTATCTGTAACATCAACAACAGTGTGTCTTCAGCCACAGAAATCCCATACAAAATGAAGAGCACAGAAAAAGAATCTGCTTTGTCCACATTATTACATTGTTGACGAGAGTAATTTTAAAGTATGATACCAAATTTCATGGATACTAAAATAATGAATACAAAAGTCATTTGGAAGAACATATTACATTTATATTAAATTTAATATAAATGGATTCCTTAAAAATTTAAATTGTGGTTTTACTAGCATAATAAGTAATGTCATGCAACAGGTCCCATGAAGATAAATCATTATTATTGTTGTTGTTGTTGTTGTTATTTAACTATCAGCATTATATAAAATTACTCTAAAAATATAGTATTAAATTTTTATATTTTATCTCAGAAAGCAGGGGACAAATTATCTGCAGAGTGCTGATTGAAGTCACTATGAAACTCTCACCACCAACAAAATCCAAGCTCAATCTTGAATGAGGCAGGGATGTTTTTTTTTTGGAACGACTGCTTCTCTGATGGCCCAAGTTAGGTAAGGGGATTTCCTCAAATATTTATTGTTCAGAACTGACCCCAATTTTGTATCTTGTCTTGACTGACCACCACAACATCAAGAGGCTTAGCATTACATTGAACTTAAACCATGATCCACACCCAATCCATTGGAACATCTGCTACTGCTTATGTGTTACTCAATCCCATATTCAATCCACACTTCATAAAAAGAGTGTCTGCTAATAGAGGACTGTCTCCAAAAGTTTCAGTTCACTCACAATGTAATTAAGATACCTTGATGTAGTGTAATTCTTGTTCTGGTCTGAGCATGAATCACAAAAGCTTCAAGACGTCTGACTTTATTGCCCAGAAGTTCTGCCACAGAGTGGTTTGAAAAGGAAACAACTTCACTGGCCCCTTTTATTCCAATATCTTCACTTAAGTGGAGAACACTGAAGTTGAATTTGAAAGGTGATGAATATTGAAAGTGTAAAAATACAACTGCCTTTGCTAATAGACATCATCAGTTTTTATGTTTGGTAAGCACACTTTTTTGGTAGTCCACTCAGCTTGCTTCTGTTTCATTAGACTTTTGGCTTTTTAGACAAGAATTTCTCTTTCTGGATCAAGTGTTTCAGCTTTGACTGTGTGTACTTTCTGGTCAATGGTGATTTTTTTTTTTTTCTTCCAAGGCTTGTTTCTTCCTGTTATCATTTAAATTTTTAGATAACATGGAATTCAGCACTTTCATCTCAGGAGTATACAATATCACAGGTAGATTATGTATCATTCCTTGGATACCCAAAAGCTATACTGAATTTGGTGCTAAATACTGTTCTATGCACTTCATATGGAATGTCAAAATTTGGGTATTTTTCCTGGATCAACTCATGCAATTTTGCCACCAAGAGTTCCTCTGGGAGATACTTTTTGGTCTTTTCTTTGCTGTAATGACTTGATCTATTCTTAAATGAATGGAAGTGTACCTAAACTGCCATTCCTATTTCTTTCTTAACTTTCCATGGGCTACTTCTAGTGCTTATCCATTCCAGCATGAAAAGACTCAACCAGTTCCAAAAATTTCGGAACTGTCATTAATCGTCGCCTTATTACTCTGTGTACTGTCATTAAGGCCTTCCTTTGTATAGGAACTGAAATTACACTTTCAAAGCTGTGCTTCATTTTCATTCTTCCTTCATCACCTTTTGTGTAGTGGAAAAATTGTAATGAAGCCTTTCAGATACAATGGTTGTACATTTTAGTCTACCATATCACTAGATTCTCATATAATATTTGATCTTTTTTCAGAACTTACAACCTCAAAACACTTGAACTTACAGTTGCAGTTTTTGCCAAGTTCATGCAACTGAACCCTTAATTTCTTCATGACTGTGTTCATTTGCCCACATAATTGCCTTTTCCTAACACTGGTACAATCTGAAGGTCTTTGTCTTTCATCATCATGTGCAGTACTTATCATTCAATATAAAGAATAAACTATTAAAGTGAATAACTCAGAACACCTTCATTACTAAACAGAATGTGTCAAGCTAAAGCAATGGTTTTCACTAGTACCACCAATGCACAAAAAAGCAAAATTGTCCATTTTGAGCTTCAACACTGATTGTCAATCCACAAGGAATCTAAAACACAATACTTAACACAGGACAAAGCACATTTATTCCTTATAGCGAGACACATTGTTGTTGTTGTTGTGGTCGTCAGTCCTGAGACTGGTTTGATGCAGCTCTCCATGCTACTCTATCCTGTGCAAGCCTCTTCATCTCCCAGTACCTACGGCAGCCTACATCCTTCAGAATCTGCTTAGTGTATTCATCTCTTGGTCTCCCTCTACAATTTTTACCCTCCATGCTGCCCTCCAGTAATAAATTTGTGATCCCTTGATACCTCAGAACATGCCCTACCAACCGATCCCCTCTTCTAGTCAAGTTTTGCCACAAACTCCTCTTCTCCCCTATTCTATTCAATACCTCCTCATTAGTTACGTGATCTACCCATTTAATCTTCAGTATTCTTCTGTAGCACCATATTTCGAAAGCTTCTATTCTCTTCTGGTCTAAACTATTTATCGTCCACGTTTCACTTCCATACAAGTACTTTCAGAAATGACTTCCTGACACTTAAATCTATACTCGATGTTAACAAATTTCTCTTCTTCGGAAATGCTTTTCTTGCCATTGCCAGTCTACATTTGATATCCTCTCTACTTCGACCATCATCAGTTATTTTGCTCCCCAAATAGCAAAACTCCTTTACTACTTTAAGTGTCTCATTTCCTAATCTAATTCCCTCAGCATCACCTGACTTAATTCAACTACATTCCATTATCCTTGTTTTGCTTTTGTTGATATTCATCTTATATCCTCCTTTCAAGACACTGTCCATTCTGTTCAACTGCTCTTCCATGTCCTTTGCTGTCTCTGACAGAATCACAACGTCATCGGCGAACCTCAAAGTTTTTATTTCTTTTCCATGGATTTTAGTACCTACTCCGAATTTTTCTTTTGTTTCCTTTACTGCTTGCTCAATATACAGATTGAATAGCATCGAGGAGACGCTACAACCCTGTCTCACTCCCTTCCCAACCACTGCTTCCCTTTCATATCCCTCGACTCTTATAACTGCCATCTGCTTTCTGTACAAATTGTAAATAGCCTTTCGCTCCCTGTATTTTACCCCTGCCACCTTCAGAATTTGAAAGAGAGTATTCCAGTCAACAACGTCAAAAGCTTTCTCTAAGTCTACAAATGCTAGAAATGTAGGTTTGGCTTTCCTTAATCTTTCTTCTAAGATAAGTCATAGGGTCAGTATTGCCTCACGTGTTCCACATTAGCACATCCTTTCCCTGCATGTGTAATCTTAAACAGGTCATAGAATGTAGACTATTAATATTATCATACTGATCGATTAACAATATTAAACACCACATGTCATGGCACACAGAGCTCATCTAAAAAAAAAAAGGATGGAACACTTTCTTTAACTGTGCTCTTCAAATATGATGTCACAGATTCCCTGTATGACTTCAAAACCTTGGGTGTCACATTATCTTATGTCTGGACATGTTGTTAAACTAGGAGCTAAAAAATTTTTAAAACAGTGCTTCTTTTTTTCAGTGGAATCATTTGGATAGGATGCAACAAATCGGCACACATGATGTCACAGTTGCACTTAAAATTATTCTTAACAACAAATTCAAAGTAACTTCTGAGGTGACCTGCCTACCTTATGAGGTGTGTGAGAAAAGTAATGAAGCTAACCCTCTGTGAGTGATCTGGGAACGCTGTGTTGTTCTACTTGGGTGGACTGGTGTGTTCATCCCTTCCAGATCCTCAATCCAAATTTCACCTCCGTACAGCCATTATGTGATTTTTGAGAACGCTCTCAGTGAAGGTGTGTTTTTGTGTGTTACTAGTATGGAGCAACGGAATTTAGAGCAATGTTGTGCAATCTAGTTTTTTGTTTAACTTGTGGAATCTGAAAGTGCGATATTTAAAAAATTGAAACAGGTCTACTGGGAACAATCCTTATCAAGGGCATAAGTTCCTTGCTGGCACAAATCATTTTTAGAAGTCTAAGAACATGCTGAAGATGACTGACCAAAGATTTGTACATGCAAAAGTTTTGAGCCAAAATGGTGCTGAAAAACCTCAGAATTGAACAGAAGGACACTTGAAAAAACGGGGGCAATGATCATCTTGAGACAATAGCCAATGACCACAAATGATTCAGATGTGTGATCACAGGAGATGAATCCTGGATTTTTGAGTATGATTCTGAGCAACGTCAGAAGTGGCACACTGATACATCTCCTCAACTGAAAGAAGCTTGAACGAGCAAATCAGATATCAAAACAATGCTTATTTCCTTTTTCGACATTAAAGAATTTGTTCCTCCAGGACGAATTGTCAGTCAAGCGTTTTACAAAGACGTCCTTGAAAAGCTCAGGAAAAAGAGTGGACTGAGTGAGACCAGAGACTGCATACAAATGGTTGCTGCATCACGACAACGCTCCATGTGACACACCAACTTCCACCAAAGAATTTTTTACCTCAAAACACATTTTTGTTGTTCCACAGTCCCCCACCCCCTCCATTCACCTGATATGAGTCTTTGTGACTTCTTTCTTTTCCAAAAATTGCAAAATGTCTTAAAAGGACGTCATTTTGGGTCTCTGGAGAACATTCAAAAGAACGCGACTAATATGTCAAAAGCTTTCACAGTTTGAAGACTTTCAGCGCTGCTACCAAGACTGAGAATGACGACTGTGCTGGTGTATAGCTGTTGAAGGGAACTTCTTTGATGGGGACTATACTGTTCAGAAAAAAAACAGAGCACAATGTCAAATCTGATAACGCGTACTATTCTACATTTACCCAGTTAATTATATTTCCCCTTCTTGATTGAATTCTGCATAATAAACCATACAATTAGATTTCACACGTCAAAAAATATTTACATTGGTATTTGGAACTGTTGGGAGTACGAATATATGCCCAGCAGCATTACAATATGTGCCAAGTTGCACATGTGGTTATTTATCGGCATTTATGTTACAGCCTGTGTTTGAAAATTTATATGTTCCGCAGTATAAAGCATTAATAAGTTATGTTTGTAAAACTGAAACTACTCCAAGCCACAGGTCTATGACTCCCAGCCCTGCATTACATAAAGACAGCGTTCTTTATCTAAAGCAGGAAAAGACTGGATAGCTGAAACTTCCTAGTCTGGATGCTGACTTGTTACCACTGATCAAGAAACATAAAGGGAGAATGAATTACAGCAAGTGGTAGTTCACAAGGTTTTCAGCATAAATATGACACACTATGAGAGTAAGGGGGAGGGGGGGGGGATGATTTTTAAAAATCCCATATATGAAACAAAGGGAGATGCCACAAGAGTGAAGATACTTTCATTCATTTATCAAATCATATAGTTTTCCAGCCTTTTACAAAAGCCACAGATGTGTAGGATAAGCTGAGAGGTCTACGGAGGCTCTCAACTTCAAATTACTGATTTGGAAAATCTGAACATTCCTATCGCAGAATATTTATTGAACATAAAATTACAGTACAATATAAAGCAATGTTTGCTTGAAGTCACTTTCTGGCCAATGCAATCCTTCAGGCTAAATGGAATTATCATAGGAATAATGGATGTCATGTTCCTGAAAGTCCTCCTTGTCACAACACACCAATTTAACTTAGAACACTGGAGAAAAATTGAGATCTACTGTAAGCCATTGCCAAAGGCAACAACATGTACAATATTTTTTTAAATCTCCAGCAACAAATACTGCCTTTAAAACTGACTGGTGCATTTCCAAGTTTATCAAAGCACATACACAATTAAAACAATATTATGAGAAGGCTGGATTCCTACTAACAACACAGAGGATGCACTGAATCACAACAGGCACCATGAAAAGAATGTTAAACACAACCTTTCAGACAAAGAAGTGCTCCTTTGGAAATATATATATACATAAAAAAAACCACATGACAACTTTGCCCCGACCATAGCGGTGTGTGTGTGTGTGTGTGTGTGTGTGTGTGTGCGCGCAGTGCTTTTGTTTTGTGTGTGTGTGTTTTTTTTTTTAACAGGCTTTTCACTGCCTGTCTACAACTGAAGACCTCCTGTATGTGGTACACAGCAATTTATCCTTTTCATAATATTGCTATTCCAAGTCCACACTTATTGTTTGATATATAATTAAATTCATTCAACACAGTGCCCAGTTTAATAGTTATCACAGCCAAGAACAAGTGTATACTTACAAAAGGAATTGACTGCACACTTATTCATGTGTATGAAATTTGTACAAAAGGAAGAAATAAATTAACAAAGGTACTTACATAGCAGAATTTTGACACATTTGCTTTGGGTATATAAAACATAATAGAAAAAAGTGATCTGATTTCAATAGTAAGTGCTGCCATACTGATGACACAGCAACCAACCTTATTTCCATAGCACTCCATCTCAATTCCATGTACAAATCAGGCTGACCAGCTGGAGCAAATACAGCAACATTTTCAAATGACGCTAATCTGTGCCACACCACTGCGTAGGGAGACTGACAATCTCATACAACAGAAGCGCTACATAAATGTTTAGCCAAAGACATCATATGTAAAGGAACTAAATACACACCTAGTGGCACATTCTTGGAAGGTAACCAGATCAAATTTCCTTCGAAGGCTTCAACATCTCAAGTTAATGAAATGTTGAACCACATATTTTTAATCTGTCTAGATCAAAACATACCACATGAATTAAAGAAGCTGGATACTTAAGACTGGTAAAAACAGGCTTTCTTGCATACCCTTTACAATAGAATTCAGGAACCAGAAATATTTTGAATTCTTAAGAAACTCACTGAAAACCAAACTATAATGAAGATTCGTATCTTTTGCACAAACAATGGAAAGTAATTTGTAAATTCAAATTAGAATCAGACAACTTTAAGTCATATGCGAGAAAAAATGCTTGTAACTGCAACAACTGTTGCTGTGAAAGTATGGTGCTTACTCTTTGAAACTCACTTCTTCACAAAGTTTGGGATAGAAGAGTCTCCACAGTAATGCATTTCCTAAATGGAGCATCTAAGAAAGAACACAAGATGTTGACCAACAAAGCTTGGAACGAAAAGAGGTCAAGTTTTCAACACCTATGAATAGTAGTTGTAGCACATGAAACACAGTGACTGTAATCTGTAATTTACTGCACGGACAGTAAAGTGTACTGGTTATCTGAACTTGCTCATAAGTGATCAGCAAAAGCAAGAAGCGTCACTTATAATGAAGAAATGATTTACGAGAATTCATTTGAAACATAATTATGATCAATCACAAGAATAAATTTAAATTTTTATTTTTTTCGCACATAAAATGAAGATGAACTAACAAATAAGACTGGAGTAAGTTTAAACATAACTGAAGACTACTGGGCCAATCAAAAATTTGCAGGCCACAAGCCCAAATGAGAACAGTACAGAAGAATTCATCTTTGATGTTTATCTGAGTCTTTTAGAATTCCTCCACCCAAGAATGTGGATGAGGATGTTTGATAACTTTCTACATATTTATTCAAATCAAATGCATTGATACTGAAAGGCACACAATAACTGGATAACACTGACAAATGTCTATAAAAGAAGAAAAAATTCAGTTGTCTTCCACACAAAATATTATTAATGCTGAACAGATTTTCAAAAATCACAAAACATTTAACAAGGCCACACTGTAAACAATGAAAATCATGTTACCAAAAGACATGCATAAAAAAATCATTTTGATTATGATGAAACCTGCGCACTAATAATAGCATAAAATTCACTAAGATACAGTGGAACTGCACATCCCTTATTACCACATTTTCCTGTATAGTACATCCACGTTTGGAAATACCTGCCCCAATTGCATTAACCACAAATAAAAATCACTCATGTTCTCCTTCCCATGTAGCATATTCATATTAGGCACTGTCTATACTGTTCAGCCCCTGCTACTTTTACTGACAATAGTTCTTAGAGAGGCGGGAGTATGAAGTTTGGGGCTGGGAACTCTGCAAATCAGACATTTCATTTTCTAAATGTATGATTTCTATGCTACAACTAAATGTATTAAAACAGGGTGAATACACGGACAAGGAAGGGGGGCAAAAAATCCCGGATATCCTGGTTAAAAATAATTTTTACCAACGTGAAAATACACTTTTTCCATGTTAAATGACTGTAGTATACTTTCCGGCAAAACTGTAAAACTTGTGAACCCTTTGAATGGTTAAGGTTTTATACACCGGCATAGAATTTTCCGGCACTTGAGAGAGAGAGAGAGAGAGAGAGAGAGAGAGAGAGAGAGAGAGAGAGAGAGAGATGCTTTTGAAAGATCTTTGATGTGCAGCAACATATATGCTGCATATTTTCGTATGCTGGAAATTCTTCTAAATAACTGCACCCCAAAGTGTTAAGTTTTAAATGCGAGCCAAATGCTCTGTGATTTAATAAATTCATTGCACATTCTCATACGTAACATAATTCATCCTTTGTAAAAGGAAATTTAATTTGAAAGTAACGCTTTTCAAACCGCCGTTTGCAATATTTTCTTACTACCTGTTGGAAATACGTTCGCTTCAGCAGTTGCCACAGGCTGCGAAAACAGGCATTTTTTACTGCTCTTGCGTAGCTCCAATAACATAGGAAGCTCGTATATTTGTACATATAAAGCATTAAGAGATCTTAAATTATGTCATAAAAGAAACAGGACATCAGAGGATATTCAATGAGCATCGGAATTTTGTAAACCCTACTAAGACGCATAATTTGGCTTAAAGTGCACATTCATATGTCCACATTCACAATGAAGTAGGTCCCAATCTGATATTAAGCTTTTCAGAGTAGTTTTTGGAATGTAAATTTTCTTGGAATAACACTACTGAATTATCTCATATTTGGTTCTTTATTATGGCGTAATACCAGAAGATGTAAACGTGCACTTGAAATTCAGTGAACAGTTGAAGCTAGCCAATAGTGTGGAATGAAACACTTCATTTCAAATAAAAAGTCTTCCTCAGTGGGAAAGATTGATAAGACAAATTTCTGTAGCAAACCAACAGCAATTATTTCATTGTTCTGCAAGGCGAATGATAAGTGCTTGACTGGCAAAAACATGGAAATAAGAAAACAAAGTAATTACGTATTTTAGACTTCTGTAATTAATGTGAATTCACTGATTGAATTCATCGATAGTTCCAGGCCACAGAAATCCGTTTTGAGTTCATTTTACATGAGAGCTGTAAGCAAAGAGGAAAAAGCAAGATCACGAAACGTAAACACGGTTCACGTGGAGACTATCTCCTCCCCTCTACAACTCAGACTGCTCTGCACATGTTCAAATCTGTCAGCTTGGGCGCAGCAAAGGAATTTATCAGATAGCATATGACTGCTCGCTGCTACTGCCAATACAGCTAACAGCCACACTTCAAGTAGCCAGATGCAGGAACTGCTTCATATGCGACTTAACTGAACATGAGCCCACAGCAACTGCTCAAACAAACCTAATGTAAACAGTCATGATGTCACACTCATCAGAAGCAATCTGTTATTATGAAGTACAGTATAACTCCGCCTTTATGTTCCTGGAATTAACATTTTCCTGCCGTTTACGACATTTTTTTGTCATTCTCAGCAAAGGTGCCATGATGATTACAACAATCATGAAACTGCGTATGCACAGTAGACACAGTTTGGAAATGATTGTGATTAGTAATTAACTCTTTATTCAAACAAACCTAGTTACTCCCTCCAGCCACCACGCCGAACTTTAACACCTTTACCGGTTCAAGTCCACAGAGTAGAGTGCTCTGGTGTCAATAAACTTAACCATGTAATCTTTGTAAATGCTACTGGATGGCCAACATCATGCCAGCATCATATTTTTTCTTCGCAAACATTTTTTTCGTTACTGCATAAATCGCGGGAAAATTATAATTATTTTGATTCAAAATCGAGTGCAACTTAACATTGTGGACATAGGGAATTTTACGAGATGAAAAGATTAATGAGGGAAACATATGTTGTTCCTGAAAAAGGCGTTAAACTCTCAGGACAAATAAGCTATCATTTTATCAAAAATAAGTGGTGCTCTAAGCATACTGACTCACAGCATTTTGTTCGAGAGAAAATTGACAAAGTTAAAATACTTAAATGTACCTCAACAGTTCAGTAGCTTGTTCAAATGATGAAAATGGCAATAGAGAAAAATTAACACAATCAACTGATCAATGACTGGTTTACAAGTTCTCACCAAAATGTATTAAAAAGTTGGAAGTTTGAATCTATGCCTGCTTGTACTGTAATCTTTACTGTATCGTGCATATTGATCTGTGTGCACTCAGTTTCTGTCACATTTACATTGCTGTCTCTCAGGAAGGTAAACAGGATCAGAATTTATCTTCTAAATGGCACACCCATGTAACATGGGGCTTACATATAAACTGTTTTTATTATTATTGTTGTTAAAAAAGAACATAAATTGTTAAAAGAATCCAGTGTAAGAATGTTAAATCCTCAACATGAAGAATATTAATGCGTGACAGTTAAATATAATTACACATTAATACATAATATCAAAATTTTATAAAATTGATCTTTAGATTAATACAGATATCACCAAAAAACAATAAGTAGACATTGGAAATATTACAATACTGATAGGTCTTCACAAACGTGACAATAAAGTGAGTAAAATATGGAGAACAACACAGCCATTAATATGTGTATGAATTATTAAACACCACAAAATGACATTTCCATCCCAGGGACACATTTTTATTCACAACAACAACAACAACAACAACCACCACCACCACCACCACCATTGTGGTAGCGAAAAGTATATCACTGATTCACTGCATTAGTTTAATCAGTTTCACATAAATTCATTACTTTAATAATTTTCTTCTGCCTTGATAATTGTTGTTCTTAATACTGCAACTGTCCACGCAAATTAATTCTTCTCATTTAGACAGAATCATTTGTGAAAACTTATCAATGATATTAGCAGTGGCTTTACATACACATGCATCTGCACAGCAACTACCAAAGACAAGGTCTGAAACTATTAGATAAGGTAACTACACCTGATAGATCCCAGGGCGACAGAAATTCGGGACAGCTTTGTATCCTGCACAAGGTGGAAATCTCAATTCATCATGCAACACCTAGCTGAAGAAATGGAGTTCCAGAATAATTCTCTGTTTATTTTCATAATAGTGAATGTGGAGGAGAGAAATCTCAGCTATGCATGCAATTAATTGGAATCTGTAGCTTAATGAGGCTTTAAGAGAGAAGAATGGTTGATCATATCGTATACACAGTACAGACCCCAAGTTCAAGGCTCAAGACACTGCCACATTAAAAATCTGAGGCATATGAGTTTTTAATGTATGTTTACTCAAAATGAAGTCCTTCTGAAACAAAACATTTATCAGAATATGTTTCCAATGTAGTCATGGCTTCAGAGAAGTCTTCCTTTTGAACTGTTTGGAGTTTTATTTGTCAAAGCCTTCCAAGACCACCTCACTTGAGTCTTATCTTGAGCTCAAGAAGTAACTTTTCAGTTTAGGAAAGAAGAAAATTTCACAGCTGTGAAGTCTGGTGAACAAGCTGAATTACGCAACACTGACGTTAGCTTTTCTGTGATGAACAGCTGCACAGGAGACAAGGCACTGTCACACAGAAGCAGGTTGAGAGAGACCACATAATAACTGGCTTAATGAGTCAGTGATCTCAAGCTGCAATTTGATGAACACTTGTTGATAAAACTCCATACTAATTATGGTTCCAGAAAACACCATCTCTTTACAAATGATGCATTTGCTATTGAAAAACACTAACATAATACGGATCCTTGAACTGTTCGAGCGCAGTTCTTCCAGTGTTTAGGACGGATGTTTCTGAAAGTGAAAGAGGTGTCAGACTTAATCCCTGACAACAATGATGAAGGAGATCACAGAAAGCTTGGGACTTCATCTAAATCTAATGTATCAAGTTCACCAAAAACTTTTATCCGACAATTCCATCGTGAAAGGCTTCATAGACATATTAAAGAGATTTCACATCCCATTCATAAGTAAAACAATGAGCTTGTTACCAGTAATAACATTTTAGTAGTGGTCAAGCACATATAAAAAGACCACTCAATCGTCCATCTGCTCCAGTGTTAAGAGTGTGAAATAAATCTTGCACTCGGCTCATATCTGATCAACTCTTAAAACAAAATATACAAATCCACGTTTTGGGATTTTTATTTCCTTATCACATGAGATTCTGAACTGCTCGTGTATTCAGATGGGTGGCCTCATTCAGATGGTGTGATGTTTTGGCAATTTGACTTGTTGCAACCGACCAGTTCCGTAATGTACGACTTTCTTCTGCTGAGTGCTGTCTTTACACCCCCTACCTCCTGCTCTCTGCCACAGTCTGGCAACACCACCTGCATGCACCTCCATTAATGTGGTTGGAGCAGGAGGGGGAGGGGGGACGACGACAGGGTTCACAGCCGAGACTTGAGTCTTCATCGCCTACCAGCCCTCAGAAAAATGTTTCTGCTGTTCAGAAATGGTTGTTTCATTCAGAGTTCTTACTGACTGTACTGTGAATACAAGTATGCCCATCCATATATAATGTGAAAGTGTTACATCTCATCTGATACCTAAATTGCATTGGCCTTTGCAACATACAAAAAATTTTAAAATTAGATATTGTAATCGTGGTACCTCTTTCTTGTTGGTGATTTTTACTTTCTTCTTGGAATATTTAATGCTGGAAACATTTTCTGGTAGGAATAGCTTTGTGACAGGCTCCTATAGCATAAAAAATACAAAATTAAAAACTCTGAAAGGAATTGTCACACAGAAGAAATTACTCTTTCTGAAGCCAAAGTATCTTATAATATGACTGTTATGAAATGTTTATCATTTGAGTTCACACTATTCTGAACAATTAGTATGTCACATGAGAACACTCTAATTTGAAGCACTGTGGAAGAGTAGTCACTATTCATTTCTGACAAAATTAAACTTCATGCTGTGGCGACCCAATCAGTATCACAGCAAGATAAATTGACTGTTGTCAACATTCTTCATTTCAGTTACTTCACTACAAACAGCTATCCATATCATCGATGTATTGGTTCCTTATGCAGTGAAACTCGCACATCTTTATCACTCTGTGTAAATGTTACAGGACGTGGAATGGAAAAAGGCACTTACCCTTATTAAGTAACAGCAATGAAAGAGACGGAGAGATGGGTGGGAAGCTGATGATAACTGAATAGGAGTGTGGTACAGGAGGAATACACACTTTAAAAAGATATGAAGTCTAGCTTTTTATATTTCCGAAAGTAACTGTGGGTTAAACCTGAAACATTGCCCATAACAACATACCAATACAAGGTCTCAGAAAAGAAAATTTCATTCCCCTATCGCTTTCCAAAAGTTCACAAATCGTGAGCAAAGTTGATGATTTTTCTAAATATGGCTATTTTTGGCCCACTTTCATGAAAAAGTCTTCGGCCAATCCTTTTAAACAGTTTTGTTTAGAAAGACCATGTTCTAAATCACCTAAAAAACTATATTTGGTTTTGCAATGCGAGCATATAAGGTCCTAAAAAGGAATGGCATGGGGGAATTTCAGTGAAAAATGGGTTCATATTCAGCTGATACTTATTAAATGATAACACCACCTGCATGCACCTCCATTAATGTGGTTGGGGGAGGGGGGACGACGACAGAGTTCACAGCCGAGACTTATTAAATATGTCTCTACAGTTGTTTAGTACTCACAGTTGAAGGTAATATCAAAAATTCAGATGACTGAAATAAGCTGATTCAGAGACACTACAAACAAGTAGTCCTTCCTCTTCCTTTTAGATGTCTATACAGCATTCAGCTCTACAAAATTCTTTTTATAAAACATGAAATGGAATAAGGAATCCTTTGGTTTCTGTCTGACGAAAATTTTTCCCAAACACTCCCATCAGTGGTGTCATCTGGCTGGTAGTATACTTTTCCTCATTATATTCTGCAGCAAATTAATGAAACCTTTAAAAAATTCAAGTAGCATAAAGTAAACATAAGAGTAGGAGCCTAAGAGAAAACCCTTTTAAATTTGGCGTCTGACACATGTAGAAATGTATCATCGGCTTGGGATCTTGTGCAAAGAAATCCTTATCAGGTTTGGGAACATGTGGTAAAGAAATTCAGCCATGGTTGCTGTTGCACAGTTATCGGGCATGGCCCCTAAGATGATGAGGATACTGGTTTTCAAACTATAAAAGAAACCAGATGTGGTTAAGCCCACATGGACAACACCAGTACATTTATACAATATTCCATGTGTATACTAATGTTTCACATTAACTGCAGGCTATGCTAACATGAGGCACACTATACCTCAACACCAGCATGAAATTAGTACATGAATAGCATTAGGCAACAAAAATAAATACTAATAATTCTCTGCAACATGAATTCATTCCAAGAAACATCAGGAAGACTGCTGTGAACTTTACCAAAATTTTCGCAATATGGCAGTGGTTTGAAACCTGTAGGTTACTTATATGATGTGTGCTGCAGCTGTTACACAACTTTACTACCCTACCATGACCTCCACTGTCTGATAATGCAGAATTAAACTGTAAAGTTTAGAAACAGTTTGATCCTGTGGTTGTAGCACAAAAACAGGCTGAAATAAGTCATGATGAGTAGCGAAAAAACATTGCTTTTGTAAAAGTTTTTCAAGTTATTCATACTTATATCACTTCCTACTAATTTTGTAATTCATTCAACTTCCTAGTCATCAAGACTTCATATTATCTTCCCCAGAGAAAACTAAACAATTGTAGAACATAATAAAAGATGTCAGATTGAATTCGATTATCAGTGAAATATGGGGAACTTTTCAATGCAACTCCAACTTGTCATCATCTAATATTTTTGAGGGGGGGGGGGGGGGCGCCTTATGTGCTCACGCTTTGAAACCAAATACAGTTAAGAATATGGTCTTTCTAAAGAAAATGGTTTAAAATAGTTTGCAGAAGACACTTTGTAAAGCTGGGTCAAAAACAGACATTTTTGGTATTTTTATAAAGACTGTCAAATTTGCCTTCTATTTGTCAACTACTGGAAAGCAGTAGGAGAATGAAGTTTTATATCTTAAGACCCTATACTGACAAGTCTTTTATAGCAATGATTCAGGATTATCGCACTCTTACTTTCGGAGATATAAAATACAAAACTACACATTTTTCCAAACATTTATTTTTTCAGCATTTTTGCTTCAAATTATCATTATGCAAATCACCGAGGAAATTTTTTTTATTATTTTTTTAAAAGAGAGCATAAAAAGTTGTACAAGATGACCTAGTTTTGTTTCTATCAAGAAAATATTACCGGAGACATTATGTTTCAAAGTTGCTCAAAACTCGTGGGTGCACTATTGATAACTGCACTATGGGGTCGAACAAAATGAACTACGACTCTGGAAGTATTAAATTAATGATTGTGAGACTTTATCAGTGTTCATTGGGCATGTGTGAACTTGTTCATTCAAAATTTCATCAAAATCCGTGATGGTCATGTGGGAACCTTTAAACCACTTGGAATGAAATGACCTCTTCTTTTGAGTGCGACTCCCTATCGTCTCTGGTACCCATGCACCTGGCACCCCCCCTCTCACATTCCTAGCCAACAAACCTGCTCTCCCTTCTCCAAGCCACTACTTACCCACCCCCAAACCCTCTTCTGCTTCTTCCCTCTACCCGCCCCACCCTACTCCTGCCAAAATACAATCCCAGCACTGTGTGTCCAGCCAGTACAGGTGTGTGTGTGTGTGTGTGTGTGTGTGTGTGTCCACTCTAGCTCAACAAAGGATTTGTTCTGAAATCAAACAAGATTTTCTTAGTCACTTGTGTGTGGCTGTCAACAGTTCAACACTTCTGCTATTCAGTGGGTGATCTCCTTAACTCCTAAATATATGTACAAACGGTACATTTTAAAAGACTATGGAGTACAAGTGGACGCCCTTTCCATTTTTGATGGATGGAGTACAGTATATATCTGTAATATCAACCGAAATAATCAGCAAAAGTTTCTCTATCATGGTAAACAACATTTCTCAATTAACCTTTCATGTTTAGTAGCTTATAAAGAAAAGTGGCTCAAACATGGAGTAAATACCGACAATAATAAATTCTTATAAAAGTTAGAAATGGTTCAACCAGTCAGAAAGCTGGGTACACTTGACATCAGAGGTGGTGGAAAAAGGCAAAGGAGAGAGGAGAGGAGGGGGAAGAGAACATTCAATTGACATTTCCGTACTTACTTTATATCAACAGTAGACAATTACATTATCATGAAAGAGGAAAGTTGTGAGAAAAGTTCATTATTCAATGAGTTTGCTTTCTAATCTGTTTGCAGGCAACAAACCAACAGCAACACATGATCTTTGAAAGATATGTAAGTATAGTTATGACCTAATTTCACACAACTCATTTTCAACATACTACATATGCTGTTACTTGGAATGAGTCTTGCAACAAGCGTACTAAAATGTGTTTTACAAATCATGAAATGGTGGGCAGATCGTAGGTAATGTCAGAAAAACAAATCTGTATCCGGCAGGTGCAAAATGGTAAAATGGAAGTAAGCAGAGCGTGTGCAGAATAACATGGCTAGTAGATGTGCACTTGGAAGGGCAGGAATGGGGAGAGCAATAGTGATGGTGGTTGCAAGTAGGTTGTCAACATGCTGTGGGGGAAATGCCAAGTGCTGGAGGGGAAGTGTCATTCTAAACTGAATCCTAGGCTCACATCTTTTGTAAATATTACATGGAACCACTCCCCACCTGCACTTGCATGGCGACCATCCATAAGATCTATTGTCATTTCCGATTTCCTTAGTATCTAAAAAGAATCCCACTGAAAGTGTAACAAAAGCAGCAATTTATTAACCATTCGTAACTTTCAGAGAAGCATCATGAGTGGCAAATTAATTAAAACCTACATTTCTCTCATTGCCATATCAAAATCTGTTTCTTTTGATAAAACACAGCACAGTTTACACAATGTCACCTCACTAACATGTTGTGCATACACAACAGCGAGAGAACTCTGAAACAGTGGTTTATTTAAATTTATAAAGTGCACATCTGAGGACAAGTAAGGTTGACATCTTAACAAAACGCCCAGCCTCAGTACAAAAATAAATGTGTGAAGTCTTCACTTACGTTGTTCCAAAACTTGCAGAATTTCTCGTTTCACCAGCTATATATAGCTCTTAAAAATTACATTCCTTCATCGTAAAAGTATCTATTTAACGGAGTAACATGTAGATAATGAAGTTTTCCATAATAACCATAGAGCAAAATGCTCTACTCTTTGCTTAATATAATTTGACTAAATTTATTTTTGATATCTCAAACTGTTTATGAAATATGAGTAATGTTAAGGATATTTCATTCTGGTTTTATCGCTAATATACGCAATCACAAGTGAGTATGGTACATAAGATCAATTTTCTCAAAACTGGTGACAGATAGAGATCTTCATCCAAGTCTAAAGAAAAATGTAATATATTAGCTAAAATTCATACACGACAGCATATTATGTAATATGAACCACACACAAAATCATCATGACCCCTCTTTTTATTGCAGACTTTTTTGAATTTCATGCAGTCCCTTAACTGAATTATCGCAATAACAATGACCATTAACGAAATGATGGGTATAACATCCTGAAGCTGCCCTGCACAGTTTAACGATTTTTTTTTCTCCAAATAGTTTCCATAAAATCATTTGAGATAGATTGCAGGGCATTTGTCTCAATTCTATCATCACACTACAATGTCAACCTGCCAAAAGAAGTCAAACGGTATTGGTCTCCCCTTCTGAATAAATGAAGTCACCCAGTGCTTTGGAATAGATTGCTCACTGAGCAATGGCTACTGTATTCTCCTTGGACTCTATGCTGCTAAGTTACTTCCATGTTACAGTTCTTATAACCAAGTCAATACTAATAGGAGCAGCAAACAAATGGTCTCAAAGGTATAATTTCATTATATGATTATTTCAGTTCATACACAAAAGATTCAAGAGCCTCAACATAAATCACAAATAACTTTCAAGGAAATGAATACTCCCTACTTCACCCTCTTAGGGATCGATTTATACCCCCACTCTCAAAATAAGCCTATGTTCTTCCTCAGGGTTCACGCTACTGCAAAACAAATTTCGTCGAAATCCGTTCGCCAGTTTAGTCATGAAAATTTAACAGTTACTTTCACATTTAATATTATTATTATTATGGATTAAACACATTGAGGATTGTATAAGTAATGTATCCATTACATTGAATCATGTTATCATGTTATGCAGCACGTATAAACCAATACAAGCATTTTCACAAATACGACAAAGCA
Source organism: Schistocerca serialis cubense (assembly GCF_023864345.2). Lineage (NCBI taxonomy): Eukaryota > Metazoa > Arthropoda > Insecta > Orthoptera > Acrididae > Schistocerca > Schistocerca serialis. The sequence goes on from NC_064638.1 coordinate 390,969,588, forward strand.
CAAAAGTCAAGAAGTAAATAACTTTTTTAGTGATTACATACTGATTTGCATAGTATTCTTCAAATCAATAAATATAACCTGTTCACTTTACAACAGCCATTTTGGCTGAGTAAATTATCTTCTGGGGGTTATGGAAAATTTGGGGGTGGGGGGGTGGGGCGGGGGGGGGGGGGGGGGGGGGGGTGGACAATAGTTTGTAATTGGGTCATTCCATGCAAACTGGTCTAGAGTTTCCCCACTCGAGCAACATAAATTTTGATAAAATAATAAACAATAATAAATGGTTAAGTTTCATTACCACCAACTCAATACTTGCAGAGATATAGTCCTCCTTTATTTTGGCCCTTAGCACAGTTTTCAACAGCGGACCCCCAAGTTTTCAGGGACTTGGAGACATAATAGGCAACATTTTCTTGAAAGAGACAAAACTTGGCCACATTGTGCAACAGAACTAATAACAATAACAATAATAATAATAATAATAACAATGATAAAGATCTCTTCAGCAATTTTACGTGAATAATTTGCAGCTAAGGCTCCCGAAAAAAACTGTTGCTTGAAAAAAAATATGAAGCTCAGTTTTTTATATTTTCAAAAGTAAATGTGGAATAAATTTAAAACTTTGTGCTTAATACCTTAACAATACAAGGTTTTAGAACCTACAATTTCAGTCTCCTATGGTGTACACAATTAGGGCAAAGCTGACAATTTTTATAAAAAAAGTCAAAATGTGTTTTTTATTTCACTTTTACAAAAAAAGTGTCTTTTGCAAACTCTTTTAAACCATAAAGGCAAGAAGGTGGAGGTGCACTGAAAGCTTAACCGTATTCCACTGACACTCAAATCTGACATCTTTTATGACGTCCTACAATTGCTGAGTCCTCTCTCCAGAAGGTAATATCAAAAGTCTTGATGACTAAGAAGTGAAATGGAGTAAGAAGAAGAAGAAGAAGAAGAAGAAAGGGGCTTTTTTTGTTACAATTCCGTGAAGTATTTCAGCTGAAATTTCTGAAGAAGAGAAATTTGTTAACATCAAGTATAGATTTAAGTGTCAGGAAATCCTTTCTGGAAGTATTTGCATGGAGTGTAACCATGTATGGAAGTGAAACATCAACAATAAATAGTTTAGACAAGAAGAGAGTGGTGTGACAGAAGAATGGTGAAGATCAGATGGGTATATCAGGTAACTAATGAAGTGGTACTGAATAGAACTGGGGAGAAGAGGAATTTGTGACAACTTGACTAGAAGAAGGGATTGGTTGGTAGGACACGTTCTGAGGCGTCAAAGGAATGCCAATTTAGTATTGGAGGGAAGTGTGGATAATAAAAATCGTAGAGGGGGACCAAGAGATGAATACAGTAGGCAGATTCAGAAGGTTGCCGTAGGTATTCGGAGATGAAGAGGCTGGCACAGGATAGAGTAGAATGGAGAGCTGCATCAAACTAGTCTCTGGACTGAAGAAGACGACAACAACAACAACAACAACAACAACAACAACTACTACTACTACTACTACTACTACTACTACTACTACTACTACTGCCAGTTTTACGGTATTATCATATTGTATACATTTTGTTAAACTTCACAGAAGTCTTGCTTGCATTTTTTGAAACGGATTCCCATCATAGAGAATTATTAGTATGTTCTTTTATTGTGTAATGCTACTGATTTGCTCGTTGAATTCCAGTTTAAGGTATATCATACTTTGTGTTAGCTTAATTTGCGCTTTATGTGCAACATTAGTGTACTGGTGAGAAACTGTGTAAATGTGCTGCTGGGGTCCACGGTGGCTTCATTAATGCTGGCTTTTTTAATTCTTTTAAAGTGAGAAAACCAGCATCCCCATTGCCATAAGGCCCATGTTTGATAGCTGTGCAACAGCAGCCACGGGTGGTTTTGTTTACCACAGGTTCCCAAGTCTAATGATACATTTCTTTAAGAGCCAGGTCAGAGCGACAAGAGGTATCTTTTAGGACCCTAATCTTCTATTTACTTCAAGCTACTTTATAATTTGTTGCTGAATGTCATGAGGGAAACTACATTGCCATCCAGATAGTGTTGCCTGATGATTCTGTTATAACTGCAATAATGTGCTGTTCTGGAAGCCAACACATGTCATTCTTCGATGGCCAATAAAATGAATTCTCGACCAGATATTAAGCTTTTCTGTGTGGTTTTCTGGATGCAAATTCTCTTGGAGTACCAGTACTGTATTATCTCTTGTTTGGTTCTTTATTATGGCATAATGCCATACATACTAGAATATGAAAATGTGCTCTTGAAATGCAGCGAACAGTTGAAACTAGCCAAAACTGTGGAATTAAAAACTTCGTTCCAAATAAAATGACTGTCTCAGTGGAAAAGATTAATAAAAGCCAAATTTCTTTAGCAAACCGACAAAAATATCTATATCTATATCTACATCTACACCTACATCCATACTCCGCAAGCCACCTGACGGTGTGTGGCGGAGGGTACCTTGAGTACCTCTATCGGTTCTCCCTTCTATTCCAGTCTCGTATTGCTCGTGGAAAGAAGAATTGTCGGTATGCTTCTGTGTGGGCTCTAATCTCTCCGATTTTATCCTCATGGTCTCTTCGCGAGATATATGTAGGTGGGAGCAATATACTGCTTGACTCCTCGGTGAAGGTAAGTTCCCAAGACTTCAACAAAAGTCTGTACCGAGCTACTGAGCGTCTCTCCTGCAGTCTTCCACTGGAGTTTATCTATCATCTCCGTAACGCTTTCGCGATTACTAAATGATCCTGTAACGAAGCGTGCTGCTCTCCGTTGGATATTCTCTATCTCTTCTATCAACCCTATCTGGTACGGATCCCACAATGCTGAGCAGTATTCAAGCAGTAGGCGAACAAGTGTACTCTAACCTACTTCCTTTGTTTTTGGATTGCATTTCCTTACGATTCTTCCAACGAATTTCTGTCTGGCATCTGCTTTACCGACGATCAACTTTATATGATCATTCCATGTTAAATCACTCCTAATGCATACTCCCAGATAATTTATGGAATTAACTGCTTCCAGCTGCTGACCTGCTATATTGTAGCTAAATGATAAGGGATCTATCTTTCTAAGTATTCGAAGCACATTACACTTGTCTACATTGAGATTCAATTGCCATTCCCTGCACCATGCGTCAATTCGCTGCAGATCCTCTAGCATTTCAGTACAATTTTCCAATGTTACAACCTCTCGATATACCACAGCATCATCTGTAAAAAGCCTCAGTGAACTTCCGATGTCATCCACAAGGTCTTTTATGTATATTGTAAATAGCAACGGTCCTACGACACTCCCCTGCGGCACACCTGAAATCACTCTTACTTCGGAAGACTTCTCTCCATTGAGAATGACATGCTGCATTCTGTTATCTAGGAACTCTTCAATCCAATCACACAACTGGTCTGATAGCCCATATGCTCTTACTTTCTTCATTAAACGAACGCCTTGCGGAAGTCAAGAAACACGGCATCTACCTGTGAACCCGTGTCTATGGCCCTCTGAGTCTCGTGGACAAATAGCGCGAGCTGGGTTTCACACGACCGTCTTTTTCGAAACCCATGCTGATTCCTACAGAGTAGATTTCTAGTCTCCAGAAAAGTCATTATACTCAAACATAATGCGTGTTCCAAAAATAGCTTCATTGTTCTGCAAGGCGATTAACGCTTGACTGTCAGAAAGTGGAAACGAAATAAAATCTGAAACTAATAACATATTTTAGCCTTCTGTAATTATGTTAAAGTATTTTAATTCACTTTATGGCTCCCAGCTGCAGAAATCCATTTTGTTTTCATTTGACATGAGTGTAGTAAACGAAGAGGAAACAGCAAAATCACTAATTGTAAACACGGGTCATGTAGACACTACCAACCTCCCCATTATAACTCAGACTGCTCTGTGCATAAGTCCAGGATCTTCGATATTTCCAAACCAGGCCAATACCAGATAGTGGCGCCCCCACTCCCTCGAGCATTTGAAACAGGAGTCAAAAATTTACAAAAATCGACGATTCCAAATATATGTCAATTTTGTAGCGCACACCTTTCTGAATTGTCTGATACGTACAGCATATATGTTCAAGGAAATATAAGACATGTTATCTGGTCTTTAGTGTGCAAAAGTGCAGTGCCACACCACTTCATACAGCGTTCTTCTACCGCACGGCACTGTTTTTCGCTCTGTATATTTTGTGTAAATTTTGTAATGGATGCCATTAAACTACATTCAGAACAGTGGAAATTAAAATGACCTGCGATGCCTCTCCTGCTCCCAATCAGCCTGTTTGACATCCTGCCATTCTTAAAAACTCACAATTAATACTGGGTAGGATTATTTGTAACTGAGACATCAAGAACTCTTTACAAAATGTGTACACTTTATTGCCTCTTAGCCAATACCTTGCTGATTTGTGTAACATAAAATTAAATATAGAATACATAAACCCAGTAAAGACAAGAGACACGCAAGACAGTACACATTTCTTCAATCCTTAGGTCCTAGGATTTTTGTTCTCTCTAATCTTGCTACAGCTTTACATGGCATGCTTTCCCTTACGCAAAAGAATCTATAACCTGAACAAAGTTCGTCAAACATTTAACTACATGAAAAATCTAAATGTCATTGTCTACTACTGAAAAAGCTGTTAACACAAATAGTACCCAAGACTGGTGTGGTTTCTCGATCTGATTACGTCTACTTTGTCACTGTCTGCTAGATAAAACAAAATAGGCATTACTAATATTGCAGAAACTGTAACACACACCAAATAAATGAGGCAGCCATGGTCATTTTTATAACACACGAGAATACAACTCACGAAGTACCAATATGAAATGCCTATTTGGCCTGCTACAAGCCAAAAGCTTTATGTTAGGAAAAGTTCCACATTTCACTCATACGCTCCAGTTTCTCAAGCATGAGATCCAAAAGTAGTAGTATGAAATTTTTGTATAAATTCTGAATTCTTCCAAAATTTGTGTGATGTCCCCGTTTCTTCCCCTTCGTTGTTCTAACAAACAATCTTGTCATCACTAATTCTGTAACTATTCCTGCCATTGTCAAAATTGATTCTCCGGTTAATATCACTAACCCTGCCAGAATCACCAGTTTGGTTATCCTGCAATTATTCTCCGGTTAGGCGTTATTACAGTTTTGTACAACGCATTTTCCACGCTACTCCCTGAATAGCCAAGGACTGTACAACTTTCTTACCTGTTATTGCTGTTAGTCATTTATTTCCACTCTGGTAGTCTGAACCTATGGATTTCACTAGTAATTATAACAATGCTGATCATTCACAAACTCAGTCAACCACACAGACAAACAGTGACTGGCATTCATCCGTTCAGTTTCACTCCACTCAGCTTGTATAGCCCCATCCCCCTTTGTGATTACTAGCACGCATTCAAAAATCAACTTAGATTCACTCAGAAATCAATTTAGAATGTGTTCAAAAATGTTTAAAAACCAACAGGGGTGCGTTTAAAATCATATGAATAACCGATAGACCAACGTGCGGTGAATGCTAGGCTCTTTGTGAAACAAGATTTTTTCCTCAAGAATGTGAATTTGGCACTGTGAGGCTGCATCCAAATGAAATGGTCACCATTAAGACTACTTTCCACTACTTTTCACTACCTTCTTTGCTTACTACTTTCACATGCCTTCCTTCAGTGACCATCACACCTGAGATATACTCCCTATGCCATTCAACAACACAGGCTACAAAACTGTGATCACCACAGTAATATCTTTTTTTTGACTCACAATGCTGGTGACAGTATTTATGTGCACTGCATTATGGAAGAAGATGCATGGTCTGTTGCAGATATATAGACAAGATGATGGCGACACACATTGGATGCTTGAGTACCTGCTTGTGAATACATAAAACCACTTTCTAGCCACTACTTGCACACATCTTTCATTGCTTAACAGTATTCTATATAGAAGCCAAAATGATGTGACACGACACCCTTTTCCTGGTCTTGACAATCCTGCACAGTTCTCACTAACTTCCCATGCTGATACTGCACAGCCATATTTTACCAATAACCATAGTGACCAGGGTGTAAAATGCCCCTGAATAAAAACAGCCCACCTTTTTTAATGAGTCTCTTTGAGAAAATTTTATTTTTAACATATTCTACCTAATCAAAATTACAAACTGTTGCCTTGATATATAGTATCTCCAGAAAAAGATTACCATTATACTTATTCTAAGGTTATGCCATTTTTTGATAGTCTACATTTTAATGACACAAAGAGAAATAAAATAAATAAAAATGGTTTGCATTAATTTTTAGTTTCACTACCTTCTTTGCTTACTAAGGCAGTCCTGTACCGTATTACTATTTTTAGTCATCATCATCATTGGTATCATTATCTGGGATTATAATTTCACCTAACTAATGAGGTGAGAAAAGAGGCAGTATCTTTCTATATACGAGCAGCAATGACATTTATATTGGCTGTCACAAGTACCTAGCTGTTCCTTCGAAATATATCCTGCTTCTTCAGGTTGCGGTTGTTGTGGGACCTGAGTACATTACTGTTTTTTCAAAATACATGGCGCATTTCATACGGATACTGACATGAGAATGTGACGTTATATTCATTGATGTCTTGCTTCCAAACAGGTCGTCACTTGCTTCCGTCTCATTGGCTTCACAGAACCAGCAGTTGACACACCCCGTTTTGCTCACATCATACCTTCACGGTGAGCATTAACGACATTGCTGCACGAAAGATGTGAGTGTGCTGCTTTTCCCCGTCTAGAATTTTAGTGTCACCTGCACAAATGTCTACTATTGTTGAGTATTTCTCCCAACTTAAAGTCAATTTAATTCTGACCACAAATGGAAAGGCAGCAAACTCGGGAAAAGATTTAGTTGTGATCTCTTTTTCACAACTACTACACAAATAGTCAAGTTTTTTCTTTCACTAATGCATAATATACTTTGGTAAAATTGATGTTATGTTTTGCTCAACAGAACTAATTAAGAAATAGTGTTACTTTTGTGACAACTTTCTTCAATCAATCTAGAAAACATTTACAATAACTTATTGCTAAAAAAGAAGTCCAAGCAATACAAGGAGATTAGAATAGATTCCAACCACATTGAAATGGCATTATGGAGTTAGTCTAGGTCTATATTTTTGTCATGCGCACGGCAGGCACAAGGGTGGCCAGCCTATGTTTAATGCAGCAGACAAACAACAGTTGGCCGTGGTGCTCCTCGTCCATCTCACACTAAGCTTTATTTTTAATTTTTTTAAACCACCAGATCCTTGCGAAAGGAACAATTAAACAATAGTCCATTAAAACATATAATTAAATTACACATTGCCTCTGAACGCATCAGGGACAGGAGTACAAACGCTAATATCAGCAATTTTTTGACGCTATACAACCTTATTGATTTCCTGAAAATAAATCTTCACATGACCTCAGTTTATAAAGCTTCCTACATTAATGTAAGATGGCATCTATAACAACACATTACACAACACAAAAATGCCGACTTCTACAACAGTAATTTAATCTGCGAATATAGGATGACGCTGTATTTTTCAAATATCGGATTTTGGAAAAACCCCACATCACAATTGGGTAAATACAGTAAAAGGTAAGGGTTTTTCCCAAATTTGTACTTTGTAAAATACAGGGTCATCTTACATTCACACATTAAACTATTGCTGCTGAGGTTACCATTGTACTTTGTGTAGTAGATTAATACAAGGTTGTCTTACATATACAGATGAAGCTTTGGCAGTTGAGGTCACATGCAGATTTATTTTGAAGAATTCAGAAGGACTGCAGGAGGAACAGTGACATCAGTTTAGTTGAGAAATAGGATGAATGTGGGAAGGGGAGTGGTGAGTAAGCAGCAGATTTTGTCATGCTTATTGTGTATCCTGGCTTTTTATGAAAATCTGCGAAGTTTAAACTGTAGTTTGCATGAATCTACTTGTACTCAGAATTGTACTCACTTTAAAATTGGACATCTAGTCAACAATACTATACATTTCTGCAGGGCTCGGTTGAAGTCTAGTTAGGGGCTAGTGACATATGTTTCATGCAGCAACGTTGTCAATGCTTATGTGATGTATGATGGAAACAAAAAGGGGTTTGTCAACTGTTGGTTCTCTGCAGCCAATGAGAGAGCAGCAAGCAGACAACACATTCAAAATCAAGAGATAAATAAATATTCATATTAATATAGATACGAAATCCATTATGTATTCAGAAGAAACAGCTATGTTCTAAGGTCCCACAAACTTGTAATCGCAACATGTTTGGAAGAAACAGCCAAATATTTGTAACAACCAAAATTGTAAATATTATTTATGCCCATGGCTTGCATAGCAATTTAAGCTGTGCCATTAAGATCCACCATATTCTCCATCTTAGAAATCATGATACATTCTGAAGAAACTACCAAGTACCTACAGCAACAAAGATTACAAATTTCACTGCAGCTTATATTTAGAAACACACTGTCTCCTTTTTCACCTCTTTTTGGTTAGGTGAATTTTCTCCTTTCTCACCTCTCATTGGTTAGATGAATCTATCATCCCAGATAATGATACCAATGGTGTCGATTAAAAATACTGGTATCACAGACTTGCACAGACAGTATGCAGGAAAAGAAAGTGAAGATAAAATGTGAACCTTTTCTTTTGGTTTATTTTATTTCTCCTTGCACTATCAAAATGTATACAATGGGTAAATGGTATAACTTCAGAATATGTATAGTGTTTATGTTTCTAAGCAGACGCTTTAAATCAGTAAAACAGCTTGCAATTTTGATTAGTCAGAATATAATGAAAATTTCTCAGTGTCATTCTTCAAAAAAGAAGAAAAAGACGGTCATCTTATACTCGGGCAAATCTCCTATTTGTCATTGATAAGGCACACTGTCACTTTCACATTACTGCATTTAATTTAATAGCCCTTCACTAAATATGCTAGCCATTACACTGTCCTTCCAAGTCACAGGCAGCTTATTTATACGGTGACTCACTCACCGCTGGTGTATTATTCTATACAGTCACAATGTTTAGATATATTCAATCTCTTCTTTCTAGATGTTGCAATTTTCACAAACATCAATGTCTTCCTTTAACGAAGGCTTGTGCCTAAACTGTGAGGTGAGTTACCTTTCCTTATCACTTAAGCCTATTGGTCAGCTACTCATCTTACTATCATCAGTAAGCGCCAGATTAACATCTACAACTTAGTAATCTTTCAATTTACACAAGAAAAACAAACTAATTTACGTAAGTACCATTATCCTCAAGGTAAATGATGAAAATCTAATCACAGGTGTCATCATTCTTATTAATAACACTGACTTACCTGGCCATTTTCTCTGCTGTTTGTAGTAGCAGCAGCAGCTGCAACAGCCTGGGCAAAGGCACGTGTTTTTGTTCGCGTAACTCGAACAGGCGATTCAATTATTAATTTCTGTAGATTAGAATAAGCTGCTTCATTCTCTGTCACACCATTCCCAACTGGCACCTTTGATCCACTGCATCGTAAACAGAAAATGAATTTGAAATGAGAAAATGTTATAGTAGAAATTTAATACCTATTTCTACTGAAGTATTCAGTCTCTCATCATGTAAGTTTACAATATGAAGCCAACTACATCAATGTGCATGAAAAATTGTGACTTTTCACCCATCAAAGAATTTATAAAGCTTCTTCCTTCCACCAGAACTATAGATAAATGTTTCATTCCACATCATTATGATTTTAAATGTGTAAGTCAACCAAGGAACAAACTAACTAACTTGTCTTTGTCATAACATTAAAGAAACAATGTAGATTTCTGTATCTGACTAATAAAATGGTTACAAAACAAGAAAACTTCCAAAGAATACTAACAGAAATTGCTTTTATTAAAAAAAAAAATGGCTCTGAGCACTATGCAACTTAACTTCTGAGGTCATCAGTCGCCTAGAACTTAGAACTAATTAAACCTAACTAACCTAAGGACATCACACACATCCATGCCCGAGGTAGGATTCGAACCTGCGACCATAGCGGTCGCTCGGCTCCAGACTGTAGCACCTAGAACCGCACGGCCGGCCTGCTTTTATTCAAGAATACTGACAAAAATTACTTCTACTCAAGAGAGTCTGCAAGATATACACGAAACAATGTGTATTCTTCACAGTTTAACTCACAATGTCCAACAGCAGTGTGATTACGTGACCAACAGAAAACGCCATACTATCCAAAGGGTACATAAAAATAAGTCGAGGCAAAAAAACTTTGAACTATGAACTCGTCAAGTTCCTTACAGTTTTAAATAAGTGAAATCAGATGCACAGGGAATTCCTCTTTCAGTTACTATGACTTCTCTTAGCTGCTTGGATGTACAGTAACAGCTTACCAATATAGCAACCTAGCAAAAAACAATGTATTATGAAAAGGTCTTTGATGCGCAGCAACATGTTCACTGCGTATTTTCATATTACAAAATTATGAACACCAATTCCACCTAATACAATATGGTAGCTTCTGAAGCATTGTGCCAGTCAATCATAGCACAAGTCAAAGGAACTTGCCAGCCAATGGCAGCAGATATTCAGAGCATAGGACACGAATTGTTGTCAGCCAATAGCAGTATCACTGCTGTGTAGCTAGAACACACAAATAAGAAAAGTTGATGGTTTAAATTAATCTTTCACATGTAATATCGGTTGTCAAAAATTTTTTCCATCTTTTTTTCTCTCCTGAGGGTGTGGTTAGGCAGGATCCCAAGAGCACAACTTAAACTGCAGCAGACGAATACTTCTGACAAGCACAATTATAAATTTCACTGCTGTGCATAAAACATTTAGTGGGCAACCTGAATGAACACATGTTCCTTCAAGCACTCCGAGTTTTCCATAGAAAAGCCAGGTATCGCTGAAATTGCTATAGAGCTTACCTTGTACTTTTTTAAGAATAATTATATTTTTTTGCCATTGTTAGCACATAATTTGTAATCTATGAAAGAACAAAAGAAATATGAAAAACTAACCTTGAAGCTCGATCTTTTTTAGCATGTGTTACCCTCTGAGATATATTAGACACAAATGTACCAGTAAAATTTTAAATAATGGCACAGTGGCTAGTCTTCTGGGCCCAAAAGTTTTCTAAGTGGCTGTTACTGAAAGATTTAAGTTCTGAATGAGAGTCAAATACTCCAGGATATAAGAAATTCATCGGACATTTTCACACAAAATACAGTTCTTTTTGGGTATAAGAAAATTTACTTTGAAAGTGACATTTTTCGAAATACCATTCACAAGATTTTCCTGCGACCTGTTACGAAAACAGTTTGTTGTTACAAAGTATTGTATAGTGTTCGTCCTGAAGCCTTTGACACATTTTGTTGTCAGCAGACACTTGTGTATATACTATGTTTTGTTGTTGTAAATGGTGCATTCTCTTTGCAACTACAGTTTCATTTTGGTGTTATTCTCTCATTTATGTTTTACTGCTGCAGTATTCCTCTGCAGCATTGGGCTCAAGTGAAATTCTTTGTTCAGGTATCAGCTCTTACCAGTCAAAATTACAAAAATTTAACTGAAAACTAAAACAACGAAAAATTCCTGGAATTTTAACTATTCCCCAGTTTTCCCTGAATAAAAAAACCCCACATTTTTCCTACAGTTCCTGGTTGTCCCTGGGTGTGTACACCCTGCAGTAACCTACAACTTTGCAGACAGAAAATTCTTTCTTCTACTCAGTAATCAGCTTGCCCACAACCTGTAAACACATTTTTCAACAACAGAGGCCCGACTCACCCCAGGCTCTACCCTGATGCAATACAGCTTTTTTCAGAATTGTTTTAACGAACTGAAACTGAGTCTGGAGGCGGTAAATAATCGTATCAGACAAGTACAAATTAATTATGCATGTGAACATAGCTTCTGTTGTAGGTAAAGCAAACACTCGACTTGAGTTTATTGGTAGAATACTGGGGAAATAAATACAGTCTACAAAGGAGATGGCTTGCAAATCACCCATGCGACCCATTCTACAATACTGCTCTAGTGTGTGGGACCTCTGCCAAATAGAACTCTCAGTGGATATTGAACGCATACAGAGAGGGCAGTACAAATGGTCACAGGTTTGTTTGGGCACTGGGGGAGAGTTACAGAGATGCTGAATAAACTGAACTGGGAGACTCTGGAAGATAGATGTGAACAGTCCTGAGAAAGTTCTTGAAACTTTGTTAGCAGACTGACTTTAAATGATTACTCTTGGGACATATTACAACCCCCTACGTATCATTCACATAGGAACTGTGAGTACAAGATTAGAATAATTACAGGATGTACATAGGCATTCAAGCAATCATTGTTCCAGCACTCCATAAGTGTGGGGAATAGGAAGAAATCCTGATAACTGGTACAATGGGATGTAACCTCTGCCTTGCACTTCATGGTGGTTTGCAGAGTACAGATGTAGATGAAACTGAAAGAATTTTTGTTGGATACTTCAACTCCCAGATACCAGATAGCGGAGGGTTGATGTAGAGAGAAACTACGACCATTACACCAATCACCAAAGTTTAAACATATATTTAAATATAACAATAATCTCCCCCCTCCCCACCCCCCCCCCCCCCCCCCCCACACACACAGTAATCTCAGGGTCACCTGGACCAACAGTTCACTTAAAAAAACTAAGCTGTTCCCGAACAGGCTATGAAGGCCCAACGGTACCGACCGGCCGCCGTGTCATCCTCTGCCCACAGGCGTCACTGGATGCAGTCAGCACACTGCTCTCCCGGCCGTATGTCAGTTTCCGAGACCGGAGCCACTACTTCTCAATCAAGTAGCTCCTCAAGTTTGCCTCGCAAGGGCTGAGTGGACCCCGCTTGCCAACAGCACTCGGCAGACCGGATGGTCACCCATCCAAATGCTAGCTCAGCCTGACAGCGCTTAACTTCGGTGATCTGAATGGAACCGGTGTTACCACTGTGGCATGGCCATTGGCAACAATTTACTTATCTGCTCATTATTCTATTAACTTATGTCTATACTGGCAATTCTTGAATGGAACAATGTGTAAAATAAGGGAAATCTCATCTATAGTGGGCTGATGTGTGGGCGCAGACACATGTAGCAGAATCCATTATTCAGGCTAACTTTCAAGTTCTTGCTCTTTCTCTAGTTAAAGTACACACACAACCAAGCAGAAACCCTAATGCACATTCCCGTTGTCAGAGGAGTGTGTCTGTGGTTGATTGGTTGTGTGAATGTGTGTACTTTTGCTAGGAAAAAAGTGTGAGCTGATTTGGCAGACAGTGTGGGCAACAATCTGCAGTCATTTGTTGATGATGCTGTGGTGTACGATAATGTGTCGATGTCGAGTGACTGTAGGACGACACAAGATGACAGATAAAATTACTAGTTGACGCGATGAATGGCAGCTAGCTCTAAATGTAGAAAAATGTAAGTTAATGCAGATGAGTAGGAAAAACAAACCTGTAATGTTCAGATACCGCATTAGCAGCATCCTGCTTGACATAGGCGCGTTGTTTAAATATCTGGGGGTAACTTTGCAAAGCAACATGAAATCGTACATGTGTGCGAGGATTGAGGTAAGACAGGTGAATGATCAACTTCTGCTTATTGGAAGAATTCTAGGGAAGTGTGGTTCATCTGTAAAGGAGACCGCATATAGGACGCTAGTGTGACCTATTCTTGAGTACTGCTCTAGTTTTTGTTATCTGTACCAGGTCTGCTTATAGAAAGACACAGAAGCAATTCAGAGGTGGGCTGCTAGCTTTGTTACTGGTAGGTATGAACAAAATGTAAGTGTTAAGGAGATACTTCAGAACTACAAATGGGAATCCCTGGAGGGAAAGTGATGTTCTTTTAGAAGAACACTATCGAGAAAAAATTTAGAGAACTGGAGTTTGAAGCAGACTGCGGAATATTTCTGCTGTCTCCAACATACATTATGCATAAGCTCCACGAAGATATATGATATGAGAAACTAGGACTCGTACAGAGGCATATAGACAGTTGTTTTTCCCTCATTCTACTTGCGATGTAACGGGAAAGGAAATGTAGTGGTATAGGGTACTCTCCGTCACGTTCCTATGCTGAATTGGGGAGTGTCAATGTACATGTAGAAGAGGTCAAAAGCTAGTACAAATACTATTTTCCATTTCATGTGTATGCAACACACTGCATCCAACTAAAGACAAGTGGTTGACTTTTCCTTATTTAATGTGTTCCGTAATTCTGACATACAGCATGTGTCAATGGACATTTTAATCATCATCATCTGACAGCCTGCTAGCTCTATAATACTTAATTTTCTCACCTTTTTTTAGTCTTATTGTCGTTCAAGTTTACCATCTGTTTTTCAGGAGTCTTTGTTAATGCATTCAACTGTTTATACTCTTCCAGCTTGTCAGAAATAGCATCTGCATTTCCTGTAGATATTACAAAAGTACTATGTAGTTCAGTGCCACTTTTGTTTTGTACAGTTTCTGTTGGTGAATTTTCACAGTCTCTGTTTGGTTTATCACTAACTTCTGGTAAGAGACACTTCACTGTTTCTGGTTGGACAACATCAAGAACAAAAGTTGAGTTTGCTACAACACCTCGCTGGAAAGGGGACTGGTGATCAGAAGATGGGGAGTCTCCGTTATTGTCTTTGCTAACAGTTTTCTGACAATCTAAATGTGGTTTATCATTCACTGTAGCACTGGCAACTTCAAGCTTCACAAGTGTGTCTGCCACATTGGGTGATATGTTATTTGTCTCCTGTTCTTCAACAATTATATCCAAAACCGACTGAGGTGCACTTATTCGTTCTATCTTTACAATGCATCTTCTCTTCTTACTGTTTCCTTCACTTTCTGCTTCTACAGCACTCCGAATTTTTGTAGCTGCAGCCTGGAATAAACAAGATATCAATTAGATGAGCAACAAGTAAATAGAAATATCAGCTAACATGATAATGGCAATGAACATTAAACTACTGCCAGCTTTTGACCAATACAGTCAAAATGGAAATATTTTGTTAAGACATGCTAAATATACAGTGTAGAATTACAGATTGGAATGTTTCTATTGGGCGATCAACTTTTAAGCAGAAGCCACTCATTTCAACCAAACAAAGTTGACACAGTTGAAAACAACATAAGTAGCGATTTTGCCTACTAGTAAATTAAATGCACAGTTGAAGCTGAGGAATGTTTCCCAAAGAAAAGAAACTCTGGTATGGTCAATTGTAACAAGCCATAGAATTAATATTTTGACGATAGCAAATTGTGTGTATATATAGCCATCTTTTTGTTTCCTTATTACATAAACATACATACTGTTGATTCTTTATTACTTATCCTGTTAGAATTTCTTCTTTTGCAATTTTTCCCCTTCTGCTGAGCACATTCTTCCACCAAGTGCAAAATGCAGTACAATGCACAGTTTATGATTTAAGAGTTATTAATTTTACTGGAGAATCACTTGATTCAAATATTCATATCAGAACAAAACAGAGTAGAAGAATAATGGCTGTAAGCAGTTAATTGGGTTTAACTGGATACAAATAAATAGCTGTCAGCTTCAGAAAAAGGCATATCTGATTCAGAATGGACAGATCCACACAAAGCAATCATTTCTGCTGGAGTTCTTCAACATAAGGGTCACAATCTCTCAAGTTTCAGTTTGATCTTGTGTCAGGTCATATGTGGCAATTTTAAGAAAGAACTCAGTAAAATGGTTGCTGGTCACATTTTTCTTACAAATGACCTTTATATTGATGGTAGGTAATGAAAACCTCGCATCTGTCTGCGGAAATCTCTTAATTCCAATAACCAGTAACTCCATAATCTGAGAGAGATTTGGAAGTGCGCAGATTTCTCTAATTTGTCAATATTAGACTTCTACAATACAGTTACACATACAGCAACTTTGTGTCATTTTACATTGTTCTTTAACAAACTGTTTTTGCTTCTCCTCCAAAATTTAAGAAAACGAAGTTAGGAGGTTTTCATTGCCTACCATCAATTGGTGACACTACTGGATACAACATTACTATCATTTCAAAATTCTTTGTTATTTTTAAAACAATGGCAGCTCAGCATTGACAATTGTGTTAGTCATTGTGGGGCGGCACGCATATTCATTGTTTCCTTCATCTGGTGGCACTGTTTTTCCTGTTTCTCATTGTGGAGCATTGGTTGCATTCAAAAGCTCTGGGCTGAACCATTACTCTGAAAATGACAGCAGTCTGCTCTTTTAAAATAACAAGAGATCACATAAAAGAATTTTACACTAATTGTCAAACATCATTTGTTCAGAGAGCACTCTTGTTGAAAGATCACACAAAATTGTATTCACAGCTGTTCGTTGCACCTGGCTAATAAGTAATAACCGTATGTTAGCGTATTGCTGGTAGTGTAATTGGTAGAGTCGAGTGTGATCCCCCAGTGGTACATGCTGCCCAATGGGTGAATCTAGTGAAGGGGTAGTCGACCTTTTTTAACTACGACCCATTTTTGTATCTTTGTTAGTAGTAAAATTTTCTAACCGCCCACCAATTCCACAGTAATGGTGATTTATAAACTACAGAACTAACTATAGTTTATAAAATTTCTAAAGCAGAGTTGAACAGCTTAACACATATAATAATAGTAATAAATCACTAAGCAGATACCTTATGCCAAATTTTATGAAAATCTCTTTAATTGCCAACCTCCTAATGCCCACCATGAAAGCTGGAATGTCCACTAGTGACTGGTAGGGACCAGGCTGACTGCCACTGAGCTAGTGTGGACCACTGGGGGTACAAGCTGCCCAATGGGAGGATATAGCATGACCCACTGATGGCAGAGGCCAACACGAACATGTTAAATACAAACAGTGAAATGAAAGAATGGGAACATTCATGGGAAATGCTCTTAAGAACTGAACAGTTCAGGTTGCCACACATTTGGAGGGAATTGATGTGGTTTGTTAATCTTTTTTTCTCGAACTGGTTTCTTTGGTAACCGTGCTGCTTTTTGGAAGACCTCTCGTGCAGCTCATGCACCCTCCAGCATGTGATGTCGAGCTGAGTGTAGTTCCCACAGTAAGGACTGATGACAAACTTGAAACGTTGCCAAACATTGCCTGCAATCCTCAACCAATGGAAGCGTAGGAAAAAGTGCACACAGGGTCTTTTATGTCAGGTCGAGACGCGTCTCACTCTCTGCTGCTAGATCACAATTCGACAAAACTTTTATCTCTATTTTATGATCCACTCTGAACTTTGGCCATAATGGCCCCCCTCAGCATGGCGTCTTCCCCAGCTGCGCCATATGTATTCCTAAATGAACAGTAAACCTGACACCATTTTTTAGACAGAGTTTTCTTCTTATTTAAAACTACTTCTCCCTGGATGCCCACACATCACCCTAACCCCTGAGCAGAACTCTTCATGCATGGCACACCGGATCTGCCATCCCAGTTTCAATTCTGCCAGGTCCTCATGTCTATTTTCTAAACTTCACCCAAGTCCTCATTTTGGAAACAATCATCCATGATGTAACTAAGCTATTTTCTGTCACACCCCTACTTCCAGGAATGCTAATCCTGCAACATATATAGGAATTTGGCATTTAGTTTCAATTTGTCAGTTAATTTTATACAGGATGTTTAAAAACACTTTTACAAACTTTGGGGATAAGTTCCTTGCACCAAAACAAGAGAAAAGTCTATTAAACATGGGTTCCAAAAAGGCGTGTCCTAAGAGCTATGATCACTTGCTCATCTACAGTAGTGTGAAACACATCTCTTTTACAGCAAGTTCTTTTACTTTCCATATTTTGGGAGGAGGTAACAGGGACCAAACCCAGAAAAAACTGTCCAGTAAACATAGGCCCTTAAGAGCTATGAGCACCTGTTCGATAAAAGAAATGTGTTTCACAGTAACAGAGAGTAATAAGTGCTCGTAGCTCTAAAGGTATGCAATTCAGAGCCTATGAGCTACTTATGGGAGTGTGCAAGAACATGGTGGAGACAGGAAGGACTGCAAGGGCCAGAATCAGAGAAGGAAGGGGGGAGGGAGCAAAGAGAGAGGGGATACATACAGAAGAGGAAAATACGGTAAGTGTGTTGATGGAGTAGAAGGCATGTCAGAGTGAGAGCATGGAAGATAGATAGATAGATAGAGAGAGAGAGAGAGAGAGAGAGAGAGAGAGAGAGAGAGAAGGAGGGAGGAATTCTTCAATGACTACTTCACAGCCAAAGTCATCTGGATCCTTCCTAACAAAACCAGTGTATCTGAATTTCACAGGTGGGAGCTCTCCCTACAATATGGCCTTTGTTCTTTTAACTCCCCACCCCTCCCTACAGTTTCAACCTTCATTAGTCTCTGTTCCCCATTTCGCTAACCCCTTTCCTTCTCCCACTCCAGCACTATACACACTTTCTATTACACTAATGCATCAACAGTCTTTCCACCTTCTCTTGCACCCCCTCCCCCCTTTTCCAACTACAGCCCACCCAAACCCAGCCCCATGCCTCTACCTCACCCACCCCAGAGACATTAGTAAAAGGTGTGTGTGTGTGTGTGTGTGTGTGTGTGTGTGTGTGTGTGTGCGCGCGCGCGCGCGTCCTATTTCAGGATGACACACTTGTCTGAAAGCTTAAATGATTAGCTGCCTTTTTATTGTGTCGCTCTGCAACTCTATGCCTTTTATATTGTGGTGAGCAGCAGACTATCCTTTTCATATTATTAAACAACGGCAAATCCAGGATGGAATGTAACAATATTATGAAAAGGAAAATTGCTACTAACAATATACCAGAGGTACCAAGTCAAAGATGGGCACAACAAAACGACTGTCACAAATAAAGCTTTTGGCCAGCAAGGCCTTTTGTAAAACTTTAATAATCCTGTTAAGTTTCCTGCTTCATACATCATCCTTGGAAAGCCCGACGCTATGATTACCTGTCATCACTGCACACCATGACTAGTCTATCTGCTACAGCCTTATATGTGTATGACTAATCTTTGCCTTTATATTCTTCGAACTGCTATCAATAGAAATGGAGGTCTGAAGAAGAATTCACAGATATTGCTTAATGAATAGTACAGTGAACATTCCATAGTTTGTATCACAGTCTGTCAGTATGTGTCTGAAAAATTGGAATGCATCCTCCTGATAGCCTCTCTAATAAGCAACATGGCAAAGCACATAGCTTTCACCGAACTTTTTTCTCTTGTATTTTCAGAATTTGATTTCTTTATGCCAACATGTAAATTATGTCATGTGAAGTGGGCACTGCAACATGTTTGTGCAATAACTAGAAATTACAGTCAGTTGTCGAAGGAAGTCTCATAACCTTGTAATCTTTTAGCACAAATTGTTAGCCCACTGTTTCATACTATGCAACATTAATACCAACATTCCCTGAGGCCAAGCACTGCACATTTTGCTGCCTCAGCTGCAGCAATCAACCTCTGGGTCAGTTCCTTCCATGCACAATGGCATATGAAGTATTTAGAAATATAATTTCAGTACTAAAGCAAATACAGAGCTGCAGTGAGCATCATTACTGACTTTTGCATGAAATATTTTGTGTTTTGAAATCAATGCACTGCACTTTTGTGCTTAACCCATTGCAGCATAAAATTTTAACCTCTATTCCTTTGCTTACATACATTACAAATCAAATTAATGTAAAACAAGCATCTCAAGGAACTATGTAACTTTATTATCGAATAAAATGTATCATGCGCACATGCCATACATTAGCTTAAAACAGTATAGAAGTGAAACATAAACTAAGTCACACATGAAAACTAAATACTAAGTGGTATTAAGAAGACTAACAAAAGCTTTTGTGCAGTGCTGAATATGCAAACAACAATTTAATAGTGTAACTTACATTATATTTTAATTAAATTGCAAGCAGTTTCAGTCCTTTCGCCATTTTCATAGTGTTCATAACTGAACATTGGGAGCCCCATGCCACTTGAAGAGCATCAGGAAGTCTAGTGGACTCCAACTGACGAGAGGGGCTCATGTTGTGTATGCTTGAAAATGGTCTAAGGACAGAAACCAGTTGCAGAGAAACTTTGGAGTAATTGGTGCTGTGATTCAATAAAAATATTATGGTGTAGCTGGTGCTGCAATTCAATAAAAATATTACTTATTATTGCATCTGTATCCAACAAAAAATGTTGGCCAAAATAATCTTTTACTTTCACCTGATACAGGGAAATGTACTTGGTTTCTTAAGGGAGGTAGGTCGTCAAATGGGACAACTTTGCGGAGGAGAGGCAATGCAAGACATTTTAATTTCCACTGTCTATACTTTTACAAATAAATTTATAAAACTTTGTCAGCATAACCAGGAAGGATTCAGGAGTCACACTCATAGTGGCAGTGGAAGTTAAAAAACATAACAAAATAATGTTTTTACATGTGAAACTTTGAAACCTTTGATTGCGGCACCATACACAATCATTAACCCGGCTCCAGGGAGATAGGGTCCACTTCCTATTCCTCCACTGGGGTAATTCCTGTCTGGTGTGACCACGTCGCAGGTGTGGCACAGGTACCCAATCCCGTGGGGTGTAACAAGGAACCCATGCCCACGGTTACGGATGAAGACCTTAATGGCAGCGACGGCGGAGAAGGAAGACTGCGGAATGGCGTAGCTGGCAGATGAGGCAACCCTCCTTTCTGGGGATTAAATGAGAAAGGGAACCACTGCCTTGTGGTGGAGGAGGAACTCCAAAGGCTAAGGGAGACAACCGCAACAGAAAATCCTTTCTTGCGTTAGGCCTAGCAAGCCTGTAGGAAAATCTTCATATATTGCTTTCAAAACACAGACAAGCCTCAGAACAAACCACTCAAAATTTGACCCCACTGCTTCTCCAAATACTGGTGCGAATGATGGGAGACCTGATGATATTCATCAGCACAAGAAGATGAAACCAAACGGACTAAAAAATAACCTAAATATATTAACCCTCAATGGAAAAATGGAAGAAATGACAGATGTACTAACAGAGAGAAAGTTAGCTATATTGGGAATAAGTGGAAGGGAAAAGGTGCGAAGAATTTGAGAGGAGGAGGAAAACTGTACTGGAGTGGGAATAACAGGTCTGGAAGAAATGGTGTGGCAGTGATGGTGAATATGAATGTACAAAGCTGTATTGAAAGTGTGAGATATATATCGGACAGGATCATAGTCTTAAACCTGAGATTCCAAAAAAAGGAACTAAAAGTAATCCAGATTTATGCACCACAAGTGGGATGTAGCGAAGAAGAGAAGATGGACTTTGAAAATGAGTTGGAAAACCATACAGAGTGTGCTAATATAGTGACGGGAGATTTTAATGCACATGTCGGCAAAGACAGAAACGGATTTGAGCAAGTGTTGGGATGTTTTGGATATGGAGGCAAAAATGAAGAAGGGGAAAGACTCATGGATTTGTGCCAGAGGAATGGAATGAAAACAGCAAACAGCTGGTTTATGAAGAGAGAAAGTTGTGTTATCACCAGATACAGTTGGGATGGAAGAACCAAGAGTGTAATTGATTATATTCTAGTAATAGGGAATGGGGAGAGAAAGTAACAAATGTGAAGGTAATTCCAAGTGTGAGTGCAGATGGAGACCACAGATTACTGGTGGGACAATGGAAAATGAATCAGTGTGTGAAAAATAGAAAACAGAAGAAAGTGGTGAGGATACGGGATTGGAAACTTAAGGAGAGTGAAAGTGCTGAGAAATATGGAGAATTAATCACACAAATATTCCCAAAAGAAGTTTTCTGCGATGTAGAAGAAGAATGGAGTTTATTCAAAGACACTTTAGTCGAAGCACCACAAAAGTATGTGGTACAACATCTGTAAAGGAAAAAGTAAGGCAGACAATTCGGTGGGATAATACCACAATCCAAGCAGTTAGAAGAAAAAATGGAGCATGGAGAAAGTGGTGGAAAACTAAAAATGACGAAGACCATAAAAGATATATAGAGGAAAAGAAGACATGCAAAGAAATAGTGGGAACAGCAAAGAAAAAGGCATGGGAAGAGTTTACAAAAAAAACTTGAAGAAGATGTGAAAAGCAATAAGAAAATGTTCTATGAAATGATGAAAATTAAAAGGAAGGCTTCTGAAGTACCAGTAAAGATGGAAACAGGGGACAGTACCGTGATTGAAGATCCAGGGAATATAAAAGATCTCTGGAAAGAACATTTTAAGAAACATTTAAACGTTGAGGAGCAGGTACATGAGGAAACAACAAATAATGGAAAAATTGAGAGAAGTTGGGAAGCAGAATGTGGGCAAATTACACTGGAAGAAATGGAAATAGCTATGAAGAAGATGAATGGGGGAAAAGCCCCAGGACCTGATGAAGTATGATGATAAGCAGCATGATAAGAGCAGTAGGTCCAGTGGGAATGCAGTGGCTGTATAGAGTACTATAAAGTGTGTGGAGAAATAGCACAATCCCTGACGATTGGAGGAGACATTGTTCCCATCTTCAAAAAAGGCAATAAAAGACTTTGTAAAAACTACAGAGGAATAACCCTTATGAGTCATACAGCCAAGATTTTTGAAAGAATTTTACCAAGTCGAATAAGTGAAAAGATAGAAAAGGTGATGATTGAAGAACAGCATGGGTTTACGAAAGGGAGAAGCACAATAGACCTGATATTTTCTATCTGTCAACTGTTAGAAAAAAGTTGGGAGTATGGTTTTTATAGACATAGAAAAGGCATATGGTTCAGTTAACAGGGAAAGACTCTGGGAAGAAATGAAGAAGATAGATATAGAAGATGAATACATTAATGTACAGAGGACACAATTGTGGAATCAGAACACCATTGGGGAACTCTGAATACTTCGAAATAAGACAAGGACTTAAGCAAGGACGTATTCTATCTCCTGCACTTTTTAATGTTGTGATGGAGGGAATGAATAGGGCAGTTAAAGAAATAGTAAAAGAAAAAGACAAAAAGAGGATTTTTGCAGATGATATGGGGTGATAAAGGGGCAGATGTACAGTTACAACTTGAGGCATGGAAGGAAATAATGAAAAGGTATGGATTAAAAATAAATAAAGATAAGAGTGAAGTAATGGTATTTGGAAGATAGAAAGGGATCAACAGAAATATTACCTTGAATGGAGAGCCACTCTAAGTTGTAGAAAGTTTCACTTATTTAGGGAAGAATAACCAATGAAATTAATAGGAGGTTACAGAAGGGAGGCAATTTCTACCAAACAATAAAACACCTGATTTGGAATAAGGAAGTTTCAGAAAAAGCAAAACTCCTTATGTATAAGAATTATTACTTCCCTACTGTCACCTATGGTGGAGCAAGACAGACAATGACAGAAAGGGACTGGAGCTGACTGCAAACAGGGAAAATGAAATTTCTCACAGCAGTTAGGGGAAAAACAAGAATTGACAGATTAAGGAATGTAGAGGTTAGACAGGACTTTAAACAAGAAAGTATGAGAGAAGAAATTGGAGGGGGGGTGGGGAGAGGGGGAGGGAGAGAGGGGGAGGGGGGGGAGAGAGGGAGAGAGAGAGAGAGAGAGAGAGAGAGAGAGAGAGAGATATTAAGATGGTATGGGCATGTTAAGAGGATGCATAGGCAGACTCTCCCCAAAATTGTGGAAGAACTAAAGATGGATGGAAAAAGACCTAGAGGGCGCCCAAGAACACGGTGGAAAATGGGAGTGAGAATATCTGTGGAAAGGAGAGGTGTGACCTGGCAGCAAGTGGAGGAAGAAAAGTGGTGGACAGACCGAGCCAAATGGAGAGGACTCATCAGCACCCAGACCCGGCAGTAGATGGAGCGGGATCCGGATATAGACAGAGAAACTTCATCATTTTTTCACTTACTACTGCCTGTGTTTGTTGCTGTAGGTACACTTTTCCTCATTACTAAGAGAGATTCTTCGATGAATTTTGCACAGCATACAAACAATACTTACAGGTGTAAGAAACACTAGAATTTTTAAAATTTATTAAAAACTGCGGTAAAAATTGAGATAATTAAATATAGACGTTGAGTTTTTTCTAAACATGAAGTTTAAAATGTAACAGCTCATTCATTTTTTCATACATTAAGTAAATTCTAGAGTTCCATACACCTGTAAGTAAGGTTTGTATGCTGTGCAAAATTCATCGAAGAATCTGTCTTACTTATGAAGAAAAGTGTACCTATACCAACAAATGCAGCCAATAGTAAGTGAAAAAATGATGAAATTTCACATGTAAAAAAAATTATTTTGTTATGTTTTTTAACTTCCACTGCTATGAGTGTGAATCCTGAATCCTTCCTGGTCATGCTGACAATGTTTTATGAATTTATTAGTAAAAGTATAGACAGTGGAAATTGAAAAGTCCTGTGGTGCCTCTCCTTTTCCAAGTCATATCCCGTCTGACATCCTACCCATAATGCTACAGGCATGACAAAAAGTTATATGATAAATCTGAAGTTATTAACTGGATATTTTTGAAAATCTTTCATTAACACACCTTTGCTGCTGACCTTGATGACCGGAGAGGTACATGCTTTGATTCTGTAACAGAGTGAAAAAATATAATCAATTTACATTAGATATGTATAATATACAGCTATAAGTGTTTTTCATATTAATGTATATATAGAGTGGCTGATTCCCTGTGTGTGTGTGTGTGTGTGTGTGTGTGTGTGTGCGTGTGTGTGTTTGTTTTTAGGTGGGGGTGTCCAAAACCCTCTCCCCACAAAAATACAAATTTCATCTGCTTTAAGGACCAATTTGGAGACACAACCAAAACTGGATAAGACATGCATTAAAATAGAAAAGGCTTATAAAAAGAGAGGAAGAGATTAGGTCCCAGACAATATGCTGGACCTCAACACACATGCAGTAGTAAGGAGAAGGCAATAAGCCACTAGCAATGGGGGGAAAAATATTAATCATGAACTTAAACGATAGGGAACAATTTTGCACCATACAAGTCTCATTGTCACCTAAAATACACTGCCGCACTGCTGGCAATTGAAATTCAAATACCATGAAGGCAGCAAGCAAAAATGTGAAACTGCCATGAAGTACTTTACATACTTGGATTGCAAAATATTTTCACGTCACAGCATCCACACAAATCAGATAAGAGTTATGCCACCTATGTTGCATATATAAGGATAGACTATGCAGTGGATCAGTGGGTTTTTCATTCAGAAATCACAACTGAATGTTGGTTGGTTGTGAGAAGATTGTGCATAAAGGAAAAACATCTACTAGCATATGCTGGAATTTAATAACAGGAGGTTTGTTGCCCATCGAGACTGTGGTTTATCCTACAACAACATTGATGCTCAGGAATGTGAAATCAATGGGTTCTGAAGGATCACATGCAGTGTCCTACAGGACCACAGATGCATTGTTCTTTTGGCCATGCAGAATTGTACACCCGCATCCCATGTCAGTGAGATGGAAAATGGGGTTATTTACAGCTAGGCATGTATTCAGAAAGACACTGTGGCAAAGGCTGGAGTGCCACATACAGTTGGCAAGTGAGCAGTGTTGCAGTTACCCATAACCAGCAGCTCAGATATATGTGAAGACAAAGAAGTGCCTTATATGACGGGGGACCCAAAAATAACCAGAATTTATTTCTAGGAAGCATACACATTATTGTTTTCAAATACAACCTTAATCTCCTTCGAAGTACTCTCCATTAGCATTAATACACTTGTCCAAACGTTCATTCCAGTGTTCGAAGCACCTTTTAAATTCGTCCTCTTTGATACCTGCTAGCACTTTCATGACATTGCGTTTTTCGTCTTCCACATCCGCAAAATGCTTCCTCTCAAGTCTCGTTTCATCCTCTGGAATAGGAAGAAGTCCGAGGGTGCTAAATCCGGCGAATAGGGCGCGTGGGTCAAGGTAGACGTCTTTGTGAAGCCAAAAACTGGCGAATGCTGAGAGCCATGTGCACGGGAGTGTTGTGTAATGCAGGAACCACACACCAGAATCCCACAAAGCCGGACTTTTCGCGACAAGCTTCTGCAAAGCCGTTTCATAACCTCCAAATAGAATTGTTGGTTTACTGTCTGGTTTTCAGGGACAAATTCAGGGTGTAAGATCTCTTTGATGTCAAGAAAACAGATCAACATCATTTTTACATTTGATTTCACTTGTCAAGCTTTTTTTGGTCGAGGTGAGCCAGGTGACTTCCATTGTGATGACTGTTGTTTACTTTCTGGATTGTACCCATAGCACCATGACTCATTACCTGTAATGATTTTGTTGAAAAAATGTGGATCACCATTTCGAGACAGGCTTGAACACGATGATCCTGTTGATCTCCGGTAAGAGGCTTCGGCACATATTTTGCTGCCACTCTTCGCATCCCCAAATCGATGGTCAAGATGCGCTGAATTGAGCTCCAGGACAACCCGGACAAGTTCTCGAGTTCGTCGATTGTCCTGCATTGATCTTCACTGATGAGACCACGGATTTTGTCGATGCTGTCTTCGCTTAGAGCAGTTGACGGTCAACTGGAATGGGGCTGATCTTCGACCACCATTTCTCCCTTTTTAAACCGAGAAAACCATTCGTACACTTGCGTTTTACTAAGAGCATGGTCTTTGTAGGCTGTCTGAATCATTGCAACAGTTTCTGCTGCATTATTGTCGAGCTAGAAACAAAACTTCACTGCCGCATGTTGTTCGTAAGAAATAGCCATTTCCTCATGTCACGTCTGCACTGTACGCACACTCAAAGAACTGCCAAAGAAATCACACTTCTCACTGTTGGGTGACGTTGCGTGGCAGAATGACTCAGCAGAGCTCCTACTACAACCCTCTGGCAGCGCAACCTGCTACACAAGTACACGATGTGCAGCATTATGATTCCAGTTACTTTTGGGTCTCCCCTCGTACATTGGACAGGGGAGTAGCAGTATTGAAATACTTTTGGGTCTCCCCTCGTACATTGGACAGGGGAGTAGCAGTATTGAAATCTTTTAAAACAAGTCTTGCTTTGTGTACAACAGTATCATGATGTTAACATTCGCGTGTGGGGGCTCCAAGACAAATGAACGTTGTCATATTGCAAAATCTGGTTCACATACGCAGTAATCTGACCAGCAGCTGTCTTGACGCTGTAAGACAACGAATTATATTGGATGAAACCAATCACAGGAATGGCATCGGTCATGTAGAAGCCTTGGGTGAGTTGAGGAATGTGGACGAAGCAAATTGCTCTCTTCTCAGTCAGCTTTCTGACTAGCCAGGCCTACCTTCCAGTCCACTCCAGCAATGAGGGCCCCACCTTGTACAAGGCATTTCAGACTTCATTTCTGTATCCTTCAGGGGCAGGCAATAAATGCTGCCATGATTTAGTTTCAATAGTGAACTTCGCCAATTCTAATTTCTCACCCTACAACCACCTCCTAACACCAGATACCCATCCCTTGTTGACATACATACAAATGGATTTGTACAGAACAGTCTAACAAGTACAGAATAAGCACCGAAAGCAAACTGAAGAAAGGCTTAAGTAATGAGAAGAAACAGTAATGAAAATATCAAAAAATTTAATATCAAAATCGATGATCACAAAGTAGATGAAGTTAAGGAATTCATTAGCAAAATAATCCGTGTCAAATGAAGCAAGGACATAAAAAGTACATCAACAAGGGCAATGAGGGCATTCCTGGTCAGAAGGAGTCTACTACTATCAAACCATGGCCTTAATTCGAGGAGGAAATTTCTGAGAATGTACATTTGAAGCACAGCAGTGTACGGCAGTGAATCATGGACAGTAAGAAAACCAGATCAGAAGAGAATTGAAGCATTTGAGATATGGCACACAGCCAAAATTGGATGAATTTATGCAGAAAGCAATAAGTAGGTTCTCCTTTGAATTGGTGAAGAAAGAAACATATGGAAAACACTGACAAAGAAAAGGGACAGGATGATAGCACATGTTAAAAAAAAGGGGGGGGGGGGGGAGGTGGGGTTGAGAGTTGTTGGCTGTGATTTATCTCTGATGTCTCCAAGACACTATCCTTCATTGACACAATGTATGACGAAATGTTGTCTGTTCTATTCTGTCTTGTCCTAAACCAATACAGAAAGTGTTTAACTTCTGCCCTGACCAGCACGTCTCCAGATTTGTGAACCTGGCAGTCGAAGAAGACTAATAAAGTTCAAATAGGTGAAAAAATTGTGTAATCACAAATTTTTCTACAGTGGTACGAGGGAGTGTCTTGAACAATATCCTAAAAATCCCCATAGGTGGAGTGTGAGCATGGAAGTGGGGGTAGAGGTGGGGTTGAGTCCTTAAAAGGTCACCTTTCTGTGTTTTTCTTGAATAACTCAAAACACCATACCTTCTACCAAAAATGTTTATCAGTACAAAATTAAACTGCATCAAATTTCCTACAAACAAAAAAAAAAAAAAAAAAATAAATCCTATTTACTTTTTCTCTAGTATTAATATTTTCTCGATATTGCATGGGAAGGAAGAATCACAGATTGCTCAAACATAGTGTTATAATGGTATAAGATTATTTTTTAATGTTAAAGTTGGTTAGGAACAAATATTAAATATGTGTACCATGTGCAAGTGCAGTAGAACCATGTTAAGCAAAACTCGCCAAAAAAGCAAGCGCCGTGTCCTCGCCAAGAAAAAGTTGTGTCCCCTCGTCAAGAAAAAGTTGTGTCCTCGTTAAGAAAAAGTTGTGTCCTCGTTAAGAAAAAGTTGTGTCCTCGTTAAGAAAAAGTTGTGTCCTCGTTAAGAAAAAGTTGTGTTCTTGTTAAGCAAAAGTTTTGTCCTTCGGGTGCAATAGGGGGCACAATGCAGGGGTGGAGGGTAAACGCATGAGGAAAGTTACGTAGCCTGATCATTGTCATGCACTTCCCTCGTCCATAGGCCTACTAAATGAAAAGCAATCAAGTGATACCCCAGTCTCTTCTATCCCTCTACACCACAAGAAGCAACCACAGGTGTTCAACAAAGTTATACTGTGGCTATACAATGCACTGCCATGCACGGGGGTATTTATTTTTCATGAAGTGTGTTAACACTACATTACTAATACTGATGCAAGAAGCACATAAAGGTGGAATCTATGTAAATTTCTCGATACTGTTATACACAGCTGAAGTGCAAATTAAATCTCAGTCATCCTGTATGGTAGCTGTAGCTTTCCAACTGAAAAGGCAACTTCCTCCACCATGATAAGTCCTCACTTTTCATTTTATTTTTAGTTTATTAGCTGAGTACTTATTCGCAGCTATTAAGTGAGCTGTTATGTAAAACGTAATGTATCTAGGAAAGATGAAAACTTTTCTTTTTTTGACAACAAACATTATTATTTTGTAACTGCTTACATAAACTGAAAATAGCAATAGGAACTAAGACAACATCTTTGAAGTCATAAAATTTAGTTGAAGAATGGGCTGCATTGCTCGCACTGAGGTTGACACCTCACCCGTGGTTGAGTGGGAAATCGCCTCAGGGCGGGGCAGGGTGGCAAAAGACTCCACAGGGGGCCGCATGTATGGCTTGCCCCAGTTAGTCTGATGAACAGGTGTCGTCTGTGCTGGCACTGTCCCTAAGCCAGATGCAGTTTCCTGTCCTCTTTCAGAGGAAACCTCTCACCCTGCAAGATCCGAGCAATCACAGTCTGCAAGATCTGGGCAATCACAGAGAGTTGGACTATTGGCAGTAGGGAGGTCCAATGTTAGGCACATTATGGGGTCCCTTAGGGATATGGCTGCCAAGGAAGAGAAGAAAGCCAATGTGGACTTGGTGGGCACACCAGGTGGAGCCATTCAGACATGGAACGGGTCCTTCCGAATACCAGCCAACTGCAGGTGATGGCACACATCACTACCAATGATGAGTGTTGCTTTGGATTGAAAGAGATTCTCTCTGGTTTCGAGTGGCTAAAAGATGTAAAGACTAAGTCATGCTTGCGAGATCAAAACAGAGCACACATTAGCAGCATAGTCGACAGGAACAATTGCGGACCTCTAGTATAGAGCTGAGTGTAGGGTCCGAATCAGAAGCTCACACGGTTCTCCGACTGTGTAAGGTGCAGATTCCTTCACTTGCACCATAGGGTGGTTGAGTTTCGGCTTCCGGTGAATACGTCAGGAGTCCACTACACGCAGGAGGCAACTACACCGGTAGCAGGGGGCAGTGTGTTGTGGACTGGGCAGCTTTTTAGGTAGGAGGGTCTCAGGAAAACGCAAAATGGGATTCAGTCTCAAAGGGCACAGGCCGAACACAGGAAGAACTTAGATACAGGAACCATTGGTATAACAATTATAAATTATCGTAGCTGTGTTGTGAGAGTAGCAAAGCTCCAAGCACTAATGGAAAGCATTGACGCTCAAATCGTTATAAGCACGGAAAGCTGGCTAAAGCTGGAGATAAGGTCAGCTGAAATTTTTGCGAAGAACTAATGGTGTTCCGGAAGGATGGGCTAAACATAGTTGGGGTGGTGTGTTTGTTGCTGTTAGAAGTTGTTTAGCTTGTCGTGAAATTGAAGTAGATAGTTCCTTTGAGTTAGTATGGGCAGAGGTTATTCTTGGCAGCTGGAATAAAATAATATTTGGATCCTTTCACTGACCTAACAATTCGGGTGATACAACTGCTCAAAGTTTCAAAGAAAACTTCAGTTTAATTTCAAACATGTACCCAACTAATTCAATTACAATTGGTGGTGACTTTAATTTTCCATCGATATGCTGGCGAGAATGTATGTTTAAATACGGAGGTACACACAATACATCATCCAAAATTGAGCTAAATGCATTCTCTGAAAATTATTTTGGGTAGTTGGTTCACGAGCCCACGCAAATAGTAAACAGCTGTGAAAACACACTTGACCTCTTAGCAACAAATAATCCTGAGCAAATAACGAACATCAAAATGGATACAGGGATTAACGAACTCAGGATTGTCATAGCGAGATTGAATATAGTGACCCCCAAATCCTCCAAAAATAAATAAAAAATATACCTATTCAAAAAAGCATTAAAAAATTCACTTGACACCTTCCTGAGAGATCATCTCCACTCCTTCCAAATTAAAAATGTTACTATAGACCAGATGTAGCTTCAATTCACAGAAATAGCATCGACAGCAATTGAGATATTTATACCGAATAAATTAACAAATGATGGAGCTGATCCTCTGTGTTACACAGAACAGATCACAACACTGTTGCAGTAACAACGAAAACAGCATACCAAATTTAGACAGACGCAAACTTTCCAAGACTGGTGGTCCTTTACCGAAGCTCAAATTTTAGTGCAGACTTCAATGCAAGATGCTTACAATAATTTCCACAACACAACTTTGTCTAAAAACCGGAGAGAAAAGTCAAAGAGATTCTGGTAGAACATGAAGTACGCTAGTGGCAAGACACAGTCAATGCCTTCTCTGCGTGATGGCAGTGGAAATACTATCAATGACAGTGCTGTAAAAGACAAGTTACTAAACACAGCCTTCTGAAATTCCTTCACCAAGGAAAATGAAGTAAATATTCCAGGAAGCGAATAAAGAATAGGTGACAACTTGAGTAATGTAGAAGAGTAGATATCCTCGGAGTAGTGAAGCAACTTAAATCACTTAACAAAAGCAAGTCTTCCGGTCCAGACACTATACCAGCTAGGTTCCTTTCTGAGGGTGCTGATACAATAGCTCCATATTTAACAATCATATAAAACTGTTTGCTCGCCGAAAATATCCGTACCCTAAAGATACAGGTCACACAAATATTCAAGAAAGGTAGTAGGAGAAATCACTAAATTACAGGCCGATATCATTAAAGTCAATATGCAGCAGGATTTTGGAACATATATTATGTTTCGACATCATGAATTACCTCAAAGAGAATGGCCTATTGACATACAGTCAATGTGAACTTAGAAAGTATTGTTCTTGTGAAACACAACCACCTCTTTACACATACAATGTGTTGAGTGCTACTGATAAGAGATTTCAAACTGATTCTGTGTTTTTAGATTTCCACAAGGCTTTTGACACTGAACCACACAAGAAGATTGTAGTGAAATTGCGTGGTTATGGAATATTGTCTCAATTACGTGACTGGATTCATGATTTCCTGTCAGAGAGGTTGCAGTTCATAGTAGTTGACGGAAAGTCATTGGAAAACCAGAAGTGACTTCTGGAGTTCCCCAAGGTAGTGTTATAGGCCCTTTGCTGTTCCTTATCTATATAAATGATTTAGGAGACAATCTGGATCAGCCATCTGAGGTGATTTGCAGAAGATGCTTTTGTTTATCAATCAGTAAAGCCATCGAAAGGTCAAAACAAATAGCAAACGATTTAAAAAAGATATCAATATGGTGCAAAAATTGGCAATTGGCCGTAAATAATGAAAAGTGTCAGATCATCCACGTGAGTGCTAAACAGAATCCGTTAAACTTCAGGTACATAAGAAATCAGTCAAATCTAAAGGCTGTAAAGTGAGCTAACTACCTAGGAATTACAACTACAAAAAACTTAAACTGCAAAGAAGAAGACACAGAAAATATTGTGGGGAAGGCAAACCAAGAACCCTTAGAAAATGTAACAGATCTACTAAAGAGACTGCCTTCACTATGCTTGGCCGTCCTCTTTCGGAGTATCGCTAAATGGTGTGGCATCCTTACCAGGTAGGATTGATGGAGTACATCGAGAAAGTTCAAATAAGGACAGCACATGAAGTATTACCACGAAATAAAGGAGAGAGGGTTACTGAAGTGATACAGGACTTGGGGGTGCACATCATTAAAACAAAGATGTTTTTAGTTGCAGTGGAATCTTCCCATGAAATTTCAATCATCATCTTTCTTCCAAAATGTGAAAATATTTTGTTGATACCAACCTACGTAGGGAAAAATTATCATCATAATAAAATAAGGGAAATCAAGAGCTCGCATGGAAAGATATAGCTTTTTTTTTCCATGTGATGTTTGAGATTGGAATAATAGAGAACTATTTTTGATGAATCCTCTGCCAAGCACTTAAATGTGTTTTGCTGAGTATCCATCTAGATGTAGATGCATTCAATTTTTTAAAATTAGCTTCACTTTTAAAAGGAACATATACAAGTGTTTCAGAACATAAAAGTAGTTCACCTAATTTCTTTATCAACCCGATAAGACAAAAGAATTTCTAGTGTACAGAAGTCACAGCAGACAAGGCAAAAAACTACTCCAGTCACCAAAAGCAGACTACATGGAAACATTTTTTTTTTTTTTTTTTTTTTTTTTTTTTTTTTTTTTTTTTTTTTTTTTTGGGTGGGGGGTGGGGGGGTGGGGGGGGAGGGGCACAATCAATTTACAGAGACTGGAAGACCACACAATAAAGAGGTAAAACACTCATTTTAACTATTTCCAGAAAAATTTGCACCTACAATTCCTCAGAAAGGATGACACATACAAATATTAACATTGTATAAAAATCTTTGCAAAGAAAATTTTCCATTGTTCTTTCAGTTTATGTAAGGGATGATTAAAACACTTAAATCATAAGAAAATAATGTAACTTTAACATTATAAACTGCAACTCACTACCACACAGAAGAGTGTGCCCCCAAGCGTAACATACTGTCAATATGTATGCTAGAATACTTTTCAGAACATCAGAGGTATCAAATGCACTAATGCAACCTAAGGTCACCTAGAAGTTAAGTTATGGAACTTCAGATATTTCGACATAAGTCAAGCAGTGCATTCAACCAATTACTCTTATAGACTTGAACATGAGTTGTATCCCATCAGACACAGTCTTCAAATATTACTGTGGTTGTGTGGTAAGTGGCTTCACTTAGTGCAGCCCATTCTAAAAATGCCAGCAATTCCTAAATGGGAGAGATTTATGCAGTCTACCAGTAGCACAATTAATGGTGGAAGAAATGCCGCAACTAACTGGCCATTCATTAATTCACCACTAAGTGATTACAACACAGTTACATGGCTTTACAATACACTGCCAATGATACAGCAGCTAGGTGCCAACCCAATCCACTTCCCACCAACGGTCACTGACATCATCACACTTATAAATAGTACAATTCGCAGCCATTGTTTATAGGTACATATTATACATAACATTTCAATTACAAATCCGCCCGCAACTTGGTACTCATTTAATAAAGTGAAAATAATTCCCTCTACATAAACACAAGCTCTGTGAAGTTACAATGTCTGTTCACATAAGAAAACTGGACAGGAAATGCTGTGTTAGTCTAGTCTGTTGGTAAACTAAAAATTGAGCAGCACTCATGATGGGGGCGTTGCCTTTCCCGGAAGAATGCTACCGTACAGGATGACTAAGAATCGGTTTCCCCCTCACCTCTAGCTGTGTATAACAGTAGGCGGAGATTTACCTACGCCTTTTTGCATTAGTATTATTAGTAACTCATATCTGTATTTCATGTAGTCTTACCACATTTTGTGGAAAATAGACACCACCTGGGCATGCCTGCACAC
This sequence comes from Schistocerca serialis cubense, assembly GCF_023864345.2. Taxonomy (NCBI): domain Eukaryota; kingdom Metazoa; phylum Arthropoda; class Insecta; order Orthoptera; family Acrididae; genus Schistocerca; species Schistocerca serialis. Next base: position 391,004,103 of record NC_064638.1, read on the forward strand.
TGAATCACCAGTGATTCACGTGGCACACTGAGGCGGGTAAGTGTGACTTTTCGAAACAACCTGCAGTTGTTTCTTGTGACACAGTATGGTATATAGAGTGGGGAATAACCTGCTCGCTCTTCACTTTGCAGACCTAAATACAGAAGGGAAACGCAGGCTTCTACCCTCCATCCCTCCTCTCCATCCTGTTACACCCCAAGAGCACAATTCATCCCTTAATACTGCTCTACTGCACCAAGACGTGGTACACACATAATATATCTGTTCTTATCTCATTTTGTTTAACAATAGTTATTAATTTTATACCATTAAAACGCCACTTTTAATAATTGTGACCTTTCCATCCCCTACAATATGGAAAATACCCGCCTAACATAAAGGAATGGGACATTTTTTGGTAGGAAATTTAATGTAGTTTAATTTTGTATTGGGAAACGACTTCTCTTGAAGAAATAGTTTTCCAATTATTTAAGAAAAACATTAAGAAGTTACCTCTCCTAGCCCCAAGCTCACATCTGACTGATGGGGATTTTTAATATGTTGATCATGACAATCCCTTCCACCACTACACAAAAATTTGCAACTGTAAGATATTTTTCATAAAATTTTCCTTTGTTCACCACCTATGGAAAACACCTAGTCAGATGTTGTCAAGAGACTGCAATGCCATCACTCGCCACTCACAAAGATTTATGAACTCAGGTACAGATTGAGCCATATCCATATTTTGTCACTGCTGCTACTCCAGCTGGCATCTCTGTGTTCTACATTTCACACCCAAATAATCTACAAATTTGATCACGAGCTAAATGGCCCGATCGGGATTAACCCTTTCGCAGCTACAAGGGCTGAATGTCCTGTCTGCCTGGTTGGCTGACGCGAGGAAACACAGTGTGCACCTGGACGGAGGGCAGCAGACTCAGCCCTGTGGTCGATGTAGGCTACAGCCACTGCAGGGTTCCCGCACGTTCCAGCATGCACAGAACCACTGTTCAGTTACGTTCTTCCTGAAAACAGTACACCCTGTGTGGTCACAGTGGTTATAGTTCCTGATAACCATGAAAGAGAGCTTCAAAACTAAGAAGGAAAGACGAAAGGATGTGGGTTTTAAGGGAGAGGGTAAGGAATCATTCCAATCCCGGGAGCGGAAAGACTTACCTTAGGGGGAAAAAAGGACAGGTATACCCTCACACACACACACACACACACACACACACACACACACACACACACACACACACACATATCCATCCGCACATACACAGACACAAGCAGACATAATGTACTGTAATCCCCTTTCAGTACAGCACTAACTTGTGTTTCTCTTTTTTGTCAATGGTCATTCTGGTTGATAAAAATGTTGATTGTTTAAGTTGAGTGATGTACTGAATTCAGAAACTTTTTTGATCAATCACCAGTTTTAACTACTCCACATGCTACTGCTCTTGCTGCATGAAAGTCAGTTAGTTTTCCTGCTCATGGTATACATCTGAATCTATACAGAGCAGTCCAACTACAAACCAGTATTTCTCACTCCTTTATGAGACAGAATGTCTCCTTAGTTCAGTCACTTTTCATTACCATCACTGTTACTGTGTCCTTCCATTAGCATGTTCTTGGTGTTGTAATAAAACTAATTATGGTGAGATAATGTACTAACCGATCTTGGATCATATGAAACTATCGATAACATACCGAAAACATAAAAACCAAAAATTCACTACTACAATGGTATGCGAAAATGTTTAAATGTTAACTTTTAGTTCTAAAACACACACACACACACACACACACACACACACACACACACACGCACACACGCACAAAATTATTTGTATTTTATGTGTGAAACCATATGTTCCAAATATGATTTTGCAGAAACAGATCAATGTATGATAGTAATTTCTTTGCTAATGTTGTTAGAGGTAAAACTTTGTTTTTTGTTTAGTTTGTTATACGAGTTTGAAGTGGGAGGATGGAGTACAAGCTACGTGTGCTTTATTGATTTGTATTGTGAAGTGAAATGACAAAATGTATGAGTAATTCTCCAGAAAGTCCACAAGTGTATACACAATTTTCATAGAAGTAATCTTATCATTCTCTACACAACCATAAAAAGCTACACCAGAAAAAGGAAATGGATATTGAGCCATCAACTCACAACAAAGAAGAGCAACAAAACAGTGAGTGTGATTAATAAAACTGGTTATTTAAATTTGATCATCACTATCTCTTGTTGTAGTGTGTCACTATCTCAGCATAGCAAGTGCTGTGAAAATGTGATCAGCTGCCCAAATTACTAACTTACTTCAAAATATTAATAAATCAACTTTGGGCAACAAAATAGTGGTGACAATCAGAGTGCTTAGGATGTGTCCTATCAACTGACAACTTCTTTCAGTCAAGTTATGCTATAATCCCCACCCCCCTCCTCCCCCAATTCGATTCAGTGGCTCCCCATTAATTGCTCAATCTACCCATTTAACCTTCAGCTTTCTTTTATAGCATCACACTTCAAAAGAGTCTGTTCTCTTCTTGTCTGAACTACTTATCATCCACATTTCATTTCCATACAAGGCTACACTCCAAATAATAACCTTCATAAGGCAACCTAACACTTTTTATATCAGATGTTAAATTCCTCTTCATAAGAAAAGCTCTTCTTGCTACTGCCGGTCTGCATTTCATATACTTTCTTCTTTGTCCATCATCAGTTTACTGTCCAAACACCTAAAAGTTATTTATTGTCTTTAATGTCTCATTTTCTAATCTAATTCCCTCAGCGTCACCTGAGTTAATTTGACTATATTCAAGTACTCTTGTTTTACTTTTGTTAATGTTCACCTTCTAATCTCTTTTCAAGAGACTATCAATTTATTCAACTGCTCTTCCAAATCATTTGTTGTCTCAGAGTTACAGTGTCATTGGCAAACCTTATTTTTTAAAAAGTATTCTAACTCAACTTTAAGTTCCCATATTTTCAGTTATTTTTCTTCAAGGTTTGCACAGCCTACAGATCAAACATCATCTGGAACTCTCAAACACAGCTTCCCTCTCATGTCCTTCGACACTTACAACTGCAGTCTGGTTTGCATACCAGCTGTAAATAACCTATTGTTCCCCCACATACTATCCCTGCTACCTTTAAGCACTCAAAGATTGTAAGTCCAGTCCATATTTTCAAAAGCTTTTTCTGAATCTAAAAATGCTAAAAACATAGGTTTGCCTTTCTTCAACATCTTCCACAATAAGTCCAATATTTCCTTGTGTGTTCCTACATTTCTCCAGTACGCAAACTTATCTTTCCCACAGTAGGCCTCTACCAGGTCTCACATCCCTCTGTAAATAATTTGTGTCATTATTTTGCAATGGTTCAATAATAGTCACCTGTCACCATTTGTCTTCTTTGAAATTATTACATTCTTCCTCAAGTCTGGGGGTATTTTGTCTATTTCATATCTTGCACACCACATGGAATAATTTTCTCATGGCCAGGTCTCTCAAAGATCTCAATAATTCTGAAGGAATGTTGTCTAATACCAAGGACGTTGTTTCCATTTAGGTGTTTTGGTTCCCTGACAAATTATTCTCACAGTATCATATATCCCATCCCACCTTCATTCATCTCCTATTTCCTTTCTATAAATTGTCTTCAAGTTCCTTTCCCTTCTATAACCCTTCTACACATTCCTTAACCTTTCAGTTTCTCCCTCTTTGGTCAGTACTGGCTTGTCATCTGAGCTCTTGATATTCATACAACTGCTTCTCTATTCTTCAAAGACTCCTTTAACTTTTCTGCAGGCAGTTTCTTTCTTTGCACTGGTTATGCATACTTCTATGGCCTTTCATTCGTCTTATATCCATTCCTGCTTAAACATTTTGCAGTTCCTGTCAATCCCATTTTCCAGAGCTCAGTATACCTTTCTCCTCCTTAATTTGCTGAACTTTTATATTTTCTTCTTTTGTCAGTTATATGCAGTATCTCCTGTATTATCTACGAATTTCTACTGGGATTTGTCTTTTTGATGAGAGCAGGCATTACCTGCAGGGGAAACAGAGATTGCCACAATTAATTTCTCAGGCCAGCCACAAATCTTTTTACCTAGCAATCATCCATATTTCACTTCCCAAAACCATCTATCCGTCTTCTATTGTACATCTTTCCTGTGTCACTACAATGATGCCAAATAACCCCTCTGAAACTTTCAACAACCTCCTGGTTCTTTCATTTTATCCTGGTTCACCTCCTTAATTTCCTACCATAATATTTAAATCTTGAAGAAGAAGAAGATGAAGAAGAAGATTAGGTAAGTGAGTTGTTTGAAACAATTTGATAACCTTTACATCTATGAGAATAAGTGGTATCATCAGGTATAAAGGAAACAGTGAGGCATATGATGCATGGCAACTGCTCATTATTCAGTGGTAAGTGGAACTGGTTAGAAGTGGTGTGTCCTATTGACAACACAGCAACAGCACCTTTTGTTCACTAATCACCTTTAGTGCAAACTGTTACTGCTTAGCACTGGTGAGTCTGTACTTGTATCTTTAAACTGCTTCTCGTGGAAAGTAAAACGAAAGGGTATTCCCTATACCCTGGATTGATTCATATTCCACTGAATTAAAGAGAAAGTTTTAACTGATGTTTACCTTTAATCTGTTGGTATAGTTCTGGGGTCAAAATGACGGTAGGGGTGTCTTAGCACTTGCTGGTTCCACAATATGTGTAAAACGCCCTTTTGTAGCCATACCCATTTAACCAAGAAACATTGTCCTCTGGAATTTTAGTTTGCTCTCTTGAGGTAGATTTCTGTAATTCTTATAAAAGGGAATGAGTGCTGAGACAGACACGTTATTTCCATTTGGTAGAGGTTACCAGCCTCTTGCTTATTTAGTTGCCGCTGTCTACTTTTTCTGGTGACACATCACAAAATTCATCACCAGCACCAACAGAAGTTTTCATGCAGGTGTGTATTTTGCACTATGCACACTGAGAAGTGTTGCCTGGATTGCAGGAAATGATGCAAAAACTGTTTTAGCTACATTGTCTTACTTGCCTTCCTTTCTTAGGCTGGGGAATGTGATCAGTGCACAGACAGAGATACAAATGTACACTGACAATATTTATTTTGCTTTTATAAGACTTTTGAAATGAGAGTTTCTGAGAAGAGATCAATCTGCAGCATAGCCCAATGTCTAGATTAGGTAGGAACTTGACAGTTTGTTTATCAGCCAGCAAAATTAATGAATTTAACATCTTGAGAATATATGTAGTACCTTCCTACATTTTATACATACTGGACTTCAATGAATGATCTGTGCTTCCATTTTAAGACGTTTAGAGTCAAAGCATATTAGTTCCAATTCACAAATTCTTATCTCCTTGGCCAAACCAGGTAATTGTTATTTCAAACTGAGTAGCTGTCACCATAATGAATGCAAACTACACTGTTTTAGTCCTTTCTCCACAGAGACTGTATACCATAGAAGGTTCCTCCTATCATGAACTGTTCTACTAAGTACTGTCCAGTACTTATCAATTTTTCTCCTAAATTTCACCTACAGTTACCCTTAATGTATACTGACAAAGTCTCAAAAATGAGATCAACAGGAAGAGCAAAATGGCTAAGCAGAGATGGCTAGAGGACAAATGTAAGGATGTAGAGGCTTATCTCACTACGGGCAAGATAGATACTGCCTACAGGAAAATTAAAGAGACCTTTGGAGAAAAAGAGAACCACTTGTATGAATATCAAGAGCTCAGAAGGAAACCCAGTTCTTAGCAAAGAAGGGAAAGCAGAAAGGTGGAAGGAGTATATAGAGGGTCTATACAAGGGCGATGTACTTGAGGACAATATTATAGAAATGGAAGAGGATGTAGATGAAGATGAAATGGGAGATATGATATTGCGTGAAGAGTTTGACAGAGCACTGAAAGACCTGAGTCGAAACAAGGCCCCGGGAGTAGACCACATTCCATTGGAACTACTGACGGCCTGACAAAACTCTACCATCTGGTATGCAAGATGTATGAGACAGGCGAAATACCCTCAGACTTCAAGAAGAATATAATAATTCCAATCCCAAAGAAACCAAGTGTTGGCAGATATGAAAATTACCGAACTATCAGTTTAATAAGCCACTGCTGCAAAATACTAACACAAATTCTTTACAAGCGAATGGAAAAACTGGTAGAAGCCGACCTCGGGGAAGATCAGTTAGGATTCCGTAGAAATGTTGGAACACATGAGGCAATACTGAGCCTACGACTTATCTTAGAAAATAGATTAAGGAAAGGCAAACGTACATTTCTAGCATTTGTAGACGTAGAGAAAACTTTTGACAATGTTGATTGGAATACTCTCTTTCAAATTCTGAAGGTGGCAGGGGTAAAATACAGGGAGCGAAAGGCTATTTACAATTTGTACAGAAACCAGATGGCAGTTATAAGAGTCGAGGGGCATGAAAGGGAAGCAGTGGTTGGGAAGGGAGTGAGACAGGGTTGTAACCTATCCCCGATGTTATTCAATCTGTATATTGAGCAAGCAGTAAAGGAAACCAAAAAAAAAAAATTCGGAGTAGGTATTAAAGTCCATGGAGAAGAAATAAAAACGTTGAGGTTCGCTGATGACATTATAATACTGTCAGAGACAGCAAAGGACATGGAAGAGCAGTTGAACGGAATGGACAGTGTCTTGAAAGATGGGTATAAGATGAACATCAACAAAAGCAAAACGAGGATAACGGAATGTAGTTGAATTAAGTCGGGTGATGCTGAGGGAATTAGATTAGGAAATGAGACACTTAAGAGTAGTAAAGGAATTTTGTTATTAGGGGAGCAAAATAACTGATGATGGTTGAAGTAGAGAGGATATAAAATGAGACGGGCAATGGCAAGGAAAGCGTTTCTGAAGAAGAGAAATTTGTTAACATCAAGTATAGATTTAAATGTCAGGAAGTTGTTTCTGAAAGTATTTCATGGAGTGTGGCCATGTATGGAAGTGAAACATGGGCGATAAATAATTTAGACAAGAGAATAGAAGCTTTCGAAATGTGGTGCTACAGAAGAATGCTGAAGATTGGATGGGTGGATCACATAACTAATGAGGAGGTATTGAATAGGATTGGGGAGAAGAGGAGTTTGTGGCACAACTTGACAAGAAGAAGGGACCGGTTGGTAGGACATGTTCTGAGGCATCAAGGGATCACAAATTTAGCATTGGAGGGCAGCATGGAGGGTAAAAATCGTAGAGGGCGACCAAGAGATGAATACACTAAACACATTCAGAAGGATGTAGGTTGCAGTAAGTACTGGGAGATGAAGAAGCTTGCACAGGATAGAGTAGCATGGAGGGCTGCATCAAACCAGTCTCAGGACTGAAGACCACAACAACAACATACCCTTAATGCTCTGCCCATAGCTAAACATTTCAGTTTCCTCACTCAGATATAACACTACTGCCTCTTCATATAGTTTAATGAACATTTAAATCTTTCATTTTGTTTTAGCTGCTCTTTGTACTTCAGTTATGTGGTGATACATACAACTCCAGAGCAGTGATGTGCACCCTACCGATGAATGACACCTGTTTTCATAGAGGAGAGCACTTATATTGTGTGAATCTGTTATTTTACTTGCATATGGCGAATCGTATCAAGGGACAATGAATGCCTTCAAGATGGGACAATGATTGCACCAACTTTGTGAGATGTATCTTTGCAGCAGAATGCGAATATAGAAGCTCATAGTACAGTAGAACCTTGCTAATCCGACCTCAGATGGTGCAACTCTCAATTCGACCATCCCATTTTTGGTCACTTCTGGACTTGTCAGTGATTCATTGTCTGTGATACAGATCAGCAGTCAGTTGATTGTTGATAGGTGTGACAGTTCAATCAGTTTTATATTAAATAACTAGCTTCTAACTTGATCAATAATTGTTATTATGCACACGTTTTATAAATCAGTGACAGTGTTCTTCCTAAATATTAAAGAGCGTAAAACTAAATTACGGTACAACAATCTTTAGGGAAGAAATCATAATCCTTGTAAGCTTTGACAAAATAAAGTCTCTTCAAAAAATCAAGTCTCTTCAAAACATCTCAAGTGAGGTAGGGATTGGTACAACAACTGATAAAGACTGGAGAAAAATTAGGAAAACTCTTAAGTCACATAATGGCGATGATACAGAAA